>NC_068924.1:25000000-26250000 GCF_023091745.1 Budorcas taxicolor
GCTTTGGCTCCATCCCTTCATTCTTTCTGGAGTTATTTCTCCACTGATCTCCTGTAGCATATTGGGCATCTACAGACCTGGGGAGTTCCTCTTTCAGCATCCTATCATTTTGCCTTTTCATACTGTTCATGGGGTTCTCAAGGCAAGAATACTAATGCTTTTGAACTGTGGTGTTGGAGAAGACTCTTGAGAGTCCCTTGGACTGCAGTCCATCCTAAAGGAGACCAGTCCTGGGTGTTCATTGGAAGGACTGATGCTGAGGCTGAAACTCCAATACTTTGGCCACTTCATGCAAAGAGGTGACTCATTGGAAAAGACCCTGAATCTGGGAGGGATTGGGGGCAGGAGGAGAAGGGGACAGTAGAGGATGAGATGGCTGGACAGCATCACCAACTCAATGCACACGAATTTGGGTGAACTCTGGGAGTTGGTGATGGACAGAGAGGCCTGGCTTGCTGTGATTCATGGGGTCGCAAAGAGACGGACATGAGCGGACTGAGCGACTGAACTGAACTGAATACTTAATATACCATGGTTTCCAGGTCCCTCCCTATGCTGGCTACTCTACTTTGGATATTTTCTCGTTGCCTATGATCATCCTGAAATATGTAGACCTGATAAGTAAGGTGCCCCCCAACTTGGTCTTATCAGTGACTGAACCACACTCTGGGTACAAGTTCTTATATTAATATAAAATAAGACCAGGTCAATATTTTAGGCAATTGCATTATTCTTTGCTAAATTGAGATTATGATCTTTTTGAAATTCCAGTGTTCACATGAATTACTGCAAAGCCAGTTATTCCCAATCCCACAGTTGTGCAATACACTTTTTTTTTTTGCAATACACTTTTAAAGACTTTATAGTTTTTCCTGTTCAGTTTCATCTCACTTTGTTACTTTTGCACTAAGACAATTAAAAATCTGAGTCTTTGATCTTTAATAGTAGTTATCATTCTAAATATGGTAGAGCCAACCTTTCTTGTCTAGGATAATGGACAGAACTTTTAAGGTGCCATAGACATACTCTCTGCCTAGCCATACGAGCCCTTAAAAGGTAAACTCCAGATGGGCAGGGGTGACTAGTGTCTTCTCACAATTCCAATGATAAAAACCAGAGCTGCCTGATCTTGTATTTAATCCTATCCACTATCTATTAAAATTCACTAAAGCTTGCTAAGCCTCATTTCCTTGAAAGCCTATCAGGTTTCGGTTTCATCAAAGTCAAGTGTATTTAATTAACACAATCCAATTCATTCTGGAAGTGGTCAGGTTTTCCGAAAGGTACTCAATAGAGCCACTGGTATTTTTATAGGAATTAAATGTATGATACAATAGACAAAAATAAGCATGCTTTATACATGCCATTCCTACCACGTCTTTTGCATACAATTGAATAAATTACCTTTTGTTAGGAAACATTAATCCTCTTTGCTAAGTGGAGTAATTCTCATCTCAGATTCAGCCTGCTAAGGAGTGCCTTGGGAGTCAAACTTTAGTGATCTTGTACTGGCATAATGAGAAGGGAACATAGTCGTTTGGAGAGGAATGCCTATTTCGTGATGTCAAAATTTTGCCCTCTGGCCTGATCTGGGGCAATTAAATCCCTCACTGGCTTTCCCTCCCTGGTACTCCAAATTCTAAGATGAGCTCAGACATATAGGTACACGATTGCATGTAGGAAGCCAAGGTAGTCACAACCAAATTAGCCCAGCAGGACTTGGTCAGCAAGAACTGTGTAAGGAATTGGTGTGAATATTTCAGCCCCCTGGCTTCAAGAACTTTCCTGTAATAAGTTACCTAAGTAACTCAAAAAAGATATGTCCATGTCCTAATCACCGGAACCTGTGAATGTCATCTTATAGGTTAAAAAGTCAAATGTTATCTTTTTCAAAAGGGTACTTTGTAGATGTAATTAAGCTAAAGATCTTGAGATAAGGAAATGATCCAGGATGGTGTGGGTCCTGAATCCAGTGATGGTGTCCTTAGAAAAGAAAAGCAGAAGGAGGTGGGATGCTGAGAAGAGAAGACAGAGGAGAGGTGATGTGAAGATGAAGGTAGGGATAGGTGTGATACAGCCCCAAGCTAAGGAAAGCTGACAGCAGAAACTGGGAAAGTCAAGAATGGATTCTCCCCTAGACCCTCCAGGGTAGTGAGGCCCTGTCAACGCTTGCTTTCTGTCTCCTGACCTCCAGAACAGTGAGAGAATAGTTTCTGTTGTTTTGTTTTTTCTTAAGATTTTTTTTAATGTGGACCATTTTCTAAAGTCTTTATTGAATTTCTTACAATATTGCTTCTGCTTTAGGTTTTAGTTTTTTAGCCCTTGGCATATGGGGTCTTAGCTCCCTGACCAGGGATGGAACCTGTACCCACTGCATTAGAAAGCAAAGTCTTAACCAGTGGACCACCAGGGAAGTCCCTAATTTCTGTTGTTTTAAAGCACTGAATGTGTACTAGATTGTGACAAAAGCTTCAGGAAACTAATAGCATTCCCCTTAGGTGGCTGAGTAATATCTGAGAAAATGTCAAAAGGTAGAATGGGGCGATGCTTCTATCATGTGTCTCCCGAAGTGTACATTTCATATTTCATACTCAGCCAAAGCTGCCCTCCCTGTTGCCAGGAAGATCAATGTGTTAAACTACCCTTCACTTAATGCTGAGATTTCAAAGGCTGTGTACAGCCATCCTCTGACTTAATGCAGCTCAGAGCTGTTAGCTGTGCTGTTTATGTTAGCCAGGATTCGTATGGAAATAGGTTTGGGGAGAGGATACAGGAGACCATTGAGGGGATTTCCCTAATTTAACTGGCTCTAGGAATGGAAGGAATGGGAGTGGCATGAACTAAGAGCTGGCCAACCAAGCTACCAGTTGCCTGGAACTCCAGTCAATAAGGGCTCTTAAAACATAAGTTGAATTAGTTGGAAATGCAGGGTCATTTGGGGCTCCCCAGGTGGCTCAGTGGTAAAGAATCTGCCTGCCAAGTGGGAGACATGCATTTAATCCCTGGGTCAGGATCCCTGGAGAAGGAAATGGCAACCCACTCCGTGATTCTTGCCTAGAAAATCTCATGGATAGAGCAGCCTGGCAACCTACAGTGCATGGCATTGCAAAGAGTTGGACATAACTTAGCAACTAAACAACATAACTCAGGTTTTTCACACCAAACTCCTGTCATATATGCTGAAATGTACATGTGTTCCTCTCTCACAAGAATAGACAAATTCATTGAGAGGAAATATAGAAAGCTCTTTTTCTCTTAGATGTGGTTGTCTGTTTCTTTTTCAATGCATACAAGAAATGCAGCCGAGGTCAACATTGTTTTCTTTTAATTTCAGCACTCACTTTTTGTATTTCAAAAGTTCTTTCCTATTTTCTGACCCTCCTGTTTCATAACACTCAATTCCTTTTTGTATGGACGTAATATTGCCTTGACTTTGAGCAACACTTATAAGTTTTGAAGCTTTGATCATTTTGTTTTATTTCATAGAGACTTTTCTACCTTTCGAAGAATCTTTATTTTCTCCAAGATCTTTAATTTTCTGCTTCTTTCTCTTCATTTTCCTTCAGTTGCAGGTTTTTCTCAAGGGCTTGTAGTAATTAAAGTGGTAGATTGTGTTTTCCAAAGATGGCTGCAGTAATATCCTACACCCTACATGCTTTTCTACAACATAATCCACTCCCCCCATCAATCTGGATCTGAATCTGGATCTGGGAACACTCTGATAGCTTTGACCAATAAAGGAAGGCTCAAGTGCTCTGTGACAGTTCTGAGTACACCCTTAACTGGTTCAGCACCTTCTGCTTTCTTTCTCTTGGAAACAAGCCTCCAGGGAATATATGTGGTTACCCTGAGACTGCCATGCTGTAGAAGGCCAAACCATAAACACACAGAGAGGAAAGCCATGGAGAAGCAAATCACTAAGCATGTAAGTAGCAAGCCATTTCTCGGAGACTCAGCCCAATAGGAGCATCAGTTGACTTCAGTCCCGTGTGCCACTTGATTTCAACGATATGAGAAACTTCAAGGGAGAACCACCTGTGTGAGCCCAGACAATGTAGACAGGCAGGAGAAAAAAAATAAGCCGCTGAATTCTGGAGTGGTTTCAGGCATGAATAGATCACCACACTTAGTTTCTCATTCATATTTAAAATGTGGCAAGATGAAGACTGAAAGCATCTGGGCTGGGAATATTGAGCTGATGGCCTTCAACCTAAAGATATTGATTGGATCTTATCTTTGAGAGCATCAATATATAATGTGGAGAGCTTAGCTTTAGAGTACCAACACCCATACACAGCAGTTGCCCTAGTTCTTCTTTGAGTGTTCTTTAGAAAAGAACCTCATAACTTTTTTCTCTTGGCCTGAGATGAAGGGCCTGCTGCAGTCTTCTCTTTGAGCAGGTGAAGATGAAGGAAGGACGAGACAGGACATGTAAATTATTCGATACATACACCTCAACTCTGCCTCCAGCTGCCATATCTGCTACTTGGCAAAACTCAGTCCTAAGGCTCTGGGACACTGAAGGGCAGACATACTCCCTTCTAAACAATAGTCACTTGGGTGGATTGTCTCAGCTTCATCTTCTCACTTCTACTGCTTTTCAGCGTGACTTTTGGGGGGTGGGGGCCTGGGTTTTGCATCTTCCAGAAGTGTGTTGAGTTCTGTCTCTGGTTGATGGATCATCTCCAACTCTCCGTTTTATTCTTTCTTACATGTGATGGAGGTGGTTGGGTGCAGGAAAGGGGTTATTCATTGTTTTATTCTTTAAAATCATTTTAAATTTGGTTTTAGATCATTTAAAATTTAGATTAGAATAGATGTGTTCATATCTACATCCTAGAATCTATGTTTTATCTAAATTTAAAACACTTTAATATGTCTCCTAAGAAGTTTTTTGGCTTGAATATTTGAAAATAATTTTTTTAACTAGAGACCAAAAAATAGAAAAAAATTTTTGATTCTACTTCTTGTTTGTATATAGAACTTTGCAAGAGTCTCCCTTTCAGCCCAACCACCAAAACAGCCCAGGTGATATATGAAACCATAGATTTAAAAAGTCCGCAAGAGGAGAACACAAAGAAACCCAAATAAAGTAAATTCCAGAATACTAGGAATCCTTTAAAGAAAAGAAGAGATTTGCTGCTGTTCTCATCCCTGGTGAAACTTCAGGAGGCAGAGAATTCCATCATGGTGGGGTAAGGAGAACTCAGAAGCAAAGACTAAAGAACTTGTTAAGGCCATGTGTGCACAAGCCTGAGAGACTGGAATCCTTAAGAACCACGGCCACAGAGCAAGGCCCTCCCACTCCAAATTATACAGGTCTTCACAAAGCACTGGCAGATGGTACGCCAGAAAGAAGGGATGAAGGACAGCTGAGACACATCCACCATAAGACAGATGAGACCACCACTAAACGTAAGGCATTCGCCATTTGAAATCAGGGGGAAGGAGAAAACGAAAGGGCTGAGAGAAATGCAACAAAAACATTCTAAGCACTCAGGCTTTCTTTTTATCTTTTTAATTGAAGGATAATTGCTTTACAGAATTGTGTTGGTTTCTGCCAAACATCAACATGAATCAGCCATAGGTGTACATATATGTCCCCTCCCTCTTGAATCTCCCTCCCGTTCTCAGGCTGAAGGGAAGGAGAAGGGTTGAAACAACCAGCATCTTAGGTACTCCAGACTGTAACCTAAGGGAAACTGGAACAGAGAAGAAAAGCAATTAAAAAAAAAAAAAAAAAACCCTCAGGCAGTTAAGACTTTCAACTACCACAGACTAGGCAAGAGGCAAAATTTCTGAAAGAAACCCCTTTATTCATTCTAGGTCTTTGCAAAAGGTTGGGATTCTGCCCTAAGAAGACCCAGGGGTGAAACAACAGGACTGATAAAGATATCCCCAGGCTCAGAAAAATGAGGGTTAAACTCAGGAGGAAAGAGAATACCTCAGAGACCCAAAAGACAGGCAGTTGGGTTGTAAACCAAGGAGAGATTTTGCAGAAAGCTTTTATTAGTTCTTAGAGCTCGGGGATTATTGAAGAATATGTCCTAATTTCATCCTCAAAATATTTGAAGTCAGTGGTGAATTGAATCAAACCAAAACCACAACAAAGACCAGATCCAGTTCAACTACAGATCTGGTGGTCTGACATAAAACAGGGTATGCCTTTCCCTGAAGTCAAACATTATTTGTCAAGTTTCTGCTTTGCTTTCATGCAAAATGTCCAGAAAATTTTTTAAACTCACAAAAAGAAAAAAAAATGAAAACGATACCCTTGGTTAAAAGAGTAAATAGTGGTCATGGAAGCAGAGACAGAGATGACCCAGAGCAGAGAGGGATTTTAAAATAACTCTGATAAGAATGCTAACAAATCTAGCGTAAAAGGTGGATAAGATGGATGAAAAGATGGTACATTTCAGTAGAAGCATGGGAAGTATAAAATAGACTAAAGTAAAAGCAAGAGAAATGATAAATAATATTTTAAAAAGAGATCATTAGATGGGCTTAACAGACGAATAAACACAAACAAGGAAGGGATTGCGAACTAGAAGACAAATTTAAAGAAATTATACAAACTGAAATATAAACATGCACACACACACAAAAAAAAGTAGAGGGAAAAAACAAAAAAGAGCATTCAAGATCAGTGGAGCAATGTCAATAGTCTAATATGTGTAAGTGGACTATAAGAAGGAAAGGAAAGAGAAACAGATATTTGAAGAAATAATGTCTGTGAACATGTACCTGGGAAAACTGACCTATATCAATGAACTCTGAGATACACACTATTAATAATATTAGAAAAACTATTTTAAGCCTACAAGGAACAAAGAATGTTATACTTTTTATTAGCCTTGTGTGAAGTCTCCTCAAAGACGATCTTCATTCAACAAATAGATGACTGGAGAGTCTTGAGCAAAATGACTGATGGTGAACACTGAATATATTTAAGTATAGAACTAAGGCTAAAACACAGGCTCCCCTGGTGGCTCAGACAGTAAAGAGTCTGCCTGCAATCCAGGAGACCCAAGTTTGATCCCTGGGTGGGGAAGATCCCCTGGAGAAGGGCATGACAACCCACTCCAGTATTCTTGCCTGGAAAATCCCATGGACAAAGGAGCCTGGTAGGGTACAGTTCATGGGATTGCAAAGAGTCAGACATGACTGAGCAACTAACACACACGCACATACACAAAGCAAACACAATGATGAAGACAAGAGTGGAAGAATAGCATGTATATGTTATAGATTCTGAACAAGAAAAAACAAATAATGAAAATGGGAAGAGAGGGAAGAGAAAATAAGAGAAACAGAATAAACTCGTTGATTGACATATAAACATTAAGTAGGAGACAGAGGATTTCAATATTATAAACTCAGCAATAGTAGCCCATGTAAGAAAAAAGGGAACTGGTGGCATTAAAATTTATTGGTATAAAGGTAAACTGTTGAACAAATAAAGTGAAACTTTCTAAATACCAAAGAAATTACAAAACAAAGAAAAAATGTCACATAGAGAAAAATGTTAAATCAGTGAGAAAACATACCAATCTATTTTTTTAATGGACGAAAGTATTAACAAATATTTTGCAAAAAAAAAAAAAAAAAATCCAAATGACAAATATGCATATGAAGAAAAGCACAACAGCAGTAAACCACCTATATAAATGCTTGAGAATGACTAAAATTTAAAAATGAGTGGTAGAAAATGTTGGAGAGACTGAGGAGTAAATTAAAATTGTGTACACTGAAGATTGGTATGTAAATGGTACAACTACTGTGAAAAGCTGTGTAAGCAGTGTCTACTAAACCGGACCTGGCAATTAGGCTCTTGGAATGTATGTACCCGACAGAAATGTATCATATGTGCACATATTGACATGAACAAGCGTATTTATAGCAGCTTTACTTAGACTAAAACTGGAAGCAGTATAAATATCTATCAACTGTAGAACACATAAACAAAGGGTAGCATAGTCATGAAAGGGAATCTATTACAGTCACAATGCATAGCTAAAAGTAGTCATCACTGAGACATAAATTTGGGGCACAAAGGGGGCTCCGTGGTAAAGAATCTGCCTGCCAATGACATGGGTTCAATCCCTGGTCTGGGAAAATCACATGTGCCACGGAGCCACTAAGCCGGTGCAGCAAAATGCTGAGCCTGTGCTCTAGAGCCCAGGAACTGCAACCACTGAGCCCAGGTGCTGCAACTACGGAAGCCCACGCGCCTGCACCGCAGAGCCCGTGCTCCGAACAAGACAGGCCACTGCGCCGAGGAGCCCACGCACCACAACCAGAGAACAGCCCCCACCTGCTACAACGAGAGAAAAGTCCATACAACAGTGCAGGCCCAGAACAGCCAAAAACTAATAAATAAAATGAAAAAGTACTCATTTTGAGCCAAAAGGCCAGACATATAAGACTACAAACTGTATCAGTTCATGTATGTGAAGTTCTAAAGTAAACAACACTAATTTATAGAGTGAGAAACAGAATTGGAGGGATATTGGCTGCCAAACAATATTCTGAATGCTTCTAGGGTGCAAGTAATAGCTTAGATATAGATCTGCATAGTACCTCTACATAGAAAACCCTAAAGACTCCACCAGAAAATTACTAGAGCTCATCAATGAATATAGTAAAGTTGCAGGATATAAAATCAACACACAGAAATCCCTTGCATTCCTATACACCAATAATGAGAAAGTAGAAAAAGCAATTAAGGAAACAATTCCATTCACCATTGCAACGAAAAGAATAAAATACTTAGGAATATATCTACCCAAAGAAACTAAAGACCTATATACAGAAAACTATAAAACACTGATGAAAGAAATCAAAGAGGACACTAATAGATGGAGAAATATACCATGTTCATGGATCGGAAGAATCAATATAGTGAAAATGAGTATACTACCCAAAGCAATTTACAAATTCAATGCAATCCCTATCAAGCTACCAGCCATATTTTTCACAGAACTAGAACAAATAATTTCAAGATGTGTATGGAAATACAAAAAACCTCGAATTGCCAAAGCAATCTTGAGAAAGAAGAATGGAACTGGAGGAATCAACTTGCCTGACTTCAGGCTCTACTACAAAGCCACAGTCATCAAAACAGTATGGTACTGGCACAAAGACAGACATATAGATCAATGGAACAAAATAGAAAGCCCAGAGATAAATCCACACACATATGGACAGCTTATCTTTGACAAAGGAGGCAAGAATATACAATGGAGTAAAGACAATCTCTTTAACAAGTGGTGCTGGGAAAACTGGTCAACCACTTGTAAAAGAATGAAACTAGATCACTTTCTAACACCACACACAAAAATAAACTCAAAATGGATTAAAGATCTAAATGTAAGACCAGAAACTATAAAACTCCTAGAGGAGAACATAGGCAAAACACTCTCAGACATAAATCACAGCAGGATCCTCTATGATCCACCTCCCAGAATTCTGGAAATAAAAGCAAAAATAAACAAATGGGATCTAATTAAAATTAAAAGCTTCTGCACAACAAAGGAAAATATCAGCAAGGTGAAAAGACAGCCTTCTGAATGGGAGAAAATAATAGCAAATGAAGCAACTGACAAACAACTAATCTCAAAAATATACAAGCAACTTATGCAGCTCAATTCTAGAAAAATAAATGACCCAATCAAAAAATGAGCCAAAGAACTAAATAGACATTTCTCCAAAGAAGACATACGGATGGCTAACAAACACATGAAAAGATGCTCAACATCACTCATTATCAGAGAAATGCAAATCAAAACCACAATGAGGTACCACTTCACACCAGTCAGAATGGCTGTGACCCAAAAATCTGCAAGCAATAAATGCTGGAGAGGGTGTGGAGAAAAGGGAACCCTCCTACACTGTTGGTGGGAATGCAAACTAGTACAGCCACTATGGAGAACAGTGTGGAGATTCCTTAAAACATTGCAAATAGAACTCCCTTATGACCCCACTGCTGGGCATACACACCGAGGAAACCAGAATTGAAAGAGACACATGTACCCCAATGTTCATCGCAGCACTGATTATAATAGCCAGGACATGGAAACAACCTAGATGTCCATCAGCAGATGAATGGATAAGAAAGCTGTGGTACATATACACAATGGAGTATTAGCCGTTAAAAAGAATTCATTTGAATCAGTTCTGATGAGATGGACGAAACTGGAGCCGATTATACAGAGTGAAGTAAGCCAGAAAGAAAAACACCAATACAGTATACTAACACATACATATGGAATTTAGAAAGATGGCAATGACGACCCTGTATGCAAGACAGGAAAAAAGACGCAGCTGTCTATAACGGACTTTTGGAC
Organism: Budorcas taxicolor; assembly: GCF_023091745.1. Taxonomy (NCBI): domain Eukaryota; kingdom Metazoa; phylum Chordata; class Mammalia; order Artiodactyla; family Bovidae; genus Budorcas; species Budorcas taxicolor. Next base: position 25,010,347 of record NC_068924.1, read on the forward strand.
TCAGAGGGAGAGGGAGAGGGTGGGATGATATGGGAGAATGGCATTCTATCATGTATACTATCATGTAAGAATTGAATCGCTAGTCTATGTCTGACGCAGGATACAGCATGCTTGGGGCTGGTGCATGGGGATGACCCACAGAGATGTTATGGGGAGGGAGGTGGGAGGGGGGTTCATGTTTGGGAACACATGTAAGAATTAAAGATTTTAAAATTAAAAAAAAAAAATTAAAAAAAAAAAAAAAAGATCTGCATAGTAGTTACCAGGATTTGTCCACTTCTAAAATTCAGTCATGTAAAATATGTCTGTATATTTCTGAATTCAATTAAACTTTTTTAAAAATTTAAGACTGAAAGTAAATAAATGCAATGCCCAAACTCAAATGGCATGAAAGAGAACAATAAATTAAACAAAAATAATGCAGAAGGAAGGAACTAGTAATGATGGAAGATGGTACATGTCAGTAAAAGCATGCTGCTGCTGCTACTAAGTTGCTTCAGTCATGTCCAACTCTGTGCGACCCCATAGACGGCAGCCCACCAGGCTCCCCCGTCCCTGGGATTCTCCAGGCAAGGACACCGGAGTGGGTTGCCATTTCCTTCTCCAATGCATGAAAGTGAAAAGTGAAAGTGAAGTCACTCAGTCGTGTCCGACTCTGCGATCCCATGGACTGCAGCCTTCCAGGCTCCTCCGTCCATGGGATTTTCCAGGCAAGAGTACTGGAGTGGGTTGCCATTGCCTTCTCCAGTGCATGAAAGCAAAAAGTCAAAGTGAAGTCGCTCAGTCGTGTGCCACTCCCAGCGACCCCATGGAAGTATAAAATAGACTAAAGAAATTTTTGAGGTAGAAAGCAGAGAAAGCAATAAATAAACAAAAATACTTCTGGCCTGAAAAAAAACCAATGTAATGGACAAATCACTACCTAATCTAATCAATAGAAAGGAATAAAGCACAAATATAAAAACTAATGATTAAAATGTGGAATTAACCATAGAAACAGAGGAAGTAAAACTGAGAGTGGCAAATAAACTGAAAAGTTAAGTAAAGAGGATAAATTCACAGGACAAGGTAATGTACCAAATTTGGCCTCAGTGAAAATAGAAAGCCTACATGAACTAAGTTCCATAAAAATTTTAAAAAATGATTTTACAGGTGAACTCTACCAAGCTTTCAAAGATCAAAAAATCTGAATGCCACTTAAATTGTTTTAGAACATAGGAAAAGAATCACTGGCTCAGACTGAATGTTTGTGTCTTCCCAAAATTCACCTCTTGAAATTCTAATTCCTCAGTGATGGTGTTAGGGGATGGGGCTACTGTTAGGTGATAAGGTCATAGGGGTAGAGCCTTATCCAATGGGATTAGTGCCCTCATAAAAGAGACAACAGAGAACTCCCTTGTAGCCCTTTTCTGCCGTGTTAGAACACAACAAGAAGATGGCTATCTATCAATCAGGAAGCTGGCCTTCACCAGATACCAAATCTGCCAACACCATCATCTTGGACTTCCAAGCCTCCAGAACTGTGAGAAAAAAATTCTGTTGTTTATAAGCCATCCAGTCTATGGAATTTTTTTATATCAGCCTGAAGGGACTAAGATTACATTCAAATTCTTTTTATAAAACAAATAAAGCACTTCTACCAAAATCTGGTAAAGACAGTACTCCCACAAAATTACAAGCCAATGTCACACAGATACTGATGTGAAAAAACCTAAATAACATATTAGCAAACAGAATTAAAGATTACATTAAAAATAAAAAGAAAGAATATATCATGACCAAACAATTTATTCTAATAAGGCAAGAGTAGATCAATATTAAGAAATCTGTATAATTTAACATATTAATAGAGGCAAATAGAAAATGAGTATGATTTTCTCTAAAAATCCTACAAATGCCTTAGGTAAAATTCCAAGCACAATCCTGGTAAAGGTTGATGAATCCTTTCTTAACAAAATTTACAAATGCTTTTCTCAGTCCTGAGACTAGATTCTTAGTGTGGAACTACCAGAGGTATTGCCTTGAATGTCAGCATCAAGGCAAGATTGCCCACTATGAATTAAAGACATTAGGCAATACAATCAGGTACGTGAAAACCTTTAGAGTTGAAGAATTAGAACTAGAAATGAATGAAGAACTAGAACTGAAAATATCTGTCTCTTTTTGTGTGCTAATCAGCTGAAAGTGTATGTCAAAGAACAATCAATACAAAAAATAACATACTTCACTAAGATATCAAGACATTAAAATAGCATACAAATCAACAGTTTCCATGTATACAATCAATTCAAATATATAATGAAGGAGCATAATCAATTCACAAAAGCGATGGGAAAAGTCAGGAATTAGGTTTAACATAAAATGTGCAAAATGTATATAAAGAAAACTTGAAAAGAGTCCTAAAATCACAAAAATAGACTTAAACAGTGGAGATGTCACTTTTCTTGGATAGTGTGGTGGATAGAATAGTTACCTCCCAAAGATGTCCATGTCCTAATTCCTAGAGCAGGTGATACATTACTTGATGTGGAAAAAGGAACGTCATAGATGTGATCACACTAAAGATATAGAGATAGGGAGATTATCCTGGCATAGTATCTGGGTGGGTCCAACATAATCATAAGAGGCTCTCTAAGATAGAGGGCCTTTAATGAAAAAGACATCGTTTTGGGGTGTTCGTTCTAAAAGGTCTTGTAGGTCTTCATAGAACCGTTCAACTTCAGCTTCTTCAGCATTACTGGTCGGGGTGTAGACTTGGATTACTGTGATATTGAACAGTTTGCCTTGGAAAAGAACAGAGATCATTTTGTCATTTTTGAGATTGCATCCAAGTACTGCATTTAGGACTCCTGTTGACTATGATGACTACTCCATTTCTTCTAAGGGATTCTTGCCACAGTAGTAGATAAAATGGTCATCTGAGTTAAATTCACTCATTCCAGTTCATTTTAGTTCACTGATTCCTAAAATGTCCATGTTCATTCTTGCCATCTCTTGTTTGACCTCTTCCAAAAAAGATATCATTTTCATTATAGGGGACTGCAATGCAAAAGTAGGAAATCAAGAAATACCTGGAGTAACAGGCAAATTTGGCCTTGGAGAACAGAATGAAGCAGAATAAAGGCTAACAGACTTTTGCCAAGAGAATGCACTGACCATAGGAAACACCCTCTTCCAACAACACAAGAGAAGACTCTACACATGGACATCACCAGATGGCCAATACCAAAATCGGATTGATTATATTCTTTGCAGCCAAAGATGGAGAAGCTCTATACAGTCAGCAAAAACAAGACTGGGAGCTGACTGTGGCTTAGATCATGAACTCCTTATTGCCAAATTCAGACTTAAATTGAAGAAAGTAGGGGAAACCACTAGACCACTTAGGTATGAGCTAAATCAAATCACTTACGATTATACACTGGAAGTGACAAATAGATTCAAGGGATTAGATCTGATAGAGTGCCTGAAGAACTATGGACAGAAGTTCATGACATTGTACAGGAGGCAAGGATCAAGACCATCCCCAAGAAAAAGAAATGCATAAAGGCAAAACGGTTGTCTGAGGAGGCCTTACAAATAGCTGTGAAAAGAAGAGAAGTGAAAGGCAAAAGAGAAAAGGAAAGATATACCCATTTGAATGCAGAGTTCCAAAGAATAGCAAGGAGAGATAAGAAAGACTTCCTCAGTGATTAATGCAAAGCAATAGAGGAAAACAATAGAATGGGAAAGAACAAAGATCTCTTCAAGAAAATTAGAGATACCAAGGGAACATTTCATGCAAAGGTGGGCACAACAAAGGACAGAAAGGGTACGGGCCTAACAGAAGCAGAAGATATTAAGAAGAGGTGGCAAGAATACACAGAAGAACTGTACAAAAAAGATCTTCATGACCCAGATAATCACAATGGTGTGATCACTTGCCTAGAGCCAGACATCCTGGAATGTGAAGTCAAGTGGGCCTTAGGTAGCATCATGATGAACAAAGCTAGAGGAGGTGATGAAATTCCAGTTGAGCTATTTCAAATCCTGAAAGATGATGCTGTGAAAGTGTTGCACTCAATATGCCAGCAAATTTGGAAAACTCAGCAATGGCCATAGGACTGGAAAAGGTCAGTTTTCATTCCAATCCCCAAAAAAGGCAATGCCAAAGAATGCTCAAACTGTTACACAATTGCACTCATCTTACATGCTAGTAAAGTAATGCTCAAAATTCTCCAAGCCAGGCTTCAATAGTATATGAACTGTGAACTTCCAGCTGTTCAAGCTGGATTTAGAAAAGGCAGAGGAACCAGAGATCAAATTGCCGACATCCGCTGGATCATTGAGAATGCAAGAGAGTTCCAGAAAATAACCTACTTCTGCTTTATTGACTATGCCAAAGCCTTTGACTGTGTGTTTCACAACAAACTGTGGAAAATTCCTAAAGAGAGGGGAATACCAGACCACTTCACCTGTTTCTTGAGAAATCTGTATGCAGGTCAGGAACCAACAGTTAGAACCGGACATGGAAAAACAGACTGGTTCCAAATTGGGAAAGGAGTACGTCAAGGCTGTATATTGTCACCCTGTTTATTTAACTTTAGATGCAGAGTACATCATGAGAAACGCTGGGCTGGATGAAGCACAAGCTGGAATCAAGATTGCTGGGAAAAATATCAATAGCCTCAGATATGCAGATGACACCACCTTTATGGCAGAAAGCAAAGAAGAACTAAAGAGCCTCTTGATGAAAGTGAAAGAGGAGAGTGAAAAAGTTGGCTTAAAACTCAACATTCAGAAAACGAAGATCATGGCATCTGGTTCCATCACTTCATGGGAAATAGATGGGGAAACAGTGGAAACAGTGACAGACTTTAATTTTGGGTCAAAATCATGGCAGATGGTGATTGCAGCCATGAAATTAAAAGACGCTTGCTCCTTGGAAGAAAAGTTATGACCAACCTAGACAGCTTATTAAAAAGCAGAGACATTACTTTGGCAACAAAGGTCAGTTTGTCAAGCCTATGGTTTTTCCAGTGGTCATGTATGGATGTGAGAGTTGGACTATAAAGAAAACTGAGTGCCAAAGAATTGATGCTTTTGAACTGTGGTGTTGGAGAAGACTCTTGAGAGTCCCTTGGACTGCAAGCAGATCCAACCACAGTCCATCCTAAAGGAAATCAGTCCTGAATATTCATTGGAAGGACTGATATTGAAGCTGAAACTCCAATACTTTGGTTACCTGATGTGAAGAACTGACTTAATGGAAAAGACTCTGATTCTGAGAAAGATTGAAGGCAGGAGGAGAAAGGGACGACAGAGGATGAGATGGTTGGATGGCATCACTGACTCAACAGACATGAGTTTGAGCAAACTCTGGGAGTTGATGATGGACAGGGAGGCCTGCCATGCTTCAGTCCATGGGGGTGCAAAGAGTTGGACACAACTGAGCGACTGATCTGAACTGAAGCCAGAGGCCAGAGGATCAGAGTCAAAGAAGGTAATATGACCACAAATGCAGAGTGGAAAGGGGATCTAAACCTGCTATACTGCTGGCTTTCAGGATGGAGGAAGACCACAAGCCAAGGAAGATGGAAAGGCAAAGAAACAGATTCTCTCCTAAATCTCCAGAAGTAACAGTCTTGTGACATTTTGATTTTAGCACAGTGAGACTGACTTAGGAATTCTGAAATGCAGAATCATAAGATGATATGTGTTGTTTTAAGCTACTGAGTTTGTGATCATTTTTACAGCAATTTTTCATAAGAAAACTAACAAAGACTTAATGACTCAACAGTAGTAGAAATACTAGTTCCACCATATTAACACATATTTAAAATGATCCCAATAAAAATATCATTAAATTTTAATTTTTGAAATTAAACAATTTGCGTCCAACTTATCCACTTCATAAATATGTGAATAACTGGGAAAAGCAGCAAGAGGAAGCCAGCCATGCCAGAAACTGAAACATACTATAAAGTCACAATAATGAAAACATTGTGGAAATGGACCACATAGTAAACAGACCAATAGAAATAAATAGCACATCAAGAAATAGACCCTAAATAAAATAAATTTAAAAATAAATAAAAGTTATATTTCAAAAAAAAGAAATAAACCCAAGTTCATCTAGAAAATTAGTACATGAAAAAGATTTCATTCAAATGACTGGGATAAAAATTATTTTTTAATAAGTGATAATGGAACATCTAGTATTTATTCCTCAAAGCATGCATAAAATAAACTTTAAATGAATCAAAGTTCTAAATGTAACCTCTTTAAGAACTAAAAGAAAATAAGGGTGAACTCCTTTATAACCTAAATGTGGAGAAAGACTCCCTAAACTATAACTCAGAATCCAGATAAAATAAATTCACCTACTACATTAAAGAGTTTTTGCCTGAGCAAAATAAAAAAGAAAAATCAATAAACAAATTTTAAACTAATAAAAACAATTGCAAAATTATCATATGTAAAAAGTTTATCTCCCTAATATGTAAAATGTTATTTAATTTCAAGCAAAAAATACCAAAAGTCTTCTTTAAAAAAAAAAAATCAGATATGAAGTGAAAGGGGTGGACAGATAGTTCACAGGAAAAGATATACAAATGTCCTTTAAACATGAAAAATTGGTCAGATTCACTCAAATTAAAAGAAACTCAAAATAAAACTATATCAAGACACCTTTTCTCACCACCAGATATCCAAGAATTCAAAACCTTGACAACATTCTGTTAGCAAAGCTGTTGGGAGACCAACAATCTCACATATAGCTGGTGAAAGTGCAAAATAGTATAACCTAGTGATTGAGACAGAGAAGGCAAGGGCACCCCACTCCAGTACTCTTGCCTGGAAAATACCATGGACAGAGGAGCCTGGTAGGCTGCAGTCCATGGGGTTGCTAAGACTCGGACACGACTGAGCGACTTCACTTTCACTTTTCACCTTCATGCATTGGAGAAGAAAATGGCAACCCACTCCAGTGTTCTGGCCTGGAGAATCCTAGGGACGGGGGAGCCTGGTGGGCTGCTGTCTATTGGGTCGCACAGAGTCGGACACGACTGAAGCGACTTAGCAGCAGCAGCAGCAGCAGTGATTGAGGAATTCAAAATATCAAAAAGAATTACATATATCTTAACCCTTTGACTCTGTAATACCATTTCTAAGATTTTATCCTTAAGATAAAACTGAAGAATCACTATTTAGGTGATGGATGTTAGCTTAACTTATTGTGGTCATTGTTTTGAAAATGTTTCATCTCTCAAATCATTATGTTGTACACCTTAATGTGATGTTATCTCAGTAAACTTCGGGGGAAAATACACCTCCAGAATTTATATGAATTTTTGGTTCCCACTCTGACGTGTAAGAAGCTTGAAAATATCACTTTCATCCCCACAATAAGAAAAAATGCTGAACAAACTGAAAATAAACAATTTTTCTTAGGTCCATCAAAGAACTGAGGTCAAAGGAGAAACAACTGCCCTGAAAACTGAACAGGAAAACACAGAGAACCATAGCCTACAGGGAGCAGAAACCAGTGCTGGAGCCAGCAACTGGTAGGAAATCAGAAGGAAAACAAACATCACTGACTAATTGCTGGGGACCGAATGTGCACTAGCTTGAGAAAAAAAGTCTTAGAGGCCATCCATAAGGTTGGCTATACTTTCCAGAGTTTTATCCCCAAGAGGCTCATTAGTTCTGAGTGTAAAGAAGTGAGAATAATCCGCTTGTATTTCCAGAAAGGGAGGGGGAAATTAACCATTTAAAATAGACCCAGTTGTTTTTCTTTTTCCTTAACAAAGCCCTGCCCTCAAGGAAAAACATTTTCTTGGAGCCTAATTGACAGGAGTTTCCCTGGTGGCTCAGAGGGTAAAGAATCCACCTACAATGCAGGAGATCTGGGTTCGATCCACAGGATGGTAAAATCCCCTGGGGAAGGGAATTCTAAAGTAAAGTAATTTAGAAGCTGAGAGTAGAAGGATGTGTGCTCATCTTCTCCTGTGAGAACTCCAAAACTGCAACACACTGCTGAACAACCATCGACAGGAGAGTGTTGGATACCACCAAGAAAAGATACCCCATGTACAAGGGAAAAGGAGAAGCCTCAACAAGACAGTATAGTAGGAGGGCTGAAATCACATTTAGAATCAAACCCCATACCTTCTTAGAGACACTTGGAGGGCTCAAATAAAACCTTGAGAGGGAGAGGGTGGGATGATTTGGGAGAATGGCATTGAAACATGTATACTATCATGTAAGAAATGAATCGCTAGTCTAGGTTCAATACAGGATAAAGGATGCTTGGGGCTGGTGCACTGGGATGACCCAGAGAGATGATATGGGGAGGGTGGTGGGAGGGGGGTTCAGGGTTGGGAACTCATGTACACCTGTGGTGGATTCATGTTAATGTATGGCAAAACCAATACAGTATTGTAAAGTAAAAAAATAAAAATAATAATAAAACCTTGTGCACACCAGGACCCAGAGGTCCCACAGAGACTGAGCCAGACCTGCCTTTGAGTGTTTTTGAGTGTCTCCTGCAGAGGCACGGGTCAGCAGCGGCCTGCTAAGGGGACAGGGGCTCTGATTGCAACAGACTTGGGACACGCAGCATGTGGCATAAGCCCTCGTGGAGGAGGTTGCCACTAGCCCCACCACAGAGTCACCAAGCAGACAACCCACAAACTGCAAAACAATTATACCAAAGAAATCCTCACACTGTTAAGAAAGTTCAAGGACCCACAATGGATTTCCCAGTCTGGGGATCCGGCAAGGGACTGAGAACCCCAGGGAATTTGACTTTTTAGGCCAGTGGAATTTAATTACAGAACTTCCACAGGACTGGGGAAACAGACTGTTAGAGGGCACAAACAAAACCCTGTGTGCACCAGGAGCCAGGAGAAAGGAGCAGTGTCCCCACAAGAGACTGAGCCAGACTTGCTTGTGAGTGTCCAGGAGTCTCCAGCGGAGGCATGGGCCACAGGACAAACAACAGGGAGGGAACACAGTCCCATGAATCAACAGAAAATTGGATTAAAGATTTACTGAGCATGGCAAAGGAGAAAAGGAAAGATATAAGCATCTGAAGGCAGAGTTCCAAATAATAGCAAGGAGAGACAAGAAAGACTTCCTCAGCAATCAATGCAAAGAAATAGAGGAAAAGAACAGTATGGGAAAGACGAGAGATCTCTTCAACAAAATTAGAGATACCAAGGGAACATTTCATGCAAAGATGGGTTCGATAAAGGACAGAAATGGTATGGACCTAACAGAAGCAGAAGATATTAAGAAGAGGTGGCAAGAATACACAGAAGAACTGTACAAAAAAGATCTTCATGACCAAGATAATCACGATGGTGTGATCACTCACCTAGAGCCAGACATCCTGGAATGTGAAGTTAAGTGAGCCTTAGAAAGCATCACTACGAACAAAGCTAGTGGAGGTGATGGAATTCCAGTTGAGCTATTTCAAATCCTAAAAGATGATGCTGTGAAAGTGCTGCACTCAATATGCCAGCAAATTTGGAAAACTCAGCAGTGGCCATAGGACTGGAAAAGGTCAGTTTTCATTCCAATCCCAAAGAAAGGCGATGCAAAAGAATGTTCAAACTACCACACAGTTGCACTCATCTCACATGCTAGTTAAGTAATGCTCAAAATTCTCCAAGCCAGGCTTTAGCAATACGTGAACCATGAACTTCAGATGTTCAAGCTGGTTTTAGAAAAGGCAGAGGAACCAGAGATCAAATTGCCAACATCTGCTGGATCATCGAAAAAGCAAGAGAGTTCCAGAAAAACATCTATTTCTGCTTTATTGACTATGCCAAAGCCTTTGACTGTGTGGATCACAATGAAATGTGGAAAATTCTGAAAGAGATGGGAATACCAGACCGCCTGACCTGCCTCTTGAGAAACCTATATGCAGGTCAGGAAGCAACAGTTAGAACTGGACATGGAACAACAGACTGGTTCCAAATTGGGAAAGGAGTACGTCAAGGCTGTATATTGTCACCCTGCTTATTTAACTTCTAGGCAGAGTACACCATGAGAAACGCTGGGCTGGAGGAAATACAAGCTGGAATCAAGATTGCTGGGAGAAATATCAATAACCTCAGATATGCAGATGACACCACCCTTATGGCAGAAAGTGAAGAGGAACTAAAAAGCCTCTTGAGGAAAGTGAAAGAGGAGAGCGAAAAAGTTGGCTTAAAGCTCAACATTCAGAAAACTAAGATCATGGCATCCGGTCCCATCACTTGATGGGAAATAGTTGGGGAAACAGTGGAAACAGTGTCAGACTTTATTTTGGGGGGCTCCAAAATCACTGCAGATGGTGATTGCAGCCATGAAATTAAAAGACGCTTACTCCTTGGAAGGAAAGTTATGACCAACCTAGATAGCATATTGAAAAGCAGAGTCATTACTTTGCCAACAATGGTCCATCTAGTCGAGGCTATGGTTTTTCCATTGGTCATGTATGGATGTGAGAGTTGGACTGTGAAGAAAGCTGAGTGCCGAGGAATTGATGCGTTTGAACTGTGGTGTTAGAGAAGACTCTTGAGAGTCCCTTGGACTGCAAGGAGATCCAACCTGTCCATTCTAAAGGAGATCAGTCCTGGGTGTTCTTTGGAAGGACTGATGCTAAAGCTGATATTCCAGTACTTTGGCCTCCTCATGTGAAGGGTTGACTCATTGGAAAAGACTCTGATGCTGGGAGGGATTGGGAGCAGGAGGAGAAGGGGACGACAGAGGATGAGATAGCTGGATGGCATCACCGACTCAATGGACGTGAGTCTGAGTGAACTCCGGGAGATGGTGATGGACAGCGAGGCCTGGCGTGCTGCAGTTCATGGGGTCACAAAGAGTTGGACACGACTGAGCGACTGAACTGAACTGAACTGACCATGGCCTCACCCATCAGAACAAGACCCAGATTCCCCCACAATCAGTCTCTCCTATAAGGAAGCTTCCATCAGCCTCTTATCTTTATTCACCAGAGGGCAGAAAGAACGAAAACCACAGTCACAGAAAACTAACCAGAAGGATCACATGAACCACAGCTTTGTCTAACTCAATGAAATTATGAGTCATGCCATATAGGGCCACCCAAGATAGACAGGTCATGGTGGAGAGTTCCAATAAAACATGGTGCACTGGGGAAGGGAATGGCAAACCACTTCAGCATTGTTGCCTTTAGAACCCCATGAACAGTATGAAAAAGCAAAAAGATATCACACTGAATGATGAAAACTCCAGGTCACTAGGTGCCCAATATGCTACTGGAGAAGAATGGAGAAATAACTCCAGAAAGAATAAAGAGATGGAGCCAAAGCAAAAACAATGCCCAGTTGTGGATGTGACTGGTGATGGAAGTAAAGTCTGAGGCTGTAAACAACAATATTGTATAGGATACTGGAATGTTAGGTCCATAAATCAAGATCAATAGGAAGTGGTCAAAAAAGGAGTTGGCAAGAATGAATATTGACGTTTTAGTAAACAATGAACTAAAATGGACTGGAATGGGTGAGTTTAATTCAGATGACCATTATATCTACTACCGTGGGCAAGAAATCCAATAGAAAAAATGGAGTATCCCTCATAGTCAACAAAAGAGTCCAAAATGCAGTACCTGGGTGCAATCTCAGAAATGACAGAATGATCTCTGTTCATTTCCAAGGAAAATAGTTCAATATCACAGTAATCCAAGTCTATGTCCCAACCACTAATGCTGAAGAAGCTGAAGTTGAATGATTCTATGATGACCTACAAGATCTTCTAGAACTAACACCAAAAAGATGTCCTTTACATCACAGAGGACTGCAATGCAAAAGTAGGAAGTCAAGAGATACACGGAGTAACAGGCAAATTTGGCCTTCGAGTACAAAATGAAGCAGGGCAAAGGCTAACAGACTTTTGCCAAGAGAACACACTGATCATAGCAAACACTCTCTTCCAACAGCATAAAAGAAGACTCTACACATGGACATCACCAGATGGTCAACACTGAAATCAGATTGATTATATTCTTTGCAGCCAAAGTTGGAGAAGCTCTATACAGTCAGCAAAAACAAGACCAGGAGCTGACTGTGGCTCAGATCATGAGCTCCTTATTGCCAAATTCAGACTTAAATTGAAGAAAGTAGGGAAAACCATTAGACCATTCAGGTCTGACTTAAGTCAAATCCTTTACAATTATACAGTGGAAGTGACAAATAGATTCAAGGGATTATATCTGATAGAATGCCTGAAGAAATAAGGGCTGAGTTTCATGATATTGTGCAGAAGACACTGATCAAGACCATCCCAAGAAAAAGAAATGGAAAAAAGGAAAAATGATTGTCCAAGGAGACCTTACAAATATTTGAGAAAAGAAGAGAAGTAAAAGGCAAAGGAGAAAAGAAAAGATATACCCGTCTAAATGCACAGTTCCAAAGAACAGCAAGGAGAGATTTAAAAAAAGACTTCCTCGGTGATCAATGCAAAGAAATAGAGGAAAACAATAAAATGGGAAAGACTAGAGATCTCTTCAAGAAAATTAGAGATACCCAAGGGAACATTTCATGCAAAGATGGGCATAATAAAGGACAGTAACTGTATGGACCTAACAGAAGCAGAACATATTAAGAAAAGGTAGCAAGAATACACAGAAAAATGATACAAAAAAGATCTTAATGACCCAGATAAACAAGATGGTGGTTATCTTGAGCCAGAAAGCCTGGGTGTGAAGTCAAGTGGGCCTTAGGAAGCATCACTACAAACAAAGCTAGTGGAGGTGATGGAATTCCAGCTAAGCTATTTCAAGTCCTAAAAGTTAATGCTGTTAAAGTGGTGCACTCAATATACCAGTAATTCTGGAAAACTCAGCAGTGACCACAGGACCGGGAAAGGTCAGTTTTCATTCCACTCCCAAAGAAATACAATGCCAAAGAATGTTCAGACTACCACACAATGGCACTCATCTCGCATGCTAGGAAAGTAATGTTCAAAATTCTCCAAGCCAGGCTTCAACAGTATGAGAACAGAGAACTTCCAGCTATTCAAGCTGGATTTAGAAAAGGCAGAGGAACCAGAGATCAAATTGTCAACATCCACTGGAGCATCAAAATAGCAAGAGAGTTCCAGAAAAATATCTATTTCTGCTTTATTGACTAAATAAAGTCAATGAAGACTTCCCTGGTGGCTCAGACAGTAAAGAGTCTGCCTACAATGCAGGAGACCTGGGTTCAATCCCCAGGTTGTGAAGATCTCCTAGAGAAGGAAATGGCAACCCACTCCAGTATTCTTGCCTGGAAAATCCCATGGATGGAGGAGCCTGGTAGGCTACACAGTCCATGGGGTCGCAAAGAGTCGGACATGACTGAACAACTTCACTTTCTGCTTTTTGACTATGCCAAAGCCTTTGACTGTGTGGATCACAAAAATGATGGAAAATTCTTTAAGAGTTGGGAATACCAGACCACCTCACCTGCCTCCTGAGAAATCTGTATGCAGGTCAGGAAGCAACAGTTAGAACCAGATATGTTAACAACAGACTGGTTCCAAATTGGGAAAGGAGTAAGTCAAGGCTGTATATTGTCACTCTGCTTATTTATCCTATATGCAGAGTACATCATGTGAAATGCTGGGCTGGATGAGCACAAGCAGGAATCAAGATTGTTAAGAGAAATATCAATAACCTCAGATATGCAGATGACACCACCCTTATGGCACAAAGTGAAGAAGAACTAAAGAGCCTCTTGATGAAAATGAAAGAGGAGAGTGAAAAAGCTGGCTTAAAACTCCACATTCAAAAAACTAAGATCATGGCACGCAGTCACATCACTTCATGGCAAATAGATGGAGAAACAGTGGAAACAGTGACAGACTTTAATTTTTTGGGCTCCGAAATCATTGCAATGGTGACTGCAGCCATGAAATTAAAAGATGTTTGCTCTTTGGAAGAAAAGCTGTGACAAACCTAAACAGCATATTAAAAAGCAGAGACATTACCTTGCCAACAATGTCCATCTAATCAAAGCCATGGTTTTTCCAGTAGTCATGTATGGATGTGAGAGTTGGACCATAAAGAAAGCTGAGCGCCAAAGAACTGGTGCTTTTGAACTGTGATGTTGAAGAAGATGCATGAAAGTCCCTTGGACTGCAAGGAAATCAAACCAGTCAATCTTAAAGGAAATCAGTCCTAAATATTCATTGGAAGGACTGATACTGAGGCTGAAGCTCCAATACTTTGGCCACCTGATGCAAGGAACTGACTCATTTGAAAAGACCCTGATGATGGGAAAGATTGAAGGCAGGAGAAGGGGATGACAGAGGATGAGATGGTTGGATGGCATCATCAACTTGATGGACATGAGTTTGAGCAAGCTCTGGGAATTGGTGATGGACAGGGGAGCCTGGCATGCTGCAATCCATGGGGTTGCAAAGAGTTACACATGACTGAGCTGAACTGAACTGAATTGACAGGAAGTAAGGGAAGTGCCCAACTTCAGCCTCCTCTGTCCTTCATGTTCCACCTAAATGTAGGGAAAAGAGAATAAACTGAGAAACACTCATGAAGGCCCCAGCCTTGGGCAAAGACTCACTAAAAGACTGAGACCTTATCATAGGATTATAGAAAAATTTTCCTCTTTCCCTTCCACCTCTTCACCACTCCATCAATAGGGCTACCATATAACATCAGGGGAATAAAACTGGAAGAACTGAAAGTCTCTGATATTGTTTAAGAAGAAGTCTCTAGGGAAACCCAAAGACGATGGAGAAGACAAAAGTAGGACACCAGGGGAAGCTTTAGCCTTTGACACCCACAGCCACAGCAAATAGTAAACACAGCCTAACTCTTAGCCTGATAAACATAAACCTCATACTAATGGACTGTTTATGTCAGTTTCTTTTACTTAATAGAGGATGCCCAATTTTCAACAACAATAGAAAAGAATGAGAACAGGGAAAAGCTTGCTAAAAAGCAAAGTACACAGTCTGAAGAGACAGAGCAAGCATCAGAACCAGACTCAGATACGGCAGATTTTGGAATTAATCAACCAGGAAGCTAAAATAACTATGATTAATACATTAAGAGCTCTAAAGGAAAAAGTGGACCCCATGTAAGAACAGATGCGCCGTGTAAGCAGAGAGGTGGAAACTCTAAGAAAGAATCAAAAGGAAACGCTAGAAATCAACAACACAGTAAAAGAAATGAAGAATGCCTTCGGTGGGCTCCTCAGTAGACTGGACACCGCTGAGGAGAGAATCAATGATCTTGAATATATCCCACCAGAAATTTCCCAAATGGAAAGACAAAGAATTAAAAAGGGAAAAAAAAAAGAAAAGAACAGAATAAGCTCAGAACTATGGGGAGACAATTACTAAAGTATAACATATGTATGAAGGGAATGCCAGGAGAAGAAACAGAGAAAGGAACAGAAGACATCCACCTCCACAAATACAAAACAACATATGAACACGGCCACTCACTGAAGCACTATATGTAGCAGCAAAATATTGGAAGAAACCAAAATGTCTATCTATAAAAGACCAGATAAATAAATTATGATTTATCCCTTGATGGTGCAGTTCTACATAGCAGTAAGAAAAAATGGGGAAAATCTCCATGAGCTGATATGGAGAGAGTTCTGGAATATGTTGCTATATTTTTAATTAAAAAATAATCAAGATTTTATTTAAAAAGCATAAAACATATATATTTAAATAATCTATATCTTTATATAATTATATTATATATTATTCATAGTATCAGTTCAGTTCAGTTCAGTTGCTCAGTTGTGTGTGACTCTTTGTGACCCCATGAATCACAGCATGCCAGGCCTCCCTGTCCATCACTAACTCCCGGAGTTCACTCAAACTCACGTCCATCGAGTCGATGATGCCATCCAGCCATCTCATCCTCTGTTGTCCCCTTCTCCTCCTGCCCCCAATCCCTCCCAGCATCAGAGTCTTTTCCAGTGAGTCAGCTCTTCGCATCAGGTGGCCAAAGTACTGGAGTTTCAGCTTTAGCATCATTCCTTCCAAGGAAATCCCAGGGCTGATCTCCTTTAGAATGGACAGGTTGGATCTCCTTGCAGTCCAAGGGACTCTCAAGAGTCTTCTCCAACACCACAGTTCAAAAGCATCAATTCTTCGGTGCTCAGCTTTCTTCACAGTCCAACTCTCACATCCATACATGACCACTAGAAAAACCATAGCCTTGACTAGATGGACCTTTGTTGGCAAAGTAATGTCTCTGCTTTTCAATATGCTATCTAGGTTGGTCATAACTTTCCTAAGGAGTAAGTGTCTTTTAATTTCATGGCTGCAATCACCATCTGCAGTGATTTTGGAGCCCCCCAAAAATAAAGTCTGACACTGTTTCCACTGTTTCCCCATCTATTTCCCATCAAGTGATGGGACCAGATGCCATGATCTTCATTTTCTGAATGTTGAGCTTTAAGCCAACTTTTTCACTCTCCTCAAGAGGCTTTTTAGTTCCTTTTCACTTTCTGCCATAAGGGTGGTGTCATCTGCATATCTGAGGTTATTGATATTTCTCCCAGCAATCTTGATTCCAGCTTGTACTTCTTCCAGCCCAGCCTTTCTCATGATGCATATAAGGAAAATAAGCTATAGGTATACAAATAGATATAGATATTAGCATATTATTTTTTGTAACAAAGAAGGACTGATTTTTGCAAAAAGAAACAGAAGAAAAATGAATTAGAAACAAATAAAAATTGTTATCTTCCTGGGTGAGTGAGAAAGGGGAGGAAAAGTTGGGAACAGAATTAAGACTTTTCTAAATGCAACTTCTGCATGATTTTGACTATTGAGCCATGTAACACTTTTGCATTCAAAAGTAAAGTAACATTTAAAAAAAAGATGAAAAAAGTGGATACTCAAAATGAATGCAAACAGGAATGGATGAATCTAACAAAATATTGGGGACAAGCTAATTGCCTGCCCACAAAAGATTGGATAAAAAATTGTCATTTATCCTGTCACAGTATAGCACTATTTAGCAGTAACGTGACCACAACGAAGTAGCTCTGGAACATAGCACTTTGGTTGTATACACCTTGTGGAATATATTGTAAGATTTTCAAAGAAGCAAAAATACCTGAACATTATTTCATAAGTTTGCTATTAGAGGTGGTATTGGTACAGTAAGTCTGAAACTCTTTACTGTACATAGTGAATATACAAATGAATAAATATAGTTATGTTTTGGGGAATGAGGTTCTTACTGTGTACAAGAGAATCACATATGGAATAAGGGAAAGGGGGTGCTGTTTCATTTCCACTGTAGATATCGATATAAACTCACAATTTTGTTCTGTCCACTGAAAGGGCCTAAAGAAATGACACTCAGCGTATTAAATGATATCCTCAGAGAAGTTTTCATTTCCATGCCTAGTTCTCTACTCCATTCCCACCCACTTCCCATAAGTGATCATTTCCTTCTGGTTCTGATTCATCCTTATTCAGTTTCTTTTTGCAAAATAAGCAAAGAAACATGTAAGTATACAAAATATTCTCCTTTCTTACACAGAAGGTGGCATGTAATAAAACTTCATGCCCAGAACTTGACTTTTAAATACCAGTCCTCACTAAAAGAAACTACTTCTTCTCAAAGAAATGACCAATTCCAAATCTGAGGTATAAAAGTTACAAAGTGAACTTAGAACACTCTTTGTGCTAGAAAGCAAGGGAGACAAAGACTTGAGAAGATATATACAAAGGACATAGGAGCAGGCTTGAAAGAGCTCTGATTAGAAAAATGTGGGATAATTTGAGCATCAAAATTACTAGTGAAGATAATAGGCCTTAATACATTGAATTTAAAAATCCATAAATTCAGAGTGATACTGAAAAAAGAGATAGAAAAGGTGAATGGGGTGAAGAATAAAGTTCTTTATGGAAGCGTGCCATCTAAGAAAGACAGAAAGGATGAGAATTAGAAAAAATCAGGATTTTGCAGTCACTGATATAATAATTGCTTCTCGCAAGGATTGTCAGTGGATGCTAAAACCACCGAGTTAAAGATTATTGGGGCACAGCATATTTACAAGACTTCAAAGTCTCACTTACTCCTCATCCCCCACAGTCACACCTCAGTTTTATTTCTTATGTATAAAGTTAATGAACTACCTTTAAAATAAAAAAGATCTGGAACACACTACCTTACCTAAATGATCAAATTTAGGAACACCAATAGTAAAACTATCTGATGTTATGTGCCTCCTTATGTGATGCATGCAAAGTACAAAACATCAATCATGTAGCATTTTTGTTAAATATATATTGAATATATATATGCACAAATACATTCAATATATAGTTTATATTCAATATATATCTATCATGGAATCAGTGACAGACTTTATTTTCTTGTGCTCCAAAATCACTGCAGATGGTAACTTCAGCCATGAAATTAAAAGATGCTTGCTCCTTGAAAGAAAAGTTACGACAAACCTAAAAAGCATATTAAAAAGCAGAGGCATTACTTTGCCAGCAAAGGTCCATCTAGTCAAAGCTACAGCTTTTCCAGTAGTCATGTATGGATGTGAGAGTTGGACCATAAAGAAAGGTGAGCGTCAAAGAAATGATGCTTTTGAACTGTGGTGTTGGAGAAGACTCTTGGGAGCCCCTTGGACTGCAAGGAGATCAAACCAGTCCATCCTAAAGGAAATCAGTCCTGATTATTCATTGGAAGGACTGATGCTGAAGCTGAAGCTCCAATACTTTGGCCACCTGATGCAAAGAGCCAACTCATTAGAAAAGACCCTGATGATGGGAAAGATTGAAGGCAGGAGGAGAAGGGGACGGCAGAGGATGAGATGGTTGGATGGCATCACCAACTTAATGAACATGAGTTTGAGCAATCTCTGGGAGATGAGACGGACAGGGAAGCCTGGCATGCTGCAGTCCATGGGGTCACAAAAGTCGGACACGACTGAGTGGCTGAACAACAATGAATATACATATACATATATTCTTGCTAAATATATAGATACACACTCAACCCAACTCTCAGCATGAGGAAATAATCACAAATCCAGATCATACAAATCTACCAAAAAACTAGCTTAAATTCTTTAAATTGTTAATGTCGTAAAATATACATATACACACACATAGATGTGGGGGAGTGTTCTAGATTAAAAAAGAATAAAGACAAATGATAAGCACATCAGAACCTGATCCCTGATTGGATTTGGTATTGGGGAAGGAGCAACAGCTCTAATGGAATTGTCTGGATCTATTAGAGTAAGTTGAAAACGTGCTATACATTAAATAGTATTATTGTATTAACATAAAATCTTTGGGGTATAATAATGGTGTTGTGGTCATATAGGAAAATAGTCTTATTCTTAGAAGAATCATGCTGATAGTTTAGCAATGCAATGTCAAGTTGTCTGCAACTTACTTGCCAATGATGGAGAAATAAAAATATATGTGCATATAGTGAAAGACACAGAGAGAGCTAATAAAGCAAGAGTGAGAGGAAGAAAGCAAGTACACATATGGCAAAATATCAGCAACTGAGAAACGTAATGTGAGTACAGTTAGTTAGTTAGCTCAGTCACTCAGTCGTGTCTGACTCTTTGTGACCCCATGAATTGCAGCACGCCAGGCCTCCCTGTCCATCACCAACACCCGGAGTTCACTCAGACTCACATCCATCGAGTCAGTGATGCCATCCAGCCATCTCGTCCTCTGTCGTTCCCTTCTCCTCCTGCCCCCAATCCCTCCCAGCATCAGAGTCTTTTCCAAAGAGTCAACTGTTCGCATGAGGTGGCCAAAGTATTGAAGTTTCAGCTTTAGCATCAGTCCTTCCAAAGAACACCCAGGACTGATCTCCTTCAGAATGGACTGGTGGGATCTCCTTGCAGCCCAGGGGACTCTCGAGTCTTCTCCAACACCACAGTTCAAAAGCATCAATTCTTTGGCGCTCAGCCTTCTTCACAGTCCAACTCTCACATCCATACATGACCACTGGGAAAACCATAGCCTTGACTAGACGGACGTTTGTTGGCAAAGTAATGTCTCTACTTTCGTATATGCTCTCTAGGTTGGTCATAACGTTCCTTCCAAGGAGTCTTTTAATTTCATGGCTGTATATATTGATGTTATTGCAATTTTCCCTAGATTGGAAATTTTTCAAAACAAAATCTTAAGAAAATACAGAAAGTTAGAAATAGTTTGTAGAGTTGTAAATGAGTAAAAACTGGAAATATAAATATATTGTATGCATGATTTATAACTGTAACCATATAAATGGCCTCTACTGTAAATAACTGAGTAGTGGAGCTACAGCTAGGTATGATGGCAAAATTACAAAAATCTAAAAAAAATAATAAAATGTTGCATGATTTTGAGTATTAAGAAAAAGTGTACAATTTTAATAAAGAAAATTCAATTGTCTCTTATCTCCACTAAAAAAACATTGAAAAATGTAAAAACTATCATTTGAGGCTTTTAGTTCAATATAGAGGATTTAATATATGCATTTACCTCTGCTCTTCTCCAGATTACAGACTTATTTTATTTCAGTTTTTCAAATGAGCCTGTTCAGGTCTTAACCTAGAGAGGAAACTACAATAACAAAATTCTGAAAGCTAAAACATGGATGGATAGGTAGTGCTTGACTCAGCAGTTGAGGAGTCATTGCATCCCAAATCTTTGTGATGGGGAAAGCCACAAAGCAACTCCACTTATACTGTAGAATCCATAAAAGAGCCTCAGAAATGAGCAACACCAGGTATTTTGGGAAGTAGGGAGTGAACATGGCTTAAAAAGAGGAGGAATGGCTACATGTCTATTTTAAAAAGTTGAATCTCTTTTGCAACTCTTAATAGTAGCCATGAGTCTGTCCCTTCCCCACAAACTGGATGCTTATTCTCTGGAAACCATAAAACAGTCATGCTGCGTGTGAAAGCACCATACTGAAAACAGAGCACTTAAACAAAAATTTATATCAGACTGTTGAGAACTAGCCTCCAACTTTCTTTTTCCACTCACCTTCCCATAAGCTGGAAGCCAAGTATTTAACCACCAAACAGGGAATTTGAAGTCTATGCTAATATGAACAGCCCCCAAAGACATTTAAATATAGTGACACAGGGCGTCCCCTGTGCTACCGTTCAACAGATCACACTAACAAAAGAATTATAGTTGACAAGTTCCACCATGTAAGCAAAGTGATCCAGGCCTAGATATAAGCAACCAAGGATCATGAACATCCGAGAAAATATTTAATGTGAAAAAAGGAGATCACAAGAGCAGACGGACAAGGGAGGGGATGACTAAGGAAACAACCAATTCAAGACTACAAACCTTAGTTTAAAGAACTATCCTTAAGCTCCTCAGAAAAATAGCAACCGTTTTGCATCCATGAAACAAGAATAGAATGCTAAAAGAAAGGAACATGCGAAACATTTTAAACTCAATAGAAGTAAAAGATACAACTGTGGGGAAAATAAAACAGAAATCAGAACACAAAGGTAATAGGAAAATAGGAAGGGAAAAATATAAGAAAACTGGAGAATTAATCCAGCATTCAGAAAATGGAGTTTCAAAGATGATAGAGGGCCGGAAATCATTAAGAGTAATTTAAGAAAAATTTCCAGGATTTAAGGTTTTGAATTTCCAATTAGCATTCAAACCTCCTAGTATTTCTCTCAACTTAAAAAAATAAATAAGCTTAGCTCCACCTCCTCTACAGTCACCATCTCATTTTTCTCTATTTAGTTAAACTATCTGAAAGAGTTGATTTAACAGGCTCTGATTTCTCCTTGCTTATCTTCCCTTGGGTGCACCCAATCAGAGCTTTGGCTCCACAGCTCCACTGAAACTGATTTTTCTCAAGAACAGTTTCAAGTTGCTCGATCCAATGGCCAACTTTCTAGGCTTTACCACCCACTCCAGATCTATGACTCCTCAAATCTTGCCTGCCTCTTCTAATGACACCTTCCTCTTTGCTGTTGCTCAGAAAAAGAAATTGTCTTCAATTTCTTATCATTCCATTGTAATCAACTGAATCAATTTCCCTACCCCTCAGCATTCCTTTTCCATCCTCCCCATGTTATTGTTCTCCATAGCATTTTCCATGATGCAGCACACCAGCTTTTTCACTGTTTTTATGATCTTTCCCTTTTGGTAGAATGGAAGCTCCCTGAGGGCCAGGAATTTTCTCTGTTTTGTTCTCTGTTGTGTCACCAGCATAGAGAACAGTGCATAGAGCTTAGGGAGCACTCAATCAATATCTGGGGAATGAATTATTGAATAAATGATTGCTCACTGAGTGCACAGCACAAGGGATGGAAGTAGATCTATGCTAAAAGTATGATAAGGAGAAAAGGGAAAAACTTCCATAGAGAACAAAAAAGCAGGTCACTTTTAAAGGATAGAGAATCAGAATGGCATCGGTTTTTCAATAGTCATTGTCGTTCAGTCACTAAGGCATGCCCTACTTTTTGTGATCCCATGGACTGCGGCATGCCAGGCTTCCTTTTCCTTCATTATCTCCCGGAGTTTGCACAAATCATGTCCACTGAGTCGGTGAAGCCATCCAACCATCTCATCCTCTTCTGCCCTCTTCTCAGAGGGTAAATGCAAGGGTGTAATTTCTTCAAAACTCCTAAAAAATTCCTTCCTAGAAATTTGATACACAAACAGTTAATTAAATGTATATGTGCACTAAATACACTCACAGACATGCCTTAAGGCCTTGCTACCTGTTATCCTCTCTATATGAAACACTCTTCCCCCTAATACCTTTATGGTTAATTGCTGCACCTCCTTTAAGTCTTTGTCAGCTTCTCAACAAGGCTACCCTGAGTACCTCTAACTCTGTCTTAGTGCCCCTGATCCCAATACTCCTCTAAGATCCAGACAAGAGTGTCTCCGACCTGGGTGCAGATTTTGTAGGGCCTTTGGCATCACAAATACACACATACACACACACATACACACACGCACACACGCAATTGTTAAAGACTATATGCACACCTCTGTCAGTTGGAATCTGGCCCTCCAAGGTGGCCCAGCACTCAAGATGAATGCCCATGCTCAAGATGAATACCATTCAGGCCGCAGAAAAATGCATTTCTCCATCTCTTTCTTGCTGTCCTTGAAATAAAAGGAATCTGAATACATGAAGTTCTGTGGATAGGGCCACTGCCAGCATCAAAGAGGAACACTGCTTTGGAGTTTAGGGAGGATTTGAGCTGTAGACACACTGAAACAAGAAACAAATTAATTAACTTGTCAAATCTTTTCTCTCAGATACCATGAATGCAGTAGATTCTTACATAAGAAGGCAACATTTTCTAGCACAAGAGTATATTACTTTCTTTGAATTTCAATTTTGTGGTTCTAAGGTACTCACAGACTCAAGAGATACCCACAGTAGTTGCACATGACAGCTGAAGAATATTTTGCAAAATGAAATGATCCATATTGCTCTTAAATTGGTCTATACCTGCTGCTGCTGCTGCTAAGTCACTTCAGTCGTGTCCGACTCTGTGCGACCCCATAGACGGCAGCCCACCAGGCTCCCCCATCCCTGGAATTCTCCAGGCAAGAACACTGGAGTGGGTTGCCATTTCCTTCTCCAATGCATGAAAGTGGAAAGTGAAAGTGAAGTCGCTCAGTCATGTCCAACTGTTAGCAACCCCATGGACTACAGCCCACCAGGCTCCTCCGTCCATGAGATTTTCCAGGTCTATATCTAGGTCTAGACAAAACATAAATCAAGTGTGATGTTAATTAAAGGGTTCTCATCTTGTCTCTTACTTCAGGTTCCACAGATGTTAGGAGCAGAACTGATTCCCTCTACCCTTCTCTACTTTTTCTTTCTCCTTGGCACTTACCACTTCATATATTAATAATTGACATATTCATTATGTTTGCTTTTGCCATTAGCCTCTCTCTGCTAGAATATAAGGTCCTCAAAGGCAAGAATCTTAGAATATTATTCACTTATGAGTCTCAATATCTAGAATAGTGCTCAACCCTTAAAACATATTTTTTTTTGTAGAATTCTTAATAAGCGCTCAGTGAAATTGAATTTGTGTGTGAATGAATGCCTTAATTCTGTGTGTTTTCTTTCAAGAAGCAACTGGAGCACGTGCACCTCTACACAAGGGCTACATCGTGGCAAGACAGAGTTCAGAACCCACGGATGGTATATAAGATAGATTCAAAGGGCCTTTCCAGGCTTGTGAGGAAAGAAAAGCCCACCAGCTCTGCAAAAGGCAGAACGCTAACCAGTCCACACTGAAGCATCTCACAAGACTCCCAAGAGATATGAAGATGAAACTGGCTCAATGACTAAGATGGTGGAATATATCAAAAAGAAATGTATGCCACTGAGGAAGTACTTGACATTGAAGTATTTGACAATAACAGAGAAAAACAAACAGGCAAGACAATTATTAACTCCAGGGAAAACCACATCTGACAGAAGAGGAAAAGTTGGCACAGAGTACCACCAGACCTATAATAGTCCTAATAATGCCAGCTCAGAGCATCCGTAGGAGCATGTCAGGGGGAGACCAGGGAGGAAGGCAACCAAACCTTCACATTCCATAAGGGAATTATGCTTAAAGTGGAAAGCTCAAGAAGCAGTAATATAAGACATGTATTTGGTGATCTGGAGATAAATACCCAAAGAATCAGCTAAGAGACTAGAGATTATTTCCGGAAAGAAGGAAATGGAGGGGTTGGTGTGGGGGAGGATTTCAGTTTTTCATAATAAGCCTGGAGGAACAACTGTTTCTCTCAACTATATACATAGGAGACTTTGATTAAAAAAATGAAAACTGTTCAACACAAGCCAAGCTCACAACAAATCACATGGGCATGTATAGACATATAGATGTACATGGATCAAGAGCAGGTGTGCGTGCCAACCATGGACAGCAATTACTTTCCTCTTAGAGAAGGGAGTGAGATGTGGGCGTGGGAGGAAGGTGGATGGGGAGGAGGTGGATGACTCATGTTTTGCTCCATTTACTTCAATTTTTGTTTTTCATCTCAATGAGAACGCACTTATGAGAAATCAAACAAAAAGATACCATAGATGTGGGCAAAAAGAATGACATTTTGAAGACGTATCAAGCTAACAGTTAATCTGGGGCAGCCTCTTATCTAACAGTAAGTTGCAATAGGAGACACAAGAGGGGAAGAAGGAAGAATGTTCAGTGGAGATTAGAAAATGAGAACTGGAGTTCTCCAGGGACTAATACCTGGAAGAGGACTTTCAACCCTGAACAGAAACAGGAAACTTCTATAGGGGCACAGTACTTCTGCAGAGAGCCTGGTACTCAGGCTGTATTTTAGATGGAAACCAAAATCATTCCCTCCCAGGCAAATGCAACAGCAAAGCAACCTCCCTCCCCACCCTATCCCAATCTCCAGAACTTAGGTTTGCCTCACTCTGTGGGTTGGGTTTTTTCTAAAGCAAGGAAAAAGTGCTTTCCTAGGAATAAGCTGTCTGATGTCTGCTTCCTGCCCTCTGGCCAGCCTCACAGATGGGCCACTCTGGCCGGCAGCCACCCAGCACTGCCCTTGAGTGTTCTCAGCCCACTCGGCCCCGGCCTGCTCCCCTACCAGAGGCCCCCGGGAGCCGTAATGTCGTGGGCCATTACAGCAGAACATTGCCTCTGCTGCAGGGGCAGCTGGCTCACCCCTGGAGAGCTGGGCCTTGGCAGATGTTACACCTCCCTCCCCACCCTCACCAGTGAGCAAGGGGACAATGGCTCCTACAGGATAGGTCAGGGCCATCCGGCAGGCCAGCAGGAGGCCTGAGAGGTGGTACCTTTGCCTAAAAGAGCACTTCTTACAAAACGGTAGGTCGGAAAAGAGAGCAAGATGATTTGTGGGTTTTGCCTGATTTTTGTTTGGGGTGGGGAGACAGAGGAGGAAAAGGAACTATCAAATCACAACAAATTGTTATCCATCTAGGCCTGCATTAAGCCTTGATAATTTCATGTATTTCAACCCTAATTGAGAACTAGTGCCATAATAGCGAACATTTGTTGAACTGTAGACTGTTTCATGCTGAGTCTCCCTATCTGTTATCTCGGCTAATTGTCATGAACGTATGAAGTAGGTGTTGTGATCATCCTAATTTTACAGAAAAGGGCATGAGACTTGGGTTAAAATAACTGGCCCAAGATGACAGAGACTGAGAGCCAGGACTGACCCATCTGACCCATCTGTCCCTGGTTTTGGATATATACCCTACCACCCCCCATGCGTTAGGAGCCAAGTTTTGAGCTAGACACTCTGTGTCAATCAGAAAAGCTTGTGTTTACTTTAGACTGTTGTCTTTCCAGACCGTTCGGGGTTGAGAACAATGATCTTAAGTATACATGGTTGGGGCTGGGGAAGAAGAAAGGCACTGGTTTGGTGATAACCCAGGCGGACTTAGGGCAAAAGGATGAGTCCAGACTCTCCTCAGTGGTGGAATAGGAAAATCCATTAACTGCATGCTAGTCCCTCATTGCTTTAGGAACCATGCCAGTCGGAGCACGTCAGAAGCTGGCCTTCAGCCCCCGCAGCGGGGCACGGTAAGGGCAGGGAGAAGCAGTGGATAGGAGGAGGTGAAATGGTCAGGGAGGGGGAAGAGAGTCTTAGAGGGTTAGTCAGAGAAGGTTACCTGAGATGCTATCAGAGCCACTGAAAACTTTTGCGTAGGGCAGAGTCATGATTTAAATTGCTTTTGCCTATCAACTCTGCATGTATAGCATTTGTATGCAGAATGAATTGGAACAAGAAAAGATTGGAATTAAGGAAGAAGTTTAAAGGGTCATGAAGCCATTCTTCTAAGCCTTACAAACCTCATGGCTATGAAAATCATGGAAATGACATTTAAAATGATCAAAACAACCTTGCAAAGGAAGGAGAACCCCAGCTTCCACCACCTTCTAAGAGATGCCCTCTGAACTGCCTCCTTGCCAGCTTCCTTCTTCATTCCATCACTCCTCCTGCAGGAGGGTTCTCCATTGACAGTGACCGCAGAGGGGGCCAAAGGCCAAGGAGGATTTCTGTTCTGTGTGGATGGCTTTGCGATTGCCCAGTGCCAGCAATACACATGCAGTTCTGTGTAGAGGAGTTTGCATTGAATTTGGTAGAAAGGAAACTCAAAAAAACCTCTGTCGGAAATGACAGCTCTTGACAAGATGAAAGGAGGTGTCTTGCTCAGATCTTCACTTAAAACAATCTGGAGTTCCATTAGTATTCATGGAGGAGAGGCAGCGTGGAACAAGTGCAGCCCCATGAATAAAATTAAAACTGGTATTGACTCTCTGCGCAGAAGGAGGGTGGGAGGGGGCTGCTAGGAGCTGGTCGGGCTTCCACAGCCTTGATTCTTAGTAGCCAGATGGGACCCATTCAAGGCACTACATGCACATTTCAATCGGGCAATTCATCACTGTCAACAACTGCCCATCACCGTGCCTTCCAGCCAGTCGCATTCACCTTCTGACTTTTGAGAGTGAACTCGGCCTCAGGTACTTCCTTTGTTCTTCACACCATCTTGATGTGCACTCTGTCCAGGTGCTGCCTCCAGCCGGCTCCTGACTCGCGGCTCCATTCTATGTTTTGATTCTTACCTTAATCTTTGGGGTCCTTGCTGGAATTTTTTCTCACTAATTCTGATGCCTGTCTCTTCTGTTTCCCATGTTTTTCCCTCCCCATCCTGCCATCCATTTTACTCCAGAGCACAGAATACCCAGGCCTGGTCTGTCCATCGAGCTCCAACCCCCAGCTCCAGCCCCACCTGCTTCAGGTACCGTAAGCTAAGACTTTCTGTACAAGTGAGCAGTAAGGTAGGGTCATCTTCCCCAAGCTGTCCTTTGTAAAACCCATCGGGCTGGCCCTGATCAGCCTCAAGCATGTCACGCCCACCTAAGAAGGATCAGGAAAGAAAAAGGAGATTGTTCCAGGAAAAAAAAAAAAAAAAATGTTGAAAAACTTCCCTTGCCCTTTCTTGGCTCTCTTTCATGGTTCCTACAGGGTTAGGGTGACCTCGCTCTTTGGAGGTCTGCTATGTCCGCAGCTCTTATTTGCAAGGCTGTGTTAGCCCCTGGTTGTGTTTGCAGCTGCAATTCTAGACTCCAGAAGGTCCTCTGTTCAGAAAAGCACCTCCGTCTGTCGCTGCCACCCGTATGTTTCCCATTTCCTAGACCTGCCTGAGCAGCTGTCTCCAATGAGCCGCAGACAGAATTTCTGCTCCAGAGAATTCAAGCTGATCAGGGCATTCCTGAGTGCAACGTCCAGCACTGGGACATGGCCAGGGACTGTGAGCACTGGGAGCCTGGGAGAAAACAAGCGTAACTTGGCAGGAGCCCAGCCCCACTTCAGAGGGACCTCACAAGCTAACTTCCAAAATGACAGAGGCACCATTTCCAGCCACTCTTAATACAATTTTCAAATTCATTTGATGCCAAAGAAAAAAAATGACTCTCTCAATAATATTCAGGAACTCCAGAAATTCGCTATTGTAGACCCAGTGGGCCTCACTCCCTGCCCCTTACCTGGCTCTACTCCCTGGCCCCCTGCTCATTCTCACCTCATGCTACAGCGTTCCCCATCTTCGCCTCTTGAAGGATCCAGTCTGAACCTGAACAGAATAGCTGGTTCAACTTGACCACGGCTCTGCTTTTCAGGTGATGGGTACATGGCTCTTGGGCTCACCGAACCCAGAGGCTAGAGCTGTCCATGATGGAATGACAGGGACCCTGTAAAGGTTAAGGCTCAAGAACCCAAGCCATGGAGGTGCTGGGACTCTGGAGCTCTGTCCAGGTACCGTGCACACAGTTACTCTCACCGGGACTCTCCCCATTGCCTGTAGTTTAGACATGCAAACGGTGGATGTGGAACAAGTTTGGAAGGAATAGCTAAATGTCTGTCTATTGGGATCTGGTTAACTTCAGATGTCCTCAAGTCCCTGAAAAATGATTCAGTTCTAATAGATGCCTCTCGTAACTAAGCTGCATTTAACAAGATCACTTCTGTACCCAATTACCTTCCAGAAGCTGCTGCCAGAAGACACAGCTGCGAAAGGCGTGTGATGGTCATTTTGGTGATAGAGGTGGAGACATTGGTGATATCCACCAATTATACAGACTGAATCTCTCCTCTGAATGATGCAAGGATTCTCCTAATGATGCAGATATTTCTGTGGTGCTTACTATGTGCCTTGTACCATACTGCATGCTTCACAAGTATTGTTAACACACTGGATCCCCACAAAGGCACTTTGAAGCAAGTTCTATCACCATCATATCTATATTTTAGATGTAAAAACTAGCAGAGAAGGGAAGTAACTTTCTATGCTACCAAGCAGTGATGCCTGAATTGAAGCCTAGCTTTATAATTCAGGTTCCATAGGCATCACAATAAAATTCTATGACAGCTTTTCCTCATCCTTTTATTATGTGTTGTCATTTATTCATTTTTGGTGTCTATGTTTCATCTTTAATTAGATAAAAAGATACTTGAAGGCCAAGACCATGTTTGATGCATCTTTGTATTTCTCACAGCATTATTATTATTTATTATTATTTCTCACAGTGTCTCACATCTATAATTGCTTAATAAATGATTACTATGAACATGGTGAACAGAAAAAAAAAGAATTTAATCTAACCAATTTCAATCTTTTCTATAAGTTATTTTGCCTCCTAAGAATCCCTCCAAGAATATACTTGACTCCCCCAGGAGAAGTTATTTTAAAAACTAAATAACTCAGTACTGAAGAAAAATTCATCCCTCCTGATGAACTGATGCTCATGCTGTTTCCCTTTTTATTTCTGCTGCCAAGAATCTCAAGGCTATGTTTTTTTTTTTCTTTAGAAGACTTGTTATATTTAGTCTAAATATTCTGGTACAATTATACCCCCCTTTATTATTTGACCTTAAATATATGTTATTCTTATGTTCTTATATTAAGAGCCTTATGAATTTTTTACCCATGTATTTTATTGTAAGTCACTTCACTTTCTTTTTAGAAGTCTGATAGTAGTCTGGAGTTGGTGAGCCTGTTTCCTCATCTGTAAAATGGAGACTACAATAGTCCCTATATCATAGGGTTGTTGTGAGGATTTTATGAAAAGCTTGAGAAAGCCTGGCATGTAACAAACACTCACACGTTAAGGAAGATGAGGTGAAGGAGAAGGAAGAACTAGAATATCCTTCTAGGTGTCCATAGAACATTTATGAGCATGTGTGTTGAAAATAATTCATATCTTTAAGCCAAGACTCTTCTTGAATGCCAGGCTTGTTTATCTAACTACTTGTTACCTCCACTACTGTATCTAATAGATACCTCAAACATGTCCCAAACTGAACTCTTTATATTACCATCCCAAATATTTTCTTCCTACAATCTTTCTCTTTTCAGGCAAATGGTAACCCCACTCTTCCACTTGGGCCAAAAAATTGAAATCATCTTTAACTCTGCTTTTGAGAAAAGCACCCCACGTCTAATCCATCAGGAAATCCTTTGGTTCTACCTTCAGAATAGACCCAGAAGTCAACTGTTTCTCACCTGTTTGTTCCTGCACCCAGCTCAACAATACATGGATTATTGCAATAGCTTCCTAGCAGTTCCATCTTTCCCAGTCCCCAGCCCCATCCACTTCCAAAGCAGCACCCAGAGTAATCCTACCAAAATATGACCCAGCCTCTCATTCCATTCATAGTAAAGCTTTGGCTTCTACTACCAGGCCCTGAATGACCTGCCCTATGGGTCCCCTCTGACCCTCACTCCTTCCCTGCCACTCACCTCCTGCCCTTCCTGAAGACAGTGGGGCTTGCCCTCACGTCAAGCCTTTCTCTCTTCCCTCCTCCCCAGATCGCTCAAGGCTCTCCCAAACCACCTTTAGATCTTAAATATTACCTCATAGGCTCTTCCCTGACCACTCTGCTTAAAATCACAGCCCCTCAACCCAAGCACACACCACACACACAAACACACACACACACACACACACAAACACACACACACACACACACACACACCCCCTTCCCTTCTGTCCTGCTTTGTTTGCTTTGAGTAGCACTTAACACCACATAACATTCTATAGGGAGACAAGATAGAGCTTACTGATCAGTTTCACAACCTCAAGCATACACCACACACACACACACACACACACACACACACACACACACACACCCCCTTCCCTTCTGTCCTGCTTTGTTTGCTTTGAGTAGCACTTAACACCACATAACATTCTATAGGGAAACAAGATAGAGCTTACTGATTAGTTTCACAACCTCTAGAGCACTTCACTTTCACTTTTCACTTTCACACATTGGAGAAGGAAACGGCAACCCACTCCAGTGTTCTTGCCTGGAGAATCCCAGGGGCGGTGGGGCCTGGTGGGCTGCCGTCTATGGGGTTGCACGGAGTCGGACACGACTGGAGCGACTCAGCAGCAGCAGCAGCAGCAGCAGAGCCAAATTACCTGGGTTGAGTCCCAACTCCACCCATTTCAAGCTGTGTGATCTTTGGCAGGTTACTTAACCTTCCTGTGCTTTCATGTCTTCATCTTTAAAAATAGGTTGTTTGGATGATTAGGGTGGTTGATAGGATGATTAAATGAGTTAACACATATCAAGCATCTAGAACAATGCCTGACATAAAGTAAGCACTCAAAGGTGTTAGCTACTATGTTATCTGGTTTTTTACATGTCTCTTTCACTAGAATGCAAATTTTCATATAAGAGGCAGTGTGGCAAGTATGGTTTTTGAATTAGTGTTTATAGTTTTTTTGGATATATACTGAGGAATACTGGAGAAGGAAATGGAAACCCACTCCAGTATTCTTGCCTGGAAAATCCCATGAACAGAGGAGCCTGACGGGCTACAGTCCATGAGGTCGCAAAGAGTCGGACACAACTTAGCGACTAAAGCACCACTGAGGAACAGGATTGCTGAGTCACATGGTAGTGCTATCTTTAGAACTACCTATGAGAGGTACATCTTTATTACATACCTCTTAGAGAGGTACATATTAGGGAATTACCTATTTCTCTATTTTTCTTTTAGGAACTTCCATACTGTTTTCAGTGTTGTGTGTCTTGTTCATCGCGCTGTTATCAGTACCACAGAAAAGTCCTGGCACCTCTTAGGTGTTCAATAAATGTTTGTCAGATAAACGGAGTTAGACCCTGGGAGAGGGTCATACAGAGGGTCATACACAGACTTAGTCGTCATTTTTTAAAAAAATAAATGACATGAAGTTTAAAAATGAGAAAGAGAGTAGAGTAAAAAGAACTAGAACATAAAGAAAAATAAATATCTGAATTTTCATTTCTTTGACAGCTACAGTCATGGGAGAAGAAGAAGAAGAAACAATGGTGGCCACAAGCCTGGATGAGACTTGAGATAGTTTAAAACAAAAAGTCATAAACAATAGGCAAAAGAAAACTGTAAGAAGCAGGGGGGGAGAACTGTATTGAACATTAACAAGACTTGGGAACATTAACAAGGGAACAGATGGGGGCCCAGGTACCACCCCTGGGTCTGGTTCCTCTCAAAAGAGCAAAGTTAGTAACAAGGTAGGAAAGAAGCCAAGACCAGACTAAGCCAAGGAGAAATGGCAGGCTAGGAAAAGGAAGCAGCAACTATCGACTGTTTTTGACAATAAACAGTGAAAACAAATGGAAAAGGAAAGCTGTCAAAATAGAACTCTTTTCACTTCACACAGATCTGAAGCCAGGGTTTCACTGTGACTTTTCACGTTGTTTTCAAGGGAAGCATTGTTATAATTTACTAATTATATATTCAATACACGTATTGATCACTACTTATTGATCACACTGTTTTTACTTGTAGAAACTCTCTCCCTCCTCTCTTTCTAGTTATATATTAGAATTTTTTTTTTTAGGAATAGGTGCAGTCTGGGTATATGCGTATATAACTGGCTTCCAAACAAGATTGGTGGGTAACCTCAATAAACTCTCGTTGTCTTTTCCCTCTTAGGACTCAAAATCTCTTTGTGGACTGAATCTGTTAATAAATGAATATGTCCAGATGGGGGAAAAGTGCTGTTCTAAAGAAGGGGCTTGGAAGAATACCCAGTCCTCACCTGCCCTACACAGGTTTGTTGTTGCTGTTGTTTAACTGCCCAGTCTTGTCTGATTCTTTTGTGACCCCGTGGATTGGGATTCTCCAGACAAGTGGATTACCATTTCCTTTCTCCAGGGGATCTTCCCAACCCAAGGATCGAACTCACGTCTCCTACATTGTATGTGGCTTCTTTACTGCTGAGCCACTAGGGTACTAACTGGCTTTATAAATCCTTTCGAGGCAACAGAATCCAGCTTCAGTCCGTCTTTCTCCACATCTGTTCTGTGCTACAATCATTGCAACAGTGTTGGGAAGTAGTGTCTCTCACCCACAAGCACCAAGGGGTTCTTGGGCTCCCTGTAATGGGCTACAGAGACACGGGAGAATGTAGAAGCCAGATCCTGGAAGGCCTCTGGCCTGCACGGAGGCTGGAGGAGTGTGCCAGCTCCCC
The DNA here is from genome assembly GCF_023091745.1 of Budorcas taxicolor. Taxonomy (NCBI): domain Eukaryota; kingdom Metazoa; phylum Chordata; class Mammalia; order Artiodactyla; family Bovidae; genus Budorcas; species Budorcas taxicolor. The sequence goes on from NC_068924.1 coordinate 25,043,865, forward strand.
AGAGTTGTACTCTGGAGTTAAATCCATAACATGACCAGGTTGTAAATTTCAGGCCATAGTTCATTAACTCCAGAAGTTCAAAACGATACCCCCTGCTTGCCCAGTCAATGCAGCTGAGAGTTTTCCCGGCGTGTGATGATCCATCAACAATTGGATTCCAATATCTTTTGCTTCATTAATAGAGTCACACAGGCCCCTCCTATGGAGCTGAGCAAGGTTCCTGCCTACATGCCTGCTGGTGGCTGCGGTTGTGCAGGGCTGTATTTTGAGCCTCAAGCTCCAGGCAGACCCCAGGTGCACATTTTTCTGAACTCTGCTAGTCCAGGATCTCCAGTTGACCACAGTTAACATGAAAATGCCTTCCATGGGGCTGGTTTAGCTTTAACAAGATGATTCCAGTGCTGATTCAAGGCAGTGCAGATCTTAGAAAACCCTATGCAGCTTTAGGAATCTGTGGGTGTGGTGCATGCATGCTCAGTCATGTCCGACTCTTTTGCGACTCCCAGGGACTGTAGCCCACCAGGATCCTCTGTCCCCGGGATTCTCCAGGCAAGAATACTGAAGTGGGTGGCCATGCCCTTCTCCAGGGGATCTTGCCGATCCTGGGATTGAATTCGCATCTCCTATGGCCCCTGCATTGGCAGGCAGATTCTTTACCACTGTGCCACCTGGAAGCCCTTAGGAATCTGTATTGCTTCCTAAAACTCATACCTGTGGCCTAGGTGACTCTTAGTCCAGTGGGTTTTTATAGTCTAAGATGCATGTCACTGACCCACTGGGCCCCTTGGGAAGTCACCTCCCCGACACATGTTGAACAAGCAGAGATCATCCCCCAGAATGGGGCTGAGCACAAATCCTGTCAAAAATGGCCACGTGAGCCACAGTCAAGAAGGGGAGGCTTGGCTCAGAGTTCGTTAGGCTGAGTGTGAGCAAGGGGAGCTGAAAGCATGGCGAGCCTCAGGTGTGAGTACCATCCGTGTTCAGGGGACAGTGGTCACTGTCCAAACAGGAAAACCACAATCCAGCATTAAGTCTAAGGACAAGCTTGAACTTGGAAATAAGTCCAAACCAAAGCCAGAAGCCAAACTATCCAAGATGAAGGGCAGCAGTGAAGACAATGGACTCCAGCTCAACCGCTCAGTCACGTCTGACTCTCTGCGACCCCATGAATCGCAGCACGCCAGGCCTCCCTGTCCATCATCACCTCCCGGAGCTTACTCAAGCCCATGTCCATCGAGTCAGTGATGCCATCCAGCCATCTCATCCTCTGTCATCCCCTTCTCCTCCCACTTTCAATCTTTCCCAGCATCAGGGTCTTTTCAAATGAGTCAGTTCTTCACATCAGGTGGCCAAAGTGTTGGACTCTAAGCTGTGCTATAAACATCGCTTATCGGCTTGGCTGATGCGCACAGAGTCACAAGGCTGCCTCTTCTCTTCCCCAAATCCCTTCCCCTACTGCCAACAGCCCTTGAAACCATCAGGGTCCCCAATACAAACAGGAGGGCACCACTGCCACGATTTCCAATACCTTTGTGAAATTCAAATGAGGCTCTTTTCCTTAGCAACCCACTCCCACTGGGAATTCATTTTTTTTTCCAGCTCTTAAAATCTCTTGCCTTCTAAGCCACTGAAAAGACATATATTGTGGACCCCATAAACCTCCATTGCCCATAAGCAGTAGTAACATTTTCTGCCTCCTGTTAATAAATTGTTCCTCTCTTTGCACAGCAGAGAAAAGATGAAGACAAAATTGGGGGGAATTATTTCCCAAGTATTGTTTCTCTAACAATAGCAATCCCTGCTCCTGAGAACTCTATTTTGCTTAATACGTTCTTTCTGCAAAGTGGTAAAATGTGACAGTGTAATAACCCAAAAAGCAGCGTGAAGGGTCTGATTCCCCAAGTGTCCACTGAGAAAACACACAAGTGTTTCCATCAAGAAGGAATTGTGTGTATTGAGAGAAGGTAAGTGCACAAAATAAGGGTCTGCTTCAAGTGGGGTCCAGGCATCAAGGATTAAATGTTTGGATACTTTGCTTCACAATAGAAGCATTTGCAGGAAGAATGGGGCTCCATTTCTTTCCTTAATGGGGATATCACGCGCATACACACACAGCAAGTGCATGTCTACTTCAGGATAAAAAGAAAATTGGCTGGTTTAAACATTAAAAAAAAAAAAAGCACCTGGCCAAAAAATACACCAATAATGCTGAGCAAAATCAGAACAGACTTCAAAGTGGGCCTCGGAGTTAGATACTGGGGAGAACCTCCAAACATCATGGTCTGACCCCCTGAGACATACAGCCAAGAGGAATTTTGGAGATGGATCCAAGGTGACCTTTGTAAGTCAGTTCAAATAGCTGCCGTCATCAGACTGGTGGCATGGACTAGATCATCAGATCTGTGGATTCTAGAAAACACTTTCTTCTCCCAGTTTCTTACGGTTTTTCCCCTTTTGTGGTTCCTGACTCCTCCTCAACATACCTTTGGACCACAACATTTGCTGGTATCCTTGCCAGGTAGGAAGAACTCATGTAGGGATAGAGAGGTGACAGAGAGGTGGCGATGCTTCCTAACGGGGGCAGGGGAGTCCATCAAGGAGGAGTGGACAGAGAAGAAGTGGTACAGTGGATTATCCCTCAGCCAGAAAACAGAATGAGATAATGCCATTTGTGCTGACATGGACGGACCCACAGACTGCCATACTGAGGGAAGTAAGTCAGACAGAGAAGACAGATGCTGCTTCTTACGGTATCACTTACATGCAAAATCTAAGAAAACAGTACAAATGAACCTATTTACCAAGCACAGTCACAGATGTAGGAAAAAAATTTACGGTTACCAAGGGGAAGCAGTAGTGGAGGGATAATTTGGGAAATTGGAATTGACATATACACACTACTGTGTACATAAAACAGGTAACTAATAAGGACCTACTGTATGCACAGGGAAATCTACTCAGTACTCTATAATGACCTATAAGGGAATAGAATCAAAAAAGGAGTGCATATATGTATATATGTATATATATATAACTGACTCACTTTACTGTACAGCAGAAACTAACACAATGTTGTAACATCAACTATACTCAAAAAAAAAAAAATCATTAAAAAAAGTGATCAGAGGATGATTTGCCATGAGAGAAAGGCAGGATACTGGTGTGAAGAGACAAAAGTCACCAGCAGTAAGACAGGAGTTCGCATCACAGGCTATGGTAACGGTAACTGCTTTGAGGTAGATCCTGAACGGGTGAAATTCAGGCTGGGCGTAGAGCGAAGGGCTGAGAAAGAACCTCTGGGCCAGGCAGGACTGCAATGTCTGGCGAGGTGCTCTGTGTCCAGAACACAGTGCCCGCATGTATTAATGCTACCCCTTCACTCTGTACTTTGTGACTCTCCAGTTCCTCTCACCAAAGGGTCCAATTATAGTTCCCTACACCTTGACTTTGGATTTGGCCGTGGGACTTGCTCTGGCTGGTGGAATGTTAGCCAACATAGGGGCCAATGGCTTCGAAGTACTTGGGTCTGCTCTCTGTATTTGAATGCTGTCAGGGGAAGACTAGGCACCATCTAGCCTGTTAGTCCCGGGAGGGTGATGAGGCATGCAGCTAACAGGGGGCAACTGCCCAGCGGAGCCCTGCCCAAACGCCCACCCCTGGCCACAGCAGCCGTGCAAGTGAACCACTCAGGAGAAGAGCAGAAACACACAGCTGAACTCAGCCAACCCCTGACTAGGCACTGGATTCGTGACAAGACTGCTGTTTCTTGATGTGCTCTGTTACATGTCATTTTGTGGCAATAAGTAACTGATACAGAGGTCCAGCTGAGGAAGCTAAGAAGGGGCAGAAATCCAGCCTGCACTCAGCTGTGCTGCCCTGCCCTGAAGCTGTGTCACCTTAGCCAAGACTGTTTTCTAGCTCACACAAAGGATCTGTTCAGGCGAGTGGTGGTCCCTGTAAAACTCCGTGCGGACCATTCCCCACCTTCATTTTCCCAGTCTACAAAGCCCTCCTAGCTTTTCTTGGCATCCTCATATCCACTTGAAATCCAAACTCAGCCTTCTCCATCTCATACTTACTAACACTGTAGGCTCTCCTCCTACCTGCCCTTCGAAAGCTCGCTCTGTAACTGAGCAGGAGTCTACGGAGCCTTCCTGGGACAGACTCCTCCCCTAAAACCTCTTCCGTAGCTCCTCCCTGATGCAGATTTCCCAAGTGGTTTCACAGAGGCTAAAAACCCTCAACAAGATGGAAGAAATAAACTACTTGATGACCTTGAGCTGGAAGCCCCCAGACCAACTGGCGCCTGAGGACTGACATTGCCCTATTACCTCACCATCAGCCAATCAGAGGATTGTGGGTGAGCTGATCCCCTCAGTGACGCCCCTCCCTCACCTGGCCTTTAAAAATACTTCCGTGAAACCCATCAGAGAATTCCGGTGTTTTGAGAACTGGCTGCGCTTCAATAAACACTGCACTTCCGTTCACCACAACATGATGTCAGAAGATTGGCTTTACTGAGCACCGGCGAGAAGACCCAAGCTTACTTTGATAATTCTTCTGTGTCCCTCCTCAGGCTTTGCTGTCTTTTCCAGCTTCTGCACAGCTGGATGAAAGGTGTGGCTGATGGCTCTCCAGCACTCACCATCCCACAGCTTGGCAGGGCTGTTTTAAGCCGCTCTTTGCAGGAAACCGCCATCAGCAGGATGCCTCTTCCCTTGTCACTTACTAAAGCAGTATTGTATCTAACTTTTAGCTAGGCACCCCCATGCTCTACTCATTTTCAACCCGAGCACACCTTTCAAATCTTTTAATCTCACAATTCCTTGCCTAACTTGGTTGTTTCTGTGGATCAAAGAAATAGGAAGGAAGATAAGTAATTAGCAGATGAGCAGATCTCCCCCTGGGAGAAGGAAATGACAGCCCACTCCAGTGTTCTTGCCTTGAGAATCCCAGGGACGGCGGAGCCTGGTGGGCTGCCATCTATGGGGTCGCACAGAGTCGGACCCGACTGAAGCGACTTAGCAGCAGCAGCAGATCTCCTCCCTAGCTTCCCCTTCGGTAATCTCACAAACCAAGTGACCATACTGGGTGAACAAGATAACACCTTGAGAAAGGTCATGAGGAGTTCACCAACCTGCAGGCAGCGGGGGATGGTGACCACTCTGAAGCCCTAGCTCTGTAATTCACTGACATTACTTCCCTCCTTTCCTTTAAAACTTTCCTCCTCGAACAGATTCTTCAGAGCTGGTGTTCATAGGACACTGAGTCCACCATCTTTTCAGACTGCTGGCATTCTGATTAAAGACAACTCTCCCCTCCACGGATGTTTGTTTATCAGTTTGACTGTGTAAGTGGCAAACAACAGGAATGATTCATTCAGAAACACTATGCCGGTGCTGAGCAGGCTCTAGGCTGCCCCAGGTTGACTCCCCACTGCCCCGGCCAGCTTCTGTGCCCCAGAAGCCAAGGTCAACCACGTCCTAAGAGCAAAACAGGTTTCAGATGCCCGGTAGGCAGAATGCCTGCACAGTTCCTCTCATTACCTGGGAGGGGAGGCAAGACGACCCAGAAGAAAGTATTAGCTTATCCATGAGCTCCAGATGAAGGGCCGTTGGCGTTCTGGGGAGAAGTTTACTTTTAACCGAGGGTCTTTGGAGAGCTTTCAAGGAAGAGGTGACTTTGAAACTGATCTTGAAGGATGGAAGGGCTTTGCAGATGCAGAGAAGGGGGCCTGGGGCTTCAGGCAGGGGAAGCAGCAGGAGAACAGGCATGCACCCTTCCTTGAAGTTCCAGAATCACCTTAGTGCTGCAGAGAGCTCTCTGGCACCAGGCCACAGGCAGCATTGGCAAGTGGGGACGGGGAACCTCCTTCCGGAAACCTAATTTGTCAACACGCTGGGCTCAGAGGAGAAAAACAGGAGCCAGAGTCTCGTTAGCTTTGAACGTGCACGGTCCCTTGCCACAGAGTAGCTGCCGTGATGTGGACGCAGCCTGTGTAAATAGCGCCGGACAGGATTGCAGCTAATAGGGTTATTAATACCTGTCACAGCCCCGGATAGCAGAAGAATGTGGAGGTTTTCCACTGTAGATTAAAACCAACCAACAGGGACTTTTCCGAGTCTGGCCGTCACAGCTCTCTCTTCAGACATCTTTTCCTGCAGCCACTCAGGCTGGGGTAAGTAATTGTCCCTGGGAAGGATTGTCACTGTGGTAAATGCAAAAGCAGGAACAAACTTGCCTCCCTTGGCTTCAGGCGAGAACAGGCATATTTGAAATTCAAAAAGGTCAGCGCCAACCCTGGCTTCCTTGGGTAGCTTTGACCTCTTTCCTGGCCCAGGCGGTCACCCCAAAGAAAAGCCACCTTTGTTTGGGCTTCATGTCTTCAGCTCCTGGGAGGAATCTGAGCAAGGCAGAGAGCTGAAGGGAGAAGGGAGGAAAGCGTAGAGTCTGGAGGGTCTGCAGAAAGCCGGGCTCTGGAGCTGGGGCTCAGGCAAGGAGGCTTCTTGGGGACAAGATCACTCCTGTCCCCTCTGGGTCCTCAGATAGTCACTGGAGTCTGGTCCTCTCTATTGCACAAAGGTGCCCCAGAACCATCAAGAAAGGGCTCCGGTAGCAAACAGGTCAAGGGGGTAGAACCCTGCTGGAGGCTTTTCCTTAAACAAGACCCAGCAGCACCCCACCACCCCACTCGCCACAACCTGAGAGAACTTCCATGGGCAAAGACACCAGGTGGGGACTCAAGCTCCCCTCGTTGCTGTGCCCCTGATCGGAGGGTCAACAGGCATTCCGGGAGAGGAGGCACATTGCTTCATCTTGCTTCCCCTTCCAGGTCTGTGTCACTCCTCTTCTCAAACAGAAAGCTCTGGACACTTATTACAGGGGCTTAGGGACCCATGCTACCCTCACGAGCTCCCTGCCCCTGGTAGGGATCCAGGCAAGCCCTGGGGTAAATGGGGCTCGCTTTGGAGAGGGAGACTTGGTTCCACCTCTGTTTGGGGTCCTCCCTTCTTTTCCCTTTGCATTTTCAACTACTCCTGGGAGTCCAGCTCTTCACTCTCTGCTATCATGGACTGAATTTTGCCATTCCCCCCACCCCAATTATCAATGGAGCCCTAACTCCAATGTGACCTTATAATCATAGGACCTTTAGGGAGGTAATTAAGGTTAAGACAGGTCATAAAGACAGGGCTTTACTCCAGTATAACTGGTATTTTTATAAGAAGAGATACCAGGAGTGCATATGCCTGGAGGAAAGGCCGGGTGAGAACACGGTGATAAGGTAGTCTACTGAAAGTCAAGGAGAGTCCTCGCAGGAAACCAGCTCTGCCGGCACCTTGACCTTGTGTTTCCAGCCTATAGAAGTAGAATAAATATCTACTGTTGAGGCCTCCCAGTCTGTGGTATTCTGTAAGGCAGCCTGAGCTGACTAAAATACCTGTCTCGTCTCTCTGCTTGATGACTTACTGGAGAGGAGGAGAAGTCATTTTGACTCTAGAAACCACCGCAGATTGGTATGGAGGACAAATACGGCATACTGGATCGCAGGACAGTGCTGCCTAGTGGTTAAGGCCATGTACTTTGAATCAATAAAGTGGGCCCATGGGAGGTTAATATTCTATTCTATGCCCAAGGAACTTCATCTGTCAAATGGGATAATAATTGTTCCATTATCACAGAGTTGTAGCAAAAATAAAAATAAATAGCAGCACAGAGTAGGAGCTCAATAAAATATCTGCCATGCTTATTGACAGCTTGCTGCCTCTGATATACAGTTTGACCTTGATCCTACTAGCTTCTCCACTCATAAATGATGATGAGAGAGGCTTCCCATCTCCCAGGTTTGGTGACAAGTTGGAAAGAAGCAGAGATAAGGAAGAGCTAGGGAAGAAAAATGCCTCAGAAATTCAAGATTGCCTCTATCACCATCATCACCATCATCATCATCATCACCATCATCACCATCATTATCACCATCATCACTATCACCATTATCACCATCATCACTATCACCATCATCACCATCATCATCACCATCATCACCATCATTATCACCATCATCATCATCACCATCATCACCATCATCATCACCATCATCACTATCACCATTATCACCATCATCACTATCACCATCACCATCATCACCATCACCATCATCACCATCATTATCACCATCATCACCATCATCATCATCATTACCATCATCACCATCATTATCACCATCATCACCATCATTATCACCATCATCATCATCATCACCATCATTACCATCATTATCACCATCATCACTATCACCATTATCACCATCATCACTATCACCATCATCACCATCACCATCATCATCACCATCATCATCACCATCACCATCATTATCACCATCATCATCACCATCACCATCATCATCATCACCATCATCACCATCATCACTATCACCATTATCACCATCATCACTATCACCATCACCATCATCACCATCACCATCATCACCATCATTATCACCATCATCACCATCATCATCATCATTACCATCATCACCATCATTATCACCATCATCACCATCATTATCACCATCATCATCATCATCACCATCATTACCATCATTATCACCATCATCACTATCACCATTATCACCATCATCACTATCACCATCATCACCATCATTATCACCATCATCACCATCGCCATTATCACCATCATCACCATCATTATCACCATCATCACTGTCACCATCACCATCATCACCATCACCATCATCACCATCATTATCACCATCATCACCATCGCCATTATCACCATCATCACCATCATTATCACCATCATCATCATCACCATCACCATCATTATCACCATCATCACCATCATTATCACCATCATCACCATCATCACCAGCATTATCACCATCATCACCATCACCATCATCACCATCATTATCACCATCATCACCATCACCATTATCACTATCATCACCATCACCATCATCACCATCACCATCATCATCACCATCATCACCATCATTATCACCATCATCACCATCATTATCACCATCATCACCATCATCATCATCATTACCATCATCACCATCATTATCACCATCATTACCATCATTATCACATCATCATCATCACCATCACCATCATTATCACCATCATCACCATCATTATCACCATCATCACCATCATCACCATCATTATCACCATCATCACCATCACCATCATCACCATCATTATCACCATCATCACCATCACCATTATCACTATCATCACCATCACCATCATCACCATCATTATCACCATCATCACCATCATTATCACCATCATCACCATCATCACCATCATTATCACCATCATCACCATCACCATCATCATCACCATCATCACCATCATTATCACCATCATCACCATCATTATCACCATCATCACCATCATCATCATTACCATCATCACCATCATTATCACCATCATCACCATCATTATCACCATCATCATCATCACCATCACCACCATCATTATCACCATCATCACTATCACCATTATCACCATCATCACTATCACCATCATCACCATCATTATCACCATCATCACCATCGCCATTATCACTGCCACTGTCATTATCACCACCACTGTCATCATCAGCATCCTGTGGCCCCGATGCTACAAGTGATGCACAACAGTCTCTTTCTGAGACTCCACCCTATACTCTGGTTCTCGTTCCTGCTGCAGACGCACAGGTACATCCCAGTGGAGGTCTGGCGGTCCGCTGCTTGCTTCCACAGCCGCTTACACACACGGATATGCTCCCTTCCCCAGCTTTCCTGCACCACCCAGCTTACAGCAACACAAACAGTAGTCAGTGGGAGGGAGGCAAGAAAGCAGAGTGAGTCCCTCTTGCACCTTCCCACCCCTGCCCCTGGCGGAGCGTGGTCCCATGCCCACAGGGAGGGCATACCCTTGCTTCTTTCCCTCCAGGATGTGAGATAAATGAGGGACTGTTGGAGAGCATCCAGGGAACCCACAGGGCACAGTCACCCTCCAGACATAAGCCACAGGGTTGGGAATTGAATGACAGGCCTGCCCTCTCCGTGCCCCCACTTTAGCAGGGCTCTGGGAAAACACCGTCCAGCAGCCAGTGGCCCTGAGAGCCATCCTGGGTGGCCACTATTTACAGCCCAGCCCTTTCCTTCTTTCCTGGTAATCCTTCTGCCCATCCCAATAGCTGTGGCACCATGCCAGCCCTGGTCCTGCTGAACAGTCTTCTTAGACATTTCCATGGCTTATGGGTAGTGGAGTGGTCCAAAAAGTGGAGCCGCTGGGTGGGAGTGGATGTCCTAGGTGCCCTTGAAATCTCAGGATTGCGATCTGGACTGGCTTTGTCTCCAATGGCCATTTGGCCTTCCCTCCCCATCTATCAGAAACTGGGAGACCCAGAGCAGAGGAAAGCAGGGTCTGCTTGGAAGAACATTCTAGAATGCATCCTCCATGGCCAAGACCAGCTCACCATAAAAGGCTCCCCAACCCCTCTTCCCCAGCTCTCTTCAAAAACAAACAAAAGAAAGAAAGAAAAGTGGTGAGAAGCACAATCAAATCAGCAGGTGACACTGGTATTAATCCCCAGGGCTCAGGCACAGGGAACAAGATAAGAGCTGGTAAAGAAGCCCACGAGAAGTGTCGATTCTGAGTGGGGACTCAGCACTGTCAGGATGAGCCAGGCCCCACAAGTGCCCTCTGCCCGGTCTGCTGTTTACAGTAAAACTTCATCACAAGATGCTATTAAGCTTGGCAGTTACTGTAAATGCTACTGTTGCTGTTGACTTCCACAGCCCCAGGAAATTTTACCCAAGACAGAGTGGCTTCAACAGAGAGGCCCCGAACTACCTCTTGTTTCTCTATAGAAAGTAGAAAGTGCCCTGGAGAGAGATGAGCCCAGTCTTGGGCTGGAGAATGGCAGCCCCTCCCCCATGCTGAGGGCTGGAAGGCCGATAATGAAGTCAGCAGGGCTGGTGGGAGAGATTCCAGAGCAAAATGAAAAGCGGTTTGTCCATTATGAGGAGGCCAGAGAGCATGGTCCAGCCGCTCCTATCTGTCTTCTCGGTTACCTTGATGGAGGCAGAGAAATTGCCTATTCTGGGACCAATAAATAAAAAATGGACACGGGGCCAGTCTGAATTATCTGGGGGAGGGAGTCAACAAGAACTGCACTTGCTTGAATGTTGGTGACAAGACACAAGGACACACCTGAATTTGTCAGCCACCTACCCCGTTTCCCACCTCCCTTCCCCGAAGCAGGTACATAACCTCCAGATATAAGCCACCAAGGGACTTGTTTAAAATTCTCTGATTAGTTCATGGCATTTATCTTACTTTCATCTGATTCTGAAAAGGGAGGAAAGCTTTGGTGCCTCACCCAGCATCCTGAAGCAAAGCCTTATTCATCTCCATATCTCGGTGACACAGCTCCGTGTTCACTAAACACTGGTTGGATGGGTGGTGTTGCACATTTGAGCCAGATGTGGAAAGAGCAGTGGAGTTTTTAACAAGAAAACCTGGGGTCAGATCTTGGCTCTGTGATTTGCAAGCTATGTAACTCTGAAGCATAGGTCCAATTTCCTCTTCAGTAATTTGGGAATAATAATACCTACATTACCAGGCCATTGGGCAGATTAAATGAAATAAAGGTGTTAAGGTGCTTATCACAGTGCCCAACACATCAATAAACCTTGTTGAATCTGAATCTGAGGGATCAAATCTTGACCTCACCAAGACGCGTAGCAAAATGACCCCATACCTCTGAATGGGGCACAGCCAGCTACTGGGATTATCTGCTGCAAATCTAGGGTCAGGAACCGCTTCCTCCCAGCGTCCCTGAGCCACAGCTCTCTATTTCCTTCCACTCACTCCCCAGCAGATGTAGGCTCAGGGAAAGCTAACGAGTTTTAATAACATCCTAAGTCAAACATCATTATGAGAGTAAACCTGCTGGAAAAAATCACATAAGGCATCCCAAGGCCAAATGTAAATGGTTTTTTTAGATTTTCCATTATTTTAGGTTACCTATGCCCAGGAGAGACAGGGAAGATAGCTCAAATTCATACAGATAATCAAGAACTGATTATACTTCTAGATGGCTTGCTTGTTCTAGATTCTAGATCTTCAACCTGATCCTACAGAGAATCTACTGGTCACCTCCCAAAATGGTCCCTCAAGTCAGGGATGGTAAGTGATTCGATGACTGCAGCTGTTAAGTGGTGTGATAGCTGCTTTAAGCAGGGGAGGAGTCTCAGGTTCTGTAAGCTTTTGAATGAAGTAATTTACCTAACTTCTTTAATTCTGCATAAATCCAGCTGCAAGCTCCATTCTGCCCCAGTCTCAGAAGATCAATCTGAACTGTAAACAAGGGAAAACTGGCCCACATTGGTGGTGGTGGTGTTTTGTTGCTAAGTAGAGTCCAACTCTTTGCGACCCTATGAACTGCAGCACACCAGGCTTCCCGGTCCTTCGCTATCTCCTGGAGTTTGCTCAAACTCATGTCCATTGAGCTGGTGATGCCATCCAACCACCTCATCCTCTGTTGCCCACTTCTCCTCCCGCCCTCAATATTTCCCAGCATCAGGGTCTTTTCCAGTGAGTCAGCTCTGGGCATCAGGTGGCCGAAGTATTAGAGTTTCAGTATCAGTCCTTCCAATGAATACTCAGGATTGATTTCCTTTAGGATTGATGGATTTGATCTCCTTGCTGTCCAAGGGACTCTCAAGAGTCTTCTCCAGAATCACAGTTTGAAGGCATCAATTCTTCAGCACTCAGCATTTTTTGTGGTCCAGCTCTGAGTTGATCTCTCCCTATCAGCTGTCTGTCTCTAGATGTCAAGTCATGGGTTATTGTTTCTTCCATGTGGAGCAGCTCCTGAGGCTGGTTTCCCACCTGATAATGCAGCTACGGTGGTGTTCTCGAGTCTGAGCCAGGACCCTAACTCTCCTACATGCCTGTAGACCACTACCTCCAGATCTTCCCTGGGAACCTCTGCACGTTGTCAACGGGGAGTTTAAGTAGACACCCTGGATCTAACATTCAGCTTGGCTCTTGTCTGGTGCCACTTCACAGATGATAAACTGAACAAAGGCAAATTTTTGTTCCATGCACTTAAGATCATATGCCTCATAACTATGATACTAGAATACTGCCTTGTACCGAAGAGGTCTCAATAAATATTTACGGGCGGGATGTCCTACCTGTTCCTTTCTTTAATCTCCTGGTTTTTCCCAGCCTTTGAACACAGGTTCTTGTTTTCCTGTCTCTGCAACAGCCAGTCTCTGACTTTCCCAAGAAAGAAGGTGTAAGATACAGTGGAAAGTTCAGGACTTTACAGGCAGAACGCTCTAGATGTAAGTCTCAACTCTACCACCTTTAAGTTATGTAGATCTGGCAAGTTGATTAATTTTTAATCTGAGATTCCTTGTCTCTGTCTCTAACATGAGTATAATTGCACTCATAAATTTGTTTAAAAAGATTAAATTATGTACTTAAAGTCCCTAGTGGAATTCCTGGAGCAGAGATCAAGTTTAGCCATTGTTATTCCTTTCTCCACTTTCCCACACACAGAGATGTCACTGACAGTCAACAGATAACTTAGATAACATTCCTTTCGTATTTGTGTTGCCTAATAAATGCCAGTTCCTTTGTCCATGTGTTCATTCAATCATGAAAGAAAATGTTCACTGGGTCCCATGGCGTACCAGGCATTGTCCTGTGTGCTGGGTATGATGATGAAAAGACTTAAGCAGGGGGAGTTCCCTGGTGGTCCAGTAGCTAAGACTCCAAGCTCCCAGTGCAGGGGTGGAGCCCCGGACTGATCCCTGATCAGGGAACTAGCTCCTAAATGCCGAGACTGAGTTCCCATGCTTTGGCTAAAAAAGATCCCTCATACTGCACTGCAATGAAGATCAAAGGTCCTGTGTGTTACACCTTAAGATCTGGTGCAGACAAATAAATATATAAAAAAAAAAAAAAGATCTCTTGATCTGGGGTAGGGAGAGGAGTCAAGTCAGCAGAGAATTGCATTAGTCTAGGTCAGAACAAGAGGAAATGGAAAGTGGATGTGGAGGTCCTGAAAAGGGTACCCACCTCTGATCATCTGACTCCACCTGTGCGTGAATCTGTGATCTGGCTCAGGCAGCCAGCACCCAGTCCTGACTGTGGAAATGGAGCCAATGATTGACAATAACTGGCTCCATTGAGGTACAAGATTAACTAACAGCTTCTAGACCTGTAGCAGAGAAGGCAATGGCACCCCACTCCAGTACTCTTGCCTGGAAAATCCCATGGATGGGGGAGCCTGGTGGGCTGCAGTCCATGGGGTCGCTAAGAGTCGGACAGGACTGAGCAACTTCCCTTTCACTTTTCACTTTCATGCATCGGAGCAGGAAATGGCAACCCACTCCAGTGTTCTTGCCTGGAGAATCCCAGGGACAGGGGAGCCTCGTGGGCTTCCATCTATGGGGTCACACAGAGTCGGATATGACTGAAGCGACTTAGCAGCAGCAGCAGCAGCAGACCTGTAGGCATTCAAAGGCAGAGTTTTCCAAAACCCATGGAGCAGATCATTCCAGACAATTGCGACCCCTCTTTCCACTTTCCCCTTGCCTTTCTGTAGAACGAGGGACCGAGGCCAACTCCTCTCTCTTCGTTTACCCCCTCCTGGGGGTAGGTTTAAAGAAAAGTCTCCAATATTATTTTGTGTGGGAAGAAGAAGGAAACCACCACTTACTATGTGCCTCCTTTATGCCAGGCATTCTGTTGGCATTTCACGTTTGCTGGCTTCCTTCTCACAGCAGCTCTCTAGGACAGACAAGCATCGCTTCACCCATCCCACAGATATGGAAACTAAGAGTTTAAAATACTCCCCTGAAGTCAGTTACTAAGTTACAAGGAAGGCCTGGTCTGGGCAGACCCGGCTGGCTCACACAGTTGTGCAGGAGGTCCAGTGACCCGAGGCACGCATCTGAGGGGCCAAAATCCAGGCTGGGCTCTGCTCACCCTGATGAGCACCTGGCCTGTGTCCACAACCACCTGAGCGAAAGGACACCTGTTTGCAGTTTCTCTGGGGCACTATCTGCTTCCCATACCGTTCTCTATCAGGCTGCATCTGCTTTTAACTCTTCCGGACAATAGTGCCCTATGGGGGAGCAGCAGCCTCAGTTGGGAGCCCACTTAGCCCATCTCTAGAGTCTGAGAACACCCCACAATTCCCTGCTGTCTCCCCAGACTTCAGCACTTTCATTTATGAATATCTTTCTCCAGCACCATGGTGTCCCTGGGGTCTATGGGGTCTCAAAGGATCAGACATGACTTAGCCACTGAACAACAACAGAACCAAGGTTCTTCTGTGGATTAAAGATGACTGCAAATTCTTTTCTCCTTCCCTTTGAGAAGTGTGGTCTAATTTTTATTAGTGGGAGGACACACAGAGGGCTACCACACACTAGGCATTACCATGCGCCAATTCTTAGGATTAACACTGTAAGTGAGACTGACTGCCCCCACCTAACACAAGAAAACAGAGACTGGAAAAGGCAAAAGGGAATGCCCTAAGTCGTATGAGTAAGCGCCAGAACAAGGATTTGAACTCGGGTTTCTTCGGCCCTGAAACATAAGTTCTTTCCATTGTCCCAGGCTGCCTCAAGAAAAGAACTATTTGCTCAAAGAGCTACCTAGCAGCACAGCTAGCCTTGGAAGCTGGTCTTCTGATTCCAGATTCAGTGAACAATTGTTATTGAGTGGTTGGGGACAGTCCTGGTCATCTACTGGTACGTAACAAGCCACCCCAAAACACGGTGAGTTAAAACAAAAGGATTGATTTTGCTCAAAAGCTTGTAGTTTGGGCAGGGCTTGGTAGAAATAGCTGGTCTCTGATCTATGTGGCTACAGCAGGAATAGCTTGATAAGGGTGAGAGAATTCCCTACTAAGATGCTGTCACCTGGGAGCCAAACTAGGACTGTCATCCAGGGGTCAGGATTCCAGCCCACATGGACCTCTCCATTGGAATGATTTCGGCTTCCTCACAACACGGTGGCCAGGTTCCAAGAACAAATGTCCAAAACCCCACAAGGTTTCTTCCCACTTTGTCTTGGAAGTTCCAGAAAATCATTTCCCCTTGCCTTCTACTGATCAAGAAAGTCACAAAGACCAACCCAGATTCAAGAGGATAAAAATTAGACCACACTTCTCAAAGGGAAGGTAGAAAAGAATTTGCAGTCATCTTTAATCCACAGAAGAACCTTGGTTCTGTTGTTGTTCAGTGGCTAAGTCATGTCTGATCCTTTGAGACCCCATAGACCCCAGGGACACCATGGTGCTGAAGAAAGATATTCAATGACATTTTCCAGAAATAGGCTTCATTCGACTGTCACAGCGTCAAACTGCCTTACTAAACAGCCACTTCAATGTTCACAGGTAAATCATGGGTAAAGATTTGGTTGAAGACTGGACAGGCAGCCTCACCCCTGACCTACAGGGAATGTGATATCTGGAGAAACTGAGAGGATTCCGAGCCCAGAGCTTCAGGGCATGTCATAATCCTGGCTGCCCCTCACTAACAGTGAAAATCACCGGAGCAAAATCAATCCACACAGCATCTGGTCTCCATACACTGGCTGACTCCAGCCAGGCCCTGGGCCCCCCTCACTGTCACAGGTACTAAATTCCCCTGGACATGCATGCCAGAGAAAGCCAGGGTTGAAAACTACTAATAAATCCATCTGAACACTGTGCTCTCTTGGGGCTTATCAGTATTTCATTTCTAGTCACAAAAATAACATACTGTAAAAGACTGATTAGTCATCGGATAATTGAGTTCTTAAATGTCAAAAACAATATCGTATGAATATTCAACAGATCATGCTACTGAAACTTACCTGTTCCATCAACAATGACTAACATTTCTCCTCCATTGTTCTTTCCCAGAAATTATGTTAATACGACTTTTCCGAGGTGATGAATGTGGTTCTCTTTAAAACATATTGTCTTACAGGTTAATGCATAATGAGCTGGTTAAAGGAAAACAGCTTAGGGGTCAGGCTGGATTTGCATCTCTCTGCATTAGCTTCACGTCCCTGTACAGACAGAGGGGGGATCAGAGTAGAATTCCTTCCAGCAACGGATCAACTTCAGAGCTTGATTCTTTGAGGATTTTAGTTCTTATTTATTTATTTACTGGTTGCTTGGTTGGTTTTTGACTGAGACCTGGGAATGATGTACTGTTTTCTCGCAGCTCAAGTTTAAACAAGTACTAAATTTCAAGTTTGGTTGGAAGCTGGCACGTAACTGAATTCCATGGGAAGTTACGGTGCATGCGTGTCTGACTCTTTGCAACCCCAGGACTGTAGCCCGCCAGCTTCCTCTGTCCATGGAATTCTCCGGGCAAGATGACTGGAGTGGGTTGCCAAGCCCTCCTCCAGGGAATCTTCCCAAGCCAGGGACTGAACCCACGTCTTTTTATGTTTCCTACATTGGCAAGTGGGTTCTTCACCACCACCACCACCTGGGAAGTCCGAGAAGTTAGGGTATGGTGGGCTAAATGTATTTGTAAGAACTTATCTATGTTTTTCTGAACTCTTGTGCAAACAACACACACACACACACACACACACACACACACACACACACACACACACACACACAGCCAAGCTGGGAGGGTGTACAGGATAGCTGAAAGGAATTTTCTGAGCCTAGACTCCAGCGAGGAGAGAACTCCCCCAAGCAGATCGTGCTTTCTGTTCGCCTGGCCTCAGCAGATGCTACAGCAGCTGGAGCCAGGAGCAGCTTGGTGGGGTGGGAGCTGATGTTGGGGTCAGCGTGCAGGCCCTGCAGCATGTCAGGGGCCTCGCTCTTGGTGGGAGCAACAGGATAGGCCAGGCACTGTCTGCTCCTCCAGCAGACTCTGTCACCCCAGAGGCTGTTCCAGCTCTTTCTAGCCAGAAGCATGAGACCCTCTGACTGGAGTTTTTCATGTCCAGCCCCCAGCCAGTCCCAGCCTCAGCCCAGTCCCCTGGGATTATTAATAGAATGTGCACAAATGAAGATGTTTGTTGGTTCAAGGATTTACAATCACGCCCACCATCCTAAATCTCACTCCTGATAAATCCCCAGCCTGTCTCTGCCGGTTCTAATCTTGTTACAGTATCATCTACCTAATAAGCCTTCAAGAACTTTATAATGCTTCTGTCCTCCCACTCCTGTTTCTCCCAGAAGAGCCTTTATTTCTCCCCTAGCCATCCTGGCAAACAGTTATTAAAACTCACACAGATGAAAAAGTGCTTTCAAGTTGGACTATAGGTATGGGCCCAGTTGTGATTTCCAATCCGTCCCCACCCAACTCCGCACTTTCCCTGTTCTTCCATCCTGCAGACACCAGCTCCCTGATGAGAACAGCAACGTAAAACATCTGCTTACAACAGGACACTCTGCTCAGTGTTGTGTGGCAGGCTGGCTGGGAGGGGAGTGTGGGGGAGAATGGACACATGTGTATGTGTATGTATGGCTGAGTCGCTTGCTCTGCTGTGTACCTGAAACTATCACGACTTTATTAATCGGCTATTGTTGTTCAGTTGCTCAGCCGTGTCCCACTCTTTGCAACCTCATGGACTGTAGCCCTCCAGGCTCCTCTGCTCATGGGATTTCTAGTCCAATATAAAATAAAAAGATTTTTTTAAAAGATATTTAAAACAAACAAATAAGCATCTGCTTACAGAAAACACACGGAGAACCACTTCTTCTCCTGCCCAAGGTTCCAGGGACTCAGAGAATCAAAAGGAGACACTAAAATTAGTCATTCGTTCCAGAGCTTCCATCTGCTTCCTGCCCAGTTTCACACGCACAGGCCCTCCCTGCTTTATGTATAAATAAACTGCTTGACCTGGGGCTGTCAGGCAGGCCCTGAGCATTGAGTGCTGACCCCAAAGCTGTCACACTAGGTCATCAAGAACTGGACAGAAGATTCTTCCTGCCCTGGAGGGGCTTACAGCAAGGCCCTGTGAGAGTGACCCTAAGCAACAGGCAGGCAGATTCCTCCTGCCTCCAAGGAAGGGCCTGGGCTCAGTGGCCAAAACAGAGACTAGAAGCTGGGCGCTTACTCTTGCTGGCCACGTCTTAGAAGCAGGGGGCTTGTGTCTCCCTTAAGCATGTTTTTAATCACTGCAACATTTTGTCCTCCGAAACGGCAGTGTGATTCTCAGTTACCCGCGTGCAGACTGATGCTCTCGGTATGGAGTGGGGAGAAGGCATTCAAAAACAATTAGGAGCATGGTGAGGCAGCTCCAAAGAGCTCGTTAGGTAGGTGGGGGAAAGGGGGAGGGAAGCCAGTATGCTCACCAGATAACGAAGTTATTTGTGCTTTTGATGGGGAGGAGGGAGATGATTGGTTTCTTTATTATTTCCCTTTTGATGTCAGATGGGAGCTCTGGACACACGTGGGCGCAGGGAAACACACACACACA
Organism: Budorcas taxicolor; assembly: GCF_023091745.1. NCBI lineage: Eukaryota > Metazoa > Chordata > Mammalia > Artiodactyla > Bovidae > Budorcas > Budorcas taxicolor. The sequence continues at coordinate 25,063,349 of NC_068924.1, forward strand.
CACAGGCAGCATTCCCAGATGACGAGACAAATGCAGTTTGAATGCTTTAGGAGGCACTGCCAATGAAGAGAGCTAGAGAAACAGCTGATATCTCTTTGGCAAACCCTCTGATATCCTGCCATGCCCATCAGGCTGAGTGGGTGCCAAGAGGGAGGGCCAGGCCCAAGAAGAGCTGGGTTTGGGGTATGGATGAGCCTATGGTGCTGAGAACAGCCTCCCTGTGCAGTGACCACAAGGAAGTGAATGGCACCTGCCCTCTAGACTTGGTTCCTGAAGCCGAGAGTGCCTTGGTGGGGGTTGTCTTTAACGGAGCCAGGTGACACCAGCTCCACCCCTCTGCCTGTGTCCTTGGTTAAGGTCATCCTGCACTGCTGTGCTCAGCCGCTCAGTTGTGTCTGACTCTTTGCGACCACATGAACTGTAGCCCACAAGGCTCCTCTCTCCGTGGAATTCTCCAGGCAAGAATACTGGAGTGGTGGCCATTTCCTTCTCCAGGGGATCTTCCTGACCAAGGGATTGAACCCACATCTCTTGCGTATCCTGGGTTGGTAGGCGTATTATTTACCACTGAGCCACCTGGGAAGCTCAGTTAATGCCATGTGTGACCCCACCCCCCCGGGTGTTCTGAGTTGTGGCGGTGGAAGGAAGGAAAGTGAGGGATCTCTTGCCAGTCTCAGTATGGAGTTCCTCTGTTACTCCAAGAGTTGTCATAACAAGCCTCTGAATCCTCACCCCCAAATTACTCCCCTCACCCCCAAATTTCCAGGGGGCAGTGAGCTTTGTCTACCTTGCACAGCACCTAGGCTGACTCTTACTTGCCCATGGGGAGGTCTCACGTTAACCCACTTTGTTCCCATGTATATTCATTCACTCAAGCATTTATTGAGGGGAGTGTGCCAGGAAGTGTGCTAGGAGTGGATGGAAAGACCCAGAAAGAACTGAGTGTGGTCAATAGACCCGGAAGCTGTGAAACGCCCCTGCTTCAATGCACCACACTCCCCCTGACCTCCTGATCATGCTATGTCACTGCAGGCTGTTCCCTGAGCTCCACCCCCTGGAAAGACCCTGGTTCAACCACATACAAGCTGTGTGCTCTGGTCAGTGGCTCAGTTGTGTCTGATTCTTTGCAACCCTTTGAACTATAGCCTGTCAGGCTCCGCTGTCCATGGGATTCTCCCAGCAAGAATCTTGGAGTGGGTTGCCCTTTCCTCTTCCAGGGGATCTTCCCAGCCCAGGAACTGAACTCATGTCTCCCCCGTCTCCTGCACTGCAGGTGGATTCTTTATCACTGACCCATCAGGGAAGCCCATACACGCTATGAAATCTGGGGTAATTACTTGGCCTGTCAGAGGTTGTTTTCTTGCCTCTAGATGGGCAGCTGTTGGGAAGATGAGCTAAGATGATACCTGAAATGTAGCGATTGTGATAGTAATGATGATACGCCGTATGGTCTCTGCTGTACCTGTGTTCCTCACAGATGGGAACTCATCGTCCACAAAGATCTTTTGAACTCATACCTTCCCCAGCTCTGCGCCATATGCCACGGTTCTGTCTTTCTGATCACAGGTTAGTGAGACCTCTTGGCCCATCTACTTACATTTGCCATTTACTAGGAATTTTTAAAGGTACCCCAAAATAACAAGTACATGATGCACATTAATGGATTATTCTCTGATATGCTAGAAATATTATCCCAGCTAAAGGGAAGAATGGTGCAGTTTAAAATAAACACCAGTGCATTTTCAACTCCATTCTTGCTTTGTATCTGAGTGCACCACAGACCATGCTTCTGGATTTATTTCTAGAAGGTCTCTCTTGGAGCCCTAGGCCAGAAGCAGAGAGCTCCCAGCAGAGGGCGCTAAACCAATCGATGGGATCCCTCCCCAGAGAAAGATCCAGACCCCAGGCCTCCCGGGTGGTCAGCCCCACTACAGCAGGCCCCCGAGATGTTGGGAGTATTTTTGAACATTGATGATCTTGTAATTTGCAGAAATGCTGATATCTCCATATGCCGCCTCCGAGTGGGATTGTCTCACAACAAGCATGAGAGAATCACACCTCGGCAAGGAGTTCAGTAAATTCATCTGTGAAACATATTTCAATTCCAAAGGCAATTTTCTAATTAGTAACGACACGCAAAGCCTTGGCAATCTGAAACCAGTTCTCAGCAGAGCCGGTTTTGAGCTAATCTAAGCCTGAGAATGAGGTACCAGATGCCTCCCTGGTCCACGACAGGCTTCTGAAAACCCTTGGGCCTTGATTTGGAATGAGGTGGGGGCACACTTACCACCAGACAAAGAAGTGGATCTTTCCCTCCACCAAAACCCTTTATCTTACAGCCAGGGCTGGGAGCCACAGGGGCTTAGAATAGGCAGTGCACTGTATTTGTTCATTCAGTATTTAATGAAGACTTGTAAAAGGTATGGACCAGAAAGACATCATTCTTGTGCTCCTGGAGCTTATGGTTTACAGGAAAATTCAGACATTACTACACAAATAATTGAGAAACTAAGGAGTAGCAAAAAGGGCTCTGACCAGTATCCCAGCTCATCTGCAAGGTGGAGACAATTTTCTCAAAGGACATGATATTTAAGCATACTGAAGTGGATTTGAATTCCAACTCTATGATTTATTTTAGAATACTTTGTGGTTAGCTAGTCATACTCTCTGGATCTTGGTATCTTCACCTATAAAATGATTACATAATAACTACTCACAGATTTATTATAAGGATCTACTAAGGTTATGTACTTAGAGTGCCTGGCATCATTTAAGGCACTTAATAGATGCTCAATAAAAAATAGCTCTTGTTACCATTTCAGGAGGCCTCCCAACCTGTGGCTGATGGGACGCCCAGGAAACACAGCTCACTCGTCTACATTCTCCTTCTGAAAGGAGGCTGACAAGTTATCTGGGCAGGTTTTCAGGGACCTGGCCAAGACAGCTAGCCTTGTTTCTAAAGTGAAATTGCACGACCTGACAGAATGAGCAAATAGATGCAGGAGAGGGCACGTCATTAGGAAGCGTACCTTGTGAATAGAATCCCACCAAGCCTTCCAAGCCTGGAACCGAGGAGAGCACTGTGAGATGGAAGACCTGGGCCAGGACAGAGGACAGCATTTTGTGCACTCAGGCTGCAGAGCTAGACGCCCCTGGCTTCGCAGGAGCAGGGGCTGACTGCCATCTATAATGGGGGATCTTGGATCCTCAGGCTACACTCCCTTGGGAGATAGGAGTTTTAATCCCAACTTCACCCCCTACTCGATGGTCTTTATCACACCCCCACCCCCACACAGCGTTCCAGGTTCTCAGCTTCCCCATCTCTAAAGTGAAAAATGATCCTTCCCAATTTTGTCCAACATGCTATGCAGATTGTTAAAGACAATGAGATCCTGAGTAGAAATGTGTTTTATGCTTGAAAGAAGAAATCCCAAGGAGTATCACCTGCAACCAATAAATCTTTCTCTCCAGGTGAAGCAGCTGGCAGCACTGAGCCCCCCAGGGATGGAGGCGCCCCCCCACCCCCACCTACATCGCTGAGATGCTTGCCTCGCTCGGCTGCATCCCGGGCTTGGCATCTCTAGAAAACCTTCGGAGCGCTGCCCCTCTCTCTCCTTTCCATCTCATTTCATCCCATCTCCCTTACCCAGGCTGCGCTTTCACTCACGGATCCCAGAGCCCCGAGCCCTCTCGAGCTTCTGGCCGCCCTCGTCCGAGGCCCTGGGCATTTGTTTTCTCACTGCACGAGGTTGCACACTGATACATTTGTACCACAGGAAGCAGAAAACTAGTTTAACATCTCATTTATTTCATAGATGAGAAAGTAATTCCCTGCTGAATGAGCATCCCAGACCAACAATTCAGAGAGGAGGAATGTACGGTGCTGCTAAGGACCAGCCTGCATTACTGTCGCGCCGTTATATAACGGAGCTGGAACCTTTTTCTCTCTCTCCTGTTAGCCTGAAGAGAAAAGCCATTAAATATGATTAAGGTTAAGAGATTGCTAAAATTACAAACAGCCGCCATTCAATTATTTTGCTCTATAAAATGCAACACAGATTGGAGTTATTTCTCTGAAATGTGTTTTTAGAAAATAACATAACACAACTAATGTGGTTTGATCTAGCAAATCAGGTTCCAGATACCACTTCTAATGCAAAGCTAAAAGGTTCATAATTTAACTCAAAGTTTGTAACTTAAAGTCGTCAGGTGCTTACTTTAGAGAAAGCTTTATAAAGAGAAAAAAAATCAATATCATCCCAACTAATATTCTGAAGTCATCTACAGCCAGAGATTCAATCAATTTTATCACCTATTAAAGGGACAGATGGAAAAAAAATTTTTTTAAATTTAAAGAACCAGTAACCCCTTGACCTAACAGATACATATTTGGGGGGCAGGGGAGGAGGGGCAGGAGGGAGTGTTAACTTCTCAGATATTTTCTGGCAATTTTCATAGGGCCAAATTGGGATGCTGAGGGTGTTAGTTTCACAAAGAAGTGGCAGGTAAATGGGAAAGTAACTCTTCTAAATCTGTTCCTCCCAAGAGCAGTCTTGGGGCAGGGAATAGTCCACAAGGACAGCCTCGTGCTGTCCTTGGACTTATAGTCACATTGCAGATGACTTACTCTCAGCTTAGAAAGAATCAAGAGCCCAACTGCATTGAAATGAATTTTCTGTCCAGTTTGTGTTGAATGCTGAAATAATTGGAAATTTCAAAAAAAAAAAAAAAAAAAACCTCTATGCAGATATATTAGTGGCTGGAGACTTCTGGTTATTATGGTTAATAAAACACAAGAATGATATTACACGCTGCTCACAGACTCTAGCCCAGGCCTCACAGTCCCTCTAGACAGAATATAAGCCATTTATGAGAGTAAACTTTGTACACAAGCTAAACACATAAAGCCGTGTATTAGAATTGGACAAAACATTGCAAGCCAAATAAAAGCTAGCTAAATGCCATATTCCCAAGGGCAGCCGAGGCGACCTCCTGCTTTCATGAACCACACATGGATTTTTCTCTCGGCTGTTGCAGCAACCAGAACACAGCAGCCTCCCACAGCTGATGGGCCAATGAGAAAACTGACAGCTTCTGCCCTCTCTGATCATTTTTTCAAGCCTAGACTGACTCATACCCAAAATCCCAACACACTGGACAATGAACAGACCTCTGTGAAATGAACTGGGATTAGGAGTGTCAGAAGTTTGTGAGAAAGAAGGCACCCGGGAGGAAAGACCAGGCTACTCTACACAGGTTTAAATCGCCTATTGTTTACAGCGATGAAGCTATCTGAAGCAGAAATAGAAGTGCACACAGTCAAAGGACTTGATCTGACTTGCGTGTGTACGTACATAAAAAGAAAACAGGAGTAAATACCTTAAGAGAGGTATGAAAATCAATGACAGGTGACCAACAGGAGCATTGCGAGGAGGCAAATCTGCCTCTCCCAGGCTCCTCTCAGCTCCCCATGGACCCACTCCCACACACCCTCCACTTGAATCCTGCAAACTTCTTGGGTTTATTCAACACTGTTGGCTATGCACCTACAGTCTATGCCAAGTATCATGCTAGGAGTTGGGTTCCTGTACCCAAGAAGCCCTTTATTTAGTGAGAAAGAACTATACATGAACAAATAATTACAAATCAATGTGAACAAGATGCTACCGGAGCACAGAGAAAGGTGCCCGAACTCCCACGTTGGTCCACAGAGGGTTCATAGAGAAGGGAGGCAATCAACCTAGTCTCAAGGGTAGTGTGTCAGGCAGGTAGGGGAGATGGATGGAGGGAGGCAGGGGAGGAGGTGGAGGACAGAGATATACAAAAGGCACCTCGATGTGAATAGAAATGGCATGTCAGGGGATGGTGAGTAGTCCAGGGTGGCTAAAGTGCAGGATGGGAAAGGGAGAGGGGAGGATGATGAGTCCAGAAAGATAGACTGAAGCCCAATTGTTAAGGCCCTCAACAGACACCCCACTAAGGATGATGGAGAGCCACTCAGAATCTTCCAGCAGGGCAGTGACATGATGAGGTGTGTTTGAGAAAGACAGCTCTGGAGGCGAGGCAGTAGATTGAAGGGGGCAGGATGAAGGCAGAGAGAAAAGGTGGCAGGAGAAGAGGCAATAACCCTGGAAAGAAACCACAAGGGTGAGCAAAGGCTGTGGCTGCAGAGATGATCAGATGGTGATTGATTTAAGAGGATTTTAGACAGTAGAATCTATAGCACTTGGTGTTGATTGAATGTGAGCAATAAAGCAAAGAGAGACTTGGAGAATGAATCTGCAGTGGAGATATCCAGCAGGCGTTTTGGAAATAAGCGTCTAGGACTCAGGAGGAATTTGGGGCTTCACAGGTGCCACGGCCTCCGCTTACGGTCACAGAGATGCAGGACCATCATCTGTCCTGGAGGAGAGCCATGGTTCCCAGAATCATGAGCCCCCAGGCACACTGTGCTATGGGTCTGAAGTCCCTAGCTCCAAGTCCAAGCAGAGATTGCTGTGAGATGAAAGAGAAAAAGAAGTTGGGAAACACATAGGTCTTTGTGTCAACTGCCTTCTCTGGGCCTCAGTTTCATTTGTTGCTGTTGTGTGGTTGAGTCACTGAGTCATGTCCAATTCTTTGTGACCCCATGGACTGCAGCATGCCAGGCTTTCTTGTCCTTTGCCATCTCCCAGAGCTTGCTCAAACTCATGTCCACTGAATTCAGTGATGCCAGCCAACCGTCTCATCCTCTGTCGTCCCCTTCTCCTCCTGCTCTCAATCTTTCCCAGCATCGTGGTGTTTTCCAATGAGTCCCACCTGGCATTAGGTGGCCAAAGTATTGGATCTTCATCTTCAGCATCAGTCCTCAGCTTCACTTATAAAGGAAGGCAATTATAAGACACAGAGGAGGTATACTGAAGTATACTGAACTCAAAAGTAAGGCACCTTAAAAGTCCAGGTGCAGAGTGGAGCGTGTGAGGCCAAGGGGAACACCAGAACAGGGGTGATGTGGCCAGAGGCCCCCACATTCCCCACAATACTGACGCAGCATTGATACATGTTCTGCCAGGTGAGTTCAAGATAATCAGACAGAAAAGACCCTTAACAGAAACAGGTGAGCAAATGAGTCACAGGGTATTCAGCTTCACGCCTTAGGGAGATACCCTAGGCTCTCCTATGTCTGTCTATAGATTTATCCAGAAAGTCTCCAAGGACCATGCACTGGCTCCTTAGCAAATTCTGCCACATTCCACCAGCTCAAGGGCAGCTGGACCAACAAGAGGTCTCACTTCCTGGACCCTGCCTTACCCTTGAGATGCTCAGACTTTGCAGTGATAGACATCCTGCCTGGACCCCTGAAAAGGCTTTGGTCACGTCTCTCCTCTGACTCTTTAGCACCTTCCTACTGAGAGGGACAGCTGATGCAGATAAGGCAGGCATGGTGTGATCGGCCATGAAAGCCTTGAAGGCATTGGTACACATTCAGAGGGGACAGAGGAGAAAGCAGCGTGTGCTCCTGTGGTATCCACACAGGAGAGGGGGAAAGTGCGCTGACCTAGGATGGCACCTCTGTCTGACCCCAGGGCTATCTTAAGAGCACACTCTCCAAATTCCTTCTACTTCTCCAGGCTTGATGACATGTTTTGGGGGTAAAAGGATAAACAAAGAAGTGCTGCAGCCATGGGTTCATCTGAACGATAGTCAACCTCTGTGAGAAAACTTTTAAGAAGCCAGCGTAGCTAACCTGGTATGCCTATTGCTGATTTTATTTTACCCCTAAAGCTTCACCCCTCTGCTGCCACTCTCCATGACCCTCCCTACACCCTCTTCCTCCTCCACACTTAGCCAGCTTGAGCCAAGGGCCCAGCAGCACCCAGGCCATGACAGGCAGGTCTCCCCCCTCACCAGGAAGGCAAGCGAGAGAAAAAGATGCTCACACATTGCCAAAGCTTCTGTTGTATAATGTTGTGGCAGGCAAGGCTGGGGCTCCTTTATATACTTAATCATGTTCCATTTCCAGCTGACATAACTCAACGGTTTATGACACAGCACCACTTAATAAGACTCACTATCAACTTAGGAAGGGGGATGATGAAGCTGGGGGAGGAAGCGATGAGCAAAGAAGCTGAATAGAGGGGATGAAAATGATACGACTTAAAAAAAAAAAAAAAGGCAGAAAATCTGTTGTCAGTTTAGATTATAGTCTAAGCAACCAGGGCAGATCCTTGGAGGTTAGAAACATCTCCCAAACAGAGCAGAATCTTCTATACAAAAGCACTGAGATGGAAGAAGCCAAATCCTTTCCTAAGAAAATGGGGTAACTCTGGGTAAAGGGTCAGGATGGCATTTATCTTGGCTTCTGAGAGCAAAACAGACCAGGGTCAGCAGTGGTTCCTTTTCATCATTCCTGACCTGGGCAGTTACCCAAACTTCTCCCTCCAACTAAACAGTAATTTCACCAAAGGCAAGAAGGACATCCTTTTCTTATCTTTATAAAACTCTACACCATCAAACAGTTGCTGGCTTCACATTGGGCCACAAGTAAAGACTTGTTGATCTGACAGAAAACACTGTTTCCACCCAGAAAGTAGAAAGTGAAGTCACTCAGTCATGTCTGACTCTTTGCATCTCCACGGACTGTAAGCTACCACACTCCTCCGTCCATGGGATTTTCCGGCAAGAGTACTCTAGTGGGTTGCCATTTCCCTCTCCAGAGGATCTTCCCAACCCAGGGATTGAACCCAGGTCTCCCACATTGTAGGCAGATGATTTACCATCTGAGCCACCAGGGAAGTCCGCCCAAGGGATGGTCTTATCTCCCTTGATGAGAGAGAGAACAAGTAGAAATTTAGAGTGCAAAAGGGCCTTCAAAATCAAATCATTGGATTTTCTCACTTCACTCATTGGAAAAGTGAGCACAAAGGAAATTGCAAACCATGACACAACACTTAGTGACTCAGCCAGACCCCAAACCCAAGTCTTCTGAGTCCTTATCCCACTGTTCCTTCCATGCCACCTGGTTGCATCTTCATGCATGTGCCCAGGACTTCAGAGGCATTCCCTCATCCATCCATCCATGCATCCATTCTTCCACTTGCCCGTTCCACCCTCTCTTCTGCAAGCCATGGCTGGGTTATCCCTGAGGTAGTGCAAGAGCATAAGAAGCATAAGAGCATAAGAAGATGACTCATCACATCCCACCCAGTTCCCTGCACCCCTCATTCCTGAGAGGAGAAGGCATATAGATGTGAAAAATACACCCCAGCATGATTGGGTAGCTTAGGGACAAGTGCTATTTAGCACAGAGTGTAGAGCAGGCCAGGTAGAATGCAGGTGGAAGGATTGGGAAAGGTTTCACCAAAAAAGGTCGAATTTTATTTTCTCAAATAAAGAATAGATGGTGATCACACAGAGCAAAGCAAGTCAGAAAGAGAAAAACAAATATTGTATATGAACGCCTATATGCGGGATCTAGAAAAATGGTACAAATGAACCTATTTGCAGGACAGGAATAGAGACACAGACGTAGAGAAAGGACTTGTGGCCACAGGGGCTGGGGTGGGGGAAGAAGAGGTGGAATGAACTGGGAGGTTAAGAGTGACGTGTGTGTAAAAGAGACAGCTAGTGGGAAGCTGCTGTAGAGCCCAGGGAGCTCAGCACGTGATGACCTAGAGGGGTGGTATGCGGGAGCGTGGGAGGGAGGTCCAAGATGGAGGGGATATGTGTAAACATGGCGCTGATTCACTTCATTGTACGGTTGAAACTAATGCAACATTGTAAAGCCACTATACCCACCCTCCCCCCACCAAAAAGAAAGAATAGACAGTGGTGGTCAATCACAGGAGGGAAGGAAGGTGATCTGGGCAGAAAGAACCCAAGAATGCCTCTCCCCCGCCTCAGCTTCAGGTGTACCATTCTGTCACAGCTCTTCCCCTGCCCTCTGCGCACACCTTGACATCTCTCTCAAGGGCAAGCTAGCTCACAGTCATCTCACACCTGTAACGTGTCCCTCGGATTTGGTGATCAGTCAGTTGGCCACTGGACACTGTCCCTGGCCTTCTAGTAGCTTGTGTTGTTGTTGTTGTTTAGTCACTAAACAACAAGTCGTGTCCGACTCTTTTGCAACCCCACGGACTGAAGCCCGCCAGGCTCCTCTGTCCATGGGATTTCCCACAGGCAAGAGGACTGGAGTGGGTTGCCATTTCCTACTCCAGGGGATCTATCCTACTGAGAGATTGAACCCACGTCTCCAGCATTGGCAAGTGGATTCTTTACCACTGAGCCACCTGGGAAGCACCTAGTAGGTCATATTTACCTGTTATTTGCTCTTGCAGCCCCACATCCCATGTCTTCTTAATACTTATCACCGTGGTCATCTGCTATTTGTCTGTGTTATCTGTCTTAATGTCTGTCTGCCCTACTAAGTGGGAGGAAGGTCCTATAGGCAGGGACTGCTTGGCTGTGTCCCCAATACCTGGGTGTGGAGGTTGGGGAGCACACAGTAGATGCTCAATTGATGTTGGCCAACTGAAGCAGACATGAACAGTGGGAGCAGAAATTCATTTTCATGGACCAGAGAGCAAATGGAATAAAAAGGGAGGTAACAAATGTTGATCACTCTTTAAAGAAAAGGTATGGTGACAGACAAGAGATAGTACCGAAGGAAAAGGGGATGCAGGATTTAGGGAGAGTCTTAGAAGGAAAAGACTTTCTAAAGATTGAGAAGAAGCAGCAGGGGCAGGTAGAAGCAGAATTTACAAGGTGAGGTGATCACCCTGGGCCTGGTTTTTGAGGAAAGAGATCATAAACACAGATGAAAGGGGAGGCTGAGGTCAGCAGATGTAAGTTTTTACGCATGGAATGGATAAACAACAAGGTCCTACTGTATAGCACAGAGAACTATATTCTGTATCTTATGATAAACCATAATGGAAAAGAATATTAAAAAGAATGTTTGTATATATATTTATGTATAACTGAATCACTTTGCTATACAGTAGAAATTAATATAATATTGTAAGTCAACTATACTTCAATAAAAAATAAGAAAATAAAAACAAAGTCACCAGGTTAAAGAATGAGAGATGATTAGAACTGAAATGTTCAGGCTGGTAGTCTATGTGGCCCTAAACCATCAGGATGGAAAGTCAACCATTCATTAAATAATCAGTAAAAGTTATTGGGCTTCCCAGGTAGCTCAGTGGTAAAGAATCCGCCTGCCAATGCAGGAAACCCAGGTTCAGTCCCTGGGTCAGGAAGATTCCCTTGGAGAAGGGTGCGGCAACCCACTCCAGTACTCTTGCCTGAGAAATCCCACGGACAGAGGAGGGCTGCAGTCTATAGAGCTGCAAAAGAGTCAGACACAGTTTAGCGACTCAACAACAACAGGTTATTAACATGTCATTTCTATAGATTCTTATGTTGGAAGATATTAACCATGTTTGCTGTCTTCTCATTTCTTAGGATTGAAAGTTATCAAAGGTTGTACTGCTATGTCAACAAGAACCAGAAATCTTCATTTCTGAATTGGTTATTAATCCTAAGCTATTGCATGGCTTTTGCTTTTTAAGGTACATGATATTTGAGAGAATAGAATTTAATTCATGGTTCCCATTTGTCTCTTCCCACTCTTTTAAAATTATTCCATTTTATTGTTTAACTTTTTGTCGTTAGAGAATTTCTCTATTTTTTCACTAATAACAGTTACCAATACAATTTAAAAACACACACACACTCACAGATGAGGGCTTTGCTTAGAACAGGAATGTCTCTTCCAGAACAGAAAGAAGCAGATACAGTATTCCACACACAGTTAGGTATCCATAACACCTGTACTGGCATCTTCTCTGTCCTGTCTTGAAGTATTTTTTTCTACTTGAGTTTACAAAAAAAAAGAAGAAGAAGAAGAAGAAGTTATTTGTGGACTTTTTCAACCTTGCTCCCAGAGAAGAGTAAAAAGTGTCCCTCCCCTAGAAAGCCAGAGCGCATCCTCCCCAGCCAATCAGAAAGCCCTGTGCGAAGGTGTCTATCCCTCTCTCCCCATCCTCGGAATATCCTCCCCACTCCCTACCCCACCCCACTCTGCATGGAACCAACACCCTTAGGTGTGAGTCTTTCATCTCAGTCACTTGAAAGCAAAGCTCCAGGCTCTCAGGGGCCAGAAGCTTTGGGGTGCTGAAAATCCCTGCCGTGCCGTCTCAGAGCTGGGCGCTGTTCTCCCGGGATGGGTTCTGGGTCCTCCGCCTTCAGTCTCACAGACAGCTCTCTGACCTGGGAGCGGACCGCAGCTGGATGCCCCCACTCCCCTCAGGCTCTGCGGTGCAGGCTGCACTGTCAGCCCCTCTGCCCTGTATCCACACCCGCATGCGACCCGGGCTGCTCTTCAAGAGCTTTTTTATCCAGAGCCGTCCCCCTGCTCTTGACTAGAAGAGAAAATGGATTCTCTGCTCCAGAGTATGGGAACCATGGTGATGGCATCGCTAAGGCGCAGGAGAAATGGGAAGCTGGTGAGGCCTCCTAGAGACGGAACCCTATAGGACGCGGCGTTGGTGCCTGCGCCTGGGTCCACAGGATAGCCCCACTGGCAGAAAGCGAAAGGACCCCATCTCCACCCTGCTGTGAATCGTGCGTGCTAACTCTCTTCACTCACGCCCGGCTCTCTGCGACCCCATGGACTGTAGCCACCGGGCTCCTCTGTCCTTGGGAGTCTCCAGGCAAGAATACTGGAGTGGGTTGCCATGCCTTCCTCCAGGCGATCTTCCTGACCCAGGGACAGAACCTGCGTCTCTCACGTCTCCTGCACTGGCAGGCGGGTTCTTTACCACTAGTGCCACCTGGGAAGCCACGGGATGAGGGTAAGGCTGCCAACTCGAGAGTTGCTGGGAGGGTTGAAGATAACGTAGGGGAAGCATCCCTTGTGTGTGGCACCTAGTGGGGATTCAGTGCCTGGGAACCGGTTGTTCCAGCGGGGCTGGGGGATCTGCGTGAGAGTCAGGGGAGCAGACTCACAGATCAACACAGTCCGTCCTTGGCCCTCTTTTCCCTGATGCGGCTGTGTGCTTGGGAGGGAGGCTCCTTGCCAAGGGCCCCGGGGGCGGGTGGGCGGCGGGTGGGGGTCAGGACCGGGAGGCACAGCCGAGGATGTGGAGGAGGGAGGGCGGCTCCCTCCAGCTCATCCTTCCCTCACAAACATGACAACAGCAATCAGCTGCTTCTCTTCCCTAACCTGTTTCCATGGTTCCCGCCCAGACTGCCTCTGAAATCTGACACACTTTTAGCATAATGTGCGGCAAGCACCACGGCAAATATCTCTGTGTCGCCCATGGGGTCTAGGCCGAGCCCCTTCCTCCTGTGTCCTGGGGATGCTTCTGGCCCTGGGTCGGGGAGGAGGGGTCAGGCAGGGCGCCTGAAGCCTGGGTCTCCTTTGCGTGCACCACTCTGTCCAAATTACCAGTGCGCACCAGGTCCCTCTCACAGGTGGACCCATTAGCAGCATTGCGCGTGCAGCCTGTCAGCTCCCTAATTACACCTTTCGGTGGAAGGCTGGCTGGGAGAGTCCCATGCTTTCTGTTGGATACCTTGATCCACGCTGTTGTCGGAAATCCCTGGGTGGCCCGCCTGTGTTGGGGGAGAAGCTGCCTCTCTTCAGCTGGTGTCTTGTTTGGGTGTTTTGGGGTTTGTTTTTGGGGGTTTTTTTTGCCCTTTTCTGCCTTTAGCTAAGCTGGATTTTGAACTGAAAATGGCAAGTAGAAAGAACACACAAAAGAAACCAGAAAACATGAATTTAAACCTTGCATTCATCGTTTGTTTGCTGGGTGATGGTGAGCAGACCTTTCTGGGTCTGTGCATCAAGCGTATTAAGAAGACCTACTCCAGCAGCGTCACTGTGACAGTCAGATGTGATAGCGCATGAGAAAGTCTTTCTTAACTGTAAAACAATCCATAAGTGCTTATTATTCTTGCAGAACCACAAATTTTGGACCAGAGCATGTAGTTAACTTGGTGAATGCTTCAGATAAATCATTTAACCGCTCCGAGCCCCTGTTTCCTCATCTACGTTGTTGTTGTTCAGTCCCTAGGTCGTGCTTACTACGCCATGGATTGCAGCCTGCCAGGCTCCTCTGTCCATGGGCTTTCCCAGGCAAGAATACTGGAGTGGGTTACCATTTCCTTCTCCAGGGACCTTTATCTATTAAAAAAAAGAAAAGGTTAATAATATACACCCTATCTTCTAGAATTTTTGTGAGGACCAACAAAGGTTCAAGACAGGGAATTATTTGAATGTGATTCATTTCTATATTTGAAAAATATGTTTGAAACAATAGGAAGTGCTCCATACCTGTAAGGCAGTTGTGTTACTTAAAGCAGGCTTGCAAATCAGAATAGGTCTGGGGAGATAGGGGAGAGATGGGCTGGGAGTTTGGGGTTAGCAAATGCAAACCATTACATATAGAAAGCATAGACAAGGTCCTACTGGATAGCACAGAGAGCTATATTCACTATGCTGTGATAAGCCACAGTGTGAAAGAAAATGGAAAAAATTATATTTTTATATATATATGTATATATATACATGTATAAATGAATCACTTTGATGCACAGAAGAAATTATTAACCAACTGTACTTCAATAAGATATATTTTTTAAAAAGAATGGGAGACCTCCAGGTTTTGAAGACTTCACTGATCCCACTCTCCCAGGCATGTACCAGTGTGTCTGGGAGTGAATACCAGGAGGCAGTGGGCCATGGAGAGGATCCCAGTGGGCAGTGCAGGGATCCCTGTATAATATTACACAAAATAGAAATTTTGCTGAGTGTTTGCCATGTTCCAGACACTGTTCCACATATTTCGGGTCCCTCAGATCTCATCTAATCCTCCTACCAGCCCATAAGACAGTCCCATGAGTATGACCATTCAGCGGATGAGAAACTGAGGCTTAGGGAGACAGAACAACAACCCAATTTACCACATCTAATTAGTGGCAGGGCTGGGACCTGACATTTAGTTCTGATACCAAAGCCAAGTAACAATAATAGCTGCTAACATTTTGTGAGCACCCACTGAGTTCCAGTGGCTCCCGTGTACTAACCCTGTTAGTTCTGGTCCAGGTTATAGGGATTGTATTGTCCCTGTTCTATAGATGAGAGAACTTGAGGCCCAGACAGTTTAGGTAACTCTCACAAGGTTTCACAGCTGGTGAAACCACGGCATCCTTTATGTCAAATTTGTGTTAAGGGCATCTCTAATGTCCCAAAAGGGGCTTCCCAGGTGGCTCAGCAATAAAGAATTCACCTGCCACTGCAGGAGACTTGAATTCGATCCCTAGGTTGGGAAGATCTCCTGGAGAAGGAAATGGCAACCCACTCCAGTATTCCTGCCTGAGATATCCCATGGACAGAGGAGCCTGGAGGGCTATAGTCCACTGGGTCTCAAAGAGTCGGACACAACTGAAATGACTAAACAGCAACTTCAAAAAGCCCTGTCTGGACAGGGCAGAAGTTAAGGATTCTGGTTGCTTCCATTCTTCATCCCAAAGTGAAAATAGCCGCTTGCTCAGAATCTAACATAAAAGCTATGTTACACAGATAAGAGCTTGCCCTTAGCAAAGCTCCATTGCTTATGGAAACCATCCTTTTTGTCTAGTAAATACTACAGACTTGTGAATGATGATTTAGAGTTAACACGTATTTTTCAGCCTCTTGCCTTTTTTTCTTTGCAAATGCTCATAAGGACCCTTTATTGAGAGGGCTCCAGGCTAATCTGGAACTAGTTTAGAGATAGGGGGACCACCGCTTAGTTAATACATTGTTATTGTCTGTGTCATGGGATCACCCACAACAGTCCCATTATACAGATGGGAAATCTGAGGCTCCGAGATATTAAGGTCTTATGACTAGTAAAAGGCAAACCTACGATTTTAATTCATTCATGAACTTTCCACTAAACCCCAAGATACACCACTGAAAGCACCTCTGAGGTCTGTTACTAAACTCACCCCAGGAGAGGGAGGGGGTTCAGCCTGGGCACAAAGCTCCCGGGATGGGAGCTGGTACCAAATGCCTGAGGAGGCTGGGAAATCCTTAGCAAAACGTGTAGTATCACTCCTCACAGAGCAGCAGCAGATCATAGCCGCTGTCGCTACGGCTGTGTCCCTCCCCCAACGCGTGTGCGCATGTGCGGGCCAGACAGAGACCATCCACTCCACGTGACTTCAAGCCCCAGCCTCCGCTAGCCGCCTCACCCGGATGTCACCTGCAGAAGCCATCGATCAGCGGCTCAGCCCTCATCCTCCCTGACAGCAGGGCAACGCTCTTCACTCGCCTCTGTGAGGCCTGTCTCTCTCAATGGACTCTGCCGGACAGATACAGAAAGTGAAGTCCACAGCAACCTTACCTCGCCCCGAGATTCCCACTTCCTAAAGAAAGCATTTCTTTTTAAAAAATTTATTTCTTTTTAATTGCAGGATAATTGCTTTACAATGTTATATTGGTTTCTACCATACAACAACATGAATAAGCTCTCAGTATACATACATCCCCTGACTCTCGAACCTCCCTGCCAACTCCCCCCTTCATCCCGTCCCTCTAGGTCACCACAGAGCACTGGGTTGAACTCCCGGTGTTATACAGCAGCCTCCCATTAGCTGTCTGTTGTACACATGTAGCTGTTTCAATGCTACTCTCAATTGGTCCCACCCTCTCTCACTGAAAAGAAAGCTGAGCGCAGAAGAATTTATGCTTTTGAACTGTGGTGTTGGAGAAGATTCTTGAGAGTCCCTCGGACTGCAAGGAGATCCAACCAGTCAATCCAAAAGGAGATCAGTCCTGAATATTCATTGGAAGGATTGACGCTGAAGCTGAAACTCCAATACTTTGACCACCTGATGCGAAGAGCTGACTCATTTGAAAAGACCCTGATGCTGGGAAAGATTGAAGGTGGGAGGAGAAGGGGACGACAGAGGATGAGATGGTTGGATGGCATCACTGATTCAGTGGACATGAGTTTGAATAAACTCCAGGAGTTGGTGATAGACAGGGAGGCCTGGCGTGCTGCAGTCCATGGGGTTGCAAAGAGTCGGACACGACTCAGCAACTGAACTGAACTCTCCTTCTCCTACTGTGTCCGCAAGTCTGTTTTCTATGTCTGTGTCTCTATTCCTGCCCTGCAAGTAGGTTCATCTGTACCATTTTTCTAGATTCCATATATATGCATTAAAATATGCAATAATTGTTTTTCTTAATGCATAAAGAGAGAGCTGGGGAGAGCACCATCCAGAAGAAAATGCATCCCTTCCTAGGTCAGCTGCTGAACAACACTTTCCTGTCTGTCATCAAGGGTGCATTCAGCCCCCGTAACTGGCAAAGCAGTATGAAAACAACCATGCACTCAGAGTCTAGAGAGTTGCGTGCAGGTCCGGACTTTGCTGTGCGCCATCAAGTAGTTTGGTTGCCCTCTCTGGCCTTCTTTTCCTTTCTCTGCAAAATCAAGAGATGGGACTCTGAGCTGTAAGCATCTATACCCATGGTCTCCACCACAGCGGTTCATTTCCAGTGCCCTGCATGGAGTGCCAAGGAGCATTCAGGGATGACGAGAAGTCCAGCTTCTCCTCAGAAGCTGCGTATTTGGGACCTTCGGATCCCACAAGTCCCATCTTAGGACATAGCACACTGATGCCATCCTGAATGGTGGTGAATCCAGCTCCTGGCAAAGTGACATACTCAGGAAGGCTGGCTGGATGGAAAGATGAGGAATTGAACATGCATCTTTGGCCTTTTGGCCCCCTCCCTCCATTATCTCCTGATTATCTCCAAGGTTACCACTTTCCGGAGTCCGCTTCGAGACCCCACCTGGCCCTATGGCCTGCACTCCGAATGATGGCTTCCCCACAAAGTTGTGGCCCTGGCCTTGCCCATGTCCTGATGGATAGATGTCCTCTGTGCAATGAGTAACCCTCTACCTGACAAGTAATTAGCTATGGAGAAAGCCAATTAAAAGAGACACCATATGAATAAGAGGGTGTGGGTGTGTACTTGACTACAGATGCACGATGAATTACTTTAATATGCCAAGGAAACTCTTCTGGTCTGTACAGCTTGTTTTTGCTGCCAGAAAGATGGAAACTGCCAGAAGATGAGCCCCTACACTTACTTCACTTCTTTAACCAGCGTATTAGTCCAACACTCGTTCAGTTGCCCGGTTGTCAGTGTTCCTCCTCCCCAGACGCCAAAGTAGCCCACAGCACCCAGAGGAGCCCCTGGCTACCCCGGCCCCCAGACCTCAGATGCTGTCACTACGTGTTTATTTCTGCAGGGAGTGCGCTTAGGAGAGGAAGCGAGTCCTGGGACAGTCTCACCTGGACACTAGAGGATGCCTGGGATTCAAATTGTGTGCATGTCTCTGGGAGTGTGCTCCCCACTCCCCGCTCCCACCCCCCAACCACCTTGCTATTGAGTTGAACAAATCCAGTGCTTTAGAAGACTCAGCTAAGATTCTGAGGACACCAGAGGACTCACCCCCTCTGGAAGGCCTCCCCTGCCAAAGCACGCTTGATATTGTTAGTTACCTAGAGGCAGCTGTGGTAAAGCATGACCCTGAAGTCTAGGTACCTGGGTTCAAATCCCTGCTCTGTATGACTTGAGCCAGTGACTTCTCGGTGCCTGTTTACATCTGTTAAATGGGCCAATAGCATCTTCCTCACTGAGCGGTTATGAAAGTTAAATGGAACAGTGCACTAAAGCATCTGGAACAGCATCTGTCACTTGCCAAGTGCCTACTATCACCCATCCTCATTGTCAGCTTTCTTATTAATACCCCTCTGGGAACTTGCCAGTTCTGAGAAGGCAGGACACACACACACACACACACACACACACACACGTCTTCTCCTAGTTCCATAAGCACTTGTTCAGTGACAAGAGGAAGGACTGGGCATCCTGACCCACCATATCAGAGGCCACACAGGCTTCAGGAAGCTCACACCTTGCAGGAGAGTCTGACTTCCCTCAGGGTGACTCTCTATCCCTACCTCCTTCCCTGGGAGAGCTGGTTCTTCCCTCCCTCCAGCACAGGTGGTATTTAACGCAATAAAGCAAAGTGAGAAGGAAAGAAAGAGAAACAGCTGAGGTAAATGGCTCTGAGATTCCCAGCCTCCTTCGGAGGGCGGGGGCCTCTGGGGAGGGACGCCAAGGCAACAGCCCCTGGGTGTGGAACCCAGGAGCTGCTGGAGACATTAAATGCCGATTACCCCCAGGGCTTGTGGTTACGGCGCTGTGGGAACCCACCCCCTGAAGCGCCTGATTGCTTAAGCATCTCTTTGCAGAATGTTTATTTTATTTATTTTTTCCCCATGAATGTTTAATCAGGTACCTTGACAGAGCACAGCAGCCCTCTTCAGAGCAGCTGGAGGCGGTGTGATCAACCCTGGTTTGTACAGAAGGTGGCAGAATGTGGCCACTGCCTGGCACTTGCCTCCTGATTGTCCCCAACCCATGTCTCCCAGTCCCGCATCCCACTGTGCCCAGCTCAGGGCGTCCAGCACCCTCGCAAGCAAGAGGACTTGAAGTGCAGCCACTTGGGCCCCTGCATCCGAGTCTGGTGGTGACCGACCGAGGTCCTTGTTCTCCCCCAGCCTGCTGCCTACAGAGCCTGGCCTCCTGCAAGGAGGAGGCGGGGGTCCCTCAGGCAACCCCTCTGCTTGGACAACTCTGCCCAGACCAGGCAGGGGAATCCCCGGGGCCTGCCCACTTGAGGATCTTGAAGTAGTTTAATCCCTTTTTCTCCTGGTCTCCCTTCAGTTTTTATCTTTGTCCAAAGCAATCTGCATAAACAGGGAGCTCTCTCTGCCTCACCCCCATTCTGGCGGGAGGCATCCCCTAGGTGGCTGTTTGGACGTCCTCCAACTCCAAGGGATGGGACGCTGGGTTCACTGGGGACTCCCAGCTGCAAGGGCGGCCGACCTCTCCTCCCTCCTTCTTCTGTCCCCATTCACTCCACGCTCAGCTCCAGGCAGCCTCCTGGATTCTGCCTCCCCCTCACTTATCCCCAGCCTCCTGGGATTATGGGCAAAGCCATTACCTCAGGATTAAGCTGCAGTTTGATTCTCATCAAAGACTCTGGTCACCGAGTATTTGCTTAACACCAGACCTTTCAGGCCCCATCAAATTTAACAAGGCCTGACAGATTTGGGATTAAACAGAGAAACCCAGACAAATCCATACTTTCATAGGAGCCCCCGGTGACTGCGGCAGGACAAGCAGGATTCTCAAAAGCCAGATACCCTAAAGTTAGCACCTTCCTCCGGTGACCACAGCAGGGACTCTGCTCCCCAGGCTGGCAGCCCTCACCTCTGCCAGCCCACCCTGAGACTGGATTTCATGCTTTCACTCTCTCCAGTGAGAAGGTTCGGCATTGATTCAGGAACCAGAGGCTGCAGGGAGAGCTGGAGGGGTGGGGTGGGCAGGGGACAGTATGGGAGAAACCCCCCTCTGAGGTCCGCTCGGTCTGTCCCTACCTCGACCCTGCACTCCGCCATGGTCCTCTGATCTCCGAGGCTCCTCTGGGGTGGGTCTTCCCCGCGACAGATATGCTCCACCGGCCACAGACCCCCACCATCATCACCCCAATTCCCAACTCTCCATCGAGCCAGACATAGAACGGCAGCAGCATCAAGCTCTGGGCAGCAGACCCAGCGCAGCCTTGCAAATTGATTTCAAAAATCACTTTGTGACACATGTAATCAAAGAGACAGCAGGATGATGTGGAAACCTTGGAGGCCGCAAAGCAGGTTTTAAATCTGACCCACTGGTCATGTGGCCTTAAAGCCTTCAGTTTCCTCGCCTTTAATATGGCAGCTGATAGGAAACACCCTCCTCTGAAACTGTTAGACAGGCGAGCTGAGAGAAGCTCTGTAAAGTTTCCCAGGGCGGTGCCTGGGCAAGTTGCAAGTAGATGCTTTCCGGCTTCCTCTCTCCTTTACTTATTTGATTATACGTGCATGCGTGCTAAGTCACTTCGGTGATATCTGACTCTTTTATGTAGCCTGCCAGGCTCCTCTGTCCATGGGATTCTCCAGGCAAGAATATTGGAGTGAGTTGTGATACCCTCCTCCAGGGGATTTTCCCAACCCAGGGATCAAGTGGATTCTTTTACCTCTCTTTACCACTGGCACCACCTGGGAAGAGCTACTATTTGGTTATGCAACTTGGTGAATTAAAAAAATAATAAAATGCCTTCACCTCTTGCTTCCTCATTGAGTGTTTCTACAAGAAGCACATACAATAAGCTTTTCCTGTCTCAGCTCCTAAAAGGTGCAGTGTTCAATGAAAATTCTACACCATCAACACCAGAGAGTTAACACCAGTGCATTTCTCGGAGGCCTGTTACCCGGTTTCTCGCAGGCTCTCTGCCCAGTTCCTTTGGCCCTACCTAACTGCTAATCTGCCCTCCTCCCAATGCCTGGCTTGAATTCAAACTTCATTCTTAAAAGCCAGAGAGGTGGGGTAGGGGGCAGGGGCGGCTATGGAGGCTTCATTTTAACTTTCATCATTGATACAAAGGAAAACAATGGTTCATGTTTACTTGAAAATTAATTTTTTGGGGGAAATTACTTTGTCATTTGTTTTACTCTTCTTAATTAAAATCTACTTGGTGAAGAGAACACCCCATAAATTAACTCAAATGCAACAGCAAATTAATTAGCATTTAGTGACTAGACATTACTCACAGGCCGGACAAATTGTTTTCAAGCTGTCGTGCAGGGGCGGGGCTGGCAGGGTGCTGTGGGTTACTTTGGCTGGTTCTCCAGACAGTACCTTTTTGTCACCTTGCCCTTCCAGGGGCTTAGGTCACTGTCAGAGCAAGGGCCCTCTGAGTGCAGGTTCAGGCCAGACCTCTATCTTCACATCGGGGATACTCACTGCCCACTGGAAAAATCAGGACAAATCCATCAGAGAACAGAAAGACTGAGTTGGAGCAGCCCTGCCTGGGCCGGAAGACAGCACAGTGACCTCATGGAGCCCCTTCTAGTCACAGGAACCTGAGGATCTCTATAACTTGAGCTTAGAGGATCCAGGGCCAACCAGCATCTAGTCTTAGATCACGTGTGGGATTCCTGGGCCTGAGGAAGAGCTTCCCAAAGGAAAGAACTGGAAGGATGGCAGGGAGTTAATACAAGAAACAAGCTGGACTGAACTGTTTCTGACAATGAACTGCCCTGATTTCTTGCAAAAGAGAATTGGAAGCTTAGTGTCAGCCAGTTGAGGACCTAGGCAGACTGCCTGGATTGGAATCCCAGCTCATCTTGCTACTTTGTGACCTTGGGCAAGTTACCTAACCCCTCACCTTTGGTTTCCTTGAACAGGAATAGTTTCTATCTTAGCTGCTGGGCAGAATCAACCAGAAGAAGCATGTAAGGCCCTGAGGAGGGGTCTGACATGCAGCAAGGGCTTGGGAAGCGTTGGCAATGAGTTTGGAACCTAACCTGGCCACTTACCAGTATCTCAACTTCTCTATGCCTCAGTTTCTTCATCTGCATAGTGGACACAAAAGGAGGTTCTTACTCTGAGGAATAAGTGATTTAATACATGCAAAGTGCTTCAAATAGTAGAATAGTGTCTGGTGCATAACAAATATTCAATAAGTGATTATTATTATGATTTCATAGATATACTTTTTGTGACCAGGACAGGGACATGGAACCAGAAGCTCACAAGAGGCCAGTTCTCCTCCATTATTTTCCAGTGTACAGGAAGCTCCTTCTGAGGGGGAGTTGCCTCCAGGAAGCACCCAGTCCTACCAATGAATGGACAAGTCAACCCAGCCTGGCCTGGCTGGTGGCAGCAGCAATGCCCCCACTAATGCAGCCTGACTCCTTCCTAGCTCTGCAGAGTGGCAGCCCCGTAAATTGTCCCCCTTCCTGACAAATGGGAGGAACGGCCTTGCTGGGGTGCTTGCTCGCTGATAAACAGTGAGGTATGGTGGGCTTCTCCAGAAAAACAATGCTCCCCAGGGAGGGAGGTGGACATGGGAGTGACCTGACTCTGTGATCAGAAGAAGGATCACAGGGGGCTCCTGACCCACCCAGGAATTCTCCTCCCCCACCATGGTCTCCTCCGTCCAATAAGTGAGCTATGGGGTCTATCAGAAGCAGCGTAAAGGCGTAGCTTTGCTGCTACTCTGTTAAGAGCAGGTACCCTGAGTCCCCCTGAGCTGGTTCACCACCTATGAACCACCTACATACTCAGAGCAAGGCTTCTGTGTCTCAATTGTTCCAGCTCTAAAGTGGGAATTGTTATAGTACCTAACTCACAATTACAGGAACAAATACATATAAAGTGCTTCCTTATCCCAACATCTGGAATAGAAGCAGCACTCGGGAAGCATCTGCAATCATTATTAACTAATAACATCTTCCATAATATAAGTGCAATCCACTCACATTTTTGTGGAGCATGTAGGTTGTAGAAGATGTTGTATCCCATGCAGGAAGCGTGAGAGTAAGTGAGAACATAGCTCCGACACTCAGCAAGCAGTGTCTATTTTATAGTGAGCACGTCCACCCAAGTGGTGGCGTCCCATCATATCTCGCTTTTCCTGCCACCTATTTCATTCAACAAATATTTGAGTGGCATCTACAACATCCCAGGTACTGTAAGACTGGGGTCCCCAATCCCCAGGTCATAGAACAGTATCAGTCCACAGGAACAGGGCTGCAGAGCAGGAGGTGAGTGGCTGGCAAGTGAGCAAACCGTCATCTGTATTTACGTTGCTCCCCATTGCTTGCATTACCACCTGAGCCCTACCTCCTGTCAGATCAGCGGCGGCATTAGGTTCTCAACATCAATCATAGTGAACCCTACTGTGAACTGCGCATGTGAGGGATCTAGGTTGCATGCTTCTTATGAGAATCATCCCCAAACCGTCTCCCACCCCAGTCCATGGAAAAATTGTCTTCATCAAAAGCAGTCCCTCATACCAGAAAGGTTGGGGACCACTGCTATAAGAGGCACTGGGGATATATAAGGCCACACAGAAACAGTGCCTACCTTCAGAGCATACAGTCTAATGACAAAAATGATAATTATTGGTACTAGATGCTATGGTATCTACCCAGCATTCATCACTCCAGTTTTCTTCCTGCTAGAGCCCCCATGTCCCATACCATCCCAGCTGCAAACCCATGAACCTGACTGGCCCAAGGGCTCCCTGCCTTTGATTGTTGTAGGAATGGATCTATGAACCAATTTTTATAGAAATATGAGAGGAAGGTGCTGGAGGGCTTGGGATAAACTTCCCCCTCTCCCAAGAGAGAGTCACAGGGAGAGAGAGTCTCTCTCCTTTCTCAGAATAGCATTGTCTCTGCAGGTGATGCCTGTATCTGCTAAGCCATTTTAGACCAGGCTACAGATCAAGCTAACATCCAGGATGGCAGAAGAGACAAAAAGAACCTAGGTGCTGAAGACACCGCTGAGACCTTGAGCCCCGACACCCTGAAGCTTGATCTACCTTTGAATCTCCTGTTATAGGAGATAATAAATTTCCCTGTGGTTAAGCCAGTCTGGATCCTTTTTTTTTTTTTTCCTGTTCTTTGTTGCTAGAGCATCCTGTGGAATCATAGGCTAATAATAATACATATTACTATTAATAACTAACATTAAAAAGCACCTGACATTTCGCAATATGGTTTCACATTTATTATTTTATTTGATCTTCAAACCCACACCATCAGAAAGGTCTTCCTTTCATCCTCATTTTGCAAATGAAGCAGCGAAGGCTCAGGAGGTTTGATGACTTGCCAGGTTGCGCAGTTGGCAAGTGAGGAGCTGGTTCCACCTGCCTGAGCTCAGGTATGCTGATTCCATTTTCTGTTCCTTACTCTTGTCTTTGCTGGGTTACCATTGCTCCAGCGTCTTTGGGGAACATCTGTCCTGGAATGGACTCTCGTCAATCTAATAAATAACAAACAGCTCCTAAAGGGGCTTTCTGCTGTTTCTAGAGGAATCCAGGCATGCTGGTTTGAACCACTAGGGTCTTTCCTTCCCTAAGGCTTCAATAGATCTCATCAGAAATACGGAACTTTGGAGCCATCCAGGAGGCAGACAAAAAGACTGAACCTTAATGTCTTGGGCAGTGACCTCCATTGACTTCTCCCAGTGGACAGATGGAGTTCAGTCCACGGACGCTGCTAGATCACTGAAGAAGAGGGATGATTCATTGTTGCCCTTAGCAGTGACACTTGTGTTATCTCTCAGCATGGTTCCAGAGGGATGTAGTGTCAAGTTCATGAAAGGGGAGCATATACTATGACAGCAGAAGCCACGTGAAAGACTGTGAACAGGCACTGGCTCGGAAAGAAGCAGGGGACACAGTGGAGCCAAGCTTGGGCATGGGGGGAGAGTCTTGGGACGATAGTTGTCCAGATCAGGATTGGATAAAAAGTGAAGCGGACCAGAGGCCTGCACGTGTTTGTGAATAGAGAGAGGTAAGTCAACAGAGCAGAAACAAAGGCTGAGCTCAAGGAAAAGACCAGAATTTAATAGTGGGTCTGATGTTAGGAGCTCCTCAGATAATGAGAGTCAGGCCCCACAGGGAGAGTGGAGCTGAGGTCAGTTGCAGGAGAATGAAATGGTCCTTTTAAAGGTAAAGAGCCCAGGCTGCCTACTGTCTAACCTCTCGGCATCTGCAGTTGTCACAACTGTGACTTTAGATCAGGCAGCCCTACTTCATCTTATTTTGGGGTCTGGTACCTCTCTTCAAGAGAAGGTCATTTCTGTTTTCTCTTCTGGTCCCTAAACAGTCCTCACCTCCAACAGAAGAGTACCACCCCTTCCTCAGTGCCCACCCCATTCCCAGGACTAATGGTTCAATAGCAACTCCAATACCCCATCTTCTAAAACTTTCAGAATCTGTGCATGGCTCCTTTAAGAACTAGAGGAAGATAGCAAATTGGCAGTGTGGTTAAAGGGCCACATCATTGAGATAAATCAACATTGTCTTCACTTTGGGTCTTGGGTCACACTTTCTGTAGTCTGAATGATATTGAAATTCTCCGTGGTATGCGTGGGCACGTAGCTTCCAGCTCACAGCAGAAATGGCAGCAACAGAGAACACTAACCAGGCACCTTCCCTGTGGAAGCTACTAAACTGCTATTTGCATTTAATTTTATGTAACCTTCCCTGCAGGCCTATGAAGTAAGAATCCTAATTTCCATATTCTAGAAGAGGAACCCAAGGCTCAAGAGGGAAATTAACTTATCCATGGTTACTTGGCTAGTTGTGAGAAAGGCCAGGGTTAATTCTAGTTCCCTCTGGTGCTATTGTTGATGTTGTTCAGTCACTCAGTCATGTCCAACTCTTTGCAACCCCATGGACTGCAGCATGCCAGGCTTTCCTGTCCTTCACCATCTCCTGGAGCTTACTCAAACTCATGTGCATTGAATCCAGTGATGCCATCCAAACATCTCATCCTGTCATCCCCTTCTCCTCCTGCCTTCAATCTTGCCTGGCATCAGGGTCTTTTCTAATGAGTCACCTCTTCGCATCAGATGGTCAAAGTATTAGAACTTCAGCTTCACCATCAGGCCTTCTAATGAATATTCAGGATTGATTTCTTTTAGTATGGACTGGTTGGTCCTCCTTGCAGTCCAAGGACTCTCAAGGGTCTTCTCCAGCACCACAGTTCAAAAGCATCAATCCTTCGGGGTTCAGACTTCTTTATGGTCCAATTCTCACATCCATACATGACTACTGGAAGAAGCATAGCTTTGACTAGACAGACCTTTGTTGGCAAAGTAATGTCTCTGCTTTTTAATATGCTTTTTAGGTTTGTCATAGCTTTTCTTTCAAGGAGCAAGTGTCTTTTAATTTCATGGCTTCAGTCACCATCTGCAGTGGTTTTTTCCCCTATCTATTTGCAATGAAGTGATGGAACCAGATGCCATGATCTTGGTGTTTTGAATGTTAAGTTTTAAGCCAGTTTTTTCACTCTCCTCTTTCACTTTCACCAAGAGGCTCTTCAGTTCCTCTTCACTTTCTGCCATAAGGGTGGTGTCATCTGCATATCTGAGGTTACTGATATTTCTCCCAGCAATCTTGATTTCAGCTTGTGCTTCATCCAGCCCAGCATTTCACATGATGTACTCTGCATATAACTTAAATAAGCAGAATGACAATATACAACCTTGACATACTCCTTTCCCAATTTGTAACCAGTCCATTGTTCCATGCCTGGCTCTAACTGTTGCTTCTTGACCTGCATACAGGTTTCCCAGGAGGCAGGTAAAGTGGTCTGGTATTCCCATCTCTTTAAGAATTTCTCACAGCTTGTTGTGATCCACACAGTCAAAGACTTTAGTGTAGTCAATGAAGCAGAAGCAGATGTTTTTCTGAAACTCTCTTCCTTTTTCTATGATCCAATGGATGTTGGCTAATGTTGGTACTCTTCTTCAATACCACACAGCATCCCAACTTTTTATATCTCAACACGTATTGTTTCATCTGTCTTCTTAAAATAAAAGTCAGAAATAAACGCCAAGACTTTATTGTTTCTCTTCATCATTCCAACTGTATAGTAGAAGAATAAAACTTCTCTCCAGTTCAGATTTCCTTTCAGGAGGAATCTATCCCTTTATCTAATTTTCACTCTTCAGCCATCCTTCTTTCTGAATGTGCAAAATCTCTGACTTTTTCAGTATTTCAACTGGGCTGTGGGACAGCTGCTCCATGTATCACTATGGACAGCTTGACTTTGGTCTCCAGAATGTGGATGCCTTCCCAAAAGTGATGCTGACATGACTCCATCTGCCTATGCTGCTTCAACTTGCTAAGGGTCTCACCTGCAGATTTATTTGCCCTCATCCAAAAAACATGACTTGAAACTTTTGCTAAAGCATCAGCCAGGTACTTTCATATCAACACAGGACAAGATACACTTCTGGTCACCAAAGCTACTTCTTCAAAGACAGAGTGATCTACCATACTTCAGCGACAGTCCTCATCTTCCACAAACCACTCAAAAATTTCATCTTAGCATTCTAGAGTCACAGCACAGAGTGATACTCAGATCTTTTCACATAATAATAACTCTACTCTCTAATAAAATACAAGCTAAACATCACCCTTTGACTCAGTAATACCACTTCTAATAATCTACCGAAGGAGATAATTGAAATATAGACAAAGATTTATGTGATGTTCACTGAATGTTATATATAACAACCCAAAACTGGAAACCATCTCAATATTAACAATAAGAGAATAGTTAAATAAATTATAGTACATAAGTACAATGGAATAATAGGAAGCTTTAAGAATCATATTTTCTAAGAATATTTAAAGACACAGGAAAACATACACAATATAGAAGTAGGGTTTTTTTCTTTTAAAGAAAGAAAACCACTTTCAGATATATAAGCGAAAAAGGAGTTGTAGCTTATTCTGAGTGGTTCTTTGAGGAGAGACAGAAGTAGTACCAATATGAGAAAATCACCTAGAAACAATTATAAGTGTTTCAACATTGTAGATTTCCTGGAAAAGTAGTGATTTCCCTGATACAGGAGGAATTCAAACCAAGGCTGGGCAATCATTTGAAGGGGACATTGAAAAGCAGACTTGGGCACTGAGTGTGAAATTGACCCAGATAATTCTCAAGGGTCCATCTTCCCCCTGATATCACAAGATTATGTTAGAGTTTTTGTACTCTAACTGTGTATCTGAGCATGATCAGTGTTGGAGAAGACCAAACAGAGAAGGCATAAATCAAGGCAGGAGCAGGGCAAGTACGAAGTCTGATCAGCCAAAAAGTTCCCCAAATGGCAGCAGGTGGGTCCAGCTGAGAGGTTGCCCTGGGCTGTATTTTATGAAAGCATGGCTGCCCTTCACTAGCCCACATGGGTCAGTCTTTGGTTCTTTCAAAGAAAGAAATTCTTTTCTCTTCCTCAGTGACCTGTTTTGTGTGGAACAGCCCTCTGGCTCTTGTCCACTTGGAGTCTCTATTCACCTTTCAGCATGGAAAGTTTGGGTCTTCACTGAAGAGACTTGCAATACAGAGACGGAGGGACAGAGCAGTGTGTCGTGACTACTGTTCTTTCTAAACGCAGCTTCTCTGGGATGTGGCCACTCCTTCATTAGCTGTACATCAGGCTCATTGTGCGTATGTTCAGTTATACCAAGGACTTGGGGAAATAGTGGATTGTGAGGCAACTTTAAGCTGATGAGAGACCACTGTGATAGATTGGAGGTGCTTAACTGGAAATGCGAAAAAGAGATTTGTGTAAGACAAAGAGGAGTCTGAGCTTTCAAAAGATCTAAGGAACACCCAGCACCTAGACCTTGATTTTTAATCCCACTCCCCAGTAAAAGGAATGAAAGTTCCTTGGAGAAATGCTCGATTCTAAGGCTGGTGCTGGGAAGATGAGCCCAGAGCATCTAATAGAGTATCAGAAAGTAAGGAAAACCACAAAAAAATAAAAGGATGAGCAGATTAGAGGGATATAGGGGCCAACCTGAATAAGCTTCCATTGGCTAAAACTGGAAAAAAAAAAAATTGAGCAACGCAATAAATAATATAGCATGCTATTATAACCCAAAATAAATATATAAAATAAATATCCATGAGTCCATATTGGTATAAAGACATGATTAAATAAATAAATGAATGGGGAAGGAGAGACAAATCTCCTGGGGGAAAGGATTCCAAATAATTTATGTAGATGCTTTCCCTCATGAGGGAGTGAGCAGAACTCCACACTCCTTACGTGTGTGTAACAAACAGCGACTCCCTTCCAAAGAGTGTTGTGTGGGAAGAAAGAGGAACTTCACAGGCAGAAATCTGACAAACACGACCTCAGCCAAGGGACCAAGGCCAGCCTCAGCGGTGATGGTATATGCCCGTGATACACTTGATAAGAAGACTCCGTCACCTCTGTGGTCTTCCTCCCCATAATCCCAATCTAACCATGAGGAAAGTGAAAAGTGAAAATGTTAGTCATTCAGCCGCTCCAACTCTTTGTGACCTTATGGACTACAGCCTGCCAGGCTCCTCTGTCCATGGAAATCTCCAGGCAAGAAGACTGGAGTGGGTTGCCATGCCTTTCTCCAGGGGATCTTCCTAACCCAGGGATTGAAACTGGGTCTCCCATATTGCAGGCAGATTATTTACTGCCTGAGCCGCCAAAGCATAAGAGAAATCCTGACAGAGGCACATTCTTTCTACACAAGAGCTGGCCAGTACTCTTCAAAACTATCAAGGTCATCAAAACTGAGGAGAGTCTGAGAAACTGTTACAGCTGAGGAGAGCCTAAGGATTCAGACAACTAAAGGTCATGTGGTGTATTGAAAGGAATCCTGGAAAAGAAAAAGGACATGGGTGAAAAAATAACGAAATCTGAATAGAACACCAACGCTTGTTAATAATAACACATCCACATGCTTGTTAGTTATGACAAATGTATCATCCTAATGTAAGATATTATCAGTGGGAGAAACTGGGATGGAGCATGTGGGAGCACATTGAATTCTCGTCCATTTTTTCCCATAACTATTCGACAATAAAAACTATTTTTTAAAAAAGTGTAAAGAAGAAACAGGAAAGGGTTTGACCTTCGTGCGCACTTTGTAGAAATTGACTGAGGCCAAATGCTCAGAGAAAGAAACAAATTGGATGGATTTCCAACACTGGCAAACCAAGAAGAACAAAGCAATAGGCAAGGAGAAGCAGGGTGCTTTGGGGAGGGAGCTAGTTTCATCCTGAACCTGGGGTTTTGCCCAGCTCCTGCCAGAAATGCTCCAGCTTACTCTGTCCTCTAGATCTGAAAGAGATTGTCTGCCTGCTTGTGAGGAAAGCTGGAGCAAAGATCAGAGGCTTTATGTTAAGCAAGACAAAGCCATGCTTTGAAACTCTGTCGTACACAAGCCATTTGAAAACCTGTGTTGTTCTATAGTCCAAACTCCAGGACTCACTCACCTGGAATGAAGTCATGCTTTCATTTTTAACAAAAAGTAAGCAAGTCGATGTCTCAGGCACCTTCCAACAGAGAAGATGGGGATATAGCCCAGAAGCCAGAGCAAGGTCCAAAAGGCATCATTTGGAGCGGCACCAGGCACGTCTTCATTTCATAGTTGCCAATTAGTGTTTCTTGGAAGTGGAAAAACCGGGAGCCAAAGAGGATGGATAAGACCCCTGGCTTCTGCCTTCTGGGAACTTGAGTGACTCTGAAGCCAGAAGACAGCCCAGGAATAGGGCACCCAGTAATGAATGAAACACTGGGAAGCCAAACACACTCCTTGTTCAGAAATCTTCAAGGAAGATTTGTCAAAGTTTCCTGGGATCTAAATGTCTGTGCACTTAGCCCTTGACTCTGGGCTTCCTACTGCCCATGGGGCCAGCCCCGCCTCCCCATCTGTAATCTACCAGGCCTGGGGATCACCACCTCCACAGAACACCCTCCTCCCAGAGGCTGCTCCAGGGCTGGCCGGCTCTTTGGACCCAGACGGTGCCCTCTGGCAGCACCTCCTCATTTCCCCCACTTGCTTACATCCCAAGGCAAAGTAGTAGAGAAAAAGTTTGGGGGGTCTTATGATTAAAAAATTGGCTAGGCGATGTTTTATGCATGCATCTGTTACGCTAAAATAACCATCCTTTCTAACCAGGCCCACCTGCTGTCTTTTTCAATTTTAAGTATTTCTAAGTAGCAATCAAATCAGTATAATTTGTTCTTTATCTCGGCAAAACCATTGTGAAAGAAAAATGTGACCATTATGTTACATCAGGGAAAAAATACAAGCCCTTTATTTGCAGCCTTCTCTATATTCTATCAGATCTCACAGTTGTCATTATGCCAGTTGTATTTAATGTTGTTCAAATGAACAGAGCTTTCTTTAATCACTACAGCCTTCTTTCCCCTAAATGCTTTTTTCCAAGGTTATGGTTTTCAGAGATAAATACATAAATACCAATGTTATGAATACGTTAAGGGTATCCAAGAGACAGCTTTCAGGATTTGTAGCAAGAACCTGCTGTCATTGGAGTTACACAATAGCTGGCTGATGTTTTGAGTACGAAGTTACTGGGTATTAGAAGTCCTGATACCCGCACAGAGGCGGAAGGCTATTTTGAGCCGATCACAATAGACCACTCAGCAAATGCTGACTTTATAAAGCCGGTATCAGGATCCTCGCTGCTAATAACCAAAGCCAGCAAGTGCAGACCTGTGAACGTCCATCCTTCAGATCTGGGTTGGGGTGCT
Source organism: Budorcas taxicolor (assembly GCF_023091745.1). Classification (NCBI taxonomy): domain Eukaryota; kingdom Metazoa; phylum Chordata; class Mammalia; order Artiodactyla; family Bovidae; genus Budorcas; species Budorcas taxicolor. The sequence continues at coordinate 25,095,573 of NC_068924.1, forward strand.
CTGTCCTGCAGGCTTCTGGACCAAACCTGTACGCATGGTCCCCCATGACCCCCTGACACCAAAGGCAGGCAGACATGAGGACTGAGGTCAGCCTTTTAGACCATCCACTGTGATACACTTTCTTTGCAAATTAGCAATCAGAAGCATGAAGAAGTTCATGACTTGCCCAAATGCATATGTCTAGTTGGAAGCGGAACTGGGATTTGAGCACAAGTCTGTTCCCTGGTGACTCAGACAGTAAAGAATCTGCCTGTCTTGTGGGAGACCAGGGTTCAATCCCTGGGTAGGGAAGATTCCCTGGAGAAAGGAATGGCTACCCACTCCAGTATTCTTGCCTGGAGAATTCCATGGACAGAGGGAGCTGGCAGGCTACAGTCCATAGGGCCGCAAAGAGTCAGGCACGACTGAGCAACACACACACACAGTTTAGCATGTATTTTTCCTTCACTGCCATCTCAGGCACTCTAACTTTTTAGCAGACATTACATGGGATGATTCTGAGGCTATGTGAATCCTACATTTATTCTTTTATCCATTCAGTCATTCTGTTAGCAAATATTTACTCTTTGCTGAGATGCTGAGGACAGTGGTTACAATTATCAATAGCTAATATTCTTGAGTGCCTAACACCGTTCTCAGCACCTAATATAAATGAGAGCATTTCTCCCTGATGGTAACCCTCAGGGGTAAATGCTGTTCTGCTCCCATTTCACAGATGAGGCGTGCCCGTATCATTGCAAGTGCTGAATAAACGTTTGCTGAATGAAGCATTGTAACTTGCCCCTGAGAAGCTTACAATACAGAGAGGAAACGTTTATGTAAACAAACAACTGAGATGCAGATATGATATAATGTGTTAGAAGAGAAACATAAACAAGTATAAACCGGTGGCGTGCTGAGGAGGGCGTGGTGAGAGCCAACCAGGAAAAGTGGGGAGGAGCATAGAGCAGGGGAGGAGCACAGTGCAGGGGAGGAGCATAGGGCAGGGGAGGAGCACAGTGCAGGGAAAGAGCGGCAGTGGGAAATTGGGTGGGGCCAGGAGATCTCGCTTCCCTCTTGCACTGTCTGTCTTCAGCACAAATCACAAGGTGTCTACACTTGCCTATGTCTAACAGGAGAATAATGCCTGTACCTTTTATCTCTAGAGGTTAGGTCCAGATTTATAGGAGAGAGTATAAGCAACAGTGATGTACTGATATAAATTGCAAATCTCTTATCGATGTTATGTATGACTAGTGGTTTGTGAACTCCTTGAGGGATGGAGAGACATCTTTTTCACTGATTGTATGATCTTTGCTCAGAGCAGGGTCTGACATACAACAGCATTGTTGAATCCTAGAGAGAAAGCTAGGAGGGGAAAAGGATGGAAGGAAGAAAGGCAGGAAGGGAGGGAAGAAGGAAAAGGGGGAGGAAGGAAGGAAAGGAGGAAGGAAGAAGGGAAGGAGAGGAGGGGGGAGGGAGAAAGGGAAGGAGGGGACAATTAATCAAGAGGTCAGAAAAGATGCTGTTTCAGTCAGGGCTTTCCAGAGAAACAAAACCAATAGCATCACTCATTACGCATCAAATTTCATTAAGAAATTTATTTCAAGTTGTTCATCCAACCAATTGAAGGAGCTGGTAATTTCAAAATCCATAGGGCAGGCTGGCAGACTAGAATCTCAGGCAGTAGTTAATGCTATCATCTGGAGGGAGAATCTCCTCTTTTTTTGGACAAATCTCACTTTTTGCTAGTAATGCCTTCAACTGATTGGATAAGGCCCACCCACGCTATTGAAAGTCATCTTTTACTTAAGGGTAACTGATTGCTGATGTTGACCCCCATCTACAAGTTACCTTCAGAGCAGCACCTAGATTAGCATTTGATCAAATCACTGGGTTCTGTAGCCTCGCCAAGTGGACATGAACAAAAAGTTTATGCTCTTCCCAAAGAAGAAACTGGAAGAGGGAAGCACAGAGGTAAGGAACAGATCTCAAAGCTAAAAACTAACTTTTATGCTGGGATTTTGGTCTGGGCAGGAGCATGGACTGACAACTGGAGACCATGTCCAACACGGTCAGTTGGAGACAGCTGAAGGAACACTAGCGTCATGGGCTATCTGCTCTTCCAGGGAAGGGTGGACTCAAGGAACTTGTTAAAAGCACAGCTAGGAAAGAAAAAAAAAAATGAAGCTAGAGACCCCATTCCAAAACTGCTGCTGCTGCTGCTAAGTCGCTTCAGTTGTGTCTGACTCTGTGCGACCCCAGGACTGCGGCCTACCAGGCTCCTCCGTCCATAGAATTTTCCATGCAAGAGTACTGGAGTGGGTTGCCATTGCCTTCTCCGCATTCCAAAACTTCTTAATCTGAATTGCTCAAGTGAGCCCAGCAATAAAAACTGTAGATTCTGATGTAACCACCGAACACCATTGTGTAAATCAGAAGTTGGGGAGACTTCCGGTTTCTTTAAGGGGATGGATTGAGGAGTCTCAAAGATGTGGGTTCAAATTTTGGACCTACCGCTCATTAGCTATGTGCCCCTCGGAAAGTTACCTTCCCTAAGCCTCAATTTCCCCATCTGTAAAATGGACCTCTTCACAATACTTCTGGGGTTGAGAAAGTGAAATAACACATGTAAGAGTAAGACCTAGTCCAGGACCTTGAAGGCACCCCTTGGACACTGTGGGACTGGAGTTAGTCATCTGGGGACAGTCAGTACTGGCTGCTGCAGGTACCCCACAAAGTCTGCTGCTGAAAGGCTCTGGGGTTAGGAGTGCAGGGGGCCACCTGCCCCAACACAGCATCACGGCCTGCCCACTGTGCAGAGCACGCTGGTCGTGGCAGAGGATTTGGAGCCCATGCCTAGGTTCCTTCATGTCACACTAACCCCAACCCTGAGCTCTCTGTTCCCAGCAAACTGCACTTCCCAGAGGTTGGCCTGGCTGGAGGACTTCTCAAAGTCTCTTCTACACTAAAGGAAATTCTGCGAAACACAAAACCTACCTCTGTGAACCAGAAATCCTTCACTTGTTTATGAATTCAGTTCGCCCACTGCTTTTCTCACTCACCTCACCGTACATTCATATACCTTTGATTCTGAGTTTTCTCAAGACAGAGAAAGCTGGCAAGTTAACAAGTGGGTGTAGGCTTTACTCTGGAATTCATCTTCCAGGGCAGGATATGCTCAGCTCAGAATCTTCTACTCTTTCTGTGTAGCTCTGTGCAGTGTTTGGAGAGGGGCAGTGGGTCATCGAAGAGACAGATAGCCTATTTTGTTGCTAGCGCTACTTGCTAAGGTGGGAAAATAGATTATGCTCTTGTTTTACAAAGATGTGTGGCTGCCCTGGTGAAGACAAAAGGAGTTTTCCCAGTAACACTCAGTTAATCAGAGAATTCAATTCATCGCCACAGACATTGCCACAAACATTGTGTAATTGAGATGTTAGACCCAGCGATTCAGCACTGTCTGGGAGGTGAAAGTGGGGGAGAGGAGTGGGATTCATCTAGTTAGATGGTTCTCAGAACTAGGGTGGAATGTGTGCGTACCTGTTAAGTCACTTTAGTCGTGTCCAACTCTCTCTGACCCCATGGACTGTAACCCTCCAGGCTCCTCTGTCCATGGGATTCTCCAGGCAAGAATACTGAAGTGGGTTGCCAGGCCCTCCTCCAGGGGATCTTCCCAACCCAGGGCTCAAACCCCCATCTCTTACGTCTCCAGCATTGGCAGGAAGGTTCTTTACTATTAGTGCTACCTGGGAAGCCCAGGTGAGATAGAGAAATCTCCTAACACAGCAAGCCCCCTACACATGACCCTTGAAGTCGCAGACCTTCAAAGATGTGAATGTGCGTTCGCATTTCCAATCATGCACGTGAGTTCACGTGTCTGGTGTTCATCGCCACGTGTGCACATCCTCTATAAGTGGCTGTGCTTTTGTGTACTTTACTGTGCCATACTGTATACAGTGCAGTCATACAGTATTTTATTTCAAGGCCAGGATGTCCAGAAGCAAGCCTAAAAGCAGCTTGTGGGGTAGCTGGTACAGTACTACCCAGATGGCACTGGATTATCTTCTCAAGAGGGTAAATAGAATTGAATCCAGCAAGGAACCAGAGCCTGTGCCATCAGTGTCAGGCCTGAGTGACACTGTGGCTCGCCCTCCGTCTCCTGTTGCTGACGATCCACCGGCTCTACCATCTCCCACCTCCACATCCTCCTCCAGTCAGTAACTCTTCTTGCCTGTTCACTCGATGCCAGCCCCTGCACTGTACTACTGTACATTTCAAGGTACCGTACTCTAAGATTAAAATGTTATCTCTATTTTTGTGTTTGCTTTTAATGTGCCATTTGTGTGAAAAGTGTTGTAAACCTCTTAGAGTACAGTACTATATAGCTGGTTGTGTTAGTTGGGTGCTAGGCTAACTTTGTTGGACTTAGGAACATGCTCTTGGAATGGAACTTGGTTGTGTGTAGGGAACTTAGTTTAGTAAGAAGACTTCTTCACTGAGCTCCTACCATGCACCAGATACTGCACAAAGCACTTTGGGAATGAGCACATTTGCTTCTGACAAGAAGTCAATCTGCTTTGACTCCCATTTTAAAGATAAAGAAACTGAGGCTCAGAAAGGTGATGTGATTTGCTAAGGTCACAGAAATAGTAGAGTTGTCTGACACCAAATTTCCATATTTTATCTTAGTGATGGAAATATCAAAGCCAAATAGCACAGTTTTCTTCATATTGAATACTAGAACTTGATACAGTGAGAGATTGAATCACAGTTCTTCCAAATTTATTCTCAGATGCCGTTCCAGCTGAAAAAGAACCAGTTTCAGGGCTGAGGGTCCTTTGTCCCAGGCCCTAAGAGGATCACTGAACCTGGTGGATTAAAGAGAAGGGAAGCAGAGGGAACTCAGCTCAGGAGTAGAGAGGCGATCAGGTTCAAGAAGAAAAGAGGGGATCCTCTCCCCATCTTCTTCCCCAAACCTCTTCGCTGCCTCCTCCTCCAGCTCCTGCTTTTCCAAAATCATCCATCACTCTCCAATGCTAAGAAAATTCCTTCAGGAACCTCTGGCAGTTGATGAAGATCCAAACTGACTATGGAGAAAATACAAATCATTAATAACCATAGTAATGCCCAACTTCACTTGTAATACTAGGAAATGGGAATACCAATGAAAATAAGATGCTCTGGAAGATTTTTTAAGTGAGGAAGGATATAGCCAAAATGCTCTCTCAATAATACTTCTTTGATTAGGAGTTTTAATGCAGCAAATCCCTCCCAGATGTCTCAGGATGTGACCAATTTCATATTGTTCGTATTTCCAATTTCATATTTTTCAAACTTTTGAAATAATAGTACTCAGTATTTATTAGAATATAATAATAATCTCTTTTAAATTTTATTTATATTATATAAACATTATACTAGTATGTAGTAGTGTAAGATTATATAAATTATAATAGTTAAATCCTATGATTTTACTATTATAAAAATAGCAGTATTTCACACCAGCAAAAATACCAGTACTTTTGTACTTAAAAATAGTATAGTACCCATAATGCTGGAATACCCCAAACCAGGACTGCAGTCATGAATTATATTCTTTTTCTGTATTACCTCCCATGAAGCCAGTAAATACTGTTATAGCTTCTGGAGAAACACCCTCTGCACATTAGTTCATTCACTCCTCATCAATGGTGCGAAGCCAGAGTGAGTTTGATACTCATTCTGCAGATAGAGAAAGCACTCAGTGTCACACAGTTTGAAAACGTCCAAGCCGAGTGAGACTTGAACCCAACTTGGAGAATTTCAGACCCCAAACTGTGACTCTATTTCCCCTGGGGTCTTCGATCCGTGCTTTCTTCCGACAGTGGGAGACCCTCTGTCTGAGACTTCCACGCACCCACTCTTGTTATCTAACCTGCTCTGTCCCTGGTCCAAGAGCTTTTCCAGGTGGAAAAAGAAAGCAAGAAGAACTGGAGCAGCCAGGCCCACTGGGTCTGCAGACGTTCCCGGACCCTGGCTGGCAATCAAAACCTCCACATCGCTTCCAGCCAAAGCAGAAGAAGGGTTCCCCTGCTGCCAGGAAAGAAAGGTTACAGTCATTTTCCTGCGAAAGGGTAGGGTGATGGATAACATGCTGAAATACTTTCTCATGTTGGGAGACCTCTTGAAAAGAGCTGGGAGCGGGAGATGCAGGTACACCAGGCGGGAAAACATTCTGCTCGCCTTTGGCCCCAGTTCCCAGCTGCACACCCACAAGGAGGCTGCACAGGTATAGACAGCAACCCCTTCAGCAGGATTGGGCAGAGGCAGGGGGGCAGCGATAGGTCAGCCCCTAGGGATTCTGCCCAGCACCCAGGAGTGGCTGGGATGAAGACGGAAGGTCTGGGGGAACTCCCTGTGGGTCTGATCGCTAGGACTCTACCGCGCTTCCACTCCAGGGACTTGGGTTTGATCCCTGGTCTGTAAACTAAGATCCTGCATGCCACACAGTATGGCCAAAATAAATAAATAAATAAAAAGAGGAGGTCTGAGGAGGACGACGGCTGGGCCAGCAACAGTGAGATCATGGAAGCAGGACTGGGCAGAGTTAAAAGCAGGACTGGCTCCACGTGGCTTTCCAGAGGCCTAGGCTCTGAAGTGTGCCCCTGGCTTGGGTTTTCATGCTCTGTAGTTGTCACCCTGAAATTCTTAATAATTTTATCTATGAATTTGCATTTTATAAGAAATTCCAACTGGACCATGGAGCATGTGCTTAGACCTGGAGAAACAGCTCACATGTGGTCCCAACTCCCCCACCTCCTGCCCCCGCCAAGACCAGTTCTCAGCAGCCAGGTCCCCCAAGGGTGTAGGTACGGGAGGGTCCAGAGAGCCTGCCCCATGTGCCGAGTCACAGGCCAGGGCCCCGTGTGCCTGTGAAAGTCTGCATTGATTGCAAATATTAATATCATGTGTTCAAGGGTTGTTGTTGCTGTTTAGTCGCTAAGTCGTGTCCAAATGTTTTCAACTCCATGGACTGTAGCCTGTCCCTCTGTTCAGGGGATTTTCCAGGCAAGCATTTCCTTCTCCAGAGGATCTTCCCAACTCAGGGATCCAACTTGCATCTCCTGCACTGGCAGGCGGGTTCCTTACTGCTGAGCCACCAGGGAAGCCGTGCCCAAGTGAGCACACACTATACAGCAAATAAAAGCACCATGACATGCCCAGAGGAAGGAAAAAGCTTTTGAACAGGAAGCACACATTATTATATCTCACTCATCCCTGGAGCCACGTCACCAACCTTGTAAGCGGAATGAACCTTGGACAGAGACATAGCATCATGCCACTAGCCCCATAGAGCAGATGCAACAAATGTGAAGGATAAACCATCTTCTTCTACACACCCCCACATCCTCTGGGGATTCCCTGATAGCTCCACTGGTAAAGAATCTGTCTGCAATGCAGGAGACCCTGGTTCAATTCCTGGTTGGGAAGATCCGCTGGAGAGGGGATAGGCTACATCTTCTAGCCGGCACCCTTTTAACTCCAGGCTTCTTATCTCTAATTCTACTTCTCCTTTCCTTCCCTACCAAAGTCAGATCTTAGCTGACCCCACTCCATAAAAGATGTAGTTAGTCATACTCTAAAGATACAAAACAATAGTGAAGATGTAGATGATTTCAGATCTTTACCCTTCTCAGGGAAACTAAAGCATTTTTACCATAACCAATGCCTTAACTCAAAGAAGTGAGTTACTACTAGTGGGATTTCAAATCCTTTAGAAAGTCAGGATGATAATAAGAATAATGAATAACTATGGTTTATTGAATGCCTATATTGTCAGACACAGATAAAAAACATTATTTTAATCCTCACATTAACTCTGGAAGGAAGATAATATTGCCTCTATTTTATAGAGGAAGAAACAGAGGTTCAGAGAGGTACCTTGCCAAGAGTTATGCAACCAGTAAGTAGTGAAATGGGATTTGAACTTTCTTTTCTTCTGACCTTGACAAATTTCAGGTAGGATAAAAGCTTTAAAAAAAAATTTTTTTTTAACTGGAATATAATTGGTTTGGGCTTCCCTGATAGCTCAGTGGTAAAGAATCTGCCTGTCAGTGTAGGAGACAGGGTTTGATATGTGGGTTGGAAAGATCCCCTGGAGAGGGAAATGGCAACTCACTCCAGTATTCTTGCCTGTGAAATCCCATGGACAGAGGAGCCTGGCAGGCTATGGTTCATGGGGTCACAAAGAGTTGGACATGACTTAGTGACTAAACAACAACAATAACAAAAAATGTCTTACTACCCCCATGCATAAGGATGATTCTGGATTTAAGAGGGCCAGGAGGGCCTTGATGAAAAGAAATGGCTCCTCCAAATTCCAAGCCCAGGCCCAGAGGCCTGCTGAGACGGTAGAGAGCTGCCCAGGTTCATTCAACCTGGTTTAGGAAGCAGGGGCAGTCTTGACATTGGTCTCAGCCTGCATCTCTTCATCAAGGGAAATGAGACTGACAAGCAGCTCAAGCTATCCAGGCTGCTTCTAATTAAAGTCACTGGTAGCTCAGATCACTGAGAACTCATTCATAAGCTCATTTTTTGAAAGCCTCTTGTGCAAGGCACTGTGATAGGCACTGATGGTCCAGGATAAATGAGACTGACTAGTCCCAGGCCCCGTGGATTTTACAGACCGAGTAGGACTGTCTCTTCAAACAACCACAAAACAGATTAAAAGGTACATTTTACACGTCAACCTATACACAGGACCAATCCACACACCCACGTGCTGAAACAAGCTTCACAGACCTTTACTAATCCTTACTATATATCATATACTCTTTTGTGTTCTAGCAGTTTCAGTTTTTAAAATCCTAGACAGGAACAAGTGGACTGACTTTGATGGATCACCAGAAAATTTTCTTGTAGGAGATACAGTCAAGTAAGTTAGTAATGTGCTAAGAGGTTCCAGGTTTATGGAAGCACATGGGATATAGAGCTCTTCAACCAGTCAGAAGGATCAGGGAGGGCTTCCTGGAAGAAATGACCTCTAAGCTGAGATATGAATCCAAGAGAGGTAAATAAGAGCCAGATCACACAGAAATTTTTAGTTCTGTAAAGGAATTTGGACTTAATACCATGAGCCATGGAAAGCCACTGAGGACTATTAAATAGGCATGGTCACCATCGGATCTATTAACAGCTCTCCTCTTAGGCTCAGGTTAGCAATGCATTTTCCTCTCCCTTTTGAACTTAGATGTAGCCATGTATTTATTTGGTTCAATGAAATATGAGGCTTTAAAAGCCAAAGAACAATTTACATATCTACTTCTTCCTGTCATGGTGACCCTAAGGATGGAACCTAGCAATGATAACTGAAATAGAGCAGAAAGTGACCTGATTCACTGAAGTTCATGCTGAGTGCTAAGAAAAAGATAAAGCATTGAAAGAGGATATCAAAGTGTCTTTTAAATGTGAAGATCCCACTGCAAAGGTAACTTTCAGTGAAAGATTGAAGATGAAGAAGGAGTTGGCCATGTAGCTATCTGGAAGGAGGACACACCAACCAGAAGGAACAGCAAGTGCGACGGTCCTGAGACACGTGTGTGCTGGCATATATGACAAAGATCTAAGGAGCCAGTGTGGCTGGAGTGAGCCCAGGCAAGTAGGGTGGGCAGTGTTTCCCAGACCCCCTGACTACACAGTACTTTCTCCAGGAGACACAACTTCTGGAACTGTACACGGGAACTCTTGGGGAAACAAAGACCTAGACTCTCAGTTCAGAAAAGGGGCAATGATACGGATGGATCTTGAAGGCATTATGCTAAGTAAAGGGCTTCCCCAATGCTCAGTGGGTAAAGAACCCATCCACAGTGCAGGAGACACAGGCTTGATCTCTGAGTCAGGAAGATCCCCTGGAGGAGGAAATGGCAATCCACTCCAGTTTTCTTGCCTGAAAAATTCCATAGACAAAGGAGCCCGGAAGGCGACAGTCCACGGGGTCGCAAGGAGTTGGACATGACTGAGCAACTAAGCACATGTTAAACGAAATAAATCAGAGAAAGACAAACACTGTATAAACTCACTTACATGTGAAATCTAAAAAAGCAAACTCAAAGAAAAAGAGATCAGATTAGTAGTGGCTGCCAGAGGGGGCAGATGAACTGGGTAAAGGTGTTCAAAAGCTGTAAACCTCCAGTTATAAGTAAGTACTGGGGATGTAATGCATAACATGATGACCATAATTAATTCTGTTTTATGGTATAGTTGAAAGTTGCTAACAGAATAGGTTCTAAAAGTTCTGATCACAAGGGGGAAAAAAATTATAACCATATGAGGCGATAGATGTCAACTATAATTATTTTGCAGTATGTGCCTGTCAAGTCATTACTTTGTCCTCCTTCAACTTACACAGTGTTGTGTGTCAATTACAGCTCAATAAAACTGGAAGGGAAAAAAAGACACAATGAATGGTTGAAGGACTCATGAGAATAGAACACTCCTCTTTCAGAGGGGTCCCCAGAGACTTACCTGCTAGGGTCAGGACTCTTGGGTGACTTCTGCCAAAGTGACATTACCTTCTTTGGTCAACTCTCTCCTGAAGAGGTATGTGCTTTAAGCAAAAGAGGTTGTACTGAGTTGCTGGGATTTTAAATCTTTTCTTGCTAAAAATACATCTATTGTGGAAAAATCCCAAAAGATGAAGTACATCACTCACCTCAGGGGGTCGAGTGGCCCTTCCTCACGTGCATGGAGCTGTGCTTCCAGCTCTTATCATTAGCAGTAATCTCAGGTCAGGAGGGGTTGCCTGGCTGTTCTCAGCTACGTGGGCTGCTTGCTGATTTCCTGGGGCCCTTGAGAGGGAGAAACACAAATTCTACTTTAGAACAGTGCCTGTGTTTGTTTATTGGTAATGATCCTTTTCTTAAGATTCTTGAATGTATGGTTGTCCCTATAGTCCCCAAACCTCCACCTCCTCCCCGATCACGCATAATGTCTGCAGTCCTGAGGGTCTAGGAGATCAAGGCCATGCACCTCTCCCTCCCAGCCAGCACCAAAGGGAAAAACAAAAACAGACCCCATGGCTTCTCTTGGTTTTCTGGAAAATAAGGACAAGAAGCTTCTTCGCCCAGAGGCAATCTCCAGTGACAACCGGGCCCAAATCGCCTCTGCTCCTCCTGTCCCAGGCTCTGTGGGTCCTCACCAGCCTGAACATGTGCATAACAGAAGGAGCAGTCATGTGTCTGGGCCAGGCTCTGTATTAAGGGTCCAAGTTATTTCGATCTTTCTTAGCTCCAAAGCCGCACACTTATTCCCAAGTGGTCTAATGGTCACAGCAGGGACCTAGAGCAAGAATACAGACAGATTAGAAAAACCCCAGTACAAGGAAAGGAGCTTAAGGCACATGTACCACCAAGCATTTAAGCCATTCTATCCTCACATATAACAACAATAGAGCAGCTGCTAGATGCTGAAGACTAAATTATGAATGAAGCATAGTCTCTGTTCACTACTACAGACAGAGACGCGTAGATATATATGTAGATTCAAGATATACGTGCATCTATGTATATATGTATGTACATATATTATGAATGAATGAATAAGTATGATTCATGCCATTTGATTCATGCATAAAAAGCTTGAGGAAGGAACAGTTAGAGGTAAGGGGATGTGAAATGGAGGGAGAGAGTCAGAAAGAGTCAAGAAAGCTGCGCTGGATTGGATGTTAAAGGAAGAGAAAGAGTGGGCATCTCAGAGGGAGGAGCAACTTGTGCAAAGACACAGCAGTGTACAAGCCCTTGACCCAAGTCACCGGAGAGCATGTACCATTTCCCAGTAGCCAATGTCAAAGTTCATGGGAATTAAGGAACTATCACAAGTGCCTGAACTCTAACCACCTCAGAAAGGTTAGCTGCATCATTCTATCACTGTGTAAAAGACTCTAGTCATCACCACACAATTACATATCTAAAACCAGCCATGTTCAAGGCCCAAGTAGGGAACCTATAAATACATATAACAATACTGCAAGGAGGTCCAAACAGTCCATCCTAAAGGAGATCCGTCCTGGGTGTTCACTGGAAGGACTGATGTTAAGCTGAAACTCCAATACTTGGGCCACCTGATGCGAAGAGCTGACCCATTTGAAAAGACCCTGATGCTGGGAAAGATTGAGGGCAGGAGGAGAAGGAGACAACAGAGGATGAGATGGTTGGATGGCATCACCGACTCAATGGACATAGGTTTGGGTGGACTCCGGAAGTTGGTGATGGACAGGGAGGCCTGGCGTGCTGCGGTTCATGGGGTCGCAAAGAGTCAGACACAACTGAGCAACTGAACTGAGCTGTCTTTTCTCCATTGCATATTCTTGCCACCTTTGTCATAGATTAGGTGACCATAGGTGTGTGGGTTTATCTCTAGGTGTGCGGGTTTATCCTATGCCATTGATCTGTATTTCTGCTTTCATGCCAGTACCGTACCATCTTGATTACTATAGCTTTGTAGTAATAATCTGAAGTCAGGGAACCTGATTCCTCAAGCTCCTTTTTTCTTTCTCAAGATTGCTTTGGCTCTTCATGATCTTTTGTGTTTCTATATAAATTGTAGCTCACAATGATGCTTAACATTTATTGAGCATTTACCATGTAGCCACTCATAACAATGCCTAACATTTACTGAGCACTTACAATGTAATAGGCGTGGCACCAAGGATTTCACGTGCATTAGCTCATGAAGCTTTGCCACGCCCCTATAAGGTCGACACTATCATTATACCCATTTCCCAGAGAAGAAAACTGAAGCACAGAGAGTTCAAGTAGCTTGCCCAACATTACACAGCTCGTCCAACTCTAGAGCCCATGACTCATAAGCTCATAAGTGTAACTCCTGTAGTTCACGTCCCTCAACCTCCACCATGCTCTGGGTGCAGAGAGCAGGTGCAATGGAACGTACATGAGGGAACACAGGTTGTTAGCTTTACCAGTGTGCATGGCTAAGCTGAGCCTTCCGGAAGGACAGGCTTTAGATACAAGAAGAAAGCTGGAGTGGGCAGGAATAGGGCACCAACTAGTCTTGCTCCAAGTTGGCAGTCTCCACAGGGCTGCTCAGGGGGGCATCCGTGTCCTTTATGAGTTGCTCCCATCCAGGGTTTGATTGTCAGTCTTGCAGGCTGGAGCACTCGATTTTCTCAGCTCACTGAGAAAAGAGGCATATCTCAGAGGTGAGCTTAGCATATTAGAATCATATTGTCTTGAGGCAGAGTAGTTCTGTTTATTTGACTAGTACGTCCTCTCCATATGAATAAAGTCAGCTCATAATCAGAATAATAATAACAGCTGGTATTTGTTGAGTTCTTATTCTATAGTACGTGCATGAAGCATTATGTAAATAATGAAACAAAAGGGAGTTAAGATAAATTTAATATACAATGGCACCACACGAAGACAAACTGATGTGCCCATTTCTCCAACATGGAGGGTCTGGCCGATGAGATGGAAATACTTGAAATATAATGGTCATGACGCTTGCTTGAGTCACCATAATGGGGCTCTTGGCCCAAACTCTGTCCCCTTTGTATGGTCAACGCCTTGGTGACTGTCTTTTCTTTATGCATTAGGCTGAGCAGTGCCACTTCTGATTAACACATGCTTCCTATAGGTGTGTTAATACATTCAATCAGGTTACTGTCAAGTCTTACTGCCCAGGGAACCATTCTGTCTCCTGAAGGTGACTTTGCATATCTCTGCTCTGTACAGATCTTAAAGTTTAATTCTCAGCAGACAATGCTAGTTCCCTTATCTACGGATGCTTCGGAGATGCCTCATTTCAGCCCCCACATACAGGCAACATTAAAAAATGATACCAAATATACCAAGAAGCAATGTGTTTTACTGAGGCTTCCCAGGTGGCTCAAGTGGTAAACCTGTCGGCTAATGCAGGAGATGCAAGAGACTCAGGTTTAGCCGCTGGGTTGGGAAGATCCCCTGGAGGAGGAAATGGCAACCTGCTCCCGTATTCTTGTCTGTAAAATCCTATGGAGCGTGGAGCCCGGTGGGCTACACTCCATGGGGTCACAAAGAGTCAGGTACAACTGAGCGACTGAGCATACAGTGAGTTTTACTGAGGCAGAAAAATTGTGCAGGGAAGTTAAATTTGGAAAGATAGGTTGGATCATGGAGCACTGAATGTCAGAATCATCACTGCCCAAAATTACCACCAGGGTCTGCCATTGTGTTGGACGTGTGTGTGTGTGTGTGTGTGTGTGTGTGTGTGTGTGTTTGGGTGTATGCTCGCTCACTCACTCAGTCATGTCCCACCCTGGGACCCCAGGGACTGTAGCCTTCCAGGCTCCTCTGTCCACAGAATTCTCCAGCCAGGAAAACTAGAGTGGGTTGCCACTTCCTTCTCTAGGGAATCTTCCCGACCCAGGAATAGAACTCAGGTCTCTGTGTCTCCTACATTGGCAGGTGTATTCCTTGCCCTACAAAGCACAAATAAAAGTTTGTGTCTGTCTGTCTGTCTGTCTGTCTCTCTCAGAGCATGCACAGGCACACACACACACACACACACACACACACACACAAAAGACCTGCCCTTTCTGAGCTTCTACTTTAGAGCAGAAAACACTGCATAACCAACAGGATTATAAATTCATTCATTCATTCATTCATTTTTAATTCATTTTCATTCATTCACTCATTCTGGACATATTTATAAAGTACTTCCTGTGGGTCAAGGACTATTCTCAGAAAGGTATCTTCTGGTCTCACAGAGGCTCCCTCTCCTCCCCAGTCTTAACCCTGATAGAATAGATGCAGAAGAGGGAGGGGGAGGAAGTGCCTACCCCTTGCCAGACCAAGCTCACTTCCTCCACTCCAAAGGAGGTATTGAAGCGGGGAGAGCATGAAAGATGAGGCTATATATCATTTCTGCTCCAGTTCCAAAGCCTGGTTAGGACTGAAGGAAGTGGAACAGATGAAGTTTGAGTTTGATTTGGGATTTGAATTTTAAACTCGATTGGACTTGTTTTTTCCAAAACCAAAGGTCACCGTAAAATTAAAGATTTTACCCAAAGCATCAAGGGGAAGAAGAAAAGCCCAATTGAAAACAGGCTCTACAAAATAAGAAATTTAAACCAAGTCCATAAACATTTACATGAGTTTTTAAATTGGTCCAATTCTTCACAACCCCACTCCCTTCACTATGGTTTAATCCTCCAACATTTCTCAGGGGGATTCCTGCCAAAGCCTCCCCACAGATTCATCTTTATCCACTGTTGCCCTGATCCAACTCCCTTTCCAGCAAGAGTCAGCCTGATTTTTGAAAAGCCTTCCGATCACGCCAACATCTTGCTTAAGACCCTCTGCTGCATTCCCATTGCTCTGGACAAAGACAAATCTCAACAGTGCAATTTTTTGGTTAAAAGGACATATTTGGGAACCAGATATACTAAGGCATAGATTAAATCCATGGATTTAATCACGACTCTGCCATTCACTAGTTGTTAGTAAATTCTTGGCACCATCTCTGTGCCTCGGTTTCTTCAGTAAGATGGGGATAATCACGGGATCACCACATCATGGGACAGTCTCAAGGATCAAAGGAGTAGATAAGTGTTACGATCTTAGAACGCTGGCTGGCTCACAGCAGTGACTGTGAAGTGTTCCACGCTGATGTTTCCTTGGGGAGCTGGAGTGCTGCAGCTTAATTTACAAAGAATGGAGGGAGCTGCCAGCTAAGACTGGGGACTCGCTTCTGATTCCTCACTGCCTGGCCTGCAGCCTGGCATGCAGGAAGTGTCCGCTGAATATTTGACGGATGGATGGATGGATGGATGAGATAGAGTCCTCCTTCTACTCACATAGGACCCTGGGCCCTCCTGTGCCTCTTCCCTTCCTCAGCTTGAATGGCTGCATGGAAGGGGCTGTGGTAACTTAGCAACAAGGGCTTCTGCAGAGATGAAGCTGCAGACGATAAGATCAGGCCCCTAGTCCCACCCTGCCCTTGAGAACAGGATGTGTGCAAACAGGCTCCTGCACCTCTTTCCCGGCTCCCTTCAGGCCTTGACTCTACTGGCAGGAGCAGTCCTGGCCCCAGTGATATGCTCTGGGAGGTGAAGGGATGGACGCCCTATAGGCTGTCCCACCAGTCCAGGGGATCTGTGACGGGATGGGAACGTTTGGTACCCTGGACTCAATAGAGAGAAAAAGCTGAAGGTGAGGGTATTATGGAAGCATCTCCCCCCAAACCCTATTTCAGCCATGATGTGAGGTCCAGGCTGGTAGTCAAAGAAGGATCCAGGATTCTTCAAAAGCCACAGTTAAACAGACAAGATGATCTCAGGATGAGGTGGCTGAGGCTTGTTATGGCAGGCAGGGCAGAAACAGTATCAAAAGACAATAGGGTGGAATGTGCCAGATAAGATGCCTGCACATAGAAGGTAAGATTCTGGCCTGGGAGTGGAGGGATCGGGATTCTGGTGATGATCGGCTGTGGGTGTGCCACCACTTTGTTCCAGGGCTCATTCTTTCCTTTGCAAGATAAGGAGCTCGACAAGATCTAGGTCCCTCTACAGCTATTGGCCATGAATCCATGCCAATACCCACCACATACACCCCTAAAACTGCTCATTTGTATTCCTTTTTTAAAAGAAACATGTCAACTTGTTTTTTCCAGCTCCAAGTTCATTTTACATGTTCCTTGCTTGGAGGATACAAACATGGGCATACCCAATTCCCCCATCCTCCCTGCCCACTCCCCAACCTGCACCATCACCAACCAGCACCATTCACTGGAGTGGGAGATGTATTCAGAGGGGCTGCTCCAGAGTTCAGGGTAAGAGAGAGAAGCTGTCAGAACCAGGAAGTGTCAAGGTGTCTAGAACCTAAAGGGCCCAGACAGGCCCTTTGACCCAAGCCTTTGAATCAGGAAAGATCTAGAGGGATGATCAGATGCTGAAGAGACTCCTGATGGAGCCATGGCCATTGTGATGGAGTCAGGAATCAGGAGATGGGCTACTGTTAAAGGGGAGGAAGTGGTCCTCGTACGTCCTACCCAGCCTAGGTAATCATTAGTGAAAGCAGAGGAGGAGGGCCAGGAGCAGGGCCAGGAGCAGGGCAAGCTGCGGTGGCATGAGGGTGACTGTGGGGGTGCAATTCAGCACGGCTGCACACCAGAACCTAGCAGACCTGTCTGCTCTCTTGCCAGTGCTGAGAAGCCTGAGCTGGAGCAGACCTTCCCAGGGAAATGCCTGCCAAGAGGTGGTCACCCGTAATGAGGCAATAAACGGGGTAATTACTGGGCAATTACTAGCCCTCCAAGTGTCTGGGAAGCTGCAGGTGAGAGAACTTGGCCAACTTGAGGCTCACACATCTCTCGTGAACAGGAGGCCCAGCTGATAATTAGCGTGGATGGGCGAGGGCGAGGCTTTGAGAGCACGCGCTTCATCTTTTCTTGCTTCTTTTTTCGTTTCCCTCTCCTTCTGGCCCAAATTCAAGGCAGTCAGCAAGTGCCCAAGGCCTGGGTATTGGCCAGGAGACAGAGCCTGCTGGAGACTTTCTTGGCATCTTTGGAGACCAGAGTCAACCCCACCCTACTTGCTTCCACCCATTCCACCTGCTCCATCCCACAGAGCCTAGCCCCTACGCTCTTGGATGGAGGCTTCCGGGAATACCTCTCTAGAACCAAGGCTGGGACAGGCCCACTGGGGCCCCACCTGCCGGCAGAGACAAATTCAACTGTGCCGCTGCAGCCTAGCAACTTGACGTCAAAGTACAGCTTCTCCGGTGGCCTCAGTGGTAAAGAATCCACCTGCCCTTGCAGGAGACACAGCTTTGATCCCTGATCTGGAAAGATCCCACATGCCATGAGACAACCAACCCGGTGTGCCACAACTATGGAGCCTGTGATCTAGAGCTCAGGAGCCAGGACAAGAGAAGGCACTGCAATTAGAGGCCTGTGCACGCTGCAAGTGTAGAGTAGCCCCCTGCCCACCACAACTCGAGAAAAGCCCGCACACCAACAAAGACCCAGCACAGCCAAAAATAAGTAAATGAATCACTTTAAAAAATGCAACTTCTTTGTAAATGTCTTTTTCTCTTTTCTTATTTAAACTTGGAGGTCTCATCCCTCCTAGCTCCTTTCTTCTAGTTAACCAAACTGGACTAGTTACCCCAGAAAAAAAAAAAAAAATGGAAGTAGTTAAATATGCAAAATGTCTGGAACTGTTGAGGCTATTGAATAAAATGGGTTTGTTTGGTCTGGCTTAGTACAGGGTGGAGATTTGGGGGGAATGTGGAAATGAATGAGAACATTTTTTTGGTCTCTTTTATATATTGCGTGTCACTGTGTTAGTTTAGGAGCATTAAAAATGTATAACATAAAGCTTGTTCTGCTCATAAATGATCCTCTTTGGCATATTAAAATTTAAAGTATAGTTTATTCAGGCAGTAATTACACTTTTGCTAATTGAATTTATCTTTAAATATTTCAAAGTTTTGTAATAAGTTGAGCTACAAGATACTAAGCCTCGAGATATTTGTATTCAATGGTGTTTCAGAAATAGGCAAAAGCTGGAGAACAGAAGAAATCACTAGCATTAGATTAAAATGAGGAAAGGGGTTTCTTTTCTGGCGTTCTCTAGTGCCCAGAAAAACAAGAAACCAAACAATACATGACACGGCGCATTACTTTATAAAGCTTCTTTACATACATTACCTTATTTGATTTTCACAACAGAAGTCTAAGCAGAAAAAGAAAAGGCTATGCATCTAAAGATAAGGAAAATGGGAATCAGAAACGCTGAGTGACTTGCCCAAGGTCACACAGGAATGGCAGAGCTTAGATCTGTCTCCTAACCCCAAAGCCCTGGCTCACTCACCCTTGGAAAAGATTCCTGATAAAATGTCCTCAGTGGACGACTGGATTGACAAAATGAGGTCTGTACATACAATGGGATATCATTCAACATGGATGAAACCTGAAGACATCATGTTCAGTGAAATAAGTCAGCAGGAAAGGACAAATATTACAGGTGTCCAATTATATGAGCTATCTAGAATAGAAACCGGAAGTAGAAGATGGTGGTTGCAGGTGCTGGTGGGGTGGGAGGAGTAGGAAGTTGTTTAATGGGTGCAAGGCTTCAGTTTGGGGTGATGAAAAAGTTCTGCAGATGGACACTGGTGACGGTCGGCATAACCTTATGAATGTGCTTAACGACACTGAACATTTTGAAACCATCAAAGTAGTAACTTAAAAGAACCTGCCCTGAACACGGTTTATTTGCTCAACTAGTCTTTTCAGCACATTCTGCTGCCTCCAAACCACCACCCGCCCCCCGCAACTTCCTTCCCATTCACACACTTCTTGAGAAAGAAAGCTTTGCCTTGGTGACTGTAAGATTCTCTTCAGTGACAAACCAACCTAAACCAATTTGGTTCTTTTTGTAGATAGTTGAGGGCCGTGCTCTCATTTGCAGATAGTATGTTACAACAAAAAAACTTTCAGGCTGGCTTCTCCCGTGCAGACAGACTTATTAGCAAGCTGGCCTCAGTCTATCCAACAAATTCAGTGAAGCCTGTCTTCTGACCTGTGAGGTCATGTGACAGACAGCACCCTGCGTGAATGTGTGGCCAAACTCTAGTGATGGGTTAGGAATTAGGCTTTCAAAACCTGTAAGTGGCTATAAATAAAACTTACTTTAAATCTTAGCACACCATTCCAAAGAGCACACGTCACCATTGGCCTTGGTAAACTGATAGACCTTTCCCACGCAGGGTGGGGAGAGCTCCTGTCTGATAGTTTGCACATGTCAAAGCCTACTTGTTTCACCAAAGAGAACCATTTCTAACATCCATTATGCTAATGAGCAAGGCCTCTAGTGTTGATAGGAGATAAAAATAACTGAAAGTCTTGGAGTAGCTGCCCAGAGAGTGTGGTTTCTGCTTGGAGTCTTTCAAATGTTAACTAACCAGCCCTGAAGTCTGTATTCCTGATTAGAATTCTTTCCGTGTTAACTAACTGGCCCCTAGAATTTGGATCAAAAGCATATCTCACAGTCGGGCTTTGCCAGATGAAATATACATATTTGGGACATACTTCCGCTAAGAAATTATTTGGTATTTATGTGAAATTCACATTGAACTCTGCGTTCCATATTTTTATTTGCTAAATTTAACAACTCTGCTCAACAATACTCTATACAACACCAAAGTATTTTGAAATGAACAACAGACAATATTACACATAACTTTGAGAGGTAAAAATGTTACAAGTTAATGTTTCTCTTGACTTGACTGTGAACATTTCTAAGCCTGACTCTTCTCCGGCTGCAGAAGGCAGACAGTTCTGAGCAGGTGTGACAATCAGCTGCTTGTTTTAAAAATCCACAGAAATGAAGGGATGTTCCTATCTCTCTCCATGGTCCTTCACTTTCAATCCTCGATGCCTAGGAACACATCCACTGACACTGAGATCCAAATACAGCCAGAGCAGACCCACAAGCAAAGAAAGAAATTCCTGAATCTCCTGTGTGTGTGTGTGTGTGTGTGTGTGTGTGTGATTGTATTCCCCTGGATGCAGAAATGTTTCTTTTACTCTTGCCTGTGAGAGTGATACTACACTGCTTGTTCCTGGTGGACAAGAATTATAATGATCTGATAGTCCAGGTAGTTTCACATTAAAATCTTTTCCTTGCATCGAGGGATTTAGAATTCACTGGTAGAGGTGGGGAGGCAGAGGAATAACAAAGACAGGATAATAGCACCTTATCTGAAAGACTGTAGTCATCGTTCTAAAACAAAATGAACATAATTTTTGCCCCTAAAATGAATTTTATTTTCCAAAGTGTTACTAATTTTCATTTTTACCATTGTTTAGGTGGGGAGGGGAATGCCAAGGGTAAAAATAAAACAACATTGTCCCCCACTCCCAGCACTGAAGTATTTGGGGAAAGAACAGAGAGGAAAGAAACCTTGTCCTTTCTAACCGAGGATTCAATGACTCCTAAAGGCCCCAGAGCAGGTGAATTGTTAAAAAAACAACAACAACAACAAAAAAAAAAGCCCCGCTCTGGCCCCTGTACCTCCAGAGCTCCTGGGAAAGGTCGCCCAGCAGGTCAGCCCCTCTGTGGGGCCCAGGGAGCCTGGACTCCCACCACCTCACTCCCTGCAGCTGCAGCTTAATAAAGCTTAATAAAAGGTGTGATTGCCATGGCAACCTCAGTAACACTTTCAAATAGATAGCCAATTATTATTCACTCATTTACTGTTTATTGTGGCGATGCCAATCACAGTGAACACCAGGAGTGTATTAATGGAGATGTGAGTGGAATTGGGGCCCTGGGGACTGGCATTGTAATGCCTCATTCATTAGCAGCACGGCTTCAAGGTGGGTGGGCACACAGTCACTCCCTCTGGTCCCTCAGCCCCCAGCCACTCAAGCACACACACACACACACACACACACACACACACACACACACACACACACACACACAGCAAAAGGGACTCAGCCTAGAGGTCGTTGAAGGACTCAGGCCCCTTCAGGGTGGCCCCTAGTGCACACCTAGATCACAAGACAAGCAGATGGACCCAGACCTTGGCTCAGCCCCAGAAGGCATTTTCAGTCGTACCTTTTATTATTTTTCACCCTTCCCTATGAACCTGTTCCCCATTTCGCATCTGATAAATACGATGCCTCGTTAAATTCTGCCAAGCTTTTAGGGGAAGATAGATCAGCCCATCCCCCTTCCAGGAGATCTTCACAGTTGGAGGTTCAGGAGACTAGAAGGGGAAAATACAGGGAGTCCTTCTTTTAAAAACTCTACTCTCTACTCGGGTGCCTGCTCCTTGCAACCTACCTGCGTCTCCTCCCACCCTGGCAAAGGGTCACAGACCTTCATCTCATCCCAGCGATAAGCATTCTGGGCAGCGTGACTTAGTGAGATGCTCAACTGTGCTTCATTCTGAAGGTAGCCAGGCATTTCCTGAAAGCAGAAGGTTCAGGAAGACAACTTCCATCCGTGGTTTCCTGGATGGATTTTGCCAGGCCTTCCCGGAGAGGGAAGAAAGAGGGCTGGGGGCATAAGAGGGCCCTGAGGAACTTCCAGGGCCAGCAGGGGAGAGGGTCTTCCAGGGAAGGCTTCCACGGTCTAGCTGCAGGCCTCCATAGGTGTCCCTGCTTGTCCCCAGATCTGATGTGAAAGCCACAGGCTCACCTACCCTCCCAGTCCATGCGGGCCTGGAAATAGCTGCAGCAGTGGACCCGTGGGGACCAACGGTGGAAGGCTTCCCACAGCTCCCTCTGTGCCTGACCCTGGTCCAAGGGAAAGAAGGATGGGGAAGCGTTTCTGCCAACATGGTGGGGTGGGACCCAGCATCACATCTCCTTTGATTTAAAAAGTCGACACAGCAGAGGCATGATGGTGCTTGTACAATACACTGTAGTGCGTGGTAAAACCCAGACTCACTCCACAGGCTGGCAGCTCCAGTTACCAGGGAGACATCACCCCCAGGCAGCCTGCTCTTCAAGCCAGCAGCTTGTTCTTGCCCTGCCTGGCTCCTTTCTAGGGGCCTAAGGCTCCAGGCCCCACCCCAGTGCCTGCAGGAACTCCCACTCACAGCTCCCTGTCTCTGGTGCCAAGCGGGACCAGAGACAGACGCGGGTGGGAAGGTGTGAGCGTGACTCACTCGCTTTTGCTTGTCTCTGTCTTTGCCCAGGCTCAGGATGTGGGGGCAGTGTTAAAGAAAAACATTTTTTCTGACACTCATTAGAGAAAGACTTTATTCAGGACTATCCTGAGCCAGTCAGTCCTAAAGGAAATCAACCCTGAATATTCATTGGAAGGACTAATGCTGAAGCTCCAATCCTTTGGTTACTTGATGCTAAGAGCTAACTCACTGGAAAAGATGCTCATGCTGGGAAACATTGAAGGCAGGAGGAGAAGGGGATGACAGAGGAGAGATGATTGGATGGCATCACCGACTCAATGGACATGAGTTTGAGCAAAGTCCAGAAGATGGTGAAGGACAGGGAAGCCTGGTGTGTACAGTTCATGGGGCTGCAAAGAGTTGGAGACAATTTAGTGACTGAACGACAACAATCCCGATAGGAGAGAGAGGCTGGGACTCAACCTGGAATATGGCAAGGACAAGTGGGGGTTTACAGTTAAGGAGCACAGTGAGGGGTCAGTGCATGAAAAGTTACTAAGAGGAGACTTCCAGGCTCAGGGCCACACCCTGTGGCTTTTGGGATTTCAATTTCCCTACCAGAAATGGAACTGAGTCCTAACCATTGCACCATCAGGGAATTGCCCAGAGCAGGGGACTCTTGCTGAAGATAGGCCAGCAAGATCAGAAATCAAAGGACTTCCCTGATAGTCCAGTGGCTAAGACTCTGAGTTCCCAATGCAGGGGGCCTGGGTTCAGTCCCTGGTGGAGGAACTAAGATCCCACATACTACATCTGAAGATTCTCCATGCCACAATTAAGACCCAGCACAGCCAATTAAATAAATAAATCATATTTAAAAACAGATCAGAGATGAAGAGTAGGGGCATTTTCTGGAAGGTGGATTAGCAGCGTCCTTGCTAACACTGAACTCTGCAAGGGAAGGACTCGGAAGCCCCAATGAGCTTAGAAAAAGAGAAGGCTCAGAGGAGCCTGGCTAAAGTTTGGTCAGGAGAGGTTTCATCTCCACCCCTGGGAAGGAGCTGGGGGACAGGTGGGGGAAGGGAGAGCAAAAGGAGAAACTGGATGGGGAGGCAAAGTCATTCAATGGGCAGCCAGCTAGGAAGAGTGGGACTGTTAGGGCAACTCTGAGAGGACTGGAGAAACTCAGGGAGCCACGTTTTGCAACTGTGTGTAGACCAGACTTGAGGATCTTGGCACCCATCACCATCATAAGTCAAGCCATTTCTGGTACCCAAGAGATTTGATGCCCTAGGCCCTCGCTCATTAAGGGATTCTAATCCTACCTCAACTTTAAACTTTATTGATGCTTATCAAAATTGGAAAACTACAGTTCCATTTAATATGTGTGCATGCTCAGTTGCTCTGTCATGTCCAACTCTCTGCCGACCCCGTGGACTGTAGCCCTCCAGGCTCCTCTGTCCATGGGATTTCCCAGGCAAGAATACTGGAGTGGGTAGCCATTCCCTTCTCCAGGGGATCTCCCCAACCCAGGGATCAAATTCAAGTTTCCTGCATTGGCAGGCAAGCCACTTTACAACTTAGCCACTTTAGCCACTTTACCACTGAGCCACCTGGATTCTTTCCCACTGAGCCTTAAATATGGCTAGAAGGATTCTATTTCTTAACAAAAGTTTGATAATAACATATCTAGATTCTGGACTTTTTATGCAAATGACACCAGAACCTATTATCCTGCAATGTTTCCTAAAGACTTTTTCATAAAATACCAATAAACTCATTAAAGGTTTAATATTCTATTTATTTTTTGATATATTATTTTTTTAGGTATAGATGTTTACAATTTGCCAGCTATACAGCAAAGTGACTTAGCTATACACACACACACACACACACACACACACACACACACATATACATTCTTCAGATTCTTTTCCATTATAAGTTATTACAATATTGGGTATAGTTCCCGGTGCTGTACAGTATCTCCTTGTTTCTCTGTTTTATACATAGCAGTGTGTATCTGTTCATTCCAAACTTCTAATTTATCCCTCTCCCCCTTTCCCCTTTGGTAACCATGAATTTGTTTTCCATGTCTGTGAGTCTATTTCTGTTTTTGTAAATAAGTTCCTTTGCATCATGTTTTTAGCCTTTTGCTCTCTGGTGACCATGAACGCCCCCTTCCAGCTCAGTTTCCTCCTCACAGAGGTGCGGTGATAGAGGGACCACCCTCGGGGTTTGCGGGGTCAGTTGAGTGTATGGTGTTTATAAAGCCCAGGAAAAGTGCTCTGTGAATGTGACCTCTCCATCCTCACCCAGACAGGGAGGACCCGCTGAGTCCCAGGGAAGACCTCCAGTCCTTCCGAGGCACAAAACCTTTGTCTCAACAATGAGGGGCTGGATTGGGAAGATCCCCTGAAGAAGGGAAAGGTTACCCACTCCACTATTCTGGCCTGGAGAATTCCATGGACTGTATAGTCCATGGGGTCGCAGAGTTGGACATGACTGAGCAGCTTTCTCTATTGCTACACTACATGTTCACAAAAGATAAAGATGATGTTCCCTTCTGCTTTACACGGTGCACAGCCACATGGCTCTCTGGTAAAGGCGAGAGACCCTCTCTGGCGAAGGGACTCAGAGAGGCCGGAGTCCCCCTGCTGCCACAGAGCAACACGGTGGAGCTGCCAGGACTTGACTCTCAGTCAACAGCTCCTGAAGGAATGAGGCCCTGGGGGAGGTTTGGAGGGAGCATGGGTGGGCCCACGGATCTCACAAAGAGCAGTGCCCAGAAAGCAGACCAAAGCGGGCAGTGTATAGGGGAATAGCTCTGACAATCTGATTTTAACTCAGCCCAGTAAGCACTCACGTTCTGGCTCCCACACTAGCTCATCATGTGCTGCTGGGCAGGTCCTGGAGTCTTGCTGATCCCCAGGAGCCCTGTCTGTAAAATGAGGATCTCGATAATACCTCCTTTGTGGATGGGCTGAGGATTAACTGAGAGAATATTATCAGCTGCCCAACAGGGTGGTTCTGGCTCACATGAGGCGTCCAAAAAATGATGGTTTGCCTTCAGGCAAAATCATAGGAGGGATGTGTTTGAAGTCAAAGTGAAGGATGTAAACGACTGTCAAGCCAACAGTAGGCTCTCAAAAAAATATTTGTAGAAAGAATAACAAATTAAATCTGAGTAAAGGGGGCAGAAAGGAGTCGAAGATGATTCTGAAGGTTCTAGAAGGGTCTATTGGCTGGGCGTTGAAGATAGACAGAAGACAGCCGACACGGCTGCCAGGGGTGTCTCCCCTCCTGCCATCCTGACCCACCCCCCCACTCTCCCCAAGGCGGCCTCATCCCGACACCACAGCAAGACTCGCCTGAGGGGACACTCCGCCCCATCAATATTTGGTTCCCTTTGGGCTTCCCTGTGGCTCAGCTGGTAAAGAATCCACCTGCAATGCGGGAGACCTGGGTTCGATCCCTGGGTCAAGAAGATCCCCTGGAGAAGGGACAGGCTACCCACTCCAGTATTCTTGGGCTTCCCCTGTGGCTCAGCTGGCAAAGAATCTGCCTGAGATGCGGGAGACCTGACCTCGATCCCTGGGTTGGGAAGATCCCCTGGAAAAGGAAATGGCAATCCACCCCAGTACTCTGGCCTGGAGAATTCCATGGACTGTATAGTCCATGGGGTTGCAAACAGTCGGACACGACTGAGTGACGTAGACTATCACTACACTACATGTTCATAAAAGATAAAAATGCACGTTCACTTCTGCTTTCCATGGTGGACAGCCACACGGCTATCTGGTGAAGGCGAGAGAGGGAATGGTCATCATCAACAGGGGAAGGGGCTCAAGGGCATCCATCACATGGCCTCCATGTGCTAGACTCTGGAATTACTCCACTTAGTCCCAACAGTAAATTTTAGGTGTCTGGTACTAGTACCATCATCCACATCTCACCGAAGAGGAAAATGAGGCTCAGAGAAGCTAAGGGGCTAGCCTAAGATCACACAGCTAGAAAGTAGGGAAGGCAGGGTCCAACCAGGTTCCCTGGCTCCAGAACCTTTACTTACCCATCACCCCTTCTAAAGAAGCAGAGACTGGACGAGAAAAAGATAGATGACAGTGTCTGAGTCCATTTGGCAGCTATGATAAAATACCACAGACTGGGTGGTATATAAACAACAGAAATTAATTTCTCAAAGTGCTAGAGGCTGGGAAGTCCAGAACGGAGGCACTGGAAGATTCAGAATCAGTGAGGACCCTCTTCCTGGTTCATAGCCCATGCCTTTTGCTGCGTTCTCACACAGTGGAAGGGGCGAGGGAGCTTTCTCAGGCTCCTTTCCTAAGGGTACTAATTCCATCATGACCTAACCACCTCCCGAAGACCCACCTGCTAATTACCATCCTCTCTGGGTTGATTTCTGGGTTGGGATGATCCCCTGGAGAAGGGAAAGGCTACCCACTCCAGTATTCTGGCCTGGAGAATTCCACGGACTGTATAGTCCACGGGGTCTTGCGGAGGCAGACACAACTTAGTGGCTTTCGCTTCACTGGGGGTTAGGATGCAGCATGTGAGCTTGGAGGGGAACACAAACACTCAAATAATAGCACAGATGCTAAAAGAAGTGACAAAGACAGACAGACTGTAGAGTGGATGTGAAGGATGAGTCCCACCGTCCAGCCTCGATGGGTGCAGCTGACACCCTCACCCTCTTCTTGACGACACGTGCAGACTGCGTCCTGCACCGTCTGCCTGTCTGTGTCATTCTGCTCTAAGCTCGTCCCCCGTCCTCCTCCCACCAGCTGTCCCAGGGCCCATGGGAGCCCCACCCTCTTCTCAGAGGCTCCTCCTACTCCCCACGTGCTCACAGTCCTAGAGAGCCCAGGTCCATAGACCTGGGACTAACCCCTGAAGAAAAACAGGCTGGAGGAGTCCACCTAGACACCTTGGTGCCCAACTCCTAATATCTGAATAAGCTTCTGGGGTCTCTAAGGCTTGTTCAGACCCAGTGAGAGAGGCCTGTCTTCAGTGAAGCCCTTGCTGACTGCAGTACCTGGCATAATCATTACTGTTACTGTGTTGTTGTTGAGGGTCTAGTCTGCCCCAGACATTCTATATATCTCCTTATTTAAGGTAGGTGAGATTGATTCCACCTTAGAGGTGCAATGATGGAGGTGTAGAGAAGTTAAATAGGTTAAGAGGTTAAAGTCCACATCAGTTAAGACGGGCAGAGACAGCACCTGAACCCAAGCTGACCTAACTCCAAAGGGTGCACTCTGGTCCTTTATAAGGCACCTGTTCTTACAGGCAGCTCTGGGCCCCCCAAGGTGACTGGGCATAGAGCAGATATTTTAAAAAGAAACACACTGTTCTTTTCTACCCACAGGATACTTCTGACACCAACATGTAGATATTTTCCCCACATCAACTGATTCTCCGACTCTTCAGATGCTAACCGGGTGTCCGTCCATTCAATGCAGTTAGGACACTAACTACCTGAGTTAGTACAGACCCTGCAGGTTAAAGGTTAAGCCCCAAACTCCTCCCTCCTCTTCAGATGCCAGCTGCAAGTCTAGGTTGTCACCTGAACAACAACCTAGAAACCAGGCATTCCCCTGACTCTCACCTCAGGTTCAGTACTTTGCAGTAATGGCTCACAAAACTCTAACCCTTACATCTGCCTTTATTACAAAGGATTGGCTCAGCAGGTAAAGAATCCACCTGCAATGAAGGAGACAGGAGATGCAGGTTCGATCCCTGGGTCGGAAAGTTCCCCTGGAGAAGGAAATTCGACCCACTCTAGTATTCTCGCCTGAAAATTCCCATTCAGAGAGGAGCCTGGAGAGTTATGGTCCATGAGGTATCAAAAGAGTCGGACCCGACTGAACTGCCAAGCACACGAAGATCACACAGAACAAAGAATACAGATGAAGAGCCAGATGAGCAGGTAGAGAGGATGAGGTGAGAAGAGTTCTGAGCCCAGGAGCTCCCGTCCCCGCGGAGTGGGAGTCCTTCATCCTCCCAGCACGCGGACGTGTTCACCAGTCCAGAAGCTCTCAGTCCCTCTTCAGGAGTGCAGATGGAGGCTTCACCTCATAGGCATGGTCAGCGATTAACTCCGTCTCCAGCTCCTCCCAGTCCCCAGAGGTCAGGGGGTGGGGCTGAAAGTTCCCACTTTCTAATCACACCGTGGTCCTTCCGGCAACCGCTTCCCATCCTGAAGCTACCTATGGGTCCCCAGTCCCCAGTCATTCATAAGCATACAAACTCAGAGGGACTTAGGAGCTGTGTGTCAGGAAAAATCATCAAAGGCTAAATACATGTTTCTTTTGTCACCACGTTATTCAACGAACATCTGACGAGTGACAAGCTAATAGGGCATGTGGATGCTGGAGCCGCACCACCAGAGGAGTGACGATCGGGTCCCAGGAAAGAGGACTGAGAGTCCTGCTCAGCCGTCCCCTCATCTCAGTCACTGCCAAGGAGGCCAGGCAGAAGGACAGGGTCCCTGGAACAGAACCAGGTGATGCCCTTATTCTCTACCCGGGTGGGCATCCTCAAACCATACATCTGAACAAGTCACTTAAATGCGCGAAGTCTTATTTTCTTCATCAGAAAAATGGAAGGGATAAGACGCACTCTGCGTAGAGTCGCAGGGTTTCATGGGGACTTAATGGGATAATGGATGTGAAACACTTTATAAACTGTAAAGTACCACACAAATGTGAGGCTCTTTCATTCCTTATAGATGAGCACACACATGACCACACACCCACATCCACAGGCACTCATCCACTCAAAAGCACGCACTCTTGCTCCAAAGAGAGATAAGCATTGTGCTGCGACGCCCTGTGAAATCCCATGCTGGGACCTCCCCCGGCCCTGCATCCTTCCTGGGCCATTACCCACTTAGACTGAGTGGGTTCAGGAAGGTTGAGGAGGGGCTGAAGAGCTTCGAGGAGAAGCAGGTGAGTCTGGAGCACAGACTGCTCAACCCACACCTGCCCGTTCTTCCTGGCCTTTGAGTTTGTTTGCCTCTCCTTGACTAAGAGACACGTGGGAACCATAGAAACCGCCCACTCTCTGGGAGGAAATGCTTGGCAGCGCAGGGCTAACTCTGGGTAAGAGGCTCGGATTCAGCAGCTTTCTTTGGGTGGGTGGGGGGGGGGGGGGTCTACCCTTCATTCATTCACCCTTCCAGTCAACAAAATTTATCAAGCATCTACTATATCCCTAGAGAAGCGCTCTTTCTGCTGGAAATTCAAAGACAAGCAAGTCATCCCTGCGTACCAGGGGCTCACAGGGTCAGTTACAGAGGAGGACCGGGCTGCGGGATACAGTGAGCACTTTCGGAAGCAGTCGGCCGCTCTGATTGGACAGAGTAGAGAGCCAAGCCATTGAGGATGATGAGGTCAAAGGCAGGGGCCCGCCCCGAGAGGCCTGGGTGCCACATTGATGAGTTTGGATTCTATCCCGTGTGCACTCGGAGCCACTAAAGGAGGTTAGGAAAAGAAGTGACAGGACTAAGCAGATTTCCTTTCTTTCTTTTCTTTTCTTTTCTTTTTTTTTAAAGTATCTTTCCCCTCTTTTTCTCTTTTACTATATTTCTCTTCAAAACTGTTAAGGCACTGATAAACCTATTTGCAGGGGAGCAACAGACGCAGACATAGAGGGCAGACGTGCAGACACACGGAGGAAGAAGAGGGTGGGACAAATTGAGAGAACTGCATTGAAACGAATACACTACCATATGTAAAATGGATATCCAGTGGGAATTTGCTGTATCACACGGGGAGCTCAAACCCAGCGCTCTGTGACAACCTAGAGGGGTAGGAGGTGGGAGGAAGGTTCAAGAGGGATGGGACATGTGTATACCTATGGCTGATTCATGTCGATGTATGGCAGAAATCAACACAATACTGTAAAGCAATTATCCAATTAAAAATAAATAGATTTTTAAAAACTGGCAACAGTTACCTAAGTGTATGAAAACTGGTGAAGAACAAAATGCTATGTGAGGAAAACTTTCATAATTTCTTTCACTTCATTTCTATTACCCCTCTACACCAGCGATTCTCCAAGTTTGTTCCCCGAAAGAATAGCATTCCATCTTCCAGGAGCTTGTTAGAAATGCAATCTGACTACAATTAACAATACTGTCTCAAACACTGGAAAGTTGCTAAGAAAGTAAATCATAAGAGTTCTTATTATAAGAAAAAAACTTGTACCTGTCTGTGGTGACAGGTGTCAACTAGACCTATTGTGAGCATTCACAATATATACAAATATCAAATCACCGTGTTGTACAGTTGAAACTAATACAACGTTATGTGTCAATTACACCCCCCCCCAAAAAAAAAAAAAAAAAAACCGGAGTAAATGCAAGGACTACCAGCCCTTCAGGTGACTCTGATACTTGTAAAAGTTGAGAACCGTTGCCCTACACAACAATTTTTCCACACCAGTCTCTGTGTTCATCACGCAAATATGAGTGCATTTCTTGCACTGATTTTTTTTTAAACTACATCATATCCTTTACTAAGAAACCTGCTTATAGCAACACATATTCTAGTCAATAGATAGAGAACTAGACATTTCTTAAAAATGTCTATTTAATTCTCCAGTGCATGGATGTAGTAAATTTATTCAACCATTTACTGTGGGACATTTAGATCATTTACAATTATGTTGACATCTACAATAGCGCTCCAATAAATAGTCTTTCCCATGTAGTAGCACACATAGGTGCTTTTATTCCCATAGGATAGATTAGCAAAAGTGGGAATGCAGAATCAAAGATTACAGTATTTTAAATTTTTATAGAAGCACTAGCTTACTTTTCCTAAAATTGTAGCAATATACAGTCTATCAGAAAAATAAAGGATGCCTGTTTCATCTCCTCCTCACCAGTCCTTGATATCATAGCTCTTCACATTTTAAAAAGCTCAGTATGGCAGTTCTGTTTAAAATGGGTTTGAGCCAACGAGGGGAGGTGCAAAATTGGAAGTCAAGAGTCCAGTTGGAGGACTATTGGATTATTCCAGGTGAGAGATGGGAAAGGCCTGAATTAAGAAAGTGACTGTGGGCACTATTTGTAATAGTCAAGACAGAGAAACCACCTACATGTCCATCAACAGAGGAATGGATAAAGAAGACGTGGTGCACATACTACGGAGCACCACTCGCCATAAAAAAGAATGGAAGAATGCTATTTGAAGCAACATAAATGGTCCTAGATATTATACCAAGTGAAATAAGTCAGACAGGAAAAGACAAGTATCATACGATACCACTCATATGTGGAATCTAATTTTTTAAAAATGATGCAAACAAACTTATTTATGAAACCAAAACAGACTTACAGATACTGTGAACAACCTTATGGTTAATAAAGGAGAAATGTAGGGGAGAGGGATAAATCAAGAGCTTGGGATTGTCATACACACACTACTGTATGTAAGATAGATAATCAACGAGGACCTACTGTATATCCAGGGAACTCTATTTAATAGTCTGTGATAACCTATATGGGAAAAGAATCTGAAAAAGAATGAATATATGTATATGTAGGACTGAATCACATTGTTGTACACCTGAAACTAACTCAAAGTTATAAATCAACTATACTCCAATAAAATGAAAAAGAAAAAAAAAAGCAAGTGGCCATGGGGATAGCGAGGAGGGACCTGATTTACCTTGGGCACTTTACTAACCAACTCACTTAATCTACATAATAATCTACATCATCTACTGATGAGAATTTGGAGAGTTTGATATTGAGACATTATGACTTCCCTAGATGCCTGACAATGGCTGGTCACTTCCTAGCCCCTCTATAGTCCATTCTAAGGGAACTTGCCACACCTTAAACCCCCCACGTAAGTAGCACATGGCCCCACTCTTTCAGCCTGAGATGAGTCCATAAGAAGTGGGCATGGAACCTAAGAGAAATTGATCCTTAGGCTAGTGATCTATGGTATAGGGGAATAACAAAGATCAGGTTCTTCCTGGGGTTTGAGCAAAGACTGTCAGAGGAAAACTGCCATTGGTGGTAGTGAGTGGCATAGCAGAAAGCCTGTGCAAAGACAGGACTGAGGGGAACATGGGCACAAGTCGGTTGAAATAGTAAGTGAGGAGAAAGGATGAAGTGTAAGGTGACCGAATGGAGGAGGAACAGAGCAGGTGCACAGAAAAAGGCCAGATGCTGAGAAGGGAACACCAGCCTGCCGAGTGAGACAGAGAAGCAGTGCCCAAGGGCCACTGTGAGCTCACTCACCATCACCCTCACTGCCCATGCAGCCCTGCAGTACTGCAGCCCCTGCCCTCCGCCACCTATGAGATACCCGTTTCCTCAGTAACCTCTCCCCTCCCCTCTACACCACTTGAGTGTCCGTTCAGGGATCTCTGCTCTGCCCTACAGAGTTCATAAGTATTTGAGTATATTTTGTTATTATGTCATGCATGACTCTTTTGCAACTTCATGGACTGTAGCCCTCCAGGTTCCTCTCTCCATGGGATTCTCCAGGGAAGAATACTGGAGTGGGTTGCCGTGCCCTTCTCCAGGGGATCTTCCCAACCCAGGGAGAGAAACTTCATCTCTTGTGTCTCCTGCATCGGCAGGCAGATTCTTTGCCGCTGAGCCACCAGGGAAGCACTAGTTCAGTATTTACTGAATCTAAAATTACTTTACTTCAATCAAAAGCTATGCAAAGCAAAAAATAATACCTTAGTATGTCATTTACAAAGTGCTTTTTTGTCTACAATATCTATTTCAACCTTGTCCCAAAGAGAAAATAGAAGTTTAGAGAAACGAAATACCTTCTCCAAATATGTATCATTAATAGATGGAGGGTAAGAGGCAATCCTGGAATCTGGGTCATTGGATGCAAATCCCATGTATGTCCTACCTGGCTCTGCTGAGATGGTACCCAGCCCTTGGGGAGCTGTTGCCCTGTCCCATTTCACTCACCCACCTGTGTCCCCTTTGTCACCTAGCTGTAGTTCTAAAGCCTCCTGCTCCATGTTTCAGCTGAGGAGTTCTAATTCAAATCAGGATCTTGGCAGACAGATCCAAACTTCAGCTGGTGATCCATCCCTGGAGCTTATGATGCGCTCTGAGGTTAGCTGAAAGTGAAAGTGAAAGGCGCTCAGTCATGTCCAACTCTTTGTGACCCCAGGGACTATACAGTCCATGGAATTCTCCAGGCCAGAATACTGGAGTGGGTAGCCTTTCCCTTTTCCAGGGGACCTTCCCAACTCAGGGCTCAAACCCAGGTCTCCCACGTTGCAGGTGGATTCTTTACCAGCTGAGCTACAAGGGAGGCCCAAGAATACCAGAGTGGGTATTCTTCTCCAGTGGATCTTCCCAACCCAGGAATCGAACCAGGGTCTCCTGAATTGCAGATGGATTCTTTACTAACTGAGCTATCAGCGAAGCCCTTTGAAAGTGAAAGTGAAAGTTTCTCAGTTGTGTCTTTGCAACCTGTATCGTTGATGGAATTCTCTATGTGGGAGACACCACTACTCAAAGTGGTTCTGTCCCAGAGGAGTGTCTTGGGACTAAAATTTCCATCTCTTTCTGGTAAGGCCTTTCCTCAATTAGATCTCTGGAAAAACACATCTATTTTAACTTCGGAATGAGTGAATCATTAGCCTCCACCCAGATAGGAACATGAATAGGTTTAAAAACTAAAAATAACTAACACTTATCGGATGTTTATTATGCTTCAGGCATGGTGCTAAGTTCTTTACATAAATTCATTTAAACTCCCAATAACCCTATGAAGTAAGTATGATTAGTCTCATTTCTCAGATAAGGAAACTGCAGCTAAGCTAGGTTAATTAACTTGCCCAGGGATGTGGGGCTAATACATGGTGGAACCCGGATTTGAACCCAGGCAGTCCACCTTCACTAAGCCTGTCAGATTAGCTGGATCCTCTTACAGAGGGCAAGCCTTGAAGAAATGGATCAGAAGAGAAGGAAGTTTGCCTGCAGGCGAAGAGGGGGTGGGGGATGCCCACAGTGTTTGCTGCTCCTTGCTCTCCAGGTGGCCCTCATGGTAAAGAACCCATCTGCCAACACAGGAAGTGTAAGAGACATGGGTTCAATCCCTGAGTTGGGAAGATCCCCTGGAGGAGGGCACGGCAACCCACTCCAGTATTCTTGCCTGGAGAATCCCATGGATAGAGGAACCTGGCGGAGTACAGTCCATAGGATCACGAAGAGTCAGACATAACTGAAGCAACTTAGCATGCAAGGGCACCAATGAACAGCCTAGAGAGCAGGTATATAGTTCCAAGAGGAGAAGAGAGGGAAGAGTGGTTTCCTTGGGAAAACAGAATAACCCTTCTTCACACATGGTTAGCTGGTGGCCAATGGCCATCCACACTTCATGGATCACAGCCTTATTGTGGTGCAGGGGCTTGCATAACTTAATGAAGCTATGAGCCATGTCATGCTCTGTAGACTCAAGACAGATGGGTCACAATGAACAGTTCTGACAGAGTGTGGTCCACTGGAGGAGGAAACAGCAACCCACGCCAGTATTCTTATCTGAAGAACCCTAAGAACAGTATGAAAAGACAAAAAGATATGACTCTTGAGAGGCCCTTGGACAGCAAGGAGATCAAACCAGTCAATCCTGAAGGAAATCAACCCTGAATATTCTTTAAAGGGACTGTTGCTAAAGCTAAGTTCTAATACTATGGTACCGTGATGCCAAGAGCTGACTCACTGGAAAAGACCCTGATGCTGGGAAAGATTGAGGGCAGAAGGAGAAGGAGGAGAAAGAGGATGAGATGGTTGGATGGCATCACCGACTCAATGGATATGAATTTAAGCAAACTTCAGAAGATAGTGAAGGACATCAGAGCCTGGCGTGCTGCAGTCCATGGGGCCGCAAAAAGGTCGGACACGACTTAGCAACTGAACAACAACAAATGGCCGTCCCTTCCGTCTCTCTGTTATCCTTTGGCTGCCACAGGTCTAGTCTAAGTGACAAAAGGTACCACATCCCTCAATAGGAAGCCAAGGAATGAAACATCCCATCTGGCCCTCACTAATCACCATCCTAGTTGCTTCCCAGGGGAATCCCACTGGAGGATTCCTAGCTTTCACTGGGGTTTTGCAGGCATGGCCCTTTCTTTTTTTTTTTTTAATTAATTAATTTATTTTAATTAGTTACTTTACAATATTATGGTGGTTTTTGCCATACAAGGACATGCATCAGCCATGGGTGTACATGTGTCCCCCATCCTGAGTCCCTCTCTCACCTCTCTCCCCATCCCATCCCTCAGGGTTGTCCCATTTCACTGGCCCTGAGCTCCCTGTCTCAAGGCATGGCCCTTTCAACTAGTTTGGGACTCAAGAAACCCACACTGTAGACCCTGAGAAATTTGGAACCTTAACTAAATCAGCTGTCCTCTTCGGTCTTGAGAGCCCTCTTCTGAAAAACCTTAGCATCTGTGATGATGCCTCACACTGCTACCAGTTCAACATGTCCTGAAAACAAAAACAATCATTGGCTCTGGAGCCAGAAAGACCTAGGTTCAAGTCCAACCTTGTGACTCTGAGTGAGTTATAGAGTGCCTTTGCAACTTATTCTCTCAGCTCTGGAACAAGACAAGCCACCCTGCTTATTCCCCCAGCTTGCCTGGAGTGAAATCAAGACTCTGAAAGTGCCCTGAACTTGGTAAAGGCCTCTACATGTTCAAGTGTGAGGAACCCAGATCTGTGAATTCTTCCTTCCCTCTCCTAAAGCCAGATCTGCGAGGATGGCATTCATACCCCAGCTCCACAGGGAACAGAATCCAGTAGGATGGCATGGAGCCAGAATTACTGTCTTCCGGGCCTGGCCCATTCAAGACCCTCGCTCAGGAGTAGCATCCTCCCAGCACCAGAGGTGACTTTCCTTTGCCCACAATTCCCCGAGGACTCTTCCTCCCCTCCTCCGCCCAATGTCACCTCTGAAAGTCAGATCTGCTCCCTGGACTATAATCACCCTCGAGCTGAACTTGGGGCCATGTCGGCTTGTGACAGGCGCTGCCCAGGCCCATCTGCTCTGAAAAGCAGAAGGAGCTCACTGCACCACCACCTCACAGTCCATTTTTCAAAGTTTGACGTCAGTTTGCGGCCTTAGATTGGTTTTTGTTTCTCCGTACTTTGTTTTCTTTTTTGTGATGAATGGTTATTGTCAAGCCAGCTTAGAAGAAGCGATAGGCAGGAGGCGGGGGGCCTGGGGTGGAGACGGCACAACAGTGGGTTTTTCGGTGGGCTATTGTTTATGTTTCTCTTTTTTAGGAAAGAAAATGGAGTGGGAGGTACCTGAGGTCATGGCTGGGTCAGATGAGATGGATACCGGGGTCGGGCGGTAGCTGTCTGGTCCCTTCATCCAGGATGGGAGATGCGGAGACCTCTACCCTCTGCTTCCCCCACAAGCACATGCCTGGTCTGGGGGACGGGCGGCGTGTCACGGCTGCGGCGGCTGATGCTGTCAACTGCAGATAAATACAACCAAAACAGACCCAGAAAATTATTTCCTCTTAATGGAAAAATTATCAGGCCCTGAGCAGCCTGATCTAAGGGCTTTTAGAAGTGCACAGAGAAATATACTTGAGTCTGCTTTCAAGCTCCTCTTTCCTCCCCACTGTCCCTGGGTGGGGAGGGCTCTGCAGAAAGCAGCCCCTCCCAGACTCTCTGCTGGGGCAGAGCACACACCTCTGGCTTGAAGACAATAGGATCTCAGAGGTCAGGGCTTAGGATCACAGAGAACGGTGTCGTAGAGTCTTCAACAATACGAGCTCGAAAGCACATTAGAAATCACCCTGCCCACCTCTCTCATGTCCCAGTAGTTACACCGAGGCCCAGAGAGAAGCGACTTGCCAAAGGTGCACAGTCACTCCCAGCAGGATGAGACACTGAGACTGTTTTTAATTGAAGTATAGTTGAAATGTTGTGTTAGTTTCAGGAGTACAGGAAAGTGGTTCAGACATACGTACCCCAGGTGGCACTATGATAAAGAACCCACCTCCCAATGCAGAAGACTTAAGAGATGCTGGTTCGATCCCTGGGTCAGGAAGATCCCCTGGAGGAGGGCATAGAAATCGACTCCAGTTTTCTTGCCTGGAAAATTCCGTGGACAGAGGAGCCTGGTGGGCTTCAGTCCATGGGGGTCACAAAGAATCAGACATGACGGAGCACACACACACACACACACAATGCCTTATTAATTCTCTACAATCCTTCTTCCCTTCAGACTCTGCCGAGTCTCACAGTCTGCAGGGTAAACATCTCCACCCGACTGACTCTGGGCTTGTGACTTGCTTTGATGAATGGGATGCGAGTGGAGGCACCGGGAGTGGGAGCTGAAGCCTGCCTGCGTGGTTTAGCTCGGCGGCTTGTGCCTCCACCATCTGCCGCGAGGCTGCGATCCCAGAACTAGAGACACGTGGAGCAGATCTGAACACAGCCCTCAGCCTGAAGCAGGGCTGCCACCCTACCTACAAACAAGTCTGCGAGTGAGGCCTGTGAATGCCGCTTGTTGCAAACTGGAAGCTTTGCAGTAGCATCACAGCAGAAAGCTGACTAACACAGTTACTCTAACTCTCCTCCTCTTCTGCTAGTCATCAGGGGCCACCTCAAGTTTATAGAGGAACAGAGAAGAAGGGCCCGCAGAAGCTGATAAGGCTGAGAGATGGCTCTGTCCTTATGAAGCAAACTTCACAAGCCCTCACTGCAGAAGCTAAAGGTCGTCCAGTCCACCTGCTCCATTTTCTTCTCTGTGTTCCTAATGTATACCTAATGCAGGATACCTAATGTATCAGTCAGGACAGATCAACTGCTGCCTCAGACAATCCCCGACTCTCAGTGGCTTGCCATAGTGCATGAGTGAGATCATGTCACAGTCCAACATGGTGGTACAGTTGGAGACTCGGGATCCGTCTATCTAATTTCCTTGTCATTCTCTACAGCCTTGGAGTCTTCTCATGCATCCACTTCATTCAGCCAGATGTTGAGCAAAAGACATCATGTAGAAGGCCTCAGAAGCCATTTTCGGGGCTGGATCTGGAAGTGGCATGCATCGCTTCCACCCACATTTCATTGACCCCATTTATCTGCAGGTGAGTTGAGACAAGGTAAAAACAAACAAAAAACAGTGGTTGAACCATGCCAGGATTAAAAGGAGAAATATAGGTACTGGGCAACAACCAGTCTTTGCCACAGCTATAGTGTAACCCTCTCTCCATACCAAACTGGTCTCTCCTCTCTGGCCAACGCATCTGCTGCTGCTGCTAAGTCGCTTCAGTCGTGTCTGACTCTGTGCGACCCCGTAGATGGCAGCCCACCAGGCTCCCCCGTCCCTGGGATTCTCCAGGCAAAAACACCGGAGTGGGTTGCCATTTCCCTCTCCAATGCATGAAAGTGGAAAGTGAAAGTGAAGTCGCTCAGTCATGCCTGACTCTTAGCGACCCCATG
The DNA here is from genome assembly GCF_023091745.1 of Budorcas taxicolor. NCBI lineage: Eukaryota > Metazoa > Chordata > Mammalia > Artiodactyla > Bovidae > Budorcas > Budorcas taxicolor. Next base: position 25,134,651 of record NC_068924.1, read on the forward strand.
GACTGCAGCCTACCAGGCTCCTCCATCCATGGGATTTTCCAGGCAAGAGTACTGGAGTGGGGCGCCATTGACTTCTCCAGGCCAAGGGCATCAATTACCCTATAAAAATTCCCTGTGGTTAACTTCTCAAGGATCAAAAAGTTTCTCTAAGTATCACCTGCAGTTGGATTTCTGCCTCTCTTTTAGATGTCGCAGTTCCTGCTGCCTCAGATCTAAACCCCCCTGTAGCTAGACTCTTCAAGGGGACTTGTTATAGCGTCTGCCTGACTCTGGTTGGTTCCACTCCAGGAAACTTCTTCTTGGATCCACCTCATCTTGTTTTCTTCTCCAGACACTATAGCCACTCCTCAACTTGACCAAACTTCCAAGATACCCTTCTCTGGCCACTCCAAGAGGAAAATCTTGCATTTAACCTGAACACTGGAAGTTATTTTGAGCTATTGACCAGGGGTGTAATAGTTACAGTGAAAGTAAGAATTTAAGAAGAGTCATTTAAATACAATGGAATATCACTCAGCCATAAAAAAGAAGGAAATAATGCCATTTGCACCAACATAAATGGGCCTAGAGGTTGTTACACTGAGTGAATTGTCAGATAGAGAAAGACAAATAACATATGATATCACTTATACCTAGAATCTAAAAAAAGGGTACAAATGACCTATCTGCAAAACAGAAACAGAGTTATAGATGTAGGAAACAAAGAATCATTTAGCTGGATGAATTAGAATGGACTAAAAGAGGGCTTCCCTGGTGGCTCAGCGGTAAAGAATATGCCTGTCAGTGCAGGAGACATAGGTTTGATCCTTGGTCGGGGAGGATCCCATGTGCTGTGGAGCAGCTAAGCCCATGAGCCACAATAACCGAATCTGTGCTCTAGAGCCCGGGAACCACAGCTGCTAAAGCCCCTGTGCCCTAGACCCCTGCTCCAAAGCAAGAGAAGCCACCACAATGAGAAGCCTACACACCGCCACCAGAGACCAGTGCAGCAGAGAAGACCCAGCACAGCCAAAAATGAACAAATAAATAATTCTTTTTAAAGAATGGACTAAAAGAGGTGGAGTCTGGGAAGATGAAGAAATGAGGAGATGGTTGCCATCACCAGAAGATGGATGTCAAGGGTCTGCACTGAAGCTGAGCTTGGAGGGATGAAGAAAGAGGAGGCGTTCAAGGGTTGGCGGGAAGGCAGAGCCAATACTTGGAGGGACATCTGGCTTCAGAGAGGGAGAGAGGAGGAGGCGGGCTGCATCCCAGCTTTCTAGCCCTGGGCTGGCAGCGCACTTCCCAGAGCCTCTGATTACCTGAACCCACCTGCTGGCCTCCCTCAACTCAGCCCCACCATGTGGCAAGACTGCCCGGCCCTTCCAATCTATTTGGAAGGAATGTGGAGTTACATTTAATTAAAAGTATCTACACAGAAACGAGATTAATTAAGTCTCTTTTACCCAGGAGCCCTCTCTTTGTGTTCACTTAAATGAGGTTTTAAATGTTGTCTCAATGTTATATCTGGGCAAGATTTCTCCAGACAACACTTCGCGTGGTTCCGAGACTCCCGCCTAGCTGCCTGGAAATTACTTAGTGATGAGAACAATCCAAGGACAGTCTTCTCCACCCCCCCTTCATTCAGCTGAGCTCCAGGCAGGTGGAGACCTTGGGCCACAGAAAGTGGAGTTTTATAATGAAACGGAGGGAAGTTCTCTCAGACAAGAGCCGCCTCCTAAGGCCACCTGTGGATGCAGAACAGGTGGCCTGGGACGGTCTTTTGAGTCCTGTTTATGGAGTGCTCACCTGATCAAAAGTTTTTCTGAATGCAGACATGCAGATGTGACCTCTCAGAACCGACTGGCAGAGGCAGCGCCACCTACAGGCAAAGTGTCTCTTGTAGCCAGAATGTCAGTACAGCCCAGTGAGGGAGCAGGGAACCAGGCTGAGTGACGACCACCCCCTCCCCCGCCCCCGCCCACCCAACCACTCTCACCATCCCTTGGGCTGCTTTCCTTTGCCCTGATATCTTAAAATTCATTTTCCAGAAAAAGATCATGGGCTGGGCTGTTCTCAGGACGTATGAGTGGAAAACTGGAGATGCGAAGTGTATCACAGGCATCCACCATCACCCAGAGGAACTGTATGAACTCACAGCGAGGCAGTGTGCAGACAGGGACAGGCACAGCTACCATCACTGCCTTGGCCCCACAGCAAATCTTCGCTAACAACCAGCCCCAAGGCCAAAGGAGGCTTGTCTATAAAAGAACCCAGCCCTGAATTCATCCTTGAATCATCCTCATTAGAGCAAAGGTCTCTATATAACCAGACCATCTCTGCTTCTGAGTTCTACCACGAAAACACAAAGGAGGTTTCCCTCTATTGGGTCAGATGGTGCCTCTTGCAGTGAAAAATTTAACTACTCGGTTTTATTTGTACTGCCCAGATTTGGATGATTTATTAATTTCATTTGAAAAGCATTTATTGAGCCCATTAAAAAGTGTGAGGTGTTGTGCTAGATGCTAACATTAGGAGAGCAGTGAGTCAAAGGCGTCATTCTTGGGCTTAAGGAACCTACAGTCTCTAAAGATGAGCAACATCGGGGCGCAGAGGAGCGGTGCTAGGACAGGACCGGCTCAGACACTGCCGGAGCAGGGAAGAGGGGCATCAGCTCTGACCTGCGGTGTGGGGTCTTGGGGGAACTTCCCAGGAAAAATGTACTTCAACTCCTAAAATATGAATGGGGATGATCCAGAAAGAGGGGGTAGTCCAAAAGCATGACACCTACTCCCTTTGTTTGGGCCATGGTGGGGGTGGGGGCAATAGGACCTGGAGGGGCATGGCGTGGAGCAAAACCCAGAGGAGGATGGCAGCAACCTGGCTCTCAAAGGGTCTCTACCACTTACTGTACAGCCCGCTGCTTCCGCAACTGGAAAGTGTAGGAAATGATTCATTAGGTATTTCAAAGCGCTTTGTAAGAATCAGATGGAACAATTCCGGAGCCCAGTCCATGCTACGTTCTCCAGAAATCTGAATTTCCCTCCTGGCCTCCTGTCCCATCTGCTGAAATGTATGACTGTAGTCAGATGTGTTAGCTCCAGCAAGAGAACCAACTCTGGCAGATTTAGCAGAAAATGAATTTATTTAAGAGATGTCCAGGGGTTCCCAGCTTTCAGGAAGGTCATCAGGAAGACCAGGCTTGGAAATGGGTGACCGTGCAGCCACAGAACTAGAGACTAAAGGGATGCCTGGCCCTCCTTGGAGGGCACCAGAGTCACTTCATGAACCTCCTCAGCCGGATCTCCCTTGTTCTCTGTCTTTGACGCTGGGCGGATCAGTCTAAGGTGGGAGGACCAGATTGGCCCACCGGAGGACGTGTGCCCACCCTGCTTGGAAAGCAAGAGCTAGAATTGTCCCTTTTTTTAGAGAAGAGCATGATCTGTGTCCCAGCAAGACTCAGAATGTGGGGACTACCCATCCTACCAGCAAAGTACTCAGATGCCTCTGACCGCCACCCCCCCTCCCCCCGCACAAAAAGAAACCACAGGTGTGCATGACAGCTGTCCACCGCCCATCCTGTCTGCCACGGCAACCCCCTCGGCACTGCCCGTGGGATGACCCAGCAGCAGGCGTCTTCCTTGCACTTGCAGCGGGGACACTCCCCAGGGAGAGTAGCCAGAGCCTGGACCCCAGGAGGGTGGAGTTCTCCACCTCAGAGATCCTGCCTGTCACTGCTTCCCCTTTCCCAGCTCACTCCAGAGCCCCGGGCCCCTATTGATATGGTGAGCACGAGCCTCCAGTAGCCAAAGATTAATTGGTGGGGGATTGGGAGATTTCTCTTCCATAACTATGGGCTTTTCAGCTTGTACTAATGAGATGCCAATTAGGATATTTACATTTGGGGTTTTGCCCACTTTCCCAGAGGTGGGCCAGAGGGTTTGTAGTTTGTTGTTCAGTCGGTCTGACTCTTTGGAACCCCATGGACTGTAGCCCACCAGGCTCCTCCGTCCTGAGATTTCACAGGCAGGAATACCGGAGTGGGTTGCCATTTCCTTCTCCGGGGGATCTTCCAAACCCAGGGATCAAACCCACGTTTGCTGCATTAGCAGGTGGATTCTTTACCACTGAGCCACTGGGAAAGCCCGGGTCAGAGAGTAGGGCGCTCCTAACTGGGCTGTCCAGGATTGGACATCAGGGTGGTCCTAGGATAGCTGAGACTTCCCTGGGACCCTGGGAGTTTAGGGGAAGCTGAGCCCCCTCCCACTCCATCTTTCTTTTTTTTTTTTTAGGTTAGTTCCAACTCCTTGGAGTAGCTTCAGACAGTATCTTATTACATATGCCAAATGCTGTTTCAGGAAAAAAAACGAAAAGACACGGAGAAAGAAAAACTCCATTAGACACAAGAAACCAATTCTGTTTTAATTTATTTTCACTCTTCTCTTTATTGCCCCTACCTCCTCCTTGAGATCACATCTAATGTCACCCTCACCATCCCCTCCACTGGGTAGAGCCTGGACATCTGGCACTTGGTCACTGACCCTGCCTGGACATGGTCACTTCCATCCTCAAAACAGGAGGAAAATGCCTGGACTGTAGAGCGCATTGCTTTACACCAATAATATGCCTAAAGCAAAGGGTCTCAGAGGCTCCTGGGGGAACATGCTGTCCATGCAGTGCTTGGTCCTCTTCCTGGACCCTCCATGGAGAAGCCAGGGCATTTTCCAAGCTGTGCTAGAGGCTTGATGAGCTCAGGAATTAAGGTGCATATGTCATAGGCAGGCACTTCATCAAGCACTATCCTGTTCCCTTGGCTAATTGTTTCAAGCCTGTGTCTCTTTCTTCCTGAGCCAGCCCGTGAGCATCTTAAGGCTATGGACCACTGCTTCCAATTCTCTGTGAAGCTCTGAGCACCTCACCAACGGCTCATTTCATATCAACTGATTGGCTAAGCTCAGCATCATGTCCGTAAACCTGACCCTCCCGGGGCAAGAGTCCTTCTCCAGGGCATTTTCCACAGGAGAAAATTCAGGATAATGTCCCCCATCTCAGAATCCTTAATCACTTTTTCCAAATAAGGACACATTCACGGCTTCCACAATTAAGACCCAGTATCTTTGGGGGTCACTATTCACCTCCCATGATCTTGCACGGGTGTCCAAATGTCCTAGGTCAGACACTCTGAGTCTTGTTTATCCCTCTGTGATACAGAAACAATTTCCATGGATCTGCTGGCTTCTTCACAGAGTGGTGGTGAGGACTGAGAGGTAATATATATATTGAAAGTATTTTCTAAGCTGTAAAGCCCCACACAAATGCAAGACAATATTATTGCACTGGGAGAGTGGCAAGTTCAGCACTTGAGAAAACTATCAGATTTTAAAACATGTGAGGGACCGGGAAACCAATGTTATTCCAAAACCTCATTTACACCCACACCAAAGCCGCCCTCTCTGCCTACTTTGACTCTCCCCTGTGGCTACAGGGGTGTGACAGAGGCCTGTCTTGGGGGTGGCTTTGTGGCCTGAAAACAAATCATTCTTCACAGCTTGCTCCCAAGTCCAATAAGCCAGAAGGAATTGGTAGAGAGATTTAACGATATGTATTTCAAGAAAAAGATGAAAATGTGTCTACTTTTAGGAGACGCAGTAAAAATGCATCAGCCCCACAATAAACTTTACAGTGAAAATGCATAGAGGAGAAACATAATGCAGTCAGGACAGTAATGTCTCATTTATAGGGAAATCCTCTCAGAGATTGATTAGAATTTGCCCTCCACCCATGCCCTATCCACAGCCTGAAAACTGTGGGTTCTTACCCCTCCAGCTACCTCCAGCCTCTGCAGGGAGCCTGTTGGCTCAAAGGCACCTTGGCCCTTGGTCTCCCTTTGAAGTCCCCATGAGATATTCAGGTTGGTACCTTGCTGGTCATCCAGTGGCTAAGACTCTGAGCTCCCAATACAGGGGTCTTGGGTTCTATCCCTGGTCAGGGAACTAGGTCACACATGCTGCAATAAGTAAATATTTGTTTTCAAGATATTCAAAAAAGAGTTTGCAGACCACTAGAGACATGATAGCCCCCAGAACCTGTCTAGCTGGCTCCCTGGTTCTTATGTGTGTGCTCAGTTGCTTCAGTCATGTGCCACTCTTTTGCAGCTCCATGGGCTATAGCCCACCAGGCTCCTCTGTTCATGGGATACACCAGACAAGAATACTGCATTGGGTTGCCATGCCCTCCTTCAGGGGATCTTCTCAGCTGAGGGACTGAACCAGTATGTCCTGTGTCTCTGGCACTGCAGGTGGATTCTTTCCCTATTGAGCCACCTGGGAAGCCTTATGGTAAAGCTGTTCTTTAAAATAAAGCTGAATTGGATCATAGCCATGCTAGTTTTGTCTGTGACTGCAATGGTGCTCTAATGAGAGAGTTCAGTAATTGCAATTGAGATCATATGGCCTGAAAGTCTAAAATGTATATTACTTACCCATTACAGAAAAAGTTTTTCTACGCCCGCACCATTAGGTTATAAGTTGTCTTTAGGCAAAACTGCCCATAAAGCTGATGACAGGACAACAGCTAATATTTTTTGAGCCTTCTTCTGTGCCACTCGTGGTGCCGTGCCCATGGGAATGTTACCTTGTCTAATTCTCACAAGCAGTCCTATGACGGACGTAATACTAGTTGTATAGATGGATGAGAAAACTAAGGCTTAGGGAAGTGAAACAACAGTCTCAAGGTCTCAGCAGTGAGAAACTGTCAGCAGGGGATTCCCAGCCATGTCTGTCTGACTCATGGACCTCACTCTGGCTGTCACTGTTTCCAGGTGGGCAATTCCAAAACCCTCTTCCGGTCTTCAGCACCTTCCCAGTTCTTTAGGATCTTCAGTTCAGTTCAGTCACTCAGTCGTGTCCGACTCTTTGAGACCCCACGGACTGCAGCACTCCAGGCCTCCCTGTCCATCACCAGCTCCCAGAGTTACTCAAACTCACGTCCATCAAGTAGGTGATGCCATCCAACCGTCTCATCCTCTGTCGTCCCCTTCTCCTCCCGCCTTCAATCTTTCCCAGAATCGGGGTCTTTTCAAATGAGTCAGTTCTTCACATCAGGTAGCCAAAACATTAGAGTTTCAGCTTACTTTCTGTGTCTAATCCTCCCATCATTAGCCTGCACACCATGGTCCCTCTGCTAAGGAGTGGAGGAAAGGAACTCTTCCTTTCCCTTCCCACCCTCTGCTCCCCACCCCTGTCCACATACATGCTCCCACTAGCCCAGCTGATTATGCACCACTTTTCTGCAGGACCCCTATCTGGCTGTCTTCCCTGCCTGCCCCACTCCCGGGTGAGTTTCTGACTGCTCTAGAGCCTCCGGTCCACGAGCAGCGCAGAGGGGGCGCTGGCAGAGCCCTGGGAAGGGAGGTATTTGCATTCCACTTCCCAGGGCTGTTCTGATCTTTACCTGCAATTCTTCTGACAAATCCTTATCAGCGATGCCCATGGCGAAGTCTGTGGTGACTTTGTTCATTCTTATTAGCTCTGCACAGATTAGCTCTTCACAGCGCTTGGCCGGTTCATACCGATTCCTGATAAATGTTTTGACTGATTTTCCTGACTTGGGAGCGGCTGGGGACTGGAGCTGGGGTAGAGGTGGAGGACCGCGAGGAGGTGGTGCTGGCAAGGGGAAGGAGAGAAAATTGTGGCCAGGATTACATCTGGGCTATAAAATATTCATCACATGCCTTCGAGAGCAGGGTCAGCACGGCTTCCCCAGGAACAGCTCCCTCCACCCAGGTAGCGCTTTGAAATGCACCAGCCCAGGCGGGCTGCTCCCAGCCAGAGAGGCTTCTGAGAGAAGAGGGCAGAGAAAGTTAAAAGGAAGGAAGAACACGCCGGCTCGCTTGGGCTTTCCTGTCCTCCTCGGTCCCTCCTTTCTCATCTGCTCTTCCAGAACAGCTTTTGATGGCGGAATATTGATGTTCCGGGTGGGCTTCCCTGGGTCCTCTGCTGAATTCCCCCTTCTCCCTCGCCGCTACAAGAAGCCTTCCCCAAAATTCCAGTCCCCCTCTACTTCCCTTTTCCATGAGCTCCTCCAGCTTCCCTTGTTGAGGACTTTAGACAGTGCTGATTAACAGAGTTTCATCACTATTTCCTGTATTTTCCTAACTCGGTGGGAGTCTGCCTAAAGACTTACCCTCACCCCTCCCCCCAAGTTCCTAGCATAAGACTGGGCACCTGGAAGCTGCTTGAAGCATCTTTGCTGAATTAGATATGCCCCTTTCCCTTGGCAGGGCCAACAGACACCACTGACCATGCTGTACCAGTGCAGACATCGCTAAATGATTTCTACATGCTTTCTTCCTAAACCTAGATGAAGAGTTCCAATTTTCCGTAACACAAGGCTCTAAGCAACCGCTTCTAATCAAATGAAATTAAGATTTAAAAGAAAACTGCCATCCAGGTTTTCAGGTACCCCCCTGTAAGTTTCTTGCAATTAGGCACTACCTTTATATTCTAAGAACTTAGCACAGTGCCCATACAAGATAGGTGTTCCATACATATCTGGAGATGAAATAGATGACCGTTCCCCTGTTTAGACATATGAGTGTGCATTCTAACCCATCTCTGGACCTATGTGTGTGCTAAGTCGCTTCAGTCATGTCCGACTCTTTGCAACTCTATGAACAGTAACCCATCGGGCTCCTCTGTCCATGGGATTCTCCAGGCAAGAATACTGGAGTGGGTTGCTATGCCCTCCTCCAGGGGATCTTTCTGACTCAGGGATAAAGCCTGCATTCTTAAGTCTTCTTCACTGGCACGTGGGTTCTTTATCACTAGCACCACTTCCTGGAACTACAAAAGAAAGCTATTTTGGAACTTTTTGTAAGTATCCGGTCAAGGCTTATCCTCTAAAAGTCCTTTCATGTATCTAACCCAAATTCCTCATGCTGCAGTGTAAGTACATTCCTGGGCTTCTCTCCCATGGGAGATAAAAGTCAGATGCTTTGAGAAGTGACATTCTTGCTCACTGCCTTTTGCCACTGCCCGGAAGTTTAAACGCTGGTGCCCAGCGCCTCACTGGAAAAACCCAACCCATGTCAACCACACGCCTGCTCACTCCAGCCTCCTGGAAGATGACCCCCCCTGCACCCCATAATCTTGGAGGCCCTCTCTTGCCGCAGCCAAGTTTACTCATTAGCCTTTTGCCAGATTTATCTTCTCCCCCGTAGCTCTGCAGGGTGTTGATTTGTCCTCCTGTCACCAGGACTAATGTTGATGGCAGCACCCCCCGGGGGCATCGGGCTCTCCAGCCTCCTGCCAGAGGCCTCAAGGAAAATGGATGAGCAACTGACCTGCAAAATAAATACCAGGCTTCCCGGTTCTGATAAAGATTAAATATTGGAGGAGTCATTTCAAATGAATATATAAAAGCACATGGAAGAAGCCTTTTAGACACCGACAGAGTGAAATACAGGCAAACAAAGAGAGATGTCTTCGGGGGAAGTTCAGTGGCAGGGAAGTTGGAGGCTCAGAAAGCAATCTGCCGACAAATACCCCTGCTGCAGGAAAGATTCCAAAACCGTCATCCCCGCTTCCCTCTCCCTTCCCCACCCAGATCTCAAGCAAGGAAGAGAAAGTGCTAAGCTCCAAAAAGCCGCATGCCAGCATGATGCTGAAGTCAGCTCTGCCTCCGCTGGCCCATCCAACCAAGGGAGAAGCCCCATTACTCAACACCATCTGCCTTGGGTGTGCGGCAGCCAAGAGCCAGGATTACTGGCGGGGATGGGGCTCTGGGCCCCAGAGGAGAGAGGTACTGGGGAAGAGCAAGGTCAGGCATTGCTGAGACAGAACGGGGAACCAGGAGAGAAGCCAGATGACAGCAGATGGAGCCAGTGTTCCTTGAGCCTGGGGCAGAATGCTGTGTCTGGTCAGAAATGCGTACAGATTGATTGAGCATCCTGAAACCCCAGATAACCAGAATTCCATCTCTAGAGAGGAAGGTTGGGATCCTTTAGGATCAAAGCTGGAAGGGAGGGACCTCCCTCGTGGTCCAGTGGTTAAGAAGCTGCCTTCACATGCCGGGGACATGGGTTTGATTCCTGGTTGGGGAACTAAGATTCCAGATACAGCAAAGCAACTAAACCCACAAGCTACAACTGGAGAGAAGCCAGCACGGCACAATGAAAAATCCTGTATGCCACAACAAAGATCGCATGTGCCGCAACCAATACCCGATGCCGCCAAAAATAAATAAAGGAATACGTTTGTTTTGCTTCTAAGTTGGAAGGGAACAAGCAGGAAGATGGAATAAGAGGAGAGAGGCAGCCTCAATCTGTCTGGCGCCTACAGTGCCAGGCCTTTTGCACCCATGCCCACTTCCTCCTCCCGACAGCCCTGGGAGACGGGTATCAGCACCCACACTTTACAGAAAGGAGGCCGAGGCTGCAGGAGTGGATGACCACGAGGAAGGGGGCGGCTCACTGCCTGAGCGCTCACTCTGGCCCGGGCACTGGGCAGACTCTTCCTCCAGTTCAGTGGTTCCCCACAACCTGGCTGTGGTGACCACAACCCCATTTTTACAGAGTAGGCAACTGGGACTCAGTGAGGTCCAGAGTACGCAGTCTCCAAGGAGAAGCCCCAATTGTGTCCGGCTCCAAATGCCATTCTCTTTCTAACAGGGGTGATGTATAGACAGCCCTAAGGGAATAAGGAGGTATAGTGCCACTGAGTTTTAGGTGGCGTTTCCCACTTGGTTTGAGCCATAGAAACTGAGCCTAAAGGGGTTGGTATGTGGGGGCAATGGGGCTGAGGACCAGCTCTCCTCACCCTCGTTTTCAAGCAATGGAAAGAGCCCAGCCAGCCTCCAGGGCTCTAACTGTCCTGAGCGGTCCCCGGGTGGTGGGACTCGGGGCCCAAAGCCTTGGACTCCTCAGCTCCACTTACTTCCTGCTCAGGCCTCCCCCTTAGAGCTGCCACTGCCTTCAGAGAGTGACGAGCCTGCTTTCAGGTCCCTAGTGACCCTGCAGGGCTCAGGCCGGCCAGGTTTACTTGCCTGGCAATCACAGGAGAGAAGGTCTATTGAGTCAGGGAAGAATGAAGTGTCCAGAACAATTCCCATCTCCTGGCCTTCACTCCCTCCATATTACTGTGTAACTGTTTCCTAGGGCACCTGGGCAATTTAGCAAGTGTATTTTGCATCAGTCCAGCAGTTTCTGATATTGACTCTCCTGGGGCTTTCTGTGTCTTCTGCACAGACATCACCTCTCCTGGCTATAAGAAGTCAGCAGCAGGCGCCGCCTGGGACCAGCCCTGCTTCCTTGGGAGACAGACCCACACCAAGCCGGATTCTCCCAGAGCAAGGCCTTGGGGCTCTCACGGAGGGCCGGGACCTTTGATAACAGACTTGCATTGTTCCCAAGAGCTACGGCTACAGATATGCTCAGGCCCATTTTGCAAAGGCTGAAGCCTAGTCACACAATGCATACTTGACCTGCCCCATTAGGATGCTGCCTGCTGATTGCCACTTCTGTTTTTCAGTTTTTATTTCCCCATTCTTCTCTCCATCTCCCCTAAGAAAAAAAGCAAAACTGCCCCCATTTCTTTCCCCAGGCTTTGGCCCAAGGTGACATTCAAAATATTTAGCATCCTCTAAGGCACCAACCAAGCAGAACAAATGCCTTAAGGCTCAGCGTGGTCTTGAAAGGCCCCTGTTGTGCCAGGTTAACCCTTTAGAGTCTAGGCCTGGAATTAATATCCTATGGTATGTTGGCTATACCTCAGTATGAAAAATTTAAAAAAGGAAAAAAAGACAAGAGTGTGAACTCTTTCTAGGCCCATGAGGCTTCAAGGGACGGACAAGAGCAAGAGGAGTGGGTGAGAGCCTCAGGGCAGTGAGTCCATCATCATTTCAATATCTGCTCAACGCCCACAGCCCTATTGCTCCTGTCAGCCCCACCTGAGAACCAGTTTCAATCACGTCCATTTCAGTCACTCCATCCCCCACCCTCTCCCTCTCTCTTTCCCTCCTCTCTTCTGTCATCCACAATTTCTCCTTCTTTCTTTTAAATATAAAGATGAAAGAAAGAGGCAGCTTCCTTCCAATAATTTGAGATCCCCCGCACAGGATGAGGGCGCGCCAGGATTTGCGGGTGAACAAAAGGGAAAGTTAGAAGAGGCTGAAAATTACCACATGCCTATTAAAAATCAGCCAGGCTGAAGCAGTCCTGACTAGCAGACAGGGTCTGCAGCCCCAGGGAAGTGGTGCTTAAGGGAATTTGCAATTAAGAGAAGCTTGGAGCCCTGCCACAGACTGCTTCTCTTGCCTTTATTTATTTATTTAAAAAAGAATCACGGTGCAGGGACCTAAATGGAAGATGACAATAATGTAAGGTGACAGATGCCGGTCTGGCAGAAAACACCAGGAAGACCAAGCCACTTACCTGTAGCATCCGCACAGAGGCCACGTGCTCCGCTCTCCGTCTCGGTCTAGAAGGCAGAGTCTTGGTGGCTGTCCAGGGACAGCTGTCCAAATTCCCGAGAACCAGGCTCAGCAACCAGGTCCTTCCAGCTCGCCCTGGGTAAACATGGGCACCTGCAGACAGGAGCCCCAGCCCCAGCGGGCACGCCCGCTCCAGAAACCCTGCCCATCCAGCTGTCCAGTGGGGGTGGGAGCTGCCACCACCGACGCCCCACCCCTCCGCCCCCCGCCCAATGCCAGCCTTTCCAGGGACTTGGCAGCTCAGTCTGCCAGGAGTCACACAAATCTTTGAAGAAGGCTCATTTCTGTTTTCAGAAGCAATTGACACAGGGGCCTAGAAGGGGCGGATTGTTGCTAAGGGCTGGGACACTCAGGAGAAAGAGGGGCTGCTTATGATGCTGTCTTTATGAGTCAACGGTCACTCTATTAGGGATTTCCAGCTTGCTGTGTAGCAGAATCATTTGGGAGCATTTACAGAATTATAGCAGGAAGATTGCCTGGAGAAGGAAATGGCAACCCGCTCCAGGATGCTTGCTTGGGAAATCCCATGGACACAGGAGCCTAGTGGGCTACAGTCCACGGGGTTGCAAAGAGTCGGGCATGACTTAGCAACTAAACTGCAACAACAAGAGAATTATAGAGTCCAAGGGTCCACCTTCAGATATCTTGATTTAGAGGAGCCTGGGTAGGACCTGTGGGGCTGTGTGTGTGTTTTTCCAAAGCTCCCAAAATGTGTGTGACGTGCGGGCAGCTTTGAGAACCAGGGGGCCCATATGACAGGATTTGGAGGCCTTCTCTCCCCAGTGCCTCCTCCTCTAGGGTAACACTTGGTCGAGGTGGAGATATCATGACACTGATTAGCCTTCTCCATTCTTTCCACAGTGGCTTCCAGCTGAAGCTGCCATTGCTGGGGAAAGACTGTGTGTGTGTGTGCACACGCGTGTATGTGGGTGTATGTAGGTCATCATGTGTATATCAGGGGGAAGGGATCACCCACAAACGGACGGAGCAGGACACTGGCTCAAGCTTGTCTCCCTCGGCTCTGGGGCACCCTGGCCTCCCCGGCAGGCTTCACTGTCACTCCTTAGCCCACTTTGATCACCTGCCCAAGACGGTGATTGTCTCCCTCTGGACCATGTCCAGTCACTTTCCTGGCATCAATTTTTAAGACTTAATCCCAGCCATAGCCCCATATAGCACTTTATGGCTTACAAAGTAGTTTTCACATGCATCATTTCATTTCCTCTTTACGGCATCTGCTACAGACTGAAGGTTTGTGCCCCTCCCCAAATTCATCTTTTGAGCTCCCAACCCCAGATGTGATGATATCAGAGGAGGGGGCTTTGGGAAGTGATTAGATCCTGAGGGTGGAGCCCTCAGAAATGGGACTAGTGCCCTTATAAAAGAAGCCCCAGAAGCTCCCACAGCCCTCCTGCCATGTGAGGAAATAGCCGAAAGCCTTCATCTATGAAGCTGGGAAGGGAGTATGACAAGGCCTTATATTGTCACCCTGCTTATTTAACTTATATACCGAGTACATCATGGGAAATGCCAGGCTGGAGGAATCCCAAGCTGGAATCAAGATTGCTGGGAGAAACATCAACAACCTCAGATAGGCAGATACTACCACTCTAATGGCAGAAAGTGAAGAGGAACTAGAGAGCCTCTTGATGAGGGTGAAAGAAGAGAGTGACAAAACTGGCTTAAACTCAACATCCAAAACCCCAAGACATCCAGTCCCATCACTTCATGGCAAACAGGAGGAGGAAAAGTGGAAGCAGTGACAGATTTTATCTTCTTGGGCTCCAAAATCACTGTGGATAGTGACTGAAGTCATGAAATTAGAAGACACTGGCTCCTGGGAAGGAAAGCTATGACAAACCTAGAAAGCATATTAAAAAGCAGAGACAGCACTTGGCCAACAAAGGTCTGTATAGTCAAAGCTATGGTTTTTCCAGTAGTCTTGTATAATGTGAGTGTGGCACCATAAAGAAGGCTGTGCACTGAAGAACTGATGCTTTTAAATGGTGGTGCTGGAGAAGACTCTTGAGAGTCCCTTGGACTGCAAAGAGATCAAACCAGTCAATCCTAAAGGAAATCAACCCTGAATACTCATTGAAAGGACTAATGCTAAAGCTGAAGCTCCAATACTTGGCCACCTGATGCGAAGAGCCAACTCATTGGAAAAGACCCTGATGCTGGGAAAGATTGAAGACAAAAGAAGGGGGCGGCAGAGGATGAGATGGTTAGATAGCATCACCATCTCAATACACATGAATTTCAGCAAACTCTGGGAGACAGTGAAGGACAGAGGAGTCTGGTGTGCTGCAGTCCATGGGGTTACAAAGAGTCAGACATGACTTAGCAACTGAACATCATGAACCTGGAAATGGGCCCTCCCCACGTAGAATCTGTTGGCACCTTAATCTGAAGGCTTCTGGTCTCCAGAACTGTGAGAAATAAATTTGTGTGCTTTAGAAATCACCCAGTCCATGATATTTCGTTAAATCAGATGGCAACTCTGAGACAGCTTGCTTATCTCCATTTCACAGGTCAAGAAACAGGTTCAGAAAGGACCAGGGACTTGGCCCAGGCACATGCCTGGTCAGGATGAGGCAGAGGGGGCCTGACTTTACACGCCGTGTCCTCTCCAAAGACACATGTAGACATTTGGTGAGCTGGGCTCAGGGCACCAGCACTCTGCAGGCCTGGGGCCCTGGGTGTATCAGGGTTGGAGGTCGGCATCTACCCACTAAATAATCACAGTAAGATCTTATGTTTTCTCATGAGAAGACAAGAATCACAGGCACATTCATCTCTTGCCTGGTTCAGAGGAGAGCGGACTCTTGTCAGGATCTGTAGCCTTTAACAAGATTCTCCGCTTGTCTCTTTGGGGCCTGAAACCATGGGGCGCGTGGGGCCATTCTGGCGAAGTGATGACTCCTGGTTTGTGGAGATGACACAGGTTCAAGGTCAGGCTGGTGGCTGCCCCGTGCTTCTTGATTACAGCTGTTTCTTCCTGGAGCCAAGTCTCAGTGGTGGGGCCAAAGCACACCTGTGCAAGTACACAGACACGCACGCACACACACACACACCATCACGCATCCAGAGCTCGGGCACAAGAGCCTGCCCTCACCATAGAGGAGACTACAAAGGCAAAAATGCAGCTCACCTCCCAGGCAGATGCTCAAAGAGACTGGGTTTGGGCACTTCATGTCCCGGGCCTGGGGTTATCGTCCTGGACTGCTGCAGGAGCCTGGCTGAAACATGATGCAGCTGGCTCTGCTTGGAACTAGGGATCCTGGATTCCAAACCACCTCTGTGCCTAGTGAACTGTGTGACCTTGCAGTAGCACTTACCCCCTTTTTGTTCAGCTTCCTCACCTGGAAACTGTAGACAAAACATCCTTTCAGGGCCAATGCAGTGAGTCTGTGACATCTTGAAATCTCTTAAAAAAATAACAGCTCACATCTACCAGCTCTACGTGCTAAGTATTTTGTGCTCATGCTTTCAATGAAGGCTCATAATGAGAAGCAGCTTTTATTAACCCTAGTGAGTAGGTGGAAAACAGGTGCAGAGAGGTTAAGTCACTGACTCGATATCAGATGACTGTCAAGTGGCCCAATGGGGCTTGAAAGTTTCAGGTCTTGCTTAACCATGGTGCTGTACTTTTTTTAAACTGCATATGAAAAGAATTTTTTAAAAATAAAAAACACAAATTTCCACTTCACAGAAATGAAATTAGGTTAGGTAAGAAGCAGAAAACTCGTTGTATAATTACATTCAGTGCTATCATTCAATCATTCAAGCAGGACAGTCTCATACACGACAGTTTGCTAAGCTTTTGTTCCAGAAGCTCTTCTTTCAGATTCTATAGTGGATGCTTTTTGCTTTTACACACCAGCAGCCATTCAGTAGGCTTTCTTTGGGGGAAAAGAACTCTACTTTCTCTCCGTGGAATCACTTGTACCCATGCCTTGGATGTAGTCGGCTGGGGTGGGTGTGCCGGGTACCCGGAATAGTCAATTATTTCCCTGGCCAGAGTGATTATTTTGGAGATGTTCCTGGGACCTGGGCAGACCCAATGAGACACAAGACATTCAAATATAATTTTTTAAAATGAACCTATTGAGAACTGTTTTTCTCCGTGTGTGTGCCATTGGACTTGGCCAGGCAAGATGTGGACTTAGAGCTGAGGCCAGTCATCTTGCCACCACCTAAACCCTGCCTGAGAAAGAAGCTGCGATAAAAAGAGAAAGCAGAGGATTTCCCTTGTAGTCCAGTGGACTGCCCTGGTGGCTCGGATGGTAAAGCGTCTGCCTGCAATGAGGGAGACCCGGGTTCGATTCCTGGGTTGGGAAGATCCTCTGGAGAAGGAAATGGCAACCCACTCCAGTACTCTTGCCTGAAAAACTCCATGGATAGAGGAGCCTGGTAGGCTACAGTCCATGGGGTCACAAAGAGGGGGTCACAAAGAGTCGGACACGACTGAGCAACTTCACTTTCGCTTTCCAGTGGTTAAGACTTTGCCTTCCAATGCAGGGTGTGTGGGTTCGATCCCTAGTCAGGCAGCTAAGATCCTACATCCCTGGAGGCCAAAAGACCAAAACGTAAAATGGAAACAATATTGTAACAAATTCAATATAAACTTGTTAACAAGAGAAAGCAGAGCTCCTGGGTGGAAATGCCATACACCCTTGAAGCCAGCCAAAAAGGGCTTCTCCAGTGGCTCAGCACTAAAGAATCCATCTGCAATCCAGGAGCCTCAGGAGACATGGGCTCAACCCCTGGGTTGGGAAGATTCCCCTAGAAGAGGGCATGGAAACCCACTCCCACATTCTTGCCTGGAGAATCCCATGGACAGAAAGAGGAGCCTGGAGGGCTACAGTTCAGACAGTTGCAGAGCTGGACAAGACTGAAGTGACTTAGCATTCCTGCACACATGCCAATAAAATCTTTTTTCTGATTTTAAGCCTATTGGAGTCTTGTGGTCTGCCACTTACAACCAGAAGAGTCCTAATTGACCGAGAATAAGCAGTTACTAGAGTCAAGAAGCCCAATTATCTGGCTTCAGCCTCTATCCTTGTGGGAGGTGAGCCACTTTCAGACTGGAATCTCCATTCTAGGAAAGACCACAATCTGCCTGGCATTTCTGGGGATCCCCAATCCTCGGAACTGAGGGGTACCTGGATTTTACCAGATGAGAGAGGCTGCTTCCAGGACCAGTGGAACAACTGGGCTGAGTTGTTCAAAAGCCCAAGAGTTGGTTGTGAGAAGCAGACGGTGACACCCATCATTGCTGCCCGGGGTGGGGAGGGGGCACAGTGCATGTGTGACAGTGCCCTCCCCCCATCAGCCCACTGCTGGGAAAAGCTAAGGACTGACTGGCGAGCACTGCTGGAAGAAACACTACAATTCATAAATTTATCAATCAGTGTAAATCCATTGTGCCTCACCCTCATTCACATAGTGAAGTCCCAACCCCCAGTACCTCAGAATGTAACTGCATTTGGACTTAGGGCCTTTAAAGAGGCTATTACGGGGAAAGGGGTGGGGATAAATCGGCAGATTGGGATTGACATGTACACACCACTAGAGAGTCCCAGGTGGCGCTAGTGGTAAAGAACCTGCCTGCAATGAAGGCGATGTAAGAGATGAGGATTCCATCCCTGGGTCTGGAAGATCCCCTTGAAGGAGGGCATGGCAACCCACTCCAGTATCCATGGAGAATCCCATGAACAGAAGAGCCTGGTGGGTTATGGTCCATGGAGTCGAAAAGAGTTGGACATGGCTGAAGCAACTTAGCATGCATGCATCCCAGTATAAAATAAATAACTAATGAGAACCTACTGCATAGCACAGGGAACTCTACTCAATGTTCTGTGGGGGCCTCAAAGGGAGGGAATCCAAAAAAGAGGGGATATATGCGTACATATAGTTGACGCACTTTGCTGTACAACAGAAACTAACACAACCTGCCAAATCAGCTATACTCCTATATATATACATATATATTTTTTAAAGAGCTCATCATGGTAGCTCAGACTGATGGCTCAAACAGTAAACAATCTGCCTACAATGCGGGACACCTGGGTTCGATCCCTGGGTTGGGAAGATCCCCTGGAGAAGGGAACAGCTACCCACTCCAGAATTCTGGCCTGGAGAATTCCATGGACAGAGGAGCCTCGCAGGCTGTGGTCCACAGGGTTGCAAAGAGTTACACATGACTGAGTGACTTTTACTCACTCACTCTGTCATGGAAGAGCTCATAGGGGCGAGCCTTAGGCCAGCATGCTGATGTCGTTAGGGAAAGAGGGGATTAGGACACAGACACATCGAGAAAAGACTATGTGAGGACTGGGAGAAGGCTGCCGTCTACAAACTGAGAGGCCTCAGAAGAAACTGACCCTGCAGACACCTTGACCTTGGACTTCCAGCCTCTAGAACTGTGAGAAAATCTATTTCTGTTGTTTAACTTTCCTGCTGCCCCTCCTTGGCCCTCCCTGTCTGTAATACTTTGTTATAGCAGCTCTAGCATACTAATATGATATAGAAATTAAATCATACAATAGTGTTATAAATATGAAAATAAATACATACTTTAAAATAAAGATGTATATACATGTGTATGTATGTGTCTCTATACATCTATTGGGCTGACCAAAACGTTTGTTTGGATTTTTCTATAGCATCTTGCTGGAAAACCCAAATGCATTGGCCCACTCCAACAGAAGTGGCAACCCGCTCCAGTATTCTTGCCTGGAGAATCCCACGGAGAGAGGAGCCTGGCAGGCTACAGTCCATGAAGCCACAGAGTCTGACACTACTGAGTGATCACGCAGGCACAATACACCTCCATATCTAGGGCCCTGTCTCTACCTGCGTACGTATGTATAATCTTGCATGAGGCCCCTCCATTGCTTTTCCTTGTCAGAACAGGTCCTAATCCGAGAAGTGGGGGCCCTCCTTGCCTCCCCAGTGATGGCCACTCCAGCCCTCCCAGCTCACAGCTTCACTGGCACCCCACTCGTGGCCATCTCCAGGACAGGTCACCCTCTTGGCCCTGCTGTCCCCAACCAGGAGCGCCGGGTTCTCAGCCTGCTCACTCGATGAACTTCTGCTCACCCTGCGGCTGCAGAAGCTTTCATCAGCTTTCAGAGAGAACAGGAGTCACTTCCTCCTCTGCTCCCCCCACCATCTGGCACACACCTCTATTAAGACATTACTTCCATTGTGGGGTAGTTATTCGTGTATAGGTTTGTTTCCTCGCAACAGCGGCTCAGTTCCTGAAGGAAGGAGCTGGTTCCTTGTCATCTTGGCAGCGCCGGCCAGGTTTTGCGTGGGAGAGGGATGCTCCTGCCTCTCTGGGCAGCTCGCTTGTGGCGCCGGGGGCCTCAGCCCACGAGCCGCCCCTCCTGTGTTTTTTCCCTCCCCCTCTAGAGGGGGGATCAAAGGCAAATTCGGCGCGCTCCACCCCAGAGCGGCGCCCCGCCGCTGGGACAAACAAAAGCCTCGGGTTCAACGACAGGACGGCCGAGAGAGAATTGCAGGAGCTCTCGACAGCAGATTAGATACTTAGAGCCGAAGCGCTGTGGCTTTCAGAGATTAAAGGCATTATAGATTTGCTAAACGCGAGGCGAGCCGAAGAATAGGTAGAGCATCGCTACCCTTCAGGCAGCCGGGGGTGGGCGTGCGGGGGACGCGCAATCATGCCGGCGTGAACGCGAGACACGCGGGCTTAATTTTTCATTTGCAATCAAGGCCACGTCCCCCCTTCTCCTAGTTTCAGAAACACCGGTCCTTCCTCGGGCTCCTTTCACAGGCCGAATTGCCGAGAGAAGGGAAAATTATCCAGAGATAATGGTGCTGATTATGGGACAGCAAGTGGCTGCGAAGCGCAGGCGGTGCCTACAGATGAGGAGCGGCGCGGGCCGGGCTGGGGATGGATGCGCCGGGCGGGGATGTGCGGGGCGGTAATGCTGGGTCCCCCAGTCCCGCATCTTTGGCGAGCTCTCGCGTCCCAGCGTTCAGGCCCTGACCCAACTGCACTTGGGGATCTCCCGTCTCTTCCTTGAATGGGGAACACATTTAGGCTTCATGGAAAGTTCTCTACCCGCCCCCCCTTCAGTTCACCGCCACCCCTCTTTTAATCCAAGAAAAGGAGCAAAGACTGTTCTATAATGGAGAGAATGCAGAGAAGGCAGAACGCATAGGATTGCAGGAGACGGGACCTCAGGAGCTAGACTCGAGGAGTCTGAGGACCTGGATTCTGCTCCCTGCCCCTGCCGCGGGGTGCGCCTTCATGAATCTGGGTGGGGCAAGTCCCTCTCCCGACAAATAGTCTGCACTTCAGAAGCAGGCGTAGGACCCAGTGAACATCACTGTTCTGCGCTTCACAGCTGGAAGGAAAACGTCTCTATACTCCTGAAGAAAAGTCAGAAGGAGATGAGGTGATTGTCATTCTCTTCTGAAAAGGAGACAAGAGAAAATTAACTTGAGTTGCAGCCCGATGGACTCAGGCTAGACCTAAAAGAATTCTCACCAGAGGGGCATTGTTAAAGCATGAAACCGGACCCAACAGGAAGTTTCAAAACTTCCTACTGGGTAGCATTTTCAAGAATCGCAGTGTGGGCTAGACTGGGCATGTGCTTCTTCTGAGAGGCGACGGTGGATGGACCCACTGCCCTCTGAGCTTCCTGACTCACCATAATTCAATCTACGAAGTTCCTCGATGTGCTGGGCGCACATCCAGACACTCTGCGAATACTGTTTCATTACCCCTCCATTCAGACCTAGCAGGTGGATGTTTTATCCCTCAAACAAGCATGCAGAATTTGGCGGTTTTGCCAAGGTTACTGGGGCTGTACATGGGAGCTAAATCTGAAGCCGAGTCTGACTGGTTTCTCTCTCTCCCGGAGGCCCGCATCATCTCTTGCTGGAAAGAGGCAGCGGGGAAGGTGGGCAGCAAGGGCTCAGAGAGAGTTTCTATGCAGCCTCGGGTAGGACCCCCTCACCACCGCTCACAACTGCTCACCACTCAGATGAAGAAACCACATTTCACGGCAAACAGGGGTGACACCTGAGAGGCGCATCCTGCCTACTTCCTTTACCGAGGTGGCTGTAGAGTCCTGGGTGAGGGCTGTGGCCTTAAAGGGGGACCCCGGTAGACTCCCAGAGGGTGGGAAGCACCCAGACCAGGACTTCAGACACTATGGGCTGACAGCAGCCACCTGTGATCAAATATTCCTTTTGCTTCTTTTTCGGGCTTGCAGAATTGCTTCCACGTGCTTCCTGACAGCACAGAGGAGCAGGTCATTAAGTCCTGGGAGACAGAGGCGGGACCATCAGCCCTGGAAGGATGGGAGGGTAGCTGGGCTCCTAGGCAGCTCCAGAGACCCACTCATAACCCTGGGGGCTCTGAGCGCCTCAGTGGCTGCAAGGACCCATGCTCAGGTCCTGCCACTCAGGCTCCCAGAGGAAAAAAAAACCCAACTATCCTGCTTCTCCTAACCCTCTAGTTCCCATAAGAACACAAGGCTGGAATGCTCTAGTGCTCAATGGGGCTGTCAGGTCAGGGCCCAGAGGCAGGGCAGCTAGAAACAGACTACATTGAATAAATCCCCACCCACTGACTGCAGGCTCTGTGTGCTTAGGCACATGTAAACTCTTTCATCCTGTTTCTTCACCTGTAAACAATAATAATAATACCTGTATCAAGGAGTAAAGAGACAGTTAACTGGAACTTGGCTGCCAGGTTGTCCGCACTGTGTATAGTTCACTGGGATATTGCTGTGACCCCAGTGACTACCACCATAAAAAACCACTACTGTGAGAGGATCAGAGAGGAAATGGTACAAATGCAGGAGCCGGAGAAAGAAAGATGAAGTCTTTTTTTTTTTTTTTTCTTTTTAAGATGATCCCTCCCCACTCATCCAAGACCCTGGAGCCTGTCCCCAGGCTCCATGTGGGATGTGAGAACCCACCCCTGTTTAGAAAAGGGCTTTGCTCTGAAACACAGGCTGCAAGGAGATGGAACCAGATGGACAAGGACCACCAACTAACTGGTCCTGGTTGGAGCACTGAAAAAGCCCCCTGTCTCAGGACCCTCATTTGTTGCTATTTTTCAGTCCCCCAGTTGTGTCTGACTCTCTGCGACCCCATGGATGCAGCCCGCCAGGCCTCCCTGTCCCTCATCATGTCCCAGAGTTTGCCCAAGTTCATGTCCATTGCATCAGTGATGCCATCCAGCCCTTTCATCCTCTGACATCTTCTTCTGCCCTCAGTCTTTCCCAGCATCGGAGACTTTTCCAATGAAGGACAAAAAGAAACCTCCTTATTCCCAGGCAAATCTGCAAAGTTGGTCATCCTATACCAAGAACCACCTCCAAGAAGCCTCACACATGCAGCCGTTTAGGGTCCACTGCGCTGGGAGCACAGCATCCCCCAGCTCCATTTTTCCCTTCCCCCTCCTCCTCTCCCTCCCTCCCTTCCTTCTTGTGTTTACTTAGCCAAGATTCCCGTCTCCCCTTTGGTCCTTAGTTCACACCGGCAGACACAGACACACCAGCGCCAGCTACAGAGGGGTGAGGGAGCCTGTGAGATTAGCAGGCAGGGCCTGGGGTCCAGAAGGGGGCTCTGCCCACCTGTGTCGCTTTTTAATGCGATGGTTCTTGCTGGGGAAAACAGAGGCAGCAATTTCTCATCAAGTCCAAACTCCCTCTGGGTGGCCCTGGAGACACTGGTGACCGGAGGTGACTGGGGGCGTGGAGAAGGGTGGAGAGCTGGAGCCCCAGACCCCAGCCCTGTGTCCTGAGGCGACTGGAGAGCAAGCAAAGGGCCGCAGTGTGGGCAAGAGTGAGTTTGTGTGTGCCTCTGCAAGTAGGCAGGTCTGATGGACCAGATCTTCCAACAGGGCCCTGGCCAACGGCTCTGAGAGGCAATCATGTGAGCGTGGAAGAGAGAACAGCGGCGGGAACGAGGCAGGAGGGGATCAGATGGGACTCAGAACAGCGGGGTCCCCGAGTTTTGGCCCTCTCTCTTCCCTGACCTTCCCGGGGTCAGGGATCAGGAGGGGCTGGGGCCTCAGGGCATCATGCTGTCCGGGCCGGTTCTGACCGGGGACGCATAGCTGCAGCCAGAGAAGGGCGGTGGGAGACCCTCCCCTCCCTGCACACAGCAGGTGCATGGCAGGGCTTCCAGCCCTGAGAGAGGGGCCTGGGCTGTTCTTCGTTCCCTCTTGGGGACTTGGTGGATCATAAAGAACAGAGCGAGCACAGCTGAGTGCCTCTCCTCCGAGCTCCTGCCCTGCTTTGCTAGTGACAACCAGAGAAGGCACTCTGGGGGGATGTTTCTGGGATTGCACGGTTGACTCCTGCTGCCCGTGTTTCCTGACCTCCTCCTGCACCCCTGGCACCTTTCACGAGCTCTCACCATGAACCACTGGGCCGGCGGAAGCGGGTGTACTACCTCCATCAGCCAGGGCAGAGCTCTGGGCAGGGGCTCCTCTGCTCTCTGACCAGTGAGTGGAGCTGAGTGGCACTGCTTCCTCCCAATCTGGGATGCCACTCAAACTTCTAATGCAAACCTCTCTTTGTAAAGGGAGCCACTGGAAGGCCGGGGACGCACGGCAGTGCCAGGCACCCTACAAGGCAGTGTGCTGGCTCAAAGGCCTTTTCTGGTTCCAAAGGCTGGGAAGTCAGGTGTGGCACCCTCAATTTTGAAGAAGTACAAGCCCATCACGAGTCCCCCTAGAGGCAGGGGTCTGTCCTCATCCTAGCATCTAATATGGTGGTCCTCAGCCTTTTAGGCACCAGGGACCGGTTTTGTGGAGGATAATTTTTCCACGGGGTAGGGGCGGGTGCATGGTTTCTGGAGGATTCAAGTGCATTCCATTTATTTTGTCACAGCTGATGTGACAGTAGGCAGAACTTCGGCGGTGGGTGATGGGGGCCGTAAATACAGATGAGGCTTCGCTCACTGCTCTGCCAGTCACCTGCCATCCAGCCGGGGTCCTAACAGACCATGAATCTGTACTCTTCTGTGGCCCCCAGGGGTTGGGGATCCCTGATCTAATGTACTGTATTTGTTTCTATTTCTTGCCCCAAGAAAATGCAAGCCTCATGAGAGCAGGAACTTCATTTTTTTCTTATCTTCTGTCTCCCCAGCTCCTAGAAGAGTGACGGGCACATCGTAGGTCTCAATAAAGATTGTTGGGTGAAGGAATGAACTAAGTAGCGTCATCATTCCATCCCATTCCCATTTTACAGATGATGAAACTGAGGTTGAGTTGGATTAATTAACTCAAGGATCCCTGGTAGCCTTGGGCTTTGAGGGAAAAGCCCTCAAAGCATGTTTACAACAGTCATTACTCCCTGGAAGTTCATCTGCTAGTCTGACTTGCTTCCCTCCTAATCCAAGGATGGCCCGTGTTCAGCAGTGAAGACCAGCTGAGGACCACATTCCTGGAGGGTGCCCTCTTTAGGTGAAGAGAGAGGTTTCAGGTGAGGCTGCCATCATGAAGGGAAGGTCCTCAACCCCCATATCCACGTGGCTGGTTGTCCCAGGAATCGCCTCCTCTGTACATCTGCCTGTTACTGTCAGGAAGGGGAGGGAGGCTTTAAATGACTTCAGCTATAGATCTCACAATTACTCTCCCTCTCTCTAATTTGGATGTTAATGTATTAGCTACAGCTTTGCCTTCTAGGCTAGAAATTGTTTTTCCCCCCGCCCTGAAATTATACATCCAGATAGAGTAGTGTTCATTAAAGTAAGATTAGGAGAGGATAATATGTGAGAGGTATGTAATCTTTTGCAAATGGTTAGTAAATTGGAACTACCCCAATTACAATCTTGTTCATCACACAGGGCTGAATTACTCTGCCTGGGACGGGAGTCTCAGCCACAGCTCTGCTCGGCTCACATTTCATAAATATTGTATACACATGATATTCTCAGCCATCTGCTTTGCTGGTCGCCGAGCGCATATTCTGACTTTCTGGTTGACTGCAGAGAGCAGTGGGCGTGAGGCGGTCGTCCTGCCGGCCAGTCTCAGAGCCCAGCCTGACCGGCCCTCCTGGAGGGCTCCTCCCATGCCAAGTGCCGCATGCACTTTCCCCCGGGCTGTGCCAGGCCCACTGCCCCCACTAACGGCTCCTGTGGCTCCCAGGGTCTCACCCAGCAGGGACCTGTGTGCAGTGGGGCTTTGCTGGCAGGAATCAGCTCCAGAAGGGGTGTGTGAAGCTGATGGAGCTGACGCTGAGAAGAGCTCAGGGTGTGGGGTCTGGGTGACACCCTGGGTCATCTGAAGTTTGCCCTCTGCCTTGCAGGGCAGACAGGAAGTGACGCACCCACGGTTCTCACAGGTTGCTGCTCAGCATTAAGGGTGAGTCTGTCTCTTCCTCTCACCCCTTTGGGTTTGGCCCGAGCTGCTGCTTGTGATCAGTTTGTGTCCCTAAAATCCTGTGTCTTTCAAAGAGACAGTGAAATGTCATAATTAAGAGTGAGAACCTGGCCTCAGAGTGTCTGGATTTAAATCCTGCTTTGCTATTGACCAAGCTTCCCAGGTAGCTCTCTGATAAAGAATCCACCTGCCAATGCAGGAGGCACAAGAGACGCAGGTTTGATCCCTGGGTCAGGAAAATCCCCTGGAGAAGCAAATGGCAACCTGCTCCAGTATTCTTGCCTGGGAAATCCCATGGACAGGGGAAGGTTATAATCTTTGGGGTCACAAAAGAGTCGGATATGACTTAGAGACTAAACAGGAGTAATAATCTGGCTCAGAGTGTCTGGATTTAAATCTTGCTCTGCTTTTGACCAGTTGTGGTCCCGAGCACATAGTTTAAGAACTCTGTGTCTAGGTTTCTCTGTCTGTAAAAAGGGCATGATAATAATAATACCTATCCCAGAGGATGGTGATGAGTTAATATATAGGACAGTATCTGGCATACAGTAAGTGCTCAAAAAACATTAGCTATGATTTTTTTTTGCAAAGGTATTTTGAGTCTCTTCCTCAGAGCTCAGCATCTCCTGCAAAGAGCATGCAGAAGGCTTGTGCAAGAGGTAAACTCCAGGCAGGAGGGAACCAAAGATAAAGACTGGATCCACCTGGTAGCACATTTCCCAGAGCTTATTTCATTCCATCCTCACAGGTCTTTGAAGCATGTATATTTTTATGCCCATTGCACAGATGAGGAAGGTGAGGCTCAAAGAATTTTTAAGAAGCAGATTTCTTGTTGCTTCCCTGTTCAAAACTTTCAGTTTATCCTTTGTTTTAGAGTAAAGCCCCACATCCTAAAGAGCCTATAATATCCTCTGTAATCTTGTTCTCACCCACCTGCTTGTTCATCCTCTACTCATGCCTGAGCCTATCACCTCGCCAAGTTGTTCTTTATCCACATCACAAGCCCCCCTGCTCCAGGGCCTTGCACATGCTATTTCTTCTCCTGGGCTTGACCTCCCCTTCCTGCTTTGCCAAAATAATTCCTATTGAATCCTTAGATTTTTTAAAAAAATTATTTATTTACTTATTTTGGGGCTTCGCTTGTAGCTCAGCTGGTAAAGAATTCTCTTTAATGTGGGAGACCTGGGTTTGATCCTTGAGTTGGGAAAATCCCCTGGAGAAAGGAAAGGCTACCCACTCCAGGATTCTGGCCTGGAGAATTCCATGGACTGTATAGTCCATAGGGTTGCAGAGTAGGACACGACTGAGTGACTTTCACGTTTTTGGCCACACTGGGTCGTTGTTGCTGTGTGCGGGCTTTTCTCCAGTTGTGGTGTGCGGGCTTTTCATTGCACTGGCACAGGCTCTGGGGCATGCAGACTTCAGTATTTGTGGCTGTCGGGCTCTAGAGCCCGGACTCAGCAGTGGCGGTGCACGGGCCCAGCCGCCCCATGGCACGTGGGATCTTCCCAGACCAGGGATGGAACTGGTGTCCCCTGCATTGCAAGGCAGACTCTTAACCCCTGGACCACCAGGGAAGCCCCATCCCTCGGGTTTTAACCTTCGCATCTCCAGGAAGTTTTCTTGGCCCCGCTAATGTATGCTTTGATAGCAACTCCTGTGTCTCCTTCATGGCGTCTCTTACAACTAAACACTCAACTGTGTGTGTGTGTGTGTTTTCTGTCTTATTAGAGTGCAAGACTCATAGGGCACAGCCTGTATTAGCCAGGAGAAGCTGGGCTAAACAGTGGAAGCAAAAGTCCCAGATCTCACATTTCTCTCTGCTGCTGTATGCCCCATGCAGGTCAGCAAAGACTTCTGCTCCTCCTGGTCACTCAGGGATCCAGGACAGCAGAGGCTTTAACACTTGCGGCTGTACCATCTGGCACACCGAGGATCCCTGGAGACTGCAGCAGGGGAAGGGAGAGACTGGAGAATCATGTGTGAGCAGGGACTTCGTGAGCTCAGCCTGAGATGTTGGGTGTCCCTTCTGCTCCATGTCACCTTGTCTGCCCAGCTGGTAGGGGGCTAGGATGTATATAGAGGCCATTTCCTTCTCGGGGGGATTTTCCCGACCCAGGGATTGAACCCAGGTCTCCTGCATTGCAGGCAGATTCTTTAAACCACCTGAGCTACCAAAGCTCCAGTATACAGGGGAGCAAGAGGAATATTTGATCTGCTGCAAGGACCTCATCCAGCTAGTTCTCTTGTGTGTTCTCCATGCCGAGCACATTGCTTGGCATGTAGTAGGAGCCCCTGACCCCAAGTGTCTGCTGAATGAATGAGGGTGTCCATGAGTGTGGCTCAGGGGTCTCCCAGCGAGCCCACAGTGGAAGAGCTTTGGACCAATGACCCTCCCGGGTTCAAAGCCTTTGGCCTGTGCACTCTACCATGCCTTCCCAGGTTTATGATGTGTTTTTTCCCCTCAGAATGGAGAAAAAAGGATATCGTGCATTTAGGCACTTAATAGATTTGTTTTTCCTGATGAAAGTGATGAAACTTGCATGTCCTCCAATCAGTCTTGCAATCAGCCATTCAACCACTCACCCAACCCAAGTGGCAATTCAAATTCAGCGAACGTTTCCTAAATGCCTACTGTGTGTCGGGTGTGTCACCTGGGCTGGTGTCGGGAAAGCCTGGCCAGGTGGGCCCTGCAGCTCGTCTGCTTTCCCAGCGAGGACTCTGATGCTCCCTAGCAAGTAGGACCTGGATTCAACTTGGGTTTGCTGGCTTTGTGTCCAGCGCCCTTTCTCCTATGGTAACCAGAGGCTCTCAGATTAGAGCAGGCATCAGAAGTGCCTGGAGGACCACCCCCCCCCCCCCCGACATGCAGATGGCTAGACCCCATTCCTGGTTTGTCAGTTCCATAGAGATGGGCGGGGCCTGAGAATCTGCATTTTCTAATGAGCTCCAGGTGATGCTCTGCTTCGGTTCCCAACATCTGAGAGCCACTAGCCTGTGGTGTGCTGCCTGGTGGTGGGCAGCAAGGCGCCTTTCTCTGCTGAACTTGGCTCAGGAGTCCTGGCTGGGGGGGTTGGTGAACAGCATAACCTCTAGGGAGCTGCTATTTGGTCCTTGTCTGTGAGGCTGCCTGCTACCCTGGTGTCTAAAGCGAGGGGTTTCAGCCCAGGAGCTGAGGCGTTCTGTAGATCTGACATTCAGCAGTCTGTGATTGGATGAACTCAACCAGAGCCACAGGTCCATGTGAGTCTCTTCCTCGGTGGGCAGCGGTACAAACGGAAACCTGTGTAACAGCTGGTGCCCAGGGAAGTCACGGAGTTGTGGAGTAGTCAGTGACTCCAGGACCAGAGTGGGGTGTGACCCCACTGCTGCGAAAGGCACTAATAGCCTGCTGTGGAGACAACACCAATGCTCGAAACCATGAGAAGAAAATGTGTCAGCCTATAACCAGGTGCTAATTGGCCTGAGTCTCTAGAGGGGCTCCAGGCAGGGGTTGGGAAGTGCCAGGAGGGAACCTGGAAGTTTGACAATAACCTGTGACTACCATCTTTGTCACAGCATGGCATTGTGGTACTCATAGCCTGGTGGTAAGTGGGCATTTTCAGGAGCAAGAAACAGACTTGGAGGCCAGCCCAAAGTCAGCTTTTACTAAGAGAAGAGTTTTGGATCCAAACCCAGGTCTGCTGAGAACAAAGCCCATCATCCGTGAAAGATTGGGCAGGGGAGCCCAAGCGACCGTGCAAGCGAGGAGATGCTGGGTGGGTGGGAGGAAGTCACTGAAGAGGTTGGATGGGCGAAGTACATGCCGACTCCTTGAACCCCAGAAGCCTCCCTGAGGTTCCTGAGCATGCTAGGGATGCTCAGGATGGTGGAATGGCTGTAAGAAGTGTTTTGTGTTGCTAACTTTTCTGTCCAGGACTGTCCAAGGGGAGCGGCCAGGACTCAGATGGAGCCGAGCCTGTATAACTGAGCCCCTCTGCATTCTGGCAGCTCTTGGTTTCCACTGCTTCTCCCCAGGCCACCAATAGGTCACACGGCACCTTTGTGTGGAGTGGGGAAAAGGCGTGTCTTCCTCCAAGCAGGTGCAACTGGACATCACATTCCCAAGCTGCACTAGCAGAGTTGGGCTGAATCTCTGTCCACATGTACCTGCTTGATCTGACACTCTGGTCAAGGGAATGATCTATACCACTGTGTCTGAGCCTGAGCATGCGCACACACGTGGACCTGACACCCTTTCCCTGCCCAGGGAATTCACTTCCCAGAGCAGGACTGGAAACCTCTGTAACTTTAACCTGTGTCATCCCTGCTTCCCCACAGGCTTTCTAACGGAATCTCTTCTAAGAGGGCTGGTTGTCTGCTCTGGGAGCTGCCGGGAGAATACACTCCGCAAGGTCAGGGAGAAGCAGAGCCGGAAGCAGCGATGCTGTGTGTGACTTTAAGGATGGAGTAACAAAGGAGATGGTGCGGAGAGGCCGTCAAGGGCAGACAAGGCTTTCTAGGGGCCCCCTCCCCCATCAAACTGTTAACACGAAATACAAAGCTCAAGTCTTTATTACAAAAAAAAAAAAAAAAAAGGAAAGCGAAAGGTAGCACAGCTGAAGAGTGCAAGCCAGAGAGAGGGGAGAGCCACAGTGAAATCAATACTGGCCAGGACAAGCATTATCCCATGTGGAACACCTCAAGCCTCTGCCTGGAAAATTTGATTGGATCTTCAGAAAAACCTATTAGTGTGTTGTCAGGACCTTCTGGTGATAACTGACCAGCTCTCTCCAATCGATGCTCTTCACTTGTGGAGCTCCTGATTTTTTAACAGCATAATTGTTTTTTTAATAACCGGCTGGCTCACCCACTCCAGCAAGCGCGGAGTCAAAGTCAGACTCCCAACTTAAAATATAGAGAAACGTGATGCCCCAGCCACTTCTTCCTAATTGCACAATTACTTTATGGAGCACCAGGGGCCAAAGGCGGGAGGGTGAGGCTTTTTTTTCGGCTAAGCCAAGTTGTTAGGAAAAGTCACAGAAGTAATTACACAAGTCAAAATTATTTACTAAATGAAATCCATTCTTCGCAAAGGAACCTTTATTTATTTTTAAAGAAAAATGGCCAAAAGGGGGATGGTTTCAGCATGGCAAGGATACCATAAAGCAGCAGCAGAATCAGTCATCAATTATCACAGCATTTTCATTTTCAACTCAAGAACCGATAACACATTTTATTTGGGATTTTAAATGCACTGTAACGACAGCAGTATTTTTTTTTTTTTTTGCCGTGCTTTGGATCTGAGATGTCAAAGTACTTCACAAACAAATAACTGGAAACAGTTTGGGGTGAAGGCTCTTTATAACTGAGAGCAGGGCCCACAGAGGAAGCGATTCGCCCAAGGTCATGGGCTGAATTGGAGAGACAGCTGGAAAGAGTAGGCATGAATACTGGCTCCCACAGTCAGAGCTCATCTCCACTAGTCTACGCCTTCCCACACATGCCAAAACAAGCCCCCAAAGTCGGGAGACAGCAGCAGACCAGAGGTCACACGCCCTCCAACGCCTAAGTTGTCCATGCTGACAATTTGCTGTACAGAATGGAAGCTGGGTGTGCAGGTCAGAGGTCTTTACAGATTGCTGTTGGGCTAAAGCCAGGAAAACGAGTTGCTAGTGAAAATGTATAGGGTTCTATGCTTGTTTGGGGCAGCCTGGCTTTCCACCTGAGCTCCTGAGTGTATTCATCAGATTCTTCAAGCTGTCAGCCTTCCAGGAGGGCCTGATGGCTCACACAGCCCTTGTTCTCAGCCCACCTGGCAGGTCTCATCTTTCTCTGGTCGGTTCCCTCCAGAATCTGGTCTGTGTACCCAGGGTTGGCAGGGGAGATTCAGAGGAGGAGGGGAGAAAGGGCATGGGAGAGGGTGAAAGAGAGAGAGGAAAAGAAGAAAGTGGAAAAGAAAAAAATAAAAATAGAGAGGTGGGCCTGTTTTAAAATCTTTGCAGGCCCTAGGACCTCTTTGTAAGGAGGCTTTGTCCCACAAATATATTATAATCCAAATATATTACATTCCCACACTGAATACAATTTATTCACGACTATTTACCAGTTGAGTTTGGTTGAAGTTTGCTGGCTGATAATGTTATGGCTTTGTAGATATTTAATTAAACATTTAATAATTTTGGTTTTACACTTTGCTTCTCTGCCTTTTAGAGCTATTTTTTTCTTTCCAGGCCTTTGAAATGTTTATAAGACATAGGCACTATATGTATTGACCTTAAAACAGCCCAGAGGGCTAGAAGAAGGGAGAGATGAGGGGGGAAAAAACAATGTTGATTAAGACAGCAAGAAACAGACTCAAAACCACATGGGGACAAATTTCACAAAGCAGACAGAGGGAGCCCTCAAAACTACAGAACTGTTGGTTAGAAAAAAGAAAGAAAGCAGGCTTTACCAGGATAGTTCCAGGAAAATAAAAAGAATAGATGAAAGACCAATCCAACCACAGATGAGAGAAAAAAAAATCTCTCTCTGATTATTCAATAATTTATTGAACGCAGGGCCAGATACTGTGCTTGGCTTCTGAGATACCCAGTCAGATCAGATACAGCCTCTACTCTCAAGGAATTTACTGTTTTATTGAGGGAGACAGAAAGGTAAACAAACAGTTCAGATATGTGATAAGGACACAAATTGAAGTAAGCGTGAGAGATTGGGGAAGCACAGAGAAGTCACCTAAGGCAGGCAGATGCTCCTGGAAGGTTCAAAGGCACCGAGGTGTGACCAGGAATGAGATGGAACCTGAGGGGAAGTTGGGTGTGGTGTGGGGGGTAGGAGGGCAAGTAGGAAAGTGGGTGTGAGAGGAGACGGAGGGTCACGGGGCGGGCTGAAAAGGATCACACTAAATTGATAGCAGATCATGAGCACTTGGACTTATTCTGCAGTCTAAGGTCAGCCAAGAATGGTTTCCAAGCAGGGGAGGGGCCTCATGCACTCCAGTTAGGGCTGATTTGGGCTGAGGCACCGGGGATCCAGGAAAGAGGCCATTGCACTCCTGCCATTGGAGGAAAGGGCCTGGAGCCAGCCAGCGCCATGGAGATGGTGAGGTGGGTCACTTGGAGACGTATTTAGGGGACAGTGGGCGGGGTTGGTAACCAGTTGCAAGTGGGAGATGAGTGCAAGAGAGGACTCAAGGATGACTCCCAGGTTTCTGGTTATTCATTGAGAAAGGGGATGTAAGAGAAGGAACAGGTTTGGAGGAGAGACTTTTTATTTCCCCCAAACCTGATGATCCTCAGGCAGGTGCCATGCCCCAGTAGGGCCCTTGGAAAGCGGTCAGGAAACCCCAGCAAAACTCTTTAAGAGGTGTGGCAAGCAGGGATGCAGAGTCACTAGTAGATTATGAGTTTCTCTATGGGGATTCTTGGCCAAGACAGAAACATGGCCCAGAGGCCAAATGCTAGAGATCTTTCCACTTGGCCTCAGAAGAAAGGTGCTTGAAACTAGCAGGGATGAAGAAGGAACGTGATGGGCACCTCTAAGACTGTTGAATACTGGACTGGGGCTCCAGTTGTGATTCATAGTTGGGAAGGGTGTTTATTGGATGTTAATTCATGAAAGCTCCCAACTATATCTAGAAGTCTGTATTCTCCCAGACTAGCGACGGAACCTATGTAACAGCCTGTTGAATTGAGACACAGACATCTATCAATCGCACCAAAATTCATTGGCTTAAACTCCATCACCCAGAGCTGACCCTTTGCTATCGCAGGAAGGGCTAGAAATAAGTGCCATCGGAAGCTGAGTCTAAGTAGATCTGTGATCATGGACATTTTGAGACACAGATTCGGTGTGGGCTTTCAAACAGATGATCTGCTGGTATGAAATTGCCAAGAGTAAAAAGAGAACGCTAGTTTAATACACACGGCTGGGGAAGAGGCCGGGACTGGATTCCCCAATCCTGGCCCAGGACTTGCTCAGCATTCACAGCAAGTATGCAGCCCCAGAGCAAAGCAACCACGTTTCTTTCCCCCGTTTTTGATGTTGGCAAAGGGAAGACAAACGAGGGTTCTCTGGTTTGGGGACGGCGTGAATGAACCACACGTGTCCATAAATAAACCAAGAGCCCTCCAAACACATTGCTCATTTGTTCGCACAAAAGCCAGGCTGGCAGCCCTCTCACCGAGCCATGTTCACAGTTGGATCCTTAATGCATTGTGAGCGTTCAATCAAACTTTTAGTGGTGAAACTCTGGGAGCAGAAAGCCAGCTAAGCCCAAATGGTCCCTTGGCTTTTCCATCTTTTGTGGCTGCCTGGCTGTGCTCTTATGGGTTTTGTTGTCAACAAACTCCTGGCTTGCCTTTGCGCACTCCAAATTATTGAAAATGACTACAGCTTAAGACTGGCAGGATGATTGTTAAAAAACAGCCCTGGCATTAATCATAGCTTAAGAGCTTTTGGAAAATGATTCTAATTCAGAAGGGGTGGCTTACAAAGAGGCTTGTCTAAAGCGAAGCAGGCATCAAATTCTGAAAGGCAAAAAAACAAAAAACCCTCCTTGGTACCCACACCTGGCTTCTTCCCGAAACCCAGCTGGCAGGAGCGTGGGGGGCACAGTTCACCCCACCAGCTCATCCTGTCTGAGGCCACCTTGGGCCTGCCACGAGACCCACAGCATGTCTCCCCCTGTTGAGACTGGAAAGACTTCTGGGAGTGCCCACAGTCACAAATTTACTAGTGGTCCTCAGAATCGGGAAGAAGTGGCTGGGCGCCTCATATTCTGTCAACAGTTGGATGCCTTGGAACCAGTGCTAAAATAAGCTGTGTGCACAGAGGCAGCTGCGTGGGCAAACACACGGTCAGCATTTGCAAGGAGCCAGGCAGGGCAACGAGCTAATCCTTCTGCCTCTTGCCTGCTTGGCACAACAAAGGGGAATGATTTTTGCCATCAGCATTCTCCCTATCATGGAATCATTGCACAATTTAGTATGATTAATGGTTTCCATTTAGGAGAAGCTGAGAATGAAAACAGTGGGAGAGAGGCGGCAACCCGGCTGGGGGTGTTTGTGGCTGCACCTCAGGCGGAAGGGTGGGGGAGAGCTGGCCAATGGCCTCTACCTTTCCTGCAGGCACGAGTGGGGAGGCACTCTGGGGAGAAGAGACACATGGCTTTGGACATGCATTTGCAGGAACAGTCTGAAAGCTGCAACCTTGTGACGCACTGTTTGCTGTTTCCTCCTTGCAGCCTTCCCAATGTTTGTGTAGGAGAAGCTACTCCCTCTTGACCAGCCCAAGGGAGGGCTTTTCCTCCCAGAGGTTCCTAACTAAGGGTTAGCTCTGGGAGGCAGCGTGGTGATGGGGCTGGATGGCTGAAATTCGCAGAGCTACCTATGCCACTTCTTGGCATTCCTGATGGCCACGTGGGGGTGCCACGCAGGGAAGGACCCCCACCTTCGCACTAGGACAGTAGCCG
The DNA here is from genome assembly GCF_023091745.1 of Budorcas taxicolor. Taxonomy (NCBI): domain Eukaryota; kingdom Metazoa; phylum Chordata; class Mammalia; order Artiodactyla; family Bovidae; genus Budorcas; species Budorcas taxicolor. The sequence continues at coordinate 25,169,948 of NC_068924.1, forward strand.
TGACCTTCAACACGGCCACCTCTGTCTCTGGAGCTCTGTGGGTACACCTAGTCTCAGCTCTGAGCGGCTGGCTCTCCCGGGAGCTCTTCTCTGCTCTGCAGCGTCCTTCCCTTTCCGCGTCGGCAGGCTCTGCTTCTGGTCAGATTTCACGGCTGCTGGAGGTGAGTGGTGAGACAGAGGCCACCGTAGCCAGAGACTTGTGGGTGCTGATAGAAACCAACCAGGAAAACAGAGGATTCAAGAGGGCCTGATTTTTTTTTTTAAGCAATAGCCACTGTTACTGAAGCCAGAGAGGGAGAAAATTGGTGATCTTGGCTGGGTCTAGCGTGACTCAGAACCCTTCTTGATGCATTGGTGTCTCTGCAAGGAAATCTATTATTTTCCATAAACTGTCTTAAGCATCTCCCGGGCTACATTTCTGGCTGTGTTAAGAATCAAGCCATCAAGAACAGCTGTGAATGTTACACACTTTCAGCAGCAGCAATGGGCTTTGGCAGGGAAGTAGGAGCAAAAAAACCCAAGAAGGACATTTCAGTTGACAGTAATGGCATTTTCCCTTCCTTGTCCAAATGATAAAAGATTCATGCTCCTAATTGCAACACTATAGCTGCCCCCATCACTTTATTCTGGGAGAGGAGGTTAGAGAAAACAGGCCTAGAGAGAGGGAGAGAAAGAGAGAGAGAGAGAGATGGATAGTAATTTCATCACTAGCTAACAGAGTCTGATTGGTGCAGAAGGCTTCGTTCCATAGCAATACTTTTTAATCAGGGCTGCTGTGTCTGGGCAAACAGCTTTTGTGGATTAGCTAGACTGGAGCCTGCCAGCATCCGTTGCAAGTTTAAACGATGAAATACACAACTACAGAGAAAACAAACCAAAAAGAGTAATAAAGTCACACATTTCAATATTCAGTAACCATTAAGGGATTTAAATATTTGCTTGCTATTAAAGGCTTGCATTAGGCTCTTCCAACACCAGCTCTGGAAGACTGAAATATCAATTACGGATCAATTTTCCCCCTAAGTAAACACTAATGCAGGATAAACAGTATTAGAAGATGCAATCGTAACATTGCTGACTTCAGGATGGACTTCCTGCTGGTAACAGCAAGTTTAAGCCTGGTGATTAATTAACCTGAGAAGATAGCACTTAAGGAAGATTTAAGACAATCATGTCTGAAATATGATTGTGGGCAGTGCGCGTCTAGAGGGCAGCTGAAGTCCTGCGTTGATTTCACCCTCAGTGACAGTCTTCATTTTCCCCGGAATCACCACCCACAGCTCAACACCTCCAAGGATTAGGAGGGAGTAAAATGGGAATTGAGGGTGGGTGTGTAAATGTGTGAAGAGAAAAAGCAGTAGATTTTAAGTTCCTTGCTGGAATTAATTCAATATTAATTTAATATTAATTCAATATTATTTCAATATGTCAAGGTTCCAGTTGCATTTCCTGCACTGACCACCAGGGGCAGTAGACATTCTACGTTCACTTTGGAAGGAAAAATAAAAACACAAAAAAACAAAACAGATCTTGCCTGGAAACTGAGGGTTGAAAGACTTTAGAATGATTCTTGATTTCAAGTCTCAGTTTTGGGGTGCTTACATTATTCTTGTGCCTATCACCCTCTTGCCGGCCCGTGGTGTGTTGGGGGAGGGGGGTGGTTGGTGGGGGAGGGGTGGAGGGGTTGGGGGGTTGGTATGGGGGTATTGAATACTGTGGCTCTTACTGGAGGCACAATTTTGAGATGAGCACAAGGCAGGGATTATGGTGTGTATTTTTCCAACATGGCATACCTCACGCTAAAGGCTCCTTACAATATATGTGGGCAAGGGTGAGGGTTTGCTTAAAGTGAAGTCGCTCAGTCGTGTTCGACTCTTGGCGACCCCATGGACTGTAGCCTACCAGGCTCCTCTGTACATGGGATTTTCCAGGCAATAGTACTGGAGTGAATTGCCATTTCCTTCTCCAGGGGATCTTCCCAACCCAGGGATCAAACTCAGGTCTCCTACATTGTAGACAGTCGCTTTACCGTCTGAGCCACCAGAGGATTTGCTTAGCTGTTTCCAAAAATGTCATCCCCCACTGGGAAGGACAGATGTGCTGTTCCAGTAGGTCCTTGAGAATGATGGGTTGAATAGGGCCGGCTGGCTCGTTACTGCAAGTCCAATCTGAAAGCTGCTATATGGAGGATGGAGTTATAAATGTCAAGATCGAAATACAAAATTGGTGACCTGTTCAGACTAAGTGGAAAGTGAGATTCGGGCAATCGGATGCTTGGCTGTCTCCCTGTAATGATCTACTACTTGATGAGTGCCTACTACGTGCCTACGACTGACTTCAATTTATTTGCCCACAAGTACTTTTGGACGACGGCCAAGAGTCAGTCGCTTTCCCTTCGCTTGTACAGTGTGTCAGGACGTCTAAGTGCTTCATTCTGGAAATATTTCCCAACTATATATGTGCGGCTGTGGCCACAAATTTCACCCCGAATTTGGCTGCCAGTTCTTCATGACTAAGGGCCATGTACTTGATATCCTGAGAAAAAGGTGTGAGTGTAAAAAAGGTCTTAAGTAGGCATGATTTTATAATAAAACCAAAATGCCTTTGTTTTAGCAGGGTCCTTCCACCTGTAGCACGGCAACTGCCAGGTTGTTTCAAGGCTCTGAATGGCAGAATCAAAGGAACATTTTTCCATGGAGTTAAGTCCACAGCAGTGCAAGAATTACATTGCAAGTAGACAGAGGACAGTGAAAGATTGCGCCAACTAACACCCACATAGCACCTGGGGGTTCCAGTTGATGTATTTGGAGAACACAAGCTGGCCAAAACATTTGTGAAAACTCTCTGGAGGAACTGAGGACCGTTTCATTCCTACACCAAAGGAAGGACCAGGCCACTTATCAAGCTCCTGCTGACATGGGTTGCTGCGGGCAACCATGCTTCTTTGCATACCCCCTGGAACTCAATCACCACCTCACATTTGCCTCAGTTCAGTTAAGGTCTTTCTTGGGTCCCCCTTCTCTGCAGGTCACAGCTGCATCTGGAGTCTCATGTGACAGACAAGGGGAGTGGGTGTGGGACTCAACATTCCATATGGCATGTGGCCTGGAATAACTACACTAGTGTGTGGTGGGGACAAGGGGATCCTTGGACGTCCTAAGACCAGCTTCACAAGGGCATGGCGTGTCCACATGCATAGGAGCCGAGATAGCTCCCTCCACTTGAGCCCTAACCGCATCTTGGTATCCTTGGGTAACCTACCTTTAATCACCATCTGCATCTATCCTGTATTATGACTAACATGTAACCACATCTGGCATATTATTTGCTAAGCCCTTCCAGGCAATCTGACTTCTCTCTCTTAACATGGTGACCCCTCCCTTACAGAGCAGGAAAACAAGGCCAGGTAGGTGGGGAAACTCGCCCAAGGCTTCACAGCTAACAAATGATTAGGTGGGGATAGGGGCCAAGGCCGTCTCTTAGATCTCTCCCGTCTCCCTTGATCTCTATGCTCTGTCACTACAGGTCTTTTTAGAGTCTGATGATAGTGCTCCCCACTGCTCCCTGCCCTGGGGCAGAGGCTAGGAGAGGCCTCTGGAATCTTAACTCTTGTCTGGACTTTGAGAACACCCACAAGACTGATCCCACCCTCCGTGCCTGCCTTGATTTTGCTTTATTCTTCCCATGCAAATCAGCAGACTGGCTGGGCTTAATGCTGTCTGTATCTTGGACTCACTTCTCTTTTCACTAAACTTTCGTTAAAGGTCCAGCTGGAGTCCCAGCTCCTCTAGGACACTGCCTTGAGTCTCCAGCCTCCTCTGATTTCCCTTCTCCAAGAAATTCCCCTGGCACTCTCTGGGCTCCTTATACTTGGGATACCTCCCCCATGGCTGGGGACCATTTCATGTTTTCCTGTGGCTGTCACTGATGCCCCGGTTAGCCTGCAGGGACAATCTTACACTTCCCTGTGTTTCTCACAAGGCTGAACGTGCAGCAGGAGCTCCATAACCATGTGTCTGATTTGCTGATTTTTACAGAGACAGGTTGAGAGGCCAGGCTGGGATGGGAGAGGCTGAAATGAGGCCCACAGCCTCATCTGGATTTTCTGGAGCTTACCTTTTCTCCCACTGCCGAGCTCTCCCCGTCACCTGCCTGAAGAGAGAAAAAGGGGACGGACTCAGCCACAGCTGGGTGAGCGGTGGGAAAGGGCCGTCTGGGGCCGCTCACGTGTGATCTGAGCATTTGAGAGATCAGTCACCATGTAGTGCGGTCGCCTGGGCCTGCAAGGCAATGGGGAAAGTGACAGACCGAATCAGGTGGTCCACCCGGCCTGGAGGCCCTGGCAGCCTAGACAGCAAGTGAGAACGATCTCCCGCAGGCAGCCAGGCTCATCCTCTGCAGATCTTGTCTTTTTGTTAAAGGAGAGAGTACTGGAAATGAAGAAGGATGATTGTGAAGACACGAAATCCCAAAGGAAGAGACAGGTGGAGCAGCCAACACAGGGGAGTGGGTGGGGTGGTGGGTGGAAACGGGAGTGGGGGCAGGAGACGGATCCACCGGAGGGGCCGTTCCCCGCTGGCCTGCCACTGCAGCCGGCGTGCCTGCACAAATCACTGGGTCCCGCGTGATGCCAGAACCTGGCCCACCTGGCCGCTAAGAGGGGAGGAGAGAACGAGAACAGGAAGGATGAGCAGAGGAAAAGAAGGCGGTTCCAAGAAGCCCGGCCAACAGCACCTCCGAGCATCTACTGCCCGTTTCCGGCCCTGCGTGCGGTCCTAAGGTGGACGTTGGACCAGGGACCCATCTTCTCCCAGGCTGAGGCGTCCGTAAGAAGTCCATAATGAGATGAAAGGATCACTTTGTAACATTAATCTTTTTTTATTAAGAAGACAGATATTTTATAGTACTTATTTTTTTTTCTTTTTTTTTTGTAAAAATGGTATACATGAACCAATACAAAATGCGAATGGAACATATGGATATGGAATTTCTTACACCGTCACATCGTTCATGTACACCTTAAAAACAGAACTGGCCTAAAGGGAAAAGTCAGACGTCGGTGTGACTAAAGAACAAGCTTATTTGGCATCAATTATACATCCTTCATTATTTTATATTCCTTTAAAAAACACAAAAAACAAGTTTGTTCTTTCTTCACTCTAAAAAAAGTGATCAACCTGTACAAAGTAATACTCAACAATACATTTCAAACAGTGCACTGTATACTTAAGAAAAAAATACATAAACCAATATACAACTAAAATCCATAATTTCCTGTTTTTGCTTTGTTTTATTATTATTATTACTTTTCCAATGCGTGGGGCCTACACTTTGCAATCTACCTGAGACGGAAAACACCAATCAAAACACATGAACCTGAGACATGTCGACATTTTAAGCCATAGAGTCACGTCAGGGCACTGCACTACTGTACACGTGTCGAAACAGAAAGACGGGCGGTCCCCGAAGATGAGATGCCAATTCGATGAGCGATGGGAGGGTTTTTTTTTTCTTATTTTTTTGTTGTTGTTTTTGTTTTTTTCCTAAAAAGAACAGCTGAAAAAAACCTTTCAACGACATGCTAAATGGTTCTCACCCTTTGATACGATTATACTATGGTCGGAATGGGTGCTAAGGGCTCGGAATAGAGCTGCACATTATAAAATTCATTGAAAAAGGGATGTTCATTGTGGCTTTTTGTCTTGGTTAAGTGCCTAGGGATAGGAGAGGGGAAAACAAAATGCTGCTCGATATGGATTTTCTTTTACATATCAGTCCGTTCCCAAAAGGCCCCCATATTGCAATGGTTCTATCAAAGGTTAAAATAAAGACAAAAATAAACACGCTTTCAAATAACAAAGAGTTGACACTTTTTCCCCTTAAATAAATCAGTGTAAGTTTTCCACATAATGTAACAATAGTAAAAATGCACCTTGCAAAATCCAAAATTACTCACTGAAAATGTTATATAATATATATTTATATATATATAGATCTATCTTTTTTTTTTTTTTTTTGATGCCGTCTTTCCGTAGGGACTGCATTCTGGAGCCTGGAGCCTTACCAAAGCACATGGTAAGAGTTAGTTTTCGTCCGTTAGGACTACTTCTAGATTTCCTAGACGTTTCAGTGAAAATCCCGTTTCTTTAAAAAAATGTCAATGGTAACTGGACTCCGCTTCCTTTTCCCAAGGCTCCCCATCTAAGATATGTTCCAGGTAACTTATTTTAGTAGCTATGCACTATGGCTGCCATCATGCGAGGATCAGTAATTTTTTGGCAGATGGTTCTTAAGGCTGAGGAAAGAGGCCAAGGCTAGTGTATGAAAGGTAAAAAGATAAAAACACTCACATCCGAGTTTTGATTAAGTAACTGAAAAACCCCTACATGCTGTTTTTCCACCTCTGCTCTGACCTTTCGAGAACTGAGATGGACGGCGGGCCGGTCTGAGAACAATACGGACCCTTCTTTTTTACCTCCTGCCTTTGTCAAGCCAAATCGTAAGGAATGAAAGTTTCACACGGATTCGAGTTGGAAATCCCAGCATGACAAATATCTGTAATATACAGTACATGCAGGCCACATCCCACTGCCTTCCTAACTAAGCACAAAGGAAAAAAAAAAAAAAAGAAAAAGAAAAAATAAAAAACCTGTCTCATTCAGTCATTCACACACCACATGGGCTTGCTTTTTCCTACAAATTAGTGAGAAGTAAGGCCGATTGGGAAAGGTGGATGGAATCATTTGGAACAGAAATAACCAGAGCAGAACTGTCTTTCCCCCCTCCCTACTTCCCCTCCTGTGGCAACTCAAATTCGTCCACTTATATAAAAGGAACAGACCTCACCTGTCAGGTCTGTTTAGGGCACTGAAAAAGGAGGAGCCCTTTCTGCCCCAAACCTTTCTGGACAGCATGGGGTATTATCTATACTGAGCCGTCTACAGATACAGAATTAAAGACAGTTTCAATCTCATTGTGACACACCTCACTTGCAGATAACCCTGTACAGTAATGTAGTTCCACAGCAAACAGAACAGTTTCTGGATCACAGTCTAAGTTTCTAGTCTTCACTGCTCTATAGTATTCGAAACATGGGCAGCAGCGAAGAGTTCTCATGGTTTGTTCACCCAAATCTTTACGACAACAGAGAAGAATGCATTATGGATACACTAAATTCTGAACTATGAGATCTAAGCTGTGCTGGTTCTCCTTTTATGAAACTGAATTTTGAACAGAAAGCTTCAAAAATAAACAAAGGAAAGGAACAACAATAACAAAATAAGGAGGGTCAAAAGGTTCTAAGGAATCCCAGCAGGCAAATTCCAAAACGGGAGATTTTTTTTTGGGAAAAAAAAAAAAAAATCCAAAAATTTTTTGGGAAAAATAAATTCACACAAAGGAGGGAGGGAAAAGAAAAGAAGGAACACAACCAACAAACGGAAAACAAGGCACAGAATTTTCTGCAATCTATCCAAACTAAATCCAAGCGTCCAAGTTTGACTTGGTAGGAAGAAATAAAAATTGAAAAACCAAACATTCAGAAAAAGAGGTGTCAAACAGCAGAGCGTACTTTTCAAAGAACATTTCTTTTCAATTTTTTTTTTTTACACAGCAAATCCCAAGCCTTCCCAGTCTCACACCTTTCCACCCATTCATAAAAAAGCACACGAATTTCTCGCAAGTTCCAATATCACTGTCTCTTTATCATCTAAATAGGGCCAGTTGGACACCTCATTGAAACAAAAGGGCTGATCTAGATGAAGTACTCTTTCTTTTCTTCAGAGTTGTTCTGTCCTCCTTCTGCATTGATTATAGCTGTGTCTGCGTCTGCTGCGTCATCGGCTCCTTTGGCTTCATGAGTGAAGTATGTACCTGAAAGATGAAGGGGTAAAGCACCGTGACTGTCTGATGGCCGCTGTGTAAAGTGGTACAGAGATGGCAACTTGCTTTATGGCCATCATCAGCCGAAGTGGTGTGCAGGCAGCAGAGGGGAAAAAACAATCGGAAGAAGAGAGCGAGGTGGGTGAGACAAATGGGGATCCGGGGGTTCCAAAGGCACCACTCCAACTGAACCGCTGCGATATAATTCAGCAAATGAGACATTAGAGCCGTGATTATGACCAGAGGATGTCAGCAGAAGAAGACGTGAGTGGGAGCTAAAAATGCAGGAAGCTGGAGAGCTGCTGACAGTAAACGCCCAGGACCAATGGCCAGATATGTGCACGTACATGGTTAAAGACCAAAGCAAGGAAGAGCAATTAGCCAATAAATGAATTAGGGCCCTGCTGATTTTCCACCGTCATCTCACATCGTTTATTGAACCCTCGCCTCCTGTCTTCAGGAAGCACTGGCGCCTGTCCATTAGTGAGCATGTGCTTGAACCCGCACAAGTAGGTTTGATTTTTCTTCTGCTGCCCATTGCAGAGTGGGGTTCCAGATCGAGAAATAATCTGATGTTGTATCAGCTGGAAGCAAGGCATGGGATCTGCCTTAAGAAACAAGTGATTCTTGCTTCTGACGTCACTCTAGCCGGGACCCAGATTCATGGATTTGCTAATTGGCACAGCCACTTTATAATGACAATAGACAGAACATTAACGGAGTTGGTGACATTCTTTATCAGCAAGTCCCAACGGTTTACGTGGAGAAAGACAAGGGTTGCACCTCTGTATGAAATATAGGTAGAGCTGGCACTGCCCATAATCACCCTCCTCCCGTTAGGTATCGTGCTTGCAAAGATTCTTAAGTAAGAAAAGGCTGTTGAACTTTCACGTTTTCAGAGTGACAAATCCGAGAAGGCAGGCAGTCGGATGGTCCTCCCATGTCCCTCTTTCCTCTGTAGAGTACACCCTCCTCCCAGAAACTCGCAGTATTGGGCAGACTTCAGCCCTGCTTTCTCACCTGACCGTCCTGGCTCTATCAAGCTTAACACCAAGAGGCTGGGAGTTCTCTGCCAAACAGACTGCCTCTTGGGAGTGGGCAGAGTGTATAGAGAGCATGGGCATGGACAGAAGGGCCCCCAGTACGGAGGGCCACGAACTGTTTTACACTCAAGATGGGCACTTTGGATTCTAAAGGTGACTGTCAAGCACCTTGGACCTCCACTGCTGTGCTCAGGGGACCCACCCTGAACCCAAGGTCTACCATCCGGCAGTCTCCCAGCACCTCGAGTTTATACTACAGGAAAGGCCTGGAAGCCCACTGCACAGCACTTGAGAAAAATACCCGAGAAAGACCAGGGCCAAAAAAGAAAAGGAAGAATAAATTACCGAGAGGGAGAAGAGGCTTAGAGCAGCGTGGGGTAGAGAGGAGGAACGCTCGCAAAGATGATTGCCCATCCAGACTGCACGGTTGATAAGTGTGATGATTAATGGCAATTTAAATCAATTGCACTGATAATTTTAAAAATACATATTTATGTGGCTTTTAAGGCACATCAAACCAAGGAAGTATTCCAGCCGCTGTGACCAGCTTATCCAGCATTGGGGGCTGGGGCACAGGGCTAGCCCACATGTTTCCCGCAAAGCAGAAGGTCACGGGGGTGCTTTTTCCCTGTTTATCATTTTGGGGTTCATGCCCCAAAATCACACATCAGCCCCTTAGACTTTTTACTCTTTCCCTGATGATGGATTGTAGAATAACAAACCTATAAAGCTTTTTATTTAGAGAAAAATCCAAATCAAGGAGTGCTACTCATCAACTCTCAGAGTCCTTCCTAATCAGCGGCTGCTAAGATTTTTGTTTTTTTCTTTCCCAGTTCCAAGAATCAAAGAGGCTGTGTGGCCCCAGAAACCAAACTGCCTATTCAAGGACAAGTTTGCCAAGTCCCACAAAGGCAGGGGCCACGGTGACACGAGGCCTCCTGGCTGCCCAAGCTTACAGGAGGCCCCCTGGCTTACCTTTATGTCTGGCAAAATAGCGCCCCAGAATGATGAGCAAACACAGCATGGCAAACACCACCACGGCCACGACGCCGCCAATCACGGCGTGATCCACCGCCCTGATCGCGCCTTCTTCACCTGCTCGAGAATCTGTTGAGATCAGAAGAGGAATAGGGATGTAGAGTCTATTGGGAGACACCAGAAACCCTGGAGACGCTGCCTCCAGGATCAGAGGTCACCTTCTTTCTTAACGGAGGAGTCAGGATAGTCGAGATGGGTCGAGTGCCACCGAGGGGACCTGTCCAGTGCTGAATTAACCTGTTCTCCCCTCAAGGCAATTTCATTCTAAGCGGCTTCGGATGCTAACATGCGTGAACACGCTTAGGGAGCAGAGAGAGAAGAAATAGAGTCTGTCCAATCCTGGCCTGGTCTTGGCGTTCACCCTCTCTGCAACCAGTTGCAGATCCTATGCAGGAGGCTGACCTAATTATTTAAGGGAGCTCAGAAAGGCACCTTCAGGCAGTTACAGGAGCTGTGGAAGGGCGGCTGGAGCATCTTTCTAGAGATGCCCCGCAACTTATTCCCTACTAGGCATTTGCATGGGAAAAGCAAGGAGCTCAAAAGCCCCAGCTGCCTAGAGATAAAACAAGGATTAGGGGACTAGAGACAAGTGACATGCCTGCTACATTTAGGATGTATGAGGGAGTAAGCCTCTGTCTAAAAACCTAAAAACCTATTTCAAAAAAAGACAGCAAGGAATAATTGTCCATTGCCACAGACGATTTTTCTTTTATTTATTTAACACTCCACGATGCAATTAATTTTCCTTTATAAGCATCACTCCCTGGGGATGTCTTCTTGCGACTGAGGAACGACATGTTTGGCTGGGGAACAACTCCAAAATGAACCCCGCATGAGCTATGGCGATGCAGAATGGATGTATGGCAGTGTAAACAATTTTAATTTAGGAATGTGGCTACATCACCCCTTGCTGAAATTCTAATGGCACCCGAGATTTATAATGTAGTAAAAAACAATTATTCTCCCGTTGATTAATACATTAACATTTTCGAGTGGAAGCTAAACCATTGTCTTTTTTTTTTATTGAGTCAAGTACGACACCTCCATTAAAATGATTTACTAGCTGTACCTTACAATTTAAGCACAGCAGCAACAGAAATGGTAAAAATCTTTTAACTTTACATGATTTGTGAAGTCATATGTGAAGGATTTACCATTTAAATCTTTCAGTACAAGAAGCACATGGCCTATAAATCTGTCCCCGTAGCAGTTGCTGGACGCCTAAGAGAAATGCATTTCACCAGGAAGACGGAGAGTGCAAATTCGAGTCAATTTTTAAGAAAGATTTATTTCTGTCTCTCTCCAAAGAACAGAGCAAATCTCTGAAGCCTCCACCTCTAATAATATTTGAAGTTTATCGATCAAGTGTACAGATCCGTGACAGCTAAAGGTAATGGTGCTCTTTTGAGCCGAAACCTGATACAACGCTTTCAGCAGGAGGGCATGATTTACACTTTCTATCGATATTTCCAATTCTGCTCTGAGATTAAGTACTGAAGGATGTGGGGAAATAACTCGTGACTGAGGGTTCCATGAAAAGCGTTTTAATTAAAAGAGTTTAAATTTAAAAATGGAGTGTTTAAAGTGTTTCATTAAGTTACCAATGGAAGGACGACCAAAAAAAAAAAGCATCCCCACTCCAAACCCAAACAGAAATGTGGATGGAATCAGAGGCAGCAGCGGGTCGCCCAGGACAACAGGATGATGGGAGTTTAATTGGAGAATGGAGATGGGTTGGAGGCAGAGTGCACTGCAGCCAATTAGCCCGCTCCGTGACGCACGGGCCCCTCCAGCCACACATCTAATAAGCTCGCCTTGAAATGTGGCAGAGAGGAGTCTCCCCTTGCATCCCAAAGTGCTGCCTACTGCAGAAGCGGCAGCCTCCGTGTCTTGAAAGTCATTTCAACAAGGCAGAACTCAGCTACGGAAACTTTTTTTTCTTTTCTTCTTTTAAGACAACAGGGCTTGTTGAAGGGGTGAGCTCCCAGGAGGATGCACCATGACACATGGTATCTGCTGGAGGGTAATGCTTTACACACCAGAGACTCTCACCCCAGCTGCACAGGTTCAAAATTGCTCACAGCGAGACCAAAGTCATGGATAAGCCAGAAAGCTGTGCTTCCCTTAGGGAGCTGTCAAAATAGGGGCTCTTGTGGGAATGAGAATTAACTCCTCTCCAATGGCCATGAGCTTCAGACCTATTGAAAGATGAGGCTCTTTTAACTAACTCCCTGTGTCTTAGAATGGGGTAAGAAAAACAAAGTGATTCCAGCTACTGAGCAGCGGGGAAAGCTGGGTTCAAGAGGTGAAAAGTGAAGAGAGGTCCAGTCCCAGGAAGATGGAGCAGAGAGAAGCTGCCCATTCTAGACGTAACCCACTGGGGGAAGCACTCTTGTGCTCTCTGTTCCAAGACTGCCCCCTCCATGCCGAGGCGCAGGACCATCCTAGACCTAGGGGAAGAAAGCCAGAGAGAGAGAGAAGTGGGGAGGGAGGGGAGAGATGAAGAAGGAGGGGGAAGCTCTGATAAGAGAAAACCAATCCACCAACATCATAGGGTATGTATCTGCGGGATTAATTTCTCCAGCCAAAAATCATTCATTTGACCTTTGCTTTCCAGGAACTCAGAGTTGAAGAGGCTCATTTCTCCTTGCCCTGTGCCCACATTAAATAACTGGGTTCTAGTTATGTTTCCCATCCTCAGGGACATACATATTTTATAGATACTTATTTATAAGGGTAATCTCTCCAGCTACATTCTGATACTCACTTTGATCAGAAAGTTTACTACCACCTCTTAATCACTGAGACATCTCTCCTGCCTTCAATTATTGTGGACGGACACAGAAGGAAGTGGTGTTGAATGTACAGGGAACAGAGTGGGCTGCAGCTCTGCCCCACCTCTTTCCATCCCTGGCCTGCTCTGGGGTTTACTGCGGGAGGCCCTGATACAGTCCTGGCCATCCTCCAGCATCTGGTGTGGGCTGGCATCCTCTATGAAGAGTGGTGCTGTCTCCAGACTTGTCTCATTCCTTTTTGTGTGTCCACGTGTGGGTGAGTGGGGAGTTTTTCTAGTGTTGTTGGTTGGTCCAAGGTGGTAGCTCAGTTAGTAAAGAATCTACCTGCAATGCAGGAGACCCTGCTTCCATTCCTGGGTCAGGAAGATTCCCTGGAGAAGGGATAGGCTACCCACTCCAGTATTCTGGCCTGGAGAATTCCATGGACAGAGGAGTGTGGCAGGTTATAGTTCATGGGATCACAAACAGTCAAACGTGACTGAGCGACTTTCACTTTTTGGGTGAGGGGCCCAGGTGAAGGCTGGTTCCCTACCCCTGGATGCTGTGGGCTGGTGCCTTGCTCACAGCCCTAAGCAGTTACACAGGATGCTATACAGACAGGAACCAGGCTTTGGGACTAGAGTGCAAACTGGAGCCCAGAACAGTGTCACCAACCAATAGGAGCATTGGTTCCCACTGGCCAAGTGACCTTCCTTGTCCTGCTCATAACTGTTCCTTGAGCAATTACCTCACAGAGAAAACTGCGGAAATGCCCCTGCCTTTCACCATCACCCACACATCCTGCTCCGTGCAGGGTTCAGAGCCTTTCCTTAGAGTCCCATCAACTTCCCTGGGGAACATCCTCTTCAGATTTCAGGCTCGCTTTTCACATCAGGCAGAGAAGGGAACTTACAGATTCTACAGCCGCCCTCAGCTTCTACACTGTTGTTGTTTAGTCGCTAAGCCATGTCTGACTCTTTGTGACCCCGTAGACTGGAGTCTGTCAGGCTCCTCTGTCCATGGGATTTCCCAGGCAAGAATCCTGGAGGGGGTTACTATTTCCTCCTCCAGGGGGTCTTCCCGACTCAGGGATTGAGCGCATATCTCGTGCATTGGCAGGTGGATCGCTGAGCCACCAGGGAAGCGCTAGCTTCTACATTACCTAGTGTATAATACAGCTAGCTGCTGGGGAATTGCTGCATAGCACAGGAAGCTCAGCCCGGTGCTGTGATGATCTAGAGGGGTGGGGAGTGGGTGAGAGGGAGGCTCAAGAGGGAGGGAAATATATGGACATTTATGGCTGATTCACATTGTTAGACGGCAGGAAACCAAGACAACACTGTAGAGCAATTATCCTCCAATTAAAAATTAAAAAATCACTTATTAAAAAAAGTATGTGGGCATTAAAGCACTAGTAAAGCATTAAAGTGCATTAAAGCACTGATCCTCAGGCGGTGGACAGCTCTTGGTTTAGAAGGGAGTGTTTTCCTATCTTAAAGAGACACGATTGTCCCTCTCACTTAGTACGGGTGTTAAGTGTTCACTTCTGCTGAGAGTTCTTCATCAATCACTTCTCATGGGACTTCAGGTAACTCAGGCCTCATCCTTCCGTGAGCCAGATTTTCAGGGGCACTATGTAGCTGCTGGGAAGTGTCAACTCAGAGATGGGGCACAATCCTTCCCACATCGTCCCGTGCTGCAGGCCCTGCAGGCTCTGAGTGTGACGTGAGACTCTGTAAGGACAGATCAATCATGGACTGTTTAATATTCGTGAGTTAGCTCTTCTTTGGGCCAAAAGCTGGGACAACTTGACTCCAGGTGAGGGTTTACTAGCAGCTTACAGAATACTAAGTTGGCTACCACTGCTTGGGTCACAGTTTCAACTACCCGGGGTTCCCATTAGCATCTTAGAAACTGCAAGGACAAAAAATTTCAAAGGCTGTCCCAAGAGTGATGCCCGGACCTGCTCAGTTTTCTTTACTTTGGGCGGGTGACCTGGCTTGATCCTCTTCTCATGGGCAATGTGCAGGGGGTAGATTCTAAAGGCACTCGTTCCCTAGGGCCTGACAAGAAAAGTGACTGCTAGGAAACTTCGTTCTCCTTCTTCTCCCTCCGGGGGCCTCCCCTTTCTCTACTTGCTCTCATTCCTCAAATGTCTTGCCAGGGTCTCCTGAGCGCCGGGCTCTGGCAGCCACACCGCCTGTGTTAAAACGGGGTGCTTTAACAGATCCTGGTTTCTATGGCTACTTTACCACCTGGCACGGGACGCCTGACATCAACTGCTGTGTGAATGCCTTAATCATGTATCTGTGAAAAGCCTAGAAGCCTCTGCTGCCAGAGGCAGAGATCCATGGATAACCACAGAATGGCCAGGATGTCCTAGACAAGCTCCTGGCAGATGGGGACCTTGGCAGGGGGGGTCGCTGAGCCAAGTGCCCACTGCAGCTGCAGCCAGGCGACCTTCGGCCCAGGCCACACAGACAGGACACTAAGACTGTCACCCTGGAGGAGCTGAAGTGTGATAGAGTCATACAGTTCAAACACACGGAGGGGGACGGGATGACCACCCTCCCTTGGCTTCCTTCACATTTCAACCCTCCCTGGGCCTTGGCTAGAAGGCATACTCAAAAACTTGGGGAGAGCTAGACACTCCCCTTAAATGCACATACTATTTCTTAACAAAGGTTATAAACTACCTGAGGTCTCTTCTTTAAAATTAAATTCCAAAGACATGGGGGAGGTCCTAAGGAGATGGGGCTTCCTACCTGTATTTATTGGACTACCTTCTGCCACTCCTCTATGAACTGCCTGTTGACCTTTGGGAAAAGTGAAACTGTTGACTTTTCACAACAGTTCTGTCTGTCACTTGCTTTCACTCTATTCTTTTTTCCTGGCCTGAGGTCTGACTGGACAAGTGAGTTTAATTAGAAACTTCGAGAAGCAGTGTTCATAGCGGACATGCTGCCCCCTGCTTCCTAGGGCTACAGGGATTACTAGATTTCAGAGGATGCTTAATGACTATGACGTCATTTGCTACTTCTTACCAGAAAGAAAGAAAAAGCTTGACAAGTGGATTTTTCATATCCGGGACGAAACCAGAATCTGACCTCAAAGATAAAACCAGTCCCCAAACCTGGCACCATCTGAGAACTGCAGCTTCTCATTCTCATCACCTATTGTAGCTCCCATCACGACAACAAAAATAAGTGTGCATTTTAAAAAGCACAACTTTATTACTGAAGGGGAACAAACTGAATGGCATGCGCTGACAAAATGCCACATTATTTGCTAATCCTAATATGTTATTCTTCTTTAAGATTTGCTTTTCTCAGCACCAATTCAATTATAGATGCTACAAATCCTTCTGACATTTAATTCCCTCTTGTCAGAGAGTAGTAAATGTATACAGTACATGCACAGCTTTCCCATTAAGATGTTAATACATATTGGAGCACACCGGCCTCCATGCAGCATAACCTTTCTTTTCTGTCTTCTGAGAGAGTGGAAGGGAAGGAATAAATGTAAGGCAAGAAAATCATGAAGGTTCTCATACAGCATCCCAGGCATCTAAGACTATCCCTTGGCTGCATCTCATTCTAGCAACATAACTCCAGCTATGCTAACGTTTCAAAAGAACTATGTTAAGCTACTTAAAGAAAAACTGCAGTCGTCATCATCACCATCATCCTGCCGCCCAGAGCTCCGGAGGCATCACTGACATCGGAAGTACTGCTCACGGGCTCTGGTTGTACAATGATCAGGACCGTGCTCTTAGGCAGTTACTGTCTATTTTTTCCTCCAGAAAGAGGCCTGAACAGCAGATGCCGGAAGAGGCAGGAGCTCACCTCCTGTGTGGCCTGCTGGAAAGTGCATTGGACTTGGCCACAGCCTTCTAGCCCAGGCTAGAAGCTGGGCTTTGCTGCTTTTCTGTGTGACTTCAGGCAGGTCAATGAGCCACTCTCAGCCACTGAGCAGAGACATACAATTCAGAGGACTGTTTTGAGGAGCCAGTGTGTTGCTGAATATGAAGGGGGCTCTCTGGGCTGGGACTTGGCATGTCATAGGCACTCAACAGGTGTCTGTCAAATTGAAATCCCCTGTCATAAAGCCCAAGGCGGGCTTTATTCCAGTTCTAATCACTATTCCAGGCAAATACTTATAGCACTTATGGAGTAAGGGTTGTACTGCACACTTAGTGCTGTTCTCAGAGGCTAAGATGCCCCAGAGACATTTGCTGAGGTGAAATCACCAAGCCCCTTTTCATTTATGCAGAACGGCACACAGTGTGACTGGTGGTCCGGGGTGGTGGTCAAGGCTGTGGGCCTGCCAAAGGTCACCCCGTCCAAGTCGTAACTCAGGGGTACCATTTAAGCATCAGGATATTAAGCTCTTGTTGTCAGCTAAGCATGAGAACAAGATTTTTTTTTTTTCAAATGCTGATTTCTCTCCCTTCTCAAGTGACTTGATTTTGTTAATTTAACCAACAGTGGAAATGACCTGATGCAACAGGATGCAAATGCTCCCAAGGCATTAAGCATCACCAGAGAGACCACAAGGCACACTCCCGAGTCCTCTCTACTCATCTAGTGATGAGGACTTAGAAGTGTGCTTGCCCTTTCCATTTTAAGCAACAGGAAGGCACTGACGATGAGACTGGAGTTTCCCTTAAAGGAGCAGACATCTGATAAAGCGGGCAGATTTGTGAAGTATTTCCAAACATACATTTCCCACTCGAATCTCTCTCTGGAGAAAGATGCGTCAGTGGACCTCCGGCATTTGGGGGTGTGAGGATGGATTAATGAATATGGTGAAGTCACCCCAAGGCAGTGTCCAACCTGTAGAACTGGAATTCACATTTTGTGTTGGAGCCCACCAACTTATCAATTTGGAAGGAAAAGTTCCTATTTGATGGTCTCCTTCCTCCCCATGGGAGAAACAGTAGCATGTTGGATTATGGGAAGATCAGCAACATCATGAAATTCAAACTCAGGTTGTGGTAAAGTCATGGCCAAGCTGGCACGGACCCAGTATGATTTTCCCGTCTACTGCCTTGTATTAAATGGAATTTTGAAATAAGGGAATCTACATGTTTTAATCCTCTGCAACCCAACACCTTCCCATGGCATTTTAGGACCGGCTCAGGGGGAAATCATCCCACAATTTAGGATATCAACAGGATAATGGTACTGAAAGCAACTTAGCAGAGTTTAAGGTTGCCACTGGATGGGAAAGAGCTTGATTCAATGCTGGAAGAGATCTTTCCTGGTTGTCAGCAATATGCCTGATGGGCTCTGGAGAAACCAACTTTCCCTGCCTCTTTCTTTCCAAGCACAGACTGAATCAAAAAGGGCCCAAGAGGAAAGGATTCTCAAGATCCCAGAACAAAGCGAAGTGTGGATTTCACAGGGGAAGGATAGTCACTTTTTTAAACCAAAGTCTCTGCATCCTAAAAAGGCAGGAAATTCTATGTTTAAATTCTGATTCTGTCTCTTGAGTAAATCATTTAACCTCAGGCGCCCCAGCGTCTTGATTTGTAAACAGCCCTTCCTCAATGATCTCACAGGATTTTCAGGACAAGCCTCCCATGCTGGCTCACGCTCGTCTCTTGGTCTTCCTGTCACACTGGCCTCCCCTGGTGCGCATTTGTACCCTCCACCTCTTCCCAGTAAAGTTATTCGCTTTCATTTTACCCAGGTGTATTTTTCTCACAGCAGTAGCCTAAAATTTCATTGTGCTTTGAGCCTGTCTCCCGGAAAAGCATGTACCTGTATGAGGGCAGGGTCCTGGCGTGTGAAATCTGGGGCAGCTCCAGCCCTTGGTTGGTTTTGTTCATTGCTGCATCCCTGGTGCCCAGACCAGGGCCCAGCACACAGGAGCTCAAACAACCGCTGAGCGAATGCGGATCACTGGGATTACGTGTGCGCATGAGCTCTCTAAGTGCTCAGGCACTATACAAATACAAGCTAAAGAAGACCTTCTCTACACAGTCCAGCTGGGTTTTGATGTTTTTCTTTATCATCATTATTATTACTAGTCTAACAACAACAACGACAAATGCAATTGCCTGTTTGCCAAATCTAGGCCATACTTTATGTGGGAGCCAGTAAGGAAAGAGTTCCCCCAAATACTAGGTCTAGTGACAGTTCCTTACACATATTTTAAGCAAGTTAAGTCAGACTTTGAGGACACCCACCAGACACATGGTCGTATATTCCACCTCAGAACTGACAATCTGGATCTGAAGGCCTTTCAGGGCTTCCATTAAATGAAGTGTTAGTTGCTCAATTCTGTCCAACTCCTTGCGACCCCACGGACTGTAGCCTGCCAGGCTCTTCTGTCTGTGGAGTTCTCTGGGCAAAAATAGGAGTGGGTTGCTGTTTCCTTCCCCAGGGAATCTTCCTGACCCAGGGATCAAACCCAGGTTTCCTGCACTGCAGGTGGATTCTTTCCATCTGAGTCACCAGGGAAGCCCCATTAACTAAACCGAGACCATATTTTAAACCCGTGTTTTCTCTGTAATCCATTTAAGGGACTACAGCTAGCTCACCTAGATCCTTCCTTAACAACTAACATGAATTATCAAGGCTACTTAGAATTTGCCTTCCATCCACACTTTCCTATGGATTGTGAGGGAGAAGTTTTTTCTTCCAGATCACTTTCTTGTATTAGGACCGGAACTGAAAACATGTCTTTGGGAAGCATGAGAGCTCTGAAATTTCTTGTTGGTGCCTTTGCTTCAAAAGCAGAAGCCTGATGGATTGCTCTGATTGTGCTGGAGGGCTATTCTCTGGCACGCTGTATATTTACCACCGTACTCCACTAAACAGTCCCCAAAGGCCCTTCCATTGCTGAAGGGAGCAAGGCAGTTGGAGACATTTTTTTTAAAGTTTTAAAATAAAATAGGAGGATAAATAGGCTTGAAGCCATTCTATTCCACATGGGTGGCAATAACCACCAGCTGTCACAAGGAAACAGCAGATGTAATTGATAAAACAATTGAAAACTCTTGCGGATCCATCATCAATAAAGTTAACACCCAAAAAGTCAATGAAAGGGTTCAAGGTAGACCTGGAGAAGCTCCCCAGGCCCACCAACAATTAAATCACTGAACTACACACAAGCATAATTTTTAAATGCAGATTAAAGAGGAGGATCAGCTGGGCAACTTGCTTTGCTGGGTGAGGCTGGGGCACCATATGGTGCTTATGAAATTGTCATTAACTGAGGTGGCAGTGGTGAATGGGGGAGGAGGGGGACAGGGGGCGAGCAGAAGACAGACCAGCGTTATTCTGAAGGAAAAAGCAGGATATAACATTTATCCATAACAAGGGAAGAATGGAATTTCTACCCGGATGGAGCAGGGAATGGATGGTAATATTATTCATTACCACAGTTTAGCATTAAATGTGCAACACCTCCTCTAATTTATTGATGGACTGTTTAAGACGGGTGTTAACCTGTTTGTCTTGTCTTATAATTGAATTCAGTCTCCAGGCTACAGAAATTTGAGAAGTTCATCCTTTCTCAATCAATATGCTCCCCTTCAGTGACCCATTTCAAGACAGCTTCATAAAAAATAATGTATTTTGTTTTAATAAATTTAAACACTATGACAGCTGCTCAATTTTTATTGGGTGTTTTTTTTTTTTTTCCCCTTTAGACGTCTCTTTGCTGCCAAGTGAAGCCATGCTCACAATCAATAGTAATTGATTAATCAGCATCCCCCTTGAACAAAGGTGCTAATCAGTTTTTGATTAGTTCATCAAACCAGATGCAAAGGCAGCCCAGCCCCTGCCTGATGGATCATCAGGGTTCTACTTGACTTATGGCTTCCGTGCAATGTGTGACTGCAGTGTTCCTGGATGGGGAGGGGGGAACAACGTAATTATTAATTTGACCGAATTATTATGAACACAAACAGTTGTTGGTTTATTGCTCCCGACTCAAGGGTGATTGATAGAGCTGCGGCAAGGCTGCATCTGACTTGGTGCAGAGCTGAGAGACCCAGAGTAGTCTTTAATTGATGATGCTGGAGGAAGGGGTAATGGCTGCTTTAGTCCCATTTTCCTAAGGAGGAGAAAAATGACTTCTGTGTATCTGAGTGATCCTTGTCTGGCTGATATGCCAGAAGGATCAGGGCCAAGGAGAACTCAGTCCCTTCTTAGGATCCTTGAGACGACCCAGTTGCCACTGTGTCACAGGGCTGTTTTATTTAGGGTCAGGGTCAGAAATGAGTGGACTACTTACACTCAGCACGATATTCTAAGCAGGGAGAGGACTCATCTACTCTCACTTCAAAACAAAGATCAGGCTAACGTTTTTGCAACTTCTCTAAATCCATCACAAACGGGAGGCAAAAATAAAACACTGCATTGATGGCCAGCTATCTTTCTAATCCTCTATTTATCTATCTAAATTCCTTGGGATTTGGAATTCATTTATTCACCCAACAAGCATCAGTTGAGAGCTTACAACACAACAGGTGTACAGCAGTGAACGAAACCAATATGGCCTCCTGGAGCTTCCACTCTGCAGGAGAATCCAACAGTTCAAGTTCAAACCGGGACAGGCTACATAGCAGAAAAATAAAGGCATCCTTGAGGCTTGCCAGAAGCACAGAGGAGGCAATATATCTATTGACTGTGAAAGACAGTGGTACTATCTCATTCTCTCACTGGATAAGTAAGACCTATAGTTAAAGCCACACCTCAACAACCAACTATTCAAGGGAGCTGCAGTGAAATCTCTCCAAGAAGGGCAACCTGGAACCCTTGTTTCCAAATGGCTGGAGTCAGCATCTACGGTCCTATGCCTTGGTTTCTCCTAATGAGGAAGGGCCCTTCCTTACTGACTTATTAAGCAACTGATCAAAATGTTTCAGAAGCTATAGCTGGTTGGCAATGAAGTACCAGGACATCATGGGAGATCATATAATTGTTTAGCTCTGACCATTTTAAATCTCCTTCCCCTCCTTTTTAGGATATGCTTCTTCTTCTGGATTAGTAACACCTAAATCCTGGAATCAAGCATGAAACCTACTTTTGCAAGAGCTCAGTGTGCTGTGAAAAAGGTCTGAGGTGGATAATTAGTTTACATCATGGTGTGTGACAAAACAATTACCCCCCTCCCTTCCTCTCTTCCCCTCCCTGCCCCCTCCTAAGATTAACTATGACCCGGCTCTTCTAGTATATTCCACAAAAGGGGATGATCAATATGAACTTTTTTTTAAAAATAAAGATCTTGTCTCATAATCCAACATCCTTAAAAAGCTTTGAAATGCAACAAATTTTCATGAGCCATTATATACTTAGAACATAAAAATTATTTTAAGCCACTGAACAGAGTGGCTTTAGTGCAATCCCAAAGATGATTTGACCTCTACCCCTTTACAGAGTCAGCCCCAATCTGAAATATACACGCAATATACAATCAGAGAAATACACAGGGAAGAGAGGTGGGTGGGGAGGAAGAAAGTTAATAAAATTCTGTTCTTTCTTTAGTCTCAAAACCCACAGTTTTGAATTAACTGCTCAGTGATCCAAATGGCCATGTTGTGGAAGTGGACGGAGGGCCCACAGGTTGGACACTGCAGAGCCTTTTACCTAATAACTAGCCCTTACCTGAGAGGTCCTCACTGTCCAGTTCTTCTGCGGAATTGGGCAACTGAGTAAGGCCTTACAAGTAAAAACAAATCGTTTTTCTTTTCATTCCTCAAGGGACATAAACAAAACACTTAAAAACTGAGGATGAATTTCTTAAAATTTAAAAAAAAAAAAACATGAGCCAAATCTCTTGCCATCTCTCTCTCTTTTTTGGAGAGCTTAAATGTATTAATCCATAAGTACATTTCTCCAATCATTTCATTTTGTTATGGATACACAATCAAGGCAGAAAGATTCCTCAGTCTCCACTTTCAAAGCACATGAAACATGAAGGTGAATGTTTCAAATCACTCATTCATAACAGCATGCAGAAAGAAAAAAAATAAAGCCTGATTGTTCGCTGTCGATGTTCTGATAGAGCTCTTAAATACAAATATATTTAGATGTTACATACTGATGTATGTAAGTTTTAGTTCACATTTTACTATAAATTGAAATTCCTGGCCAAGACTGACAAACACAGTTCATTATCAGTTGATGATGATCTTGGATCATTTATTTCAAAATGGTGCGGCATCTGCTAACTGCAGATTGCAGGTTATGCTTTCATCAGAAAATCTGATTTGCAAAATATTTTTCAAAAAGAGAATTTAAAAAACCAGTGGTATTCCTGAAAAAAAGAAACCCTCAAAGCTGAAAAAGCAGTTAGGTCAGGAGATAATCAACTGGAGCCTGAAATGCCTATATCTGAGTTAGCACCAATGTTGGCCAGCTGGGACGGCTCTCAGCTAGCTGTGTTTGGAAGGGAAAGAGGTGAAGGTGGAGACAGATAAACCATGGGGGGCTTAGCGAGTAGATGGCCTCCCTTTCCTCTTGTTGTATTTGCAGGCTACTCCCTTTAATGAAGTTAAAAGCACCACAAAATATTAGGCAATCAAGGGGGCCTTTACTTGTTTCTCCCTGTTTATCTCAAAGTCGTGTCTGGTTTGAGCAGGCCTGCTCCAGGTTCCCTTGTCTGCACAATAATTGGCTAATATTTCTCCGATGAGGTTTGTCACTTTTGAAGATACCTGTGGACCTGTGAAAATGGAATGAGGGGTGTGCTTTTTTTCCCCCCCACCTTTCTCTTCTCTTATGGTCAAGCACAAAATATACTCAGTAAGTATTTGCTGAATTAATGATTTGGGAGTAATGCTCAGTGAACTGCCAGCGAGAGCATAATAGCAACTAAAACAAATGCTCTGGAAATAAGCAATGTCAAACTGATCACATGATTCAAAAGGTCCCAAATCAACAGAAACACTTATGCAGAAATGGACAGTAAAAGCTTGGATTTTGTAAGTTGTTTTATAAAGAAACCAAATGAATATTGATAGCTCAGTCATGTCTGACTCTTTGTGACCCCATGGACTATATAGTCCATGCAATTCTCCAGGCCAGAATTCTGGAGTGGGTAGCTGTTCCCTTCTCCAGGGGATCTTCCCAATCCAGGGATCGAACCAGGGTCTACTGCATGCAGGCGGATTCTTTACCAGCTGAGCCACAAGGGAAGCCCAAGAATACTGGAGTGGGTAGCCTATCCCTTCTCCAGCAGATCTTCCAGACCCAGGAATCAAACCAGGGTCTACTGCATGCAGGCTGATTCTTTACCAGCTGAGCTACCAGGGAAGCCCCTTTATAAAGAAGTCAAATGAATATTGATAGGTTGGTGCTGTGAAAGAGTCATATGAGCTCTTGAAGAATTTCCATCATGACCCTTGGGTGCCAATATGCAAGGGCATGTGCCAATTAAACATGGGAGGATTCAAAATTCATAGATGTTCCCAAACTATGGATTTAGGCAACCATGGTAAAGCAATGAGTAATGCGATAAATTACAGAGGCAACTGAGTAGGGATGTTATGCACTGGTTCTGAAATCTGATTGGGTGAAAGTATTCCCATTTCTAATTGGCTTTATTCATTGTATAAAGACTGATGAACACAATTATTTGAATAATTGTTATAAATGGGCAACATAAAGAACTTCTTTGTAGTTAATTATGAATTTGCAGTTCTCAGGAGGCTAATCCCTCACTTTTACGTGGCCCAATGAATATCAAAGCATTCTACATACGTGCTTGGCACCCACTGAACCATATTAGACGAGGATGTTTCAAGTAGGCAGCTTTACTGCTGAAGGCTTGTTTCCCTGGGGAGGGCATTAGAAAGCTAATTTTACAAAATAAAGACAAATATGTTTATGAAATATCATTGATATGCAAAGTTTCCCATTAAAAAGTGACAGACAGTTTATACACACCTCATTAAAGATGAAACTGTCATTTTTAATGGCATAAACTTTAAAATATACCAAATCATCTGGAATCTACTGCTCATATTACATCTGAAAGTGGGAAGCCATTTAGGTTACTGGTGTTAAATTTATTTTTGCACAACTATTGCTCATTTTATGAATCTATAGTGCTCCTCCATAGCTGGCTAATTTCAGAATAAATATAATTAGGAAGAGTTATTGAAGCACTGAGTGTACAAGTAAAGACAAGCAAAATTTACCTCCTAAAATTGCTTTGGCTTAGGTAGTTTCTTTCATGATAAAAATTATACAGCTCTCATTTTCTCAAAGAAAAAGAGAAAGATGCATTTTATGAGGCAGAGAATAGTCTTCAAAAGGAAACTCTGCCATTTAACAATAAGTGGGAAATTACTTCTGAGTTTTGCTCTTACCACTTGTTGAAGCCTTTCCTCCTCACTTCAATTAAAATGTATTCAACACATTTTCTAAACTTCGTTAAACAAATGAAAGTTTACTTTTGGTCCACATGGAATTTTCTTTTGAGCAATTAATAAAATCCTGAGGTGCAAACATGATGATTTGATACATGAGAATCATCTCTTCCACAGACAGGAATCTCACTCCTTCGTGATGCGATTACGGGCTGCCTATCCTGTGCTTTTCTGCAGACACTGCTTCTGCTGTTGGGATAGTTACTCCTCCTTTCCAGCAGAACTCAATGGCTTCTAAAAATGCTATGAATGGCATGGCAATTTTAAACCAGGTTAAGGAAAACTTCAAAAATTAGAAACAGCAAGAAATCCTAGAGATATTTAAATAAATTCAAGGTCAAGTAAAATCTGAATGTTTGGGGTTGAGTTCATCAGGGTTCCCCCTTTTTTTCCTGAAACTTCCAAAACAGAATGATCAAATAAAATCTCTAGGAAACAAACAACTTCCCACTGGCCCTAGTATTATTCCCATTATGAAAAAGTAGGCGATGGTCTCTCTCTTACCTAAGCAGCACACATCTGATCACTTGGCCATATTACGGAATCTGTTACTTCCATCACCAGCCATTAAGAGTTCAGACGCCCCTGGTTGTTTTATTCTAAAAGCTCAGTCAGTCATCCTGTTCTTCCTGCTTTGTCAGCTTTTCTGGAGAGTTTTCCCCTTCATCCCATTAGCAGAAATTTGGTTCACGCCGTTAAACAGTAGCATATTGTTTGCAAACTGCATAGCAAGGCTGAAACACAATCTTCAGGTCCTGCAGCCATTCGTAAACCTCTTTAGCTTGGTTCTTGAGTAGAACACACATGTCTGCAGAGTCCCTTGACTGAATGACAGCCTTCGAATGCCACTGTTGTGCACTCGAACAGAGAGGTGTGCAGAGGGGTGCATACACAGGTGGTGGACATAGAGGTTGTAATAATGCGCACTGCTGGCTACTGCTCCTTAAAAATGGGCTTCAGAATTTCCCCACAATTGAACAGAAAGATAAGATAAGAAATTTCATGTGATTTTAGACTTCCATCACGGCTTGCACTACTTGTAAAATTAGTTAGGGAAAGAGAGATTTGTGGGGTAGTTACCTAAGGGCAGTGGTCTAGGAGAAGAGCGTGGATCTAGCACGGGGCCAACGTTTTGGAACCAAAACTGAAAATGAACAATTATGTCAGAGGGCTTCCCGGTGTGAGTCTCGCTACGCTTGCAGACTGAATTAAAAACTAGTTACGTCATTTGGGGTTATAAATCATGAGCCCATCAGCCTCTAATGTATTAAGAGGTGGAAAGCAAAAGGACAGGTAGCCTTGAAAACAAAAACAAAAACAGAAACAGCAGGGGCATAGAGGGAGAGAAAGACAGAGAGAAAACCCCAAACCCAGAGGAAGCCAGCCGACTGCAGTGCAGCAAAAGCACAAGCACTATTCCAGACCACGGGCATGCGATCACCCAGACCTCACGGGAGGGAGGCGGGTGGGGAAGCGAGAGGGGACACACAGGGCACAAACAGAACACGGCACAAGACACTTACGGAGACGCGCCCGCATGGGGGCAAACAACAAAGCCCATCACACACACCCACACATCAAGAGCCATGAGAACGACGACACCATCCGTGCGCACATCACTCATGCATTTCTGCCGTCAGTTTCAGACCGTATGGTGCCAGGATTTGGCAGAGTGTTTTTTTTTTTTTTTTAGCATTGCTCAACATGCACACATGACACAGGATTCTTCCTGTCCAGGCCTTAAGGATGAGCTCCAAAAACACAAATGCTCAAGATCCTTCTTCAAAGAAGATCCCTTCAGTCACCCTGGTCTAGGAATCCCGTTCTTACACTCACATTTATCTTTACTATCAATTAGATCCTTAAAGAAACACTGTGGCTGATTGTTGTTTGGTTTCTTTTTGGAGAAAATCCATTTGCTTTTGAATCATGCCCATGCACTTCTAACCTTCCAATACATGCTTATTTCAATCAGATATTGGTTAAGAACAAAAGGTCAACATACATCAACAACTGATATACTTCATACATACTCTAGCAACACAAGCTTGAATAAAACATTTTAATGAGTCTTCAAAGGGAAAGCATTTTGTAAAAAAAATAAATTTTTTCCTTTTTAGAAAGGAGAAACATGGGAGGAAATCCACTATGAATACTTTAGGACCAGTACAATGGCCACAACTGGCTGATCTAGTATGTCTTGTCATTTAAGTTGCCAAGTTATCAAACCACATTTTTCTAGGCCCAGATCCCCAACAAGAACACCTCAAGATAAGTCTCCAGTGAATCTTAGTCACATGGGTTTACTGATAAATCACTTCAATAAAATCAGTTAAATATCCTCATCTCCTTGGAAATCTGGTCCCCTGCTTTGTAACTTCCATCACATTCTATTACCTTTTCTATCCTGGCAACTGACGTGGAAGACTTCTTTCCCCCTCTGTCAAGTCAAATTCTAGATATTACTTTGGCTTTCATTTAAGCTTTTTGCTGTGGGCTGGAGAGTATGCTGTTTAAAAGTGGTAGGATCCCTTTGTGAGGATGCTATGAGGGTTTTAGATAGGTTGGGGCATGTATTTATAAATGCATTTTATAGGAATCAACCTGGATTATCACGTCTCTCCTCTTGCTGTTAAGGAATCATATATGTACATATATATAGATACATATATACACATATTATTCTTATTTCCTTTTTTCCTCCCCGAATTTCTTGGCTCAAGGTATATGTCTCATGCACTGCTGGTCAACAGCATCCTACCTGAGATATTGCAGGCTTGAACACTATCCCTGAACTAGTAAGAAAGTGCTTGCTTCTTACGGTACACAGGCATCTCGTTTCCTGTCACAGGAATGTGAGTTCTGTTCCAAGTGTCTCTTTATTATACCCTCAAAAGAGATCACCTTCACTTTCTCTTTCTCCACAGAGAAATATATGATCATATGGAGAAAGAGAAAGTGAAGGTGATCTTTTTTTGATCCTATTAGTATCCTAAAATCAGGACTGGCCCCAAAGTTAATTTCTCATTTTTCAGGTCAAGGCACATACTTTTACCTTGATTATCCCACCCAACTCCAAGACCTAAAACTATTAGTCATATAAGTACACTCATTTTATTAAAGGGACCTAGAAAACAGAACTCAGGAGTCTTAGGAGATAAATGACCAATGTTTCTTCAAAAGAACTCACAGAAATCAGGAATCTTATGGTTACATTTGACCCTGGAGTTAATCATTGAAAGCTCAGAACTTAAAACATCCTAAAAAGAATAGAATAAAATCTCTTGAACTACATTAAAATAGCCTTAAAGCTCTGAGAATAATCAATAAAAGTCAGGAAGTGCTCAATTAATGATGAAACCTACAAATAACCAAGCTTAATGGAGTGCGATGCCTAAGATGTAGCAGGCACTATGGGGCATTACCTTGGAAAGTGGAAGTTTTATACCTAATTGATTTCTCATGATTGTTGGTGTGTCTGGCCGTTTAACTAATTTTATGAACTTTTCCCTTTATGCCAATAACAGAAAAGGGTGGGGAGAGGTGGATTAGGGCCTGAAAGGGTATTACCCCATACCCACCTCTGTTCTGCTTTCTTAGAATTTCTCATCAGGAGGTCCAGGTATGGAGGTGGTCTGCCAAGTATCAAGGCCTGACCTTCAAGGCCAGCTTACACAGGTTTTGTCAGAGATTTCTAACTGGTAAGGTCTAAATGTAGGTCTATTTAAGAAGGTCAGTCGTGCTTGGAAGAGCTGTTTCTCTAAAAGTTGAATGAACTACATAGGCTTGGCTGATCACCTTTTGTCATTTAAATGATGGATTTCAACTCTGCCACAGTGTGCAAAGTGATTTAAGTAGGCCGTTTACCAAATAATTCCCTTGGATTCAGTTATTAAAATTCAGCCTACTTTTAACTAACATCTCTCTCCAAAGCACAATATCAGCAGGGTGAGATTTGAGCTAAGTAATATACAGATGAAACATGATTCTCATTTTCTAATGGGAGAGACATAGAAAAGTGAATAGACCTCTTCCAACCTAGGAAGTCAGAGGAGAAATTGGGAAAGGGATTCCCTGATACCTGCTCCTGAGCTTCACTTACTTGATTTTTATTCACTTTTGGCTGAAATCATAATGAGTTTGTTCTTTTAGTCTTTTGTCTACAAGATACCCCCCCAACAAATGATCTTTTTCAGGTCTCAGTTAATGCTGTTGAAATGTATGTATGGTATCCTTCTTAGTCTGGAGATGTTTTCTGCCAAATGTATAAACTTATATGCACACATGGAGATTAAGTGCACGTGCTCATGGAGGTAAATACAATTGGGAGTATAATTAAAGAACAAACTTCTTCCTCATTCCTACGTCATGCATTGAAACAGGAATCTTTCGCCCTGATCTGTCCTACAAATGACTCCTCTTCAAGATGTACCTGGGACTCTAGCCTATAAATGAAGAAAGCAACTGGGCCTTTAATTCAGATGCTATGATTTTAAGGCAAATATTAGTTCTTTTTTGGAGTCCCTTATGCTTCAGGGTCTGGTGGCATTGTAGAAATAAGGGCTACATGCAGCTAAAACTTCCTCTAACCCAGCTAGCCGGCGCAGAGGCAGCCTCATCTCAGACTGCATCCATTGGCCACTGAACTTTCAACAGAAATGACAAGACTCGACATCCTTTTAAGCCTCACAAATTAGAGTACATTTATGAGATCAGTCTACTTGGAACACAGTTTCCCTTGAAGACTACATTTCTCTTTTTCCCAGGCTTGCCTTGCCGCTCAGCAGTGCTGAGAAAGTAGATAAACAGTAATGTGGTACCAACCGTGAACTGCTGGTTCTGTCGTCGCCGTGGTGTCTACAGACGGGAACAGAGGATTGGAGGAAGGGAAGAAACAGGAGGAACGGCATGCAAAAAAAGGGAAAATGGAAAAAAATGGAACAGATAATATATGAGCAAGCTTTCAAAGAACATCGCGTGACAAGCAATAATAAATGAAAAGCCAAAAGCATTTGAAGTGAGTTGCACTGTTTTAAGACATGCCTTCAGCTCAAAGCTGCGAGCCAGTGAGGATAACAGTAACTTCTTTGGTTTTGGGAGCTTGCCAGGACACATCTATTTGCTAGACAAGAGTCAGGGGAACATGCAAAGTGATGAGAAACACCAGTGCAAACCCAGTGACTGGTGGATGGCTCTGAACGCACCAAGGCTCAGGACTGCGACACAAACACTCAGTTGAGAGGCTGGCTGAACAACAGATTCATACATTCAAACATTGCCTTTGTTTTAACCCAACCCACCCGGGCACTTGGGCTTTACTCCCAATCAGGCATCACTGAGTCAGCTGCACATTTAGGATCCTTTTACGGCTCATAGGCAGATGCCTGCAGATGAATACAGGGGTTCAAGTTTTTCATCCAGTGTGTTATCTCAGCAGAATTCAGCTGGAAAGTTCAGTTAACTTGGAGGCCATGGGGATGAACATGTAACAGGTTTTTGGACTGATCTTTATACACCCACACCCACAACCACACACACAGACACTCACCACTCACCCATTCTTCACTCTGCAGATCTTACTATGTTACACTCTTAAGAGCAGAAGTCTGGCATGGAAACACCAGGTCCACGTAATTTGTGAAACGCCGCTTCTCATCATGTGACATTCCCAAAGTTAAAGCATCCAGTCATCCAGACCCTTTATCCAGAACCACTTTCACTGCTGTGAGCTGCCAGAAGTCCTGCCTCCAGGGTGAATTAGGAGATGGCACATGATGCTTTTTCACTGCCAGATGCACTTGCTGTGGAAGAAAACATGGTTTGTCTCTTTCTTCTTCTATTTCTAATGCTGTTCAAGTTTTCTCCTTCAAAACCGTTCAGGCTTCAAAATCAGTCCTGCTGTATTGGCTCCTCTTCATGGAAAATTCCCCAAGGGGCTCCAGAAATTTCCTTTCTCATTTTGGCTACAGGGGAAGTGGGATAAATATCTAACAAAATGCATGGTGACATTCTTTTTCCAAAGTCTTATTTAACACCACTCTTCTAGCCAACTCCATTCCGCCATCAACCCATCTGGCCGGGTTTTAACGTTCAGTTCCACCTCTCAAGGTGTCTCCCTCCATGGACCCCCTCTGGCCAGAGCAGTGGTGACACCCACACACAAGCTGGTCATGTCGAGGGGAAGTGGGATTTGGGGTTAACACTGTTGAGTAGTTGTCTGTACTTTTTTTAAAAAATCATGCAGCTGGTAATTATTTTCACGAGTTTAAGAGACTCCGAAAGACTCTTTCGGACTTGACACAGGCAATGTTTAAATGCACCATAATGCCAAAATGCAACTTTGTTTTTGGTCCAAGGAGCCTGGTGCTTCTGATTTGTAAATATGACACATGAATTCACACCGGTGTTTCCCTTCATTGGCATGCCCTCCTCAGGATCCTAGACCATCAAAAAATTAGAGCCCTTCTAAGGAGCCAGAATTAACTACAAGTCTGAGAGGCCATTGCAGCTTAATATAACTTATAGCTGAGTTTCTGAAGAACAGATGAAGGAAAGAAAAGCATAAACCACATCAGAACGCAATACTTACTGACAAGTCTGTGTGCATAAAATAGCAGTTAAAAAACAATACCGAAAATTGTACAGTTGAAACATCTCTACATCAGAGGCTCACAACACATCTCCTTACTTGAAACATCCAAATCAAGGTTAGTTTGCGGTGCTTTTAAAGGAGGGGCAAAATCAAATGCACATTTGTATAGAAACACTTAAATGCAAGTTTATACATTCTATGGCTAGACACTGGTTCTTTTCCAAAATTTTTTTTAAAAGAGCAGTAAACATTTTGGTTCATTATTTTTGTAGCAGCATTCTAATATGCTTTCACCAGTTAAATCATTAAAATAAAATGAAAGAAAGGGATTGGGGTAAAACCTAAGGGTCCTCAAAAATGATGTCTTAGCATTAACAGATGACTTGTAGGAAGACAAGAAACTGCCTTCCTACATCACAACATCATGTTGGCTTTATGACAAAATCAAACAAACAGAAGCTGGGTGTACACTACTCTGTGGGTCCCAGAGGATAAACAAAAGAAGTTTACAGTGCAGCTTGCCTCCTTGTTCTGGGGATGCAAAATCCATCAATTGCACCCAAAAGGGAAGAGAAAGGGAAGTTGAGAAGGAAAACACACAGTTCTAAAACAGTTAAAAGCAAGCACATGTTCAAGTAAACAACACAGTTACTGCAGCTGGGAGTGGCAAAAACCAGGGATCAGCAATGGAGCAGAGACCGCAGCAGACACACAGCCTGGCTACAAAGTTGAGACCGAGATTGGAGGGTATACTGGGGGAGTTGCTGATTCCATTTCTCTAAGAGCATCTGGTGTGGTATCTGAACAGAGGCTATTTCAAGTAAAGAATGAAAAAAAAAAAAATCCTTTAGAAGTGACTTTGTGCTCTCCACAGGACAGCACTGTGACAGAATCTAATTCTCCTTCATAATTGCATTACGACTTCACGCAGAAACCATAGACACCCTGGCTCTGAAGTGAGTGTGGCTCTGTGCGGTAGGATTTGTTAAGTATTGTAATCAGAAGGCTGGAAAGATGTGCTAGCCCACCCCTGTGAATCAACTTGTAGGGTCACTATATTGTTTTACAACATTCTAAGCACAGGCAAGACGCAAACAGTAACTTTCCAGTAGAAGATAACATAGGCTGTAATTAACTTGAAAAATGAGAGTGCCTAATTGCCCTAACGGAGGGTTTCTTCAAACCTCATTCTGTGGCTGTCTTTAAAAAATAATCTTTGCACTAAGCCTAGGAGAAAAATAGGTCACAGAAAGTTGAGGTGGACTTAACGGTGGTATAGGGCTATGAAATTAAAAAGGCCTTGTTGAGCTATTGTCTCTATTTTAATTTTAATTACAATGAGGGAGTAATTTATCGTACATTTATTTTATATGGTCAAGAAAAAACAATCCCACGTTCTTGCAAAGCCAGTAAGTGTGTATGGTCTTAATAGTCACTCCCTAGCTGTTTTATGAGTATAATTAAACAAGGTAACCAAGGGCAGGGCCTGCACTGCTGTTTGAAAGATGAACATTTCGCTAAATATCGACTTTCAGTCTCCCAGCCATACAGTTTATGGAACTCTACCTTGAATAAATTAAACATCACCTATATTTCATGTGACAGTATATTTTCAAAATCAAAAGGTTCAGACAATATGTCAGATTAGAGACTCTAGCTGTTCAACCAAGAAGCAAAAAAAAAAAAAAAAAAAAAAATCCCCCAAACAAAACCCACCAAAAAATGTGTGTGAGGCAGCTGGACACTATTTAGTTGAAACAGTCATGTGTAAGCTCCACTGTGGCACATTCTAATCCTTTCATATGGATTCTCTCCAACTTAGAATTGTTCATTGAGTGTGACAGACTGGGGGTTTAAAACTAATCCATAAATTAGTCCGTGGTCTCAAACACAACGGGTGCCATAAATGAAAATGAAAATCCAAGAACAAAATTAAATTTACAACCTTAAATACTTTTTCTTCTCCAATTGCTCTGTGGTGCTCCTGCTTTACAATACCCAGATTCACTGCAAGGCTGCCTTTTTTGGGGGGGGCAGGGAGGGGTGGGAGTAGGGTATACATTAAAAAATGCACAGGGTAATAACCCAGAGAACCCAATCTGCTCGAAAGCAGAGCTTAATTGTAAAGAATTTAAATTCTGCCATTTTGATTGTCATAAGCTTAGATGAAAGCATACTAAGCAGTCCAGACATATTTTAATACACTTTCCCTTGGTTTATTTTCTTAACTAAAGTCAATAAGGAGCCAATGGGTTTTCTTAATTGAATTCCTCTTCAGTTTGTGTTATGGAACTGCTTTAAATCTGGATGCCGGGGCAGGCGAGGAATTCCCCTGACAATTTTATTCTCACAGTTGTGCCGCACTAGCCAAAATATATTATAGCTTTTTTTCTTTTCTTTCTTTTTGACATACTTGAAATCTATTGAAAGCAAACATACGTGCTAAAAAATTAAACTTTGAAATTTATTTTCTACCCATTCCCCAGTTAATTTTCTTCCCATTTATGTTAGGTTTTAATTAAACTCCCATTTCTCAGGGATGGGGGAAGTGGATAGGAATGAAGCTAACAGGCCCGAGTATGAGACTCATGAGAAGCTCCCTTCCGTCTTCATGTAGCCTCTCCTCTGAGGGGAGAGACTGACCCGTGAGAAGCTCCCTTCCATCTTCACATCGCCTCTCCTCTGAGGGGAGAGACTGACCCGTGAGAAGCTCCCTTCCGTCTTCACGTCGCCTCTCCTCTGAGGGGAGAGACTGACCCACAAGAAACTCCCTTCCGTCTTCACGTTGCCTCTCCTTTGAGAGGAGAAGCTGTGCACCAAGGATCTGCGAGAAGGGGACTAGGTTCGGTTTTTCCTTTGGTTAATTTCAAGTTTTGTTAAAAGCTTCTTCAGAATTGTTCACGAGTGCTGCTATGCCCCTGAGATCTTGGCATCGGCAAGCCAGATGTTCTGTACCGTGGATTCATTTAACGAGGAGAACAATCCCTCTCCCACGTTGTTTGTCAGTGCTGGGTGGGAGGCGTGGCAGAGAGGGGCGAGGCACGGTGACGGGAAGGTAGGGACAAGGAGGCTGATGGTGGGCAGTGGGGAGCAGCTCTAGAAGTAGCAGCTGATACTCGTCCCCGGGTAGATACTCCCAGGGTCCTTCCTGCCAAGTCCTGCATTGCCCAACAATGAGATCCTCCAACTTTCTAATCCTAAGAAACCTGTATTTAAAGTGAGATGATTTTTTTTTTTTGCACTGTTGTGCATCAGTCTTCAGTATGAAAACATGTCAATTCCTTCTCTCTTGGATTCTTTTTCAACAAGGAGCATAAGAGTATGGATGATGACAGAAATGATGATTAGAAGCATTAGAAAAATTCTCACTTCTTATCCCTCATCCCCTTTTAAAAAAAATGCAGAATCAGGTGCCCTTCATCATTAATTTCTTCCATTCTCTCGTAAGTCAATTGGGTCAAAACCAGTTGGCTATTGACGGTATCTGTAATAAGCTTATCAGCAGCAGTAAAATAAAAATGGGCACACTTGAGGTAGTATGGAAAAAAAATGGTCAATGCACTTAGGGGGCAAAAACCTGAAAAGGGAGCTCATTACAACAAAGATGGCTCCTGAGTGTCTGCTAGGGCCCTAATAATATTCTTGTCACCAGACATACTGGCATATATATCAGTAACATTTGATAAGCATTCAGTAAATGATGAATGAAAACCAGTCTTAATGGAGTAGATACAAACTCAAGAAGAAAGGCAATTTAGTAAACATTCTAGGATGAGAGATGAGTATCTCCTAGCAACAGTGGTTTAGTATATACCCAGGATATAAACACACATAAGACAGGCACACACACTGAAGATAGATGCTTGAGGTAAAGTTAGGTCTTCATGCTTAATTTCCAAAATGTCATCCTTTCATATCCACTTTCTATACATTCCCTGATGGCACAGACCAACTTCTACTTCTGTGATATCTCGCCAATCTTCTGCATCAGCCCTAAGTGCACAGTATCTCTTGCTACTGAGTTCCGGTGGGTATCATCTATTCCCTCAGCTATATTTCAAGGGGTTCCAGGAATTTACTGTCTCCATGGGTGCTAGCACGCCGCTATACATATTATGGGTCCTTGATATTTGGTGAATGAATGCCCTATGAGCATTACCCTTGACATCATGCAAATGTCAACAGCAGAGTGTAGGGATCATGAAGGCAGGACCCTGGATAACAGACAGCTCAATGTGGAGCAAAGCTCTATAGTCAGTCTTAAGTCCCTTGCATTTAGGAAACTAAAAACATGTGCCAGGGTGTTAAGTTTCCCCAATTTGGCATCTTCTACAAATATCCCCTAAGGATAAAGGCTGTTCTCACCTCCTTTATGTATGTGATCTGACCCACATTACACACAGAAAAGCTTACGAATAGGAGACTATGAAAGCCAAAATAATAGTGTGAGCCTGGGGGACACACTTTCTCCAAGGTATACTGAATACTGGGTGCTCAGATGCCAATAAGAAAATCCATGCTGTTTTCTTTTCCAAGAAACACAAAATATTTTAATTGGATATGTACTTTCAAAAAGAGAAAAATTCATTTAGAAATGACCTACTTCATTCTTATGAAAGGGTTTTTAAATGTGTTTCAGATTTTGGCCCTATAGCTATTCATTTCTTATTCTAAGGTGATTTTAATTTTTTAATTTATGACAGTTGCACGTATAAGTGTGACCTACAGGTTGAACTCCTCCCGGCCTGAATTTTATATTTAGGCTGCTAAGGGTGTTTAAAACTGAGTGCTATTTTCTATGGTACTTTTCTCATCAAGCATCTAACCCAGGGCACAACCAAGCAGATCCAATACAATATCCACATTAACTACGGAAGGAAACACAGAATATTTCCCTAAGGTGACTGACCCAACTGGCAGACAGGGGCAAAACTATCCCCAAACACAAAACAGGTATTTTTATGTACATCTGATATACAAAATCAACCAATTTTAAAGAAAGCTCAAAACAAAACAGAACAATGCTCCCCCCTGTATGGCGATAGATTTTTCTTTGATTCTGGTTTCTGAAAGGAATCTCCATGGAGGACTGTTACCATGGGTAATGGTTGGCTGTCTCTGTATTTTAGAAGAGGATGCCAGGGACAATTTAAATTATGCAGTTTGCACTTTCATATTATAGCATG
Source organism: Budorcas taxicolor (assembly GCF_023091745.1). Taxonomy (NCBI): domain Eukaryota; kingdom Metazoa; phylum Chordata; class Mammalia; order Artiodactyla; family Bovidae; genus Budorcas; species Budorcas taxicolor. The sequence continues at coordinate 25,206,850 of NC_068924.1, forward strand.
TATCCTCCATGAATGAAACCACACAGACTTGATGTTAAAAGAAAAAAAAAATAAGTGGGGGCCTGCCAGTAGCAATAGTCAAAACAGAAATATGTGGTTAGAATATCAATGTACATGAAAGAGAGCAGAGACACCAAAGAATCTTAAGGGACATCACAGGAGGCTCTGTGCGGCTCCCATCCCAACTCCATCCCTCAAATGGCTTTTTATTCAGAAAAAGATTCTAATGGTGGGTGAATAGTTGCAAAGCCACAACAATGCTCATATGGCAAACTGACATCAAATCATCCTTTCAGGACTCTAGAGCCTGCAAAAATCTTCCAAAGATGAAGCTACCTTTAGATGTGGCCTTTACATCTAAGTCAGGAGAGCTTCCCCACGCAGAATGGATGTGAGGCAGGGATGCCCTGCTCCTCCACCCACCTATGATTCTGGGTGGGCAGCATCAAGTCAGGCTGTCGTTGCTGAATAGCTAAGTCATATCTGTCTCTTTTGTGATCCCATGGACTGTAGCCCACCAGGCTCCTCTGTCCATGGGATTGCCCATGGCAAGAACACTGGGGTGGGTTGCCATTTCCTTCTCTGGGGGATCTTCCTGACTCAAGGATCAAACTTGTTTCTCTTGCATTGGCAGGTGGGTTCTTTACCATCAAGCCATGTGGGAAGCCCCAGGTTGGGCTCACAATTCCTCTTTTACCAGGGCCTCCAGAATGAAGTGCTAACATGTTTTGAGGGAGTCAGGTGACTGAGAACTCATGGAGGCCTGCCTCCCTAACAAGGGGAACAATTCGATTATTCCGGTTGTGGAAGATAAAAGACAATGCTGGAACACTTCCTTTCAGAGACATCAGAAATCATCTATGACCTTTTGAGTTTAAAAACATTTTTTTCGACTGCATTTGTACATTTTGCTTGTAATGAAACTCTGACCTAGGGAATGTGTTTCAGTCATTGCATTTGCCTGGGAGAAAATAAATAAGATGCCTGTGGGCTTCCTCTTCCTTTTTTTTTTTTTTAAGCCAACGCTTTATGTTACTGTCACTAGATTTAGCTGTCGAAGCTTTTAAGGCTAATGGTTAGCTGTAATATACCAAACAGTACAAGAAAGAAGAGCAGTAGAAATTAATTTAGCTCTCCATTTGTCAAGATTCAGTCTGGAAGATTTTTTTAGGAACCAATCTAAATCTAGGAGATGGCCTGGACCTTTAAAATGGGACGTGGAATCATTCGGCTCCGTAACCTTTAATCTGTTTGAAGAAAGGAGCAAATGTTAAATTCCACAAGTACACTTTCTGGGCAAGATAAATATATATAACACTGCTTGTTAAGACACAGCAAGCCTGTGAGATCACACCCATTAAGGCAACGGATTCTCCAGTGTTGTTTTAGAGGCAATTTTGCTTTAACGACTCTTGGGTGTGCCACTGAGAAATCAGGGCATTCATCACCACAAGTGCATCTGTGTGTAGAGAGGGTTCCGCTAGGAACATCAGGAGGCCACAGGTGCATCTACGATATCGTCTTTCGTGACCTTGAGCTGAGGCCAGGAGATGAGGGGGAGGAGCAGACAAGTCCCTATAAAGGTACCTGTGATGTGGCCAGAAACATAGCATTGCTTGTTTTTAAAATTTCCTCTTAAATGGAGTCTCTGTGGTTGGAACTGTGATAACAGTGAGTTGTAGCTGTTTCAGGATGTGCAATGAGCTTCAGTCTGGACTGAAGGATTTGGAGTGTGATTGAAGCGCCCCTGCCAAGTTGCTGAGATTGACGGCGAGAGGGGAGGAGTTGAGGGGCTGTTATGAAGGGTCTTTAAAAACAAATAAAAACAGCCTAAGCTAGTGGCAGGCCAGCCACAAATGAAAAGTAGTGGCTCCACACTAAGGAGAAATGTGGCGCTTATGCTGTAAACTTGACTCGTTACCTAGATGGAAACTTCTACAAGAAGAGGTAATCAAGGTGGGCTCATACCTGGGCAACTTCTGTAAAGAAAAAAGACCATCAATGGGTTTTCTCAATGGATTCACACAGGCAGGGCAGTGGCGAGTGGGCTGGATGTAATTTACAATGACATTCAAAGGGTCATTGATAGGAAAATTCATGAAAACCTGGTAACAGGAGCTTAAGCTTAATTGGCTCACTACTGGGATGAGAGGTAAGAAATCATGAAAGGCAAACACCTGGTCCATAGCATGGAGAGATGTTAGCATGGTTGCTCTAGAAATCAGAGTCAGGAAGGAGCGACTTTGCTGTCTTTATTAACGATACAGAAAGTGGGAGGAATCTATTTGCTCTACTCATAAACTGAATTTACTTAAGAAGCAGAAGAAACTAACAGAAAGCTAAAAGGGAAATACACACAGATAAGAATTTAGGAAGCAGCCTGGCTGGAGCTGAGTTTAGAGTGAGACACAAACACCAATTGATGGATTTTCAGAAGCTTTTCAATTAAGGGCACACACTGATGTTTTCACAAACACCATTCAAACCATCCTCACTAGTGGCTTATTTCAAAGTTCTCTGTTCCACTGTAATACTTGAGAAAGGTGAAGAAAAGTGAAATTAGACCATCTACTGTTATATTTCATAAACTGATGAGGCCTCCTCTTTCACTGACCACTTAGAATTTTCATTTTGTCTATCTCGCCAAGTCCTGTGAAAACTGAAAACATCTCCAGAAAGTTAATGTGAAGGATGTTTGCCATATCTAGGGTGGTAAGGAGGATAAAGATGAGTATACTATTCAGCGATTTTAAAGAAGTCCAGTGATAGGATTGTACACCAGAGCACATGGCTCAGAGATGGAGTGCAAAAGTTAATTTTTAAAGAGATTTTTTTTGGGGGGAGGGTCTCATAGAATAATTACTTTTCCGTGTTTCTGGGGCAGGTACCTGGCGACAGCAGGTAGGTGCAGCCTTATGTAAGGAAATCTTGCATGACTAGCTGACATGGTCAGGCTGTAACCTTTCCCACCCTGGCTGGCAGAGAAAACGCCAAGCCTCCCAGACAAGCAATATCAAGCTTTGAGAGCTGCTGAGGACCAGAAGAAGGGACTGGAAGGCACATCTCCTCCCTCGGGGATGGTCAGAAATAGGAGACAGTGAAACTTTTTGAATAAGTTTCAGAGAGTCCAAAGAGCTAAACCACAGAGTGATAACTGCTGTGGCTGCCTCTTCCACTCCTCCAACGTTTAACGGAGGGCAGCAAGGGGTACAGGAGTGCCCAGCGTGGAAAGGATGGTGGGCCCCCAGGCGACACACTCTCAGCAGGTACTCTCTGGGACAAAAAGGATGATGCATTTAGGAACATGGCCCACACAGGCATGGTAAAGGCTGGGTATTTTCTTTCACATGGATTAAGATGAAATTAAGACAAGGAGAGGATCCAAAGCCAGGATACTTACCATTTTGCCAACCGTGGCTAAACACAAGCTATCCAGCCTCTAAGAGCCAGGCTGCCATTTTCCCTAGCATTTTGCTTTGCACGGTGATGCTTAAAAAAGAATTCTGCAAAATAGCTGATCCTACTGTTAAATTGCTTGGATGTTAAAGATTTTTCTGAGGTCCTTAAGATTCAACTTGAGAACAAAGTATGTAATGTCTTTCAAATTACCAAATGAAGGAATACTTCAATTCCAAGGATTCAAAGAGACCTTTTAAGGCTTCTTTTTTTATACATACCAGAAAGACAATATACATTCAGGACATTTTCAATGGCAATGAAGGTACCGTACCTGTGATGATGGTGAGGATGGTGGTGGTGGTGGTGGTGGTGGAGGTTGTTGTGGGAGGAGGGATAGTTGTGGGGGGATCTGGATAAAAAAAAAAGGAAAATCAAACCCACAATGCTGAACACAACAATGACCAGTAATGACAAAACAAAGGCATGAAGACACTGAGATGTTTGTTTGAAACTCAAAACCCCCATCCCCCCACAGAGATTTATGTCTTCTAATTATATCCCAAAGCCTTATCCAGAAGAGCTAAGAAAAGAAGAAAAGAAAATTTGTACTAATGAAGTGAACTAGGGATGAGAAGACGAGAAGTAGAAAAGGGAGGAAAAAATAAACACCTATGACACGCTCCCATCCAGCTTCAAAGGGTGGGGTTAGACCGACTCAGTCCCCGAGAGGGCACAATGTCTGCAATTTCTTTCATACTTTTACCGGTGGGAGAAAGGAGGAGATGGCGCTGCTCTATCTAAAGGGCTCCTATCGGCCAAGGGAGAGTGCTCGCCTGCCTCTTGCTCTCTGACTGTTAACTTCATTATTCTCCATCAATACATCCCAGCAGGAAGTAAAACTACTTCTATACTTGTAACAAATACAAAGAAGAGAGAATGTCACCACTAAATATCAAGTTCCAGGCATGTGAGATTTTACTGAGATTTTATTTCTTAAAAGTCAATAAATTTTACAACTTATAAATATTAATGAGTTCGTTGCCTTTGCTTAAGCCTGACCTACGTGGGCGACAGTGATAACACTGAAGAACATTTCCATCTTGTAAACAAGACAACTAAATATAAACAAGACTTGACCCTAAAACCAGGAAATCTGATAGGAAATTCTCTGTCAGCTGTTTGATATACTGTATATTCTTCTATAATCTCAAAAATTTTTTGGGGGGGGGGAAGGGAAAGCAAATATGAAAGAGAAAAAAATTTTTGACCCAAATGATCAAACTGAATGTGTTAAATTGTCAGCAAGACTTTGAACTAAAGCAGTCATTCTGCTATAATAGAGCATTAGATGACTTGAAGGCTTTTGATTTTAAATTTTATCTAAAGCCCGTCAACTTTTTCTCCTTGACACATCTGGTGTCCTTTCATCTCCAAGTGAGCTCTCAGACTGTCTAATTAATACATCCAAACTTTAATTATATATTGTACCTTTATTGTTGGCACAACTTCCTGGAAGTTTACAAAAACATTATCTTGGTGTTTGGTTAGACGGTCTGCTTAAAAGATTCCACCATTGATCAATAATCTGAGGTTTTCATTTTTCTCACAAACTTCTCTCACACATACACAAATGCGCAAATTTGACAGGGAAGAATCAACAGCAGACGGGTCTGTTTTAGGGGAGACTCTGTTTATTTGAGGCTGCCAGCAAATTACTAGTGAAAGCAGCCTCACACAAGCGCCAAAAGGAATCCGTTAAAAAAAAAAAAATCCATTCTCCTCCAAGAAGTAGAAATGATTAAATTAATAATTTCAGATGGCTTTTTTAGAAGAACAGACAGTATGTCCAGCCGAGCTTTGTGGATACTTGCTTACGGAGGCCACAGGCAGTGAAGCATTTTGTGACCCGGCAGACCACCGGATGCGCGCACACCCTGCGGCCGGTGCAGGGACAGGTGAGGTGGGGACGCCAAGGTGAGCGAGGGCACTGGTCCCCCAAGATATCCTGCTCTGCCCACGCCCCACCTCAGCCGCGCCCGGAGACCAGCCTTCTTTGTTCTGATTCAGTGACGATATTTATCACTCAAAAGGAACATCTGTAGCTGGGAGACCTCCCCTGATATACTATAAAGCTATTTCTGCCCCTATTTCTAAATGCATGGGCACAAAATGTGTGATGTCCACCACACAATCAAAGTGCGCCTGAAGGTGGTCTGAAACTACGATTACAGACACGGAGAGATACAGAGACTAACGAGGGCAGAGGTTTCAGAAACAAAGGTCACCAGTCCCTTTCAGTTTGTGAAACTCACACACTTTCAATTATTTTACCACTACTGGGGTAATCTGTCCTTCACATGTGGCTCAAGTGACCTAAATGAATTAGATTCCGTTACCAGCTTTAACGCTTAGATCACTTCTAGTGTTAAGAGCAATGTGAGGTCACTATTTAAGAAAATACAGAGTGGAGCTAATAAGCTATTTGACACATAGAGGCTAAAAGAACAAAACCAATTGGGGCTGAGGCACTAACTAGATAGATTCTCCAAGTAAAGAAGTTACTTCCAGAGAATTAAACATTTTAAGGGCACGTTAACTCTGAGTTCGTAACGAACTTTGAAAGTTACTGTAGTAGTGCAATCAATTGGCTTTGAAAAGAAAACCTCCTTACCATCTTCTCAAATTGCTAGAACATTTTATCACTAGAGCAGCAAGAACTGGAGTGCGCATTCTAGCCTGCATCCAAGCATTACTACTAGCACAGGTTACAGAAGGACGGTAGCGTACTGAGGATCTAGCAAACCGCCTAGATCAGGCGACGTGCCCCATGCTGGGCTGGGGAGATAGGCGGATATAGATGCCCTCGCCTAAATGGATGGGTCTCTGTTTCTTGTCTTTTAAATAATGTGCTCTGGCCCAGAGTTCATTCCCAGGGAACAGTCTTGTTCTACCAGGAAGCAGAGAGAGAAAGAGGAACTACAAAGAAAGAAAGACACACGTTTCACTATAGACTTTGGCATCAAAGTATAGTGACTCTAAAACACACTCAGTAAACTTGTGCTTGGGCAACTTATGTGACCCTTCTCAGCTTCGTTTTATCATCTTTAAAATGGAAGCATGATGACATTACCTGGTCATCTTGTTACTATGGAGATTAGAGGTGATCATGCGTGTAAGACTGTCATCTTAGCACGTGGAAGGAAGTGAGAGAGCCCTCAATAAACGCTAAGCCAGAAGCTGGGATCCAAAATTATTTAAAACTACCTGTCCATCAAATCCACAAAACGTTTCTCATCTTGAGATATCGGAACGGTGGGTACAGTAAATCAAAGTTGTTTTTCCACATAACTTAGTCTTCTGAATCAAGGAAGCATATAATAGACTTGGGAAAATTTGTATCTGCTTTTTTAACATCTGCCGTTTTTAAAGAGTTGAAAGAGTCTGTAAACCTGGATAACAGCAAGGTTGGGGCCTTGCATGAGACTCAAACCCTGATGTTAAGGCGGGGGGGTTCATAGAAGTAAAAAGCGAGGGTGGCTGAAAAGTGGGGCACACAGAGCCTCTTTGCACCTACATGGAGAGCCATTCCTTTCACTCTGATCTCCTTAACTACTGGGGAGAATTAATGCTATAATGTGTGGACAACAGACAAAATGGGTTGTGTGTAAAGAAAACACACCTCAGAAGTCTACACATAAAGTGATTAGGTGTGAGCTTTTACTTCTGCTTTATGCTAAAGAAAGAAAACCTCAGGTATAGTTAAGGACTATATTTTAATATCCATGTAAACCTAGGGTAAATCATTTCATTAAATGATTTTTCTAGTTCATCAAAAAGATTGTTCTCCTATTTTCTTCACAGGGAAAGTGGTCAGGTTCTAAGATGTTATGGAGTAGATTTCCCATAGGTAGATTTGTGTGTGTATATATCACATACACTTATTCTTGGATTATTTACATGGCTCACATGAAAGAAATGCACATTCCTGTTCATATATTCACACGACACTGAAATTGTCATGTGTATGGTTATTCATTCTGTGTCAAGTCAGCTCATGACTATTCTTCCTGGTGTAAAACTGAGATTCAATTGGACAGGAGAGACTCAATTTGTCATCATAAGACTAGACAAGCAGTGCACTCTTCAGCTAAATAGAGAATATTCACTAGACACAAAATTGACTGTAAGCTGTAAATGGGAAATAAGTTTAAAATCGCTGGTACAAGTAGATGCACAATACATATTTGTTGACTAGAGAGTGAAATTCCTGATCACGTGCTTTAATAATCCTGCAAAAAGATATTAAGAAAACAGACAAATAAGAAAACAAAAAACAAAAACATGTGTCTAAGGCAGTGGCTATAGTGGTTAACGGAGCTACCAGGGACTTTCTATTTTTTTCCAAGTATTTACTGGCTTGCGACATCTGGGATGTAATAGCTTCATGCTGAAAATAGGATAGTTCTGCTCATCAAAGCAGGAGAAAGGCTAGCCCAGGTATCATCAGAAAATACCACTGGGAATAGACTTTCTGAGCTGAAGAGCCATTAATTGGTAAGGCTGAATTTCGCAGTCATTATTTCTAACATAATCTCCATAGCTTGTGCCTGAGGACACAGCTTTCCTACTCAGCATGACCAGAGTCTGTGATCTAGTGGGAAACCCCCACGGTTAGAAAAGGGAAAGAAAAGGCGCTGTCCTCCTAGTAGAGGCACTGGGGTCCACCTCGGGCCAGGCTTCTTTAATTCTGGAAGGAAACAAACTGGCGTTTTGGCTTGCAACTTGACCAAAAGCTTTAGGAGTGAATTACAAGCAGCAGCTACACAGTAAATGAGTCAAATGGAAGAGGGCTTCATCTTCTCACGTACCGTATACATACAGCATATAATCCGAATGAGCTTTCCCCACTATGTTGGAAGCCTCACAGCGGTATGTACCATTATCTGTTTTGTTTAGGTTATTGATGAACAGGTTGGGCCCCGACAGTACAGCATGTTGAGGCATTTCATCATCGACTCTCACCCAAGTCACCATCACAGGCCTGCAGAAGGAAGGGAGAGAGACAGGTTGCATTATGACTTCCCACCAAGATGTCTGCATCAAACTTCTCACCCACGCAGTAAATGAATCCCATGCAGGGTGACACAATTAAAGAGGACCTACTGGAGATAATTTTAAGTTCACAGAATTACAGCTGTGAAGGCTCCACAAATCTGTTTGGAATATAATTTTCTTAAAAATATTATCAGATGTTGAAAAACTTTCAACAGGCCACAAGCAGGAGTCTCATTATTTCCAATCCATCTTCAACAAACCAGCAAATAAACCATGTGCCCTCTTTTTATGCCCTGCTGTGTGGTTTCACACCAATTCAGACAGGACAGAGCTCACCCATTGTTAATCATCTCATTAATTAGGGGGAAAAAAATATCAAATCCTGGGCTAGTGATACATGCATTAATCTCATGGTTACTAACACACAGAGATATTGGCTTAGAGAGTTGTGATACGTAAGTGGATTTCTTGTTTCGCAGAAAGGAATGGACTTTTACCTCTGAATAGTGCTTTCTCTGGCCTCTGCTGTTTGAAAAAGAAAAAAAAATCACCTCTTCTCATTCTGGAAAGATGCAGTCACTTCCTGTCCCCTTATTCCCTACCCTTAACCTACCCTCCACCAACCCAAGATGCCACCACACCCTCCTAGGCCAAATCCACCGATCTACGTGTGCCTGGGCAAGGTGCCTGCCCTCCGTGGCTCTCCAAGGCCCCCAGTGCTGCTGCCCTTGCCCAGCGTATGCATCCGCAGGTGCCCGGGGACGGGCTCCCAGATCGATGGCTGTGGAGTGCTGACACCTCCATGTGGACCCCTGGGGGCCTCCAGCACTGGCTCATCACAGGCAAGTGTGTTTTCATGATTAGAGACCACATTTGTATCCATCAGGAAAAAGCAAATTTCACAAGGTACTCCAGAGCCTCAGTTGCACACACACACACACACACACACACACACACACACACACACACACAGAGTCTCTTTCTAACTCACTGAATTTATGATCCTTCAAGGCACCCCCTATGAAATCGAGGCCACATCTAGGACTGGGTCTGAAAGCTGCCATTTTCAAGGCAGGGTCACAGGGATCCGAGCACAGAAGTAGCTTCCTTTCATTTCATGCACTACCTCCAGGAGCAGCATCAGGACCAAAGACCCACGCTTCATAATGAACGGACACTCAAGTGAGCCCTGTCAAGCAGCATCCCAGTTTTCCAGGGGGATGCAAACTCATGATTTTTCTTTAATTACATGTGGGTTTGTCATCACCACCCAGTAAATTACTTAAAAATGAGCCTTGCATATGTCTTCCTTGCAGGCAATGGCGAATGGGTCTGCCTGGCAATCAGACCTACTGTCCCGCTGCTTGACAGCTGAAATCATCAGTGGGGGTAAGCGCCGAGAACGTTCACAACATTTAATGGCAAGTTAAATTACCATTTTTATTGTATGCAATTTCTTGAGAAAATAAATAGGTAATATGCTAGGAGGGCCAGCAGCGAGTAACGCGTGCTTGCTCAGAAAACCGTGCACCCAGGCCGATTGGAGAGGAACAAACAAATACCCTCTCTGGCATCAATGTCCCGAAGGAAACATGTAATTTACTGTCCTCGTGGCACATTCAATTGAACACAGTACCTTCTTCAGAGGAAAAAAAAAATACAGAAACAAAATATAGGTTAGCAAGCCATATTCTGTAAATGTGGTTAATGTGGCTGGTACTATGTGTGGCAAGAGGCCGGGGAGAATTTATTTTTTTCCGCCACTGGATGGTTTTGGAGGGGAGGTAAGCTGCTAATGGGGACCTAATTCAAACAGTTTACACAAAGAAACAGCTGAAGCTTTTGCAGTGTTCAAAGGAGAAGAAGACTGCTCTGGTAAAGCTGGGAGCACTTAAAACCAAATAACTTCGAAACACCTGAGGAAAAGGAAAGCAAAAGGAAGACCACCTCCTCCTTCCTAAAGGTCATTTTTACAGCTCCAAACGGTGAGTAAAGAGAGAAGCCAATTCTCGGCCCTGGAGAAGTACACATTAAACAGGGAGGGTTGACGTGGGAAGAGGGCCCACAGGCCCCCTCTGGCTCTCTGTTCTCTCAGAGTTCATCGCTTAGCTGTCACGGGAAGAATTCTTTCCAAAGACTTGGGGGAAGCTTTGTGAAGATGTGAAGATGCTCTGAGGTCCTTGTATGAAAACTGTGATAAAGATGCTGGTTAGCAAACCTCTGAGAGGGGGAGATAACCGCAGCGTGGGGACAGCAGAGGGAGCTCAATTCTGTTTTTTGTTGGGGATGAAAAAAAAATCTGAGTACTCTGGATCCCCTCACTGACCTGTGGCTCCACGTGGTGAGTCCACAGAGTGTCTTTGCCTTCAGCTTGTTCATTCCCAGGTAAAAACAATCTTTTTTTCTCTTCGAAAGATGAAAAGACTCCTCCTCCTCCCCAAATGAAACTAAGAGCTAAAGTGGTACCACCACATGGCTTCTGCTGTATCAGTGGTAACATGTGTAGTTTGTCTAATTCACTTTCACTCATTTATTTAGCAGGGGCAAATGAAGTAGCTTTTTATTTTTTTACACTTTTCAATACAATAAAGAGTAAAAGTCAGTTCTTATTCCTTCTGCAATAGTATATATATACACACACACACACATTCCTTGAGAAAAATTCCCAAACCACTCCTTACTAACAAAAATATTTCTAGGAGCCACTTTTCCTTGAGGGAAGAAGCACAATGAAAAGTAAGGCAAATTCATTTGCCTACGGCTGGCCCTAAACACAGCAGCTTAATTGAAGTCTGAAAACCATCTTTCCAGCAGCTTAAAACATTAGCCCAGAAGGTAGCAGATATATCATTAGGTTGTGGGCACACTAAAAATTTATTAGGGTTATTTTATGTGGGTGAGAGAAAATAGTTCTGACAATCATGCTGATGATAATAAAATAGAATTAGCTGAGACTTCAGTCTTAGCTGGCATTTCATTTTTCTCCCGATCCTCACCCTTCAGAACCACAGCTATTTATTCCACTATTCACTGAATAGTCTTCTATTTCCTGAAAAAGATCTTCCACCCTTTACAGCAGGAGACAGGTGACAGGCCGGTGAGGTGCGAATGCACATGTCTGTGTTGTGACATTTACCGCTCATGACCCTCTGCCAACCTTGGCCTTCAGAACTTACTGGGGCTTCCCGATGGCTTCACATGTTAACTCAAGCGCGTCCCCTTCCCGGGTTAGGCCTTGTAGAGGGTAAGTCATCTGAATATGCACTTGAGGCTTATCTGTGTGACAACAACACAAAGTACAATGTTTAGCAAATGGCATCATCAGGCAGAACCAGACCTGCACGCTGTCACAGACCCCATTCTACCAGCACTCACACACTCCCCATCCTCATGCCTTCAGTCGCATCCTTCTAATTAGTGAGTAATCCTGGCATTTGCTCAAATTAAATTGCCTAATAACTCTAAGGAGTGAACCACAAATAGATAAGGAGATTCATAAGCCAACTGTGCCACATCAAACATTTCCTGTGAAACACATTTTGTTACATTGAAGTTTATCTCCAGACTCACTCAAGCTAAAGGAAACTCATTTGCCTTCATGCTGAGGTGAAGCCACAGATATTTGTGGTGCTCAGAATTGATACATTTTATCATAGATCATATATTACCATGTGACAATATGTTGTGACACTGCATATTAATAAGTTTGCCTCTTGTTTTCAAATAGGAAAGGCAAAACTTCTGAATTCCATTCTAATGGCTCCGAGAATAAAGACCTGGGAGGTTGTGCTGGCCCCTAAAGAAACTCTATGCCATCTCAAGGTAAACACATCAGAAGGAAGGAGACTGACAGTTCCTGAAGGTCTACTAAGGGAGGAACCACCACTGGTGGTGGAAAATGCCATTTTAGGGATGAGAACACTGGTAGGTACCTAGAGAATGATGTAGGTCGTCCCAGGTCATAGAGATAACATAATGACACAGTCCCAAGAAATGTATGTTTATAGGAATTCAAACCACATTTCCCAATGGCAATCCATAATTAAAGCCAAGTGTATCGAGTAGAGCTTCCTAATGCAGTCAAGTACTTAGATATTCTGAAGTGACATTCTCCTAAGGGAGAGCACTTTCATGATGGCAAAGTTTCACGATGAATAGGTATTCTTATTTCTACTATCTATTTAGAAACTGCGTTTGTGGGGTGTGGGAATGAGTGAGGAATGCTAGGAGGTACAGGGACTAGGGAGGGAAGGGGAGGGGTCAGAATTAATTTGGATACACACACAAATATATTTATAAATAAAACCTGAATGGGTTTGGGAGGGTTTTTGTCCCCCTATACTGAACGAACAAGCTAGTGATCCCTAAATCAGTTTTCTCATTTAATTTTGTGGCTCCATAAATGTATATTTTTGGAAACATACCCAAAAGGTAATACATGTGAGAGGTCAAGACATCAGTTGGCTGAAAGGTCAAGCCAATTTCCATAACTTTACTTTCTTGGACAATCACATCATTCAAACAACAGCCCCTGGGCCTTTTATAAGCAGTGGTTCGCTCATTATCATTCGCCCTATGGAATCAGGGCACAATAAGAAATATGGTGGGGTTCAACCGTCTCCACCTGCCCACAGCCAAACAAGCCACATGAGGTCCTCTCTAGGGATGGCTGCATTGCAGATGCATTTTTACAGTCGTGTTCTTAGCACCGGATCTTTCTGACTCTTGAAAACTATGTGGCATCCAAAACCTTTTGAGAGAGGCTTCTTGTGCATCGGTGCGCACTGCACACTGAACTGGTAATGCTCTTTGAGGAGCTAAGTCACTTGCCAGAGAACATAAGTTAACAGGACTGAAAGCTCCAGCTGACTCCCGCAAGCAACACGATTCTATTCTTGGACTTGTTGGCAAAGGAAAATGGCATAGAGGTCTCCAGATACTGCTAACTGGGTGGGGATGCTAGTCATTAAAGAAAGCCAGAAATACTCATAAACAGGAGACCCCAAAGGAACACTGACTGCTGGTCAAGAGCTCCTGGACACCCTCCTTTGAGAGTTAATAATACTGTAGGCTATATGCAACCAGTGGGTGACATATGGGGGTCTATTATTTTTGGTGGTATAATACCTGTGCACACAGAACTGGGTGTTAAAATTTATTTTAAAAAACCCCACAAGATATCAAAAAAAAAAAAAAAAGGTGGGGGAGGAAGAAGGTTATGCCATTGAAAACACAGACAATAAAATCCTGGCTCCCTTACAATTCATACTCAAAAACAGCAGCACTTCTGGAGTTCCTGGTTAGGAAACCACTGTCATCCTTACCCAGGAACCATTCTGAGGAAAGCTAAATTCAAAGCCTCAAATTTGGGCTGAAATGTAATACTTGCTTATAGGTTAATGTCTGATCCAAGCAAGGTCTACATTTTCCATGCACCAATGACTTCAGTCCATTAATTAAGGAGAAGCAGAGTGCTTGCTGGCCGATGTGGAAGGCTTTTTTTTGGTCCTTTTTCTCCTTTGTGTAATTTACAAGCAGAGAGCATATTTTTCAGCACAGTGCACTAAGGGTTTTTACATGCTCAGCTTCCATTAATAATAAAGACAGTGTTGAAAATCTATCCACGCTGCCTTTTCAGTACTACTGAGTTTGTTTTAGTTAAATGCCTTTTATGCTTCTAATGGCTATTTACCAGTTGTCAATGGCTCACGTAAATTAGGAAGAACATGCTAAGGTCTTGCTATATCTGGGATTTACATTAAAAAAAAAATCATATACTAAGCCTTAGAAAATACACTTTCAATTTTGATAACTGATTTTCCCAATTTACTCTTTAGGTTTCTGGAGAAACATCTACCATCTACTTATAGGTACAGCTGCCACAGTTACCTTAATAGCTGGCTAGAAAGGTGAACATTAATCTCACTTGTATTATACAGAAAAATGTCCTCCTCTGTTGACACATGTAGTATGTATAGGCATATTATTCAACTGTGGGCAGCTGAGCTATATTTATGCCAAACAGAGAGTTTATGTGCCAAGATCCATCTCTGGGTGAAGGAAACTTAGAAAACAAATTTGATCCCCAATCCTTTGTCCTGAAAGAGGAACTTGAGTCCTCTCAACAGGTGGAATAGAAACCCTGGGGCTCTGCTGGCACCTCTAGAACCCAGGGCTGTTAGATTTCTCCAGGAAGATCCTGACTACAATCTGAGTGTGTCAAAATACTGAACAATCCAGATGGCTGATGGAATAGTCCAGAGCTCATCATTTACGCTTTAATTATGTTCATAAATCAAATGTTATAACCCACCAAATCTTTTCTGAAACAGAATCAGACTCCAAGATTTATTTTTAAGTAATGAGCTAAGTAAGGCCTAGTACATTTTCTGGGTGATCATTTTACGCCTCAGTTGGTGTTGGAAGGCACAAGGCTAAAAGCCAGATGACACTTTCTGCCCAAGTGCAATAACTGTCCAGAAATGTATTGCTCAGAATGGCTTAATGTCATTATAAAATGGAACTGCTGTATAAAAATAAGAAAAATAGTTAGGTCTATGCACTCATGGAACATTACAGTTACAGAGATGGCATCACCAACAGACAATCAATTAGGTTGAGGGATCTGAGGTTTTCATAATACCCTGTAATTTTTTAAAACCCCCTAAAAGACATTTAGCAAGACTGCTATAGCAGACAAAATTTGGCCATTAGTCAAAGTCGTACAGAGGGTTAAATACCAGGAGACTTTAGGTCACACTACAGTAGCAGCCAATTAAAAAAACAATATTAGAAAGACATTCTGATTTGATGAGACTTTCCTTAAATGGACTCTGCTCTCTATAAAGGGGGGGAAATATATATCTATATATATAAAAGGAAACTCTTAAAGAGGTTAGAATGGCTTGCTGGCAGCTTACAATTGATTTCATGCCAGTTTGACCTTGTACCATATTCTATGATCTTTTCAGAAGATGAAACTCAAGACTCTGGAACCTGTATTTCACTTTCCCATGTAAATGAAAAGTCACAGTCTCCTTATCTCTAGATTACTGAGCTAATGTATCAGGTCTTCACAATTTCTTATTTTTAAAAAGACACTGTGGTTTCCTTCTGCCTGGGATGTTATCCTTCCCAGGTATCACCAGAGAGGAGCATTGCTGAAATAAGACAGCATGGCGGGAGACCTGTTAGCCCAGAGGCTCCTGACATCTTCCCTGCCTGAGAATTTAAGCCAGAGGATGTGAACCTCACATGTTTGCTGATGCACTGACTGCAAAGCAGGTCTAGAAACCCGAGCACCAGTGTGCTTCTCCAGGCTCTTCGTGTGACTGAGATTTCCTCCAACATTCTGAAGCACCGGTCACAGTGAGACTGGAGGCCTCTGGACCAAGTGTTCGTTGTTTTGGGCAAAGACAAGGGCAGGGTGGGGGCCCAGATGAATCAGACTGGTGGGAGGGCAGTGTGGGTCACTGCCTGTGCATTCAGGTGGGCAAGCTTTACCTGAGGGTCTTTGTCAATCATGGAGGATTACTGCAGTTTGGAAGAGCATGGCGATGCCAAGATGAACCTGAGGGGTTAGGGGTAAGAATTGACCCCTGTAACACAGCTGCCTAAACTGTTGGGCAAGGCCGGGTTTGCGTTGAAGGAGGGCGATGTCTAGTGACACGAGGAGGCTGGGGCTAGTGAGAGAACAGAGTCACAGCAAGCTCTCCGAGGAGTTAAAGAGAACATCTTGCAAAAGGCTTGCTTTCCATTGTCATCACACATTCATGAATAATTTTCACTGCCGTTTATTTTGTTTGTTTGCAAGGTGAAGGCCCTCCTGCTGTTACATCTGCTGTATGAATCGGAGCACTTAAACGGCATTTCTTGCAGAGGGCTGAGCTATGATGAGTGGGATGAGTCAGGCCTTGGAGGACGGATGTGGGACTGGAGAGCATGTGCCACAACACACAGCGAAATACAATTTCCTCTTGTTGCAACTTGTAAGTGGCTCTGTGGATATTGAAATGACTGTTTACCCAACAAAATCAAATTTAATGCTGTGATGTTGCAGCAGAGAGTTGTTCCCAGTGCCTTTGAAGTTGGGTGCACACTCACCCACATAGTACTCTTCCAGATCTCTGAGAAATCTTCAAAATTTGAAAGTGAACACTGGGGGAGAAAACCCTCATGGCAAGAGTGTCCGCACAAGAATGTAAGCTCTGTAACAAGAAAAGTTTTCGTTTTTTGTATCCCTGGTGCCTAGAATAATGTCAGTGACTGGAACATGGTAGGCATTTAGTATGTATTCACCAAGCAGATGAATGAATGAAATAGTTGGGAAATGTTGGGGAATGGAAGTCTAGCTCTGCTGCTGGTTAAACGAAAACTAGGAGACCACGAATCCACCGTAGCCCTGTTCTAGGATAGACAAGTCATATTAAAATTTTCAAGTGTTGCTTTGAGCATGCATCCAGTTCAACAGGGCAGTCCAACTGAAAATAATTCAAAAGGAGCTGGGGGAAAGGTTTCTATAAAGACGGCATGGAAGAAAAGCAAGGCAATTATTTGATTAGCTAGAGCTAAGCAGTTGCCTTATTTGGGAAGCCTGGTTAGCTACCTGTGATTGGCTGGGTTTTATTGTCCGGGAGTGCATTGGGTTTGGTTTAGGTTTTGGTTTGCTGACATAAGTTACCAAGGTATTCAGTTCGGTTCAGTTCAGTCGCTCAGGCATGTCCGACTCTTTGTGACCCCACGAATCGCAGCACGCCAGGCCTCCCTGTCCATCACCAACTCCTGGAGTTCACTCAGACTCTCGTCCATCGAGTCAGTGATGCCATCCAGCCATCTCATCCTCGGTCGTCCCCTTCTCTTCCTGCCCCCAAGCTCTCCCAGCATCAGAGTCTTTTCCAATAAGTCAACTCTTCGCATGAGGTGGCCAAAGTACTGGAGTTTCAGCTTCAGCATCATTCCTTCCAAAGAAATCCCAGGGCTGATCTCCTTCAGAATGGACTGGTTGGATCTCCCTGCAGTCCAAGGGACTCTCAAGCGTCTTCTCCAACACCACAGTTCAAACGCATCAATTCTTCAGCGCTCAGCCTTCTTCACAGTCCAACTCTCACATCCATACATGACCACTGGAAAAACCATAGCCTTGACTAGACAGACCTTTGTTGGCAAAGTAACGTCTCTGCTTTTGAATATGCTATCCAGGTTGGTCATAACTTTTCTT
Source organism: Budorcas taxicolor (assembly GCF_023091745.1). Taxonomy (NCBI): domain Eukaryota; kingdom Metazoa; phylum Chordata; class Mammalia; order Artiodactyla; family Bovidae; genus Budorcas; species Budorcas taxicolor. The sequence goes on from NC_068924.1 coordinate 25,224,521, forward strand.
CCAAGGAGTAAGCGTCTTTTAATTTCATGGCTGCAGTCACCATCTGCAGTGATTTTGGAGCCCCTCAAAATAAAGTCTGACACTGTTTCCACTGTTTCCCCATCTATTTAGAATCACCTAATTAGACTGGTCTAATGGCCTCCTTGTTTAGTCACTTTAACAGCTCTTATTGCAAAACAATCTAGCTCCCCAAATTTGAGGTTCAACCCATGTGTTCTGATTTACACACTTTCATTTCATTACACATTTCTTTAGCATTTTGGGTATTATTCCAAGGTGGTATCTTAAGGGAAATCATAAAGGATGGTGTTGAGCCATTCTTTTTATTTACTTTTTTGTTAATCACCTTAAGTATAGGAAGTTTTCTTTGGTTGTTCACTATTTTTTAAAACTTTTTAATTGAAGTATAGTTAATTTACAATGTTGTGTTAGTTTCAAGTGTACACCAAAGTGATTTAGTTTTATACACACACACACACACACACACATATTCTTTTTCAGATTCTTTTCCGTTATAGGTTATTACAAAATACTGAGTATAGTTCCTTGTGCTACACAGTAGATCCTTGTTGCTTATCTAGTCTATATGTACTAGCGTGCATATATTAATCTCAATGTCCTAATTTATCTCTCCCAACCCTTATCCCCTGTGATCCCCTTTGGGAGCATTCTTTTTAGATTTTGAGATGTTAGCTCTACAACCATTTACACTTCCACAGACTCAAAATCTGACCTTGAGTTAAAAACCATTGAGAGTGCACATTAGAAGACTAGTTTCACTACACGGTATTCAGCGTTCACAGCCTCAGAGACTCATCTTTCCTAAATACATTAGGTTAGACATTAGGTGAGATGTGGAGAGACAAGCCTCTTTCTACAGGGTGTGCCTGCAGGAGGCAGGGATGACGGCAAAGGCTTTCTTCCCTGGGAGTCATGTCATTCAAGTCTTGCTCACAATGGATGTGGCCCAATGTTTTCTCTTTGATTTTTCAGTATTGGTGACTCAGCCTCCTGCCCCTTTGGGCACTGCAAAACGCCTTGCTAACACGCCAAAGAGTTAACAGCATCGGAAACTTGGACCTGCCTCTACTCTGTGTAAACACGAAAAACAACAGTTTAAAACATTAGTTTCAATCAGGGTGTCCCCCATTAATTTTCAGAAGGAATAGTAAATACTGAAATAACTTCCCTGAAACTCAATTCATCACTTTAAAAAACATAAAAGAAGGGGAGAGTGGGAGGAAGAGCATATTCTATTAAAAAAGAGAGAGAGAGAGAAAGATCAGAGAAACAGGCCAAATCTGAAAACACCAGCTATTATGCTTTGAAGAATACAACCTGGGAATAGAACTGACGGGGGAGACGATGGGGCACGGGAGCTGCTGCGGCAAACAATGTCTTATCCTCCACTCCGAAGAGGAAAGATTTTCCTATTTGCAGGCTTTTCTCCCTCCTTCACTGCCCGGCTCATCGATACAAGAGAAACATTTATTTTGGCCCAGATAAAGAACAGGTTTTGATCATCTCCTCAATGCCTAATTTTCCCCCAATTGAGGGAGGGAAAGAAGAAAAAAAAAAATCTAGCCTTCAGTGGACCCTGGATGAACAAGAATATGGATTTACAAAATACCTGGCTACATCAAGTCAATAAAGCTCATTTTGAAAATGATGCTCATGAACACGATTAACTGGCAGATGATAATCAGAGTAGGGAAGGCGTTCAAAACATCCATTTTTAGAGTCTTTGTCTCATTCGCCCTTTCAAAACTCATCTCTTAAATTTTTTTTTTTCAGATATGGGCACACACAAACCCTTCACTAGATGAGGGTTTTTGCAAAACATTTTAAAGAGCAAGCCTATGATGGGAGAAAGCAAAAGACACATAACAGTAATTCCAGAGCTTCGGATTCACCTCGGTCCAGAGTAAGGCTTCCCCCCCTTGCACAGTAATCTGAATTCCACACTGAGGGTCACAGCTTCTCTTTGAATTCCCAGCTTATGTCGCTGTGTGTTGCCACCTTGATGCTATTTAGACAGTTTTCTTTTAACGCTCAGACAGTGAACTGTTCTCCTTTAAACAGGCTTTTATTTGACAAGAGTGTTGGCTCAGATCTGAAGCTCCACTAACTGTGCTACAATTCTACCATGTTCTGCTATAATCAGCCCTGTTGTAAATTTCAGCAACGCTATACACACAGACACAGGAAAGAAAGAAAGAAAGAAAAAAAAAAAAGCAACACACAGAAAGAGTTTAGGGTCATACATTTCAAGAACATTAAAGAGCTAAACTGTTCTCTGCCTAACATCTAAAGAAAGAGAGCTTTGAATTCCAGCTCGTGAGCATAATTATTTTCTGTTTTAAACATTTGACTGCGTGCTGCTGCCGTATCCTTGCTGAGTCTCAGAATGAAAGCTGGAAAACTAAGAGCCCTACTGTACGTTCTTCCTTCCCGGCAACCGTCCTATGAGAAAACCTTATTAATGAGCTTGCAAACGAGTACCCAACAGGGAAATGTCACAAACAAGAGCGGCTAATGCCCCAGAAAATCAAATAACTGAACACTTGGCTGATTGTGGTGCTTTTCATATTTATAATAAAAAAAGGGAGGGGGGACTTTAATTCACTAATTCTGAGAGGTCAACACCTTGCTGAACAAAACAACTCATTTATTTATGTTCAGAAATCTCCAGATGATAAATTACATCGATGTTAATCACTTCAATGCATACTACACAATTAATAGCTGTACTCACCAAAAACGTAAGGATTATTAAAAGTATGACAGCATACACATCTGGCTGATTTTTCACGTAATTGGGCACAACAAAATTCTCCTGGTACCACAAATAAGTGTCCTAACAAACAAACACTGCAAAATTCTGTGTTCAATTAATTAGGTCTTAAATCCACAAGAGCAAAGGATTTCCAAGTTGGAGCTCAAGCCTTGTCTTCCAGGCAACATGGTGGTACTCTGCGTCCAGGGGGTGGGCAACCCTTCCCTTCATTTTATCCCTCCTCCTTGCTCCTGTTATTTAAAAAGTAAGATATTCAATGGCATACAGTGTAGGTTTTCATTATTTCATTTCCTTTTTGGAAATAGTGTTTTCTAAAAGGACATAATTTATATAGTATTCAAATCCATTATGTGTCATTTTACTCTGTTCTTATCCTGATTAATATCTATCCATCCATCTTAGAAGAGGCACAGAGAGGCTTCCATAAAATTTCTTGCAGCAAAAGGGCCAGGGTTGAACTGAGTATCTTTAATACCAAACCTATCAGGTCAGATTTGCCTCCAAGGTAGTCTCATTTACCCAGGGTAGAGTAATTCTTAGTCTGAGGTCCATGGACCAGCTCAGGATGTCCTGGTGATAAACTAATGTTCATCACCGATACTATAAGAAATCTTTTTACTTGGCAAAGGAAAGGAAATTCAAAAATAATAGTTGTATGCTTATTTTAATGTTTACTGGATAGAATACACATAGCAAGTAAAACTCATAATTTTATAGGTATTTTTGCACAGGTCTTGGTTAGGTTAAAGTAATAAAATAAAATGAAAAATTCTAAATGAGATAAGGACACAGATAACCTGTGGATTTGCTAAAGCTTGTGATGAAATTGGCCCTCGAATAACTAAACTTAGTAAAATTGTATAGGATAAATAGATTCCTTATACTGGAAGCAAAACGTGGTGAATGTTCATCATTTCCAGCTCTATAGCTGGAAAAGGATTTAATTTTTAAAGGGGTCAATGATCCACAAAAGGTTAAGAACTGCTGACGCCAGGGTTTGGGCCAATTAAAAAAATAATGGTCTATTGTAAATAGTGCTGCAGTGAAATAGGTAACTAATAAAGACCTAATATATTGCACAGGGAACTCTACTCAATACTCTGTAATGGCCTACATGGGAAAATAATCTAAAAAAGAGTGTGTGTGTATATATATATATATATATATATATGTATGACTGATTCACTTTGCTATACACCTGAAACTAATACAACATTGTAAATGGAACAGTTGTGGTTGTTGTTTTCGTTCAGTTGTGTCTGACTCTTTCACTACCCTCTGGACTATATCCTGCCAGGGTCCTCTGTCCATGGGATTTCCCAGGCAAGAATACTAGGGTTCCCATTTCCTTCTCCAGAGGACCTTACTGACCCAGGGATCGAATCAGAGTCTCCTGCTTGATAGGCAGATTCTTTACCACTGAGCCACCTGGGAAATCCATGAACTCCAATTAAAAACAATAACAGTCTAATGTTACTCCTCACAGAGTATCTGGAATGATTCACCACCCAGGAAGACTGGCTACTGAATCTTATGCATTCATTCAAGTATCTCTTCTTTTCTCAAGCCATCAAGATATGGTGTGGCCATCAAGATATGGTGTTTCTTGTCTGCAGAGTGGGGGCAACCATGAGAGGAATGGAGCTGAACCCCCAACACCACTGGCCAAGGTATGAGAAAGTTCTAGCACGCAGTGACTGAACGCTTTAGGTATCTGAAGCAGGAGGCTTTTTGTTATCCATAGCTGCTGGTGTTCAAGCAGAGTAAAGCTGGTAGGTAATGAAGTACAGAATTCTGATCATGTCTGAGGATGCTACTTAAGGAATTTCTGGCTGACTGGGCACATTTTTCAGTAGTGTTCTAGGAAGGCAGGGTAAAGAACTGCCAGGTGACCTTCTTGAGAACAGAGCATCTTATTTAAGGTGCCAAACCAGACTATGAATTTCATTCAGATTAACCAACACTTTGTAATTCTTAACCCTCTTTTACACAAAAAGACATGACATTTTCTCTCACGTACATTCCAAGAAGCAGAATATCAAGGATAAGATGTTTGCATGGCTTATGCTGAGTAAAAGAATATAGGCTCCCATAAAAAGGTGCCATGTTAGAGCTAAAAAGGATCCAAAGACATGTCTTCGATTTGAGGAAGGCATTACAGTCACTTTCCTGCAGTTAAGGGCTAGCAAGACTTTGTAAGATTGAAGTCAAATGGATTCAGATATGCAGCTTTATTCCTTTTCTTAGAAGGGCAAATCTCACTTGAATCTTCAAAAGAAAAGGCTTTATAAAGATCATTAGCAAGTCTTCCAAGGGGTAGGAGGTGTAGAGCTTGAAATATTTTGCATTCGGGAGAGAGCATAATTTTTTAGGTGGGTAGGGCTATATTCTGTTTAGAAGACACCGTAGAAAAATAAAGAGTTTAGGGGTGGGAACTGGGTGAATAGCTTACTCAAGTCTCACCAAAGAGCTAATGCATTATTAAAGCTAATGGGCCCCTACAAGGAAAGTTAATGGATATTAAGTTTGCTTAAATGAATTACATATTAACAAAGTCACAAGAAATCTACTATCTGCCAATTTAGGTAATATCTGATCGTTTCTGTTTTCCCATTATAGGGACATTACACCACAATAGTTTTAGTGATATGAAAATTATAAGCATGGTGCCCATAATGAAGGTACATAATGAAGTAGATGAAACGAGTTAACAAGAAAAACCTGCATTATGTAATGTTAAATTGAGCCAAGCTCATAGGGTAGCTTGCAGTGGGATAGCCTGGTAGAAGTAACTTTTTATCATTTTCCCCATCCCCTGTTTTGCAACTTAAATAAGTGATAAAAATTACTAGGGGGTGTGAATGATGGCCCCTCAAATATAGGCCCACTTCCTAACGTCTGGAACCTGTGATTGTGACCTTATTTGGAAGTGGGATCTTTGCAGATGTAATTAAGCTAAGGATATTGAATTGAAACTATTCTGGGTTATCTGGGTGGGCCCTAAGTCCAATAAGTGTCCTTATAAGAGACACACAGAGAAGAGAAGATGGCTAGGTCATTAGGCAGTCAGAGACTGCAGTGATGTGGCCACAAGCCAAGGGAACACCTGGAGTCACCAGAAGCTACAGAAGCAAAGGAAAGATCCTTTCCTAGAGCCTTTGGAGGGAGTCTGCCCTGCCAACACCTTTATTTCAGACTTCTGTCCTCTGGAACTGTGCGGGAATAAATGTCTGCTGATTATTGAGCCACTGAATTTGAGATAATTGTTATGGCAGGCCTAGGAGGTTAGTAAAATACTCATAGAGAGTAATGCTTTCCCTTTATTCAGTGCTCTGTCACTGTCATCCAATCAAACTCTTGTGACATTTTCACTATGCACACTCAAATAGCACCTGGATCTGCAGAGGTCAAGCTACAGAAGCCTTTTGATAAAAAGTTGAGAAGTTGACTACTTAGCCACAACCGTAGTGCGAGAATAATTGTGTGCAGAAAACACACTGTTCTTATCCACAAGTAGGAGAGTCCAGAGGAGATGAGGAGACAGGGCTCAGAGAGGAGAGACCTCACTTATCATGATCCAGCTTTTATTGATGAAGCCATCAAAACTGTGGCACCCATCCCAAAGAGTTCCCACTTTTAAACGCGTCAGTATAATTTAAGCTAAAATGGAAGAGAATGTGCAATTTAAAACAAGATGCTGACGTTCATTGGGAATAAAATCTCTTCTATAAAAAAAATCCAGCACTTATGATGGGGTTAATAAAGCCAGGGGGTGGAAATTACCCTAGATTTTGAAGTTGGCATAGAAATGATTACAGTCAATATTCACAAAATTTAATTAATTAAGTCATGCGCTAGAGCAGATTGGAAATATTTTCAAGTTTTACATTTGGGTTAAATGCAGCATTTTCAAAATCCTCATTGGCACTCTGTGATATGGCAGTGTTTCAGTAAAATAATCCTTTGATTATTTTTCTACCAAGACAACAAGATAAAAATTCTATCTAAACTATATAAAAACATATGTATTTAATAAGTGGCTTCTGAAGTTTTTTTTTTTTTTTTTTAAAAACTGCTACTGTATATCCTCAGAATAAAATACTTGGGTAATGCTATGGCTTTAGTATCTGTGTCCCCCCAAATCTTGTACATTGAAATCCTGATCCCCAGTGTGATGGTGAAGCCTTGGGGAGGTGATTAGGTCAGGAGGGTGGGACCCTCATGAGTGGAATTAGTGCCCTTATAAAGGTGGTTCCAGGGAGATCTCTAGCCCTGCCACCGTGCAAGGACATAGCAGAAGGCACAAGCCACAAACCAGGAAGAGGGATCTCACTCACAACATCATGGTGTTAACTTGACCTTAGACTCCCCAGCCTCCAGAACTGGGAGCAATACATTTCTGTTGTTTATGAGCCACCAGCCTGTGGCTGCTTGTCACCGCAGCCAGAGGACTGGGACAGCTACTCACACTGCACTTCCAGGTACCGCTGGGTCTGCAGGTTTCCGGTGACAGCAGGGTGCTCCACCTGACAGATGACTGGAACCCCGTCATCCTCCTTGTGCACCTTCAGCATCAGTTGACTTGTCACAGTGTACATGTCTGACCACTCCTCCACCTCTGATTTGCCTGGGGGGCGGGGGTGGACAGGAAACATACCAGGAAACCAGAGCTGAGTGAATTTCACTCTTAAGTATCCCCCCTCCCTCCGAGTGCCCAATACTACTATTTTAACAAACACACATAATGGAAGTCACTTGGGATAAGGGTAATCTGGGGGTACATAACTGATAAAAAGATAATTTCCTACTTTTCAGCCTCATGGGGACGTATCTGAGATAAAATCACCTCCGCATACTATTCACTATTCGTTCACTTATATTTCGGGCTGTGCTGTGTCTTCATTTCTGTGCCCCAGCGCTCTCCAGCTGTGGTGAGCAGGGGCTGCTCTCTCGCTGCGGCGTGTGGGCCTCTCACTGTGGAGCACAGGCTCTAGAGTGCTGACTCAGTAGTCGCGCTGCATGGGCTCAGCTGCCCCGCAGCACGTGGGATCTTTCCAGGGACTGACCAGGGATTGAACCAGTGTCCCTTGCATTGCAAGGTGGATTCTTATCCACTGGGCCACCAGGGAAGCCTACTAGTCACTGTTTTTATTTAAACACATGCTTCTTCTATGTTAAAAGTCTCCCACGAAAAGGCGGCTGCAAGTTGACCCATGCTGACATCTAACTGCTCAAGGCATTTGGGAGGAGGAAGAGAGAAGCACCTCTTTTCCCTGACAACCATCTGACCGTAACACATCTACTAGGCTGTCATGCAGTTTAACAATTCCAGGACATCATCCACACCCTTAAGTAATTCAATTGGAGTAGAAATATAAACAACCCCCTTCACCCACCCCCATCAGCAACAATTAAGAGGGAAAGTAGCTAAATGGATTGGCATAATTGAAATTGTAATTGAAATGTTTAAACTCGGAGACTTCTGGAAGAACACAACAAAGTGCAGTGGCAGTGGGCAGAGCAAAGTGGGATATAGGCTTCAGGCCAGAAGGGAGCCATGTCCAAGAACACCCCAAAAAGGAGGGAGGAGGCTTCCGGATCAGATGAATAGGCCAAGGAGGCTCTCAGCACTCCCTGGGACAGGGCGCACCATTAACTTTCTTTTAATGTTTTGTACTTATCGGTACACATTTAATGGCTCAGTTCACTTAGACAGAAAAGCAGAGGGGAAATGAGAAACGCCTTCCTTCCAAAAACCATACCTAGGAAATAGGAGATTAAAACAGAGCAAGCTTTTTGAAACTTAAGCCGTTATATATAGATTTTTCTGTTTCTAGATATAGATTTTTATATCCCCTTTCTAAAAGGACTTCTTTTCTTCCTGGTACTCTTCATTTATTTAACAAGCACATAGAGAGCACTATACCTCAGCTTAGACATCAGCTCTGTGTTTTACAAATATCCACTCATTTCATCTTTATAAGAATAACACAAGGTGTGTAAACATTAATATCTCCACTGTAGAGGAAACTGAGGCACACAGCAAGCATTTCTGTCAAATGACCAGGCAGGGGTGTTCAGCCCCTGAGTCCTCTGTTCTGGGTACTACTTGCAAGACAGTCTTTCGCAAAGAAGGGAATCAGAATGCAGACATGCATGAGAAACTTCGGATAACTGATGGAAAAATAAAAGGATCAAGAGGGGACTAGCTGTATCCTTCAGCCAACGCAGTGCCTAAGAGGGCAGGTATCCAAGGATCCAGGAATCAGATCTGGAAGGCCCAGTGCCGAGGGAGAGACAACGCAAGCGGGGTTAACGGAGCTGCCTCTCTTGCCAGCAGAAAATCAGAACCTTGCAAAAGAACAGGATGCTGACGCGGGCAAGTGAGTCACAGATTTCACAAGAACGGCAGTGCCTCCAAGTTTACAGTTAAGGTAAATTCTTAGTCCACTTAGCATAACCACCCTTGGAGGAAAGGAGGTTGTCAAAACAATCAACAGATATTAGAATGCCTTGGTATTCACTATGGCCACAACTGCTATGCATTTTTTTTTCCTAATGTACAACACAAGTTTGGGGTCCTGATCTACCTCTGGGTCATAGGGTAAAAGCAAGGCGAACTAAGAGTGCAGACAGGGCCAGTCTGATTTCAGAGGGTAACTCTGATTCTAACTGGTCTAGAGAGCTCTGTTGGGTTGGCCAGAAAATTCGCTCGGATTTTCCCATAACATCTCAATTCATGGAAAACCTCAAATGAACTTTATGGCCAACCCAATAGTTTATGGGTCTGGTTCTTGCTAAGCCTTTGAGTAAGCATCTAGCAACGTCGATGCTTCTTATCACCAAGCATCATATCATCATGAACCCTCAAAACAAAAGCATAAGGATATGAACAGAACAATAAAGTGCCGTTACACTCTGGCCTCACACACACTTAGTAACTGACGACAAACCATAGATAGATGAGTACTTTTGTTTTGGGGTGTGTTTTGCGTTTGCTTTTAAGTCCACTCCTTCTGGGACCAAGTGTGGACAGGCTGCCTCAGTCCTGGGCAATTCACGTCTCACCTTTGAGCTCCTTGTTCCCTTTGAACCACCGGATGGTCGTGGCTGGTTTGCTGGCCATGGCGGTGCAGTTGACTTCAATCTCCTCACCTTCCACCGCAGTGTCTTTCTGGATATCGATCATCAGATTACGTGGTGGGACTACAAATTAAACATATCCTTTTTAAATCTATTTCTGGGCATATTCTTGTATTTATTAGAAATTAGGACCATTGCTCTTAAGAAAAAGAGATAAATAATAGACATTCTTGCTGGGAATTTAAAACAAACTGCCACTGCAGGGAACAGAAGAAAGACAAAGTCATCATCAAATAAAGTTATGTAAAATCGCTTAAATTAGAATTTGTGTCTAAAGTTATCTGATAAAGTGACGAGTCTTCTACTCCTAAGCTATGCGTGACCAAGCTATAATAATATAGCCACTAGTGAAAGTAGTGAAAGTGTCAGTCCTCAGTCGTGTCTGGCTCTTTGTGACCCCACGGACTGTAGCCCCCCAGGCTCCTCTGTCCATGGAATTCTCCAGGCAAGAATACTGGAGTGAGTAGCCATTCCCTTCTCCAGGGGATCTTCCTGACCCAGGAATCAAACCCAGGTCTCCAAACCATCTAAGCTACCAGGGAAGCCTCTATAGACACTAGGTTAGTTATCAATCAGTCATTAGAAAATTGACCAGGGGAAGTAGATTAAAAAAATAAGAGGAAATCACACTACTGACATCCTCCTTATCTGGAAGTCTCTGAAAAGAATATTTCTCCTTGAATTCAACCCTTAGATTTCACTCTTCATATGAGTGATTCTGCAGTCAGCCAGCAAAGATCTAAAACAAGGAGTCCCTTAAAAGAATCATTCACCATAGACATCCATTGAAAAACTGTGCCTCATAAGTTACATTCAAATAAAATTATTCATAAAATCCAGAATATGATCATGACCTCTGATGGGTGGTGTAGTAATAAAATCCGTTAGCTATGAAGATGCAGTAATATAGGAAATGCCAGTTAATTTGCAATGATTTTCCATATGCTGAAAGCCAAAGCTCCAGATTTTGGAAAACCAAAGGTGAAAAGGATTATTGAGTTTGTACGTAAATTTCATCTTCAGAATGAAAACCACCCTTCTCTAAGCATATTAAATATATATGTAATAAAATGATTAGAACAAAATATTGGGGCTTAAAAGGCTGAATGAAGTATGTAGGATGCTGGTGATGATGAAGAAAGCATGTTTTCTTTTCTGAAAGTGAGGCGACAGGGAAGCTTCATATACAGTGCAACCTTACCTTACAACTGAGCTTCTAGAAATAAAAATCAGTGAGAATACTGTATTCAGCAGACTGAATCCAAGAATATGTGCCCTGACCACCATGAATAAGCTAAGATGGTTCTAAGACTTATGATTAATAAGTTTCTCAACTCCGAAGAGAAACAAGAAATTAAATATGTATAAACATGCCATCCTGATGATCAAGTTGAATAATAAATCTCTGATACAGCTTCAATAAATTATGGGATTAAACCATGTATTTGCGATTTCCAACTGTTCTAGTCCAATGTGAAAATTCTTCCCACAGGAAGAATTTTACACTGAATTGAAGCTGTTGAAAATTTCTATAGAGAATGATGGAAAAGGAAAAGGAAAATGATTTGTTGTATATGTTTCTCAGCAAGATAGTTGGGGGGGGTGGGGAGCATAACCATCAGAGCAAAAGCAAGCCTCTTTGTTCCCTATGCAACAGGAAACTAACGCAGTTGCTCAACTGGATGTGTTGCTAAAGTGACACTGCGCCAATGGGTAGTTAAACATGGCAAAGAACTACCCTAGTTTACATTTTAAGAAAAAATAAGCATAAAGAGACACAGGCAAAGATCCGATTTGGAGCTGCATGTCTGCCAGTATTCTAAGAGACGGAAGGTGAATGGGATGGCTTCAGCTACTTACTTCTTCAGCGCACCTTAGTCTTCCTAGATGACAGTCGGGCAGGTTATAGATTTTCATTACACGTACCGAGATGGTTGATATGGAGTGCACAAGAGATGCACAGAGAGACTAGATGTGTAGGGCCAACAAATACTACTAGATTCTGAGTGAAGTATAATGGGAATATTGAAAAAAACGGTATTGTTAGAGCAAATGTCAGACAAAAAGATTGTCTGAGACTAAAGAAAATAAGGTCTCAGTGAGCTGTGAGGAAGAGAATAAGAGGCTTAGACAAAAAGGGACTAAGTAAGGACTAAAAGAGTTAGGAATGTCTTCTCAACAAATGTAGGGATGAAGTCAAACAGTATTAATTCTTTTCAAGGTCCAGGCAGAAATAAAATAGAGGGATGAAAACAATTCCAGTGTGCATGGATAACTTTGGGAAAAACACCTAGACAGTCATTCTGGTCACCTTCCCGAGGGGAGCAGATCCAGGAGCTGTTGAAAGGCTCCAGCAAATATCAACCATGGGGTCTTGATGGCATTAAGGTTCAAACACCTTAATGTGTTTGTCAGGTACTTGTTTCCTCTGTGTTCCTGGGTATCTTCCCGTCATCTTCTTTTCGTGATCCTGAAGACTCCTCCTCACAGGCTCCTTCTAACCGCCACTGACAATTCACCTTCAGCGGTGTTTCTTAGTGAAAGCAGGACTTAATCCTCTCCATCAGCTGGAGATCGGCACAAGGATGAGTGTGTGTTCTTTCCCATTACCAGTAACGTCCAGGGACTCAAAGTAAGGACATGGCGAGGGGCAGGTATAAAGCAGGGCTTCCCTGGTGGCTCAGTGGTAGAGAGTCTGCCTGCCAATTCAGGAGACATGGGTTCAGTCCCTGAGTCAGGAGGAGCCCCTAGAGGAGGAAATGACAACCCACTCCAGTATTCTTGCCTGGGAAACCCCATGGACAGAGGAACCCGACAGGCTGCAGTTCATGGGGTCACAAAAGGAATCAGACATGACTTAGTGACTAAATTACAACAAAAACATGTAAATTAGGCCAGAGGAAAATTTACCAATGTCTCTTAGATTTTGTTTAGGGGCTGAGAGCATGACTGGCAGCAGATAGGTCCTTATCTGGATCACCCATTGTTTAGTATTATCCATGTTAATACTTCCTCGACTGCAGCAGGTACAATCTACAGTTCCCTAACCCTTCCTGGTAATTCCTGTACCAATGCTAGCTGCTTCTGCAGAGTTGACATCATCTTTTCCTTGACAGGTGAGGTAAACATGTGGAAAACTTCAAAAGTATTGGAAAATATGACCAGTGTAGAAAAATAAAGGACTTGTTTATTGTTGAGAAGAACGTCCTGAGAAATGGCTGAATGACTGTTTCCAAGTCTATAAACAGTTTTCTCAAGATTGTGAGCAGTATTTCTGATTTTTACTAAGTTTAGAAGAATAAACAGTCAAGTATAGTAGGGGTTGTTTGGTATACAAGTACAAAATAAAATCCAATAATGTGAGTCAGAATGGTTCATTGATATCAGTTATGAAGTTGACTTCTTTCAGATTTTTTTAAAGCAAGAAAGCGTTAGAAAATATGTGGTGATTTAAGTGTATCTTTTGGGGGAAAAGGTGGTTTGGACAAGAAAATCTTAAAGTTTATTTTGGTCTATTCATTCTCCCCTGTTTTCCCTTTAACTTCATAATGTCTATTCAAATATGAAAGAGGTTAGTAAAGTATAAAAATCCATTTATAAGGAAAAATGAATTAAAACTGCTACTAACCAGAGAATACACTTATACATGGTACACTAAACAGACACATTTAGTAAAAACTGCAGCCATTAATGAAAATAACCAAACATATATGTAAGGAGATGCATAGAGATGGAAATACAAATAAAAGCCACAGAGAGGGAAATACTAGAAAATAGCAGAGAAATGCCGAGGTTCTTCTTAGCTAACCTCAAATCTATGAGTGCCAACTATAAACATTACGCCTACAACATAAAAAAAAAAAAAAATCAGCAATATCAAGATGAGCCACATTAATTACAACAAAAGAGGAGCCTTAAAGCTGATCAGTACGTGGAATCTTCCTCTAAGACCCTTTAAAATAATTAGATTCTCCTGTTCCTGGAATCTTAAGAGTGAACACTAATCTTAGAAGCACAGGATTGTAATAATATTAGTGATTATTATCAGTAACTATATTAATCATAAAGCAGTATATTCTTTCTCTTGTTCATCTCCTCTTATGAACAGTAGTATGAAGAGAGTCCTACATTACGATGCCTGTGGATTCTCAGGTGGCTCAGTGGTAAAGAATCTGCCTGCCAAACAGGAGACATGGCTTCAGTCCCTGAGCCGGGAGGACACCCTGGAGAAGGAACTGGTGACTCCAGTATTCTTGCCTGGGAAATCCCACTGACAGAGGAGCCTGATGGGTTACAGTCCATGGAATTCAAAGAGTCAGACATGACTAAGCAACAGCACTAGGATCTGGAGACAGGAACAAACTCATCACAAGTGGAAGGAGTGGATGAATATCCTAAAAGGCACCAAAGTGCACGTAAAATATCATAGAAGAGTTTTAAGTTTTTACAGGGGTAAGATAATAAACATAATAGTAACTAACAAATCCCCATCTCTATGTCTTATAATTATGCTGAAAGCTTCAAGCAACTAATAAAGATGCATGTACTAAAATGAGCATCTTCAACCGATCAAGAAGTTTGACAGCTGTGTAAGTACATATGGGGTCCTTTTCAGAGAACCACAGATAGAAATGAAGATGATGCTAATAGATCATTCTTCATTCATTATAATATCTGAAAATGCTAAACCTTAGAAGGAAGCTTTGAATACACGAGTATCAGTGCAAATTGTCAGATTTTGGAATATGAAAGACTCAAGCACTGATGATAACAATTTGACTCCATCAAGGAATCCTAGAATAAATTCAATGGAAGGAATATTAAATGAACACATAATGTATGCAAAAGGCGCATCTACCAGTATTACGTTCAAGTACCTTTAAGTTAATGCTTCTATACAATACAAGCAAGAAATCTATTACTTCTAGAATAAGCAGACCTCCAAAAGAATTAGAGACATAATGCCTCTCAAAAGTCCAGTGCTGGGTGTATTCAGTCCAACTGGACCGATCCAGTGGGTCTGAGAACAAATGTACCAAGTACTGAAAACTGACAGGCAGGACCTGCTTGCCAAACACCAGATACACTCCTGCAAACAAAATATGTCACCTTCAGAGGGAAAACTTGAAAGAGCAACATTCAGGATTTTATTGAAAGCAACCTAGACTAGAAGACCCAGAGGCTATGAGCCAGAAGAGTAAGGTCTGTTTCAAACTAAAATTCTTGATTCTCACCATGTGCTTTGTCCTGGGCAAGATGGCTAACATCTACTGCTACCTCTTTCTTTGAATAAAGACATTCACACTTAAAGGTATATGAAACAAAACATTCTGAAAATTCAAAATGCCTAAAGTATATTCCATCTAGTTTTCTTTTGTGGGCATGTCATAGACAATGGTGGGTCAAAGGGCATATGGTCAATTTGAAGGTTAGGCAGCCAATGACTTACTCCAATAAGCAAACAAAAGACATCTACTGAAAACCTTTGGTGCATCTGCCAAATACCAAAAGTATTGTCGTCCCAGCCAAACCTTCCACACTTACTATTTCTGTCTGTCTAAAAGGGATTAAAGGTGCAATTAGAGATAAATATATATACACCATCAAACACAGACCACAGAGGAAGCAGAATGGCTGGACATAAAACACAACTTTCTAAAATTAGTGTTCCTCTTATCAATAACATATATGTAAGCATTAGGGATACGTCTTAGTTCAATGAATTAGAGAAATGCTCCCTATTACAGCTGTGTTTAAATAAAGCAATGAGGCAGCAGCTGAATACGTACATCCATAAATACATATATGTTCACACACACTAAGCAAAAACGTCCTTCATATTTATCTTCCCCCTTTAATCTTCATATCATTACACTGAAAAGCTGCAGTCTGCTGCCTCAAATAGACTTTGATTCATCATCTTCCCAAAGGTGTAAATCAGAGATCTTGTCTCTTGTTATATGTACGTCCTTGAAAACTCAGTTTCAAAAACAGCTGGTGTTATGTACTGGAGCATATATTTGTCTAAAAGGTGACTAATTCAGACCACCTTTACCACAGGAATATCTGCTCATTCTGTCAAAACACACACATGGAAACCTGGCCACCAGGGTTCTGCTGAAAGTCACAACCTAGTGATCATACATGAAGATGGGGTCCCCAGTCCCAGGGCCGTGGACTGGTTATGTCCTGTCAGACCAGTGGCAGCATTAGATTAGAAATAAAGTGCAAGAGCTTCTAGGGAGAGAAGGCTCCCTAAAGTGCATGATAAATGCAATGTGCTTGCATCATCCCCAAACCATCCCCCTCCACCCTCAGTTCATGGAAAAATTGTCTTCTACGAAATCAGTCCCTGGTGCCAAAAAGGCTGGGGACCACTGAATGAAGATGCTCAACTTATTAGAGGAAGAAGTGTACCCGACAGCCAGTCCACAGTCCTTGCTTAGTATCAGCCTTCTCTCCCTAGAAGCTCTTCATTCTTTTATGTCCAATGGTTGCAATTTGTGGCAAAGTATGTGTTCATGGGGTATGATTTTTACAGCATCATCTTGAGTATGAGCAATAAACAAGGCAGTAAGTCAAGCCGAAGAAAAGGAGATCAACAATATTAAACGAGATGTAACTCAGAAGGAAAAATCATTAAGCGGATTTCATCACAGAGCTCTGCCACAGGGTGCAGATGGAGGAGCCCATCACCCCCTCTTCTGCACAGGACGAAAAAAAAAATCCTGGAAGTTAGAAGCAGTGACATTGCATGTGGTGAGTGATTCATTTGAGGGCTCTAAATTCTCTTGATCTTTGCTTCTGAAGCTTGAGGGTTGAAACCCAAGAGCAGGTGGAATCTATAAAGCCTGCTGATTGCCATTCCTTAGAGTGTTTGGTAAAATACGCTATTTTTAAAATTCAGCAAGATGGGCGGTGAGTCTTCCTAAAACTGTAAAATTTACCATTAACCTTTTCCTAGCTGCTGGAAGCCACCTGGCAGTAAGTGCTACCCCTCTCATCTCCTAGGACAAGCCCTGATGCATTCCTTACCCAGGACTGTGATTGTGGTGTAACTTTCCTGCGGGGGGTCAGTGTAGAGCTGGCAGAAGTATCTTCCTTCATCAGAAATGGAGACATTTGTCAGCGACACTTTCAGTTCACTGCTCGAAAAATTCAGCAGCTGGAACCTGCTGTCCTTCAGAGCTGGGAAACAAAACACAGAGTTAGTGAATGTGAGAAAGACGACCGTCTATTTGCCTTCCGGAGGGGAGGGAAAAGCCGGGGGACTAGAAAGCCAGCTACAGAGTAGACACACGGATTAAGTCGCTCTGCACCTGGTGGGTACTGCTTTGTCCTTCTTGAGTTCCTATTTAGGGCTTCTGCACTGTCTGCATGTAGCAAACGCCCCTGCTGGAAAAGGAAACTCACACACGTGGGTGTGTGTTTCTGTACACACACACACACACACACACACACACTCTCTTGTACACACATCTCTTGCTGTCAGTTTTGAGCACTTATTCATAAATTGTTTTGAATCTTCTATCAGAGATAGGCAGAATGGAAACAGGAAGAAAGAGCAGGTCAGGTGGGCCCTTTAGACACTGAAATTTCAGGGAGTAGAACCCACGGGCTTTTAAATTGTCTCTAAAAATCTGAGGCCTTGAAAGAAATAGAGGTCCTAATGTTATGAGAGAAAAATTTAAAAAAAATCATTATTAATTTCAAAAGCAAAATGAAAATCACTAAAAAAAAAAACGTTATAGCAAAACAATCCAATTTAACCGGGATGCATCTTTGCGTTTGATGTGATTTGAGGCAGAGCTGCTAAACGTCTGTGACCTGGGGCTCAGGGGGCCCTGAGCTCTGACCCTGTTTTTATCCGTATTCAGTTTCACAGTATGAAACCGATTAGGCATAAAGTAGGACTTCAGAGTCACCACAAAAATAACATATGTGGGCTTTTTACTGATTTCGAACATTCATTTAAAATCCTTTTATTAATTTGATAAAGGTTAGATCAGTATATCCTAATGACAAAAATTCATTCTCAGAATGAGAAGCTGGCTTCTCTCCTCTTACTCTCCTTCATCCCCTTAATGTTCCTTAGGTTTGTCGACTCTTTCCACAGGTCATGAATGTTCTGAGGCGTCGGGGGAAGTGGAGAAAGGCAGGTAGGAAGCGACATGTCCGACCTTGCTTTGTAGGCGGCAGTGCTCTCAACAGCAATCTTTCGAAAGACCTGACTCTTGCTCTTGCCAAGCCCTGGCACCCATGTGAGCCACTGCCACAGTATACAATTAAGTTTCGATTATTGGCTTTCGTGGTCTTACATTTGGAAGGATTTCAGCACATGGGCAACTCCATCTTCCACAGGCTAAGATGACAGGAGATTTGGTTTTGTCTTTATGGGCACAGATTGCCTTGAAAACTTCAATCTTCAAACCAAACAGATTACCTTTGAGAATGCTGTATTTTCCTTGCTTAACCCTATTTGAGTTGTTTGTGTCAGCTAAGTATTTGGGACTCAATTGCAATTCACCTTGAATTACTACAATCAATTCCTATTGCAAAGGAAGACTGCCTTACTTTTAAAAAGGACCATTCAAGGTTTCTATTAAGTAGGAAGATTATGATTGCATGTCTCTTCTTCCCTCTGAAGAACTGATTAAACTTTAAGCATCTAACATTAAATTTAAAAAAAAGAAGAAGAAGAAGGCCTTCACAATCTCTTTATCAAGACAACATGTAGGAAAAAAATTGTCATCTAATGCTATAGAGACAGAAACTTACGCCGGAAGTCCCTGAAATAAATGGTCTGCCTATTGGGATTCAGTAGTTGAATAACAGAGTCGTCACTCTTATTGACTTGGCAGCTGATGGTTGCAACTTCTCCTTCAATCACTGTCACGTCTTTTGTAAACAAATTCTGTCCATCACCTTTAAAAAAAGGAGAAAAAAAATTCCATCAATTAAAACTTAGTTAATAGGATCAGTTAAAATTAGAAACAAGAAGCAAATTAGAAAATAGACACAATGGGAATCTCCTAGCGGTCCAGTGGTTAGGACTTCATGCTTTCACTGCCAAAGGCTTGGGTTCAATCCCTGGTCAGGGAACCAAGATCCTGCAAGCCTCATGACCCAAAGAGAAGATAGACATAAACAGCAACATTTGCCAAGGCTTGCACACCTTTCTCCATAGTCCACAAAACGAGTCTATTAAGCTGAGATAGATCTAGGGGCGAAATATGACGAAGCCTGGAATCAATGTGCTCCCAGAAGTTATGATGCCCATGCTCCAGCCTCTGGTGTCTTTACTTGTGGCATGTATGCGGGAGAGGTAAGGAAAGCAGAGTACTGGCTGTCATGAGGGACGGCAGCTCTCACAAAGGGAGTAAGGGAAATACACAGATATCAGCCTTCCTTATCTGAGAGTTGGGCATCTCCAAATCAACCAAGCACAGATAGAAAATACTAAAGAAAACAAAAAATTCCAGAAAGTTCTCCAAAGCAAAACTTGACTTTACAACACGCCAGCAACTATTTATATAGTACTTACATGAAAATCCCATGGACAGAGGAGCTTGGTAGGCTACAGTCCATGGGGTCGCAGAGTCGGACACGACTGAGCGACTGACTTCACTTTCACTACCTGTATTTACCACTATTTACATAACATTTACATTGCACTGGGTATTGTAAGTCACCAAGAGATGACTTAAAGTAAACATTTCAAAGGACTTGAGCATCCTGAGATTTTGGTGTCTATGGCGAACCTGGAACCAATCCCCCATGGATACGAAGGAATGACTTACTCAACCTCCTCACATCCTTTAGCTATTCGGTCACCTCACAGAAAACTCAAGGGGCCACTTAATAGAAGAAGGAGGGAGGGCTCAGTGAACAATCTCACCTTGTTAGTGGATGTCAAGATTCTCGGAATATAGGCTGTTATGCATTGTGTAGGGGTGGAGAACTGACTATGACTCTTTGGAATCTCAATAAAATCCTAGGAAGGCTTACAGTTCAGTCTGTTATGCTGTTCTTCATGACTCACCAAAGCCCCAGGCGATCCTGAAACACGTCCTCTCTACAGACTACACTCTTGCAGCCAGTTAGAAAATCTCTTTGTTGTTGTTCAGTGGCTAAGTCGTGTGCAACTCTTTGCAACCCCATGGTTTCTAGCCTGCAAGGATCCTCTGTCATGGAATTTTCCAGGCAACTGGAAAATACTGGAGTGGGTTGCCATTTCCTACTCCAGGAGATCTTCCCGACTCGCCGATCGAACCCGTGTCTTTTGTGTAACCTGCATTGGCAGGTGGATTCTTTTCCACCTGGGAAACCCCAGAAAATTTCCTAAAGTCTAGGCTTTCAGTCCACTGATACCTGGATTATCTCCAGATCTGCTCTAGTTTGTTGCTTCTAAGACAAGTGAAGCAGCCAGGGCACCTCAGAAATGTCCTAAATGACCCACAGCACAGGTAGGAGGAGAGGAGACGTCAAAAGCAAAAGAAATAATGTTGAATGTCCAATTCTGCACCTGGCATAGCAGGGGATACAGAAGTACATGACATTGTCCTAGCCTGTAAGAAGCTGCAGTATTGGTGAAAACTGATCTCTAATCCCCACTTACAGAAGAAAAGGTAGGTACAGGCAATACGTATGATGGCCAATCAGGAAGGGGACGGGAGAGATTGCTTTTCAGCTGTAAGATCTTAGGTAAACTATTTCAAGTCCCTGAGACAGTGTCTCATCTGCAAAATGGGGACAGTAATGAAAAGCTATCTCACGGGGCTGCTGGGAGGATTAAGAAAGAGAATAAACGTAAAGCATTTGGCCCTGGGTCTGGCTTCTCATAAAACTGAATAAATGGGAGCTGTTATCATCACCATCATCCCTTCTCTAGATGTCAGATCCCAACTAAGCAACTATACGTGTTGGGAGTGGTGTGAATACAAGAATGAAAGCTCATGATCCCTGCACTCAAGGAGCTCTCTAGGTAATTATATATCAACTCAGGGCAGCTTATTCACTCTCTAAAAAAAACTTTGTCACATTAAGAAACAAAGGTCAAAGATAAATACTATTCTAAAAAAAAAAACAGTGAGACCGCATAAACAGAGGTGCAATTAGAGTAAACAGAGGATTTCCACCTGCTATCATGTTTCTGCTGAAGGATCCTTTTTTGGCAGGACACAGTGGGGAAGTATGAGAAAGGGTGTCTCAGATGGCTTTAAGCCAAATCCAACTAGAAACAGACCAGCCTCTGGGAGAGGATTAGAAAAGAGGAAACTAGAGGGATAAGGGGAAAAAAAATTATTAGAGCCACAGATAAACAAAAATTCCTGATGCTTGAGGAGTAAACCAAAATGAAACCCAACCTTGAGGCCTCTGATCCAGGGAATTAACCTGGGTGTGAGAACGAGGCCCACAGGGCTTGTAGCAAGTAAAAAGGTAAATTTTCCCCAGCTTGATCCAGCAGTGAAGGCTTAGTGGGCTGAAGAGTGTGAGAGAATAACAACAGGGAGGAAGAGTGATCAGAGGTAAAGGAGAGACACTTATTTTTCCCTCCGTGTATTACTGTGGCAAACACAGAACTTAGAACCCAGCTGGAGGGAGCAGCTTATTCCCAGATCTGAGAACAGAACAAGGGACAGGGAATTCCTGCCAATCCAGCGTGCTTTTCATGGTGGTTTCGCTGGCCCTTGAGAAGGTCTGTACAGAAAGGACAATACCCTATTTCCTCTGGTAACCCAACCTAGGACAAAAATTAAGGAAACATTAAACTGCACGATTTCAGTGCTATGCAATGTCAAGTCACGGGACTTGCCTTGAGATCAGAATGCCAAACTGGTCCGCTGGATTGTGGAGATTTCTTCTACCGCAAGGAGTTTATTAGCCACAAATAAGAATCGTCAGTGTATAAAAGGAACACATGGAAAGGCTATCCAGCAAAAGGCCTTAATCCCTTTGGCCTTATAGATCCTGACTACATCATGCAGGAGGTTTTTCCAGGTGGCTCAGTGGTAAAGAATCCACCTGCCAATGCAGGAGGTGTCTTCGATCCCTGGGTTGGGAAGATCCCCTGGAGTAGGAAATGGCCCACTCCAGTATTCTTGCCTGGAAAATTCCATGGACAGAGGAGCCTGGTGGGCTACAGCCCATGGGGTTGCAAAGAGTCAGATACAACTGAGCACACACACACAACCCCATCGCAGATACTAGGACGTGAAGCCAACTGCAATTCAGCTATGCTCTAAGGGGATGGTTTCTGCGGAAACAACTATCCACTCTAATTTCAGTCTTTACTCAGAACCCTAGTATGTTTGGTCTGTATTCATAGTGAGGTTATGAAACATCTGCAAAGGAGATGGGAGCAGAGGAGTTGACCGTGATTTTGTATTTTAAGCATGATAAGTATTACAAAAGAACCAGAGGAGTTTTCGTTTCTTTGTTCATTTCTTAAAAAGTCTCAACATTCTTATTTATTACTTACAATTAAGTAATGTAAGATCAGATCCCTCTTACGTGTCACTACTGAATAAATCATTCAGGTAGAATTTTTGCCGTCTGCAAATGTTTGCCCTTGCTGTGCTCTGGCACATAACATGCTCTGCAAATCCATGGTGGTATCATCATCATTACTGTATTTTTTTTTTTTTTTATGAAATTGCTAAGGCCAACCTAAAGTCCACTGTCTCAGAAAATGATAGTTCCTAGCTATGTTAACATGGTTATAATACTAATGCTAAAAAATTCTAAGTGCTGAAAGATATCAAAGTGCCTTGATGGATGGTGGTGGCCCAAGGGTATCGGTCTGTAAAAATCACCAATAAATTATACGGGTCAGTTGGACAGTAGTTATATTAAACAGAGCTCCATACGTGGAGCATCAGAAGATGGCTGCAATGGAATAATAATGACCTATTTATTGGAGGCAAAGGAAGTGAATGACAGTGATGAAAATATGATATGTATGTCAGTCCTCTTAACCGCCTGAAGCCTTTATGTAAAAATAATTTCTGCTCACATCCTCAAATATTTCTTCCAAACAGAAGGATGTACTGTGACTCGATAAATTTCCCCTTGACATAGATATCATGACAATTAGGTTGTTACAAAACACAATTTGATGTGTAGCAGAAGGATACAAACAGGCAACTCTAGCGCCTTTCTTAAATAATCCATTTAAAAAACCTTTCTGATTTTCTAAAACTCAATTAGCAGATATACTGTCAAGGTAGAAAATAGCACATGTTCTGGGCAAAAGAAATCAAGGAGGCTTCAAGCAGGTACGATATAACCGTAGCCATTAAATAAAGCTGTTAGCAGCAAGGTAATTTATTTTAAGGGTGGAACAATGTCTGACACGTACAGACATTTTTGACTGCTAACTGGTATATGTGGGTGAGGTTTAAGAGACAGAACCAAACTAGGTTTTAATTTATACCAGCAACTGAATTCCCTCTAACATGCCTACTTGCCCCACAAATTCTAAAAACAAAACTTCAGCATTAGAGAGGCCCATTCACTCACAAGCAAGTCTCCCATAGAACTCTAGAAGTTGCCAAGATATTCATGACAAGAATGAAAAAGCATCTTATCTAAAGCAGAAAAAGAGCTAAAATTTATTCTGATGATCACTAAAGGCCGTTTCAGCTGAGGAGGTTCGGGCTGCAGTGGATGCAGTGGACTCATAAATCTCCCATTAATTCAATCATCAATTGACTTAACTCCTGGATTCTTTCCTGAAACCTCATCTAGTTACAAACACTATGTAAATGGCATCGCAGAGAACACTAGCCTGGGTTGGAATCTATTGCACCAGCAAGAGAACTGCCTGAACTGGGGGATGACGCAAACCTGCAAACAAGGAGCTGAAAGGAGAGACGGCACTCTCAGGCACAGGGGCGTGGGGGAAGGAAACATAAGTTGGTCTGATGCTAGGCGCTTTCTTAGTGGCTTTGAACGTGTTTTCTTCTCAAACTCCTGGAGTTTCCAGTATCCTCACTTTAAGGACCTGAGACACGAAGAAGCTGAAATAAGCTGTCTAATGTAATGAAGCTAAGTGGCCGAGCTGGTGTCAGAATCCAGTTCTGCCAGTTTCTCCAGACCATACAGCTTGTACTTTTCAACCAGCCAACCTCAGGGTCTGTTGCCAAGGTTCTACTGGCTCTGCCTTGGAAAATTTACTTGTTTTTAAAGAGGGTGATTTCCCTATGAGCAACTTCTCATTTTTTTTTAAATTTCCATAATTTATCCAGAACACAATTACACACTTCAAGATGAGAGAGAATCTGTCCTGAATGTAAAACACCGTGTTTACTACCGCTTCCTTCTTTCAGCACTCGGCACACTTTGCCCCTGGAGAACGCTTTTATTACCACTGCATGGCCCGCATTTGCCGGCACCGAGAGCTCTGGCCTCCGCCGCCTGGCTGTTAATAAATAAAGCACTTCATTTACACCGGGGGAGTCTCTCCAGTCAAGTCTATAATAAAAGGGCAAGTCACAGTTAGAACAGGATTCAGCCTATACTATAGCAACTATGTAAACTCTTACTGACTTCAAGGAGCACCAATGACTCTTCACTGTGAACAGTTTGCCCAGAGAAAGAGCAAATAAAGTCCCTTGACCTATTCCTTTAGTAGCAAAATCATATTAGGGAACCTTTTTTTTTCACCCTCTGCTGTATGGAAGACTGAACCTAACATTAAATCAGCACAGTCAGGTTGTCTGCATAGACAAAAGTGAAACCGACAGTGCAGGCTGTCCAAAAAAACCAACCAAACAAAAACACCATTTTACTAAAGATCATGGTAGTTACTAATTTAAAAAAGCCACCAGAGTTCTTGAAATTTCACACCAATTCCAGGTTTGGGACTATCAATTCTTTCCCTTTAAGAGGCATCTGAGTTCAGATTCTCCAGAGTCAAAAAAACTTGCATGATTTTGAAGCCCTTCTTTCCTGTTGTATGTGAGCTCTGTGTCTTTTAAAACTTCAAATGTTTTCTCCCTCATTCTCATTTCTGTTGGATCCCATTTTTATAACCATGTCAGTTACGTACTCAACTTGAAAGAAAAATGCCTCACCCCAACCCAAATACAACCATCACCCGTAGAGGCACTGCGATTCCTGCTAACTTTTCTGAGAGCTTGCATTCGAACTGAGTACATTTCAGGAAGTGAGAGAGAAAAAAAGAGAAGATTCTGTTGAAATCCAGAGGGAAAAATTTTTCTAACTGCTTATATTCCCCCAAGTCAACGTAAACACAGTATTCACTACAAATCATTAACAGAGCCATTAAGATTTGATTTCTATCTAAGCAATTATTGTCAGCATATTTTGTACATTTCCTTTAAAAGACTCAACCCTATCTTTCATTTCATTAAACTGTTCCTTGCATTTACAGAGTTTTATATCAAATCAGAAACCTATTTGAATTAATAAGAATTACAGTAAAAGTAATTTGAAAATAAATTATATGAAGTTCAAGCCATGAAAGCTTTTGATGAAAGAATTTAGTCCCCTTTCAATATTACAGTAACATTTTCGGTCAGCCAGCGTGCAAATAAAAGGCAGTGAGAACCAGTGTCAAAAAAGATGGGCCCATCAACCATGGATTAAGGTTAAGGGTGCGCACACTTCAACATAAATACAACTCTTTATTTCAAAGAGAGGCAATACTTCAACCTTAGTGAATACTTGAATATTTATTTAAAGTCAAAAGCGTTCCATCTGTCTGCTGTTTACAAAGCTACTTTTAACCTTTTTGATCCTCACCCATGTTTTGTCATCCCAAACAGTAAAGTAGAATCTGTTGATTGTCTGCTCCAAGGACTGTCTACTCAATGGTCAAAATAATTATGAATGCGAACCATACAGTTCATAAACTTAGAGTTAAACTAAACCAATTCAATAAATAACTGAGTGGGCAATGGTATGTGACATGGACCAAAACATTTCCTTTATGTCATCTTCTTTCTCATAGAACCCTTGAGGAATCAAAGCAACACAAGTAAAAGGAATCTGCCGATCAATTCTCTCATTTACAGATGAAGACAGTGAGATCCAGGGAGGAGATATGTAAGATCATGCGGCAAGTGTGAGGCCACAGTTCCTAATGGCTCCTCAAGGTATTTCTTTTCTCGGCTATTTCTAAATAACATTTATTGATTTTTTTCTAATTACAAAAGTAATACATGTTCAAGGTTTCTTTATATATCTATTAAAGGCTTGTTTCAAGTGTAGTATGCATAACATTTTATCCTATGGCATGGAGATAATCAGGATCGCCTAAGAATCTCATGTAATGTAGTAACTGTTGTATCACTAGAGCTTATGGAGGGAAAAAATTGAATTTAATCTAATCTCCTCATAATCAGTAAAAGGTGAGGCAAATTTTTGAACAGCAAGTTAAAGAGTAATCTTCCTTCAGTGCTGGTTTTTTCTTCAATTAAAATTGTTGATTTCCCCTGAATACAAAACAAAAAATATCATCTGACACAACATTAAGCTATTCATGAATATTCTGTATACACATTCTTGTTTAGTTGACTAATGGCAAATTAACGCTCTCTATTTTAGCTTAAACACATACTATAGGTATGTTTGATTAGCATTGAATTCCAAAAGCTGATTACTATGCATGCTTTGATTATGTAATTACATAATAGAGTATAATGGCTCCTTTGGAGTCATTATGATCTATATGGCAAATATGTTTCAGTTTTGCTATAGTTTAAATACACGTTGAGATGACAGCTCATAACAAGGCTCCACTTTTAAGTCTTATCAGCTAAATGGGCATTTCCTCATTCATCCCAACATCTCCTTGACACCAATTAAGGCCTATTGTGTCAAGCTGCATATACTTCTGAGAAATTCCCTTTGTTTTCTTGGCATTCAAGAAAGGACATTAATTTTAAAAGCTGTATGATGCAAAAGCCCTGTGGTTTTTTTTTCTCTTTTTCTTTTCAAAAAAGAGGCTGAAATTCCATCCTTCATCCACCCTTTGAAAAGTCTGCAAGGAATCATATCGAGTTCATTAATCACTGTTCAGACAACCACAAGGGGGTTAAAGATGGAATTTCACCTTTAACTCCAAAATGCACATGAAGGAGGGACAGCTACGAATATTAACGTGCATAGTGGTGACTTCCCACAGCACACTCAGCCACATCAACTACACAAAGGTCTGGTTCTGCAAATCTCCTGTCTTGTAATAATATCCTTTTTAGAAGGGGTAGCTCTAAAACAGCCAAGGCCAGATTTTGCCTTCAAATTTCCAAACACAAGATTTTGATGGTTCCAAGGCCAACAAAGTCTACCTAATGAATAGATTTTTATAATTCCACCATCAACTTACAAACTGGAAAGTGGCTGGGATTGAAAACAGAACAAAGGTTATTGGACAGGATGATGTCAAGATTCTCTTGTCCCCATGAAATCCTTTAATCTTGTGCTATTTCATTTGTAAGAAGAGCTGTTTCTGCTTTTCTCTGCCAAGAGAATGAGCCCTTATACCATGCCAAACTCAAGGTGACCTGAATCTTAACTTTAAAGGCTAATAAGCATCAAGCTGTTTTTTACCTTTGGGTCTATTGGTTTTCAGCATTAAAGCTGAAGAACTGCGGTCAAGCACTGTCCAACTGATATTTACATATAGGATGAGAATCTCTTTTGTGAAAGGAAACAATGATTAGATGTGCGAAAACTCTTTTCCAGGAAGACTGTGACAAAAGAAAGTAGTTACAGCATCTTCGCCTATGCTATTTCAATTTTAACCATCACATTAGCTGCCTTCCTCTTAAAAGACTCTGAGCTCAATAGGACTTTTTAATCAGAGCCTACAGCACTAAGGGGTCCAAGCAATTACGATGCTTATGATCTGAGCTGCCTGATTCCATAAAGTGGAGAGGTGCACTGCCCTCTATACAATGTTTGTGGGGAGTGATACCCATCCACTAAACGTGAAGATCTGAATTAGCTTTTCCATTAAAATCCACTTATCCAAGAAGTGAAAGGCAATCAAAGAAAGAGAATAAAGAATAAACCATGCAAGATAATAATAATCACTGAATCCTTTTGCTCCTCACACAGAAATGTTTTTTCTCCTCTTACTCCTTTTCATGGCTGGATGGGTTTCATGGTCTTTTTGTTCATCAAAAAGATAGCATCTTTTCTGGAGAGAAGATATCCTCACCCTGAAGAAAAACTCCCTCCAGTGGACAGGATTTTGGAGAATTAAAAGAGAGAGGAAAAAATTGAGCCAATAAAGTAGGAAAGTCACTGTTTTATTTGCTTGTAAGATGGCATTGAAATCACCTTGTGGAAGAGTCATTTTAAGCCTGCTAAATCTGCTTAGAGGCTCTTGGGAGAAAAGGGGCTCTTAAAAAAATATTAATTAAAAAATAACCACAGCCATCCAACTTGGATTTTGGAGGAGAACAATCTGAAGACAGAGGTTTCTTACAAAACTAATTGTGTTGGCAAAGCAAGGAATTTCTTCTCAATGGATTTGATTCTGTGATGCTCGTTTATGGCAAAAGAAGAATAAAAGAACAGTTTTATATTGAGCTGCTTCAGTAGCAATTCAAAGCTGGGGAGTGTTCCAGCATTTCAAAATACATTGTCTCTTTCAGATGAAACAGTGTTGAAGGCCAACTGTTGATCTTCTGCACAAACCACTTTGCTAATGAACCGATAATAGATACTCTCTTTCCTGGGGTGTATTAAACGGTTACTTTGTGAGCGAAAACTAGTTCTACACTCCTGCTGTCCATGAGCATGGGCTATTGGAAAAGAAAATCACATTCTAAAAGGGATGATCTCTGTAGGAAGAAGCTGGTAACTAAGGAAGCACAGACCTTCACAGCATCCCGCGGGGCGGTCACTGATCCCAAAGTTAGTTGAGGGCTGAGGTCATGGGAATTGCCGATTTTAATCCACATATAGAACTAACTACATTTCTCAAATCACAAGCTATTCATAACTAAAACAAAAGGTTTACATGATGAAAATGCAAAATACATATTAAAATATTTGAAAACCACAAACAATACACGTATTAGGCTCTATTATTCCTCGAAAGATTTAAGGGAACTGGGACTTCTTCCATACCCCAGAAGAGATACTGGTAGCCAAGCCATTTACTATACACGCTGAAGCAGTCTCTGGCGAACCCTCACTCTGTAAGAAAGTATAATGTTGCCTTTTTTCTAACCATGTGAAAAGAGATTTAGGATTTCAAAGCTATGGACACAGCCAGCTCTACTATGCTCACTTCTTAACTGCTACTTCTCAATTTCCTTGAGTTCTAAGCATATTAGAGATGGAGACTGTTTGCAATACTTGCTGTTAAATAACTGTCCCTCTAAAAAGCGCTTCATATTGAATTTCCTTAGAATCTCAACGGAGATGGCACCTGTAGTTCCCTTATTTTTTTATACCCGGCTTTTAAGCAGCTAATTTAATATCACCTTTCCCATTGATAAGAGATACCATTATTAAACCAGGTCACTTGCTTCAACTTAATAAAAGCTATTTTTTTCTTTACATTTGCCTTCAGGGTGTTAAAAGTCTAACAATTAGTGTAAAATACTTAAAATCACAACACTATCACATATAACAATAATTACTACACACAGAAAGGAAAAGGGAAGTGACTACTTTTCTCCATGTCTGGAGGCAAGAGAAACAAATTATTTCTTTGCTAGAGGGTTCATTATTATTTTAATTTTTTTAATATCATGAAAACACCCATTATTTCTGGAGGGGGCATTATTTTAATTGTGTGCATGATAACAATAGCTAATATATGTTTAAAATGTTTTCTATGTCCCAGGCATTGTTTTTTTATATTATCTTATATTACCATTAATTATCTTATATTACCATTTTATCTTATTTAATTCTCACAACAGTCCTATGTGGTTCAATATCTTATCATTAGCCCCATTATACAGATGAGGAAACTGAGATTTAGAGAGACCAAGATTTAGAGAGACCAAGTTTGGATATTGGTTCTCCCTCTATTTAACTCTGGTATTATTCACAATTACAGTATGTTACTGAGGCTTCAGAGAAGGTGATGGCACTCCACTCCAGTACTCTTGCCTGGAGAATCCCATGGACGGAGGAGCCTGGTAGGCTGCAGTCCATGGGGTCACGAAGAGTTGGACATGACTGAGCAACTTCACTTTCACTTTTCACTTTCGTGTCCGACTCTTCACGACCCCACTTTCACTTTTCACTTTCATGCATTGGAGAAGGAAATGGCAACCCACTCCAGTGTTGTTGCCTGGAGAATCCCAGGGACGGGGGAGCCTGGTGGCCTGTCGCCTATGGGGTCGCACAGAGTCGGACACGACTGAAGCGACTTAGCGACTTAGCAGCATCACAGCAACTGAGGCTTTAATTTATGATGCTAAAAGAGTGGTGGGGAACTAATGAAAGAATCTACTGTATCTCGTTTATATGATTTAGGAATAAAACTAAATAATATTTTCAGCATAGAAGGAATTTGAAGCCTGTCAGCCATCAGCATGTTACAATATGCTCCAGCGATTCAATTAGCTCCATAACCGGAGTCTAAATATTGGGCTGTTAGTCTTTAGAGAGAGGGTGTCTGTTCTGCCGAATGATTCGGACTCATAAAGCAGTTCAACTCCAAGTTCAGGCATTTACAGTATCTGCTTCAAGGGCATTCATTAGTATTGACAGTCTATGTGACTGAAATTTGGCTGTAATAGCAGTCTCTCTCTACATCTCCTGGTTCATTTTTTCCTTCCAACAAGAGCCATTGAAAACCTTCCAAATTTAAAGCTTAGAGCCGACAGGACAAGCAAGTAAGGATATCAGTTGGAACACATCAGATATGGACTCAGAGTGAATGTCAGCTTCAACTGACATGACTACAGAAACAGAAAACGGGGAAATGGGAGGGGACGGACGTTTCACATTCTTATTCTAGAGAGTATGCCGACTGAGTGCAATATGGTTTGTTCAAGAAACACCTGTAAAGCCATGATAACCATCATGCTGGATAATGCGGCAACATTCAACTCACTCACATCTCCTATCAGGAATTCAAGCAGCTTTGCACTATTTTATGAAATGACAATTTCTTACCTGGAAAGTTGGGTTCTGTGACTAAGGCCCTTATTATTATTACTAAGGCAAATGATTTTTTGTTTTTCTTTTAACCTCTGGGCTCTTGAGTTGCTGGTCCCAGTGAGTCTGGGAAGAAACATACAGGTTAGAAGACGCTTCGTTAGCCAGGGTTTGATGAAAAGATTGCATATGGACGGCGGTTAAAGGAGATTCCAGATTCTACTTTCCTGACTTGTACCAAGTCCCCAGTGTAAAGCCAGTATCAGTCAGGCGTGCACTGCAGCTATCCGAAGTGGTGTTATTATGAAAATAACTTGATTAGTATCATCTGAATGTGGGCTGCTGATTAATCATCACTGAAATTAGGGCTATGTGATAAGGACATCACTTGTGCCTTATTTTTACTTGTTAAGAGTGTGTCTAAGGAAAATGAGACCACATGACTTGAAAAACAGGAATAAGCGCTGTAGTTCTGAGCTTACTGGTGATGAAACTGGGAAAAACTCCAAATTTGTTTTCACATTTTACAAAGGGTAAATGGTGCCTCTCTTCCCAGGGGATTATGAGAATCGAGTCAGAATATGTGTGTAAAATTATTTTTCAAGCTTTATGAATGCTAACGGAAGAATGCAATCTTCTTCTCCAACTTCTTCATTAGCATCATCACTATCTCCATGCAGCCTCTGTCTATATGGCTTTGTAGGAGCTTCCATAACATGCTGGAATTTTTTTCAATTTCAGAGCTTTAGCTATTATTCTTTTCATTCTAAGGCTAACTTTAAGAAGCACAGAGTAAATTAAAACATCTCCATCACTGATGTTAAATTGCAAACTAAAACCATTCTCACTAAGAAAAGTATAAGGTAAATAGCAGATGTTGGCAGAGGACTGGACATTTGAAATTAGGTTCAATCTCTGATTTACCTTCTGGTTTCTCTCCTTTAATTATATGGCCATAATTAGTTCAATGAACACTCTCCCTGCTCTAAGGTTGCATTAGGTTAGTCATGCAACACACGACATCCTTGCTGGAAAACTTCAACCATCAACACCTCAGGTACCTAGCTACCAAATACGCTGTTCCACAAATGAGAGCTTTCCATGTCATTGAGTCTTTCTCTGAAGGCCAAAATTAAAACGAAATGAAACGAAACAAAAACAATTTTCACAAAGCTTGCTGACGTGCCACTTTCTTTGTCCTGTGCTTCTATCTAGAGAAGACGCCATGAGTTAATGACATGTGTGGGCCTCGGTGGCCCTTCCGTACACAACTGCATCCTGTTAGGCTGTGTATGTCCTTGCTGCTCCCGTCCAATGCTGCCTGTCACTTCTGGAAGATAATTCCGTCCTTGATTACTAACAGCAAGAGTTTTGAGAAAGCTACTGGTGCTAAGACATTTCCTGCTTACTAATCTGGGATGTTTGAGGTCTCTAGAAACCTAACCTCACTAAGTGGTGTGTTCGGTTACTGTGGCATGAAGGGGCTGTCACTTTCCCCCTTCATTTAACACTGGAGGAAAGAAAAGTGTGCAGACAAAATTTAATTAACAATAATAGTTGGCTTAGTTTGATAATTATACTTTGACACTAACAGACATTCTTAGGGGAAAATATAGTTTTGAATGCAGAAGGCAAAGCAATAAAAATTAGTAACTGACACTACTTTGTTCCTGACAGTAATTTCTAATATTCATGCTATTTGATCCAATCCATCTAAGCTGTGTCTAAAGGCAGGTAAACTGACCACGGAGGATGCTGCACGATTCCACTGGAAGTCATTCGCTTTCCCTGGGAAGCTCTGATACCTCCCCAAGTTCCTAGACTTCTGGCCCACAGTGCATTGCAATTGTCAGCCTTGGTGCTTACGACACTGAACAGTTCTTTGGTCATTCTTTACAGGCTGGTTTCCTTTTCTTAAAACATCCTGATCTAGATGCAACTGCTAGCACTGCCAGTTATTAGCTAAATCTTGAAAAAGTTACTTAAGGTCTTGCAGCCTCACGTTTTACACAAATAAAATGGGTCTAAAAATTATTATTTTAGCTCCTTGAGAATAGTTATACTATCCATATCTTTGTATTCTCAAAGCATAATACAGGGTCAGTTTATAGAGCAAGTATTCAATCAATGCTTGTTGAATGGAGTTACTAATGAAGGGCTTTAAGACCTTCATGCTGAGGCACTCTCATTTGTGGAGACAAGTCTCTTAACATCAAACATTAAGTTGCACCTGTGTGTGTGTGTGCATGTGCATTCGCGCATGTGCGTGCATGTGTTCAGTTCAGCTCAGTCGCTCAGTCATGTCTGACTCTTTGTGACCCCATGAATCGCAGCACGCCAGGCCTTCCTGTCCAACACCAACTCCCGGAGCCTACCCAAACTCATGTTCATTGAGTCGGTGATGCCATCCAACCATCTCATCCTCTGTTGTCCCTTCTCCTCCTGTCCTCAATCTTTCCCAGCATCAGGGTCTTCTCAAATGCGTCAGTTCTTTGCATCAGGTGGCCAAATTATTGGAGCTTCAGCTTCAACATCAGTCCTTCCAATGAACATCCAGGACTGATCTCCTTTAGGATGGTCTGTTTGGATCCCCTTGCAATCCAAGGGACTCTCAAGAGTCTCCTCTAACACCACAGTTCAAAAGCATCAATTCTTCGGTGCACAGATTTCTTTATAGTCCAACTCTCACATCCATACATGACCAATGGAAAAACCATAGCCTTGACTAGATGGACCTCTGTTGGCAAAGTGATGTCTCTGCTTTTTTATTTTGTGTCTCTGCTTTTTAATATGCTGTCTAGGTTGGTCATAACTTTCCTTCCAAGGAGTAAGCATCTTTTAATTTCATGGCTGCAATCACCATCTGCAGTGATTTTGGAGCCCCCCAAAATAAAGTCTGACACTGTTCCCACTGTTTCCCCATCTATTTGCCATGAAGTGATGGGACCAGATGCCATGATCTTCGTTTTCTGAATGTTGAGCTTTAAGCCAACTTTTTCACTCTGCTCTTTCACTTTCATCAAGAGGCTTTTTAGTTCCTCTTCACTTTCTGCCATAAGGGTGGTGTCATCTGCATATCTGAGGTTATTGATATTTCTCCTGGCAATCTCGATGCCAGCTTGTGTTTCATCCAGCCCAGCGTTTCTCATGATGTACTCTGCAGAGAAGTTCAATAAGCAGGGTGACAATATACAGCCTTGACGTACTCTTCTTCCTATTTGGAACCAGTCTGTTGTTCCATGTCCAGTTCTAACTGTTGCTTCCTGACCTGCATGCAGGTTTCTCAAGAGGCAGGTCAGGTGGTCTGGTATTCCCATCTCTTTCAGAATTTTCCACAGTTTATTGTGATCCATACAGTCAAAGGCTTTGGCATAGTCAATAAAGCAGAAATAGATGTTTTTCTGAAACTCTCTTACTTTTTCGATGACCCAGTGGATGTTGACAATTTGATCTCTGGTTCCTCTGCCTTTTCTAAAACCAGCTTGAACATCTGAAAGTTCACAGTTCATGTATTGCTGAAGCCTGGCTTGGAGAATTTTGAGTATTACTTTACTAGCGTGTGAGATGAGTGCAACTGTGCAGTAGTTTGAGCATTCTTTGGCATTGCCTTTCTTTGGGATTGGGATGAAAACTGACCTTTTCCAGTTGTGTGGCCACTGCTGAGTTTTCCAAATTTGCTGGCATATCAAGTGCAGCACTTTCACAGCAACATCTTTCAGGATTTGAAATAGCTCAACTGGAATTCCATCACCTCCACTAGCTTTGTTCATAGTGATGCTTCCTAAAGCCCACTTGACTTCACATTCCAGGTGTTTGGCTCCAGGTGAGTGATCATACCATCGTAATTAAATGTGCTCAGTGGTATCCAACTCTTTGTGACCCCAATGACTGTAGCCTGCCAGGCTCCTCTATGGACTTTTCCAAGCAAGAATAACGGAGCAGGTTACCATTTCCTACTCCAGGCGATCTTCCTGATCCAGGGATCGGACCTGAGTCTCTTGCATCTCCCATATTGACAGATGGGTTCTTTACTACTGAGCCACCTGGGAAGCCCTGTACCCATATCGCACATTAAATAAAACTGTGAGTAAGAATTAAAAATATCAAGCAGTTTCATAATTTTGCTTTTGAAATGATTAATTCCAATCATCTGTTGTATTCTGAGGCTAATCGTTTTCTTTTCCATGGCTTGACCATGTTCATAAGGCTCTTGAAAAGAAAAAGGCCTTAATAATGTGCCTCCAGTGGTCAACAGAGCAACCAGCCCTGCTTCCAGAAGTTCCTGACCTTCTGAGAGAGAAAGACATAGGTATGTATGAGGACAGCACAGTGTGGTGAAAACAGTGAGTCACAGGATGCTAATGAACTACGGGAACCTTGAGGAGGCAGTAACGACTCTGTTGGGATGGGGTGCATATTCCAGAAAGGATGCAGAGGAGACCTTGGAAAGAAGGGTCCTGGCATGTTTAGAACAAAGGGAAGAGTGTGATATGCTCTGAAGAGGCACAGGAAGGGGCGCTTTCTAGAAAGGTCATTAGGTCCAGATATTGAAGGACACTGTATGCCAGGCTAAGGAATTTGCACTTTATCTTGTAATTAATAGGGAGCCATTAAGTGATTTTAATCCAGGGAGTGATATGATCACACCTGTGTTTTGAAAGATAACGTCTGTGCAGAGAGGGAGCGAAGACAGGAGGTGGGAAAAGGCTGGAGCCAAGAATATCAGTTAAGAGACTTCAGTCACTGAGTACTCGCAGCTGATAAGAGCCAAGTAAGGGAATCTGGAGGGGGACGGCAGAGCTCAGGGTGGGAGGAGGGAGAGAGTAGGAGAGATGGGGAGCCCTCCCAGGTAAGGCACATCAGTGGGCTTTCAGCTTCTTCAAGGGGGCCCTGGGTACTCCTCAGTCATCTCTGCTTAACTCCAGCTAGTGTTTAGTGACCTTCTAAGAAAAGATCAGAAGGAGTTAGAAGGCAGATTACACACCCATTCTCATCTCTGATCACCAATGTTCACCCCTGAGAGGGGTTTTTGTAGCCTCACTTGTACCAAAAAGGGAGTTAGGAAACCTGGGTGTCCCAGCCCCACCACACCCCTCATCTCCAACATGTGCATGTGTGTGCGCTAAGTTGCGTCAGTCATGTCCAACTCTGTGTGACTATGGGCTGTAGCCCTTGCAGTTCCTCTGTCCACAGCATTATCCAGGCAAGAATACTGGAGTCGGTTGCCATGCCCTGCTCCAGGGGCTCTTCCTGACCCAGGGATCAAACCCATGTCTCATTATGTCTCTTGCATTAGCAGGTGGGTTCTTTCTCACTAGTGCCACCTGGGAAGTCTTCATCCCCAGTAGAGCCTTGCTATTCAGTGTGGTCGACCAGCAGTTTTGAAAATCCCTGTGAGATGATTGAAAATACAGACTCTTAAATCATATCAGACCGACTGAGTCAGACTCTGTAATTTAACTAGAGACCTGGATCATTCATATGGACATTACAGTTGGAGGAGCTCTGGCCTAGAGCGCAGTATTCTGTCATGATCATAAACATTGAGACAGATGGCTTAAGCAAGGAAGATCACAGAAAGAAGTGTGCTGTTCCTGAACAATAGTTTTCAAGGAAACTAGTAATCAGTGAGTCATGGGATGAAGAAGAACGTGAATCTCCATGGCCAAGTGAGCCCCACCTCCAGGGATAAACACAGCTTTCAGCGACTTCTCTGTATATAAACACTGACTTAAAAATTCAAGTTTGCATCACGGTGATAAATTGACATGGGACATGGGTGCTTCATAAAGTCAACAGGAACTAGAACCTCAGGTTCTTCCTCAAGTTTCACAGAACAACCACTACATAAATGAAAAATCCTCTCTCAAAGCAGCTGGCTGACTGCAACCAAAGCAAATAGATTATTCTGCATTCAGTTGCAAAAAAACCCTGACTTCTTCCAGCCAGTGCTCACACTCAGTGGGTTTGTCGCTTTGCATGCTGCACCCTGGTTAATTTTTGCTTCTTCAGTTTTATTGTTACTGTATGTTTTGTGCTCGTGTGCATTGAGCCAGTGAAGACAAAACAACAAACAAGAAAATAAAACAAGCGGTCCAAAATGGAAACTGAAAAGAGGCTGCCTAGGTTTGTTACGAAAGTGATGAGATTCAATTATGTGATCTGAAGGGAGGAGGGGAAAAAGCTACACTATCCCATTAGAGTAGGCCTTTTCACTCTCTGTCCAGGAGATAAAATTTGCTGCAAAAATATAGGTGACGACATAAACAGACGTTTAAGGGAAATAATGAGTCTTAAGCTGGAGGCAGAAAAACGCGGGCACAGAAAGAGCCTCATAGAATGCTCAGGGGAAGAAAAGGTAAACAGGAGATTCACTTTTCCACAGCCTCTTAATGAACATCCATGGATCAACCTGGACCGGCTGCTGGAGCGAATGTGCCTTGCTTTCCGGATGCAGGCTGACAGCATCCTTAGCAGCTGCTCACTGGAAGAAATGACACTTACCTTGAAAGCAAAGAAGCAAAGCCTTCACCTAAAGCCTAAGAACCTCAGCTTGGAAAGGTTCTCTCCTATCCCTCTGAAACTTTATATACTTAGAACTTTAACCATGTCCATCCTAAACTCCCCAACTACACCTTTTCCCACCCCACCAACCATAAGTTTATTCACTGCTATGTTTACAATGGATAGCCGATAAAGACCTACTGTACAGCACATGGAACTCTGCTCAATGTTATACGGCAGCCTGGATGGCAAAGGAGTGTGAGGGAGAACGGATCTTTTCGCTATTCACCTTAAACTGTCACAACACTGTTAATCAGTTATACCACAATACGAAATAAAAAGTTAAAATAAAATGCCTAAAACATTAAAAAAAAAAAAAGAATTCTGACCACTGTGTAAGTTTCTTAGCAAACTTTTATAATTTTTTTTGGCGGGAGGGAAGAGAGGATGGACTGGCACAATAGTGATTGCCACCACTGAGTTTCTGTTCTTCTGGTTGCGTAATAAACAGTGATTGCAATCGGTTCTCACTTCATTCCTCTAACTTGTGTGTTATAGGAAAGCCTTCAGGATTTTAGCTGCTGGCACACCCAGATGCCTTTCCTGCGGTGGGAGCAGATCTCTGAAGGGTTTTCTGTAGGGTTACCAAAGTGCAGTTTCAGAGAGAATACTGCTCTGAATTTCAGTCTTAAAAAAAGTTGTTAGGTTTACAGCTAGTCACATTTGCCACACTTAGTGTGTGAATTACGGACTTTGGTGGAAAACAGTTAAAACTCCACAGTTATGCACAGCCATAATTTCTGCTGAGAAAAGACCAACAATTGCAGAACTTTATTACTACCACTTTTCATGTATAAGATGCAAAAATCAACTCTTCCGACATTATAAGGTGTTCCTTTAAAAAAAAAAATACAGAGAAATAAAAAAGAAAACCTCTAATGGGCTACTTGCTGTTCTATTCACTTTTTAGATTTGTCAATGTGTGAGTGACTGCCAGCACCAGGGACTCTTTGTAACACCTTGTACTTGGGGTATAATAAAAACATGAAATGATTAAAAATACTGTGAGTGTAGCCACAGAAGGGACTATATATTCTGGGCCCTAAGGAAGGACGTTTCTTTGCAGAATCAGACAGACTCCATTTATGTTATTAAATTGTTGCACTATTCACTATCCAGGCTGGAAGCCTCCTGACATGTCAAAAGTGCTAATATATCCAAAGCACACATTAGAACATTAACCTTTAGGATGCTGGTGTCCTCTAGCCTTGTAATTCAGAGTGCTGGAATTAGATAGCCAGTTCTGTGGCACTGCTTACATGTCCCCGATGTCGATAAGTCAGAAAATATGTCATTTTCCTAAATCATCTGCGAGTCAACAGAAGTATGACGACTGTAGAGTTTGTAAGCAGAATACATTATTAATATAAATGGTAGGGTTAAATAATAATAATAAACATCAACTAAACACTGCTTCTCTGGACCATAGCTCTGTGCCAGGCACCGTGTTGATCCTTTGGCCACACCTGTGGTTCTCAACGTGTTCTGGCATGCATGAGAATCTTGGGCCCCACTCTGGGGTTTTAAATTTGGCGGGTTGGGGCCCAAACATTTGCTTTCCTGGTAAATTCCCAGGCGATGTGATGCTGCTACCCTAGGGACCATGTGTCAGCTTATTGAATCCTTCACTGCGTCCATTTTACGGATGAGGAAACTGAGGCTCTGAGAAGAGCTCTGATACTTCATAGTTGTCTACATCAAGATACTTAACTTCTCCAGGTCTCCGTGAGGATGACCATTCCCATTAGGAGTTTACTCATGGCCAAGTCTTGTCCCTTTCTCTCTAAACGTCCCCGACTTTATCCAAATGTTAATCTGTGTCCCTTTTCTACTGCCCGCTACTATAGTACCATGTTAGTGCAGATTTATGATCTGCCAGCAGTGTTGTGATTAGATGTCATCCCTGTCTTTCTATTACTCCAATATTGATAGATAAAATTCTGTGGTGATGCATCGCCTGCCCTTTCAAAGGTTACTGCCAGCAGATGCTAGGAATCAATACAGTTCTTATCTGTCACAAACCACAAGAAAACCATGGTAAACAAGGCTCAATGAAAGGCCTGTGAACAGGTCAAAGGGAGAATTCCAGAGGCACGGTGTCACCATGGTGTCCCTACCTAACCAAGAACCTGCTTTGGAGTTCAACTATCTGTTGAGGATTTGGGCCATATAATATAGTGGGGCTCAGAACTAGGCCCTGGGTCCAACACCACCTCTGGTGACCCTTTGTCATGAGACCTAAGGTCAAAAGATGTTAAAAATCTATTTTTATTATAACACTCAGCCAAGATCAATAAGATTACTTGAGCTCTTTGAGGGCAAAGACTAAATAAATCTAAGGAGATATGGTAGGTTTACATACCTGCTGTTTTCTCCATCCATCTTTCAATAGGAAGAGTCTTAGTTTAGGCAAAAATGAACATAAAAAGCACAATATTTTAATTTTTTAAATGCCTGTAACTCAGTGCATTAAGAAAACCAAATGGAAGTTATAGATACCCTAGAAAAACTTTTTTTTTAGTTTGTTTTAATGAGGGCAAGTCAACTTTCTAACTTGATTTTTTTTCTCCAAGGGAAAATTGGTTTCTCTACAGAGAAAAGCAGGCCTAGGGTCTCGCTGAGAATTCCTCAGGGATCAATGCAAAGAAATAGAGGAAAACAATAGAATGGAAAAGACTAGAGATCTCTTCAAGAAAATTAGAGATACCAAGGGAACATTTCATGCAAAGATGGGCTCGATAAAGGACAGAAATGGTATGGACCTAACAGAAGCAGAAGATATTAAGAGGTGGCAAGAATACACAGAAGAACTATACAAAAAAGATCTTCATGACCCAGATAATCATGATGGTATGATCACTAACTAGAGCCAGACATCCTGGAATGTGAAGTCAAGTAGGCCTTAGGAAGCATCACTATGAACAAAGCGAGTGGAGGTGATGAAATTCCAGTTGAGCTATTTCAAATCCTGAAAGACGATGCTGTGAAAGTGCTACACTCGATATGCCAGCAAATTTGGAAAACTCAGCAGTGGCCACACAACTGGAAAAGGTCAGTTTTCATCCCAATCCCAAAGAAAGGCAATGCCAAAAAATG
This sequence comes from Budorcas taxicolor, assembly GCF_023091745.1. Lineage (NCBI taxonomy): Eukaryota > Metazoa > Chordata > Mammalia > Artiodactyla > Bovidae > Budorcas > Budorcas taxicolor. Next base: position 25,265,220 of record NC_068924.1, read on the forward strand.
CTCAAACTACTGCACAATTGCACTCATCTCACATGCTAGTAAAGTGATGCTTAAAATTCTGCAAACCAGGCTTCAGCAATACATGAACTGTGAACTTCCAGATGTTCAAGCTGGTTTTAGAAAAGGCAGAGGAACCAGAGGTCAAATTGCCAACATCCACTGGGTCATCGAAAAAGTAAGAGAGTTTCAGAAAAACATCTATTTCTGCTTTATTGACTATGCCAAAGCCTTTGACTGTGTGGATCACAATAAACTGTGGAAAATTCTGAAAGAGATGGGAATACCAGACCACCTAACCTGCCTCTTGAGAAACCTGCATGCAGGTCAGGAAGCAACAGTTAGAACTGGACATGGAACAACAGACTGGTTCCAAATAGGAAGAAGAGTACATCAAGGCTGTACACTGTCACCCTGCTTATTTAACTTATATGCAGAGTACATCATGAGAAATGTTGGGCTGGATGAAGCATAAGGTGGAATCAAGATTGTTGGGAGAAATATCAATAACCTCAGATATGCAGATGATACCACCCTTATGGCAGAAAGTGAAGAGGAACTAAAAAGCCTCTTGATGAAAGTGAAAGAGGAGAGTGAAAAAGTTGGCTTAAAGCTCAACATTCAGAAAATGAAGATCATGGCATCCTGTCCCATCACTTCATGGCAAATAGATGGGGAAACAGTGGCTGACTTTATTTTTCTGGGCTCCAAAATCACTGCAGATGGTGATTGCAGCCATGAAATTAAAAGACGCTTACTCCTTGGAAGGAAAGTTATGACCAACCTAGACAGCATATTAAAAAGCAGAGACTTTACTTTGTCAATAAAGGTCTGTCTAGTCAAGGCTATGGTTTTTCCAGTGGTCATGTATGGATGTGAGAGTTGGACTATAAAGAAAGCTGAGCGCTGAAGAGTTGATGCTTTTGAACTGTGGTGTTGGGGAAGACTCTTGAGAGTCCCTTGTACAGCAAGGAGATCCAACCAGTCCATCCTAAAGGAGATCAGTCCTGGGTGTTCACTGGAAGGTCTGATGCTGAAGCTGAAACTCCAATACTTTGGCTACCTGATGTGAAGAGCTGACTCATTTGAAAAGACCCTGATGCTGGGAAAGATTGAAGGCAGGAGGGGAAGGGGACGACAGAGGATGACATGATTGGATGGCATCACCGACTCAATAGACATGGGTGTGGGTGAACTCCGGGAGTTGGTGATGGACAGGGAGGCCTGGCGTGCTGCGGTTCATGGGGTCACAAAGAGTCGGGCACGACTGAGCGACTGAACTGAACTGAAGGGTCCCTGTGTGCCTCTTAAACGTCTACACTTTCAAGTCTGAGTACAGCCCAAATGGAGGTAAAGGAAGATTTCCTCAAAAGACTACGATCCTGTCAGAAATCAAAGAGCTCTTGGGCGCTTCTGTATCCTTGCCTCTGGCTCCATGCCTCTCCTCCACATTTCACCTTGGTGCCAGCCTCCCATTTGCATTGCTCTGTCTCGAGTCCTGGTGCCTTTATCAACTGACTTGCTTCTCCATCATCTACTCCTTTTTCAAGACAGCAGCTCTTCTTCAACCTCTTGTTTGCATGTGCTTGGAAAGGCTTCTCTGGCTTGATCTTAAAACAGCCTCTAATGATCTAGGGACATAGAATAAGTCTGGGCAGGCAGGGCTCAGCATTTTAAGAACTGGTCCTTTCCTCGGTTTGACACCCAAGCATATTGTTATCAGGAAGGTCTCAGTGTGGCCAGTGGACCTCTGTCTTCGTGCCTGATGACCCAAGTGGCCCAGGTCAGACCTAGGGTTTTGAAATAATGATGGTCACAGTTGCTGACCACAGGCGAAATGGCCACAAATAGCATATGAGAATGCCTGACACTGACAGATGAGGAATCATGCTTATTTACCAGGTTATAATTGATTTTCAGAAAAGATTTCCAAATGCTTTTAATGAGACTATCAGCACCTTTTAGGAATTTGCAATGTAAAATTCACTCACTTGTTACACAGGCCAAATACTCTTCAATGCTGGAGACTTACAGCCCATCAGACAGAAGCCATGCAGTGGGCTAAGTGTCCTGAGAGTGTGCCTCAGGACCGAAGCAATTACCGAAGTGCTACCGAAGCAGTGGTTTCCCCCCCTGCGTGAAACTATCAAAGACATTATCTAAAAACACACTGAGAAAAGGTACACAAAAATGAAGCTAATATGAGCTTATTAGTTACGCCATACAGGACAACTGAGGCTAACTTTCCTAAGAATTTTCTGGGAAGGATTCTCATCTTGTGTGTGTGTTAGTTGATCAGTCATGTACAACTCTTTGTGACTCCATGGACTATAACCCATCAGGCTCCACTATCCATGGAATTCTCCAGGCAAAAATACTGGAGTGGGTAGCCATTCCCTTCTCCTGGATCTTCCTGACCCAGGGATCAAACCCAGGTCTCCCACATTGCATGCAGATTCTTTACCATCTGAGCCCCCAGGGAAGCCCCATCTTACTGAAGGCATTTGTTATTAAACCAGTGTGTTAGGGGTCCTGAGACCCCCTACGTGACCACTTTTAAGAACTAATATTTTTCTCAAAAATTTATTCTAATTATAAAAATCATGCATATTCTGAGTAAAATAAAGTACAAACAAAAAATCCCACAGTTCTGAAGTAATCATTATTAATATTTTAGTGTAGTTCTTTACATAAATGGGGTGTACATGTGAATCTGTGTACGTGCCTGCCTGTGTGTGTATAAAATTCTTAATTACTAAATTATTGATACATCATACAAGTATACCAGAAAAGCAATTCAGATATCCTGCTCTTGTTATAAATTTAGATTGCTTCTAAATTTTATGATTCTAACAAATGCTACAAGAAAATCCTTTTGCAAATAAATTTGTTCTGATTTCAGTGTATATCAAGAACATCTTTTTACATCAAAAATTTCATGGACTCCAATGTAGTTTTACTACTCAATTTTTTAAAATCACAGTGGCATCTATATAGCTTATATTACATATTTTTACATATAGCTTATTATTACATATTTTGAGTTGTAACAATAATAATGATTCTAACCCAAAGGGATCTGAAGATGCTTCAGTCTCATACAAAAACTATGTAGTGGGACTTCTCTGGTGGTTAAGAACCCATCTGAAAATGGGTTCGATTCCTGGTTGCAGAACTAAGATCTCACGTGCTGCAGAGCAACTCACCCAGGCGGTCACAACTACTGAGATCATGCATCACAGAGAGTTTGTGCACTGCAATGAAAGATGCCACATAATGCAACGAAGGTCCCACATGCCGCCACTAAGGCTCGAAGCAGACAAGTAAATAAACTAAAAAAACAAACAGATGAAAAAACTGTGTCGGATTCCTCTGGATCTGAGGCACACAAAAACAATTATGACACTATTCTTATTTTAAAGGCATTCAGAAACTAAGAAGATGAAACCCACTTCTAAATTTAGGTCGTAAGTATGTTGTTCCTATAGAAAACACTCAAAATCCCTTAACTGAAAGACTAAACAATGCATTTACTCATATTGCAAAGGGTGACCAGGGAACCCTTCTAGTCTTTCACAGCTGGGTTAAGTGCCACTCTTATGTGCTCCCATGAGCACACCATTTGTCCTATTTCAGCACCTGTTTAAACCCCTACATGCCCCTGAAACTACGACACTAACAGAAACAAGGGATGACCAAATATTTCCTCTGACCCAAGCACTTTCCACCTAGTCAAGGCTATGGTTTTTCCAGTGGTCACGTATGGATGTGAGAGTTGGACTATAAAGAAAGCTGAGTGCCGAAGAATTGATGCTTTTGAATGGTGGTGTTGGAGAAGACTCTTGAGAGTCCCTTAGACTGCAAGGAGATCCAACCAGTCCATCCTAAAGGAGACCAGTCCTGAATATTCATTGGAAGGACTGATGCTGAAGCTGACACTCCCATACTTTGGCCACCTGATGCAAAGAACTGACTCACTGGAAAAGACCCTGATGCTGGGAAAGACTGAGGGCAGGAGAAGGGGATGACAGAGGATGAGATGGTTGGATGGCATCACTGACTCAATGGACACGAGTTTGAACAAGCCCTGGGAGTTGGTGATGGACAGGAAAGCCTGGCATGCTGCAGTCCATGAGGTCGCAAAGAGTACGACATGACTGGGCGACTGAGCTGAACTGAAGCATTGTCCCAAGCTCTGCAAAGGAAGAGCATGTGTGTATCTTATACCACCACCATATCTTCAGGATTCCATACAGTGTCTGGCAGCAAATATTTGCTGAATGAATGAAAAATTAAATAAGTGAATAAAGGAGAATTCAACCGACCATTTTTTTTTACCTTAACTTTTCTATGTCCTTGCTGCTGTTGCTGCTAAGTCACTTCAGTTGTGTCCAACTCTGCGAACCCTTAGACAGCAGCCCACCAGGCTCTGCCATTGCTGGGATTCTCCAGGCAAGAGCGCTGGAGTGGGTTGCCATTACCTTCTCCAATGCATGAAAGTGAAAAAAGAAAGTGAAGTCGCTCAGTCGTGTCCAACTCTTAGCGACCTCATGGACCACAGCCTACCAGGCTCCTCCGCCCATGGGATTTTCCAGGCAAGAGTACTGGAGTGGGGTGCCATTGCCTTCTCCGTTTCTATGTCCTTAAGGTGTCATATTCTTAATATGTTATTTGGAAATGCTTTAAGACTTACAGAAAAATTGCAAAAATAGTAGAGTTCTTACAACCTCCTTTCTCCTAATGTGAACATCTTATTTAAACAGGGCACAATGATCAAAACTGTGAAATTGCCATTGTCAATGCCACTGCATCACCTGGACAGCTTGGAGAGTACTGGTCGGCTATTTTGTAACACGTCCCTCCACTTAGGTCTCACTGGTGTTTTCACATAAATTGACTGAGGTCATGGGTCTGGGGCAAGAATACCACAGAGGTCATGTGCCCTTCTGACAACATTTTGCATGTGTGCGTGCTCAGTCGTGTCTGACTCTTTGTGATCCCACAGACTGTAGCCCATCAGGCTCCTCTGTCCATGGGATTCTCCAGGCAAGAATACTGGAACGGGTTGCCATTTCCTCCTCCTGGAGATCTTCCCAACTCAGGGATCAAGCCCACGTCTCTTGCATTTCCCGCACTGGCAGACAGTTCTTTACCACTTGCCACTGGGGAAGCCCTTCTCACGTCATGTCAGCCTAGACACGATATCAGTTTCTACTGGTGATGCTGACCTTGGCCACTTGGTTATGCTGACGTATGCCATGTTTCACCTTGGAAAATAACCATTTGTCCCTGTCTGGTAGAATTAAGAGTCACTGAAGTTCTGTCCATGAGAGGACGGAACCTCTAGGTCTACCTCCTAGAGGCAGAAATCTAAAGAATTTCTGGATATATATACACGTTGAAATCACTAGAGTAATTAGTAAATATTTTGGGGGAGATACTTTGAGGCCATGCAACTGCCCTCTTTCTCCATCAACTTTTGCTCATTAATTTTAGCATTCATGGATGGATCTTGCCTGTAGCAGTCACTACTATGGTGTTCAAGTGGTAATTTTCTATTTCTCCTATTCCTTTAATTGAATTTCTCTTGTGTAGAAGAGTTTTCCCTTTCTTCCTAACCATTTATTTATTCAGATATTTATTTATATTAGTATGGACTCAAATGGATGTTTATTTTATTCTTTGATTTTAATCCAATACTATCATGATTAATATTATTAAGCAAACTGTTCCATCTTGGCCAGGTGGTGCTCCTTCTATTACAGCCGGCCCAACAAAATTAGGGAGAGCTTAAAACTAAGTTAGTAGGAACCAGTGAAAACAGGCATAACAGTGGGGGGGGGGGAGGGGGAGCCAATCGAACATCATTTTTGAAACAGATTTTAGAAAAAGATAATTAGAGGAAAAGTACATCACTGCTTCAAAATAAGAACGATAATAACAAAAGATTTGGGAATCTGCCTTAATACTATATTTACAGAAACCTTTTCTAATTCCAGTGAGAAGGACCATTTACATTCTTATAAGGCAGCTGGGAGGTAAGACACACTAGTAAGAGGAGGAAGATGAGATAGAGAGTCAAATTCTAAGAGACTCAGATGCTCCCTGCAGACTGCAGCCTCCACTCTGTATGTTTAAATATTACTCAATTAGGATCAACATTCATTTTTTATTAATGTTCTTCTGAGACAATGGCTCTTTTATCTGTGTTTTATCTCCCAGCTACATTAAGACCAAGGACACTCTCGCAGAAGATCTAAAAGAGGAGACCCTGATGAATTGGGAGTTTAAAATACAAATGGAACTTCCTTTGTCTGTCTTGACTTGTTTTATTAACATCTGAAGGTTGATTTATAGCAGATTAGCAGGCAGGAGAGGACTGTTTGTCCAATCACTTTACTTAACACACACAATTAGAAAAAACAAACATTAAAAAACCGGCTCCCTTCTATGGGCTAATGGGTGGCACATTCAGTTCTAAAATAGTCACTTCCATCCCCAGTACCTACTGCAGTGACCAAGGACAGGTACACCCTAGCTCAAAACCACAGAAAAGCACTGTGTACAAAACACTGGTTTAAGAGACCTAGTTTTTCCATAAACACAATGAAAGCTCCTGTACAAGGACGTCTGTGGTGGGAACAGTGAAGTCAGATGGACCCAGAAGCTCTGTGACTTTGAGGAAGTAATTTCACCTAAGCCTCAATTTTGTCACCTACAGAAATGGAACTTTTGAAACAAATATTGTAATGATATTGCTATATGTGGAATTAAAAAAAAAACAAATGACAGAAATGAATTTACATAGAAAACAGTAATAGACCCAAAGATACAGATAGCAAACTTGTGTTAAATGAAGGGATGACTGTGCCCAGGGCCTGACTATACAAGGGTTCAATAAACACTGGGATTGTACGATAATAATGTTGATTTCTCTTAAGATTCTCATTTCTTAAAACACGAGGATAAGCTGCAAGTGGGATGACTTCAGTTACCAAATAGGAATGCCGTGGAAGTAAGCAGATGGTTGCACTTCTCTATCTCTTAGGAAAGAAATGGCTATATGCAAAACCATTACATCCATCAGTAATGAAAGCTGGTCAGAAAGGAAAAAAACTTTATGGCATTAAGTAGACTTGTATTTGCACTTGAAATGAAGTAGGTTAGACTGCCTCGGGTTTATCTGGAGAACAACGGTCTGATAATTTTTAAAATCAAGGAATCCTAACATCCGTCCACTTGTTTTTAGGAATTCAATAAAGGTGCGTCTAACCTCCGTGAGGGGAGGAACTTGTATGTTTTGTTCTCGGTTCCTTCTCCAGCACCTAGAAGAGAGCCTGGCTCTTTTTTAAAAAAATGTATTTTCTTTAAGTATAGTTGATTTACAATGTTGTGTTAATTTCTGCTGTATAGCAAAGTGATTCAGTTATACAGATTTACGCACTTTTTTAAGATTCTTTTCCATGATGGTTTATCACAGGATATTAAATATAGTTCCCTGTGCTACACAGTAAGACCTTGTTGTTTATCCTTCTTATATGTAACAGTTTGCCTCCACTAATCCAAAACTCCCAATTCATCCTTCTCCCACCCCGCTCCCCCTTGGCAATAGCAAGTCTTTTCTCTACGTCTGTGAATCTGTTTCTGTTTTGCAGATAAGCTCATTGGTGTCATATTATATTTTAAGATTCCACACAGAAGTGATGTTGCAGGATATTTGTCTTTTTCTTTCCGACTTGCTTCACTTAGTATAATCATCTCTGGGCCCATCCACGTTGCTGCAAATGAGAAGAATGCCTGGTTTTAATCGTGCCCGGCCTGTGTCCTATGCCAAAATCTGGGCCCTGTGGCTGCTGCATGCCTACTGTTGTTATGTTTTTAAGTTCTTGCAGCTTTATCCCTCCTAAAAGCAGCCACTGCACTGTTTCCCTCCAAAAAGAAAATGCTTCTCTGCATACATGTCTTATGTTCTTAAAGGCCCCAGCTCACTGATCCCTCATAATATTGTGGCAAAGACTTCCTCCTCTCCGCCACTGACAATCCCTTCCTGTGGCTAAACACAGACGCTCCTCCTACAGTACCGAACGTCTCATCAGATGTTTTGGGGGCCATCAGTTCATTGGTCAAAAACATGGCATCATGAGAAAGCACAGAAAATAATACATGTTGTAAATATTTTAATTTAAAAGTAATTAGCCTCCAATTAAAATAAATTAAAAAAAAAACCATAGAGCTGTATTTTTACTGACCAACCTCTTACGTAAAATCCAAGCCTTTTCTTTCAAGTGCTTTGAGAGTCAGTGAGGTTGCTTCTTAGTGAGCATATAACTCAACTAGCAGGACACCATCCTTAAACTATGGTCCCTGGACCACAGTCTCACAGTATAAGGAAAACCTGTTAAAAATCAAATTCTCAGGCTCCCATCAATATCTACTGAGTCAGTAACTCTCAGTGTGCAGCCCAGCCATCTGTTTCAATAAGCTTCCAGGTGAGTCTGATGACTCCTGAAGTTTGCACAGCACTGTGGTGACAGATGAGATGTACAAGTGTAGAGGGGTAGCCTCTACCTGCCAACATCCGGTGCACCATGGGCATCAACCAAGGATGTGCAGAGTGTCTGGGTGCACCAGTTACTCCAGTGAAACAGTTACTTACATTAAGATAAACACAGCATTATCAGCTGTGCCTTAATATCAGGCAACTGTCCTTTAGAGTGTCTCTGACAGATGCTGTTCATAACCATAAAATGCATCATTTCTGAGCCATACCTAACATTCACAACTCCTAGTGATTCTGGTTCTCAGCTGGGATCTCTGAACAAGGCTTACTGTGCTACCCTACTCTGCCCGTGGCCTCCTGTTAGGAGAGAGGAGAGAAGTATCCATCAGCCAGTGGGGGTGGTGAGCTCACACCTCCAGCCACGCATGACTGGACTACAGAGGAGGTTGGGTACCTCACCATGAAGCAAACCACGACATACACCGTGTGTTATTTTCCACATTTACCAACTTAATACCTGCCCCATGCAAACCAAAGAACAGCACTCTTCTACTACTCGCTAATTTATAGCCACATGAGTATAAACATTTTCCTGGGTTCTTTCATCATTCATAACTTTGTTCTGTCAGTAATATCTGTCATCCTTTGTAGTTCACTAAGCTCTTTCAAACCTGAGATATCTTTATTTCTAAATGGAATCTGAGATGAATTTTGATAAACATGCATTTTGTAGCTTAATAAAAAAGGGATTTTCCCCCTTAACTACCTGAATACATAAATGTTTAAAAAGTTTCTGAAACCTGCCTTTGCATCAGACATTGAAAATTCAATGTCAAAATAATATTAAAAATACACAAAACTGTAGGAAATTGTTTTAACCATGATGTGATAAATAATAAATCAGAATACAAGTTACTCTGCGACTATGGGCTTTCTCCATTCTTTAAGCTTCTCGCCTGTTCCACATCAGTGGATCGACAGCCCTTTAGTTTAACAATTATGCACAGAGGCAATCTTGTTAGGACTTGATAAAACACTGTCACTGTCTTTGTTCCTGCCATGCAAAGATGCTACAGTAAAAGCTAGAATGTACCGAGCTGCCTCCACTAAGGCGATGTGCCCAAACAAGAAAGTTAAAGCACAGTTCCAATGGACTGAACGTAAGTTGAAGGGCTTGAGGGCACATGTAGGTAACATCAGTCAAGTGTGATTTTGTTTGTAGGTGGCTCTATAATTACAGCTCAGACTAACCGTTAGCTGGTTGGGCTGGCTGGTACACCTTGCCCCCTTTGGGAAGCTAACGTGTTTCAGGTGTGGAGCCTTTTCCCAAGAGCCAAGAGCTGCATTTTGAGCAGCGTGTTCTCAGGCGAGGCCAGCCAGTCTGCTATCTCCTTGAGGGATATTTACCTACATATTCAGTTCAAATTTACAGTGCCTGGCTTGCGAATGAAATGCCACTTAAGAAGAGAATGCCATACCATTGTGGGAGATAAATCAAACAAGCACTTCTTATTTTAGCCCACGCTGGAAATTACACATTGCTAAAGCTGTATGTGGGTTATCAGCCCAACAGAAACACGTGCCACCCCTTCCAGAGCATTTCCCCAGCTACTACACAAACGAACCTAAAACTGCTTTCTTCTACAGAAGTTTCCTCCCTGAAGAAACCAATTAACCCCTTTGATTCCTTTAAAGAATATGGTGACTGAAAGGCAAGCGAATTGGGTGGAAAGTGTAACCTTTAAGAAGAACACTTTCAAAAGCAGGAAGATTTAGGAACAGCACCCCGCCTCCACCCCGCTCCCTGGAGGTCAGAACTGTGTTTATGATACAGTCATGGGGCTGAATTCAAACCTCAGGGGAACAAGACTCGGTAACTAAGGTTGGTCTTGTGAACAGAAGAGTTATTTACTTCTGAGACTATATCGTTAACACGTATCAAACTCGGAGGAGTGGTGATGTCACATAGCAGCTCCCTTCTGCCGATGGTTTCACGGAATCATCTTGCAGTGAGTTTTTACTAAGAATCGTTTTGCTGGTGGTGTTGATGGGTTTGCTCTGAATCGCTTATACCGCTGGCCTTGCAGGCGACAGCCCACACATTTAGGGGGCAGCTAGCTGGGGGTAGGAGGCTCGTGCCTAGGATTCTCAGCTGTGGATAGCTACTCACAATACAGAGATGCTCTGTGTCCTTTCTTTCTTGCTTTCTAAAACTTTATTGCAACATAACTATGCCTACAGAAATATATTCATATGGGTTAATAGAATGCAACTTAACTTATCCTACACTGTTTGGACCAAAAATCTGGTACATAGTTTGCTGCAAAAAACACAAAGGGTTTGCAATCTGGTTTTTCATCTATTACAAACATATATAAAAGAGTCTTCATCAAATGCTACTAAAGCAAACAGCTAGAACTTTGAGGAATTAACCTTTGGTTTGCCTCTGAAAACGAACATATATTGCACTGTAAAAGTTTATAAAGCTGGTGCAATAAAACACTGTTGTCATGCTTCAAAGCCAGTTTACAAAGTTCAATAACTAATGGGTATTGGTTGAAAAGGGTGGGAAGAGCCTATGTATACATGTGTAAACATAAAAGGTATCCAACCTAGTTAACATTAAATGTAGATTCCAAATTACTTGAACCAACATTCAGATAAATTTTAAAATCTGAATGAACACTACCAGTCCATTGCAGCTGCTTAATTCAACAAGCAAACTCTGCATAGTAGGTGTTTTTCTGATTTGTGCAAAAAAGAAAATTTTCTTCCCCATAAAGACAATCTTGATTTTTACATTTGAGCTTTGGGTCCATTTGACTTGGCCACTATACTAAAATATTCGCAGACCTGGGGATACATAGTTCAGCTCGGGAGGTAGAAAAGATGCTGAAAAAATGATGGAAGTTTATTCTGAGACCATCCTTTTCATGCAAAGAAAAAAGAAAAAAACCTCTCACCATCACAACAAAACCAGTTTCCCTTCCTCTCCCCAGTCACTCTTAGAGTACCTATTAGTGCCAGGGAAGTGTTAGTCACTCGGTCGTGTCTAACTCTTTATGACCCGCACGGACTGTAGCCTGCTAGGCTCCTCAGTCCACGGGATTTCCCAGGCAAAAACAGTGGAGTTTGTGGCCATTCCCTTCTCCAGGGGATCTTCCTGATGCAGGGATCGAACCCGGGTCTCCTGCATTGCAAGCAGATTCTTTATCATCTGAGGCACCAGGGAAGTCCAGCAAAGGGGCCACCAAAACCCTCCAGCTCTGTGCTCATTAAAAAAGCCCCAGACGTGGGAGGAACAAAGGATCACTGGCCCCCTGGCTCAGGGCCCTGCAAGCAGGAATGAGAGGACCCAGAGCCGGGCCCAGCACAATGTTCATTGTCTGCACATTTTCTTCTTTGCTTTCTCGATGAAACTGTCAATCTTCATAATGGTGTTAGCAATCACAGGGATGTGCTGTGAAGCGGCTTTAAAGGCATCCGATAAAGAGAAAACCTGTGCTCTCCCGGCCCTGAGCCCCTCTTTAGAGTCAGTTAACCGGTGATAAGGTTGGGCATTCTGACTTGCACGGAGGATGAGAAATTTGACTTGGCAAGTCAAACTGCCAAGATGGCCCCTGAGCTGGCCTCCCCTCAGTCCCTCACACGGGTGAAGCTGACATCACATCACTGCCCCGTTCTGGTTAGCTGCACTGACCAGCAGGGGCAGAACATGCTTGGGCATCACATGGGGACCGGTATGTTTGGATGCCCTGATTTGAAGTCTTTCTCTTGGCTTCTAGACTGGTGTTCCAAGAATAACTTGTCCCTTGTGGGAATTCCTTGGTTAGGACTCTGCGTTTTCACTGCCATGGCCTGGGTTCAATCCCTGGTTGGGGAACTAATATTCTGCAAGCTATGAGGCGCACACACACGCGCACACACACACACACACACACACACGAGAGAGAGAGAGAGAGAGAGAGAGAAAGAGAGAGAGAGAGAGAGAGAGAGAGAGAGAGAGAGAAAGAAAACAGAATAACTATCCCCACACATGACTGAGCTTCACGGTGTGACGTCAGCAGGCCGATTAAGCACCTTCAACATGCTGGCATGCAAGCAAATCCAAACTAACCTGGTGCCCATGCTGCACTCCTGTATGGCAGGACAGGGACCCCGAGTGGTCAGTGAGAACAGCCCAGCTCCCTAAATTCCCCCTAGCCACTGTCAGAAACAACCTGCAGACCTGAGCGCCTGGTGTTCCTTCCCAGGGCAACTCTATACCAGCAGTTTTCCCCGGCCAAGTGGGCAAACCATCAAACCGCAGCCTGCTTCAATGCCTCCTTTGTCGACCCTGCATTTCTGTTATTCAGGTCTCCTAAACTGCAAACCATTCAAGGGCACAGTGAGGTTGGTGCTCCCAATTAGTTATTCTTGAAAACCAGGAGCAGTATTACACATTCAAAAAGGAAAACTGCTTAGTACATACTCTGTGGGGGCCTCCGAACGGCAGGTGATTCCACACGCCATATGTGATGCAACGTCTAAAGGCGCTGGGGGGGAGCAGAGAGCAGAGCTCAAGCCTCCACTCTGACTCCCAACCACAGAAGCCAAGAAATTCAGGTTCAGAATTGCAAAGTAGTGTGAATTTCACACACAATAATACCTATCGAGTCACGTGACTGAAAGCATCTGTCACCTGCCCGGCCTGTTTGCCCTCTGCACAGTGGAAGTACGCATGCACACTGACACAGCCGGATAGGGGCCCCTGGAAGGGAAGCTGGGTCCCTCTGGATTTTATGAGGCTTTTAAGGAATAACTTCTCTGCTCGAGTATCTTAGAAAGAGTTGACTGCACCAAAATAGGCCATTTGTCAGGCAGTTATGTGCTGTATTTTTCCTGCTGGAAATTATGCCTTCTGCGAGGAAGGTTTAGGTGACGAAGGATTTGTGTGAAACTGTGCAGTAGTTAGCTCCCACGATTTCCTTCTCAAATACATCCCAAAAGGGACGTGCATTTAAGCAGCACAGCAGGCCAGTGTGACCAAAATGACAGTGCTCTTTCCAATTTATACTTCTAAAAGAGAATAAGCAGACATACAACAACAAAAGCCTTTAGTCTAGATTCCCTATCAGACACTTTGATGAATAGTAGCCTAAAGGGCAACATATTTATAAGTTTTAAGTCTCTCTTGCAACACAAACTGTCCTGATTTATCCCTATGATAAAGGCAGTTCTGAGAGCTCCTTTACTGTATTTATTATTTTACAGGGGGGCGGGGGGGAATGTTGATTCAGCCCTCAATCTGCCACTGTTGGAGTTATAAATGCTGGTAAGAGACCAGCGCTGATGTCTATAAATATTAATCTCTTCTCCATAAGCTTTCGGCGGCCCCCTCCCCTTTTCTTCCAGAACGTTTCCCCCTTATTCTCGCTGCATCTACAGGATTTGCTTTATTGGCTTAAACCTTAAAAGGACTGGAAAGGGTAGCCTCTTTGAAGCCCATTACTGACTGGGTAGGTGATGGCCCTGTACAGCTCCAATTCAATGTTTATTTAAAAGAAAGCTCTGTGGACAAATGTCGATACCTCTTTTATGAACTGATAAACAGGCACTCTTATCTGTCTGTATATCCTTCTGACTCTCACCTCTACTCCCAATAAAAACTTCAATATGGAGTACAATCTAAGATGATTAAGTTCCTTTATTTAAGATAGAATCCTTATTCTGATCCTACAATTGAAAAAAAAAAAAAAACACAAAACTCTCCCACTTTCTCTAAAATCCATTTTCTTGGTTTAAGGCAGTTAATAACTCATTTTGGGGACACACCTCAAGTCGTGGCTTCCTTCAGCTACCTGTGAACCATGGGGAGTTTATTCATTAGCAGGTACAAAAAACATCTGAATACAACCGACAGCTTGTGTTTTTCTACAGTGTCAAAGTGAACTGTTCATTAGCATTTGTGAGAAACGACCAAGTCACCAAAGGGTATTAAGCCAACTGAGATGAGGGACAGAGGCTTAGGGACTGATGTGTTAATTCCCTGTCCAGGATTAAACACCAGAGACAGGTCCTTAACACAGCTTCATCTTTACTGGGCTAAGCACCAGGTTAGAAATGGATGCCTTCCCAGGAAGTAAAGGGCCAAGATATATAATTATAGCCATTGCCAAATTATTAAAGTGAAGTTCTTCTACATATAAGATCTAGGGCTAGCTACAGTCAACTACTTACCCTACACTACTGTATATTTGTACCCATTACAGGTGAACACGAGTTATAAATTATTACTATTCAAAGAAGTACTTCTTGGAGATGGAGACTCTTAAAAGACAAGACTCTACAATACAAAGACTAAGGATTTTCATGGCAGTTTTCAGAAGTTTCACTAATACCATTCTTGGCTAAATCAGAAAAATGCTTGGCATAAACACTCTATGTGCTGGTTGGATTGGCTGCCAAAGATCCACTGAGATGTGGTATTCCATGTGGATATGCATCTTTAATTAGTCTCAATAGATTTTATATGTATTCAACATTAATCTATACCACCTGTCCCAGACTAAAGGCATGAAAACGGTTCTTCCTAACCACTCTTCCACAAAAAATTATTCTGTTCCTTTTTCCAAGAACTTCTGCAGGCTCTCTGGAAGGTCTTAAATGTTGGTTTAACATTATTTCTTCTATTATAGTTTTTGTGGGTTTTTTTTTTGGAAATTGCAAAGACTATTGCCCGTGATTTTGTTAAGGGCAAAGGAAAGCAGTTCAAAGATGTGTTATTAAAATCCTGACCTGAGACAATAGTCTCACACCTGCATTTTAATTGTAGTCAGTGCATTTCTCATTTCTATTAAGCCTCCTAGCCAAGGGATTATAGTCAGCTGCAACATGTCTTCAACTGTTCTATCTCAGCTCAGAAATCGGTTTTTTTTGAGCTCAAGCACTATAAACAGAATTTTTGTTTGCTGTCAAATAGTCCACTAGGGTTTCAGGTTTAGTCAGGTGTATATAAATAGCTGGTACTCCTATTTTAACATGCAAAAAAAAAAAAAAAACAAAAACAAGCAATTAATTTAAAAGTCACTAAGAACTACTAGATTGTCCAAAAAAGTTCGTTTGGGTTTTCCCTGTAAGCCATGGAAAAACCCAAATGAATTTTTTGGCCAACCCAATAAGTGAAACTTATTAACTAGATTGTGATGAGTGTAACCTCAAAAGAAGAAAATCTTAACCCCTCCAGAATTCCACGGAGTTTAAGCTTTCAACAGGATCCGACATGAACTGTTTCAGGGTGACAGATTCCACAATATTCAGGAATCATTCAGTAATTGTTTTTCAGAAGAGACTCAAAACAAGAATATTCCTATGACCAAACACTTTAGGAGCCACCTATTCTGACTGAGCTTTATTTCTGGGAGAAAGAAAAAACCATCACAAAGTTTATACAATGGAAAAGCAAACAGAGAAGACAACTTTAACTTCTGCTCATTGCTAAGCAGGTCAGAGGCCTTCATTTTGGGGCAGTAGGGTCAAGACAGCATTGGAAAGATAAACCACTACTATACTAGCCTGTTTCCTTGAAAGCTGCTCAGCTGTCTCCTTGTGAACACACAGTAGATATCCTAGCCAGATACTGCTGCTGCTGCTAAGTCGCTTCAGTTGTGTCTGACTCTGTGCGACCCCATAGACGGCAGCCCACCAGGCTCCCCCGTCCCTGGGATTCTCCAGGCAAGAACACTGGAGTGGGTTGCCATTTCCTTCTCCAACGCGTGAAAGTGAAGTCGCTCAGCTGTGTCCGACCCTCAGTGACCCCATGGACTGCAGCCCACCAGGCTCCTCTATCCATGGGACTTTCCAGGCAAGAGTGCTGGAGTGGGCTGCCATCGCCTTCTGAGTCAGATACTGGAAGCTACATTTCCAGTCTGCCAGGAAGGCCAGAGAAGGAGGCTGTTTTGTTGTAGTAAGTCGCCTCCTTTATGGCCATAAGTGGTCCCCAACCTTTTGGGCACCAGGGACTGGTTTTGTGGAAGGCAATTTTTCCACAATGGGTCGGGGGATGGTTTCAGGATGATTCAAGTGCAGTACATTTACCATGCACTTTATTTCTAGTATTATTACATTATGATATATAATGAAATAATTTATACAGTTCACCATAATGCAGAATCAGATCATCAGACACTAGATTCTCCTAAGGAGCCCACAACCTAGATCCTTCACATGCACAGTTGACAGTAGGGTTCAAGGTGCTATGAGAATCTAATGCTGCTGCTGATCTGACAGGTAATGGGAGCAATGGGGAGTAGCTGTAAATACGAAGCTTTGCTCACTCACCTGCCACTCACCTCCTCCTGTGTGGCCCTGTTCCTAACAGCCACAGATCTGTAGCGGTCTGTGGCCCAGGGGCTGGAGACCTCTGCTCTAAAAGGTCCAAACAGCTCTCTCCAGGCTAGATGTCAGTATACGTGCATGTGTGCTCAGCTGCATCTGGCTCCTGGCGACTCCACGGACTGTAGCCCTCCAGGTGCCCATGTCCACAGGACTTCCCAGGCAAGAATACTGGAGTGGGTTGCCATTTCCTCCTCCAGGGGAATCTTCCTGACCCAGGGATGGAACCCATGTCACCTGCATTTCAGGCAGATTCTTTACTGCTTTACTAGCTACCAGGGAAGGCCTAGATGTCAGAATACAGAAAATATCAAATCAAAATGTAAAAGCCCACAAAACTTGGCCTGACCACAACCAACAGGCTTGAAACATCATCACTGTCTGTCTATACCTCCACAGTGGTTTATCATTTTGCTATCACATTAATTTTAGAAACTCCTCTTAAATGTTCCTCATTAACTGAACACATTATTCAATTCTGTGCTAAATTTCAAAATAGCTCTTTTAACTAGAAATGAGAAACAAGAAGTCACAGCAGATATCAGCTTGATAATTAAATGAGTTCACCCATGTTTCAAAGAGAAAGGAGAAAAACAGGAAACCCACTGATCTTTGTTACTAGAAGCATCCTGATTATCACAGATTTAACCAAAGAACTAGGTACCTTAAATGCCAGATACAAAAATAAATTGTGTTGGGTTTTTAATTAAGTCTTTATCTTTGTGTTAAAAAAAAAAAATTCAGGCCTGAGGCTTTAGATTGTCATTTTACACAGAAGTAAATGGTAAATGCCTTTCTACATGTGAAGCCATTAGATATAATTATGCAATGGGTAAAGCATGTATCACGCTATAAATGTCATTTGGTTTTACAGTTATAAACTCATCAACATTTATCAAAACATCGCCTGGAGAAAGAAGGAGATGGCTAGAGCTAGTGACAAATTTAATGCCATCTTTGAAAGTACATGACAAAGAAGTGTCACTGAAAAACATACAGCTGACGTACTGAAGTGGTGATCTTCATACCCATTTAATAGAAATCCCGTTCCCTCCAGAACAGTCTCCTGATCACCGTACATTTCAGTGGGGTTTCAAGGTCTATTTTCCTCCCTGGAAAATCATTCTCCCTGCCCCACGCTCCTAAACATTGCCATCAGATGTGTGCAACTCCAGCCAACTTCTCCAGGTACAGGAATGTGTGAATTCATCTCGATGAGCTTGCGGGTTTGATTTCAATTGCTTATTCAACCACAAACCTTAGTGCTTCTTAGTTAGTAATCTCTTAATGGAGTTGTGTTCGGACGGAAACCCAGGGACTATTCCTGCCAAGTTCTCTGTAGACGGCAGGGGCTCGTTTCCTATTTCTTGCTCTGAATCACGCAACGGCCCAGGTGCTTAAGCACGGGCACCAGCTCGGCTCGCACACTGTGTTAACAGTTCTCCTTTCTGAGTGCCATTTCACTCTCCCCATCAATCCGGTAGTTATCACCCAGGGAGATTTGTCCCTTGAAAAACAAAATGGCTGGGCTTAAAAGAGTCTACCTCTCCCCTTGTCCCCGTTTCCGTCTCACACAAACTTGTTAATATGAAACCTTGACAATGGGCCAGGGTGATAATGCTACTGGCAACGTTTCTGTCCTTTATAGCTCGGTGCCTAAAACCTGGGGGGTGGCTGGGTGGGGGGTGGTGGATAACAACAAAGCAACAAAACCTGGGGGGAACAATCACCAGCTCTTGGACTGGCACAGAAAGGAAGTAAGCAGAGCCCTCTGAAGAGACGTTGATGTATACAGTCCTCACGCTGTTAATAACTTCATTTTATCTTTCCTCACCAGCTGAAGGCTTCCAGCATCTGTGAGCACCAGGACTCCCAGGGTGGGGGTGGCCGTCTGCTTCCCAGGGGCCCAGCAGCTGCGGGAGTGCAGGCCTCGTGCCTTCTCCCCAGCCTGGACTTGCGCCACCGCTGGCGCTTCTCCTCCCGTCCCTGCCCTCCCTGTCCTGACTCCTCTCACAGGGACTGGTTCCTCTTCAAACCCCCTTCCCTTGAGCTTGACTCAGGACCCCTTCCATCCCCACCACGGCCCCTTTCAGCAGAGGCATCTGAGGTCTTTTTTCCCCATTAATCAAGATTACCCATTTGGGGCTTGCCCTGGTGGTCCAGTGGCTGAGATTCTACACTCTCAGTGTAGGGGGCCTGGGTTTGGTCCCTCATCAGGGAACTAGATCCCACATGTGCAACCAAGAGTTCACAGGCTTCATCTAAGACCCAGCAAAGCCATATACATATATATATGGTTACTCATTTCAACCACTCTAAAGGGTCACCCACCATTCTCTCAGCCAGCTCAAGATGGAGAATCATCAAAAAACACCTGGAAAAACCCAGCTCCTTTCACTCCACAAGTAAACCTTTCCTGTGCTGCCTCACTGCTCAGAATCAGGTCCTCTTACAACATTACGATGCCCCTTCAGCTTCGCCATGGTTGCAGGGATTCGGCTATTTCTGTGTGTTCCAAAAGCAACCTGCTCTCTCCCTACTTACTTCTCACCCTTTTGCTCATTTTGCAGATCTTGGCTCGGATCCCGTTTCCTTCACGAGACATGACCAGACTGCATCCTCTCCAGACAGGCTCAGGATCCCTAGAGGGTAGGTCCCATGGCACCCTGTGTTTCCCTGTCCTGGGACTTAGAAGCTGTTTAATCACTTTATAACACAACCTTAGGAAACAGATGCTTTAGTGCTCCCCATCTATAAGATAGAGAGGAAAATCTGTCAATTAAATTTGCGTGGCAAATAAGATTGAAGATAAAAGGTATCTACAGTTCTTTGACAGCAAAGAAACATAAAAATTCAAAATATTATCATTATTTGCTCCTCTTGTATTTTGTAAGTTCCTTATTAAATAATAAGTGAAGCATAACTAAAAATAAAGGTATTTTTAAAGGGATTTGGGGGGTGGTTAGAGGGGAAGGAATAGCAATGTATTATAGTTAAAGATTCATTTTAGCTATTGTAACAGGACTCAGTAAGCCTTAATAAGGAGACAAATAAGAATGCATTACAGGATAATGGTGCATTTGCTAGTTAAGTTTCTACATTTCTTGTTTTCCACGAACAGAGACGTATTTTTTCTTCAAATTCAAGCTGATCCCATTAGCAGCAATTTTCAATTTTCTAGTCTTTTCAAATAGCCACAGACCTTCTAGAAAACACAGGAAAGTGTCTATTCCATGACGAAGGTTAGCAGAAGCTTAGTTATTACCATTACTTGTATTTAATTTCAAGCTTGCCAACTCATAGCTTTGGAAAGAGGGAAGGAGAAAACAGGTTATTTAAAATTGATGTGTTTTATCATTACCCATCATTAAAAAATGATACTGTTGTACCATTTCAGAAGTAGTAGAAAGTGAATATTTAATGCTTGTGCTAGTATTTACTAATTTCACATTTCTACAGTTCTTTATAGAATGACTATTTTAAACGACTATGATTTTTATTTCTTACAGATTCTCTGGCATTTAACTTCTATTTGCAAAGCATTTGTATCTGTGCTTAAGAAGCTACCCAGTCACACCTATAAATCGAGGAACTGTTTAAAACAACAGGCACCATCAGGAATAGGAGGGAAAAAAGTCTCATGTGTGGACATTTGTTAAAGAGGCAGCATATGGGAGAAGAAAGAGGAGATGCAGCCCGCCACTCACAAATCTCTCTGCAGAATACATTAGACCAACATAACAGAGCCAAGGCAGCAGACAAAGCTAGGTGGAGACCGACAGGGACGTGTATCTGCCAGGAGGCGGATACGTCCTCACAGCGAGAAAGAGAATATTATATATAAAGATGTGTATGTCTGCCATATCACTTGGAGGGTTATCAACACACCCATTAGTTTTTGAGTTCTCATTTTATCTCTCTCTCTCTCTCTCTTTCTCGGGCAAAAGCTGCCACTCACATGTATGGTAAATTTACTGTTCAGGTGTCTAGAAACTAAGTTACTCCATTTCTGTTGACACGTGCATTTCCTTGTGATTGGTCGCTGATCAGAGTGCCCCTGTGGGGCCCCGTGGGTGCCGATGAGCCGCCTCGACGTCGCGTGCTCAGGCCGTCTCTGTGTGAGGCTGGGAGTCCGGTTCCGAGCACTGGAAAACTCCCGTTCTCCCGCCCCCTTACTGTCACCCGTCCTGTCTCCCTCCCACACTGAAGCATCCTACCAGTCCTGCGGAAGCGGGCACAGAAAAGTCGATCTGTGCCGAACACTAATAAAGACCACATTTTCTCAACAAGATTGCTTCCAGTAAATTGCGAGCCTGAGGGCAGAGTACAGAGCCGGGGAGGCTTGTCAGCACGGGAGCATCTCACAGCTGGCAGCCAATAGCCAGCCTGAGTAGACAAGAACATATCGCTGACCGGCAATACCATGCCCGCCACAAAGTCGGCCCCAGAAATCTCTTCTGCTGTGGCGAGCTTTTGCTTTGTTTCTCTTGCCTATTAGTATCATTATATGGCATGGGCACCCTGAAAGCAGGCGTTCAGTCCCCACGCTCTAATGGTGCTACAGAGGCTTGATGAAAGCAGGGCCTCACAAAACACACAGGGCGCACAGCTCTCTGAAATGCGGGCTAGAAGAGTAAGGTAGCTCTCTTCTTCAATTTAGTAGCACAGGATTGCAGGACACCATCATTAATATCGACGGCAAAACAGTCCGCTGAAGTCACGGCGACCATTCCACTGGATGTCAAGATGAAACCAGAACTTAACTAGTAGGAGTGCTAGTTATAATCACACCAATCCATCCCTTCTGATAACAGAGGTCACAGCACTACGAGTGCGGTCAAATGGGTAAAAAGGGAAACCTGAGAAGCCCTTCTGCAATCTGTAAAGTCCCTCCTCCAAACAGGGTTTCCACGCTATTCTGCCTGCTTCACAGGAAGGGGCCTTCTATTAACAAAGGGAAGGCTGCCTGTTATGATATTTTAATTTTTTGCACCATTGTCATCATCAGATGCCACTGATTGTGTATGTACTACAGAATGAATGAATGCAGAAACTACAAAAATGAATCCGCTGTGTTTCCCTTCCTACAGGACCTCAGGGCCAGGGGCAGAGACAGGACAGACAAGCAAAAAGGAGCAGAAGAATACTAAGTGCTGAGTGAGGGCTGTGGGCACGGAGCTCTGTGGGATTCCTTTCCCCGGTGTTTGCCAAGGTGCAGTATTCTTCTCCATCGGTGCCTTCTTCCACTCCTGACACCATATTTACAGTCCCATGTATTTCTCCACCTACTCTGCAACTCTTGCCTCCTCTGATCATGTCAGCAGGCCCCTGTTTCGTGGCGGCCCATCTGCACAATAAACTTCTTCCCTACTGTACCCTATGGATTATCACGAAGCCTTGCCTGACTATGTTGCAAAGAAGTGATCTTGTCTGCCCCTTTGAATTCCATGTGCACTGTTATAAAAGGAAATAATAATAATACCTTCTCCTGAACTAAAATGAAAAAAAAACTTGTATGTAAAGCACTTTGAATAGTACTGTCATCAGCACATAGTTAATGCTCAGTGAATGTCAGCTGTATTTATTATTGATCTGTTGATTACATGGTAGCTATGATACGTGGTAGATTTAAGTAAACTAAAGAAAAAGAATTTGCTCTCCAGGCACTCAAGATTTAGTAGGACAGACAAGACGGGTCTTCAGAGAATTAGGATAAAAGATACGGTGTGATAAAGATTCTGTGAATATTTTAGAGGAGAGTAGGGCTTAAGGTGAGCGAAGCAAGGCCTTACTTGGAGATTACTACGGAGGGGTCTGAACATTTGGGGAAAAACAGAGACTATAATCTTAGGATGCTGCAGAGGCAGAGGAGGCAGTTGAGCTTATGAGTATGGATGGAATGGAGTGAGAGGTATCACATACCCAGGAAGAGAGATTCTACAGAGATAAGATGGACAGAACATTTGTGTGTGATGAGCGTAGGAAGCAGGGGACCACGGATGCGAGAGACTTTGCTGAGAAGTTACTGGAGCACCGCTAGGCAGGCCGAGGCTGGCCTGAACAAGGGTGGGAGCAGCAGCAGTCGTAAATAGGAAAGATCAGATCCTAGAATCACAAAGGAGAAGCTATACAGCCTGGTCCGTCTCTGAACGGTGGTGTGGGAGAAGCATGGTGACAGCGGAGGTGAGCGCCAAGGGTGCGTCTGAAGGGCTAGGACTCCTCCGTGACGATGGGGGGCCCGGGGGACGTGGGCAGTGAGGAGCAGGTGAGAGACGTGTGGCTCTACATTTTCACAGGACGTAGAAAGATGCAGACTTGGGAGTCAGGTATACCAACATGACAGCGGAATCAGGCCCTCAGAGGCCCCTGGAGAGCAGGCAAAACAGGATCAGGCAAGACAATCACTAAAAATGTTACCCCTTCCAAGCTCACCTCCCACTGGGCCCTTCGTCAACAGACCCTATAACAACCCACAAATCACAAAATTAGATGCACTAGCCCTTATTTCTAATTACAGTATCATCATAGAAATGTTTCAAGGTTACAAGAATGGCATTTGGGTGCAATCAATGCCTATCAATGGGCTATCAAGTGAAACTGGCCAAACTTAACATTTTTGACCCCTTAAGTCTAATATATCACAAAGGACATTTAACAGAAAAGTGTCAGGCTAAGAAAACGAAAATCCTGTGTTCAGCTTTGACCTTCTCTTGAATATTCAAGATCTACTTCATCCTAAAGTTGCTTTTCTTTTCTAAGGGAAAACAAGTTAGAGCCCACGGATCTGTACATGGGATTCTGTATTAGACAATGCACAAAAAAATAATGCTCTTTTGTTTTCCACCTTATAGGAGCAGCCTGAACTCATATTCCCTATTCATTCAAAGAGAAACATTTCGGAACTAGGGTAACTGTCACGACTTTCCAGATTTTATTATGCTGTCTGGTAACAATAATGAAAGAATTCTTCTATGGCAATTCTCCAGACCAGGATACTGGAGTGGGTAGCCTTTCCCTTCTCCAGGGGATCTTCCCAACCCAGGGATCAAACCCAGCTCTCCCTCATTTCAGGTAGATTCTTTACCAGCTGAGCCACAGGGAAGCCCAAGAATACTGGAGTGGGTAGCCTATCCCTTCACCAGGGGATCTTCCCTGACCCAGGAATCAAACAGGGATCTCCTGCATTGCAGGAGGATTCTTTACCAACCGAGCTATCAGGGAAGCCCTCTGCGTTAGATAATGGAGAAAAAACAACGCTCTTTTGTTTTCCACCTTGTAGAAGAAGTCTGAACTCATATTGCCTATTCATCCAAAGAAGAGAGACATTTCAGGGCCAGGGTAACTGTTACAACTTTCCAGATTTTATTATGCTGTCCCATGTCAGTAATGAAATAATTCTTCTGTGCAAACAATATCCAAAACAAAAGCCCTTCAGCAAAGATGAGAGAGGGGAAAAAAACCAATTTTATGAAAATACATGTAATTTTTCACACATACCCCAATACATTAAGCACACACTTTGCCACGGGCACTAGATTCAGTTTAATTAGAACAATATTCCTTCCTCCATCTGAAATATTTAGCTCCTACCCAGCTCGCCATGCTGCAGTGTTCCCTGGTCCCCAAATGAAATTACAGCAAAAGCAGTGTCCTAGGACGAATATGAGGCTTGCATACTGCAGGGTGGTACAAAGCTGAGCCTTTCCCGTCAAAGTACAATGGACTTGGCCACCCTGTATCCTAACATCAAACCACTGCATTTAACCCAGTTAAATACAAGCCTCAATTAGCAAGACATCTGCTATGCAGTTAAGAATGTGATAGTCTACAGACTATCTTATTTCTGTTTTAAAACCTATGAAGCAAGAGGAGAACAGACAGTAGGGTCTGTGCAGAAACTGCACTGGTAGTAGAGATAACTCAAACAGATTCACCATCTTTTCTGGGTCACTCTCAGAAGACCAGACACTTGTCCCAGTTGCAGCTGGTTGTCCTGTGTCCAGCACGTGGTCTGAGCAGTACATATAAATGCGGCCACATAATGGAATGCCTTTTCTCACTAAAATGGAATCTGTGCAGTTTTCTTTCTAGAGGGCTTATAAAAATAAGCTTTTTATTGCTTGCATCTCCAAATTGCTTTATTTGGCATAGTGATGAAAAATGCTAGAATTTCTATATAATGTAGCCACTAGATAAGAAAGCAGAAAACAGAAAAAGAACAGGGGATTAATTATCAGTCCGACAGAATGAACTTTAGCCTGATATGGTAATACAGTTCCTGTAGGCGGAGAAGATGAAAAAATTACGGCATGCCTAATACACAAACAGTTATTCATATTGTATACAAATCAAAGCAGGCCTCACCCAGCAGCGATGACTCAGATCTTCACAGATCCACAGTGTATCACCATCATCAGGATGGAATAAGGCAGCTGGCTCCGGTGTGCGGCAGCACTACAGACCAGGCCGGCAGATGGGGGGTATCAAAAAGGTATATTTTCTATCAAGATGTGGCTTTATCAACAAGGTTACTGATTTACCTAGGAATGTGGTCCCCCTGTGATTAATGATGAGCAATTCCACCATGACAAGTGACTTATCCTTAATGTGTCCTGCTCAAAAACAGGCAGCAAAGAGCCATGCAGCTCTGCAGACAGCTTGTCAATTTCAGCTTCTCAATGGAACAGAAATAAGAACTCACTAATGACAACTGCGGGGACCACGGCCCTCTGGCCGTGACCTAATGTTGGCTATTAATGGATTGGACTCCCAGGAGATCGGGAAACCCACCCAAGTACCAAGCAGAATCTATTTCCCTCATTATGGAAAAAGACCGAAAAAGAACCGGGCTGTGTCTTTCTGCCTGAGCCCTCCTAAAGCCACGGCTCACGGAAGACCCTTGACCACAGTTATGTCAAGCCATTCTGAGCTACCAAACTTCTCTAGAGCATAGAAGGTGGGCTCTTTTGAAATACAGGGAAGGCCACAGAATCCTCAATGAAAATAAATAATAAACAATGGGAGTATTAATTTCATCAAATCAAGAGATTGGCTCTGGGAAAGTTTGCCCCCTCAAGACTCGAGCTTAAAGAGAATATCAAGATAAATGTTAATTTTACCTTTTGGGGGGTGGGGAATGGGCTTTTTAAAAAGGGGGACATTTTCAAAACAATTCTCCAATATTTTTTAGACACTATCCTATTATTACTAATGCATAAAATTATTTCAAAGTTGCTGAGGTTTAAAAAATCATTGCTCTCCACCTATGATTCTGAATAGCCTCTGCCAGTTTCATCTACCACATAGTAAAACTTGTTCTTCAAGGAAATCACTTAGTTCTATGAGAGTTTGAAATGAGCCTGCTAAAAAAAGATGGATCTTCAGATTCAGGGCAAATATGCAGTACAAGGTATACCTTAAGTGGAAATACATGAGCTGTCTATAACTACAAGGAAAAAAAGCTTAGTTCCTAGGACATAAAAAGAGTTTAGTTTTCAGCTAAACAAGTGATGTGCAAGGAGTAAAGTCATATTACTTCATTTAATGGCTAACTGAAGAAAGAGACAAAACACCATGCTGTCCACATTTAATCATGGAGTTAAATAACTAGTTCATTTTTCAGGTGGACTTCTATTTATACCATGTTCTGAACTGGCTTCATCAAGTACAGCATGGATCAAAGACATACAAGTCATCCCTCTTGCAGTTCGACTGAAACTCCCTAGTCTATCTGAATTTGGAAAGTCCCTTCTGAATTCCTCTCCTTCTAACAGCTATGCCTAAAATAAGTGCTGATAAATAAGTATTGGTGATTATTGTATGCCAAGCACTATTGTGATTTTTATGTGGATTATGCCATGCTTTCTTCACAGAAATCTCATGGGATAGGTTCAGCGATTAGCCTCATTTTGCCCATGAGAAACAGAGAGGTTAAGTAACCTGTGGAAGGTACAAAGCTGAATAAATGTGTACATCAGGATTCCAACCCAGGTTCCTCTACTCTGTGGCCTAAACCCTTAACTCCCAGAATATTACCACATATGCACTTTCTTAAGTGTGATGACCTAGATAACGTGATCATGAAGAAACATAAAAGGTCAGACACAGGATCTATCCTCGGTGTTCAGATACGAATCACAATACAAGAGGTATCTTAAGTTTTACTGAGGACACTAGAGTTAGCAACCTGGGTTAACAGTAAACACTGAGGTTCTACTATGGACAGTGTTCTTTCATTCATTTCCAAGAAAAGGTTGGAGAAGTGTGAGGGGAGGACCACAGGTTCTCCCAGGGATTGTCAGAGCTGATAAATGACCAAAGTGATTCTCCATGAGGCTGCACTTTGGGTTTCTAGCCAATGCATCGTCACATAGCAACCTCAACAGCTGAAGACAGCAGATATTAGAAGGGCCATGGATGAGGGCACAGTCAGGGTCCTGGCAATAATTCATGGCAGAAAGAGAAGGTCTATAAATGAGGACACATCGATATTAAAATGGAAAGGGAAACTAAGTGGGATTAAGAGAGAGCTCAGGGTTTACAGTTAAAATAGGGTCTTCCACATAGCTTAGAAATCACTGGCCTTTACTGTAGACCAAGGCAAATGGCCCCATGAATCCATCTTTTGCCTTCTCTGTGGGCTGAATTATACTCCATGTGATATACTAAAGACAACCATGAACAGTTTTTATAGCTTTGAGGAATGGCTTTTTAGTTTAGGTTGCATTATGAGAACAAAACAAGTGGTCGTGAATCATAACATTTTATGGGTGTACTGCTTCATATAGTTTTCTAAAATTAAGCCCTTAAATTATGCTCTACCCTCATTAGGAAAACAGTCCCAGAAAGAGGACATTAGAGGCTATGCAAAAGAGGGCATGGTAGATCTGTGCCTGGAGAGCCTGAAGTATAATTAAATTGATGGGCCCCAGTAAAGAGTCTGCCTGCAAAGTAGGAGATGTGGGTTCGATCCCTGGGTTGGAAAGATTCCGTGGAGAAGGGAATGGCTACTACTCCAGTATTCTTGCCTGGAGAATTCCACGGACAGAGACACCTGGAGGGCTGCAGTCCATGGGGTTGCAAGAGTTGGACATGACTGAGCGACTAACACTTTTACTTTTTCTCTTTCATGAGGACAGACGGATGAAGTAGCAGAAAAAATTCACATCTCTGCCTGGGAACCAACCTGCTGGAGTTCACCGGCCAGAAGCAAACAAGGGTCAGAAAACAACCATTTTCAAAGTATGGACTCATGGAAGAATGCAGCCAAGGGAAGCATTCCTGTGCAAAGTCAGAAGAGAAGGAGGCAAGGGAAGAGGTGCTAAGTAAATCAGTGTTTACTGTGTATTTTCCATCCACTAGTGTTAAAAATCTGCATAAAAATTAAGATAAGGCCATTACCCTCAAAGGAGTTACCATTCAGCTGGGGAGATAGCACACAAGAAAGAGAGCTTGCAAGGCAGCATCAAATTAAATGCCAGTTCCCTGGAAGCTTCTAGAGCTTCTCTAGATGTTCAGCGCAAGGTGAGATCTGTGGGAAGACTGGGCAAGGTCTGGACAAGGCGCCCCGTCTGAGTTCCCCAAACACCCTGTACCCCATGTCTCAGCCCTTGCCATGCTGCTGCAAAGCCTGACCTCACCCTCCTCTCCCCTGCCCTAAGGTCTCTGAGAGCAGAGGCTAGGCCCACCTTGCTCAGTGTGGGAACTCCAGGGCCGCGCACACTCAAGACATACATCTAGAATTGGACTGAACACAATCTGGGGAGGAAGAATACAGAGAAGCTCTTAAGGGGGTTTGGCCTTGGACTAGCTCCTAGAGATGACAGAATTACTGAGGCTGAAGGAGGCATTCAGGGCAGGGGGACCTTCAGGAACCAGGGCAGAGGCTCTTGAGCACAGGCTCTGTGTGTACATGTGCGTGAGCGCACCTGTGCCCGGGGAGATATGGCAAGGCATATAGACTAGGGTTGGACAGAGAAGCACTTTCAGCGTGAAGACTTTCTGCTCCTAAAATGGGTCGCTCATCTCAAGGCCTAGAGATGATGTATTATTGCATTCTTACTAACAGAAATAGATTGAAATATTTTAATACTTCTGCCGATGTTGCCTGTTGCCAGAAGAAATCATTCCCACTCAGTAGGAAATGGCGGACACCAGGCTGGTCAGCCCTTTACCAGAATAAAGCTCCCTCCTTCCAGTCTGTTCATTAGATTTTAATGTCAGTTTCAGCGCTTCAGTTTACCAATTATTTAAAGGTTATAGTCAGTCAGACAAGGTTGTGGGTTGTTTTTTTTTTTTTTTTAAGGAAAAACACAGGGGAAGAGAGTCATCAAGAAAGAATAAAGCGCATTCCCATAAGTTTAGAATCTGTCTCCAGTCACAATGCCAATGGCTCGGTTTCTTCTTTCCCATTTTCTCCTCACCACCACTCTACCCCAGCATCCAATAAACAGTCACTTTGATGAATTACAAAAGAAAGCCAAGGAACAAATTTTTTCTAATGCCTTAAAGGTATAATTTAGGTTGTATGTTAAAGTCAAAGGTTACATATTCCTTCATGCCATAGTATTTTCCTAAGCTCAAAAACTAACATTCTCCTATTTCCAACAGACCCAAATGGTTAACACAGGGTTTTCTGAGTTCTTTCCTATTAAATGAACTGACCAAAGTCTTTACTTCCTAGTTAAATGGACTCTATCCAAGAATGCCATGGAAGACAAAGAATCCAACTGGTTCAGTGGCTCAGTCCAATGAAGCGTTCACCCTCGGCCTCTGACAGCTCAATCTCAATGCTTCCTGACAGTAAGAAGGATTGCTAATTTCTTACGCTCTCACTGGCGGTTCTTAAATGCTCACCAATGAACCAAATGTTGATCAGTCAATGCCAAGGAATCAGAAACCAAATTGCCAACCCTGTGATTTATACAGTCCAAAGACTCAGGTTTAAAATAAGCTCAGACACATCAGAACTGACTAAAATGTTTTAATAGACGCACAGTAAAAATATTTGTGAATTCAATTTATAAAGGAAAAAAATATTATAGCTCATCATATTCAGTAGTGTCTGGAGCACGTACTCTGACAGCAGCTATTCAAAGTATGTCAGTTGCATTAACTCGTATATCCTCAGCAAAAACCCAATGATGTAGTGCTCTTATCCCCATTTTACAGATAAGGACACTGAGGCACAACTTGTTCAAGGTCACCAGCTCGTAAGTGTTTAAGCCTGGAAACTTAGATGGAGGTTTATACATGTGTTATCTGTGATGCAAAGTGGCATTACCAGGGGAAACATTAGACTTGGGATAGAAATATAAGAAAAAAATGAACTTTTGCTTAATGGTTATTAAATGTTTTCACTTATTTCATTTAATCCTAGGACAAAGTAGGTATCAGTAGCCTCATTCTGATAGATGAAGAGACAGAGGAATTAAGTCATCTGTATGAGAGCACACTGGTGGTGATGGCTGGGACCAGAACTCATGACCTCTGATGAACCCACTGCAGGTCCCTTCCTGCAGGACAGAACTTGGCTCTTGGTGAACTTGAGTCCTCTGAGCCTAGCCAAAAACTGAAACCTTGACACTCAGTATTTGCTTTTACCTGGTGATGTTAACTCATCTGAGCCTCAGCATTTTTCATCTATAAAATTATCATAGGTGCGGCTGTTGTGAGAGGAAATAATTTTTCCACCCAGCTTTTGTTGTTGAGTCACTAAGTCGTGTCTGACTCTTCGTGACTCCATGGACTGTGGCACCCCATGGACTGGACTGTGGCACCCCAGGCTTCCCTGTCCTCCACTATCTCCCGGAGCTTGCTCAAACTCATGTCCATTGACTTGGCGATGCCACCCAACCATCTCATCCTCTGTTGCCCCTTCTCCTCCTGCTCTCAATCCTTCCCGGCAGCAGGGTCTTTTCCAAAGAGTCAGATCTTCACATCAGGTGGCTTGGAAGTACTGGAGCTTCAGTGTCAGCATCAGTCCTTCCAGTGAATATTCAGGGCTGATTTCCTTTACTGGAGCATAACTGATGGACATATATTATATATATTTAGGCTGTATGTGTGCTTGGTCACTTGGTCGTGTCCAACTCTTTGGGACCCTATGGACTGTAGCCTGCCAGGCTCCTCTGTCCATGGGATTCTCCAGGTAATAACACTAGAGTGGGTTGACATTTCCTCCAGCAGGGGATCTTCCCGAGCCAGGGATCAAACCTGCGACTCTTGTGTCTCCTGCACTGCAGGAGGATTCTTTATGGCTGAGCCATCGGGGAACCCCCATATGTTTAGGTTATACAACACAATTTCCTTTAAAGTTGTACAACATGATAGTTTAATGTATGTATACATTGCCACTGTGGACGTATAAATTAGCATTATATCTGTATAAATTAGCCGTTGTCATTGTATACATATAAATGAGCAATCCTTAATACTATCAAGAAGCATGGAGACACATGTACACATACTACAATCAAGGTGAGTAACACACGCGTCACCTCTCTTAGATACTGCAATAATTTCTCAGAAAGCATCACGGACCCTCTAGAGTCAAAGACATGGGTAAAGTATAAAGAATAATAAGCACAATGAGTTTTTAGCTTTTCTGTTTTTCTTCTGAAGGGAGTGATATTTTAGATGCGTATAACTAATTCTTTTTATTCTAAAAATCAGAGAACTTAAAATTGTTACTAGGCCTATGCCCAATGAGGTTTATTTTGTATGCTGAGCAAACACGTATCACTCACTGAAATATTCAGCGAGGGGTAATATAATACTACATTATAATATCTTTTTCCATACACACAGACACACAAACAAACAAACAAACAGAAAAGGACATCAAAGGGGGTTTTCTTTTTCTCAGGCCATGGAAACACCTATTAGTCGTTTTGTTAAGGCTCAAGGCATTCAGCTTATATACAAAACTCATTACTGTCTGCACTTTAAGGGAAATTTAAATGCAGTGACCTGACCATGGACACAATAATGAAACAAGATTCTCATTACCGTGCTCTAAATAATTATCTAAAAAAATTAAACCTCGGTAATATTTTAATGTTCAGATAAGCACCTGCTTTAAACCCAGTCCATGGACGCTCTGGATTTCTAGCTGAAACAAAACCTGACTCGGGTAAAACATACACTCTGGTAGTTCAATTTGTTATGCTCTGGATAGCGCCTGTCTTCAGAGAACTACCTTTCCCTCCAATTAAGGAACAATTTTGCCAATCAGTTTTCCTGGCGACTCAGCCTCACAAAAGAGAGAGGGAAGGGAAGAAGCAGGGGGTGTCAGGAAGGTGGCTGCACCTCCTGACGCATCACGACTGATTAAAGAGGCTCGGAAAGAACAGAAGGAAAGTGCGTCTCAAGAACAACAGAAGCTTTCAGTGAAAGTACATTCGCCTAATTGAGGAGCGACTCGAAGCTGTTATTTTTATACCCCCAAATGCGGAATTATTCTTCAAACAATTTCACAAAATCAATAAAAGAGAAGTAGTGTTCTCCCGACCCCTCATCCTAACGGTTGCCGGTCTGAGATATCGCCTCTCCTTTTCTCTCCTGTTTAGATATAGGCCCAAGTATCTAAAGAGAGGCAAGAGCAAACTGTGGCTTCTCACTTAAGAGGACACTATGCAAGAAAAGGGCCGTGTATGTCCTGCACCAAAGTTTTTCCTCTGGTGTTTCCACATCGATAATCTACACCACCAGTAACAAGGCTCTCGGGGCTGTGACCTGAACGCGAGACCTGACAGGGGCTGTTTTACTGTTGGCGTCATTATTCTGTTGAAAAGTATGATGGGAGGAAGAAAGGCGGGGAGGGCAAAGAGGCAAGCCCGGACCATCTGGCTTAAGATCAGAGCCACAGGGTGGTCCTGTGACAGCTCCATGATCTGGCCACACGCTGCAAGCACTCCAGTCACGTGCCATTGCTCAAATGCAGCAAACTGTACTTGAAGGCGCCATCCTGGAGTCCACCTTGGTGTCTGATGGGGTGGTACAGGGCATCGGCTTGGCCAAATGGTTACTTGGTGCAGTGAAAAGGGCAGTGAGTAGACTCTGATCTGGTTATAGAGAATCACTGAATTATAAAAGGGAAATGTCAGTTATCTTTTCAGAAGCTATAAAAAACAATCCAAAGAATAGTTTAACCATTCCTTTTGGAATTGATAATAAATATCAAGATAGAATTTATTCACTCACCATGTATTTATTGAGACCTACTCTATGCCAGGTGCTCTAGCGAGTGTGAGCATATGATATTGAACCAAATCTGAGCGCTGTCTTCATGGTGCTTATATTCTCAAGATGGGACTCAGACCATGAAGAGACAGTAACACATAATACTCCAGGTGATGGTCAGTGCTTTGTAAATACAGCAGGTTAAGGGGAGGTGGGCAGTACCATGGGTGGGAGGCTAATATTTACATAGGCCTCATGTATTATTAATAGAGAGGCCTTTATATTATAGGCAAGGCCTTTGTGATGAAGGAACATTTGAGCAGAATCTGGAGGACAGGTGGGAGAGAGTAAAATGGATATCTGAGAGGAAGCATGTTTTAGTTCCAGGCAAACGGAGCAATAAAGCAAGGGCCCTACAGGGAGAATGGCCTTAGTGTGTTCCAGAAACAGCAAGGAAGCCAGCATGGCCAAGAGTAAGAGATGGCAACAGAGAGAAAAATGGCTCATCTGCTAGGAATTCACACCTAGAACAAAATAAAATAATAATCCCCTTCCAGAACACCAGCAGAAAAGTTACATTTTACAGCAAATATTTCAAATGAACTACTGAACTTTGCTACTTGAAGAATTTTATAATGGCTTATTTTATTATACTTGACAATCACCAAGCCCTGTCTCTACAGAGCCTAGATTTTTAAACTAGCTTATGCTAAAGAAGGGCACACTGAACACAAACCCCGGGGACGCACAGACCGACACCCTTCCCGAGGGGCCTCCCCCAACTTCTCGCCCTCTTCCCACGTGCCCAGAAGGTGGGGTCAAGTCCCCACGAGACTTCCATGCGTTCCTGCGCCACGGCAGCCACCATTCTGTCCTGTCACTGGTTAGCACTTGCCTCCTTTCACTAGATACAGGGGTTTTACTTTCTTCACTGCAATGGCCTCTCAATGCGTAAGAAAAGTTTGTGGAAGGGACGGATGAAAAGTTGGGTAGGGCTCAGCCTTCCCATCTTAACCTTGCTCACTCCACCAGGAGTGGGTGATTCGGACAGCTCACAGGCAGCTTCAGCTCTCTCGGGCCTCCTCTTCTCCTCACTTCACCCTGCCCCCAGATTACGACGAGCCCATGTGGATTTTGCTTACAAATGGTGTTTCAGGATGACTGTTCTCAAGAAGAACTGAGAAACCCAAAGAAGCTTAAACATTTCTGGAGGTCAAAGATTATGAGTGTTATTTATTTACATGTTTGCCTCTTTGATCATTATGTAGCTGTAAGAAATGAGGATGTCCCAGAGCAGCCCAGATGGTAGAACTTCCTGTGATAACTGGAAGTTATCCTGTTCTCCACCTGTACTGTCCAACAGTGTAGCCACCGGACGCCTGAGGTACTTGGAATGTGGCTAGAGTGCATACCAACTGAATTTTAATTGTATTCAGTTTTGCTAGACTTAAATTCAAATACCCATATGGGACTGAGTGGCTTCTGTGAGGCATAGCACAGTTCTCGAACTTTCTATCATGATGTCCTCTCCTTCAGACAGGTCCAAATTGATTTGGATGCAAGTTCCACCAGGACCAGAGCCTTGTTCGTCATGCTCACAGCCCATTCCTGGGAGGTTCTCAGTGACTGTCTAAGGAATCACGTGTGCGTCCATGCACCCATGAATAGCTGAAGGAGGAGAGGGTGAGGACTGCGTCTGCAGAGGCCCTGCTGCGCTGACTGCAGACCCAGTGACGTTTTCTACACCAATGGGGCCATTTTTCTACACAGACTCTACAACACAAAACTGTGTTTGTTTTTTTAAACAATATCTTTAAATGAAGGAAATTTTTCTTATATTATAGCTGACTCTAACTGCTGACCAATCTTGCTATTATTGACTGCTGCAAGGAGGCTGGCAGGATACAAGTCACTAGGTTCCCTGCTCTCTCTAAACATTTCAAAAGTTGGATACACAGAGCAGGAAGGCATGCATTTTTTTAACCTTATTTGTGATTTTGAGTAGGAAATTAAAACCTGTACACAGGAAAAGAAAGAAGATCCAATGTATCTGATCAGGGGTGCTTTATGAAGAATTTATTATCAGGGAGGAATATCAAACAAGGAGCAGAAACAGCACAGAAGCCCAATAAAACACCAGCATTTGACAAAATAAAGGAGATGCTGATGGGCTGGAACTGTTGATGGCTGAGGGGATAAGGAAAAGAAAAAGAGGAAATTAGAACAAATAAGATGAATGATGTAATTAAGAACTAAAAACAAGTAGAGAGGATGAGAAATTTGAGCTGGTTGGCCATGGGAAGTAAGCTATTTCAACCTTTTTAAATACAAAGGGGGTCAGGTTTAGAGTCTACCTAGATCATTAAAAAATCTGCTTTAAATATCCAAACATCAAATTGGGCCCAGGGTGGGTTGAGCGTTTGTACTGACCGCCATCCGGTCTTCAGCAAACCAAATCTCCAGATATAATACTGCAGCTCCCCTCTGGCCGCCTGACATTAACACTGCATCGCTCCCCACTCCTTGTTCTCCTCTGATTGCCTTCAAGATAGCGCAGGGCCCAACATGAAAGGATTACTATAGCAACCCGGGAAGCTCTTTTATCGGCCTGGAGGAGGTTGTGCAGAGTGGAGCCGGATGGAAGATCTGGAGGGGAGAGCCCTGAGGACTGCCCACTGTCAAACCTTCCTGGAGATGCTTAGCATGAGGATGCGTGTTCCAGAAAATGATTAATGCTTTGAGGGGAAAAAAATGTTCTAATTGAACATACAGTAATTCTGAATTTTCTTTTTGTGTGACAGATAAGATATAATCATTGAATTTCTTTCTCCAGGGGCTTTGGAGGGGAAAAAAGGAAAAAAAAAAACAACCCTTTGTGGAAGCAGTATCTTCAGTGTCTGAAAGATAGTCTTTTCATATGAAACAAATTCTGCATTGGGTTACTAAAAGCATCCACCTGCTTATCAATCTAAAAGCTGCATCTTTAAAGGTCACAAGTGAAGGAAAATCAGATAGACTCATTCTAATTCCTAGCAAACGGGAGCTCATTTCTCACCAATCCACCCTGCAGCGCTCAGTACATGACCTTTCACTCACAAAGAGAACAGCAGATCTCTGTCTCTCCTGTGCTACCCTTCCCTCCTCTTCACAAATTAAATGCAGTTTTGATATTATCATTACACCCTTCCAGAATATTCCACTGAAAGGACCTATGAATTAGCATTACTTTGCCAAAATGGCCAGCCAAATCTCACAATCACTTGACCCTGAAAAGGAACATTAATGAACAGTAATAATAATAAACAGAGTTGACTGCTACAGGGTCAGAGAAATCTTATAAAACCTGTGATCTGCAGCAGTTAAATGAATTAAAAATAAATAAATAAAAATGGGTGTCTAACTACATGTTGCTCTTTTAAATTTGGCCCAACAAATTCAGCCAGGAAAATAATTCTGAGAGATTACAGAAGAGTCTTTCTTTGGCACGTCTGAGAATATGGGTGTCTGAGTGACATTAGCAAGTAATCTGTATGTTGGGAACCTATGGAAAACACACTAGGAGAATTTCAAGCCTAAGAGTCATGATGACTGGGGGCCTGTCTTGGTTTCTTACCACCCACTGAAACGACAGCTGGAGGGGTCGGTGACCTAGTGTGATGGCAAAAACACTCATTTCTGAACAGTCACTGCCAACCTTGTTCAAGTCTGAAGTTCAGGGATTCCAAATACATATATGCACAGCCAGATGGGAGAACTGAACAGAATGCAAGCTGTCCTGTTTACGTTAAAATGGCAGGCATTTGTAAGACTATCGTTTAACTTTCAGAAGCAATTCTTTGTTGTAGCTTCATGCAGCAATTTCAGGCAAGCTGAATTTCATTTCTACTAAGTGTATTAAGTTCATTAACAATCGGCAAAAGAAAACGATTCAAATGGAACACAAAAAGCAGTCGATTTTATTTCTATGTGCCTCAGTTTCCCTAACATGAAAGTGGAAATCCATCACATTCTTATCCAAGGCCAATGTAAATTCTTTGTGGAAGCCAGAACAAATCAGATGCTTCATACATTTTAAATGAGTGATAATTAAGAATTCAAAGATGACAAAGTTTCTTCTGAAATAGTAATAATCTACACTTGTCTGGTGTGTTATGGAGTACTAGGAATGTCATCACATTTGATCCTTCCAGGAGGCTGTATTGGGCAGGACAGACAGCAAACAACCGTTCCGTGGATGTGGAAAACGACCCTAGAGGTGGCAGCTCAGCTACTGCCTCACAGAAGATCCCTTGCTGGGGTTAGAACGCAAACCCTGATCAAATCTAGACATCCAGATTTCACTATCCTGAGGCGGGGTTAACATTTGGTCAAAAATATTGTTTTCTTTTTGCACATGTTGAATCAATATTGATATTCTAATTTAGGAGACAAGGACGCCCCTTGCTATTTGCATATTGTAATAGCCTTCAGGATAATTACTGGATAGATCTTCTGAAAAAGGAAGCCACATGTTTACACTACTTCACTGCTTTTAGAAAAGTAGGGTACATGACATTTACCAAATGCTGCAGCACGGTTAGCTGTCATTTAAACTACTGTGAAGAAAACACATGAAAAAAGGGAAATAAGCAGAAAAGTCAAAATTTCCAATGACTTTTTTTAATAGCTAAAAGATTAAGTATAACTCTTCTGTTCTACAGAGATCCCACAAAACCCATTAAAGATCTCAGGGGTTCTTATCCTTTATTCTGCTACATGAACAACAAAAGCTAACTTGTACCTAAAGCTAACTTGTACCTTCTACACGCCAGGCTCATCTAACTCAAAACCATTAGTTTGAAGCAAACAAATAAATGCTATACTGTACTGCTCTGCAGTTAATACTGCTGATGAAATAAACAGTACTTTTTGTCTGATCATCATTTAATACTATTTCTTATTATCGGCTATAATTAGTTCTGATACTATTATGCTGCTTAAGTTAAAAAACAGCCCTGGATTTTTTTCTGATTTCGATTAGTAATCAACATTATCTAATTTAAATCCTCATTTCAGGCTTACGAACAGAACAGAAAGCAAATCTTTTTTCTTCTAAACCATTAGGCTGGTTATACCTCATAAACAATCTTTTGGATCAAGCTCTATAATTAAGAGAAGTAAATAAGAAAATCAAGACAACACATCTTAAGTTATTTCACAAGCACAAAGAAGAGAGCCAAGTTTTGAGATATGGCTTCCCTAGGGCTGCCATAGTACAGTTTAGAGCACCAGGTGGCGAGATGTATCTTGGCAGAACAGGTACTAACCAGGACCAGGCTCATACGGTTACTGGCAAGGAAACATAATCAGAGCCAGTCTGCCTCTTCAGATGCTGCCTCTAGGAGGCCCCTACCATGGGCCCCTGCAGACTCCTCATGGAGAATCTAGAGTCATAGGCACTTGCAAGGAGAGGAGGCTGAGGCTTGCACCCCACAAAAATCTAGCCTGCTCTTCACTAGCCTGCTCTTCCTCACCAAACACTCCTTCCCTGTTTCTACATTTTTCTTTAAATTTGATGTACAGTTGATTTACGACATTGCAGTAGTTTCAGGGTATACAGCAAAGTGAGTCAGTTTTTCACACACACACACACACACACACACAATACACATTTATATGTATATGGGCTTCCCAGGTGGCCTAGTGGGTAAAGAACCCGGCTGCAATGCAGGAGATGCAGGAGATATGGGTTCGATTCCGGGGTTGGGAAGATCCCCTGGAGGAAGGCATGGCAACCCACCCCAGTATTCTTGCCTGGAGAGTCCCATGGACAGAGGAGCCTGGTGGGCCACAGTTCATAGGTCATAAAGAACTGGACACAACTGAAGTCACTGAGCACACACGCATATATGTGTATACACATATACACATACATATATATGCATATACTTGAATATACAGATACACACATATATATATTCTTTTTCATATTCCCTTCCACTTCAGGTTATTATAAGGTACCGAGTATAGTTTCCTATGCTATACAGTAAGTCCTTGTTGATTATCTATTTTATATACAGCAGTGTGTATATGTTAATCCCAAACTGCTAATTTATCCCTCCACCCTTCCCCCTTTGGTAACTGTATGTTTGCTTTCTATGTCTGTGAGTCTGCTTATGGTTCATAAACAAGCTCATTTGTCTCATTTTTTAAGATTCCGCATATAAGTGATACCATACGATTATTTCTTTCTCTAACTTACTTCACTTAGTATGAGAATCTCTGCATTCACCCATGGGGCTGCACATGACATTACTGCATCCTTTTTCGTGGTTGAGTAGTATTCCACCGTACCA
Source organism: Budorcas taxicolor (assembly GCF_023091745.1). NCBI lineage: Eukaryota > Metazoa > Chordata > Mammalia > Artiodactyla > Bovidae > Budorcas > Budorcas taxicolor. The sequence goes on from NC_068924.1 coordinate 25,304,607, forward strand.
CGTCTTCTTTATCCCTTCATCTGGTGGTGGACGCTTAGGTTGCTTTCATGTCTTGGTGATAGTAAACAGTGTTGCTAAGAACACTGGGGTACACATATCTTTTCAAATGAAGGGTTTTCACCTTTTCCTGATATATGCCCAGGAGCGGGATTGCTGGATCATACAGTAACTCTATTTTAAGTTTTTGAAGGAACCTCCATTCTGTTCTCCATAGTTGCTGCCAGTTCTTACAACTGCAAACAAAACACAGAACCTACCCTCTTGAAACAACATCTTCCCAGAACACTACATCCAACAGACTGTTCTCATCCACCTTTATACGATCCAGCATTTAACCCTGCACTGACCCACTCCCATCTCAAGACTCCCCTGCCCTCAACTTCAAGAGTCTCCATTCTCCTGCCAACTTTTCTGGTTTTTGTTCCTTCCTCCTCAACTCACCTCCTCTTCTTGTCTACTAAATGTATCAACAGTTATTCCCAAGGATCCTGATAAGCAATATAAAGAGAGGAATCTCGGATAATTGTCAAATTTTCGAAACGTATTTGCGATAAAGCTCCTAACTCTTGCATGGCATTAAATCAGCTCAATGAGACACAATGTTTATTACTTAATAAATATCGCTCACATAGGCAAACTTTATCAAAAATTTCCTATCAATTCAATTATTAATTGTGTATAGAAGACTCTCAAATCCCTCCCCATCAGCCTAACACACTTCATCCACTCCCATGTCCATAATGACAACAGAGTCTGGGACATTTCCACCTGGGTCAATGAGTGCTCAGGAAGTCAACAACAAAGACTATCACATCCATCCATAGAGCTGGCCCTCTTCCTGGCCCCTGTTAAGGGCATCCTCTCAAGTCATCTGACCCATCACATTGCCCTGAGTTTGTGCATTCTACACTCTGGAGGTCATCTCTGTCCTTCACTGTGTTGGCCCTGGTTAAAGCTCTCACTACTCCTCGGCTGAACCACCATGATCCTTCGTGATCCTTTGGCTTTCAGTTGGTCCCTTCTGCAATTCACAGGTACTTCCACTATTTCCCCTTCTTAAATGTCTTCAACAACTTCTTGGGTTCTACTGAGGAAAATCCAGACTTGTTAACATAATACTGAAATCTTTAAAGGATCCTCTATAATCCCCCTTTCCTGCATTATTTCTCCTGATTAGTCTCCCCAGGTTTCAGATAAACTAGCCTATAACACACCATCCTCCCAACATGAGCTGGGATTTTCTGCTTCCATGCTTTATCTCATGCTGGTCCCTCTATTTAGAGTATCTTCAACTAATTGTAATCTTACATGTTACAATCTTCCCCATTTGTCAATGCCAAACCTCAGGGTTTCTTTTATGAAGCTGTTTTTGACCCGCTCAACTAGAAGTGAGTTCTTTCTCCACTGAATATCAGACCACTTTATGAGTACTCTTCTATCAAAATCGACATATAACATTTCTCTTATCATTAATCTATACATAGCTCATCTCTTTTTAGAATGGGTACAGTATCTCACTTATGAATGAAGCACAGTCCTACACATAATGGGCTTGTCTTAGTAAGTATTTAACAAATGAACAAATCGAGTGAATTAAATTCCTGCCTTTCTACTGTCATTATTTTTAATGAATCAGTATTTAGTAGATTACTGCATCTGAGAACGAGCTCCTTTTGTATCCAATAAACATAATGCTTCAAGTACTCCTAAACCACACTCCCCTCCTTGCTATACAGTATTTGGCGTTGAAGGATAAATTAGCACAAGGGCCTCACTGGATCTGCAATAGAAAATTAACTTCTCCTAAAATGGTTTCGTTCACGCTTATTAGAAAGTTCTCGGTTTTACTGGTTTGCTTTGCAGAAAATTTTCTGTTAACTATGATCAGAAATGGTAGGAAGCTGAGCTGCGTTGACAGAACCGTTGAGGATCAGAGAGACGGGGATGATGCAATTAAAAGGTGGACAGACAGGTAGACAGATGCTCAGCTGCACGGTCAGGAACAAGACAGTATAAAAAGGCTTCTTTGATCATTAGAGATACTGCTGTAATGAAGCCCTGGATACCTACTCGGTGTTTCTGCCGGCTCTCATCTCCACCAGGTGTCTTATAGAGAAAATAAGGCAAACACAAACAGATCCACTGCCAGCTAGTCAAAGCCGCTTGGCATTTTTTCCTGTTGATTAAGCCACAAATAAAATCATACATGTTGTGCTTCTGACACAGGCAGAGTATGCAGTTCGTGAATCTTTACAAAATACATCTTTCTGAAATATTTCAGCATCCATTACTCTCCTGAGATCAAGAAACTAATATATATTCAATCGTGTATCCTATGTGATCTGAAACATTCCCAAGGGCCAAGAACACGACACAAACTGTAAGTGCCAAAGTGGATTTAAAAGCCAAGCAAACTACAGGATGGCAAATTTGGAAAATGAAGGTAAACTGTGAGCCAGTAGGTGGAATATGGAGGCTTAAGGACTAACTCTTGATTATTTAGAAGAAAGGAGAGCTGCGCTAATGGGGGCCAGTCAAAATGGCAGCGCTAAATATCATTCCTATTTGCCTCTGGTATACACTTCCCTTGTGGCTCAGACGGTAAAGCATCTGTCTACAATGTGGGAGACCTGGGTTCGATCCCTGGGTTGGGAAGATTCCCTGGAGAAGGAAATGGCAACCCACTCCAGTACTCTTGCCTAGAAAATCCCATGGATGGAGGAGCCTGGTGCAGGCTACTCTCCATGGACTCGCAAAGAGTCAGACACAACTGAGGGCTTTCACTTTCACTTTTCATGCACTGTATGGTCCCTTAGAAGTAATGCTGGCTTCTCATTTCATTTCTGCATAGTTTAAAATGAAAGCAGACTCCCTGATCACACACCAACTGACAGGGATGTAGGTGGTAATTAGGGGTTCTGTGGGGAATCATAGTGGCTGTGAGTAATCCACACAGTAGAGACTTGAGCATGACTCTCAGCACTTCAGCACTGTTACCGACACCCTTCTGTGTCAGGCATTCCAATTCATCTCCTTGTCTTGGGCTCCTCCTCTGACACTTGGAGACAACTATAACACTTGCTGTCTGTCTGGGAGGGATTTTAGGAATGTAAGTAAGGTGCCGGTATATTGCATCCCACTCTTTAGAAGAAGCTATATGACTCACGACAGCATCATTTCTCACAAAATCTGTTGACTTCTGGCTGTACAGTTAGGTTGAGGAGGGCAAAAAGAAAGGGAAGAAGGCAGAGAGAGAGAGAGATCCAGTCACTAGGACTATTTTTATGGCATGGGGCAGAGGTGAATGCCCCAGTAAATCATACTTTCAAAGACAGATGGCCTCTTTAACAACAATCTCTCCTTCTAGAGTCATCACTTTATCTTGTAAAAGACTTTAGCTCCATATGTTCATGAATCACTGATCCTGCGACAACTGTAAGGGCACGGCTCTGAGAGGTCTGATTTCATTATACCAGCACGGGGTGGGGTGGGAGTGGGGCTTTTTGATGAGAAAATGGAGAGAAACAACATTTTCATGTACAGGATGGAAAATCAGCTAAGGCACCTCGATGTTTTCCCCTTTCCTTCTCTCCACTTTACGGTTACCAAGCCCATTCCCAACACACTTGAATCAGCCACTCAATGTCACACGGCTTTTGCTAAATATAAAAGTATGTCGCAGAGCTCAAGCCAAGAGAAAAGCACGGCTCTCTTCTTCAGTCACTGTGCTGAGCAGATCTCCACGAGCAGCCCTTTGCACAACCGCTTGAAATCTCAATATGATGGCCCAGTCTGTGATGCTACCTGAACACTGCCAGGTCAGACTCTCTCGGAATACTAATGCTAAGAAGATCACCATGACATCTGCCTACTGTAGGCAACAATGACCAACCACAAAGGTAATCTTAAATTAGGTTCTCTTTCAAGATATCAGTAAGTCAAATTGCTTTTGTCATAGTTCTTTTCAAAGAGGAATATTTTCAATTTAGAGCTGGAGGGAAACATGAAAGAGTAGGCCTGGCTGCCCATGAAGTTCACTGCTATTGCAGTGCTAAATGGGCACAGGCTGGGAGGACAAATGCAATAAGACAAATGCACTCTCCCTTATGCTCAAGTACGGTATTTAATACAGTTGGACACTGGATTTATTTTTATCTTTGACAGGTCCAGAAATGGCCACTTACTTTATCTGCAGCTGGGATAGTCTCAAAAATAAGTTTTCTTGCCCTACGGGAGAATAATTTATTTTTTCCAGAGTTCATTAGCAGCAAAAATTGGCGAACACTGAATATGGACTTTCCCCTCTCTTCAACCATCATTAAAGATTAAACATCAGCAACTCTTTAGAAACAAGAGCTAAAAATATGTGAGACGGCAGCCTAGACACCAATATGCATCACCGTGCAAAAGTCGTTTAACAGGTATTTCCTCTCAGTTAAGAGATATTTATATAGCATATAGAATCTCGAAGTTGGACTGCTTTATTATTTTGAAATTCATTCTTCCATTCCTGCAGAGTTTTGCAGTCTGACCTATTTGTCTTAAGGTTGGACGGCATTATACATTCTTAAGAAGCAGGAGCAAGTTGGAGATGGCCTTGAAAATCACCATCAACATTGTAATCAGTCTCTTTGATAGAGGTGATACAGAGCACTGACACTTCAGCAGCCATTTTCCCTGAAAATGGTATTCTCATTCATTGGAAGACAGAAGCAGAGGCCCCTATCCTGAATTTGCAATGTTTAAAAATGGGAGAAACATACTGTTGGATTCAATGTTCAAACATTAGCTAAGAGCTCTCAAGGAATCTAAATCAGAAAAAAAGGAAAGAAAACTTAGTTTGTAGTAATCTTTCCATAAAGACATTCAATATTCCTTTCTGATTGAAAAGTGTGATTTCAGGTTAGCTAGTCCAAGTGCATTATAAAAAGCAAATGTAACAGACTTTTCAGCTGATCCAGCCTAAATGAGGCTACAAATAGGGAAGTAAAATAGCAAAATAATAAAAAAAACCCATGCCTGCCTAAACAGGCACATAAAACGCACACTACTATTATCTGCTCAATGATAATCGTGAATAACATTACTAGGGACAAGTTATCGCAAGACAAGAATTTTCAGGGGGCTCCTTCAGCTAAATCACAGCAATAATTCCTACCCTCTTCATCATGAATAGTTTTACAAACAGAAGAAATTCTTTTTCTGGTTTTAGACTTCTAATACTCACATCCTCACTTTAAAAACAGACCTTGTCTTCTGTCTATTCCAACAGGAGGGAAGGTCTACGATGCTGCTTTGAGAAGGAAGGATCACATTAAGGGGTCAAAGAATCTAAAAATAAAGATTTCACGTTAATATCAGGCATCTTCCCTTTTTTTCTTATCAGTGAGGTGCATCTTATTTCTTAAGCACATGTATGTATATCACACAAACGAAGTACTATCCAAATTCTGTTCTGAAGAAGAACTCAAAACAAAATTTCAGGAGGAATATTCCTGAACTTGTAAAGGGGATGCTCATGTTTTTTATTTGCAATGTATCTCAGCCTAGATCTATTATGATTGTATTAAAACTAAAACTAGCAGAAGGAAACAAGAAAATGAGAATATGTGGTTTCTCCGTGATTATCAGCGATTGTGGCCACCCTAAAGAGGTAAATACTGATTAGCATGCACGTACGCTCTGGTTATAATCACATTTATCCTCCTCAAGCTCAATTTAAGATGGCACTCTACACTAGGAAAGTTTTGTAGCTCCTTTCCACTAGAAAGGAGCTTCTCTGACCATCTACGAAGCATTCTCCTATCCCTGAACAAAGCATTTTGCCCCTAATTTTTCTCCAAATACAACTTCACTACTTCCTTTATTGCTCATAGTTTCTTTTGCGCTTCAGGGGATTCATACTGGATGATAACAGAAGAATCCCTAGTCTGAAGCAAAATTCTGTATTGATATTTAGGGTGATTCGGGCATCAGCACATTAGAGTGAAAGCATGGATGAAAGATTCTAGCTATTATTCCTAAAGCTGACTCACCCTCACAGAAGAGCCCACAGCTACGGAAAAAGGTTTTATTTTTGCAAAGAGAGATAGGACAGTGTGAGCTGACCATGGCTAATGGAAAAGCCCAGCTCTGGTTTCTGTGTAGCTGGGTGACACAGCCTGCGGGGGAAGGGTAGCATGACAGGAATGAGACGTGGGTGTTGGGCAGTTTGGTCTGGTCTAGAAAGCACTCATGGTTTCTAGGTGAACCAAAAAGGTGTTCAATTCAGTCCTCTTACGCGACCCCATGGACTGTGGCCTACCAGGCTTCTCCGTCCGTGGAATTCTCCAGGCAAGAATGCTGGAGTGGGTTGCCATTTCCTTCTCCAGGGGATCTTCCCAACCCAGGGATTGAACCCGGGTCTCCCGCATTGGAGGCAGACACTTTAACCTCTGAGCCACCAGGGAAGCCTCTTACCAGTCTTGCCTGAAGTCAAAACAAAGTAAGGAGGTCCCAGAGGGAGGGGATATATGTACACATATGGCTGATTCACTTACTTGTATAGCAGCAACTAACACAACATTGTAAAGCAATTATACTCCAACAAAAAAAAAATAAAAATAAAAAACAAATGCATGAAGCCCTAGTCTACTAGGGTCTTTGGAGAGTGTATCAAACAAAAATATCCATGATCCTTTACAAGATGCAACATCATTTAAGACTCATATGAAGACCTTAGAATATGACCCCAAGCTGCTTTCTGTAATTGGTAATAGGGAACAGTGCCTGAGAGCTGGGGTTCTAGACTTTAGACAACCTGGGTCTCAAGTTCCAGGTTTGGGTTCCAATCCTGGCTTTATTCTTTATTAGGTGTACAACCTTGACTCAGTTGCTTCATCTCTCTGATGCTTATTTTCCTCATTAAAAAACAACAACAACAACAAATTAAAAAAATTAAAAAGAGATATAATGGTACTATCCCATAACATCATGAGGATAAAACACATTCAAAATGTTTATCATGTAACATGATAAACTTTGGGGTGACAGAAATGTTCTGAAGCCTGAATGCATGCACATTTGTTAAAACTTATAGAACTGGACACAAAAAAAGGAAAAAAATGGAAATCGTACCGTATGATGATTTAAAATGAAAATTTAAACATATAATATGTGTGTGTCTGTGTGTATGTATATACACAGACACATACACAACCTTGGGTAAAGCATTCGGTAAAGCATTCAATAAACACAAATAAACAACACAGAACTGATCACAGTTCCTGGCATATACTTGGCACTTAAAAGTGCCCATTACCAATGGGGCCTTTGCTGCTGAGGCTGTTGCTATGGTTGTTGTCAGCAAGTCAGAAGAATATGAGGAAGAAGGAGGATACAAATAAAGGAGGCAACTGGTAGACCCAGATAAAGCTCACCGATGAAGGGGGATGGAACGGAAAGGGAAACGGAGCTGAACCAACTGCCACTGGGCTCCAGCTGGGTGCCGGGCTGTGTGTGAGTGGGAGAGTGCAGTTGTCTCTGTGCTGCTCCCAGGTTAGGAAGAAGACACATTACCAGTTGCAATTACAAGATGCCAGAAGAAAAGGGAAAAAAAGGGAAGAAAAAGAGCAGCTATTTCTGCTGCTAGACATGAAAACAAACCAACTGAGAAAAGTGCTTTGATGAGCAGAGTATATGCTGCTGGGTGTGTGGGCTGGATTCTCCCTCATCCTCCAAAAGGGAGGGGATGAATAATCCTGCAGGTTCAGACTCAGATGGGTGCGGTACAGAAAAGCCAGCCAAGTATACATTCTGTTCTTAATAACCTTAAATTCTGTTCTTTTTGGTGTAAAGGTTCAGCATACAAAGTTGGAAAGAGGCACCTTTTTTTTAAGGAGGCAAAGGATATGGGAAAAAATTTCCACACCAGATTCCAGTATACATGTAATCACCGAGATTTTCTATGCCTGCATTTTTTAAAAATATATGATGTTTCTTGCTCAAGAGCCAGTAAGCCATTGGCTGCCACAGACCATATAATGTGTTGACGCTCCCCGAAGGGCAAGCAGACGACAGGAAAGCACTTATCTGGTTGTAAAAATATGTTCCCTCTCAATATGCAAGTCTATTTTTCTTCCTGCAATAAACTACATTTGTTTGATGCTGTATCTGATAGTTTTATAGTATTTGTTCACATACTCACTAATTTGCAAGACTGGGTAATTTGCAATGGGTCTCATAGGTCATTAGTACAAATTAACAGCATTCTGTAAAAGATAAAGAAAGAAAAGCAGATACTTTGTCATACTACATGGTTAAGCATCATATTTCAATTTAGAGATCTGATGCCTTGTAGTCCTTCTTCCATAGTAGGAAAAAAATGGATTTCACCACCACCATGTCCTGGAAGGGAGCAGGGAAGCGTTAATGAAAGAGATTGTAACCCACCTCTTTAGTCTCCAGGTTGTGATATATTTTGAAAATATACAACTGTATTAACACCCCTTCCTGGCATTTGTCCACCCCAAACAGTTTATTTATATTTGAACCTGAAAAGAAGGCACAAAGGCCTTCTTTCCACACAATCCCCTAGGCGTTCTTTTTGGCATGGAACACACATGCATTTCTGTAAAATTACTCAATGTATACAGCTGCCTTCTACAGTCTTCATTAAGAATTCAAGAGACGAAAACTGTTGGCTTCCATAGGAAGGTGACCAAATCTACAGGGATATTATGTACAAATAGTCTGGTTAGAATAATAAAACGCTGCATGTGCTTTATAATGTTAGACATGTGCAACATGGATTCCTTTGTGATCTGAGTCTCAGATTTTTAAAAATGGATCCTTACTTGCCTTGAGATAAACTTAAGTAAATAATGTTTGCCATCAACTCTAAATGAAGAATGACAGTTAAATTTTATAATCATCTTCACAGCTTCAGGACTTACTTTATATTTTCTCAGGCTCATGACCCAAAGGTTGCCATAGCAACTAGGAAATCCTACCTTATCAAGCGCTTACATTTACATTCCTTGCAGCAGCTTCCCTTTATGAATTAAATCCATCATGGTTTTCTATTCTCAAAATAAAAAGTTCTTAGGATTATCTTGCAGAAACAAGGATCAAATGCTTTGATAGAAATACACTATGCAAAAGTTAATTCAATGGTGGTTTTCTTTAGGAAGAGATACAACTATAGCATAATAAACAGCTTATGCCCAAACTTCCTAGCTTCAAAGGAAACTTAAATAGAGACATTGTGCTGAAAATGACACAGCCACTACCTATGCATTTCATCTCGGAATTATCAGAGACATAATCTTATTGGGTAGCACACTTCAAACAAGTATACAGACCTACAAAGAATTAAAAACTGCCTACAATAAAGCCTCATTACACATACACATAAATATCGATAAAATGGGTAACAGATATATTTCAATTCACAACTCAAATAAGGAAAACAAAACACATGACAAGCTTCACTTTATTAAGTCCCCATGTTTACAGAGCCAATTTTTGCCCTTGTTTTTGGACTAGGTAAGTTACCTGGTAATATGCAATTACTGCCTTGTGTCCAAAGTTGTGCACAATAATTATGCAAACAGTGGGAAAACCCATCAACCTGCCATCTCTGATGATAGATGGAGGGTGGAGGAGTGACTACTCCTGTTCATGGGCACAGCAGCCCAAGATGGCGAAGACCATCTTCCCATGGAAGAGACAGAACCTTAGGGGGCAGGCACAGAAGCTCAGACAGTGAAATGAAGACTCATTCAACTAAGGGTTCAACCAACTTCTGAGGGTTACGCTAGAATCCAAGTCACTTGGAGCCCTCAAGTCACTGTGTGACAGGTGCTTAAGGGAGATGACGTCAAAGATAGAAAAAAAATTAGATTCTCGTCTCACCTGCCATCCAGCTCCCAGAAGGCCGCAAGATTTATCTAGACTCCCATTCATGGGCTTCTTCCAGCTCAGACAAGTCGCTGATTATGTACACAGAGCTCAACCCAGTTTGCATTATCCAAAAGAACTTTCTTCTCTTTCTGGTCTGAACATGCATCCATCCAATCCTGTCTTTGAAATGCCCCTCCCTTTTGTGTTGGCAGTCCTCTGCTTCCTCTAGTCAGTTTTTGCTTTTTTGTCCTTTTGGTCTGTTTCTTATCCACACTTTGATTCACAAGCTTTTCTCTCCCCTCTAGCTTGGAGAGTCACAGCACAACGAGATAAAGGATAAATAGAGCACTGGCTGGCCACAGTGAAAGAGGGATTCTTTAAAGTTCTATTAAAACCTAGTTCCTTCCACCATCACTATCTCCCTCACTGTTGCATTTTCTGGAGGCAATAGGTAACTGGCATCTTGATTTTAAATTTTGTGGGGATGGGCTAAAGCATTCAAAGGGGTGAAGTGCCAAGAGCGCACTCAATGTTTTATCTGTGACTCGTGTTAAAGATAGAAACACTATTCATTATTCATTTTAGGATGTTTAGTTCTGAAAAAATTCTGTTTCAAATGAAACTAAAGAATATGCAGTGCAAACTTTCAGGCGGTGTAATATCCTATTTCTATTATATTCAATTTCAACACATTTTTCTAAGCATCAAATCACTTTAAATAATAAGTATTATATAACCTAAAATTTTATTTAAGGTGTATTTGTGGGAGAAATACACAGATATGCACACACAGCACATACACATACATGTCACCTACTAAGACTACTAGTCATCCACTCACTTTAGCAATGCACCATTTAAAAGATTCCCATATATGGACCATCGATATAGACCAAAATCCGAAGAAATGTTTGTGTACTGAATACAGCTCAACAGAAAACGTCTGTAACTTTTTATTTTTTAGAATTCTGAGTCACTGATAATTAGAACTATCTTACATAAATTGGTGAGCAAGATGAACCGTCACAGGATTAGCACACCCTAAGCAATTTAGATGAAAGTGAAAGAGGAGAGTAAAAAAGTTGGCTTAAAGCTCAACATTCAGAAAATGAAGATCATGGCATCTAGTCCCATCACTTCATGGGAAATAGATGGGAAACAGTGGAAACAGTGGCTGACTTTATTTTGGGGGGCTCCAAAATCACTGCAGATGGTGATTGTAGCCATGAAATTAAGACATTTACTCCTTGGAAGAAAAGTTATGACCAACCTAGATAGCATATTCAAAAGCAGAGACATTACTTTGCCAACAAAGGTCTGTCTAGTCAAGGCTATGGTTTTTCCAGTAGTCATGTATGGATGTGAGAGTTGGACTGTGAAGAAAGCTGAGCGCCAAAGAACTGATGCTTTTGAACTGTGGTGTTGGAGAAGACTCTTGAGAGTCCCTTGGACTGCAAGGAGATCCAACCTGTCCATTCTAAAGGAGATCAGCCCTGGGTGTTCTTTGGAAGGAATGATGCTGAGCTGAAACTCCAGTACTTTGGCCACCTCATGCGAAGAGTTGACTCATTGGAAAAGACTCTGATGCTGGGAGGGATTGGGGGCAGGAGGAAAAGGGGACGACTGAGGATGAGATGGCTGCATGACATCACTGACTTGATGGACATGAGTCTGAGTGAACTCTGGGAGTTGGTGATGGACAGGGAGGCCTGGAGTGCTGCGATTCACGGGGTCCCAAAGAGTCGGACATGACTGAGTGACTGAACTGAACTGAACCAATTTAGAAATACACCAGAACTTTAATACAACGGAAAATTCTGGGAAGCTCTTTGATGAACATGATTCCACTCTACAGTAATGAAATTCACAGTCATATCAATAGCCAATATATAGACAGGCAAGAGTTTTAATTTGGCTAATGCACTTTTTATTCATTATTGGGCTTCAGTAAAAACCTGATTTCCAACTTATGGATGCATCATTTAATTACTCATGCTTCACTTTTCAAAATGAGAAAGATTTAAGTTGCCCATGAATAATCGATCGGGTGAGCAAGCGACAAAGAAATACTCATATATATCTTGTTGCAAGATATATATAACATATATTTTAAATGTTTTCATTTCTGTTGATCTGAATTTCCATCCTTAAGGGCAGATTTAATTTCCCACATTGTAGAGATATTTGTTGTGGATTTTCCCCCAACCCATTGAAAGTATTTGTTGGTCTTGCTCGCTTGATAAAAACTTCAAGCAGAAGTAAGCATGTATGATCACTAGAGCCTAAACAGTTTTTTGATGACATAGTTTTCCTTTGCAAAAAGCAACTTGGAAAGGTAAAATGCCCTTGGTGGCCATATTCTGCAAATATGAAATTCAGAAATACGTTCTGAAAAAAGCCTTACCTTCCATCAGTAGGAAGAGGACCAAAGAGCAGTTACTGTTTCCAATGAGATGAGAAGGCAAAAAATATAAACACCAAAAAACAAGGTCAGAAGGAGATTCTAAAATGGATTTTCAACTACTTAAGCCAGAAAAGAAAAGTATGCTGTGGCCCAATTACTAGTGTCATCGAATGCCAAGGTTGATGTTGAACCTTACGTTCTCCTTCACGTCTTTCAGACCAACCAGGTCCTAAGTGGGCTTCCCAGGTGGTTCAGTGGTAAAGAATCTGCCTGCCAATGCAGGAGACGTGGGTCTGATCCCTGGGCCAGGAGATCCCCTGGAGAAAGAAATGGGAGCCCATTGCAACATTCTTGCCTGGAAAATGCCATGGACAGAGGAACCTAGCAGGCTATAGTCCATGGGGTCGCAAACAGTCAGACACGACTGAGCGATGAAACAACAGGTCCTAAGGACCTAGGTTCTTCTCATCGTAGGGCTGCACACCACTGTTTAAGGCTTTATAGGGTGAGGCTTTAATTAATGAGGTTAAAACATTCAAGAAAAATCACTGGACTTTATAGATTTAAAAATTTAAATGCATATTGTCCTTAAAATTATATTACTATTATTATTATTGGCTTTATTTTATGCCTTGAAAGGCCATCTGCTTACCCATTTATGCTGCCATGACCCCCACAAAGCTGAACTACTCTTTTATCTTCTCGGCCACGACAGTCGACATGACAGTCGACATGACACACTTGTATCCTAGCGTCTCAGGGCTACACCTGGCCATTCCTTTTGAAAAAAGCCACAACTACAATGCCCACCTCAAAGCATGATTTCAAGTGACTTTGGGCTGTTTCCAAATATATTAATTTTCCCCAAAGGATAAAGATCTGCTACTGCTGAGACTATTCAAATAATCCAAAATAAAAAGCATAAAGGGAAGTTAAAAAAAAAAAAAAAGATTTTGCTCAATGACAGCCTCAATGAAATATCACTATGTGACTTTCTAAAATGACAACTGTAAAAAACACAAAGTATATTATGTATTTTTTTAACCTACAACAAGATTTTTGTCCTTAACTGGAGAAAGTTTTAAACATCACAACAGAAAATTTTCACACTCTGGAGCAAAATATTCTACCATCAGCTGAATAAATCCAACTCTGTTTTCTAGAAGTAATTTTGGGGCAACCCATGGTTGAAGTTCAGACTTAAGAAGAGTAAGTCATAGACAGCAATAAATGTACTTAGATACATAGAACCTGTAACCATTATTTATTCTAAATCTTAGTTTTCAATCACTACATATATTAGAAAGTGTTTAAAAGTCCAGAAGAGAGAACTTCCACTTGGTACAAAGCTGACCTTTGAGGTTTCTTTGGAAAATATTAGAATCTTAAGAGTGAATTCTTTAACAAAGCAACATATTCAAAAAAAAAAAAAAAGCAACATATTCCATTTTTAGTACTTGGGTTTTCTTGTAGCAAGGTACAGGTATCAATGACACAAAAAACTTTGTTCTAGTTTTTATCACTAACTTTTGTAAATTATAACTGTTACACATAGTCTAAATGCTAATATATCAATTTTTACTTTTTGAATGAAATTTGTTCATTCATTCTTCTATTTAGTCAATCAACAAATATTTATTGAGGCACTGTCCTGAATATATTTATGGATGGTGATTTACCTCTTTTCACTTTAAATTATCTATATAGACAATGAGCACTGAATTATGCTACATTTTACACAAAAGGTAGGGATTTGCTTCCACAACCTGGCAGGAAACATTTAAGCAGGGCATAAATGGTATTCACAGTTTTGAATTAAATCAGAAATGCTCTGCTGAAACCAATAATTTGAGGTTTCATTTTTCTTTTTATCTTCTTTATTCTTATTCCAGCTATAAATCATATCACTACCCATTCATTCTTCTAAAACATGGGAACATTTAAGTGAAGGTTCTGTTTATTCTTTCCCCAAACCAGTGACTAAATTTAAATAAAATGTTCTTGAGGTTAAAGGAACATGCCATTTCTTTTAAAGTTGTCAACCCTCTAAAAAAAAGTTTTAAAAAGGAAAACCAAAAGGAGTGTAAATGTATAATTTTAAACATACAGATTAGCTGTAACTCATGGGCTTTTCAGTGTATAACCCAAGAATTCTGTCAAAGTAAAGAAAAGAAAAGAAAAGAGTAGTTGAGTGGGGCAGGGGGTGGGGTGGGGTGGTTTAAGCATGAAATCTCAGGTCCCTTAAAATAGTTCATTTTCTGAGCTAGGCAGCTATGCCAATTCAATCAACCAGAGAAGTTTAATAATGGATTTCAATCAGTCTTTTTTTTTTTCCTTTTTGTCAATTAAGAAACAGGAACTCAGTTCTCCTAAGTTATAAAGAATTGAAACGGCAAGTCCAGGAACTCTAAGCTTCTCTTGAAGTTGAGCAGTGAGCATAGCAGCTAATATAATACAGCCTTGGCAACAGGGACTACTGCCCACGCTCGATGTGGCTATACCCTCGGGCTGTGTGACGCAAGGCAAACCACTCAGTCTCTCTGAACTTCCAAATCTTCATCTGTAAATGGGGATAAAAACAGTTTCTATCTCAAACAATTGTTGCTGCAAGGATTACTGAGCACTGTCTCTGTGTGTGGCATGGTGCTAGATTCTGGTGATGCTCTGTAGAATAATCCCTTGCCTCAAGTTTCTAATTGTAGTTACGGAGGGGAAGTAGACATTAATACAGTTCTGTATTTGGGGTGAGAGTGTTAATGCAGGATAGGGTGCTTAACACTAAAAAATCAAACTTTGACAAATTCAAATATTTGAGACACCTTAAGTTTCTCTATAGCTATCTAAATATCTGTTTTAAATCCTTCAAGGGGAAAACCAAGGTTGAGGAGAATCATATATGAACAATGGGGAAAAGCAGAAGAGGAAACTTACTCAAAAATAAAAGACCATGATTTATGCCTCAGGAAGGCCATGCTATTAATAGCAGAAAATGCCAGACAGAAAGGAGAATTCTTGATTCATCTGGAATCATCATGAAGTGTTCCATAAAGTCAGTTTCTTTCTTATTTAAACTATATTGAGGACAATGTTCTACAAGTTTATATAATGCCTATCGTTTTAAATGAGCAAAATAAAAAGAATTTCGCTCTCGCAGCCAGTTTAGGTCACACAGGCATCTGGCCCAGGATTATCAGTGAACTTCTTCTACTTGAGGCTACTAGAATCCAGTAACATCCCCTTACCCTGTACCTCTCAAATCTCCCATCTTCTGACTCCAATGTATGGACACTGGAGAAAAAAAAATAACAAGATAGATAAGATTTTGTACAAGTTCTATAGGATTGTAAAATTCAGAAATAATTTGGTCTTGGTGAAACCCTGGGGTGCTTTCTTTGAGTGATTTGCATACATTTTAATACAAAAGACTTTGTGACATTTTTTATGGCAGGCAGCTCAAGAGGCTTTTCTGGTCTACTCAGGGTCCACACCGCTGTGTTCCAGATAGCCGAGGTCATTGGATATTAAGACCTCCAGATAAGCGAGGAGGCACTGCACCGCATCACTAGAGCCTAAACAGAGTAGAAAATTCCTTAGCACAACTGTCGACCTAGAAATCTGTTCTTTAAAACGAAGGAAAAAAAGAGTAATATTTGTTGGTAACACAAAAGTCTGTGGCATCTTATCATTTCACTGGGCTTTGAGCAAGCTTATAGAGCCATCTGACAGGAAGAGATTCTATTCCTTACAGGCATTATATGCTGAAAAAAACAAACAAGTGCCACTTTACCTAGTTCATCCGATGCATGATCTGACACCTCTATAAAGCAGGGAGAAAGGTGATCTTATTACACCCTGCTTTCCGTGACAGAGCAGAACCAACTCCACCTAACTTTCCCTAAGCCCTATTCCTAGGTATGGAGGATGCCACTTGATTTCTAGGGAAACAGTTCTGTTTAAGAGCATAATAAAGGAAAACAACCACAAATAAGTAACAGACATCGTAAATATTTAAACAAGGAAGACTTCTGAGGAAAAGAACAAATCGTAATTATCCTCGTTATCCTTATAACTAATGCATGCTGGAAGCTTAGTACCTGTGAGCCCCTGGACTAAAGTGTCTCCTTTGGTTCACACAGAGCCTAGTGAGGTTGTCAATTTCTCAGGGGAGTAAACAGGCTCAGGGTGGGCATCGAGCTTGCAGGGGAGAGGGGTGGGTCAGACACTTGTCACAGGAGAAAAACCTCCTCCCCAAAAGCTTCTGCTTTTACAACGAGGAGAATAAAAACAACAGGTTCATCATTTTAGACCAATCTACCTAGTGTGTATCTTTTCTTAATTTTTAAAGAAAAGATTAAGTAATCAGATGGGCAGATGAGCAGAGATGGACAACGAAAGATTCTTGGTGTCCAGAAAACATATGTAACATTTTTTCCCCAAAACTCTGAGGGTCTTTAGGTTAGTTTCCAACACCTGACATAAGGACAAGATTTTCCTGCTTGAGGATACTTATCCCTCCTTTAGATCTTTCGTCACCCATTCATTGGGTAGATGTGCCATGCAAACTTGAAATGAACGTGTCGCCTTCTTCCAAGAAGCTCACAGTCTAGTACGGAAGACGGAAATAGAAACACAGAGTTACAGAATGGTGTGACCGGGCAGTGACAGTCACACGAGATGCTACAGTAAGTGAGCAAGGCAAGGCGGCAACTGGTGAAACGTCAGGGGAGAAAATGAGCTGCTTCTTGCTCCAGTGCTACTTTACCTACACTTCAAGAACTTCATTTTTGATAAGTCCTATTTTAATAATGTCCATACCCTAGACCTTAAGCCCATCCACAAGACACTGAAAACATATTAATATCACCATTGGAAGAGTGTGTTTTCTGCCCATCACCTTTAGCAAGCCCTTCTACACTGAAGCATCTCATGGTTTGATCACTGGAGGGTAGGAAGCTATATAAATACACTGCAGATATGTACTCATTCATTAATAGTAGCTTCAATATAGCTGAAATCACAGAACTGTGACCTTATAATGAATCATACTCAGAAAGCACTTCACAAAACAGCAACTCCTACTTCATGCACTATCAATACTGGAGCAACAAGATGTATCAAAATATTGTGTATTTAAAATGAAACTATCCGCTACATAAAATAAAGAACATCTACTGGCCATGGCTTAGAATATACCTATTTCTTGATCCTTTCTCACCAAAAATAAAACAAAACTCAAGGTGATTTGTGTCTGCATAAAACCAAAACTGTCTAGTTGAACTAAGACTTTAAAAGTCAGATGACTATCATTTAAATCCTCTCTTTAAAAATAACATTTCTTGCACAGCAAGAACTGACAATCCCTCGTTTGTGGTAAAGTAGCAAAGGATACTAAGACAATCTCAACACAGGTTTAACTGCCTTAAAGATCTTGACATAGTCCATCCTAAAGCATCAGGAGATGGCTGGGAGTATAATTTCTCTGAACAGTGTGAGCAGAGAATCAGACATTGTCTGTAAAATCTAATCAAGGTAGGCGAAAGCCTGTTGTCGATCTTTGGAGGAAATATACTAGAAAAGTCAAAACCGATAATACTGGCAACAATTTCTCATGTCAACTCAAGAACTGTTTCTGAACAAAGATCCTGAATAGAAACCTAATTTTACATTAGGCAGTGACCATCTGTATATACTAGACAATAATATTTGCAGACAACAGTGTTGATGCCGTCCAAGTTTTCCTGAATAACGATGAACATACCAACGGTATGTACAATACCTTCCCAGATGAAGAAAAAGGGATTACAAATCTACCAAAATGTCTCTATACTACCACGCTTCCCAAAGACAAAAAAGTGGAGGGAAATTACACAAGCGTTCCCATGTGATAAAATGGGCAGATAAACTGGTCAGAGGATTGACGTTGCTTTCAAAGTGTAAAAAAATACATACGTGCACTGATATTAACCAGAAGGACGTAAGACAGCTGCTCAACCAGTGATGTACATCATCGTCTTCATAAACAGCTAGATCCCAAGGAACGAAAGGGGGGAATAATCACACACTGTAAAGTCTATGGTAAACAATGGAACTTTGCAAGACCAAGCAAGCCTGTGGCCCAGCGCCTGCTGTCTGTCACTCACCCACTCTCACCTTCATCCAGGCGGCCTGGCACAAGAGTGGCTGTCACTCTGCACTGCCCAGCCGTCCCCGCGGCTAGGTTGTGACTATGTCCTGCCCGAGTGAGCAGAAGGGATGTGTGTCCGAAGAACAGGCTGCTCCCCTCCCCTTTCCCTTTCTCCCTTACCTTGTAGGAGGTGGCAGAGCCACTGTTAGCCTTGGTCACTGAATGGCTGGGTAGAGCTAGCCTATCCATAGAACCAGAACATCCACCTCAAACTATTAAGCAAAGGAAACTTAATTTCTAAATATCCAACTCACTGCAAAATTTGCAGCTTTCTAACTTCACTAATAGGTTCTCAGAGAACTGCTATTAGAGATGCAAGGGTATCCATGACAAAATTATGAATAATGCTCTCAACCGACTTGTCAGGAGTGACCTGCTAATCGTCAAGGTCAACAGAGTGAGTCCATGCTGCATTAGCGCCTCAGGACACCCCTGTACAAACAGCACCGTGAGCCTCAGTTGGGTGTGGACTCGCAAGCACAGGGAAGGGCAGGGGTGGAAGCCACTCTGCTCAGGATTCTCTAATCCAAGTCCACGGGTAAATACTGCTTAAGGGTAAGAGGGTGAACATAGGGGGAGAAAAGCATTGTCAGGAACCACTAAGTAATTAAGTTAACAAGCTCCAGTCCCTATTATGCATCAACAGAGTCACTTTTCCTTCTCATTCCCAGTAAATTATTTCTTCTGTGAATGTAAAAAGTTCACACACACAAAATAATTGCCCCTGTCCTTCAACTTCAAAGGACATACCTCACTATAATTGATACAAGTGAGCCTTACTAATTCCTAAGAAACCCAAGCAGGGTAGACAAGCGGGCCCTCGGAGCGTCTAAGACGACTGCACAATCATGTAGAAAACGCTCTTTCTTCATTCATTTGGTGCCTCCCAGGTATTACGCTGGATGCCCTGGATACAGCTGTCAACACAGTACATATAATTCCTGTGCTCAGGAACTATTACCAACCAGCAGAATTCCTGGTGCCAGATTGCATGATAGACACAGCACCGGGGTAAAGATGAAAAGTAACAAAAACACCCACCAAACCATCATCCACCAACCCTGCCAGGAGAAACACAGACTGCAGACAGGATTTCGTTTCATAGGCAAAGTGACCGTACAAAAACAAATAACTCTAAAGCTCAATCGATTCTGACCGTGACATATTGGCATCTAGAACAAATGGTCACTTTGAGTGAGAACTCGTTTCGTAAATTAGGGGAGGAAGTTCATGAAATGTTAGAAATTCCAACCAAGCCACTGGATGTAAATTGTGATCCGATTCAGAGCTGACACGTTCAACAGTTTAATTTAGGTACAGCTCTCAGCTGCGCTGGGCACACGCAAAAGAAACAGATGCTCTGAATCATTTCAACGTGCATTTCTGTCAGAAATGTCCTCTGTGACACTAAAATCAATTTCCTACGCCTTTAACTAACTGTTCTACCAAAAGAAAAAGGGGGGAGGAGGAGAGGAAAAAAAAGATTCTTTTAATCGAAAGCCTTCCCACTGAGGCAAAATTAAACCCAACCCTATTAAACAGTACAAATTTATGTTCAATTTTTATAATTAGCATTGCTTTCATAGAAAGGATGGCAATATGACAAAATGCGACATGATTCGTTATCACTGTGGTGACCAATGAAAGTTTTTTACTTGTCCTGGAGAAATGAGGTACATTTTACATAGCTGTTATGTTAAAAAGGCAGACTCCGATTCTTGTCCAAACTAGCCCAGAAAACTAAAGGAGAACAGACTCGGTTTTGCTTGGGAATTTCAACTACGGATCCAAACTCAGAACCTGCCCTCTTGCTCCCTACAGATTCTTAGATTCGCATGGCCACCTCTCTTAAAAATCTGTAAAGCATCTTTAAATATACTTTATGAGGGCGCCTGCAGAGTTGGCTTGGAAATTCAATTAAACCCATGTCTCATATGTTTAGCCAAAAAAAAAAAAACAGTCACCAAACCAAACAAAAATGGGAAGACACACTGAATATCTAAGCACTGCAGCATGTCACATCTCTCCTGAAGGAGGAAGCAGTTCCCCAATACCCCTGCCTCAAGCCACACCAATTAAAGACACAATCGTTTTTTCCTTTCCTATTGCAGTTATCTTGTCCTGTATGGATGTGAGAGTTGGACTATAAAGCAAGCTGAGTGCTGAAGAATTGACTCTTTTGAACTGTGGTGCTGAAGAAGACTCTTGAGAGTCCCTTGGACTGCAAGGAGATCCAACCAGTCCATCCTAAAGGAGATCAGTCCTGAATATTCATTGGAAGGACTGATGCTGAAGCTGAAACTTTGGCCACCTGATGCGAAGAACTGACTCATTTGAAAAGACCCTGATGCTGAGAAAGATTGAAGGTGGGAGGAGAAGGGGACGACAGAGGATGAGATGGTTAGATGGCATCACCGGTGAGTTTTGAGTAAGCTCCAGGAGTTGGTGATGGACAGGGAAGCTTGGCCTGCTGCAGTCCATGGGGTTGCAAAGAGTCGGACAGGACTGAGCTACCGAAGTGAACTGAACTGAACTGACCTATCACAAAAGCCCATACTCTAGCTAAAAGCAGAAGTGCGGTTTTCCTGAGGCTTGGAAGGTGTTTTCTAGCACATGTCCTCTCTGCCTGCTTTCCACTGTTGATTTAATGCAAAGCCTGCTGCCAGCTCCCCCTGCATCTGGACACTGTGAAGACAGTGCCTGGAAAGTCACATTCCACCAGAACCCAAATCACTTTGCCAGCTGCAACCATGCCTCAGCATACCGTTCAGGAGTTGTCGTTTATTGGACTGAGATATATATGCACGCACACACACACACACACACACACACACACACACACTCCTTTTTTTAATTGTTCAAAATGTGAGGTTTTTCAAGGTATTTGACTTTTAGGCACTCACCATTTGGGACCAGCAAGCTAGCCTGTATCTGAGAATATCTGATCACAATGAAGTTGGCTACAAGAATCTCTAGAGTCACTTATCGACAAATGATGAGAAAAGGAGTAAGCAGTTCATCTGAAGTAGAGAGTCAGATGACTCAGTAGCCAAGGGAGCTGTTCAAATCAGAACAGGGCTCTGTTCATACCTCAACTTGCTGACATTTTTCATTCTGACAGCCAGTGAAGGCAAAATGAAGAGGCAGAGGTTTGGGCCACAGTGTGTGTGTGTGTGTGTGTGTGTATGTTGAGAGAGAGAGAGAATCCTCATCCCTTCCATTCAACACCTCTTGCTAAAGCCAAGAGGAGACCCAGGCATCAAAGAGAGCATAGGCAAGTGCAAGAAACTCCCAAACACAAGGAGTAAGAAACCCATCCTTCTTACGCACAGTGTCACCATGAACAGACACTGTGCACTCAAACCCAGAAACCTGTTGATGTCCTCTGTTTAAGGGTAGGTGATCAACTCTGATGTAATGACACAAACTCCAGGGATCCCTCCTTAGGGTCCCAAAAAGAAGATGTAGTATCCTGGACATCAAGAAGAGTTGTGCTTAAGTTCCTTGGAAGTGTTCAATGAACATCTCTTACAAGGAATAAAACTGACTAGATAGCAAGATAAAGCAAGAGAAAATGCACAGCGTAATACTGACTTCCCAGTCAGCAAAAGTTAATGAGTTGCAGATCACGAGCATCTCAATGTAAAACCACCGTGTGTGCATGTTATGAAATTACTCTACAAAAGATTGCTTAAGCAAATTTACAATGAAAAACAACATCAAAACACCAAAGAAGTGGAATGAATATAAATAGGAAGCACACTTAGACACCTAGGGTGTCTTATTTTAAGGAGGAAATAAAAAAGGGATCCTCAACCTTCAACAAGGACTTTTCAAACTACAAAGCAAGATCAGACAAGCATCCAGGTCATCTTCATAACAACATAAATTTTACACAAGCAAATAAACCCAACTACAGAAAATTGATCTTCCATTGGCCCTGCAGCCACTCAGACAGCATGCAAAAATCCATCCACGGGCACTCTTCAAAGGGCCGAACTGAATCTACACCACCTGGAGATGAACAAGAAAAATTTAAATGGGGCCTGTGGGTCTCTAAAGAGCAGTTTTTAACTGGCCCATAAGCTAATAAGAGCGGTTATAAACTGTGAACAACCAATGCCCTACCAGGAGGAACATTTATCACACTAACATGCCTGGAAAAGTGGAGAGGGTTCATCTACACTCTCTCTGCAGCTTCTATTAGAACGTTAATTGTTCAAACTGAAGAAAAGGAGACAGAAGGAATGGCTTTTACCATCATGTGTTAAGTTTATTTTTGCTCATCTGACCAGTTCCCAAGGGGCAGGAGGCTAATGACGGTTCTTCATCATCAACTGCAAAGGATATTTACATCCATCCCGTAACCATGACAGCTGTGTCACTAATTCCCTAACTGCCTCCACCACATGAACCAATCATCTGGCATGAAGCTGCAAGATGGAGTGCCCTGCAGTCATTATTCACCAAGCACTTTCATTAACAAACTGCCCTTAATTACAGCGGTAATTGCAAAATTATTTCATAGCAGCAATTATTTTTCTCAGCCAATCCAGGCTATTTAAGTAGGACATTGCCTATGAGAATGGCAAAAGGCCAAGTAATCTATGACCAAAGATATGTTTTAATTGTACTACAAACTTAGTTTTCCAAATATTGCATCAGAGGGCTTTGAAATTACATTATACATCCCGTTAGGCACTCCACACACAGAGACACACACAACCTCAATAAAGCTAACCTTCTCTACTTCATTTCAATTTGAAAGCAAAATGCATCCATAGAATTCACATTAAGTACCTAAACTAATGCTATTGTCTAGCAAAGCAAAAATAATGAGTTTCAAGATCTAAACCAATACTTTGAAAACTGCTGAACATGCTAACCTATCCATTTGAGAGATATCAACTCCCCTCCCCCCAAACCCACTCCTTTCACTCAAGGGCCCTTTGTTCTTTTATCCGTACACACTTAGGTACCTAGTTATGATAAGGAGTGCCATGCTGGTGTACCTATCTATCCGCTGGCCTCATAAACAAAATCCCAAAGTAGTTGCCAGAAAGCAAATCTAGATATTCAAAATCTGTGCTTAGTTTCCTCATGTTTCAACTGGAGAATTCTTCAACAGCTATCCTGGAGACGAAACGAGAGTCACAATGTCCCATCTGGATAAGAGGGAGTTTTCAGCAGAGCCAGAGAACAAGAAAGGTGTGATCTGGAAAAACTTGGAGGGAGCGGTTGAATCAAGGCAATTCCAATATCACAGTCAGATTACAGGGATTATATGAAGACTCTGACTATTGTTCTCAGGAGTTTGGATGTTACCTGGTAGACAGTGAAGACCTGTGGAAAGCGAGGGATGAAGACAGCTTGAATTCCGATAGTTGTAATGGACACGGAGGGACAGGGTGGAGAAATCCATGAACAATTTTGCAGGCAGAATTATACTTGGTGACTGCTGAGTACAAATGGGAACAGAGAGCTATTCAGAGACTGTTCTGTGGTTTCTAGCTTGTAAGACTAGATAGATGGTGAGCAAGGGAAGGCAATAAGCATCTGTAATACATTTGAACATTTCAAGTTTGCAGTATCTATGGGATATTAACCTAGAGATATTAAGGAAATAGCTAG
Organism: Budorcas taxicolor; assembly: GCF_023091745.1. NCBI lineage: Eukaryota > Metazoa > Chordata > Mammalia > Artiodactyla > Bovidae > Budorcas > Budorcas taxicolor. Next base: position 25,328,708 of record NC_068924.1, read on the forward strand.
AAAGAATAATAACACTTATGGCTTATTTATTATATGTCAGGCATTGTGTTAAAGGCATTAGATGTATGAACTCACTTGATACTTGAAATATTAGGGTCTATGAATGAGATTCTATTTTTACAACCATTTTTAAGGACAAGGAAGCTGGGGCTCGATTACTCAAGGTCACTATGGCAGAGGATGTTAGTTGCTTAGCAAATATCTATTCTTTCCTGCTACTGCTGCTGCTGCTAAGTCGCTTCAGTCATGTCCGACTCTGTGCGACCCCATAGACGGCAGCCCACCAGGCTCCCCCATCCCTGGGATTCTCCAGGCAAGAACACTGGACTGGGTTGCCATTTCCTTCTCCAATGCATGAAAATGAAAAGCAAAAGTGAAGTCGCTCAGTCATGTCCGACTGTTAGCGACCCCATGGACTGCAGCCCACCAGGCTCCTCCGTCCATAGGGTTTTCCAGGCAAGAGCACTGGAGTGGGGTGCCATTGCCTTCTCCGACTCTTCCCTAGCGCTCGGTTAACAGACTTCTTTTTCGGCTGGTTGCAGTGAAGATGGCATTTCCTGCCTCCCTCACAGGTAGGTCATGCACTGTCCGTGCAAGGGCTGTGTGGGACGGGAAAAGAAACTGGTTCTGCCTGGAGTACTCTTCACTGTCTTTCCTTCTGCCTGAGGGGCAGCTGCTCTACCTGCAGCCCCCGCAGTCATCCTGCACTAGAAGGTACCACCTGGGGACTATGAAGCAGAAAGGAGGAGGCTGAGTTCCTGCAGCCTGAGTGGAGGCCCTGAACTGCCCCCCTTCCAGACTGCTGTCAGGTGACAAAATAACCTAGTATTTAAGCCATCATTTGGGGGGCTCTACTGCAGAGCCAAAAGGAATTCCTAAACGATACAGTAGCACAGCCAGGATCTGAAGGCAAGTCTAATTCTAAGTCCTATGCTCTCAACAAAATGGTCAGACCACTCAGCAGAGAATCAGGCAATATGTGCAGATTGTCAATTACTGGTATATACACATCTTGATAGACTTCATTACTTCCTCTAATACAAAAATAATGCAAACTATTCAGCATCATCATAAAAGGGAAGTATTACCGTTAGATAAACAATCTGGATGCTAGAGAATTAACATATTACTGATTTTAGAGAATGAAAATAAATAATTCTAACATTCCTAAAATTATCAGGCATGATTTTATCTTCCTGGTAAGGTCTTCTTTTGGAGTCCTGTAGAATATTAAAAAAATATACATATATATATATATGGAAAGGATTTCCTTTGCTTTTTAAGGGTGTTGTCACCACAAAAGCCAAAACTACATCCTTCCAGATAATCTTCGAGGAAACCTTTTAAAATTAATTAAATGAAGCATTTCTTGAGAGTCCCTTGGAGAGCAAGGAGATCAAACCAGTCAATCCTATAGAAAATCAACCCTGAAAATTCACTGGAAGGACTGATGTTACAGCTGAAGCTCTAATACTCTGGCCACTTGATGCAAAGAGTTGATTCACTGGAAAAGATCCTGATGCTGGGAAGAGGAGTCAAGAGGAGAAGACGACGACGGAGGATGAGATGGTTGGATGGCATCACTGATTCAATGGATATGAGTCTGAGCAAACTCCAGGAGATAGTGAAGAATAGGGAGGCCTGGAGTGCTGCAGGCCTTCGGGGTGCAAAGAGTTGGACATGACTGAGCAACTGAACAACAAGAATATATATACTAAGCAGAACTACAAAAGAACTGACAAGTTACTTATATACCAAGTAAATGGGAAATGATCTAGTCCCTTCTTTTCTAAATTTTAGTTGGATAAATAAAAATCCAGCTCTGTAAAGAAATGAAATACTACTGAGTTTGCAATGAAGTATATTTCCATAAAAGAATAATTTGTAATTTCTCCTGTCAAAATCATTAATAATTTACAGGCTAAAATAAGTTATTACATTGGATTTCCTATGCAGTTAGGTGTTTACAGATATTTCCCTGTATTAAACACTGGTGAATTTTAACTAAAAGGTTAAAAATCTTGTATTCCTACAAGAAAAATTGCAAGATTAGTGTGTACACCTTCAATTTCATAACTTCAATACCAGAATGTGCTGGAGTTGGTGGGAATCCAGAAAAGAAATGCTTCATTTCATTAATTTTAAAAGGGCTTCTAAAAGCTTATCTCAGAGAAGGCAATGGGACCCCATTCCAGTACTCTTGCCTGGAAAATCCCATGGATGGAGGAGCCTGGAAGGCTACAGTCCATGGGGTCGCTGAGGGTTGGACACAACTGAGCGACTTCACTTTCACTTTTCACTTTCATGCATTGGAGAAGAAAATGGCAACCCACTCCAGTGTTCTTGCCTGGAGAATCCCCGGGAGAGAGGAGCTTGGTGGGCTGCCGTCTATGGGGTCACACAGAGTCGGACACGACTGAAGTGATTTAGCAGCAGCAGAAGATTATCTGGAAGGATGATGTAGTTTTGACTTTTGTGGTGACAACAACCTTAAAAAGCAAAAGAAATCCTTTGTTTATAATTTTTAAAAAATCAGTATAAAACATGGGTTTTCCCAAAGAGAAATTATATCCTCTTTGTTAAAATATTATTTTTGAAGTTCATGATTTAACTAGAATCCCAGTCTTTGTAGCGAAGAGACAAGACAAATGCTTTCTTCTACCTAAAGCAATGATAGCTATATTTTAGGATATCCACACAGTTCATACTTTTAACAACATTACAGCCAGTAAGTGACTGTATTTCATTTTGATGATTTTATATATTTTATTAATGAGAAAAATCGAGGTATATTATCTTAGGATCTAAAACATTGTGTAATTACAAGTTTTATACCAGCTTTCAAGTAATTCCGTTTTTCAAAGACAGTAAAGGGAAACGAAACTGAACCAGACAGATATTCTCTCTTAACAATAAAGAGGAAGCAATTCAACTTAACATTTCAGTTTTCTCCCCAAAGAGCCGCGTGATCAGTGAGAAGCACTGGATTAATCCCATATTCTCCCTGCTTATGTATGTTTTTAAACATCCTCTGGAGTGAATATGCTAGTGGCAAGCACGAAGTATTTGGGGAGGAAAAAAAATGCATATTGTGGGACACTCTCTGGGCTCTCCTAGTGACTAAAAGCAAACATAATAAAACAACCTGCCATAAATTCAGCGCTTCCCCATTTACCTGCTTCTCTGAGCACTTTAAAACATGCAAATCGTATTCCAATGCATTCTTGCTTGACCCAGATTACATAAAAGAATACCAGGGTAATAAAAATCTTCCAATGCTCTACTTGCAAATATTGGACAATAAAGATAGGCAGGAAACTACTACAACCATGTCACGTCACGGATTCCTCTTCGGAACCCTCTAGTTCCAGTAGCTGCTAACTATTAGAACTTCCTGCGGTGGTCAGATCTTGTTGCAAAATGTTCCCTAAGATTTTCTAACTATGTTAATGCTGCTTGTTTGTCTTCCAAGTCATTTTGCATCAGTGGTGTTACACTCTAGGCCACGCATTCCACGGGGTTAGAGCCCTGCTTGAGGGAATCAGAGGAATGCAATCATCACCCACAAACACACCATCTGCTCTGTCTTACTGCTTAATTAAACTAAAACTGGTAGGTTCTTAATTCTCACAGCTCATAAAAATAAAGGTCACAACAGAGTCTGAGCATCGTGCATCATCCGCATAACATAGAGTTGCTACAGTATATTTTGTCAACCTATCGCTCAAAGGAAAAAAGGAAGACACCAACTAGCTGACATCAAGGTATCACATGATTCTATCAGTCCTGGTCGCAGATCAATGACGGGACAGCTGAACTGTCAGCCTGAGGGACCAGAAGGTTCCATTCTTGGCCGTTGTCTTTACCTCTTTCCTGCAGTACTTGCCAAAAAAATTCTTTCACATATTATAAGTTGTCGTTGCTGTTCAGTCACTAAGTTGTGTCCGGCTCTTTGCAATCCCATTGACTGAAGAATGCCAGGCTCCTCTGTCCTTCACTGTCTGCTGGAGTTTGCTGGTGCACATTATAAGACTACTCACAATTTTGTTTGTTATTTCATTAACTAATTCATTCATTCATTCATTTTTCAACCATTTATCAAAGGCTTACTTTTGCAAGGCATTTGGTTTAGTACTTTAGAAGATAAAAGGATGAATCAGATATAGACTCCAAGCATGCGCTGCTATTAATGAGATATATATGTGTGTATACATATATGCACATAAGTATATACACATGTCTTTATGTGTATATTATATAAGAGCTTTAATTAAATACAATTCATAAGCATACAACTCATTCAAAGTATACAATTCAATTGTTGTTCGTATATTCAGAGTTGTGCAACTATCACTCTTCATTTCAGAAGATTATCTTCACTTCAAAACTAATTTTACACTCAGTACCAGTTACTTCTGTTCTCTTCCTCCAGCCCCTAGCAGACCATTGATCTATGTTCTGTCTCTACAGACTTCTTATTCTATATATTTTATATAAATGGAATCACTTAATAAGTGACCTTCGGGCTTTTTCCACTCCGCATCACGTTTCCAAGGTTCAACCATGTTACAGCATGTGTCAGAACCTCATTCCTTTTTGCTGCTCAATAATATTCCAGTGTGTGTGTGTGCGTGTGTGTGCATACATTCTGTTTATTCATTCATTGGCTGCTGGACATTTGGGTGCTTTCCACCTTTTTGGTTATTATGAATAATACTGCTATAAACATTCATGTCCTTGTTTTCGTGTGGACATATGTTGTAGTTCTCCAGGGTATGCAGTTGGGAGTGTAATTGCTGGGTCATATGGTAACTCTATGTTTAACTTTTTGAGGGACTGCCAAGCTGTTTCCCAAATTAGCTATTTTACATTATCACTAGCAAAGCATGAAAATTCCAATTTCCCCCCATCCTTGCCAACACTTATTATTGGCTGTCTTTTTTTAGTTTAGTCATCCTTGTGGATGTGAAATAGTATCTCATTTTGGTTTTGATTTGCATTTCTCTAGTGACTAATAATGTTGAGCTTATGTGTTTATTGGCCAACTATATATCTTCTTTCGAGAGATGTGTTATATATTTTGTACAACTTTTAATCAACCATTTGGTAGAAATATATGAAGCATTATATTTGTGATATTCCAGCACCAATGTGTGACATTTTCCATCAAACCACGAATATATCTTCTTACCCTAAAGTTCCTTTTGATGTTTAAATAAAAACACTAACATATTCATCCAAATACAAAAAAATGACTTAAAATTCTGTAGCATAATTTAATGTGGGTTGGGGAGTAAGAATGGGTGACTGAAATTTCACTTGACTAGTATGTTCTTTCTAGCCAATGGCTCATTTTCCAAATCTAGTAAAAGTCAACTAATAAGAATTTCTAAAGAAGATAAATGCCTTGGAAGTGGCTGAATTAAAATTCAGTAAGAGGAAATGAGAAGAAGAAAATGGCAACCCACTCCAGTATTCTTGCCCTGAGAATCCCATGGACTGAGGAGCCTCGCAGGCTGCGGTCTATGGGGTTGTAAAGAGTCGGACACAACTGAGTGATTCGGCAAGAGGAAATGATGGTGAAGAAAATGAAGGACAAATTCAGCTTCAGAACAAAGAAATCCAGGAAATGCTAGAGGGGTAAAACAACAGCTCTGGACGGTAGTGTGGAGAGATTCTGTAGATAACTGAGTTATTTCCTGGGGTTTCCCAGGTGGCTGGGGGTAAAGAATCTACCTGTCAATGCAGGAGACCTGGGCTCGATCCCTGGGTCAGGAAGATCCCCTGGAGAAGGAAATCACAACCCACTCCATTATTCTTGCCTGGAAGATCCCATGGACAGAAGAGCCTGAAGGGTTACAGTCTATGAGGTCACAAAAGAGTCAGACAGGACTCAATGACTAAACAAGGAGGACAACACAGAGTGATTTCCTAGGAAAGTGGATGAATTATGGTGTCACTAGCCCAGAAAAAGGGGAAGGGCCAGGAGCGTGAGGAGAGGAGCAAATCAAAAAGCAGATCCACTCAAGGAGGACCGGTTATATGTTGCTCTTTTAAAGAAAGAGATATGAAAAAGGAAAATAAATGGGATTAATTCAGTTTGGGCCACAGTGGATTTGGTCTCGTATTTGTGAAGTGCTGTTCCAGGGTAGGAGAGGGGAGAGCCATGTGAAAAACCCTGCAAGACAGTGCTCAGGATAAGGTGTGGGAAAAGAAAGAACCGCAGTCTCTTCACACAACAGAGAAAAGCCCAACATTGTTCTTAACTCCTTTCAAACCAAATCATTCTCGTTGAAAACAACGGAGCAGCTGATTCAGTGATATCCTTATGAGATACTGACGAATGAAACTAACTGATGCTCCGCACTGTGCCTTGAAAAGTGATCACGTGTCTCCCTTTAGACTTCTCTGAACTGACTCATGCACCTTCAACTTTCTTCTCTGTGTAGGTTTTTTAAGCTTCATAACATTTCTCTCCAAATAAGACAAATAAAAAAGAAACAAATAAACGGCATCAACAATAAGCATGATGATTTGGATGCCACATTCTCGATAAGAAATGAAAAAAAAAAAAAAGCAAAATTGTACAGCAGTCAGCAGTCAGGCGATATACTCCAGGCTCCCAATCCATCTCTGTTCTCTTCTGTTGGAGTGTCCGTGGATATGGTGCATGACAGCAGAAACAGACCTTAAAAAGCAATTAAGGGTGACCAATCTCCTGCTAAACCGCCAGGACAGATGTAACCTTTTTTTCCACTGAGCTTAGCTTCATTCCATGGTCAAGAAGCAGCTTGATAAATACTATATGATGAGCAAGTGATCAAATTTATAAAAACTAAAGATGAGCAATGACCAATGGGAGAAACCCAGGTGCTACGGAGAGTGGCTGCACTGAGTTCCGTGCTTCCTCCTGCCGGTAGGTGGCGCCAAACTCCTTGAAGAGGAAACGCAGAGAGCCAAGTTAAAGGGCTGGTGTGTGTCCAGAGGGAAGCGCTGAAGGATTTGCTTGTTAGTTGACAATTTCTCTTTCAGGGCAGCTTTTCTTCACTTGTATTGGCAAGCTTTAAATTTCAGAAGTGATTCACCCACATCACATTATTTATGCGCTTCTTTTTTCCCCGCTAATGTGAAGTGCCTAGCTTCACATTAACAGTGTGACCATCTTCACTGCACACAGCTCAGCTGTGTCCATCAGATACATGGAAGGTTCGTTACAGCATCGATTAAGGATTTTCAAAGGGAAAATAGCATTTTAAAGCAGTTTGGATCCCGGAAGTTAAAATCTGCAGGAAGAAATGTTACAAAACTGCTACTTACAACCACCAACAGGAAAGAAAAGGAACAAGAAACTGTTTCTGGTCCCCACAATAGCCGCAGGTAATCAACAATAAGGTAATCAACCCTCTGGATTACCTTCTCAGAGGGTTCTCATGCCCTTATAAGCTCCAAGTCTTTCAGGCCTTGAGGCGAAAGAGCGTCCACTTCCAGAAATATACTTCAGACATGCATCTCCTGGTGGCCCTGCTCTGGGAGGCAGCCACGGGTCAGATCTCAGTGCCACCTCCATCAGGCTCCTTGCCTCAAACAAGCAGTGGTGATGAGCTGGGGGTTGAGTGGGGATGGGATAGGAGGTTTGGTCAAGTTGGGATAAAAGGAGGATGAAGAGAAGGGCGTGTCTCTGAGGACAGAAGCAAGCAGGTTCTTGCTGCTAGAGTTAGATATTTCGTCCCAGGTTTTCACTACCCTTCCTCTAGATGCAATTTTTATAACAAACAAACATTTCCTGCCAACCTCCTAAAAATTTTAAACAGCAGCCAAGGCTGACTTCTATTCGGCACAATTACATAAGACCAAGCAGTGCACTGCTCTCATTTTTGGAGCTTTGTTTTAAGCTCCCTCATTAATCTTTCAGTCTTTTGCCATCTCTGCTTGACTATAACTGCCCTGAATTTATCCAAGCCTGCAGCATGCCAGGCTCACTGGTGTCTAAATCACCGGGAGCTGAATACACATGCTACTCATGGGACTCTACACTTCCATCAGAAAGAACCAATCACAGCTCAGGAGAGGTAAACCTCTTTTTAATTGTATTCTATGATACTAACAGGCATTCATTACACATGGACCTTAAAACAAGATTTGCTCTTGGCTGCTCATAATTGTATTTCTACAGCAGTTTAAACCGTTGGCACCTGCAATTGCTAGCAGGCCTAAGCTAAGAATTTCTATTATCCCAGTTTCAAGGGTTACATTTAAAATAAAACTCAGAGGGGCAAAACATTACATACACACATATTTACACAAATTAAATACGATGCACAAGTCAATACCTTCTGCACACAAAACTACATTAAACTCAATTAGCCCTAAGCAAAACTACAGGAAGCAGGTTTTCTGTGAACCAACGTAGGAGCTGTTCTGTGTAATGAAGAATATAAAAGCAGCGAGATTACGGACTTCTGCAGAATTGTCAATAAATGCTTTTAAAAAATCATTACCAAGACTGATTTCTAAATTAATTAACGTAAATGAAATTAACATAAAACAGTCCAAGCCAAGGAATTTATACACAAATAACCTCTGACTTCTGGATTCTAAGAAAAAAAGGCTTTTGAAACGTGTTTCTGTCGTCCCAGGTTTTTCAGGCTGTTCCAAATACTGAGGCACAAAACAGTCCCCAAACCTGTCCTGGTTACGGTTTCCGACTTGATTATGACCAAAATTAAATTATACAAATATTTCACTAAATATCTTCTCAACCTTATAAATATTAATATGAACTCAATCTCCTATGTGCCCAGCATTTAAAAATCCATTTAAAAATCTTGGAAACTAATTTAAGATTTCCATCTAGAATACAAATGAGCACGTCCTCTTCCTCGCTCTGTTTTGCTCGGCACCCATTTCTGCACATTTAGTACTGAATGTCAGTTGGTAGCACTTAAAGATGATGAATATTAAAAGCATGCTTCTGCCTGCTAACATATTAGAGCCTAGCAACCAGTGAATTTGTCATAAGCTATGTTTTCGGTGAACAAACTACTGCCTTGAAAGCACCACAGTGTTCTGTTAATTGCCAAATTGTGAAAAAGCTACACAGAGGGTGAAATTTTACAATACATCAGGTGAGAGTACTGCATGAAACTAAAATCTTTTTAATTTTTAATCTTTGAAAATTTACCACCTTACAGCACCATTTGGCTGTATTTTCTTAAGTACTTCCCTGAGGACTACATTTGAACAATGCACACTAACAACACCGACTGCTGAGAACTGCACAGCTATTCTGTGCTGGACACTGAGCATTTTACCTGCACGTAGATATGCATGGTTCTGAGGTATACGTGGTACCTTATCTACATGCTGTCTTCACATGTAAACTACCCTGTGTGTGCCGTGCTCGCTCGCTCCAGTCGTCTGCATCCCCATGGGCTGTAGCCCGCCAGGCTTCTCTGTCCATAGGATACTCTAGGCAAGAACACTGGAGCGGGTTGCCATGCCCTCCTCCAGGGGACCTTCCTGACCCAGGAATGGAACCCTCATCTCCGGCCTTGCTGGTGGATTCTTTACCACTAAGCCACCACAGAAGCCCTATAAATTACCTTACCTGCATATATTCATGCCATCTTTACATACACATCACAATATGATATTTCCTACGCCATAAGCTAAGCTACTGCTTCCCTTGGAGAGGTCAGATGACTTATTTGAGGTCATGAGCAAATGAAAGGTAGAGCAGAATTCCCCACCCAGGTCTAGCTCTCCAATCCCCTATACACTACTATGCAGCCAATTTTCTGTCATGTAAAACCTCCTGAAGGGCTGACACTTGCTGGATACTGCTTACTCTGTTGAGTCCAAAAGTTTAATGTCTATTTCTTTTACATTTGCCTTAAGTAAGTCTTCTAGTATACAGATCTTTTTTCTGTAAGGATTCATTCATTCAGAAAACTGAACAAAAATGCAACTTTGATGGGACTACAGAAGAGATTATTATTACTATTATTTTTTACTCGATTAAAAATGGATTGCTGAGATCACCTATTTAGCATACGGAAGAGCGGCTGGTTTACTCTCTCAAATCTCTGCACAATATACCTGTTCCATATACCCAACTCTGTGCCAGACAATCCAGCGCTCCCACTGCTGAGCATATACCCAGATAAAACTATAATTTGAAGAGATATATGTTGACAGCAGCACCATTTACAGTAGCCAAGACAGGCAAACAACCTAAATGCCCATCGACAGGTGAACGGATAAAGATGATGTTACATGTATCTGGTAGAATATTACTCAGTCATCAAAAAGAATGAAATAATGCCATTTGTGGCAACATGGGTGGACCCAGAGATTATCATATTGGGTTGGCCAAAAAGTTCATTTGAGTTCTCCTATAGGTTCCAAAAAGTTCCAAATGAACTTTTTGGTCAACCCAATACTAAGTGAAGTAAGTCAGACAGAGAGAGACAGATATCGTACGATATCACTGAGACATGGAATCTAAAATATGGCACAAATGAACATATTTATGACACAGAAACAGACTCACAGACATAGTGAACAGACTTGCAGTTGCCAAGGGGGAGGGCCAGATTAGGAGTCTGGGATTAGCAGATGCAACGTGTTACATATAGGATGGATACACAGCAAGGTCCTACTCTATAGCACAGGGAACTAGATTCAACATCCTGTGATAAACCATAATGGAAAAAATATGAAAAAGAATATATATATATATGTATATAACTTAGTCATCTTGCAGTCAGCATAAATACAACATTGTAAATCAGCCATACGTCAATAAAAATTTTTTAAATATACCCAACTGGGTCAAGTTTCTGCAAATTGTATCTGTTCCATATATCAACAATATACCCAACTGCCTAGCTTGGAAGGCAGAAGTGTATGGTAATTGTGATTTGGTTATGTGACAGGAGCTGAGAAATAGGTGCTACTTCCTACCAGCCATGTGACCAAGCCTCAACATGAACATTTAACAAAGGAGGCAATTAATATCTAGTTTATAGATTCCTGAGCAGGTTAAATGAAGTCATGCATACAGGATGCCAGACACACAGCAAGCCCTCGATAAATGTTAGCTGCTGTCTCCCTTTGGGGTACCAGATTCTATCAAAACATCTTCACTGCTTTCTTTGGATGCTATATGGTTCTTTAATTTGTCTATTAAGAACTGTCTTACACTCAATAAGTATTTTTTCTAAATCAATTTTATGCTATCAGCTCTACAGCTCTCCAAATCATTCTAAATTATCCTTCTGTTTCTCTAGGCTTAGAGAGATTCAAATTCTTTTTCCAAATTACAGACTAAGATCTTCTTTTTGAGCCTGATTTTTCTGGTTGCTTAATCATTTCTGTTGACCTCTGATTTCCTACCAGATTGGCCACATCTTTCTGATATGACGACATCCAGAACAATCTCAATTAACCTTTTGAGAGCCTAAAAATTAAGACTTATTTAAATTCTGATTTCTGCCTTCCCCAGCACTTACTAACATGTTCATTACTGCATGCTAATCTCCACATCTCCTCCGTGTCTTACCTCAGGACAGATGTTTCGTCCAGATTTCAGAATAAAAAAAAATTTTATCTCTCTTATAATGCAAGAGTAACAGAGCAATTACTTACAAAGTTGTTGGTTGTAGATGAAATTACATTTTCCAAGAATATAGTTAATTTATATATGTCTTTGTCTATTTCTTTAACTAATACCATAGTAGTTGGATCATATACTTTTGAAATGAAAAGATGAAGGCTTAGACACTAAATTCTGTTGTCTGCCTAGATCATACAAGCTGTATGAAAAGAATATTTAAAACTTTTAAGTGTCAAATTAATTATTCATGTATTATTTAAAAGTATATATGCATATTATATTTATATTTTAAAATTCAATCTCTCTGAAAATGAGATATAAAAGTGAGTCTGCTAATAAATAAAAGAAAGAAATATAAAACTATTCTATTTTTCTATAACTATTCTGTTTTTCTATCCCTAGACGGGATTATCGTGTTCATTTGATTATATTTTCTGTACTGAGTTTTATAAGCATCCTGTTTTTTTACTTAATTATAAAAACTTTTCATAAGTCTTAAAACATTATGTAGGCTTCACATTCAAAAAACTAAGATCATGGCATATGGTCCCATCACTTCCTGGCAAATAGATGGGGAAACAATGGAAACAGTGAGACTTTATTTTCTTGGTCTCCAAAATCACCCCAGATGGTGACTGCAGCCATGAAATTAAAAGACGCTTACTCCTTGGAAGAAAAGTTATGACCAACCTAAACAGCATATTAAAAAGCAGAGACATTACTTTGCCGACAAACTTCCATCTAGTCAAAGCTATGATTTTTCCAGTAGTCACGTATGGATGTCAGAGTTGGACCATAAAGAAAGCTGAGCGCCGAAGAATTAATGCTTTTGAACTGTGGTGTTGGAGCAGATTCTTTAGAGTTCCCTGAACTACAAGAAGATCAAACCAGTCAATCCTAAAGGAAATCAGTTCTGAATATTCATTGGAAGGACTGATGTTGAAGCTGAAATTCCAATACTTTGGTCATCTGATGCAAAGAACTGACTCATTTGAAAAGATCCTGATGCTGGGAAAGACTGAGGCAGGAGGAGAAGGGGACAACAGAGGATGAGATGGTTGGATGGCATCACCAACTCAATGGACATGAGTTTGAGCAAGCTCTGGGAGCTGGTGATGGACAGGGAGGCCTGCCATGCTGCAGTCCATGAGGTCGCAAAGAGTCGGACACAACTTAGTGACTGAACTGAAAACATTATGTATCTACTCTCAACATAACCCCAAAAGATCACGTTAATCTTTTAATGGAATACTCATAATTTAGCACTGTTCTTTCCCTTACTCTATCTACTAGCATTCCACTTAAAAAAGAAAAAGTCATCAGAATATTCTTGTGTTGATCTGAAATTAGAAACTCTACTGGAATGTAGGATCAACACCTAAGATCAAGGTAGATCTGAAAAATGTCCCTCCAGTAATTATCACAGTTGATACATTGGCATTGCACCGTCTTTCTCAATACCCCTGTCATTTCTAGGTTGGAGCTGTATCTTTCTGGCTTCTCTGTTGCATTCTGGGCAGTTTCATGAACTTTGTTCTCCATCACTGACTGTGTTTTCCTTTTTTTAACTGGAGGATACTGCTTTACAATGTTGTGTTAGTTTCTGCTGTACAACACGAATCAGCTGTAAATACACATATATCCCCTTCCTCTTAAGCATTCCTCCCACCTCTCCAACCCACCCCTCTAGGTCATCATAGAGCGCCAAGCTGAGCTCCCCGTGCTGGCTGCATTTTCCAAATGAAGTCTCCTTCCAATATTTACAACGAAGATTTATTCTACCTATTATAGTTTTCATTTCATTAGACCTTGTCTAAAAATTCTCATTTACTAGATGCAACCTCTTTATGAATCTCATTGAATTTACACAGAAGAGCTTTTCTGACAGATTCTTGTTTCATAAAGCAAATCTGTTTCTGAAAGATTTTGCTGCAGATTCCGACAACCTCTTTGCTTTAGAGCTTTGCTGCTTTTGTTTTAATTGGCCATCTGTAACACGTGCGCTGCTTCTGTCTTTACATCATTCAGCTTGGTCTGTTGACCTTGGTCTTCAATGCTTACCCTACGTGAGGACTGCTTTAACGCCCTTACCAACGACTGAGCTTCGTTAACGCATCTGACAATCTCCTCAATGATCACCACGTGCTCAGAGCTGAGCAAGCTGCTGGGGGTTCAACAAGAAAGGATCCACCACCCCTCCAGCTTCCCTTCCCAGCCCTTATGGAGCTCACCAACCCGGCAGATGGACGAAACGCACACTGTGACGAAGGGGGACAACGGGTGGCCGGTGGAGGGTGTGGCAGGTGCAAACGCCTGGAGGGCCAAAAGCCACAGACCAAGCCAGAAACTGGACGGGGGCCCAGAGGCTATCTGCAGTGCGAGCAGTCTGCACTCCCTCCCCTAAACCCCACGCAGCAGCGAAGCAGAAGGAGCAGGCAGCTGAGGTTTACCGACTCAGCTAAGCAATGTGCGGCACTGGAGGTGAGCAAAAGGGAAAACGCGTCAGTACAGGTAGAGGGGCGGAAAAGGACCGGAGTGGGGGTTGCAGGGGTGGTGGGGTCAGGTCAGGATGGGGGTCACGGAAGAAGGGGCATCTCTTCCTCTGTTTTCAACCACAAGGAAGAAGCAAAATGCCTCCTGGAAACTGGAATGGGCTCCATGCTTGACTCTCACTGTGGTCACTTTGGGGGACCTTTTTTTGTTTCCTTTTCAGACAATTTCATGGGAATTTGAAAGGAAATAAGGAAGACTTTATTCACAGCACTTCCACTGCTATATTCCTGGAAGTCAGTGGTTCAATCTCAAAAGAAACTTGCTCACTAACAATATGGTCCGTTACTTATACACTGAAAACAAAGAGTGCTGTGGGGCAAAGATTTCCCCACACACAGACACACAATTCCAGCCTGCAAACCCTGCAGGCATATCTGTGAAGCTTGACATCATAAGACTCATTTAATTTTAAATTAAATTAAGGGCCCAATAGGTAAGCACATAGTTCGGGTTATTCCAACTAATGTCCTAAACTTACAGTTTCAGTGATTCTCCATCCCATTGATGACTCCTGCTATAATAAAGAATTCATGAACCATGGAGCCGACTGACAAAAATAAAATAAATAAGTATCGCTCAGAGTTTAGAAATAAGAAAAAGCATCTGCCAAGTCCCATTCCTAACTGGAAAAGGGTAAGTATCTGGGGGAAATTTTCACCTAGATTTTTATCCCATCTTTACCTGTTGAGGAAAAACATGAGGGTACAAAGATTGATTTTCTAACAAAAACAAAGATCCTAAATTTTTGAGATATTAGTTGATACATACAATATATTCACACACACACACACACACACACTGATCAAATGAACTAAAACGAAATACAGATCTATTTTCTTCCGCACAGCTCTATCCTCCCTTTCTCCCTGAGTGTGTGTGCATTTGTTGCAAGCAAGGGGGGGATGTTGATAGATTCCTTTATTCACCATACATTTATTGATCCAATTGCCCTAGTTTTCATGAGGTTTTCTAACAATACCCCATTGCCAGAGAGTAGAAGGGGAAAAACAAACCAAAAAAAAGCAGGTGACAGGAAGGAATCTGAGTTGGAAATGATCAAAGCGCACTGTGTGAGGGGAGGCACAGTGCAATCATGCCAACCGTCTGATTATTTCTGAGCTGGACACAGCTGAAGGGAGTAACCCGCCTCTGCTTGCCCACGTCCACCCCACCACCCAAAAACAAAGAAGAAAGGATGAGGGCAGGGACAGGGAGGAGGAGAGAAAACTGCAAACTCAGGAGCAAAAGTGGGGGCAGGGTGTGGGCAGATGGAAGTAAGGAGGCTTTTTCAAAGAGGAGCCTAATGGAGTTTGAAATATTGGAAGTGGAGCTGGCCTATTAGGCGTGGCGCGTGTGTGCACAGCTGAAGTGGACTGGAGATGAAGGTCACTTCAGCGGAGGCAGGAGAACTATGAGATCTGGGTATCAGCAGAGTCATCAAAAGGAATGCTATACACACTTAGTGAGGAGCCTGCCTGAAAAATCACTGAAGAAACAGACACTCTGGAAGTGATTGTGGTTCTGGAACTGTTACTGGGAAGGTGAGCAGCCTATGGGGAGTGTGGCGGTATTTAAAATTGGATTGGCACGATGTTACATATGGTCGATACAGTGTCAATGTCCACATCTAAGAACATGCATGTGTGTGCTCAGTCGCTGCGTGTCCAACCTTGAGACCTGTGGACTGTAGCCCACCAGGCTCCTCTGTCCATGGGATTCTCCAGGCAAGAATACTGGAGTGGGTTGCCATTTCCTCCTCCAGAGGATCTTCCCAACCCAGGGATCAAACCCGTATCTCTGGCATCTCCTGCACTGCAGGCAGGTACTTTACCCACTGAGCCACCTGGGAGTCCTGTCAACACAGCCTTGGCTTGATGTCTCCACTGACTTGAAGACAGATTACAGGGATATCAGATTTATGGAAATTTTACTAGCGCATATATATGGAATTTAGAAAGATGGTAACTATGACCCTATATGCGAGACAGCAAAAGAGACACAGATGTAAAGAACAGTATTTTGGACTCTGTGGGAGAAGGCGAGGGTGGGATGATTTGAGATGGTAGCGTTGAAACGTGTATATTATCATGTGCGAAGCAGATCGCCGGTCCAGGTTCAATGCATGAGACAGGGTGCTCAGGGCTGGTGCATTGGGATGACCCAGAGGGACGGGATGGGGAGGGAGGTGGGAGGGGCGTTCAGGAGGGGGAACACGTGTACACCCCTGGCTGATTCAAGTCGATGTATGGCAAAATCCACTACAATATTGTAAAGTAATTAGCCTCCAATTAAAATAAATAATTTTTTAAAAAGTCATTCAGCAATGATGGAGTAATCTGATAGTAAATAAAGAGAGTCAAGAAGAATCATTAATTCCTACTTCTCTACCCGGGACTAGAGGGAAAAAATGAAGGGATGGTCCTCTTGGATTTCCCGGGGGCTTCCCTAAAATATCACTGGCTGGTGTCTTCTCCCAGTTCTCTCCCTGGCACCCTTCCCTGCTTCGCCTACACACTCAAAGCAGTGTCAACCTCACCTCACCAATCCCAGCCCAGCACTCGAAACTGATCGCTCATCTTTCTCTCTGACTCTCCATCAGTTCTTCAAATCAGCATGATTAAAACTAAGTTTATAACCTTCCTGCTCTCCCCCCATCAACCCTGCTTGTATTTACTTCATCAAGAGAGACAGAAAGTCATCCTCAAAAACTGTTGCCTCCCCTTACACGGGATCCCCACCCCTACAAAACCAGTGAGTGAAAGTCACTTAGTCGTGTCCAAATTCTCCAGGCCAGAACACCGACATGTAGCCATTTCCTTCTCCAGGAGATCTTCCCAATTCAGGGATCGAACTCAGGTCTCCCTACAAAACCAATGGGTAAATAAATCCCAAGGATTTTAGTGATTTTGAAAATTCATCATGTTTTCAAATCTGACTACCACAAACTTAGGGTCAATCATCTTTTCTCACCTGATCTTCTAAATGACCTTCTAGCCACCTTTTCACTCTTCAGAAACATCCTCTACACCCTCAACAGGGCATTCTCTCTAAACAATGATCTGATCAGATCATTTTCACACTTAAAACTTCCAATGGTTCCCCATGCCTACAGGAGGAAACTCAAATCTACCGAAGTTCCCAGTCATGTTCTCCTTTAAGGGGCGAGAGAGAAAGAGAGAATTCCTGCCAAGTCTCCCTCAGAACTGTTGGGAGAATCAAATAAAAATGTATGTAGAAGCACTTTCTTAGCCTTCTGTGGGGTCACAATCCCTTGGACGAGTCTGATAAAAGCTCTGGAGTTTTCTCCAAAACATAAATATCACCATCTACCTGCATGTACAACTTGGCATCCAGTTTCAGGGCATCTGTGGATGTTCAAAAACAATCCAGATTAAGAATTTACTTAGGTATTTATTATCTTCACGTTGGTACCCAGAATTAGAGTCAGCAGCATCTCGATGGCATTTCCAGCCTCATAAACAAGCAAGTGGCTCTCCTGTGGGCAGTCTGATTATTCATGCAGATGTCTAAAATATTCATCAGCAGGGTCAGTGGGTACATAGTGAATATAGGCAGAAAATTAGTACAGTAGTTAGAGGGTAGGGCTCACAGTCATTTCATCGGAGTGCAGCTGTCCCTAAACACACAACTGTTTGAAAAGAACAGGTTATTTTGAAAACAATCAGCTGAATTGAGTAAAAAAAAAAAAAAAAAAAACAGTGGCCAGTGGGCCTTCCTCTATCTGAATGAAAATGAAGCGAGGTTCCTTCCATTTCACATAGCTCATCGATGCAAAAACAGGCACACTGAAGCTATTCCATAGCATAAATGTTCATTATTCATGAGCCAGTTTCTCGCAGCTGCATCTTCCGCAATTTGGTTTTGACTCTGTCTGTATGTCCTGCCACATGTTTGTGCATATTTACATGGTATATTTCAGTTCTCAGAAACTAGCAGGCAAGGAACAATGCCTACACTGCATGTCTGTACAGGACTCTGTACAGGGCTCACACCTGGAACTGCCAGGACGTATCCAATGGCAGCAAATCCAAATTTCACGAATGCGGGCCTAAATTCCTCATCATAAAAAACTGATCACATCCTCCTTCAGGAGGATGTGGTCATCAAAGTTGTGTTACTGACCAAGGACTTAATCTTAAATCAATCACAGATGATGATGCCACCAAAATGAAATACCGCCCCACACAGTAATCAGTAAATTTCAAACAGTAGATAACATGTTTCATAGCCTATAACACCATATATGAGGCAGCTCTTATATACTATGAGATATACCTACTGAACACAAAAACTAAGCATGTTCTTATTTAAGACTGGCCTAAAACCAATGTTAGCCTTTAAAAATAACCATTTAATTACCTGTTCTTTGCTTGACTTCTGAAAATTAATATTTTGGGCACATATATCTAAAGACATATCCCATGGAAATATGAACTCTTGTTTTTTTTCTTTTTCTCTTGATTAATTTCCAAGAAGCAGTCATTCTAAAAGTTAAAAGAGCCTTACTGCTGAGTGCTTTAAAACGCCTGCATTTCCCTATTTTGTCACGAGATGGCGATATCATGTATTAGTAAATGGTAAAAAATCATTAAGTCTTAATTTCTCTTTAGAAATGGGGTTCTCAAACTTCAGGATGTCAGGGCCCTTTAAAACTCTTCAAAATCACTGAGGACCCCAAAGAGTCCTGTTTATGTGGGTTGTGTGCTCAGCTGCTTCAGTCGTGGCTGATCTGGTGCGACCCTATGGACTGTCGCTTGCCAGGCTCCTCTGTCCATGGGATTCTCCAAGGCAAGAATACTGGAGTGGGTTGCCATGCCCTCCTCCGGGGGATCTTCTCAACCCAGGGATCAAACCTGCGATGTCTCCTGCGTCTTCTGCATTGCAGGAGAATTCTTTACTGCTGAGCCACCTGGGAAGCCCTTATGTGGGTTATATCTATCAATTTTACCACATTATTTAAAACCAAAAGTTTACATATTTCTATTAATGAAATTAAAATACCAATAAATCCATTACATGCTATCATAAATAATACATTTTTTGTGTGAAAATAACTATATTGTCCAAAGCAAAAAGAATAGGGAGAGATTTTTGCAAATCTCTTTAATGTATGCCTAGCATAAGAGACCTGGGTTCTTTTATCTGCCTCTTCATTCAATCTGTTGTGATATATTGTTTTGATTGAAGTAAATGAAGAAAAACCAGCCTCATGCAGATATGTAGATGAAAAGGGAAGATATTTTAAGTCTTTTCAGATAATTATGAATATTCTTCTTTGATACTATGCCAAAACTCAACAAGGGGTAGTTGCTTAATGCTAAGTTAGAACGTAGAATCAGAAACCCTATCGTAAGAACTTTCCTATGCTGCTACATTAAAATCCTTTGGTCTATCTTGCATTTTGAATGGAAGATAGAAACCATCCCATGCCTGGTTTTTCTGGCATCATGCATTGGCCCTTTGAGAAATACTAGTTCACTAAGTTACACAGATCTTCCAAACGTTGACATACTTCATTATTATTTTTAAAAATTACATACATTTATCACCACCAAGCTTATCAGGAAAGTCTTTAAGTACTGGAAAGCTGTCAAATTCACAGTCAGATTCAACTTTTCTAAAATTCTTGTTTTCACTTGAAAGCTTGAATTTTACTACAGACAACAAACACTGTTGTTTCACTTAAAATGACAGGTTCACTTCACTTTCAAGAAAATACCTTGTGTAACACCCAATTTTGAATACCCGTGGTTTGTTAAAGTAAAACGGCGCTCCATGAAACATTCAGCTAGTTGAGCTTGTAACTCAATCTCAGGAATATTCTTCCTTAGAGAAGCATCATACTGACACGAGGCGGAAGTACTCCATCTGCACCTGCCCTTTCATCACAGGGACTGTTAAAAAGACGTGTACTCAAGGTCTAGATCTGATAATAAGTTCTACAGCTTCACCAGGACGTCCCTTTCTACTGAGACTGGAGTGTGTAGAGGTGAAGAATATAATGACTTCTAGGGCAGTTTGGCTGCCGCTGACTTCATTCAGGTTAAGGTGCCAGTAATTTTACCCACTACTGCTTTTGTGCCATCAGTGTAAATATCAACAAGTCAAAAAACACGAATGATGTCTTTGTACTGTAAGAACAGTTTCTATCTTATGGATCCCCCAAAGGATCTCAGAGATTCCCAGGCATCCACGGGTCACACTCTGAAAACCACACTTGAGTTTATAAAAGATATGAAACATATATTCAATATATGCTATGTCATGTGCTATGCTAAGTCTATTTAGTTGTGTCTGACTCTGTGTGACCCTGTGGACTGTAGCCCACCATGCTCCTCTGTCCATGGGATTCTCCAGGCAAGAACACTCGAGTGAGTTGCCATGCCCTCCTCCAGGGGATCTTCCAAACCCAGGCCTCGAATCTGCATCTCCTGCACTGGCAGGTGGGTTCTTCACAACTAGTGCCACCTGGGAAGACTCCTATTATATATATATATATATATATATATTCAAATATATTAGTCTAGTCAATCCTAAATACTTTGTGAAATACGTAGGTTAAGTATCTTGACCATCGTTATTTTATAGAAAGTAAGACTCAAGTTTGTAGAAAGTGAAATCTTGAAAAAAGCTTAAAAACGGCTCAGAGGAAATTTAACTTAGGGTTTTGTTCAGTCTGTATTCTTTTCACTTTATTACACTGCGTAGAAAATTAAAGTGGACTTATGATGGTATTTAAAGACAAACTGAGTGACAAATGTAGGGAGAAATGATAAGGAGGAATTCATAGTACAGAAAAATCTCTCTATGACAAAAACACTTGGTAAAGGGAAACTCGTATTTAATTTTATCCTTAACTCTTCCATTAAACCTGCTCTTTTGATGCCTACTCTTCTTAAAAAGTTAAAATATTTTAATTGGGACCAAAACATGAACTTGGTAAAATATCAAACTTAAGTCCTTTCCTGAAGTGTTTGTTCACAGTTTAGTTCTTTTAAAAGCATTACTATATCTCATAGCCATAACTGGAAGCACTTATCATTTCACAGCAGTAAGGCTAAAAAATAAGTGTATACCAGGAGTGTCGTTCCAACTTTTTCTTAAGAAGTGGAACGCTAAATAGTTAACACTTTACATGGCATCTCAATATGGGGGAAAAAAAAGTGAATCAACGTTATTCTCTCTGGTGGAAACATACTGTGTTGCTGTTATTAGAAGGTACCCTTAATTAAGTACTCACTATATATGTCTGAATTTGTAAGAGGTTTACATATATTATGCACCTCATTTAATCTTTTTTTTCTTTTTTTACTTTATTTTACTTTACAATACTGTATTGGTTTTGCCATACACTGACATGAATCCCCCACGGGTGTACATCATTCCAGAGTTGCCACTTTCCTTTAACATTACCACCATTTTACAGATGAGGCAATTGAGGTTCAGAGAATTAAGTGTTTACTAATACAAGTAGTTAGTAGCCAGGCTGAATCTAAAACCAGTCTAAGAACATGGAAGCAACCTAGATGTCCACGGACAGATGAATGGATGAAGCAGCTGTGGTTTATACACACACACACAATAGAATATTACTCAGCCATAAAAAGGAACACATTTGTGTCAGTTCTAATGAGGTGGATGAACCTAGAGCTATTATACATAGGGAAATAAGTCAGAAAGAGAAAAACAAGTGTTGCATATTAACACATATATATGGGATCCAGAAAGACGGTACTCATGAATCTATCTGCACGGTAGCAGTGCAGACGCAGACATAGAGAAGAGCCTTGTGGAGGTGGGGGGGAGGGGCCAGGAGAGGCTGGGAGCAGTTGAGACAGGAGCATTGAAACATGTACATTATGCAAAAACAGAGCCAATGGAAATGTGCTGTATGACCCCGGGAGCTCAAATCCGATGCTCTGTGATGCTTGGTGACAACCTAGAGGGGTGGGGTGGGGTAGGAGGTGGGAAGGAGGTTCAAGAGGAAGGGGACCTATGTATAGCTATGGCTGATTCATGTTGATGTATGGCAGAAACCAGCACAATACTGTAAAGCAATTATCTTCCAATTAAAAATAAATAATTAACAAAAATAAATAAAGAAAACCAGCCTATCTAAGCTTGACTGACTCCAAAGATGAACCTATTAGTTCCTGCCTCTGTTCAGGGGTTTCTGGGCCAGCAGCCCTCACGGGTACCTGTGAACAGATCCCCGATGTTCTCCAGTGAGGTAGCTTCCTATGGAGATGTAGTTGGTGAAGTCAGTGCTAAATACATGTATTAATTTGATGTTCTATAGACATTGTCTCATAATTAACACAAATTTCATTCTTTCCACATATTGTATATTTTCACAGCTTACCAACTTGCTATTCAATTATTCTTCGATATAAACTCTCTTTTCCAGTTAAAACTAGGTGGCTCGAGATTTCTTCAGTTACACCTGTCTTCCTCTACCATTCAGCCTGCACCCTTGATTTTGCCTGTTGAAATCCTCCTTTTATACCTCTGTGAAGTCTTCCCCAAGACAGGACGTAGGTATTCTGTCTCCTTACCACCTATCCCTTCACTCTTTATCTTTCTTTTCTCTTTTTTATTTATTTGGCTGCATCGCGTGTTAGTCTTGGCATGCAGGATCTTCGTTGCATTATGTGGAAACTTTTCTTGAGGCGCACAGACTCTCTAGCCGTGGCACCCAGGCTTAGTAGCAGCTTCATGGCATGTGGGATCTTAGCTCCTGGACCAGGGATCAAACGTGCATCCCCTGCCTTGCAAGGTGGGTTCTTAACCGCCAGACCACCAGGGAAGTCTGCCTTTATCTTTCTTAATGCTACCTAACCTTCCATATGCACTTGCTGTATCTCTGCAGTGAAGCTGTAATTGTTCCTGCCCTCTTTGTATTTCCTACAACTTATATCGCAACAGAATATATAAACTAGAGGCCAGCAAATGTTGTTGAATTAATACTCTATGGAATTGCGATAAAGATTTACTAAAAATCCATTTCTTAAGGAACTTGTATTAGATAAACATGTTTTAAGAGGGTCACACCGGTGCTTCTAGTAATAAATCACTTCCAAGATAACCAGAGAAAAGCAACTACCATTACCGAACTAAGACTGAATTTGTAAGACTCGCCTCCAAGAGATTAGTTGGGAATAAGCGCAAAGCTGGTGCCATACTAACTGGTCCTAAGTGGACTATAATTATCTTGGGATAAAAAATACTAGTCTGGAAGCTTGGTTCTCCTAAAGCAGGGAAAGACTGACACTTCTATGGGTCTCCCTGGTGGCTCAGATGGTAAAGAATTTGTCTGCAAGGCAGGAGACCTGGGTTTGATCCCTGGGTCAGGAAGATCCCCTGGAGAAGAGAATGGCTACCTACTCCAGTATTCTTGCCTGGAGAATTCCATGGACAGAGGAGCCTGGGGGGCTACAGTCCATGGGGTCACAAAGAGTTGGACATGACTGAGCAACTAACACTTTCACACTTCTATATATATTAGAGGAAGAAGGAGGAAGAGGAGAATACCATCATCCTCATTCTCATCGTCACCACCATCCCGGCTAACACATTACAGTGCTACTCTTAGCCGGACTCTATTCTAAGCACCTGACATGTTCACTCACTTAATACTCACAAAACTCTGAGAATCTGTAATTGGATTTTATAGATGAGAAAACTAAGTCACACTCAAAAAAATATGCAAGTGCCTAAGGTTACACAGCTATTAAATAGTAGAGCTGGGATGCAATAAATTCTCTTAAATGTTCAAAATATTTGTCCAGTACTAAATTACCTAGTGTTTTTGTCTCAAATTTTAGAGAAATTATCATTTGGAGAAAGATTTAAAAGAACTACTAATATCTAGAGCACACACTAAGGCACTCTCTCCCCATAACCTTGACGTTGCTGTCTTTTGAAGAATATTAGAAATCCGCGAACCCAACATGGCTTTCAAGAATGATAATCACTTAAGCCCTCTGAAGGCTCCTAGTGACCCATGGCAGATGCCCACACACAGGAGCCACACTGTGCAGGAAGCACTGTCTCTACCTGCTGCCAAAATTGGTCACAGCATCCCTACTCTGGTCTCTGCCACGGCTCAACTCTCCTTAAACACTGGGCAATTACATCTCCCTCTGTGTTCTCTCCAAATATCCAGATTCCTCAGTCCTTCCTGGCATAGAGCTGGTTAAGGAAGGGGAAGAAGACTGCAAGCGCTCTATACTTTATAAGATCCGATACCTTCATATTAAAGAGGTTTGTTCTATCTTTTTTACCATTTAAAGATGTAATTTAAAAAGCAAACATATCTCATCTAAGTTTCACGGAGCTTTTGGTCACAGCTGCTCTATAGAAGCTGCCCTTACCTTTTTTGCCTCTTTGCTCATTTTACTTAATTCAGAACTTAGTTGTCATTTTCAAATTCTCCATTCAATGATTAATGACCATACAAGTAGATACCTAATATCAGAATATAGGGAATGCAGAAAAGAGTATTAGCTCCAAAATTAATTACCAGTTGCGGGACTTTAGTTTCGCCAAGTTTCTTAACCATCAAATAAGAGAACAAATTTCCTTTCAATCTACAACACAGAATAAGACCATCAAAGCTTTTACCAGAGAGTTCAGGCATGAACCCTCTTCAATCTCCATTTCATAAGCCCAACTGAGATTCATAATGTTTTAGCTGGAAGGAGGTAGAGGAAAAACGTATTGATCTCTCTAAGTATTCTAAATTTTGTCTGTTTTTCCAATAAGATCACCAAATTACCTGGGATCAAATTTAAAGTAAGTTTATTTTACAAAATAAATTTATTTGGCATGTGAGCGTCACTACCCTAATCAGAGCATCTGAATTATAAGGACAGGATTCCAAATGACCCAGTGTGCATACTGAACTCCGGCTGACTTCATACATGGTTATTTCCGAGTCCACTCTGATCAGTCTTTCTCCCTCAGTGACTGAAAGGCTGTTTTGAGAACAGTGACTACTTAAAGAGATTCCTATCCAACGTACCTAAGTGGTTTATTAAATAAAAAGAAAGCTAAAGTAACATGTAGCTTTATGGCTGCATTTTCGCTTTTATGGCATTTGGGTCACAACTACAATTATCTTAGCTGTATCTTTGGCTGCAAATGCAAGCTCCATTGTTCCTGTGAGGAGATACAAAACCCTTTAGGACAATTCCTTTTATGATGTGTCTTTCTAGGAACTCTCTGACAAACAGCTAGAATTGGCTATACTGAAAAGAGTTTTAAATAATGAGGTTTATGCAGTAGCCAAAATGTACTAGAATTTTAGGGTGGAGCTGCAGAAAGAAAAAAGTCAGAGCATAATCCATGTGAGATAATGAGATGTATTTAAAATCTAATTTCCAGTAGTCTGAGAGTTACAAAACAAAATAAACTTTCAATCCATGCAGATGGAAGAAAATACTGGTATGAAGTCCTAAAAGGCAATATATTTCAAAAATAACATGAAGAGGAGCTCTCGTACGTAGTTAAGAACTGGTGACATATCCTACCTGAAAAAAAAATTAAATTCATACTCACTCAAATAGAGAAAGAAAATGCCCAAAGTTACTAGCTCTCAGACTGATGGACAGGTCTGCATATTCTAAACTACTTTTCTAGGTTTATATCCTCCTAACTCAGAAATGTAATCTGTTTACTCATTCAACATCTCTTGAGTATTTTCTGTGGCCAGGCACTGCGTATATTTTAGTGAGCTGAACGGGCTTATATTCTGATCAATTTAAATAGCCTCCTGCTGGGCTATAACAAAGCAAAAATAAATAAAAGCGAGTAAACAATCAGTAATGACTACTAACTAGTTCAATTAATAAGATCTGAAAGCCTTAAATAGGATATTTATTCCACCTGCTGAAAATTTAGACTTAAGTAGAACAGAAAATAAGATAACCTCTATGTAAACAAAGCTCTCCATGGAGGAATGCGAGAACTAGAAAATTCTTTGTTTTGCAGTTTCAGTTTGAGTAAGATAAGAAAGTTTACAAAGAAGCAGCGTGTTTTGCTCAGTAGATAAAACATTAATCTAACTGTTGGCCTAGAAATAACATATAAAATTATAAATTTGTCACATGAAAGCTTTAAGGAAACAAACTCACAACATTGGTTATTGGTGGATTCGGTTAGACTGTGGTTTTACCAGAATGTGGAAGAGAATGTTATGAGGATCCTTTTTTCAGTTTTGAACAGAAATTAAGTACCAGAACTTCTCCTTTACCTTCTGGAATGTAAGTCTAACACATGCTGAAATGACTGTCAGCCCTTATACATGTAGCTTAAGTCTCACAGCAATGCAAAATTACCAACACAAACACAGTGAAATGGGTTGCACATGATTATATACACTGGATCAGAAAACAATTTATTTCTCGCTTGTCAACACAAAAGCTTTAGCATCTAATCTGAAATTTTATGAATTCATAAAAAAATGCACACCTGATACAGAAGATCCCCAGTTAGACCCATCTACAAAGCACAAATAAATTATGCCAGCCATTTTTCACAACTGTCACTGAAAAAAATAACAACTGCAAAGCTTTAACTTAAGAATTTTGACTACATTAAAATACTTCTACTTGCAAAGTCTCACCATAACACTGTAACAAGAGACTAACTTTTCTTCAGAGAAATCAGATGCAAAAATCATAGAGAACCTAGAAATGAATTTCAATTTGAGGAGCTCAAGAGTTGCATGTGTAGTCTAGCCCGAATAAGACCTGAGGGACACATGATGTGGGCTTCCCAGGTGGTGCTAGTGGGGGAAAACCCGCCTATCAATGCAGGAGACACAGGAGACATGGGTTCAATCCCTAGATTGGGAAGATCCCCTGCAGGAGGGCATGGCAACCCACTCCAGTATTCTTGCCTGGAGAACCCCATGGACAGAGGAGCCTGGTGGGCTACAGTCCATAGGGTCGCAAAGAGTCGGACGGGACTGAAGGGACTTAGCACACTTGCAACATATGATGTAGCACCATGTTTCTAAGAGAAACTGCTGCTGCTGCTCAGTCGCTTCAGTCGTGTCCGACTCTGTGCAACTCCATAGAAGGCAGCCCACCAGGCTCCTCTGTTCCTGGGATTCTCCAGGCAAGAACACTGGAGTGGGTTGCCATTTCCTTCTCCAATGCATCAAAGTCAAAAGTGAAGTGAAGCCGCTCAGTCGTGCCTGACTCTTAGCGACCCCATGGACTGCAGCCCACCAGGCTCCTCCGTCCCTGGGATTTTCCAGGCAAGAGTACTGGAGTGGGGTGCCATCGCCTTCTCCTCTAAGAGAAACTAGGAAACCCAATAACTGCCTGTGTTCTGAAGGAGATGGAGGGAAGATAAAGAGAATCTAAGTGGAGGAACAATGAGTGAGTAGAGAAGATAAGTTTCTTACCAGTTTTCAAGTCTCCAAAGGTAATGGCTAGTATATGCGTTTAAACCCCAGGGCCTCAATGACAGAAACAGCCAGATGGCAAGTCTTGCTCTGTCAAGAGTAACCTTTCTGCTCTCCATCTATCAAAAGACTAAGTGCCACCAATATTCAATTCTGTCATCTCTTTCATGAAGCCTTTCTTAATTTTTCCCCAGGCAAAAAGTAGTCTCTCTAATTGATGTTCCTCCATAGAACTTCGTCCTGTTCAATGACAAGTGTTATGCTGCATATTTTATCACAGCTAGTTTAATCTCTTAATTCTCACGTGTGTGTGTGTGTGTGTGTGTGTGCGTGCGCCCACGCATGCGTGCATGCTCAGTCATGTCCAACTCTTTGCAACCCTATGGACTGTAGCCCACCAGGCTCTTCTGTCTGTGCTATTTCTCCAGGGAAGAATACTGGAGTGAGTTGCCATGCCCTCACCCAGGGGATCTTCCCAACCCAGGGATCATATCCACGTCTCTTGCATCTCCTGCACTGGCAGGCAGATTCTTTATCCCGAGAGCCATATGCAAAGCCCACGTTAGATTATAAGGTCATTATAATGAGTAAATGTTCATTCTTGAATAACTTACTATGCCTAGATCAGTAAATTGCACACACTACATGCTCAATAGAAATTTACCATTTGTGAAAGCATATGAAGGTTTGTTAAGGACATTTAAAAAAAGTCAAGAGGAGCACAGCAATTCTACTTCTAAGAATTTACCCTAAGGAAACATTCACAAAGACATACAAAGGTTTATGTGTGCAGAGGTTCATTACAACATTATTCATAACTATAATGATTATGAAGGCAATAATAAAAACAATTACCATGTATTGTGTCCTTATTTTAAGTCAAGCACTGTGAAAGCACTTTATCTATATTACCTCACTTAATTTTCATAGCTGCCCTATAAGAAAAATATTATTATATAAGCTCAGAGAAGTTTAAGGTAACTGTCCAAGGTCAAACAACTGGTATAAGATGGAGCTAGAATTTGAACCCCAAAGGTCTGACTCCAAAGTCTATATTCTTACTATATGTGTGGGTGCATGTCAAGTAGCTTCAGTCATGTCCAGCTCTTTGGGACCCCAAGCACTGTAGCCCACCAGGCTTCTCTGTCCACGGGATTCTCCAGACATTACTACAGTGGGTTGCCATGCTCTCCCCCAGAGGATCTGCCCGACCCAGGGACAGAACCATGTCTCACACATCCATCCTCACTTAACACTCGTAAGAACCCTCTAAGGTCAGCAGTATTACTGTCCCCATTCTACAGATAAGGAAACTGGGACACAAAGGTTAAGAAACTGATCAGAGATCACATAGACAAGAAATGGTAAGCCCTGTATTTAAACCTAGACAGTCTATCTCTATTTCCTATTGAAAAGAGCAAATGACTAGAACCTACCTATTCAAAGACTGGCTTAAATATAAATATTTATGAATATATGAATGAAGAAGCAAAATATAAAGGGCAAAAAGGCAGGGACTGCCAGTATCTCCATTTCTCCAAATTATTCCATCAGAATATACACATCATTTATCCTTTATTTTTACACATGAAGTTTATTTCTGTATCATATACATTCTAGAAAAGATAGCATGGAATAAGAGAAAAAGCACATGGAAGGAGAATCAGAAGACCCGAGTTTCAGATCCAAGCTACCACCTATTATCTTGGTGACATTAGTCAAAATCATAACCTCTCTGAGCCCTTGTTTTTCCTTCTATAATAAGAGTTCAGATGGAGTTTCTTCTTGGAATCAATATTCTATATAATCTCATGATAGTAGAGAAGATAACTTTTGTTCAAGTCAACACTTAAATTGGCCAATTAATAAACAATATACAGTTCAGGTAAGAGCTTAAAAAAAAAAAAAAAAAACTTCAATGGAGTTTTAACAAAATTTATATGTTGTCCAGATAAAGTACCCTAAACATCTACTTCCAAATGCTTACTACACCAGCATTAATTACAAGATTATTCTTGATCTGCTTGCAATATGACTGGAGATGTAAAAGTATCCACATGCAGAGTTCAGCACCAATATGGACATAACAACTTGAGTTGTCTCTACTCATTTACCCCTAGCCTTCTGCTCCCCACCCCCAATCAAATGGTAAGAGCAAAATAAATTTCACATCTCTACAAACCATCTCCAGTCTAAGCCTCTGGTGCTGATTTCTGCCCCAAACTTTAATACTGTAGCTCTATTTACTGGATGTTTCTCCTTTAATTGGCATTTTTCCAAGTCAGGTCCAGTCACAGTTAATTTCTCCAACATCCTGGTTCTCTACTTCAGGCTGTCACTAACTCCTAATGTTTCTTCTACTGGATCGTGGGCTCTATTTAGCCGAGGCAACATATGCACACGATACGTGCACCATCCCCTATCCTTTCACCCATGACAGACATCACTAACAGATCACAGAACTCCCTCGACTGAGCCCAGACACGGCTCTACAATCCATACTATCATAGCACTCCAAGGAGCCACAGCCATTGGCTGGAGCTGGGATGTAAGACGAAACCCAGTTCTCATCCCTGGTCTCCACACTGTTAACCATGACTAGTCCTGTCTCTTTTCTACAAGCCAGTCATCATGGCACGACTGCACTACTGCAACAGTCCTCTAACCAGACTCTCCAGCTTATCCTTGCATCGTCTCTCTCCAGCCCAGTCGTCCTCAGTGGCTCCGCATTGTCTGTCTGCAGGGAAAATAAAAAACATGGCCACCTCTGTCAGATGTTCAGGAACCTCTACAATTTGGCCCAATCATCCTTTCTAGGCCTGTCTCTCATAAGTCTCCAATATCAGACCCTTCCAAATATTTCTGTTTCTAAACTCTTTCATCAAATGAAATCTTGGGCAAAAAAAAAAAAAAAAAAACAGTGAGTTCAAATGACAAAAACATCACTGCCTGGGCTGAAACAGACCTAATGGTCCAGCAGCAGCATGCTACTCGGGGGGCCCTTTGGCTGCTCAGAAGGGGCTGAGGCTCTTCTGTGACCCACCACCAAGAACCAACCGCAGCCATGCTGGCTAGAGAACATGAGGATCCAAATTAAACTCCTAACCAGCACTGATTTATAAGCTCTTCTCAGACGACAAAACAAACCCAGGGCAGAACTAATCAAAAGAGCCCAAACACTTAAGACCAGAGTCTAGTAAAACACACAGACCTCCCCCCTCCCCATACATAAATTTAACATGATTTCCTTCTGCTCTGAAAATGTCAGTGCTCAGCAAGGGACAGGACAAGGTTAAGAGAATCTGACAGGAAGGATTGGATGGAGTTGAAAGCTGAAGTCCTGCAAGTTTATCTACACAAGCAGCACAAGTTCTCCTGGCATATTCCCAACTCAGCCCAACGCCCTGCAGCAACATAAGAGCAATAATTTTTTTAAACACCCTCATTCTGTCCTACCACATCTCATAATGTGTAAAGCCCAGCTGGATGGTGTGTAGGACTTTGTCAAGCTGTCTTCCATCTTTAGCTTTTCCTCCATTCCTAACAACTGAGCTGGCGAGCACTTAAGTTGCTGATGTTTATTTACATCCTGGTTTTTTATTATTCTTTCCAGGAAGCATTTCCTGTTGACAGGGGCCAGGGGCAGGGATGCCATTTGTCAGAGTTTCTTTCACCATGGTGCTCCTCACCCTACCAGAAGCTAAGAACAAGGGACCCTCTTGCTTTACCTCCCAAATGCTCAAGTATTTCTTTACTCAGTTATTTTTGGTTGCACTTCCATTTTATTTATTTATATTTGGAATTCTAAATTTACAAAGAAAATGCGTCTAACTGATTTCTCTGAAAATATAATCTGAAATTTTCTTCATTAGATTTTGTGGATGTCCTTTCTTTTTATCCCACATTCAGTACAGTATCTGTTGGTCATCACCACTGGAAACAGATATCACCTCTGATGAATCCTTTGGCTCATATGAATCTTATTATCTTAAAAAGTTCCTCTTCCTAGAAATCCTCAGTTTGCAAGCTAGACAGTGACACAGAAAACACAGTCCCCTCTCAAATAGCCACGTGTAGTTTAGCATTATCCCAGACAGCCTTTTTAATCCCACATTGATGCATTGGGCTTCCCAAGTGGCACAGTGGTAAAGAATCCTTCTGCAGTTCAAGCAACTTGGGAGACTCAGGTTTGATCCCTGAGTCAGGAAGATCCCTTGGAGAAGGAAACAGCAGCTTACTCCAGTATTCTTGCTGGGGAAATCCCATGGACAGAGGAACCTGGTGGGCTACAGTCTATGGGGTCACAAAGAGTCAGACACAACTAAACTTGAGCATGCATGTGGCAGGACTTGTCTTCAGACATTTTGGGCTTAGGGACTGTAAATGAATGTCAATGTGAGAATAAGCAAGACGGGTAAATTTTATAATACATCACAAAATCAACTCTAAATAATTTTAGGAACCCACTGTCAAAAGACATTCCACAAAGATTCTTTTCTGTTGGGGTGAATAATGAGCTGACCAGCATTCTTTTGGAACTCCACTTTTCCTTGGCTTCTTTGGGATGAATAGAAGCTGACAGGGAGAGGCCTAGATTGGGCCAGATGGGGAGATGGACTTGCCTTTGGAGTCCTCCAGAACCCATCATGTTTCAAGAGGACTTTATATTTTGTTTGTCATTAAATTGCTCTAGTTTGGGGCATTCCTGGCAGTCTATGGTTAAGAGTTTGCCGTCCAATGCAGGGAATGTGGGTGTGATCCCTGGTCAAGGAACTAAGATCCTTCTTGCCTTGCAGCTAAAAAACCAAAACATAAAACAGAAGCAATATTGTAACGAATTCAATAAAGACTTTTAAAAAATTGTTCAGGTTTGGGTTAATGACCATTACTAGAAACAACTGCTAGCAAACTCTTCAAAGTAATTCCTTCTATCTGATTAGATGATGTACAGCCCTATTTATCCCCTACCTTTTCAGGGGAAAATACCTATAGATTCATTCAAAAGCCAAAAGATAGAAGAAAATTGAGGGTACCTAAATAAAATGAGTGTGAAAGTGAATTCACTCAATCGTGTCTGACTCTTTGCGACCCCATGGACTGTAGCCTACCTCGCTCCTCTGTCCATGGGATTTTCCAGGCAAGAGTACTGGAGTGGGTTGCCATTTCCTTCTCCAGAGGATCTTCCTGACCCAGGGATCGAACCTGGGTCTCCCGCATTGTAGGCATACACTTTATCGTCTGAGCCACCAGGGGAGTCATAGAAATATACATTTTCAATGCAACACCAACCTGAGCCAGGGGTATGGATAAGTAAAACTATGCTCGCCACCAATACATCTATCCATGATAGACTGCTATTAACAATCCAAACTTCTAAGCAAAAGACACCTGGCTTACTCGTAATGTTGCAGAGCATCAGCCCCTCTCAGAGCTTCTTCCTAGCATACATCTCACTCCCCTCCTTCACCATTACATTCACCCATTCAAGAACCTAATGAGACTGACATAAAGCGGAAAGCAGGTGTGTACAATATGTTGTTTGCATCTCCCCACTTGGAGTTATTAGCACCTCCCATCACTCAATTTGGCAGGTCCATTTTAATATTAGCATCACACACAAGCTGCATCCTTGAGAAAGGAGGCTGTTTCAGACTTTTCTGGTGAACTATTACTCAGATAATAGAACAGTTATTTCATGTCATTATAAAATTAAACTTTACCTTTGGGTCTTGGAAAGGCTAACAATTCAACTTCCCTTTTTGACATGCAGGAAGACAAGATTCTTCTGACATGAAAATAGGAAAGGGCATTTGTAAGCACACTGACAGTTTTACTAGGCCGCTCAGGGCAGTGTATTATTTTTTCCAACTGTATAAGCATATGTACACTAATATACTTTTAAACACTGTACCATATTACCCATGTGAAGAAAGCTGAACTCCCTTTCTTTACTGCCATGCTACAATAGCTTTACATCTCACTGTGTACCTCTAAAGTAGGTTTCAGAATTATTCACAAAGTCAACTGCATATTATGGCTGAGCTTTGAACAACAGTTTTGTCCATTACACACAACTACAACCCGTTTAAAAAGAAAGACATCCGACAAAGTGGGGCATGAAAAATAAAATTAATATAATGCTCTGTTTCCTTTTATACAACCTTATGTATTTTGAGGGATTTCTTCAGAAATGTATTCAAAAGAAGGGAGCATTCATTTTTGGAAGTTAATTACATTTTATTAAGTTTCAAGTTTCACGGGAACTCAGTTTGAGTGGTTAGGTTGTGCTTGAGGACTGAAAAGAGAAATCACACCCAGAATTATTTGTTAAAGGTGAGGTGGGTTCATACCACCTCTGATATTTCTAGATAAGCTTTACCAGAACAGAGATGCTGTGAGTAAAATGATCACTATTAGAAGTTTTCTAAGTTTGCTAATAAAGATGGCAAATTACCAGGCTGAAATCTGTCATTTGTTAATCAAATTGAATAGTAATTCCTTCCTGCAGGCACATGGAGAAGACAAATTATCAATTTCTGTAAATCATAATTAGTTCAGAGGCAGATTCCAATTCTCCAAAAGATTAGCTCAGTGTAGTTTAAATGAAAGACACTCGGTTACCATACACACTGTAGAAAACCTGAGCCTTCAACTGAGGTACTTGAAATCTTGGATTATGACCACTTGAAGGTTTGCGGTAATAATTCAAAATGCTTTTACTTTGTTCTCTTCGCTGAGGCCAATTTTCACTAAGTATGCAGGCAAGGGACTGTGCAGAGAAGTGCTCACCGCAGTTCTCATCTGTGCTGTTTGTCCCCCAATGTGGATGGATGCCTTGGCTGTCACTGAGGCTCCGGGCCCTTTCCAACCTTTAATTTTCTTTAAGAGTGGATAAGCGTCCTGAGCAAAGCGGCTCACCACTGCACTTGAGGTGCTTACTTAAAAAGAAATAAAACATGATTAATTTCAAGGGCTTTACAATTAAAAATATACGATAGGAGGGTTATCTGGGCAATTTAACTACATCGGGAAGGGTCACAGGGCTATGAAGTTTGAGAAACTCTCAGTGAGCCTCAGCGCATGGATTCACTGTCCCTGGTAGCATCTTAGATTATTAAAAGGGACATGCTAATGTGACATTTTACTATTACAAAGGAAACTCAGTACTAAAATTAGAGCATAAATCAGGCAGATATGCTTCCAGACATGCAATCAACTCTGTCTTCCACTCATTTTCTTCTACGCATCAAGGAGTTATATTAAATTTCATTTTGTATTTATTTGTTAACTATGTGTGGCCCTCCTTCCTAAGTTCAATGCGAGGAACAAAAATTTAGCTACATTCTCATAAAACATCCCAGTAAAGATGAAGTTTAATGCAGACAAAGGTGGACGATTATGGCGTCACAAAAATATACTTTCCAAATCAAGACTAAAATATAAACCTATTAGTTTTGAATATTTACCCAGATTGCATTTCATATGCGAGAAAGCTCTCCTTTTTATGGCAAGAAAGTATCTACACCCATAAAACAGTAAGATTTGTCTTGGAAAAAGAGCCTGACAGCCCAACCAATTCTGTTCCCAAAACAATGGCTAGTTCGCGGGTGTAAACGGCAGACAACATAAAGTAAATCACTGTCATGAAATAATAATTAGCATTGTAAAAATAACCTCCACTGCCTCAGCTGACTAATGCACAATCCCTGCTCAAGCCCATATTTCAAGTCTGAAAGTCACCAAATGAAATTAGCACTTTGGTTCCAAAGGCGGATTCTGTTGGTATTTTTGCCTGGAAGGAAAGGGAAACCATTTCAGACCTTCTCACTAATCCAAAATAGCAAAAACTTGTCATCTTTGTGGCTTAAACGGAAAGCTGTTCCAGGACTTGGCAGAGAAGTTCACAGTTCAGTCCAACAACATTCTCCTCCCTCTCGTCCCCATCCCACTGGTCTAGGTCCTCCCATCAGCAGAGGGATTAATGATGCATTTCTCGCTCAGACGGTACATGTCCACAGAACTGTGAGGCTGGGCAGTTCGGTGACAGAGTCCTTAATTACAAGGTCAAAATCATGGGCGTGACACCCACGTGGACCAATTTGTTTTCATCTGTTTCACTGCCCTACCATCTTTAGTGCTAGCCAGCCAATCACAGTCGCATGCTGTTGGTCAAAGGGTGATTCGGGAAGTGCATGAAAATGGTTCAGCAGATCCCAGTCACCAAAGGGAGGGAAGGAAGATGGGAGGAGGGGAAGAACCAGAGAGAGAGGAAGGACCCTGCAAAATCCTAAAAGTGCTCTGCCTTCCTGTCTCAGAGCCTATGACCACTATCTTTCTATTTAAAAGGACAACATATTCAGGCCATATATATTTAAACATCAAACAAGGATACACAGTGATAACAAGAATGGCTAGCTAGCTAATTTATTCTGAGGTTGCCCTATACTAACTTTCAAAAAATTAACTAAATCTATACAAAATTAAACAATGCTTATGAATTAAACACTATATTTCATGCCTTAAAAGAACTCAGCACATTAGCAATTAGCATTTTCTTTGTTTTGAATTCATTGAATTTATATCACCCTTCCACACTGTTTAGCTAAAGCAAACAAAAACAAGAAAATCACATTATTCTTTCTAAGCCATATAAAAGTGATCTGGAAAGTCACGTTTAAAATCGCTATCATGGATTAGCTTAAGGCAATTATTTCACTTGCTGCATTCTTTTACGAGAAGTTTAAAAAAAAAAAAAAATCAAGCTTCTTGCCTAACAAGAAAAATGAAATCCCATTAGTTGTGTCTCCAGTGTATATTAACATTCCTTTTGTTTAGAAAGGTTAATATCCCCCAAATAAAGGAGCATACAGTGCCTGTTAAAATAATTACATCATGACATTTTAGAAAGGTTGGCAGATAGACGTGGTTCCAAGCAAAGAAACAAACAAAAGTAAAAGCGAGTACTTTTTAAAATATCCATGACTTCAAAAAATGGAAAGCACTGGAAATTCCACCATGTTCGCAATTTCCTGCCAGCTTGTCTGAGGTCTGGTATTTGGCTTTTCTCCCTCGTCCTCAATATCTTTCTGTCATAGAAACTTAGGAAGGTGTATCTTCATGCTCTAAATCAGATGCTCTATTATCAGAAAAGGAAACCATAAATCTGACAACAAGAGTTTCACAACAGATAGGTGGCTGAGAGCATGATGTACCAACATAAGCCCAAGTGTTTCACGGCCACTTGGGAGTCCCGAAGGACAGTATTTAATGTCCTTAAAGAAAAAATAGCTTTTCTATTCTAGGCAAGTTGATCTGAAGGCCCAGCATCAGTAAGACTGAAATCAGAGAACAATTTAAGTCTCCAAACTCACTCCTCTAAGACCTGAAAGAAAATACTTTCAATTGTATGCAAATAAATATGGCACTCTGACTCTGATGCCTGGGGCAGAAAGACGCAATTCTCCACATAAGTAAAACAAATTATTAATCTGTCAAACCTCTGGATTTAGCAAACATTTTAAAATCAAAAATAGGCACAACAGTATAAAACCTAACTGGCTCTCCCTCTCTCCTTCTCTAGGGCATGAAAGCCCCTGTGGAGCTCTAGAATAGGGTGCCCTGTTCTTCCACTGCTCCCAGGGAGACAGTCAGTAAAACAGGCAAGACAAAGGTGAGGAGAAAAACAATGGTTTTCCCCACCACCACTTAAACCAAAGAAAGCTTCCTCAGTTAATGATGCCTCAGCCTCTGGACAGCAGGTCAGTGAATCTAATTGAACAAGTGCTTTAAGAGGCTTATTAATATTCCCAAAAGTCACAGAATGTTTAACAACAGAAATTCCCAATAACACCCATAACAAATTGTACATGTACAGTGGTGAAAAGGATGCTACCTAAGGAATCCAGGAAAAAAAACGCATAAAAAAAAATTACAGGTCCCTAAGTTACCATAACAAAAATTCCCAAATAGTATAAATCTACAGAAGGGAATTCAGTGCAACATCTCAGCCGAGAGTCTCACTACAAACCTTAAAGGAAAGTCTATCTCGGCTTCGTACAAAGGGCAGATATCCCTTCGGCACAGGGCTTTTCAGCATTGAATGATGCCACTGCGTCCCCAGCTCATGCAAATACAGCGCCCTGCACGCAAGAAGCAATCCCTGCACACTTGTTGAATGAACGAACGAATGAACAATTTATATGGAATAGTCTTCCAAAACAGCCTCTAGCACCTCTAAATTGACACAGGCCATGTAGAGTGCTGGCTGAAATAGATGTATTAATTTTTTTCCCCCAGAAGCCAGAAAAGAGCACATCTCCAGGAGAGAAAAAAACCACTAACAACAAGAGAGTGAGCAAAGTAAATTCATTTCTCTTCCATATTCAAGGAGCATGTTTTTCTTAATAAGAAGAGAGAAAATGATGATGATGGTGGTGGTGGTGGTGGTGATGACGGGAAACACACAGCATTTGTTTCGTGCTGGGCACTGTTTGAAGTATCTTACGCGAATTAACTAGTTTCACCCACTCAGTTGCCTATGGACAGCAAGGAGATCAAACCACTCAATCCTAAAGGATATCCAACTCTAAATGTTCATTGGAAGGAAAGATTGAAAGCAGGAGCAAAAGAGGGCAACAGAGGATGAGATGGTAAGATGGCATCACTGACTCGATCGACATGACTTTGAGCAAACTGTGAGAGACACTGAAAGACAGGCAAGCCTGGTGTGCTGCAGTTCATGGGGTTTCATTCAGTCAGACACGACTTAGAGACTGACCAACAACAACTGCCTATGAAACTGGTATTATTATGCCCATCTTTCGGCTGAGTTGAGACAGAACTAAGTTTCGTTCAGCTAGTGCCTGGCACAGCCAGTCTGCAAGGCCAGACAGCGCCAGAGCGTGTTACACTATTTGTAACAGCTCTGGTTCAACAGAACTTGCTGTGATGATGGGACTGTCAACATCTGCACTGTCCAATACAAAAGCCACTAGTCATGTGTAGCTACTGAGCCTTTGGGGTGTCACAAGAGCAACTGGGGAACTGAAGTTTTCATTTTACTTAAGTCTAAGTGTAAATAGCCACTGCTACTTACACTTCAGTTTCATTCTATAACATAGACAATGTTCAGCTAATGAAATATAAGATGCTGTAGATGTCACCCTTGGTGAAATCATCTCTTAGAAATCTTCTGCCTCTGAGTTCACAAGTCAAAGTTCCATAACTACTCATTTTGCCATAAAAGTGATAAAAGTATTCTGACATACATAGAGTCTTTGATAATTTGTAAGTGTCATCTATATTTCCTGCAAGCATATGTGTTTGTTGGTGGCAGGTGACAGAGTCAACAGAAATTATTTTCATTCTAAGTAGTATTTCTCAAATAATCTTCCAGGAATCTTTCATCTAATTCATTCAAAAATATTACCGAGCAACTACTGTAGGCTATGATGAGGAGAAACACAAAATATTACAAAAGCACACGGTTATTGCTGTTTGGTCACTAAGTCACGTCCGACTCTTTGTGACCCTGTGGACTGTAGAGTCCTTCATTATCTCCCAGGGTTTGCTCAGATTCATGTCCATTGGGTCGGTGATACCATCCAAACATCTCATCCTCTGCTGCCCTCTTCACCTTTTGCATTCAATCTTTCCCAGTATCAGGGTCTTTTTCAAAGAGTTGGCTCTTCTTATCAGAAGCAAAGATGTACAAAAGTTATACTCACATACTACATACCCATTTTTTTTTTGGTCCAAAATTTGACACTTAGTATATATCCAGTAAGTGCCTCATTTCATTTGGATCTTTGTGATGGTCTTTGTCCCGGGCTTCCTTCTCTAGTATTGCCCCTTTAAAATCCATCTTTCACAAAACTCTTAGAATGAATTTCCTAAAATGTAGATCTGACCTGGGTACACTTCCGGTTAAAATCCTTCAGTGAGTTCTCATTCTTATAAAATCCAAGCTCCTTGGTATGGTACCTCCTGGACACAGTAACTTAGCCAGGGATGATCTTTCTAGCCCCATCACTCACTTGAATCTTGTTTATATGTTTGTAGACCTTAATTTTTTCAAGGAACCCTACACTGTATATCTCCAGAATTGAGCACAATAGTTCTCAGGCAGTAGGCATGAAGAGACACTTATTGAACTAAATAAAATATAAGAAAAATGATAATGACAGATGGAAGTTATATTTGCCATAATGGATACAAAGAACTTGTAGACTGCTCTGGGCTGACAAGAAAAGGAATAAAGAATAAATCGGGAAGACATTCTAAGGGGCACGTGAGCTACAGTAAATTTTAAGCAAAGGGAATATCACAAACATTATCAATTATCAGCTCATGTCATATAACAGGAGTCAAGAGAATAAAACATCTACCCCATTTTTTCCCATGCCATCCGCTTTTACCCACTGCCTTTCTAGATACCATCCAGCTCATCTCCAAGAAAGCAGGGTTTTTTCTCCTATAATGAGAGCACAGAGTCCACATCACTGAGGGTTCCAAGTGGATAGGCACTGGGTGTTAAAGGTTGGCACCTATTTTGAATA
This sequence comes from Budorcas taxicolor, assembly GCF_023091745.1. Classification (NCBI taxonomy): domain Eukaryota; kingdom Metazoa; phylum Chordata; class Mammalia; order Artiodactyla; family Bovidae; genus Budorcas; species Budorcas taxicolor. The sequence continues at coordinate 25,368,870 of NC_068924.1, forward strand.
CTCTCTTTAACTTCTTGCTTCCTGGCTTCATGTAGTAAGCAGAGCTAGAAAAGGCTTCATCTCTTGAGGCAGACTGGCTGTCCAATTTGTACTCACTTTCACTTTGGAGCTCTAGCTGTTCCTTCAGTCTCAGTTTGTCTTTAGTGTGGTTGCCAAAAAGCAGTGAGATTCCAAGATTAAGACTTGGAACAGACAGAGGAGTTGCAGGCATCCCTTGGGTTCAAGCCTAAACCTCCGATCCTATCCAGCTTCTATCAGAGCTCTGCACTGAGTCTCGGGTACTAGTACTTAAGATTCCCATCCTGTACCTTCTTGCTCTGGAAAGAGAGGGTAGTAAGTGGATGAAGTGATTGACAGGACAGGGTCTGAACCTACCTGGGTCCCTGGATATCTCATCCCAGTCTCTAACGACTAGGAAGAACTGAGGGTTCAATTTGTAAGGATTGTAGAGTGAAGGCAAAAAGAAGATGAGGCTAGATAACTAGATTTGGTTCAGACTGACTACCAATCTAAGTAAATTTCAGTCTCTAGGTCAAAGCCGTGATGGGTTCTTCGTTTATTTAGAATCATGAACTGGACAGAAAAAGCCTAGTGCATATCATATAGTCAATAATTAATAAATATTTAATCTGGCAGCTACATCTAACCTGACCTGAAAGCAGAGGAGACTGAAAACATCAAGGGAAACACTCACGAGGCTTTTATAATCTGGTGTGAAGAAAGACTTCTTAAATTATTGAAGAGGGTTAACCGTTTTATAAAAGGAAAGTATCATTTACTGAGGACCCACTATGTGCAACCATTATGCTGATCATTATTTTTCTTAGCCTTCACAAGTCTACAAACTAAGCATGATGATTCACGCTTTCAAATTAAAAAAATGAAGGCCCCGAGAACGTATAACTTACCCAAGGACTCGCAGCTGATAGGAGATAAGCAAGCTTAGATCTATCTGCAGTCTCAAACCAAGGACTCTTAAGTACCCAGGCAATCCTGATTCTCAAGTCTTGGGAATCAACTGCTCAACGCAGGACAAGGGGGAGGATCAAGAAATACTATGAGGCTTCTGAGCATTTTCTGATGGACCTTTCAGTTAAGTGGGCCAACAGTTTCTAAACCTGACTGTATAAAGGGCCTTGATCAAAGTACTGGAGACACAAACTTTAATGTGACATAATCTCGGCCTGTAAGGGATTTGCAAGTGGCCAGATAATTACAATTTAAGATAAATTAAACCCTAAATAGCAACAGGGAGGTCATGAGAAAAAGCACGTTTATGTGCATAAGAAATTTCCCTGGGAACTATAGCACTATGGTAACTAGAATTTTTCAAAAATACTGAAATTAAAGATAACCACCTCAGAGTCTCCAGAGTGTTTCTCGATATCATTAAAACGAAGAACTCTCTACAAATTAGTGATCATTAACTTAATTATAACATATTATGCATTCATTTTATTCACCGCCAATACACTGCAGAAAGGATTTCCCTAAACATCTCTAATGTATCCACCTATGTCAGTTAAAAGGAATCGTGTCCGTGCTAATTTCCCTTCTACTTGAACAAAAACACTCCTATGCATCTTGGAGAAGTATAATTTGGTGAAATGATACTAATTGAAATTATCAAACTACAAACCCCCAAACTTTCTGCATTTTCCATCCAGAACGGAAAGATAAGGAAATAATTAATTCAAAGGTCATCTCAAGAGAAATCAAGTGATAGGCAAACTACCTAGAAATCAAAAACTAAACCGATTTAATTCAGCTTCAGATCTCACGCTTGCACACGCACACACACACACACACACACACAGTCACATGCACAAACTCAGAAAGTGGGTTAATCACTAAATTATTCTCTTATACCTTGTGAATTTTTACAACTCTCTTCCTGAAGTACATTATTTGTTATATAACTCACATGGGAGAAGCAGTTACTATGCCCATTTTATAAAATAAGAAATGAGGGCAGTAAGGCCAAGCAACTTGACCTAAATAACCTGTGATTTTGGCAGAGCTGACAAGTCAATATAAAAGGATTAACAATTCTGATGCTTCTAATATCTCCAAAAGCAAAACTACAGGCAGAAAGGACAAATTTCCTCCATGAAAGCAGAAGGCATTTATGAATGTACCATATACTGGCCATACTTAACACAGACCCTGGCAAGAAACGTGGCCTTGATAAATAGTTTCTGAATGAATAGATGGACAAATAAGAAAATGTCAATGAATGATGCATCTAATGAATGGTATAGTTACTGTTTTTAAAAAATGGAGCTATAAAGCATAGTTTTTTTGGTAAGTAGCACTTATAGAAAAAATAGCAGTCCACATAAAATCCCAAAGTGACCCCTACCTAGTAGTATATAAGAAATGACACCACTGTTCAGGAACTACTCCTTTTAAACTCAAAAAATGTTGGCAGCTTTTGTAACTTTAATGTACTACCATTAAAAGACACACACACAAACCGGAGATAAATGGATGTTATAACAGGCTTAAGAAAAAAAAAAACCACATAATTACCTAAAAAAGAAAAAAAAAGTATGTATTTTCAGCAATGTATCCATTCTTTGTATTCTACAATTCAAACAGGATGGGTATTATAACCAAAAGGGGAAAAGAATGTATTCCAACCATGTTATAATAGTACAATGCAAACATTTTTGTAATCCCTTTTTGGAATTCTAATGTTAGCTTACAAAAATCAACTGGCTTTTAGGAGAACCTTACAAATAATACAACTGTGAGGGAAATTTAATATATGCTTTCTTCTCCCCTCCTGGCACAAACTCACAACATGACAATGGAGAGGACCTGCTCAGGAGCCCCCATTGGAGGTGTGGGCAAAAGCCCACCTGGAAGGGCTTTCCTCTGCTTGCCTGGCCCCGCACCTCATTCAGGTTTCACATAGTACAAACAGAGAGACGTGTAATATGTCGACTTTGCTCTATTAATACCGGGAAAATAAACAAAAGGAAAAGGATTTTCCTGTAAGAAGACCTTTCAGCACCAGGTTCGTTCATTCATTTTAAAATGTCTACTGAATTTCTATTGTGTTGAAGGTGAAGTGCCAGGAACTGAGTCTTATATTCTTGCAAATTTCCCTGTCATAGCTTCATAAAAATCCACATAAGCCATAAAGAAATGCCACAGGGTTCAACGGCAAAGGTTATCACAGACTAACTCAGACAGCTTGCCCTTAGTTGCCCCTCCATCCTCAAGCTGTGATGTCCAGCATGTCACCTAACTATTCTGAGCCCTGTTATCCTTTCTGTTAAATGGGGCCCAAAAGATTGTCTCTCTCAAAAAGTACGTTGAGAAGATTAATAAAATATCTTAGTAAAGTACCTGGCACATAGCAAGCGATCTGTGAATGAGGGCTGGCTGTGTGTCACGTGACATGAGTGCCATGTCCCTTGAGTCACACTCAGATGAGTACATAGTAGGTTCCACTTGCAGTAAACACTGAGGACACAGAAACAAAATAGCAAAAGCCCACCTTCCTGGAGCTTACAGTCTAGTATAAGAGAAAGATGCTAAAGAAATCAGTGGATTATAGGTAACAGCCATAAGAATGTATTTTTCCTAGCAACCTTATTAAGGTATAACTGACACACAGTCAACTCCATATATGTAATATACATGGAGCTGACATACATAACACAGCTGTGAAACCATCACCACTATCCAGATAATGAACTGATGCACCGGCCCCTGAATGTCCTTGGACACACTCGGAATCCCTCCTGCTGGGACCACCACCTCCCCATCACCTCTCAGTCATTAACCCATTTCTTTTTCCCCTCATTGTAGTTTCTTTTGCATTTTTCTAGAATTCTGTATAACAGGAATCATAGAATATGTACTCTTTTTACCTGGCTTATTTCACTCAGAGCAATTACACTGAGATTCATTCATGTCGTTGTTTAGTCGCTAAGCCATGTCTCTTTTGCTACCCCATGGACTGTAGCCCATCAGGCTCTTCTGTCCACGGGACTTCCCAGGCAAGAATACTGGAGTGGGTTGCATTTCCTTCTGCAGGGGATCTTCTCCTCCCAGGGATCAAACCCACATCTTCCGCTTGGATTCTTTACCCACTGAGCCACCTGGAAAATTCTCATTCATATTTCATCAGTAATTTTAAAACACACAGGACAAAAGGGTCATCTCATCTACTCCACCACACACAAAACTGTACCTTTTGCTTCAAATCTCATCTCTCCCACTAAATTCACCCCCTTTAAACCCTGAGGAGTACAAATCAATCTAGAATTAACCACCTTGCAAAAGGTTTGCCTCCCAAATACAACACGTGGAATACTTTCTCCCCAACGTTCAGTGTTTCAGATCCCCTTTGGGTATCTCATACGGACCACTCTTTTTACTGTCAGAGCAGAAGGAGAAATGTTTTTTGTTTCTCACATCAAGTAGGCAAAACTAAGATGAGTAATCTTGAATCAATCATCAAAGCAGACTCTCAGAATAGCTCTGTATACATATATGCATTACCACTTAAAAAAATATTACAAAATGAGAGACAATCTGTATGGTTTGTCATAAAATGGTTGGGATTTTTAAGAAACTATTCCATCAATGTTCTAGGATCTAAAATATTATTCCTATGAAGACTGACTATTTTCTAGCTGAGTGCTCAAGTACACTGCTCAAAGGCATGGGCTTCCGATAGACAACTAGGTAATGTCAGGATATAAAATCTGGATTAAAAATTCTTTCAACATGAAATTTCTTATAGTTCTAACTAGTGTCATATACCAAGGTGAGATGATACATTTCAAGAACTAAGTACAATGGTTGGTACATGACAGGTACCTCAATAGAGGATCAGCTCAAAGTAAAGGCAAGACACAGTCATACTGCAAACCTCCTTAGAGAAATGGGTCCCTTTCTTGATTACAATGAATCCTGCATTTTCATTGACTGTCTTTTTTCTGCCCCCACTGCGGTGGGATGCAGAACTTCCCCAACGAGGGATTTAATCTACGTCCTACAGTGGAAGCATGGAGTCTTAACCGCTGGACCACCAGGGAAGTCTGTGGATCCTACATTTTCAGTCATTCTAAAAAATCGCACGTCCCCCATGTATTCACTCCTGAGCTAGATGGCCAATAAGTAATTTATTGAGTGCTTCCTGTGCCTAGCACTGAATAGGGCTCTTCTAAGCACAAGTAAGACAAAATGCTTCCAGGTGGTAAAGTGGTAAAGAATCCACATGCCGTGCAAGAGATGAAAGAGATTTGGGTTCGATCCCTGGGTTAGAAAATCCCCCCGAGAAGGAAATGGCAACCCGCTCCAGTAGTCTCACCTGGAAAATTCCAAGGACAGAGGAGTCTGGTGGGGTTGCAAAGAGTTGAACACAACTGAGCGCACGCACACACAGACACACATAAGACAAAATGATCCTGACTCAAACTTTGTTGAATGCTCCAAATTTCTTTAGTTTCAACACACACACACACACTGGCTTTGTACTGTTCCAAACACAATTCTTCTAGTAGGGTTAAGTTTGAGACTCTCAAAAATAAGTCATACACTAAAAAGTGTAGCAGGATCTTTCAGTTCCTTGGTCTCTTTCACTCAAACTTATTTTGAGAGGCTTGGAATAACAACCACGTTAATGGCTGGATCTGTTGTTGTTTGTTGGGTACCTACATCATGCCCAGCACTGCTATGTCAGCTGGCTAAGAAGATTAATCACACAGAGAAGGGCATACATAAGCCTTTCTTTGGCAACAAAGTAATACACCTGTTATTTTGACTTTTGCTTAAAGTCCATAGAAAAAGCTGACAGTGATGTTGCACTTGAAGACTCAGAAAGCAGCCAAACTATATAAACACAACTACAATACAAATGAGCTGCCTGAAAACAACTTGAGCTTTTTGCTGACTTTGTGGCTGCATCCTAACCAAAAATATACGGTGAAATTGAATTATCTTGCTGATCAAAGGTTTCCGTTCTTAGGCATAGATGAAATGGAGCATTTGCCAAAACCTGCTAACACTGCTTACGTGATTATGAATTGTAACGGGGACTGCACATGAACCGCATCCTATGGGTAACTTGAGAGAGAAAACCACACACACACACACACACACACACACACACACACACACTCCAGATGAAATCCTAGAATGAAATGCTGACACCCAAAAGCCGTGACTTGAGAGAGAAAACCACACACACACACACACACACACACACACACACACACACTCCAGATGAAATCCTAGAATGAAATGCTGACACCCAAAAGCCGTGCAGGTTCAGTGACTGCAGCAGACGAAAATATTTCAAAGCTAGATACATTTCCTGTTGCAAATTCCTTACATTCCATGACAGAACCCTAAAGGCCGAGAGCAGCCGGGCAGTCTCGGGCTGTGCTGATGCACAGAAAGGGAACGCTAAGTGTGTGGTCGAGCCGTCAGCAGAGCCCCTAGACCAAACACCACTGAAAGCGAAATAAAAGTGTCTGGGAGGCACTTCACAGGTTTTCAAAGAAAGACTGATGACTGTGACCTTGAGCCCCTTCTAAAAGGTATTCTTTCTTTAAAGTCTTACTGGGCCCCTGCAGCCTACTCACAAGATTCAACAAGAATTTATTTTTTTGAGATTTTCATTTGACAGTAAGATGAAGCTGCCTGGGTACATTTGTGGTCCTCCTGGCGATCACTAATATTTACCAAGTACAAATGGACTTGGCCTTCAAAGTACTCAAGCTATATTTTAACCTATAATTTACATTTTGACTAAGAATCTCTAAAAGACTGTGTCCAAATGTAATTGGGAATGCTCTGCTTCTTGGATTCCAAATTCTGCTAAAATGACAAAAGGCTGAGGGGCACGGGGTGGGGTTGGGGGGACTTTGCTAAAAAATGAAAAATAAAACCGCACCAAAGCAAGTAAAACACCATTCATACAGCATAAAACACTGAATCACCCTCCATATCTACTATTTGTCTCTGAAATATCATTAAACTGGTGCTATAACAGTCTTCCACACATGCAAAGCTGGGTATGCTGGCAATTCTCTCACCAGAGAGAAGTCAGTAGGATTATAATGAAGTAGCAGTCAGTGCTGTAGTTAACCTCCAGCTCATAAAGGAAATCAGACTGTATAACTCAGATTCTACCTATGACTAGCCAGGGCTCACAGGAAGCATTTTAAGAGTCCCAGAGTAGAGTCAGCACTGTAGTCTCTGAACGTCTTGAGTGACCTGTGTCTTGTTGAAGGTGACCCTGAATCGTGTATACAGCCATTATTTAGGACTGCTTATAATTCTTCACTGTATTTTGCATCTGAGTGAGAAGGAAGCAATTCTAAGAACTGAATTTATGCCAAGAAAAATTCATACTGTATCTTCAGATTGTGCATGCCTTGGGGCACACATGCACCCATGCCCACATGCGCCTGCACGCACACACACACACACACACACACACACACACACACACGAGCAAGCAACACTGTCCCAAATCACATACTCAAACCTGATCCTTCCACGTCCAGAACAGGCTTAAACTCTGTTGGTTCAGTATGGGTATAGGTTGGTGCAGTATGTCTCATTTACATGACGGAGTAATATTATTCAAAAACAAGTTCTAACAATAGCTTGTAATAAACTCTTCACTGAGGTTAATGACACCTACCCCTATGGAATACTGATGAGGCAGAAATGCCTAAGAAGCACTTGGTATAAAATAAAATGAAATCAGGTGCCAAAACATGGTCAACCCCCTTTGCCCCAATCTTGTACCACTGAGAATTAACTAGATTAACCATTTGGAATGTTGATTCTCAAAAGAATATACCTCGATATCAGAAAACTGACAGTTTCGTGTTTTACCTTTTAAACCTGACAAGGTTTTCTTACCATCTTAACTTCAAGAGAAAAAAGAGCAAAAGGCAATTCCCACAGGCCTCAAGAGTACTGAGACCTAGTCAACAAAAATAGTTTTAATTACAGATAAATTTGTGGTTTAGCTGGTAGGAAATTTACTGAAAACTGTTTTAGGAAAATGCTTGGAGAATAACAGTATAAACAGATTATTAGAGTTTATCTTTTTTTTTTTAAAATATCTCTATAATACAGTCTTCCATATCTAGGCAGATCTTGTCAGAGACAGATGGCCTAAGCCTGTATTTAACAACGAATGATTAAAAGCAAAGTAAAAGAGGCAAGATACTATTTAATCCTTCTCCACAAATAAGCATTAATAAAGCTATGAGGTCACTGAGTATTTTTATGCTTATAACCTCAAAAGAAGTACACCTTATTGCTTATCCATTGTTCCATCATCACTCTTGCAAATCCCATTTTATTAGACATCGACACAAGGGGTCTTATCCAGAAAATGTAGCGCCACTGATCTTTCATTCAATAATCAAGCACCTACTACGTGCTAAGTGACAGGAACACAGAGAAAGCTGCTGCTGCTGCTGCTGCTGCTGCTGCTGCTGCTGCTGCTGCTAGGTCGCTTCAGTCATGTCCGACTCTGTGCGACCCCATAGACGGCAGCCCACCAGGCTCCCCCATCCCTGGGATTCTCCAGGCAAGAACACTGGAGTGGGTTGCCATTTCCTTCTCCAATGCATGAAATTGAAAAGTGAAAGTGAAATAGCTCAGTCATATCCGACTCGTAGCGACCCCATGAACTGCAGCTTGCCAGGCTCCTCCATCCATGGGATTTTCCAGGCCAGAGTACTGGAGTGGGTTGCCATTGCCTTCTCTGAGAAAGCTTCTATTATCGGCTAAAGGACCTGAATTTAATTTTTATCTCATTCACTCATTTCTTCAAGTCTCTGCCAACAGAAAAATCAGATAGACATGCCCAATCCAGATAAATCTTCCCATAAGGATCAATGGTACAAGCTGAGAGCTCAGGTTCCTTTGCCTCTTGTCGCTACAAAGTTCCTTTGGCCCCATACATTACACCTGGCACCAGTTTCACAATCAGCAGGATATGGCATAACTAGTGCCAAAGTACCGCATGCATTCAAGCACCAGTGACCTTAAATGGAGGTCATTATTACCATCTCCCACCGTTTTTTGACAGTTGGCCGCTGTTCTCTGAATGTCAGAGCCCTCTAAATTCTACCGAATGACTGAACTTGTGGACCAAGGTTGATGAGGGGTGCTCCAGGTAATGGCTTTTCAATATTAAAGAAAACAGTTCCTCCTCTTCTTATAAAAAATTATGTTAAAAAAGATTCAGAAACCCCAGACAGTGATAGATCTGTTTATTTGCCAAGTCCATTTAAAGGTAATTTTCCTTTTTAAACAGCAATCTGGATGACTAAGCTAAGAATAATGGAAAGAATAAGATGAATGCATGCAAAAACACAATAGGGGAGGTTTAAGATAAACAGAAATTTGTTTCCTTAGATTCAAGGTCCACTGATCAGTTCATCAGTTCAACTAGGAAAAGCTGAAGAACGTACTTTGCTCTTTAATAGGAAAGGCTAAGATTCTTGGACTATTCCAGGGCTTTCACTGGGGCCTGAATCAAATGATCTTAGGACTGTTCCTTCTGGTAATTTTCAATACACGTGTGATCCCTCTCAGTGAAATCTAAGATATGTTCATTCTTATTCTGGCATCGAGTGTCTCTCATTTTCAAAACCTATTTCAGTTCCTGAAATACTTGCTTCTATAAACTCTTTTGTAAGGCCAAGTTTTCCTTTAAAAAGTGTTCCTAACATTTACATTTAGACCCATCATTAAGTCTCTTTTACACATGAAACCCTCCCAATCAACACTCTCTTATATCTTTCTTTCATGTCTCCTTTTTCTTTTTAAGGAGGTATTCGTTTAAATCAATTCCTTCCTTCCATTTCTAATGAAAACACCTGGACTTGGCCTGGTAGAAGCACACATCTATTATGACCAGAAATACCACCATTTTAAAAGTCCCCCATGCATTTTCTATAGAAGAGTAAGTTATAAAGCAAGAGGAGAAGAAGAAGAAGGAAATGAGGGTGGGAGGAGGAGAAGCCATTTATTTAACTTGTTTGGTAGGGATCAGATCCACTCTGGCATCATCGTATTTCTGACAGAGTATATAAATATCCATGACAGTTCCAGAATGTCACAATCAGTCCTATACTTAAGTCATTGACTATTTCACCTCTCATACTCTATTACATATCTGGCAAGCTATCACTCAGTACTCTTAAATTTTTTAAAATAGCATCACGAATCTAGTAATTAATATGCTATATATAATAAATGCTCAAAGTAGTAAAATTACCAATTCAGAACTTATAATATCAATGTTGACATGTAGCTCATTTAATCATGGTTTCCTTAACATCTACATCACTGTATCTGGCTTTTAATTTGAAAAACAGAAAACAAGGGTAAAAAGTAAATCTTTTATCAGTTTTCAGCTGTAGCTCTTTGTAGGTGTTTATATGGCACCCCACTCCAGTACTCTTGCCTGGAAAACCCCATGGACGGAGGAGCCTGGTGGGCTGCAGTCCACGGGGTCGCTAAGAGTTGGACAGGACTGAGTGACGTCACTTTCAGTTTTCACTTTCATGCATTGGAGAAGGACATGGCAACCCACTCCAGTGTTCTTGCCTGGAGAATCCCAGGGACGGGGGAGCCTGGTGGGCTGCCGTCTATGGGGTCGCACAGAGTCGGACACGACTGAGGCGACTTAGCAGCGGCAGCAGCATAGAAAACCTTGACAGGCTTGATTAAACAGTGCTCCCTATTTCCCTGTAGAACACGCTAACCAAAGCTCAGGGTATTCTGCAGAGTCATACATGCGGGACTCTCTACCAGCTGAGTTGCACAGTTACCATGAGTTCAGTGGGTTTGCTCCCAAATCTTTCTATTCTAGCTCTCTTTGTCAACGTAATCCCAAAATCTAATTAAATCGTATGTGAACAGATGATACCATATAAATCAATGAAATATCAGTGTAAAAAGAGTGATTTGCTGTTTCTATCAAAATAAAGCAGAATATTTGAAAGAATTTCATACAGATGAGTCATTTAACAATTATCACTGACTACATGGAAGTTAGATAAAAGTTTCAGGGGAAATTTAACAAAAGTCTAGAAGGATTCTGCATGTAGCTATTTCACAGTATTTTTAAGTAACATGCTTGATTCAGATAAATACGGATTAGAAATCAGAGGGACTGCATTGTGGGTGTGGTTTACACAAGAAAGACACAGGGAGGTCCAACCAGCAAAGGAAGTGCTTTGTTTAGTTGCTGTAGATGTTTAGTGGCTGAGTCATGTCTGACTCTTTCGACTTAACATCAAATACTGGCAAATAAAAAATGAAAATATCTATATGCATGATAAATATAACTATAAATGTTAAAAAGCTGAAAGTATGTATTTATAATTTTTAGATTGGTCAGAATCTTAAAAATGTTAGAATTTTTTGATTGGTCAACTATTGGAATTAGCCAAACTGGACAAGAAAACTTCTACTGTAACTTCTTAATGACCTCATATGATAGCTCAGGTGACCCTAATGCAGCAAAAAAATAATTGGAGGGGGGACATAAATTTGTGAGTATTTTCAAAGTATCAAACTCAAAATGCCAAAATGGTCACACTGCTAATCTTGCTTAAACCAGGAAGCAATTTTCAGGATCAGAACATTTAGAAACTAAGTCTTGATAATACAGGAGGATTTTACCCAAGTGCCTCTGCCCTCCACCCCCGCACCCCCCACCAACCATCACAGTTAACATGGTTTAGCAATCTAGAGACCTGGCAACTTGTGCAAGCATGGAGTAGGTTTTCTGCGTAAGGGCTGCAGCCATGAAAGGGCCAGGATTAACCGACACCTGTGCGGTAATATTTCCATCGAGATTAATGGCTCCTTTTTTGCCAGCACCCAGTGATTTCTGTCACTAGGGTCACATGTTATCACACAGCCGTCCACAGATAGCGCTGCCATGCTCTAGACTCTGCTCTGATCATATAATGCATGCACATTTGGAATCATCAGAAGCAAACATCACACTTCTCTGCGGCACAAACACAGGCGAACAAAAAGACTTGCTAAGCAAATTGCCTGTCTCCGTGCCTCCTTGATAGGAAAAGTCGGGAACCTACTTAAATATTTATTTTTAATTCCTCCGGCTAAGATTCTGACATGCAAAAAATCCAAAATGCATAGCTTTTTAGTGTCAAGTGATGTCCAAAGCAACAGGCAGCATATTTTACATGCAGGTCATCTGTACTGCATTCTTGTAAGGCTGTAAAGAGAGTTAGTCTTGTAGGACCTTGAGTCCACATCCCCTGGGATACCTTAAAAAAGTCTCCTTCGAAATGAGGCAAGTTTCTAATCTTTTTCTTTTACTCCTCACAACATGCAGAGCAGTAAGTCTTTTTGTTACTGAGTCTGTGTGATGTAACAAGTGGCACTAGAGAAGAAAAGAAGAGAAATTGCACACCAAGAAGTTCAGTTCAGTTCAGTCGCTCAGTCGTGTCCAACTCTTTGAGACCCCATGAATCGTAGCACGCCCGGCCTCCCTGTCCATCACCAACTCCAAGAAGAGATGTGTTCACATTTCTTAGAACATGCATTTCTTCCAAGTAGGTCAAATAATTTTACCAAAAAAAAAAAAAGCTTCCTTAAGAAATCAAATGAAGAATATAATACAGAGGAAAAGAGAAATATATAATTTGACTTACTCAAGATCATAGTAAGTCAATGCCAAAAAAAAAAATAGTAGTCCTAAATTACCTTCACCTCAGAAGTAATCTTTCTACATTATTTCACCAGGAATTAATGTGAAATGGTCTGAAAAGAGCTGAACACTTTGAAACTACTTTACATGCAGTCAATCCTTCCCCCTAGTATCCTAGCACCATGGCAGTGGGAATGTAGAATATTTTGGACCTTGGTGGGTCATGCCCTCATATATATATTGAGGAAACAAAAGTCTCAATGATTTACATAAAAATTGTCAAGAATTACCTTTTGCATGACATTCTGAGTACTGTTAAAGATGAAAACAAACAATAGCAACTGGCTAGACAGTATGTTTTCTTTTAGAAAAGTGTGCAGTGCCCACTTGGAACCAGTCTTTGTTCAAAGAAGCTCCTTCCCACTTACTTGAGTTAACGTATGAAGTATGGACCCATAAATCAAATCAATAGCTCACTTTAATATGTTCTTTTTTAAGTGATAATTTTTTTCTTTTTATTGTAATTATAAGATGAATGCATATTCATCATAGAAAATGAAACAGAAAAAATTAAAGGAGCAAAGAGAGATCACAGGAATCTCACCACTCAGAGTCAACCACTGTTAGCATTTTGTTTCACTCCAGGTTTTTAACATTTTGTGCATTTTTAGCACATTAATATATGCATCAATTTTATAAATTTTAACAGCATTTTAAGAGGATTATTCAGTTGTCTTCTGATTTTATTTTCATTGGTTTAATAAATTTGAGATGGTTCTCCTCTGTGAACAAAAGTGTTTCTTAGAAAAAAAATTCAGTGAGATCTCTAGAAGCAGACATTTGACAGGTCCCAATTTAAGTGAATCTTAAAGGTAAGAAAATTTCCCCTTTTTTCCACATGAGATGATCCCCTCAAAATATGAAGTTTTGCTTCGTTTTGTTTTTAATTTGACCATAGTACCTTTTAGGACTGAGATTGAGATGGCTAACATACATGTTCAAAATCACATGGAACATTGCAGAGTCTATTTAGGAAAGGCTTTGTTGTTTTCTCCTCTCACATTTCATGAAGAACTCCTCAGGCACAAAATTGTCTTACTACCCCTAGAGCTACTTGTTCTAGGGACACCATCCTGAGCAAATCATTTCTCCTTAGAGGGTGTTTTACACATAGCACTTCTAAAATTCACTTATGACACAGTTGCCGCAAGCACCAAGTCACTAAATAGTAGGACAGTTTTTCACACATCTTTCAGGCACACAGTTGAGATCTTCATAGCAAAGACATTTGCAATACTTTTTATCTGCTCTTTAAAAGACTTGGTTAATAGAGTTGCCATATGATCTCACCATCCCACTGCTGGTCATATATCTGGACAAAACTATACTTCAAAAAGATACATACACTCCTATCTTCATAGCAGCACTGCTCACAATAGCCAGGACATGGAAACAACCTATATATCCATTGACAGATGAGTGGATAAAGAAGACGTGGTGCACACACACAGTGAAAGTGTCAGTCGCTCGGTCACGTCTGACTCGGTGCAACCTCACAGACTGTAGCCCCGCAGGCTCCTCTGTCTATGGAATTCTCTAGGCAAGAATACTGGAGTGGATAGCCATTCCCTTCTCCAGGGGATCTTCCTGACCCAGGGACTGAACCTGGGTCTCCTGCATTGCAGGCAGACTCTTTACTATCGGAGTCACAGGGAAGCCCAGTGGAATACTACTCAGGCGTAGAAAGAATGAAATAATGCCATTTTGCCACAACATGGATAGACATATAGTTTATCATGCTAAGGAAGTAAGTCAAAAAGATAAATACCGTGTCATGTCACTTATATGTCAAATCTAAACTATGATACAAATGAACTTAACTATGAAACAGAAACAGACTCGCAGATAGACAGAACAGACTTGTGGTTGCCAAGAGGGAGGAGGAGTGGAAGAAAGATGGATATGGAGCTTGGGATTAGCAAATGCAAACTAGTACATACAGAACGGATAAAAAACAGGGACCTATTGTATAGCACAGCAGATGATATTCAATATCCTGTGATAAACCATAATGGAAAAGAACATGAAAAAGAATGTATATGTGTATAACTGAGTCACCGTGCTGCACAGCAGAAACCAACACAACATTGTAAACCAAGTTTTCTTCAATAAAAAAATTTTAAGGGATTAAAAAAGGCCTGTGTTTAATAATATCCAACATGTCATCTAGAGGTCATACCTAAATCATTAAGCTTGTGTTAAATTTCTATCTCTCTTTTTGAATCTGACTCTGCATATTCAGCAAGCATTCATGAAGGCTGTTTCGATGTTCAAAGTAACTGAGAGACTGATCTATGGGAGACTTCTAATAAACTTGAATATACATAATGACTTCTCTTTGGGAGGAATAATACTGAGAGTGGGGGGAGAATCCTAATGTTAGCAGCACATATAGTGACAAGAACACATCAATAGCCCATGGTAATTTTCCGTGTAGCATGTTTTTGTGTTTTGTTTTCCTGTCCCTCTTCTGGTTACTGTGATTCTAAGACTGAGAACAGCACTTCGACCCCCACATTTGGGGATAAGTGAATTAGTATAATAACCTCTCGTGCAGTGCTATCCAAGAGGGCTTTCTGCCATGAGAGAAAGGTTCTTATCTACACTGTCCAACACGGTGGCCAATAACCACATGCAGCTATCAAGCACTTGTCAAGGAGCTAATGCGACTGAGGAAATGAACTTTAGTCTTAAATTTCAATAGCCACAGGAGGCGACTGGCTATCCAGCTTGATAGTGCAGCTCTAGGGCAAAGAAATGTGTCAGTCCTTCTGACAGCTGCCTCCCCTCACTGTTCAGCAGAGCAAGAGGAACCTTGTTCTTGCTTTATCTTGCAATAATTTTTTAGATGAATCCTAAGAGAGGCCTCTTTGTCTTAATAAGGGCATCGTGGAATCACTGAAAGGGGCAGAACAACCCAGTCTCATTGCAGAGCTGCCCCTGAAAGAAAAACAAACTCCACAATCCAAAATTATTTCTTATGGTACCTTCTTTGCAACCCATAGGCAAACCTTCAAAACATTGGAGAGGCAGTTATTTTTAAACTATCTAGGATTCTATGGGCATGGTTAATCATTTGTTCAGAGAAAGAAATATAAACTGGACATGCAAGATTTTATAATCCCATTTGCTACAAGAAGCTGGCAGAAGATGCATTAGCTAACAAAACATAGTCATCATTTTATTTTTCAATTAATTGTTAGAACTGCAAAGAAAACTCTCAGACTTTTCAGACTTGCAGAGGAAAGACAGCTAACAAGCTAAAGACTAAATTAAAATACAAAATTTTGATGCCACAAAAAATTCCAAACAAAGCTAAGGGCATACTGGCTTCCCAGAATCTCTGTAACAAAACAAGTATATCTGCATTCACAACATTAACAACTGAAATAAAATTCAGCCACCTCACTCGCAGATGATTTTTTATTTTATTAATCCTCACAGATTTCACCTGTCCACAAGCCTTGATTAGAAAGAAAAAAACAGCACCATGTCTGATCAGGCTTCTGACTCTAATATTAACTGAAGGAAGAAGCACAAGCAAAAATCGAGCTACAATACATTATTCTGAAATGCTGCCACAGGAAAAAAGACACAGCACTGATTCCATCCACTTCCATTTTCTTTGCAACAAATCTGTCACTTAAGACTAAGATGTTAAGATATGACTTATCCTTGCCGAAGCCATCTTCTTATAAATGCAGATCTCCCAACAGGCTTCATAGCCCTGATCTCTTCCCACAAGTTGCTCCTGATTCAAGCAGATAATTTCGCTCTCTTTAATCCAGTGGAAGTGAGTTCTTGGCACTTTAAAAAGAATTATGAGAACAAAAAAATCTCTTGCCAGAAAAGCACAGGTAAGGCTCTAGTCTCTTGATGGGTAAGTGTTCTTTATTTTGCCACAGAGCCTGCTAGAGCAGGAAGAGAGATCAGAGCAGATGTGTGATTCAGGGGGCCTTAATGATATTCAAGTTACACAGAGAAAGATTCAGGTTCATAGGACACTACATTTCCCTTGGATTCCCTTGTGGCTCAGCTGGGAAAGAATCCACCTACAGTGCGGGAGACCTGGGCTCGATCTCTGGGTTGGGAAGATTCCCTGGAGAAGGGAAAGGCCACCCACTCCAGTATTCTGGCCTGGAGAATTCCATGGACTCTGTAGTCCATGGGGTCGCAAAGAGTCACACCATGACTGAGCAACTTTCACACTCATACTTCCCTTATAGCTGCTGTTGTGAACTTAATGCTTGTATCCCCATACAATTCATATGCTGAAGTCCTAACCACAACCCCCAAATGATGATGTTTAGAGATGGGATCTGTGGGAGGTAACAAGGGTTTGATGGGGGTCATCAGTGTGGAGTCCCCACAGTGGAATTCCTGCCTTTATAAGGAGACCAGAGAGCTTCCTCTCCCTCTCTGTGCACAAAGAGGTCATGTGAGCACACAGCAAGAAAGCACCTACCCACAGCACTGGTTGCGCATGTGTGTAACGAACCATCTGGGGCTACGGGGAAGCTACCTGAAATGTAAGAGGGAACGGTGAGCAACACACAACAGGCTGGAAGTGGTGCCTATTCCCCCCAGACAGCCAAAGGAAAGGGCCTCAGAATTCAAGCTATCACAGCTGCACCCTTAATGTGGATTTAAAGTTGGTCTCCCTGATTCCTACGTACCCACCTCTGAAGGAAGAGTTAGAAGAATCCCACGGTGAATACCTAATACCATCACAACTCTGCTATTAAAGAAGTCAGCATTAATTATTGGCTACTTAACCTACATTTAAAACTAATTAAGACTTCTGCTTCCTGCCAATATGGAGTCACAGGAACCAGGCTGACCCTCCTACCTGAAACAACAATAACAAAGTGAGTGAAAAAACAATGGTTTTCAAGACACTGGACATGAGGAAACAAAGGACACTGGCTCCTGAGAGGCAGGAATCAAACTATGTGAGCCTTACTGCTGTCCCAATCTTACTTTCTAGAAGAATTTCCTGGACACAGCCTAGGGAAGGCAAACTGAGGGTAAGTTCAGAGAGACAAAGGCAGCTAGACTGTGCAGGACCAAGTACTGAGGAGAAACGAACAGCCTAGCGAGGGAGCCCCAGAGCTCTGTAGAGGGTCCCTCTCAAGTAGCCAGCAGAACACCAATCAGGGCGTAAGTGTGATTAACCACCTGGAGCTGGAGAAAAAAAACTATCTGAAATGTTAGAGGGAATGGTGAGCAATACACAATAAGCTGGGAATTTGACAGAATAAAAACCCCACAACTCCCAGCTATTACATAGAGCACTTAGAAAGGCATTGCCTCAGTAGTGGTAATAATTGGTCATAGACTAAACACTGCTCCAGTTCCACCTAACAAATCTTAAAAGCAGAACCAAAAGGATCAGACTATTTCCAAGTAACGTAACTCCATACCAAAACCAAGCTCAAGAGTACACACAAAAATATCCAGCACCAAACAGGAAATAGCACAGTGTCTAGCAACCAATCAAAGATTAGCAGGCATGCAAAGAAGCAGGAAAATAAACCCATGTAGAGAGAAAAAAAAAAATCAGTTAATCAAAACTGACACAGACTGACACAAATGATATAATTAGCAAACAAAGATATTAAAAGACATAATATAACTGCACTAGGTGAGTTCAAAACAGAGACAAAGATTTTTTTTTTTTAAAAAAAAAGCTCAAATAGGGAATTTCCTGGTTGTCCAGTGGTTAGGACTCTACACTTCCAATGCTGGGGCCCAGGTTCAATCCCTGGTCAGGAAAATAAGATCCTACAAGGCACACAGTGTAGCCACAATAAATAAATAAAATAAAAGTGCAAATAAAACATCTAGAAATAGATTTCAAGAGATGAAATGAAAAATACACTGGAATTAACAGCTCATTAGACATTCAGAAGAAAAAAAAAAGTTTTGAAAATAAAGCAATAGAAACTTTCCAAAATGAAATAGAGACAAAAAGAAAAAAAGAAAAAAAAAAAACAAAGGAAGAAATCAGAACAAAATAAAACAAAACAAAAATAATCATTAAGCTGTGGGACAACCACAGACATAATAAGTTCAATGAGCTTCAAGCACAGAAACAAGATGAAAATTATACCCAATCATGTCACTCTAAAATCTCTCAAAATCAGTGATAAAGAAAATGACATGCTATTTATATAAAAAGGAAGATAAAGATAATATCAAATTTATCATTAGGATCATGTAATCAAAAAGACAGTAGAACAATATCCTTAAAGCATATAAAGAAAGGAAATCTGTCAACCTAGAATTAAATATCCAGTGAATTGATCTTCTGAAAACAAAAAAAGAGGTTTTTAGTCATACAAAAGTTGAAACAAGTAATCATCAGTAGATCTGAATTACAAGAAATGTAAAGGAAAGTTGATAAGGCAAAAGGAAGATCATATCACCTAGATATAACTCTACAAAGAGGAATACAGTACACCAAAAATAATAAATTGATAAATGAATAGGAATGTTCTATTGCTATTTAAAAGATACTTTAAAATATTTATTTTAAAGCAAATGAATAGACAATTTACACAAAACAATAATGTGCTGTGAAGTTTCTAGCATATGTTATAAAGTAAAATGTATGGTCAAAATAGCATATAAGCTGGGAAAGAAAATTAGAAGTATAGGATTTAAGGTCCTTGTACATGAAGGATTTAAGGTTCTTGTACATGAAGGGTTATTATATCACTTGCAGATGGATTTAACAAGTTAAAGATGTATACTATAAACCCTGAAATAACCACAAATGTTTCTAAAAGCAATTATAGCTATAAGCCAACAGAGGAGATAACTGGCATCATAAAAAGTACTCACAACATAAAAGGCAGAAAAAGAAGAAAAGGAGAAGAAAGTACAGATGGGACAAATAAAAATAAATAGCAAAACGAATTAGCCTAACTATATCAATATCACATTAACAGTAAATGATCTAAATATTCCAATTAAAAGGCAGAGATTGCCAGACTGCATGTTTCTCAAAAAGCAAGCCTCAGCTATATACTTACTACATGAAAAATACTTTACATATAAAGACACAAATAGGTTAAAAATAAAAAAGATGAAAAAAGACTTATGTCAACACTAAAAGCTAGCATAAATGCTTCCCATAAGCACTGTATTTCTAGTGTGTAATATACCTCATACATAAAACTCTATCAAAGAATTCACATAACAGTGGTTAAGAGAAGTATGAAAGTAGCTCTTTTGAATTTATTTTTATATCATTTACAAAATCATCTGGGGAGTATAATTCATTGTAACATCCTTTAGAGAGACATATATTCAATTTATATTCTCCTTACATAATTCAGTGCCTGGAAAATGTCTGGATTCCATGTGAATTCATCTGCTTTCTTTAATCATAAGTACTATAGGAGCCAAAGTCTTCCTTTTATGTCTTGGCTAACACTCAGACAGCCAAAGCTCAATTTAGTGCCAAAGTCTAAAATTAAATTCATTCCCCCGCACTTAGGCTTATTTTCACTCTCTCCTTCTAATTGGTTGTTGAAGTCTCCTAAAATCGTCTTGCTTGCACTATAACACTGGAAACTACTTTGGATTCTTTACGAGTCACATTTTACAACAGAAAAAATATCAGGAATAAGATATGAGTAATGAGTGAGGCGACTTAGCAGCAGCAGCAGCAGCAAGTTTGTTCCACCACTTATGACATGTGTGACCTAAATTACAAAGGTTGATAAAAGCTCTGAAGTTTCATTTTGCACCATAAAGTGAGAGTAACAGTGGCCACTTTGTCTCTCCCTTAAGAACATTAATAAAATGTGAATGTTTACAAATGCAAAACAAAGCTAAACTAATATTAAATGAAGCTAAAGGATTATCCAAATTGTGGTTAGATTTTTAAACCGAAATCTGATCTTAAGAAGCAGTCATTTCCAGATTAGCTCTTTTTCCCCCGTTTTTAATATTAATTCAAAACTGGAGGGACCCACAGAAAGCTAGAGCATGTTCTAAGAGAGGAGGAATAAAATGGCCAGACACAGTCCGATTTCAGAGCTCTGAATGAGGGAAAAGAACAAGGAAAACACCAGCACTCTCAGGTGAGCATGGATGAAAGAAGGCATAACCCAAACCAGGACTGGATCTGCAGAAGTATTAAAGACAGGCCCCCTAAGACTTGTGAATTCGGGTATGCACTTGTTACTCCTTTGATTGTCAATTAACATTTCTGCATAAGAGGAAAGGAAGGGAACAAGGGTACAAGGACATAAATTGCTCTGATATTTTATCAAATGAAGAATTGCCCTTAAGCAAATCTACTCCAGTACCAGGCACTCTGCGCTAAGCAGTGAGAATTCTCCCTCTGGCCTCAGGCACAGTCTTAGTTGTGAGGTTCACCTGTATTTTAGCATTCCGAGTGGTCAAACATAACAGCAGCCTAGCATCTATGGGAGTGCAATACTAATAACTGTAGTCTTTTCTAGTAGATGTACAGAGCAATGAGTTAAACAAGAAAAGAGACTTCAGATGGTACACAGGTGGCTCATCAAAAATACAGCCAATCAAAAAAGAAAAAGGGCGGGGGAAGAGAAGGGGACTTCTCAGAAGATAATTGGAGGCACAGTTAAATATCTATACCATAAAAGTATTTCATAAAATAGACCTGCAGTTCTTCCATTAGAATCACCTATGGAAATTCAAAATGCAGATGCCAAACTTCCTCCACCAGAGGTTACATCAGTGTGTGTCTGATACTGAGAACCTCTAATGTTAATCTCATTAGGAACCAGGATTTGAGGTATAAACAAATAAATGAAAACACAAATGCATGCTTTACAAGGCAGCATGCATAAGCCACTTCCAGCCTTGCAGCACTGTTCAAGAAGAAATCAGAAATGGCCACAGAGCTGGTAGATGGGGAAAAAATCTGTGATTTAAGTAAATGTGTGATTTTTAAGTAAAATCTGTGTAGTCCTGAACTAGAAGTCATCATGCATTTTTTACGACAATAACAACAATGCATCCCCCAGCTCTGTACGCTAGAAAGATCTAAAAACAATGATCTACTTGGAAGCAATAAGCATCCCCTATGGTTTCTAAATAATATTTCCCACCAAAAGGAACAAGTCCCTAGAAGAAATAACTGATTCCAGGTGTAAGGGGGAAACAAAAACAAAAATAAACCTTATAAAACAAACCTGGAATATATCATCATACCAGGAAAAGTGATATTAACAAAGAATCTACAGTCATGTTAAAAGGTCTCAGGAACCAACATGAAGAGACAAAAACAGAATAATGTGAGCATCAATAGAATAATAATTGCAAAAGATGGAAGTGAGTTTCAAGCTATGAGTTCAAAATAATACTAAAACAAAACAAACTCCCCATGATTATCTTTAACGGATACCAGAGAACCAACTAAGTATTTGGAAAATCAATCATTTATTTGTCCTTCCCATACGTATTGTACCTTAGGGTAATAAAAGGAAGTTTCTCTTTATGAAGTAGGGATAACAAAGTAAGATTACCACTATCTCGTAGGCTCTACTGGAAGAATCTAAACACTGATCTTTGAATAGTTACCAACATCATTTATAATGTGCCTATTTATGGAGTATTCTTGCCCTTCATATACAAAGAGAAAGAAAGCCAAACCCAAATCAGATATACTTCAACTATGATTTATGGGAAATTAAGAAAGAACAAATATGCTGAAGTTGAAGCTCAATACTTTGGCCATTTGATATGAAGAGCCAACTCATTGGAAGAGCCCCTGATGCTAGGAAAGACTGAGGGCAGGAGGAGCAGTGGGCAACAGAGGATAAGATGGCTGGATGGCATCACTGACTGAACGGACACAAGCTTGAGCAAACTCTGGGAGATAGTGAAGCACAGCGGAGGCTGGTGTGCTGCAGTGCGGTAGTTCATGGGGTTGCAGAGTCAGACACAACTCAGCAACTGAACAACAAGAGACAGATGTACTAAGCAACATCATGAGGACATAAAAACCAAAATCTGATTGTAGGAAACTCTATAGGTCAAACAGTCTAGTTTCTTCAACAAATACACGTCAAGGGGGTAAAAAGGATGAGGGAGAAGCTATAGGTTAAAAGAGACAACATTAAAATGATTCGGCAGTGTGAAAGCATAGAAATGGGTGACATTATTAATGAAATAATGTTGGCCTTGAGTTAATAACTGATGAAGTTAAGTGATGGGAACATAAGGGGGTTCAATACACTATTACCTCTACTTCTGTATGTTTGACATTTTTCACAGTAAGAAGTTTTAAAATGTCCAAAGCGAAAACTACAAAACTATGGCAGTAAAGTTATCTTTGAGGAGAAGAAAAGAGTAGCAATTTCGAGAGGGCATGAGGGGAGACTTCTGGAGTATAGGCTAAAGTATAATTCTTGAGCTGAATAACAGTTACACAGTGCTTATTTTGTGGTATTACTGAGCATTTATACTTTGTGCAACTTTCTGTTGTTGTACATCAACCAAAATTAGTTAAGACTAGCATGCAGAATCTAGGTTACAATTCATCAATATAATTAATCAATAAGAGAGGAATACTTAGTATTCCACAATGCATAATATTCCCATAGTGGTTAAGAAATTTATGGACGTCATCAAAAGGAAAAAGGATAGTGTGTTGTGAATGCTATATTGCAGCCTTTAATCTCATAGGAACTAACCATAAGATAGAATCAGAACATATTAAATACAAGGAATACACTAAAAATAATAGGAAATACCTATCATGAATTGAGTTAAAAGATGGTTATAAATTTTTTAACTATTCTTTTAGATAAAGTATAAATACGCAACTTTGACTTATAATTTTTTTGTTGGTATACTAACCAGTCTACATTTATTTACTGGTATATTATACAAAGGTAAAACTAATAAATCTATTGTACTGCACAAAGATGAAAGCATAACAAACACATAACCTATTTTGAAAAAGCCAAAGTGAGTTGAAAGTCATGTTGCTAAATGGCTTCAAGCAAGATCCTTGGTGTTACTCAGTCTTAGACAGGAATCCTCACTCATGTACAAGTTCTGAGACATCCAAGTACTTAATCTTTTTGTGCCTTTGTTTCCACATTTGTAAATGGAGTGATATCATCATGTCTAGTTGCTATGAGAATTAAATGAGACAGAAGTCTTAGCTCAGTGCCTGGCATACAGCACCTGCTCATTAAATGCTAATCACCGTGTATTTATTACTGTTGCAATTATAAAAGGATACCCCTCTGCAATAACTCCCTTGGTAGTTTCAAAATCTTTCTCTCAAAGAAATATGATGGAGAAAATTACAAATACAATATGTTTATACATCATGGGCTCTGCAAAAAAAAGAGAATGCTTTATTTCAAATCAGAGGGGGAAAAAACATACACAAAAATAAAGGGGGCTAGAACACAGCACAAGTAGATGGCTAACAATGTAAAAGCAAGATACCAGAAAAGCTAGGATCAAAACATAATCACTGGTTCTAGGCTGAAAACACAAAACTGCAAGGCAGATTTAGAAGAAATTATTCCATAGTCATAAACCACTAGTCAACAGAATCAGGTCATGCGGTGCAAAACCCTTGGGAAACCCCCCTGAACCAGAGAGCCATGTAAAGTATATCAGCTCTTGTCTGAAGCAGGTACCACTTACCTGAGTATGAAGACATAATGCCAGTCACTAGGGATCCATCAGGTAATTCCGGAGGACAGTGCTGGCCCTGGTCTCTCTCTGAGGCTCCACAGCCTCTCAGAGCCCACAGGACTTTTAAGGTACTTTTAAGTATGTGCTATATTTTGACAACAGCATGTTTTATAAGTCATTTGTCATCAGCAAACTTTAGACAAGGTTAATGAAAGTTCTGTCACTTTAATGTCTAGCCGGCTTTAAATTACAAATGTCATGCACCATGACTAAAGAAAGGGCACTGCAATAATACCATAAACCATCATCTCCAGGGACATACAGGTAATTGCATAGCTCATTAAAAAACTGTTTTAATTATTAATTGACCGTGTCAGAGTTGTCCTTTGAAGTCAATTTTAATTTTTTTTTTTCCTTGCAAGCATTATGATTTCAAGCTGACCTACAGAACTTTGTGTACCACCTAAAAACTACCAGCACTGGTTACCAAGAATGCTCTCCAATACTTGGGAGTTACTTTCAAGTCATTTGCAAATAATTTGCTTATGGATGGGGGAAGGAAATGGTAGAACTTTTCTGAAGAAGTCAGCTATGTTCTAATCACCTTACAGAGACCACAGAACAAGAGAAGTGAACCAAAATAAAATGCCAGGAGTTAGAGCAAGCACTTGTCTTTTTGTTGATTTTTCTTCCATGATGATGTGAAACAAGGAATAAAAGGTTTTGCAGGAGGAATAAACGTTTTGCAGTCCTTCTGATCAGGAAGGACTTAGCTAAACTTACAAAGGAGAGAGCTAGATAAATGTTTTCATAAACAATTCTAGAAATAGGCTGGTTGCAATTACCAAAGTTGAATAGTCATCATTCAAAAATGTCAATAGTAATAATTCATACACTTATAGACAACAGAGGATGAGATGGTTGGATAGCATCACTGACTCGATGGACATGAGTCTGAGCAAGTTCTGGGACTTGGTAATGTACAGGGAAGCCTGGCATGCTGCGGTACACAGGGTCACAAAGAGTCAGACACAACTGAGTGACTGAACTGGAATGAAAGCTATCTTCAAGTTCTACCAACCAAGAGAGAAAACTAGTAGACTCACTTTTTTTCGAGTAAATCTAGAAGGTATCTTGGGGATTCCCCTCAGATGGTAAAGAATTCGCCTGCAAATGCTGGAGACAAGTTCAATCCCTGGGTCAGGAAGATCCCCTGGGAAGGGAATAGCAACCTACTCCAGTATTCTTGCCTGGAGAATTCCATGAACAGAGGAACCTAGCGGTCAACAGTTCATGGGGTTGCAAAGAGTCAGACATAACTGAGAGATTAACACTTCCATTTTTTTTTCCAGATGTATCTTATAGAAAGACAAGAGCATGTCCACTCTTGCAAAAGATGCCAGTGGCAAGCTTAAATGACTAATTCTATATTTATAAAGAGACAAGCATCCATAATGTCAAATGACAGAGTTTTCACTGATTTACTAGCAAATTGAACTTTCACTGTAAGAGAAAATAATTTCTCAAAATCTGGATCTTATAAATTAATCCAGTCCTTCTTGAAAGCCATTTTAAAAAGACAACGCCAACCTTAAGTTTCAATGATTCATTGCCTCGTAAAAATCTGAGGTGAATATGTCTGATAGCAAATTTCCGGAACAAGAACCCTATTACAACACAACCTAAAAATCTACTGTAATGGGCACTAAACAGTTAGGTTGCAGTCGGGAAGCCGTGCTCAGAGTATCCATCAACACAAATACTGACAGCAGAGTTTGTTCACCAAGTTTGCAGGGCCAACAACTTACAACTCAAATCTGGGATCAATTTATGAACTCCGCTGCTGTTAATGACCATGCAGGGTGAGGAACCCTAGAAAAATGATGGCATTCTCATATCACGTCTCGGAATGTGAAAATGAGATAAGTCAATTCTGCCGCACTGTCTGCACCTCAAGAATTAAACAGCAACTACCAACTGATACCAGAAATTACTCTCACTGATGGCTCAACACCGGATTCTCGTTTCCCCCATCACGCGGAGACTGGCAGATAATGGGATGACAGGAAAAAGTCAGTCGGCCCACATTTCCTGCATTGTGGAAAGTGAACGGGCAGAGATACAGAGCAAATCACTGAAGTCAGTCAGTAAATATACAAATACATAAAATAGAAATAAAATAATGCCTGGGTCGGGAAGATCCCCTGGAGAAGGGAATGGCAACCCACTCCAGGACTCTTGCCGGGAGAATCCCATGGACAGAGGAGCTTGGCGGGCTACATGTCCTTGGGGTCGCAGAGAGTCAGATGTGACTGAGCCACTAACACACTCATGTTACCTGCCGCAGCAAGGATGGACCTGGAGGTTATCCTACTAGGTGAAGTCAGACCGAAAAGGACAAATGCTATCACTTATATTCAGAATCTAAAAAAAAGCTGACACAACAAAAACAGACTTACGGGCTTAGTGAATGAACCAGAGGGGAAGAGGGGTACGGAGAACAGGTTGGGAGTTTGGGATTGATAAGTACACACTCCTATATTGTAAATAGAACCTACTGTATAATAAAAGTATTGTAAACAAGGACTCTGCTCAGTACTTTCTAATAACCTAAATGGGAAAATAATCTGAAAAAGGATGGATCTCTCTGCATGTGTAATAAATAGCTAGCTAGATAGGTAGGTAGATAGAATAAGAAACAGGATCCGACAGCTCAGGGGTCAATAACTAAGGTTCAGGAACCAAATCCGGCCTGCCGTCTTGTTTTTGTAGAGCCCATGCACTAATAGTTGTTACAGCTTTAATTGTTTAAAAACTTTTTTCAGGAATAATGGTAAAATCATGACAAGAAAATTACATGACGTCCACATTTCCGTGCCCATAAATAAAGTTTTACAGGGACATATCCAGGCTCGCTGGTTGCATATGGCTCCACGAGTGTAACACATTTACTGCCTTGGCCTTGACAGAAAAAGTTTGCCAACCTCAGCGACAATGAAGTGGTACCTAAACTCCGTGCCTTGGATGACATGTCAAGTGAGACAGTCTCATCTTCATACCTTCAAGCAATCTTGATAATTTAATAATTTAAAGACTCCCCCAACCTTAAAGAGGAGAGTTTACAATAAATGATAAAATTCTCTAGCTGGAGGGTACAGCAGGAATGTTTCCAAATTGATGATCAAATTCTGTCTCTGGTATACACATATAAGTACAATATACAGTGTACAATATTCTAATTAAATTGAAAAATGGCTGCACAAGCCCTGTTTCTATTAACCAGGTCTTATTTGATTTAGCAGCAGTAATGAATGCTGAATCAGGTCAGGGTTGTTAAGCTTATCTGGCTTTGCCAATCTACTGAAATTAGGATAATAAAACCGAAGATATATAATATGGAAGACATTTAAAAAGAAAACTCGTTTATCTTCAATTAAGATATCCACAATACTGACAATAAACTTATTACTCCTCCCTATAGAAAGGTTAGGTTGAAGAAAACAGCACATTAAAAAGAATTCAGTCCAGCATGGGGACCATGGAATCACATTTTAGAAGACCAAAAATAGCTTGGTTTTCTTGTGATACCAACATTTCACACATTTGTAGGGGGAAAAAAAAAAAACAACAGGCAAAACACGGAAGCTCAAAATATTCCTCTGACAAAAAGCTGCACTAGATTTTTCGCTTCAATAAAGCTAAAATCCTCTACATGGAATAGGGAAGGAGCCGTGAACCAGTTTCTTGAAGTGAGCAATGTTCTAGGTGGGCATGTTGAATCATTTGTTTGTTTGAGTCATCGGGGGAACTACTTGGTCACCACCTCTGATTCACTTTACCTTTTCAGACTAAAAACGAAATTCTGGCTCATTTCATTTTCCAGATTTTATGTATTTATTGACATAAACTCACAGAACATAAAACTCCATACTAAAACTGTATCAGTCATCTTGGTATGTTATAAAATACAGTATCTTTACTAATATTTGTTTTAGGCACCAATTAATTTGATGAGGGAATAATAAAATAGCAGCTTCTTCCTCCCTCTACAGTATAAACTATATAATAAAATCAACAGATATACGCCAAATCAATGGCGTGGAAACAACCTATTTGACATTGGCTATGAAGATGCACTAATTCCAACTCTCATGAGACACTGATTCCTAGGACCCAGTAACTCCATCCTACTCAAAACCAGAGCAGCTAAAATCTATAATCAAAAACCAAGATATGCAGTTCCTCTATTGCCCCACTTCCCATAATTTAGAAAATATAAAATGAATACAGTAAGGAAGCCAGACAGTAAAATCAAGAAGGACACAATCCAGGAGGAAAAAAAATAAAGAAATATAAAGTCCTCTGGGTCAGAAGCTGAAGAGAAGTTCCACAAAAGTGCACTTACATGAGCTGAGATGTCCAGCTCAAGCAATTCACGTCCCTCACGTACCAGTCCTGATCATTCTCTTAGAAGTGCTATTGTGTGCTATATTCAAAATACTGAACTATCATCAATGTAAGTGATCCCACTAAACAATCTTCTGATATGCCATCCAGCTCAATGTAAAGGAGACTCTAATAATGATCTGACATGGGAACCAAATAATTTAAAGGGAAATAGAAAGTGTTTTTTTTTTTCAATTTATCAAAAGACAAATAATAATTTTAAAACCTTTTTCTATTTTCTACCACCAAAATAAATAAATTGAGTAAGCAAGCATTAAGCTATCTAACAACTCTTAAATATTAGGAAATTTGTCTTGAAGTACTAAGCTGCAGTTCAGTTCAGTTCAGTCGCTCAGTCGTGTCCGACTCTTTGCGACCCTATGAATCACAGCACGCCAGGCCTCCCTGTCCATCGTCAACTCCCAGAGTTCACTCAGACTCACGTCCATCAAGTTGGTGATGCCATCCAGCCATCTCATCCTCTGTCGTCCCCTTCTCCTCCTGCCCCCAATCCCTCCCAGCATCAGTCTTTTCCAATGAATCAACTCTTCGCATGAGGTGGCCATAGTACTGGGTTTAGGGTCCCCTAAGCCATGAAATTAAAAGACGCTTACTCCTTGGAAGAAAAGTTATGACCAACCTAGATAGCATATTGAAAAGCAGAGACTTTACTTTGGCAACAAAGGTCCGTCTAGTCAAGGCTATGGTTTTTCCAGTGGTTTGGATGTGAGAGTTGGACTGTGAAGAAAGCTGAGCGCCGAAGAATTGATGCTTTGGAACTGAGGTGTTGGAGAAGACTCTTGAGAGTCCCTTAGACTACTAGGAGATCCAACCAGTCCATTCTGAAGGAGATCAACCCTGGGATTTCTTTGGAAGGAATGATGCTGAAGCTGAAACTCCAGTACTTTGGCCACCTCATGCGAAGAGTTGATTCATTGGAAAAGACTCTGATGCTGGGAGGGATTGAGGGCAGGAAGAGAAGGGGACGACAGAGGATGAGATGGCTGGATGGCATCACTGACTCAATGGCATCACTGACTTGATGGAATCACTGACTCGATGGACGTGAGTCTGAGTGAACTCCAGGAGTTGGTGATGAACAGGGAGGCCTGGCATGCTGCGATTCATGGGGTCGCAAAGAGTCGGACACGGCTGAGCGACTGAACTGAACGGAACTGAACCCCTCTATCAGTTTTCACTAACAGAGTAGACAGTGAGACTCCATAACTGGAGGTAATCAAGCAAAGGATCATGCATGTGTGCTGAAAAGGGATTCAAGCACTCATTTTGAATAAGGCTGGTGAATTGGATCAGATCATCAAGCTTCCTCTCCAAAGTAAAACATGATTGAAGCCACATAAAATGAAACCTACAGAGATGACATTAACTTAAATCAGGAGCTTAATATTTGTTTTCAGCTCTTAATTAGTGATACTTTTAAAAAGTAAAAAATGAGCAGATTTCCTCAGAAGTGCTGAGAGGCTCCCTTTCACACAAGACCTAAAAGGAAGGTGATAACAACTTTCAAGATCATGGAAAATGCAATTCCAGAGGAAAATAACAAACTATAAATACCACTCAGAGGAAACTATTTCAACCACAAAGGAGTAACAATGGGTAAAACCAACCATTATATGAATGCATGCATAAGGTTAACTCATTAATCTTATTAGCCAACAGGGAGTCAGCAACATGTAGCAAAAATAGCATCGAATTTGGAATCCAGTGGCCTTGGGATCATATCTCAGTTCTAATTTGTATTCAGCTACTTAACCTTAGGAATGTCACTTAACCTTTCAGAGCCTTGGGTTTCTTATTTGTAAAATGGTAATATCTTCTTTATTGGGGTTATTAAAAGGATTAAATGAGAAAATATCAAACTATTGAAAACAGTATTTGACACAGTAAGTACACCATAAATCAATTCGCCACCTCAATTCAGTTCAGTCACTCAGGTGGGTCCGACTCTTTGCGACCCCATGGACTGCAGCACGCCAGGCCTCCCTGTCCATCACTGACTCCTGGAGCTTCCTCAAACTCAAGTCCATCACATCGGTGATGCCATCCAACCATCTCATCCTGTCATCCCCTTCTCCTCCTGCCTTCAATCTTTCCCAGCATCAGGGTCTTTTCCAATGAGTCAGTTCTTCGTATCAGGCGACCAAAGTATTGGAGCTTCAGATTCAGCATCAGTCCTTCCAATGAATATTCAGGACTGACTTCCTTTAGGATTGATTGGTTGGATTCCCCACCTACACTAAAAAAATATTTGCTCAATGTGTAAGGCTAGGACACAGTTTCTCAAATGTGAATCATGAAATAATTTTAGATGGAATCTAAAACTTTGAAAGTTTTAATATTTGAGATTTTGTATGAAAATACAGCTCCCACCCAAACCCTATAATTTCATGGCAAATATTTATTTGGATGAGGGTGAGTAAAAAGATTAATCAACTTAAAGGGAAATAGTATATAAATAATAATATTGGCAATATAAAGTTAAGGCAAAAAATACAGGAAAGGAATACTATGTTAAATATATAAGTATATACATAATACACACATGTATATACATATATATGAATACACACACACAAGAGGGTTTCTGTCATCAAAAAGTTTAGTCTAAGGACTGTGCAGATCACAAGTGAGCAAACAAATGAAATATGCCAGATATTTCAAGTTCAGAGTCATATTCAGAAAAACAGTGTTAAAGTCCCCCTCTTCTTGGCTCTTTTAACATGTATCACATATAAAAGCTCTTTTAAAATGAATGAGTTTAACAATTGTCGTGCTGAGTTGTAACATAAGCTGATTTGGAAGTTCCTGTATAGTAGCATGTTAGGGATTTGTATGTTAAATCTTCTTTGAATTATCCAGGAAATCATTCTTTTCTCACCTTTATTTTCTTTATGGGAAACCAAGAAAACAAAGGTTTCTGCTGGTTTAACACCCAAATCACTCAACACACTTGGAACAAAACAAGGAACAATCTACTTAAAACTATAAGATAGATTTCAGCAAGTCTCATCCTTAGAGACTCTACATGCCACAAGAATAAGCTGAATTTGCATTTGAAAATCGAGTAAAACAAACTAAGTGTCCTTTTTCAAGGGAAATGAATAGCAAAATAAGAGAAAAGCACTTCATATGTATTCCCAAGGAAAGCCACAGACTCTTTAAAAGCACTCAAAACAGACAGAACCTTCTTGAAACTTGTACCTATCTTAAAAACAAAACAAATGTCCTCTTATCATACAATTCATGCAATATATTAACTTTTGCTCTTTAATCTCTGTTGAAGTTGTCTTCCGGCATGATTCCTCTACAACATTTTAATAGTAACCCTCCATCACGTCAAAATTCATCTATACACAGTATTAGTTTAAAATATTCTTTGATAAAAAAATAAATAAATAACTACATACAGACAACTGAAACCATGCTGAAATACCCAGGGAGCACAGAGCTCTATAGCCAAAACATACAAAAGGGGAACATTCTTGTAAAAGGTAACATATTACACAGAATCAGTAAAAACATAACTAGCAGTGACATTCTCTGAAACACAAGCTATGCCTTTATAGTTTGGACCATACAAGGTGAGAGCAAGTTAATGGCTAATTAGAATCCTGTATTAGCTAATAGGAAAGAAGAATAAAGCTTTAGCATATCACAAAATCACTGTCATATTGACATTCATTCCAAATGTCGCTAGCACATTGATTTTCTTAGAAGCTTCATGATTCAGCTGCCTCTGAACCACAGTCAGAGCAGTGCCCACCTGCATCGCTGGCTAAATACAGCTTTAGAAGAGAAATGGATGGAGGTGGCAGAATTAATAAATTATCATTTTTCTTCACAACTTGCTTGGAAATACGCACACTGAGAAAAATCTGTAAAAATAGGCTTTGGATTCAACAGAGTTTCTAAAAGAATTTCTTAGGCAGGAATTTTTGAAATATGTTTTAAAAAATCCTGTTTTCTTTAAAAGCAATATTTTAGTCCAAACAGCTGATCTTTATTCTGGTTCCTCTGTTTTCTGGCTTTCTTCATCAATCATTTTTAATTATCTTTTGTATCAAGAACCAACAGAAAGGAACTGGGGAAAAAAAAAAAAAAAGATGTCAACTCAGGAGACCACAAAAATTCCCTATGAGTTCCAAAAAAAAAAAAAAAATAGCCACTGATTTTCAACTGTGTAGAGAAATACAAACCCCAGGGTCATTGCCACTAAATCGGCAGGCCAACATGATGAGTGCTGCTGTCAACGCGGCCAGTCTACCTTGACTTCTGAATGTCAAAAGTAATATGGACGGAATTGACTAAGCAGTCTCCGAGGTACTGCCTTTAAAATTTTTAACTTTATGGCCATTAAATATTGAAAAGATAATTGGATTTATCCCCTTCAGTGCTTTACGAATGTACAAAGTACCTACCTTCTCCTGTTTTATTCAAATTAATGGTGCTCTTTTAAAGTGTCTGCCCTGAGCGCACACTATAGCCAACTCATTAAAAGGATGCTTCTTCTTCTGCTTACCAACTCTTTTCTCTATTTGTAATAAGAGGGAAAAAAACACAGTAAAAACCCACAGGTACAGTTAAGGACAAATCTATTGAGAGTCACCCTGAAAACGAGAATTTTCCTTCCCTCAACTCACATACATGGTGTGATTTGGCAGTCGATTAGCCGTTATCTTGGAAAACCACAATAGGGAATCCATTTTTTGTTTTTAATTAAAATATTTATAAATGCTTCTTTGCAACTGGATGGCTTACTGCTACATTCTGAAATCAAGTCTGGAGAACATAAGGATGCCAGTATCTCTCTAGAGGATTAGTCAAATGAAACCTTGGATTGTGAATTGGCCAGGGGAAAAAAATATACCCATGGACAGGCTGTGCAATTCACACTAGCGATAAGGTATTTATATCAAGTATGACTAACACCTACAAAAGTACCATCTGAAAATAACTCTGGTGGAGATGTGAGTGGAAAGGGGTTAATGGAAATAATGTTTTCATTTTAAACAATATAAATCCACAACTGGCATCCCACTGGCCCGTGACCTCCCCATACCCAATCCTTGTTCAAGTTATTTGCTAGTGTAATTGAAACCTTCTTTGAGAGTCTTTAGATTTCATTTCATGTTTGGGGGACAATACAGCTAAAAGACATTTACCATCCATCTTTCTTAACATTCCTAATCTAAATAGAAGACCCAAATCCAAGACTGTGCTTTTGATGGATCGCTCGCCTTCCTATACAGTAGAGCTTAAAGAGATCCCATTATTGTTTTCAAAACCTTTACAGAAAACATACATTCACACTCATTTTAGTTTGTACCACACAGCTTAACAATATATATTTATTTTTAATGGACATTTTTAAAGAAACAGATAAGTTTGCAATTAAAATATTCCAAAGAACAAGATAAGAACAAACACATTAAATCTAGGTGAAAAAAAAAAAAGGCTCAGCAACATGACATGTTGAAAAAATATAGAAATGTAGAAATAAGATTTGCTGCTCCTGAGTAAAATGCTAAAGAAACTCCAACACTTTTCCTATAAGTGAGTACTTCTCAGTACAGGTTTCCATCTACTCATTTCTCATAGTTGAAACAGGCTATAAAGAAATGCTTCCTTCTGGCTGTCCAGTGTTATTAACACACCATTACTAGGGGACAGACTTTTGATGATCACCTCAATTATTCTATTAGACATGCATTCAAAATAATGGGTTTTATTTTAAATTTGTCTTGGAATATATATGAGGGCTATTAATATGAAGACAAATTTTTAACTGCTATAGCTAGGAAAATTTGAAGGATTGAAGGAAAAAAAAAAAAAAAAAAACAAGCCACCCACCTTAGTTAGGTACATTTTAGCCTAGTGGCTAACTTAAGAAAATTTCACAATCTGTCAGAAAACCCTCACATATAAAGCCTTAACTTCGACATTTAAATAGGCTCCTCAGAATAGCTAATGGGCTGCACAAACGCAGCCTCCTTTCATATCCATTTCTAATTATCTGACTTACAAGCATCACAACTGTATCAAAAATACAAATAAAGCTGGCTGACAGCCCCTCAGAAACTAATTCTGAAGTGTCTTTGGTGTACAAGCTGCTTTATTGCTTTCTGTGCACTGGGATTTTTCCTATATAAGAAAAGGACAAAATTGGACACATTCTAATATTAAGATTACATAAGTTACCTCTAACAAAATTACCTGCCGGACCTAAAGGAGCAACTGTGAAGTTCATTTCTACAAATCAAGCTTGTCCTGGAACACTATTTCACCTGAAGCTATCTAGCAGTTCATTTAGGCATTTAGGATTAACTGTTGTGAGTCTATCAATCCGCAAAATCCACAAACCCCAATTGTAATTTTGAACAAAAAGAAGATAAAAGAATATCTCATGGGTAAGTTCACAAACTCCAAATATTTAATAAAGAAAAACTATACTTTTCACCTTGACCCAAAATGGGAGAACATATTCATATTCCATGTGGAACGAGAGTATATGTCAGTCTTTTCATATTAAACATACTCTAAAGTTTGCTGTTGAAAAAAAAAAAAAGATACTTAAATAAGGAGCTTAACTCTTGAAAAATGCACACATTTGATACACCCACCTCCAAAAGTTGTATTGTTTGAAACTAGAAGGGTGGAAATTAGTAAATGTATCATTGGTAAGCTTATAAAGGAGTCAGAAAAAAAGTCAAACAGGTAACAATAGTGTATAGAATCAGGGAACTTGGTCCCCAAGACGCACAGACAAATGGACTAAGAAAGGGCATGCCGCAAATTACCAGGCATTTGCCCCATCTGTTAACCAAATGCTTCTGATTACCTTCTCTACCAAAAACTTAGGAGTGGTGCAAGAATCAAGATGGGTTCTTGTTCCCTTTAATTCCCAAGAAATAGCCTTGATTATGAAAAAAAAATTAGAATAATGAAATAAGAGGATGATTTTAAACTTCAACAGAATGAGCCGCACTTCCTTAAAATAAATGACCAACTTCCTACAGTGACACATGTCTCAGTATACCTTTATACAGAGTCTGGAATTTGGGAAATATGTTAATAATGTTTTACATATTGCAGCACTATTAACAACAGCCAGGACCTGGAAGCAATCTAGATGTCTAGATGTTCGTTGACAGATGAATAGATAAAGAAGTTGTGGTACATATATACAAAAGGACATTATTCAGCCACAAAAAGGAATTAATTTGAGTCAGTTCTAGTGAGGTGGATAAACCTAGAGCCTGTTATACAGATTGAAGTAAATCAGAAAGAGAAAAATAACATGCATTAATGCATATATTTAGAATCTAGAAAAAGGCTACTGATGAACCTACTTGCAAGGCAGGAACAGATATGCAGACATAGAGAACAGACTCACGAACAGAGCAGCGGCAGAAGCGCGTGGGACAAATGGAGAGAGTGGCATTGAAACACATAATTACCATATGCAGAACAGGTAACTAATGGGCAATGGCTGCATAACACAGAGCGCTCAACCTGGTGCTCTGTGATAAACGAGGGGGTGGGCTGGGGTGGGAGGTGTGAGGGAGGCTCATGAGGGCGGGAACATATGCATACCTGTGGCTGATGCAGGTTGATATATGGCAGAAACCAACACAACATTGTAAAGCAATTATCCTCCAATTAAAAATAAATACATTTAAAAATAAATGGAATCCTGAATTAATGTTAAAATAAACAAGGGTGGGAAAAATAAAAACCTAAAACTGAAAGCACAGTGAACCAAATGAACACAAATATCCCTCAAATTAATGACATAATCACTAGGAAGGGAGAGGAGAAAAGATACGAGTATGACCTCAGTATTTTACGATATTCTCCATGCTGAGGAGGCATGGAGGGAAAACAGCAAACACATCCTGAATGCTTGTTTTTAGTAGTTTTCTGTAGTGGCAAGAGTGAAGCAGTTTTGAAAATATTTTTAGACATACTATAAAACTGTGTAAATGAGTATCTGTGTTAGGAGCCAGGATTTTCACTGTGGAAGAAGGAAAATCAAATATATTGATAGAATGGAGGTAGGCATCCTCCTTGGAAACGGTTTGGACTTGGAAGTACTGTAAAGCACAGGGCAGGCAAGAGCTACCTACAGCAGCCCTGCTCAGCCTTTGGTTGGCACCACAGTGGGCCTCTCCCCCAAGCAAGAGACTGTTAGGGAGCCACTGTCAACCAGTGACTGTGGTCCTGCTCAGTGATTGGTTGGTGCCACAGTGGGCCCCTCCCCCTTTTCTGTATAAAAGAAGCCTGAATTGGGACTATGGGGAGATGGTTTTTTGAGATGAAAGTCTGCTATCTTCTCTATCTGCTAGCTTTCCAATTAAAATTGTTATTCCTTGTTATAACAACTAGTCTCCCAATTTATTGGCCTGTCGTGGGGCAAGCAGGATAAGCTTGGGCTCAGTAAAAATACCGGAGAAGGCAATGGCATCCCACTCCAGTACTCTTGCCTGCAAAATCCCATGGATGGAGGAGCCTGGTAGGCTGCAGTCCATGGGGTCGCTGAGAGTTGGACATGACTCAGTGACTTCACTTTCACTTTTCACTTTCATGCATTGGAGAAGGAAATGGCAACCCACTCCAGTGTTCTTGCTTGGAGAATCCCAGGGACGGCGGAGCCTGGTGGGCTGCCGTCTATGGGGTCGCACAGAGTCGGACACAACTGAAGCAACTTAGCAGTAGCAGCAGTAAAAATACTAGTTCAAACACATGATTTCTAAACTATGTACATGTGTGCAAGCATGCATGTACGTATTTTTCCTCACCGACTCCTAAAGACGGCCTAGAAAAAAATTTCTCCATTAGTAAGTAGCACACCCAGCACTGTAACAGAATCTAAGACCACTGTCCTCAAAAAGGACCCAGAAATCTGCACAGAAATGGCTGACCATAGGGCTATGGTAGAGAAGGTACAAGATGAGCCTATAGCATCTTATATCAGAAAGTTAGTGCTCAAAAAAACAAAAATGGAGGCATGAACACAGGTGATGCAATCTGATTAAATACAATCATTGATTAAATCTAGAAGTCGAGCATATATATATTTAAGGAAAGTAATAAGTAATAAACCATTAAAATGGAGAGTCTAAGAGTCAACAGCAATAACAGAAGAGAGAATGGATGGATGCATGATGGATGGGTGGGTGGGTGGGCGGGTGGAAGGATTTCTCTTTGCAATAGAATGCAGACGGCTAACTGGTAAATGCTGATGCTCTAATTCTAAATCATCATAGGAAAGAGTAGTTCATGCAAGAATCATCAAGGGAAGTTAAATCTAAAGGGAAATTTTGGAAGAGGAATAAGATATTTGCATGTTGCCACAGACTGCTTATTAGTTTCAAGGGAAAGTATAGTATCTATACAGTGGAAAAAATATATAATCCTTTGAGCAGATAATCAAATTTAATATCAATGAAGGGAAGAACACTAGGTTCCTCTTGATGTAATATTCCAGTAAGGACACGTCACTTAATTATTTCAGCTGGGAATGTATGGCCTTAATTTCACCACGAGGAAACATTAGACAAACCCAAATGAGCACATTTTTATTTTTAAAAAAAGTCCTATATATTTTTTCATGTCAATGTCATAACAAACAAAGAAAGCCCCATTAAATGAGATGTAACAACTAAATGCAATGTGTGATCCTGGAATGGACCTAGTACTATAGGAGGAAAAATGCCAGAAAGGACATCATTAGCTCAATTGACCAATCTGAAATATAAACACAAGATTATAGCATATCAATGTTAAGTTTCCTGGAGTTAGTAAGTATACTGTAGGTACACCAAAAAATATTCTCATTCTTTGGAAATACACTCCTGAGTATTTAGAAGCCAAGGGACATGATTATGCAGCATACTCTCAAATTGTTTAGGAAAAAATTGAATAGAGAAAGATGGGGAAAGAAAACAGAGAAAAGAAGTGTTTAAACACACAATCCATAAAGCATGCAGAGTTCAAGGAGAGCAAGAGACAAATATGTGTAAAGAGAATATGGGTGTTTTTGGTACTATTGCTGCAACTTTTCAGTCAGTTTCAAACTATTTCCCCAAAAAGTTAAAAAAAAACAAAATCCTCCCCCAAATGACCCAGAGAATTTAAAATGACTAATGTAGTGTTCCTAATCTCATACTTTATTTCTGTTAAGGTCACTTAAATGTGAAGAAAGTGTTACACACAAAGATGCTGGTCACAGTATTTATAACTGCAAAAACTGACATATGTATTTACAAAAAAATGGGATAATAAAATTATGCTACATAAACTTAACATTATGCAGCCTTTAAATCTGCATACAAAAGTATATAATAACAATTGGAAATATATAATGAAAAACAGGAGGATTAATGCAGATGATGACTGCAGCCATGAAATTATAAGACGCTTACTCCTTGGAAGGAAAGTTATGACCAACCTAGATAGCATATTGAAGAGCAGAGACAGTACTTTGCCGACTAAGGTCTGTCTAGTCAAGGCTATGGTTTCTCCAGTAGTCATGTATGGATGTGAGAGTTGGACTGTGAAGAAGGCTGAGTGCCGAAGAATTGATGCTTTTGAACTGTGGTGTTGGAGAAGACTCTTGAGAGTCCCTTGGACTGCAAGGAGATCCAACCAGTCCATTCTGAAGGAGATCAGCCCTGGGTGTTCTTTGGAAGGA
This sequence comes from Budorcas taxicolor, assembly GCF_023091745.1. NCBI lineage: Eukaryota > Metazoa > Chordata > Mammalia > Artiodactyla > Bovidae > Budorcas > Budorcas taxicolor. The sequence continues at coordinate 25,408,436 of NC_068924.1, forward strand.
ATGATGCTGAAGCTGAAACTCCAGTACTTTGGTCAACTCATGCGAAGAGTTGACTCACTGGAAAAGACTCTGATGCTGGGAGGGATTGGGGGCAGGAGGAGAAGGGGACGACCGAGGATGAGATGGCTGAATCGCGTCACAGACTCAATGGATGTGAGTCTGAGTGAACTCCAGGAGTTGGTCATGGACAGGGAGGCCTGGCGTGCTGCGATTCATGGGGTCGCAAAGAGTCAAACACGACTGAGCGACTGAAATGAACTGAAGGATGATATATAGTATTATCTCATGTAGGTAAAGCAAAGAGAAAAAAAAAATCAGAGAAAAGGTTAAAAAATAAAAAGATCATGCCAACACTGGTTCTCTCTCCCAGAGATGGTTTATGGACAACTTTTTTCCCTTCTGCTTTCTTTAGATTTCAAATATGTAATGCTTGTGTCATAATGCTATGATAAAAATAAGGTTCATTCTTAGAATAAATCACACAGTAGAAGTAAACAGAAATAAGTTTAAGTTCCTCATATACCTATTGTATACTTAAGGTGGATGTTCAACCATCCAAATTTAATTTGACCTACTTCTGGTCTCAAAGATGGGAAACAGAATAGAGTCATGCTAGGAGACATTCTCTGCTGCTGCTGCTGCTGCTGCTAAGTCGCTTCAGTCGTGTCCAACTCTGTGCGACCCCATAGACGGCAGCCCACCAGGCTCTCCCGTCCCTGGGATTCTCCAGGCAAGAACACTGGAGTGGGTTGCCATTTCCTTCTCTAATGCATGAAAGTGAAACGTGAAAGTGAAGTCGCTCAGTCATGTCCGACTCTTCGCAACCCCATGGACGGCAGCCCACCAGGCTCCTCCGTCCATGGGATTTGCCAGGCAAGAGGATTGGAGTGGAGTGTCATTGCCTTCTCCGGAGACACTCTCTAGTAGAATTTATTTGAGGTGGTGAATCCGCACATTCATGAGCCACAGATGCCTCCTTTCTCCTTATTCTGAGCCATGGGAAGATGGTGAGATCACTTTATACCACTGCAACCCCTACACACACACCTGACCTTAAGGGGAAAAGAGAAGCAGGGCACCAACAGGGACTGGCACGTGATGGGGGCCTCTGTCTACTACACTGTACCTGGCTAAGCTCAACAGTACACTTCTCATTACTCCTGCTCAGATGTTGGAGAGCATACACTCTAGCTGAAATCCTTCAATTCAGTCCTAGTCAACAGCTTTGGTGCTCCACAGGGAAATGGTCCAGCCCAATTATTCTGTGCAGGGAACTTGCCTCTGCATACAGGGTTCACTGTGGTAGTCATCGGGGGTGGGGGAAGGTAGAGAAAGGAGGGATGTGTGCATGCGTGTATGTTGCGGAGCGGGGTGGGGAGGGAGGGAAAAGGGGCGGATAGTAAGGGGAGGAACAGGAAGGGGGAGAAAACATCAGAGCTTTTAAGAAGCAGGTGGGACTTCCCTGGAGTTCCAGCCATTAAGATTCTGGGCTTCCACTTCAGAGGGTATGGGTTAGATCCCTGGTCAGGGATCTAATATCCCACATGCCACACAGCATGGCCAGAAAGTGAAAAAAAGTAGATGAAGATGATGAAATGTAGATGTTTGGTTAACTGAAAGGCTGAAAGGAAAACTGAAACACATCCGCATTCATTTTCTAACAACACAAGAGTCTCCCACAGTCATTGCCAAAAAGTCAGGTTATTAAAGGGCTCCTTTTTTTTCCCCCTTAATTTAAGAGAATTACAGTAAACAAAAGAGGAAGCTTCTAGATTAAACAATTATTAGAGCTCAGTTCCTGTTTAAGATACACACATTTGCAAGCATTTAATTATATTTATTTCTTAATATACTCTGGTGTGAGTAATCTTGAACTTTGAATCTCATAACTCAGCCAATGAAATAATTAACATTCTTTTGCCAACCTGATTTGGATGAAAAAGTCAAACCCTTCATTTAAAATTTATGTGAGGTACATTCATAAGAATACACTAATTTCTCATTCAGATTTCAATTGAATCAATTTAATGACTGCCGATAGCAAAGCAATAGGAATGCAAAGAAGAAAAATAGTCAGACAATTGACAATTACCCAAAGTTCCTGTCATGTTTTATGAATCAACAATTGTCTCCAAACTTGTGAAAGAAATCAATGTGCATTAATTTCTAGAATCTTATAACCTATCTGCACTTAACTATAAAAAATGAAGACAATTAAGACATACAATTTAAAGAATTCATCAATTTGAATGAACAGAAATAAAGAGTGCCTCTACAATCCCATGTTCCCTTTCAAGGCAGCACAGCTTACAGGGCTGTCTAGTTTACCACTATTTCTTCTTCGCATTTCCTGTTCTTTATCAGCAAAATGGTTACAATGGCCTTTCAGACTTGAGTGATGCATGACAAAACAACATAGTTCCATTCTCAAATATGAATAGCCTGAGAACACAGCTCCAAGAGGCAACCGCAACGGTTATGCCAGAGAATAAATAACATGGAGCAACATTATCAAATTCTAAAATTAAGGACAAAAAGGGGGTAGAAATAAAAGGAGGAGGAAAAGGCAAAAAAAAAAAAAAAAAGAGGGGGAGGGGGAACCCCTGCAATTTCAACACATGAAGGGAAAACTCACTCCCACCACTGTTCTTCCTGTTTTCCTCTGAAACAGAACATTACCACTAGCACTTACTGTGGGATAGATTAGATTTTTTCTTTCCAAGTAGTGAATAAATCTCACTCTAGTTTTACCACTTGCCTCCCCACACTCCACATTTATAAAACTTCTTTGAAGCTACACATAGAAAGGCCACAAAGCCATCACTCTGATGCTGCAGCTGGTAGGGCCCCAAAAGCAGAGTGTCCAAGGATGAAGGCACTCAGACACAAAGACCTACTTCAAAAACCCTCCAGCAATGTGTAAGGTTCTAGAGCAAGGTGCTGGATTTCTGTCGGCCATCCTAAAAAAGAGATAACCTGCACAGCAGAGACTTAGACCCAATTTAACCTGGATTGCTCCTGGCCTACACGTACAATCACACCAGTAAGGATACAGTTCTACAAAAGTAAAAACAAGAAATTCAAATCTTGCTCAGCTGCCATATATTCTCATTATGCCCAATGCAGATCATCCCATCTAAAATTGTAACCACTCCCCTCCCATTCCCCGCTCTATTTTTTCCATAGTTGTTCCCACACTCAAAACATTCTAAGATTTGTTCATTTATTACGTTAATTGCTTATCTGTCACTCCCCTATCCTCTGCTCTCCTGGATTGTGAGTTCTAGAGGGTGGGATATGTGTTCAGTCCACTAATATATCTCAGCACATAATAGACACTCAAATGAATGAATCATTCATCAAATTAAATGATTTCTTAAAGCTCTTCCTATTCAAGTAGAAAAGGCAAGAATTAGGCAAGGAACCTTTAAAGAGTTATAATAGGACAGATAAAGGGTTCAATCCCTGGGTCGGGAAGATCCCTTGGAGAAGGGCATGGCAACCCACTCCAGTGTTCTTGCCTGGAGAACCCCATGGGCAGAGGAGCCTGGAGGGCTACAATCCATTGGGTTGCAAAGAGTCGGGCATGCCTGAAGCAACTTAGCAGCAGCAGGAAAGGGTTATTATCTTTACTATAAAAAGCCTATTTACATTACATTACAGTATAACAGCTGACGTACAGGGTCTAGCAACAAGTGAACAGATAAAGAGAGTGCCTGACTGGAGGAGGGAGAGGAGGTGGAAGGCAGAGATGGGGAGACAGCACCAGGAGACAGAGGGTAGGCCGCAGTTTCACTCACACCTGACACTGATGGCCCAGGTCCTGGTTCTTTGCTCTATTCACCTCTATCCAGCCTCTTGAAAAAACGATCCAGTGATGTCTGGGTAGCAGCTCTTTTTCTCTCGTCATAAATGACACGGGAGCATTGAATTGCATTCTGAACAGCTGCTGCAACCTTCATGGACCATTCTACATTCAGGTCCTGTGCCTCAAAAGCTAACAGTGCCTCCTCAAATAAAGAAAATCCCCCTGCCAGTTTCCTGCGTCATGAATCTCTTCAGTTCTTCAGTTACTTCTTCCTCCTGCAGCTCCACTGAATTAGTTTCACCTTTGTTTCTATCATTATTGCTTGGTGCCTCTTAGCTGTACCAGTTACATCGCAGTGGCTTTTACGCTTGCTTCTGGATATCCTCGGCTTGAAATAAAAACACTGTACTACTGTATAGCACACAAAGGCACAACTTGTAGAGGATGCCACGTGAGTGACTGTGTATACCAGACACACGAACTAACTTACATGACTGGACGGACAAACACACGTTCATACCTTTGAAAGTTCACAACTTGGAAGATTCGCATGTAAGGGACTTACTGTAAATGAAAGCAAGTCAATCTGTTCTGAACCATGGAGGGTGATATGCAAGGAAGGCAGAAATATCTAGAGTATTTATCTGAGTGGTAGGATTATAGATGAATTTTATTCTCTGTATGCTCATGGGTTTTCTTATTTATTTTAAACATGTTCTACCTTTATAATAGAAAGAAAATTTAAATGAAAGGAAGATTTCATAGAAGAGTTGAGACAAAATATGCTTTTATGAGTTGTCCATATTAGCAAGAAGAATAAAATCTTGAAAAGTCTTGGGGAAAAAAAAAAGGACTAAATGTTAGAGGAGTATCTGCAAAAACACAGGAGTAGCATTCTTAAGAAAGAGAACACCCTTAATCTCCTTTAAATAAAAAGCAGCAATTAAGAAACCACAGCCCTGAATAACCTCTATAAGTCCTTTCATTCCAAGAGCATATTCTTAGAATTTTTCTTTTAAAGTTCAATATGAAATTTGACAGGGAATCGTTTTTCTAACTCACGAAGCTATGAAAGGCGAACAAATCTTAAAAAAAAAAAAAAAAAAAAAAGAGGGAGAGAAAATGCAAAACATTTATGGCATGTGTCCTTTGCCATAAACAAATTATTGACAATAAATGGACTTTTCGATCATCTGCTGGAAAAAGGCTGAATTTATAAAAACAAAACAAACAAAAAAAGCTCTATCTTTATCAGATGGTCAGATGAAAAACTATCTAAACTCTTAGGAAAGCCCTTTTTTCCCCCTAAATATCTGTATAGGCAGAATAATCATTTAAACAATTCTAAAACAAATTTAAACATTCAAAACAAAACGTGTGTGCCTACAGATAGAGACCTACCAACGTAATATCTGCATATGCTCTTTGGAAAGGAAATAAATATAACTGTGTCAACAAATGTAAACATCCTTTGCCATCATCTGACAGCAGTGCTTCATGAAATTACATCAGATCTCTATCTAAACCAAGTTTTAGGGCTATCCATTGAGGCAGTAAAAGCGAATGTGAAGAAAGGTAAGAAAATTCAAGTAAGCCCATTACTTTTCTGTCAAGCTCAAATCTGTTTCTTAAGGCTAAACATCAGAAGCAAGATGCTCAAATACCAAGACTTTCCTTCATAACCTTTGCTTTGAATCTAGCTCCACAGGGAAAAAAGCATGTTTACAAGAACCATGAGACATGTGAAAAGCAATAACCAAGGTAAATGAAAAAAATGCCAGGTTAAGTTTTAGTCAGAACTTTATTGCAAAAATATTTTGTTTTATGAGATGAAGAAATCTACTTTTCCTCTTCTCCTCTAGCGTTACATATTGCAAAAAGAAAACATGATTAAACTATTCTTTTAATGTCATCTCATCATTTATAAAGAGCTTAAAGAAAACAATTTGCACGCAGGCTGAGCACGATGGTGCATCGTGTGGAACCCAATGTCAAAAACTCAAGTTCAATTTCCAGTACTAATCAAGTTTCTAAAACAGGAACTCTGTTCTTTTCCCTTCTAGCTGCGTGCTTTGATTTTCTTTTGCAGTCTTAATTCAAAATGTTCTAAAATTTTGGAGTCAGTTTTTTTAACAGACAAATGTAGCATGTCAAAGAAAACATCAGAGGTAATTACTTCTCACTCACTCTTCTCATTCCAGAAGAAAAGACAAAATAGGGGGTCAGAACTTCTGGATTATTTTAATGGTGTGTGTTTATGAAAGAGAAAGTGAGAGAGTACCAGGGAGATTCATTAAGCTAAAGTAAGGAGTGACAAAGCAGATTTATAAATATTATAATACATCTGTGATACTTCAACTTGTCCTTGATATTTTAATTTCTGGCCATTACTACATATAAAACTGAGGACTGCCAAATTTGTCTGGATGTTAGAATCATCTAGAGCACTATTAAAAATTCCAGAGCCCAGGTCTGACTTCCAAATAAACTACAATCCTTTTTTAAAAAAACATGCATCAACACATCCAGAATTAATTGCTAACATTTTGTTCCACTTACTTTTAGCTCTTTTTTCCCCCTCTTTTTTTCTTTAATTGAAGTATAGTTTATTTACAAATCATGTTGTATTAGTCAGGTGTACAACAAAGTGATTCAGTTTCACTTGTTCACAAGAATACAGATATACTTTTTCAGATTATTTTCCTTTTTATATGATTACAAGATATTGAGTATAGTTGCTTGTGCAACTATCACAGGTCCTTGGTAGCTGTCTATTACATATATATACATATTTGTCTACATATATATATATATATATATATATATATATACACTTGTCTACATAACTGTCTAGTAATGTAGACCACAATCTTTGAAGAATGAAATTAGGCATCAGAGTTTCTGAAGCTCCCCAGGTTTACGAACCACTGACACCCAGTACAGAAACCAAATAAATTATCTCTCCTTTGAGATTTACCATAGCTGTCATTCCAGGGAATTTAAAAAGAAAAAAAAAGAAAAATCACTCAACCAATGCATTAATCTATACCTGTTTTTAAAGAAAATCACTTACACATATACTCACTGCTGTTACTGAAGCTGGCTCAACAAAATGCTGGAAAAAATCATTATCAAAGTACACGGCATATTATGCTGACATGAGTTTATACTGCACAGCATCATTCCTTTGAGAAGGATGCTGATTTGGGTGAAGGAGCAGAAGGGAGAGTGTCTTATTATAAACTCAAAATGAGGTGATGTAGATTCCAAGGTGACTATCACAGCTTTCCAGTGACAAACTGGCAGCAATTAGAGATGTTTGAAGCACATCAGCTTGCTTAGCCTCCTACCTTAGTGTTTATTCTAATAAGGGAAAGGACATTAAAACCTTCTGTTAAGTATAAATATGCAGAAGGAGAGAGGGAAGAAAATCCCAAAGCCTTAATTCCATTTAAAAAAAGGATTCATTGCAGCTAATTTTCTGAATGTTCATAATACTTAAAGATGTCCAGAAAGATCTTATTCATTAAATAACATGGTCTTCACCTTTCGTTCCTTCTTTCCCTGCATCTCTAAAAAAAAAATGAGTAAGGTACATGTGTTCTGTTTGTACTACTGGTTCATGACATTCAAAGAGTTCATCATGTACAGAGCACCACCTGTGTTCTTAGCTTCAATCTGCAGAAATCTTTTATCCCTAGGAAAGAGTATAGATTATTTTTATGCTATCCAAATAGGAGAATGTCCCAGATACCAGATGATGAAGGGGCCCCAGAGGGACCATAATGCTAACATGCTTATGAGCACTATAAAATTTGGCTTCAAAGACGCTCTGAGTTTGGCAATGCTTCCACAGATCTCCGTGAATAGTAAAGACATAGTTGTTATTGGTGGCGGAAGCAAAGGGCAGGAGGCAAGAAGCATGCCCTTGTGCGTGCAATCACACTGCATTTAAGATACAAGGGATTCTCTTAGAGAAAACCAGGAGAACCACTGCATCAATTTATGTGCTACAAAGATGGTTTGCTTCATTACTGTAGCATAGAATTAAACATATAAATCTGGGCCACTCTTCAAAGACCTAAGGTCAGGCTGCAAAACATTTTTCCTCTGTGTTGGCTTTTGGCATTCTGGTGATTTCAACGACATTTATGCCAGACCAACCTTCGACGAAGCACCGTTTAACTTTCTTTTTTTTCAATAGCAGATGAAGGTGAAGGGAATACTTCTAGGCAGAACAGATATGCTAGAAATTTAGAGTTGTTCTCTTTTGGCCTAAATTTTCTTCTGCCTCAATCCTGCAGTGAAGTCACGATACATCTGTGACAGAATAGTCCCATGGCAGCAGACTGACATCATAAACACCAGATTAAGACTTGGCTGCAAAGCCAAAGGAGATGATGGGCTGGGAAGGAAGAGGCTATAATTCAAACAAATCTCTTCCATAATAGCTATGGGAATACTAAACATTACTGGCCGAGTAAATTGCTTTTTGTATAAGTGTTCTCTTTTTTGAAGTTTGCCCCAGAGTGAAAGTCTCTCTGTTAAGTCAGAACCTTAGCATTATTTTAATGTACTGTTCTGTATTTAATAATTTTATGCTTTGGACATTAGTCTGTTACCATGGGAATGACAGCAGCACAAATACAGGATTACGGCTATCAAGCAAGAGAAAAGAAATTATGAATAAGCCTCGTTATGTTCAATAATTAGCAACTACATGGAAAAAAACAAAACCATGAATTTAGGTTGATGCATTTATCTCAGTGTTTGAATACAACTCTGAGTATGTTATTGCTTTAAAATGAGACTCTAGCAAACTGCCAAAAAAAAAAAAAAACTTGACTAGCAGTTGCTACTCAGTGCCATGATCTAAAAACTCATCCTGTCCAGCTCTTTCCTCCTGTTTTAATTCTTCCCTTGCAAAAGGGAACTAATGGATAATATACAACATTCAAGATGGAGTCTGATCATTCCATCCAACGCTTTGGGGGCAAAAGTAAGGAAATATTGAATAGAACTGGCTCCTCTACCTTCATCACAAAATGAACAGCTTCCAGGAAAATGATGCTGCCTTCTCCCCACAATGAAAACTCTATTATTAAGGTATATGGGATGGTAGGTACAGAAATGGACTGCTAAGCATGAGACATAAAAGTCCAACTGGGATAATGTAAAATCCATATATGCCTCTGTTGCTTCTGAAGTTACAATAAAGAACATTGTACTCCAGGACACTTACCTTAATGACTAAGGAAGAGTTCCATGCATTAAGTGCAAGGCCTGAGGTTGCACTAATTGTAGGAAAGATAACCAAAATGGTGGACAAACATTTTGAGATGACCCAAGACTGCTAAAGAAGTAAGTCCTTCACTAAACCAAAGTCTACCCCCAAGAATGAAAGGGCAAAGTCATAGTATCCAGTCTTCCCCAAGTACGTGGGGAAGTGGGCACATTGCTAGATCTCTGGCATCCTGTGGATTCCCTGCCTTACTCTGCAAAAGCAGCAATGTTAACATGATCCATTCTAAATCAGGGGGCAAGAACCAAATTTTAATCTCTCAAACAGGTAAACATTTAATGAAGATTGACAGCTCCTTAGTACTTTCGAACTTCCCTACTTCCCTCTTCCATGAGGTTTTCTGCATTCTAAGGCAACGGCACAACACATCATTGGAGGAAAGTAATTTTAGAAAGTGCCATCCAAATTATCTGGTCGTGAATAGGCTCTGATTAAAATATAAAGAGCTTTTAAAATAATTTAAAATGATTCACTGGAACTAATTTGGAGATATTTTAATCTCTGAATGTGCAATGAACTGTAGTCTCCCTTGGCCCCAGCCTCTCCTTAGAGAGGGACGTTTCTAGTTAGGCCTTTTGCCATTGCTAAGAGGCATCAGTCATACCAACTCAGATGCACTTCACCTGTGCAGCTCCCTCCACCTTTTCTGATTTGTGTCTTTCCAACTCTGGCACAGTTCCCTTCTACTTTCCAAACTTAGAGATACTTCCCCTTCTCGATGAATATCACTCTTCTGTTTACTAAAGGCAGATAGCTAGATAATTCTGAACACAACAATGTGACAATTATTTAAAGAATCACATGAGATCAAAAGACCTCAGCTTACATTCTGTAGTCATTTGTTTGAATTCCATCTTGGATTAAACAAAGGAATGTTTTCCCAACATAATGTTCCAGCATATTCTCAGAGACTCCACTAAGGCCCACTATAAATCAACACCTAAGCTGCTCTTAACTAGGCTTTTCTAGAGTGACACGAAGTTCAAGGAGATGTTTGCTGCTTTGCAAAGCTCCTTCTTAGATGTACTACAGATTCCTTCACAAAATCCTTTGGGGCTTGTTGTGCAAGATTCCCTAACTCTCAGCCAAAGACACTTCAGATAAGAGGAGGACAGCTGATCTCTACTTTCTTGCTTTCTAGACCTTTCAGTTTCTTTCTGAGACTCTGGATAAAGAACTAGAGTTGAGAAGAAGAAATGAGGGACAAGTCTACACATTGGAATAGTGTGATAGATACAACTATCCCCTGATTTAATCTTCCCAGCCATCTAAGGAAGCAGGTATTTTCATATGTTCTTCATAAATGAAGATCTTGAGGAAGAAGATACCCAATAATTAGTAACGGAAGAGTGAAATTCAAACTCAACACAATTCCAAAACTCAAGTTCTTTTGGCTATATCCTTACTAAAATCCAGGCTTCTTGAAAGCAGAAACCCTGGCTTTTAATTTTTCTATGTCATCTTGAGAGACTACATGTACAATTAGTTCTTAACAAACATGTACAACAAGTAAGAGGCAAAGGATTTAAAGGAAACTGTGCAGTTTCTTTTGTCAAGGCGACCCCCTTGCCCACAGCAGACCAGAGCATGTCAACCAAAACTTACTACCACAGCATCGAGACAGCAGACGGGGCCCTCAAACCTCCACCCACTCTGAAGCTGATGCATCCAAGCAGAAGACAGCCACTTACCTAAAAGAAAGACGAGAGAAAACACCATTATTGTTAATAAGGAACACTGACCTCCTACAACCTAGATCAACAGAAATGCAAAAATTTGCTTTCATTTTACAGTTAATGGATCCTGAGCACAGTAAGCATAAAGAAGAGCTAGTTCTTCATACCTCTCAGTTCTTCAAAAGCCAGCTCTCATTCTTCATTACTGTGTATTTAAATTCATTCACCGTAACTTAGAATAGTCTTGAAGTAGAGTTGATTTATAATGCTGTGTTAGTTTCAGATGTATATAACAAAGTGATTCAGCTTTATATATATATATATATATTTTTTTTCCTTTTTCAGATTTTCCTCCCTTACAAGTTATTACAAAACATACAGCATAGTTCGCTGTGTTATACAGGAGGCCTTTGTTGGTTAGCTATTTTATATTTAATACAGTGTATTTGTTAATGTCAGACTCATTTTGGAAGTCCCAGCCATAGCAATCAGAGAAAAAATAAAAAGAATCCAAACTGGAAGAGAAGTAAAACTGTCATTATAGTGACATGATACCATCCATACAGTATGCGACCATATGCTAAAGATGCTACCAGAAAGGTACTAGAGCTCATCAATGAGTTTGGGAAAGTTGCAGGATATAAAATTAATACACACACAGAAATCTGTCGCATTTCTATACACTATCAACAAAAGATAAGAGAAAGTAAGGAAATAATCCCATTTACCATCACAGTCTTAATTTTTTGAGCTGTCAGAAGACTGATGAATCCTCTTTCCGTATAATTACACAGAGACATCTCCTTCATATAGCTTCAGTGGGTTCACAGCCCTCCTGCATCCACTGACCCTATTACTAATATCTGATGTGAGCCTGGGATGCAGGATATCTCTGAAGCTTAAACATGCTTTCAATTACTTCAGAACCCACATAAATTTTAAATTCTTAAAAATGTTAGCAATATATGAACAAAAGCTTGTACCCAGCAAACAGATAAATGACATTTGAAAAACTGGTCAGTACTAGATGGCAAAGAAAGTCTCTGGTAATAGCAAAAAAACTACTTGTATATCAACTAGAACTGTTGGGAATTAAATTCAAAATTTAAATAAGTTAAAAGCAAAGAAACCCAACAAAGAAGTATCAAGAAAGCCCGAGAAAGAAAAGCTCTGTGAGTGTGTGTGTGTGTCCTGTATGTCGAGGTGGAGATAGAACAACATATGAGAAAGCTTCTATAAGTAAAACAGTGTGGTTTTGTTCCATAAGAAAATAGACCAATAGAACAAAACAAAAAGCTCAGAAATGGACTCAAGTATACACGGAAAATTAGTATATGATAAGGTACCATCTCAAATCAATGGAGGAAAAAATGGACTTTTTAATAGTGTTTGGACAACTGCATAGTCACTGGAATAAAATTAATTACATCTGTATCTCACATCATATATCAGAGTACATTCCAAATGGATCACATATCTAAACTTAAAAGTAAAATCACACAATTATTGAGAGAAAGAAAACTTGAGTGAATTCCATTATAAACTGAGTAAGAAAAGGAAGCTCCATAGATAACAAGATTATAAAAAATATTGAATCACTATGTTGTACACCTGCACTAGTATAATACTATAAATCAACTATACCCCAATGAAAAATAACTAAAAATAAAACAAATATAATAAAAGGTATCATTAGAAAAGACCCCGATGCTGGGAAAGACTGAAGGCAGGAGAAGGGACAACAGAGGATGAGATGGTTGGATGGCATCACCAACTGGATGGACGTGAGTTTGAGCAAGCTCTGGGAGTTGGTGATGGACAGGCGAGCCTGGTGTGCTGCAGTCTATGAGGTCGCAAAGAGTAGGACAGGACTGAACAACTGAATTTAATATAAGATAAACAAATATGTCTACATAAAAATGTATTTAAAAGTAAAATACTTTGCACAGCAAAAAAATGCCACTAGCCACAACGGAAATCATATACTTGAAAAAAATAGTTGCAACTTACAAAGGGATAATAATATCTGTCACATACAAGGATCCTTACAAAAATCTAAAAGAAAAATACCAACATACCCCCTGCCCCCAAAATAAGCAAGCAATATATACAGGGAGCATACAGAAGAGTAAGTGAAAATGGCCCAAAACGTATGAACAGATGCTCAACGTTACTCATAATAAGAGACATGTATTCATTTTTCACTGATTAGATTGGCAAAAATCCAAAAGTTTGACAACATACTTTGTTTGTGAGACAAAGGGGAAACAACACCTTTGTATGCTGCTGGTGAGAAGGCAAAATGGAACAAACTCCTGAAGAACAGGACTTGGCAGATTACAGCAGAAACGTAGATTTCTAAATCGGTATGGAGGTAAAAGGAAAGACAGTGAAGAAAAAACAGACTCTTCAATAAATGCTATGATGCTAAGTCGCTTCAGTCATGTCCGACTCTGTGCGACCCCACAGACGGCAGCCCACCAGGCTCCGCTGTCCCTGGGATTCTCCAGGCAAGAAAATTGGAGAGGGATGCCATTTCCTTCTCCAGTGCATGAAAGTGAAAAGTGAAAGTGAAGTCGCTCAGTCATGTCCAACTCTTAGCGACCCCATGGACTGCAGCCTACCAGGCTCCTCCGTCCATGGGATTTTCCAGGCAAGAGTACTGGAGTGGGGTGCCATTGCCTTCTATTCCAATAAACAAGTGAAGAATTATGGAAATAAAGAAACATTTGGCAACCACTGAAAGCAAGAATAGATACTAAAATGGCAATGATAAAAACTATAACTCTGTGGGAAACTGTGGCTGATACCCCTAAGCCCACTTTGGTTATATAAGATGTTAATAACTGGGGCACCTGGATGAAGTCTGTGGTATTTGTTGTATGATTTTTGAAACTCTTTGCAAGTCTGAATTATTTTTATGTTAATGTTTTTACTTAAAAGATAAAAACAGCTTCTTAAAAAAAAAGGTAACTCAAAAAAAGGCACTGAGACAATCAGACATCCACATAGAAAAAATTAAAATTAGATCCTTACTTCATGCCATACACAAAAATTTCTCATCAGTAAACTGAAAGTAAAAAACAACACTGAAATTCCTAGAAAAAAGAGAGGATATTTTCATGACCTTGAGTTTGCCTACATTAAAATTAAACTTTGTATAATAAAAAATAGCATGAAGAAAGTAAAAAGGCAAGCCACACTTGAAATGCATATAACCAACAATGGATTAGTATTCAGAACATAAAGAATTTCTACATATCAAACAGAAAGACAAAACAATCCAATAGAAAAAAAAAAGATCTGATCAGGCAACTGACAGGAGAGAAAACCCAAACGACCAATAAATATGAAATGATACTCAACCTCACGAGTCAGGAAAATGCAAATTAAACCGAGAAGATATCTTTTCACTGCCATCAAATGGTCAAAAAAAAATGTTATCATCTGGCACTACCAGGATGGAGAAGAAGGGAAGCAACAGAAGCTCTCAGACAGTGCCTGTGAGAGGACCAGTGAGCACAATTACATTGGAAAGATATAGATTGATTTATCTAGAAAAATGAGGGGTGTCCAAAGTAACTCCACTCTGGGTAGTAGCCTAGAGAAATTCCCACACATGTTCAAAAGTAGAAGACTTGTACAGGGTGCTCCACATAAGAACGTTCATCCTATTTCTGGGGATAAGAGTCAAAAACTGGAAACAACCTAGAAGCCCAGCAAAAGGTAAATAAATAGTGGTATATTCACAAAATGACGTATCATACGGCAGTGAGAATAAACAAACTAGGGCTACATGCATCAAAAGGCTTCCCTGGTGATTCAGGTGGTAAAGAATCCGCCTGCAATGCAGGAGACCCTGGTTTGATCCCTGGGTCAGGAAGATCCCCTGGAGAAGGAAGTGGCACCCACTCCACTATTCTTGCCTGGAGAAGTACATGGACAGAGGAGCCTGGGGGCTACAGTCCATGGGGCTGCAAAGAGTCAGACACAACTTCTGCTGCTGCTGCTAAGTCGCTTCAGTCGTGTCCGACTCTGTGCGACCCTGTAGACAGCAGCCCACTAGGCTCCACTGTGCCTGGGATTCTCCAGGCAAGAACACTGACAACTTCACTTTCGCATGCATCAAAATGAATAAATTTTACATATAAAGGGTAAAGGTAAAAAACAATTTTCAGAATCTCACAGCATGATGCTTATATCATTTTTAACACTTTATTAAAAACATGCAAACCTTACTGCATACCATAAATGGAAACATGTTTGCATGAAAATGACTAAAAAAGATATGGGAGTAAAAAATACTAAATTCAGGATTATAGCTTAACCCTTGGAAAGAGGTGAGGGAAGGGCAAATGCAAAAGAGATTTTTTACACACGTGGCAAAGTGTTAAGAGGTGACAAAGCTAGATGTACACCTGTATTTCCTATATTACTTTCCACAAGCTTTTTAAATAAATGCTAAATATATCATTTCAAAAAGAATATGCATAATAATGTATCAGTTAGTTCAGTCACTCAGTTGTGTCTGACTCTTTGCGACCCCATGAATCGCAGCACACCAGGCCTCCCTGTCCATCACCAACTCCCGGAGGTCACGCAGACTCACGTCCACCGAGTCGGTGATGCCATCCAGCCATCTCATCCTCTGTCGTCCCCTTCTTCTCCTGCCCCCAATCCCTCCCAGCATCAGAGTCTTTTCCAATGAGTCAACACTTCGCATCAGGTGGCCAAAGTACTGGAGTTTCAGCTTTAGCATCAGTCCTTCCAATGAACACCCAGGACTGATCTCCTTTAGAATGGACAGGTTGGATCTCCTTGCAGTCCAAGGGACTCTCAAGAGTCTATGGGCCTTTATTATTCAATGACTCTTCAAACGGATTTTGCTTACCTATGGTGGGGTTTTGCCGTTTTTTAAGGTTATTTCCTTTTTCTTGATGTTTATATTGGTTATAATGGCATAAAAACATACAGGGCATCTTTAGACTCCATATTCTAATTTTGTTTCCTTAAAAGTACCCAAATACTTCCTCCCTCGTTATTCATATTATTCAGTTGCTTCAGAAAAAATTTAACCAAATCCCTCTAGAGTATGCTAGACCCCAGAATATAATCAGAATGTTAAGATGTTTTAAAGAAATTTGATTTTTAAAAAATCAGCTCATTTACAATGCCTTTAGTAGAGATTAAATAACCAAATGAAATTGCATTTTCCATAATGAATGTCAGGTTATACATTACTGTACAATTTGAATGTTGAAAAGTAATATATAATTGTGAAATACCCAATGGTTGAGGAAGCATGAAAAAAATTTAATAATCCAGCATAGAGTATATATGCAAAAGAAGTAGTTTTCCATATCACACTGTGTTATACACTATTGTTGCTGACTTTCACAAGTAACTATACTGACTCAAACCTAGAAGGTCAACACATTCTAGCCTTAGAAGTGCTACAAAGTTTTGGGTGAAGGCTAATAAGATCCCCTTTAGCTTTTCACTGCACTTTTCTAAGATTATGAGATCTATGGGTTAACCAGTTCAGTTCAGTCACTCAGTCATGTCTGACTCTTTGCGACCCCATGAACTGTAGCACGCCAGGCCTCCCTGTCCATCACCAACTCCTGGAGTTCACTCAAACTCACGTCCATTGAGTCGGTGATGCCATCCAGCCATCTCATCTTCGGTCGTCCCCTTTTCCTCCTGCCCCCAATCCCTCCCAGCATCAGAGTCTTTCCAATGAGTCAACTCTTCACATGAGGTGGCCAAACTACTAGAGTTTCAGCTTTAGCATCATTCCCTCCAAAGAAATCCCAGGGCTGATCTCCTTCAGAATGGGCTGGTTGGATCTCCTTGCAGTCCAAGGGACTCTCAAGAGTCTTCTCCAACACCACAGTTCAAAAGCATCAATTCTTCGGCGCTCAGCCTTCTTCACAGTCCAACTTTCACATCCATATATGACCACTGGAAAAACCACAGCCTTGGCTAGATGGACCTTTGTTGGCAAACTAATGTCTCTGCTTTTCAATATACTATCTAGGTTGGTCATAACTTTTCTTCCAAGGAGTAAGCGTCTTATAATAATTTCATGGTTGCAGTCACCATCTGCAGTGATTTTGGAGCCCCCCAAAATAAAGTCTGACACTGTTTCCACTGTTTCCACATCTATTTCCCATCAAGTGATGGGACCAGATGCCATGATCTTAGTTTTTTAAATGTTGAGCTTTAAGCCAACTTTTTCACTCTCCACTTTCACTTTCATCAAGAGGCTTTTTAGTTCCTCTTCACTTTCTACCATAAGGGTAGTGTCATCTGCATATCTGAGGTTATTGATATTTCTCCCGGCAATCTTGATTCCAGCTTGTGCTTCTTTCAGCCCAGCGTTTTTCATGATGTACTCTGCAGAGAAGTTAAATAAGCAGGGTGACAATATGCAGCCTTGACGTACTCCTTTTCCTATTTGGAACCAGTCTGTTGTTCCATGTCCAGTTCTAACTGTTGCTTCCTGGCCTGCATACAGATTTCTCAAAAGGGAGGTCTGGTGGTCTGGTATTCCCATCTCTTAAAGAATTTTCCACAGTTTATTGTGATCCACACAGTCAAAGGCTTTGGCATAGTCAATAAAGCAGAAATAGATGTTTTTCTGGAACTCTCTTGCTTTTTCGATGATCCAGCGGATGTTGGCAATTTGATCTCTGGTCTCTCTGCCTTTTCTAAAACCAGCTTGAACATCTGGAAGTTCACGATTCACGTATTGCTGAAGCCTGGCTTGGAGAATTTTGAGCATTACTTTTCTAGCGTGTGAGATGAGTGCAGTTGTGCGGTAGTTCTTTGGCATTGCCTTTCTTTGGGATTGGAATGAAAACTAACCTTTTCCAGTCCTGTGGCCACTGCTGAGTTTTCCAAATTTGCTGGCATACTGAGTGCAGCACTTTCACAGCATCATCTTTCAGGATTTGAAACAGCTCCACTGGAATTCCATCACCTCCACTAGCTTTGTTCATAGTGATGCTTTCTAAGGCCCACTTGACTTCACATTCCAGGATATCTGGCTCTAGATGAGTGACCACACCATCGTGATTATCTTGGTCGTGAAGATCTTTTTTGAACAGTTCTTCTGTGTATTCTTGCCATCTCTTCTTAATAGCTTCTGCTTCTGTTAGGTCCAGACCATTTCTGTCCTTTATCGAGCCCATCTTTGCACGAAATGTTCCCCTGGTGCCTCTAATTTTCTTGAAGAGATCTCTAGTCTTTCCCATTCTGTTGTTTTCCTCAATTTCTTTGCACTGATCGCTGAGGAAGGCTTTCTTTTTTTTTCTTTTTTTTGAGGAAGGCTTTCTTATCTCCTCTTGCTATTCTTTGGGACTCTGCATTCAGATGCTTGTATCTTTCCTTTTCTCCTTTGCTTTTCGCTTCCTCTTCTTTTCACAGCTATTTGTAAGGCCTCCCCAGACAGCCATTTTGCTTTTTTGCATTTCTTTTCCATGCGGATGGTCTTGATCCCTATCTCCTGTACAATGTCACGAACCTCCGTCCATAGTTCATCAGGCACTCTATCAGATCTAGTCCCTTAAATCTATTTCTCACTTCCACTGCATAATCATAAGGGATTTGATTTAGGTCATACCTGAATGGTCTACTGATTTTTCCTACTTTCTTCAATTTGAGTCTGAATTTGGTAATAAGGAGTTCATGATCTGAGCCACAGTCAGCTCCTGGTCTTGTTTTTGTTAACTGTATAGAGCTTCTCCATCTTTGGCTGCAAAGAATATAATCAGTCTGATTTCGGTGTTGACCATCTGGTGATGTCCATGTGTAGAGTCTTGTCTTGTGTTGTTGGAAGAGGGTGTTTGCTATGACCAGTGCGTTCTCTTGGCAAAACTCTATTAGCCTTTACCCTGCTTCATTCCACATTCCAAGGCCAAATTTGCCTGTTACTCCAGGTGTTTCTTGACTTCCTACTTTTGCATTCCAGTCCCCTATAATGAAAAGGACATCTTTTGGGGTGTTAGTTCTAAAAGGTCTTATAGGTCTTCATAGAACTGTTCAACTTCAGCTTCTTCAGTGTTACTGGTTGGGGCATAGACTTGGATTACTGTGATATTGAATGGTTTGCCTTAGAAACAAACAGAGATCATTCTGTCGTTTTTGAGACTGCGTTCAAGTACTGCATTTCGGACTCTTGTGTTGACCATGATGGCTGTCTTCCCTGGTGCTCAGATGGTAAAGAATCTGCCTGCAATGCAGGAAACCCAGGTTCGATCCCTGGGTCAGGAAGATCCCCTGGAAAAGGGAATGGCAACCTACTCCAGTATGGGTTAATAACGTTAACTAAATTTGAGACAAGGAATCTAGGTCCATTTCTCCCACATATTAATTTCACAGAGAAAAAAAAAAATTCAGGGCTATGGTTTCCTACCCCTGGCTTACTGTCTTTCAAGTTGAACCACTAGACAGTTCAATGCAAATCCACCACCACCATAACGAAAAAGAAGTGAAGCCCTGGTATAGAGGCTGGACCAGTGGCATCTCAGTGGAGAAAGGATAGAGCATGCATTTGAAATGCTGCTAAAACAACTAGATATGCACCAACAATCTGATAGTCGATGTCAAGAATGTTTCCAAAACCCATGCCAAGAGGATGACTTTTATTTCAACATTCACTTTGAAATAACAAGCTGTTTTTTAAAGCTAGAGTTTTGGTTCTTGTATATTGAATAAGGATAAGCAATTTTAAATAGCAAATAAGCCCCTTAGCTACCAAATTTCTAAAAAGTATTCTCCTTGCTCTAAAGGTGGGAGGGGGAATAATTTGCCCATGGGCCCAGAAACTGAATGACAAATTTCGGTCCTAAGCAAATTTTCAGTCAACAGAGTCCTTTAAAAAACTAGAAGGAGGGGGTGGTAAATGTTGGTATTGGCAACAGCTTAAACAAAAGCCACATTTTTTTTTTTTCATGTGAACACTGGGAATAAGAAGGAAGCAATGATGTTCCCCGTAAATAAAATAGCAACCCAATGTATTAACTTCCCTCTGCCTAAAGAAAATGTGTCAATCTTAGTTTCTCAAACAACATATTTTCCCCAACACAATAGCTCATTTCTTTATACTACAGCTAGTTGGCCATCCCCAATCAGCTGAAAGCACGGCACAGCTCAAGATCTGGGACTGAAACCAAAAGGAATAAATCAGTGAAGGCCTGGATTTCTATCCCACCAAGCAGGCCAGACTCTCCTAAGATGAGGAGCAGCCAAAAGCAGCAGGGCAGTTCACAACTGTGCTGGTCAGTGATCTAAAATTACATGACATGGGAAAGGTATGTGCCCATCAAAATCCCGGGAAATCTCGTTTAATTTCCCTTTACTATGCTATATTGCATTGCAAAGGTTCTATGTAGCTCCTCCTCCTAGCACTTTTGCAGAATCAAATCTACTCTAAGAAAATTACTGAAGACATCACTCTTATGTGGAAGGGCTTTCTAAGTAATCAAAGTCCTGCAATAAAGGAAGTCAGCATTATTCCATTGCACAGAAGCTGGGGGCAGGGGGAGATATTGGCCAGAAAATACTTAACTCCAAACAGAAAAGTTACATTTTGAAATTGTTCCAAGAAGAGGATATTGGCAGGAACTTCAAGATTTTGTGCTTTTTGCTGCAACTAAAATGAAATAGATTTGAATTCTAATCCAGTAATATGAAACAAACCAAAAGCAGACAGACTGGCAAATACTAACTCTAGCTGCCCAATGTCACACATCAGTTCAAAGAGGTCAGAAAAGAAGCCCAGGCAGTTATAAAGTATACGAAGAAATGAACAGTGCACTTTTTTTTAAAATCCTGATCTAGTGAGAAGGTATAAAGAAGTCCACCTGAGCAGAAGACTTCAAAAGCTAGATAAGGGAGGACAAAGAAAGAGGCTTAAATGGAAAACTCATCAACAAGCCAAGAATATAATAAAGCAAAACCAAACTTCAATTTTTGCAAGAATACAGGCGTTTCAGCACTCAAACGAGACGCTGTCGCTACACCTCTCCGTATACAAAGGAAATGTGAAATCCTGAAATCCCTGTAGCATGTAGTCACTGAAGCAACTGCCAGGTAGGGCTAATCCCCAAACAAGATTTCTTAAGAAATCGCACTCTCTACTTTATCCCTTTTTTGTTTTTTGGCTTTTCATTTTGTTTTGTTTACTCTTTCTCTTCTTTCATTGTTAAATATTAGCATATTAAAGAAAGGAATCTTGAAAAAAGAATCTTCACTCACTCAAGGTGCTAAATAAAGTCCTCTTCAACCCATGGGGCCCACCAAGATAAAGGGCACTGGAACGATGAGTTTTTAATGAAGCAAGAACTGACTAATAGGGAGGAGGGTGGTGCTGAAATCTGACCTAGTGGCAAAGAGGTAAAGTCAACATAAACCCATGGAGAAAGTGTGCAGTTTAAGGAATCTGGGCTCTTTACCCTCAATACAGTCTTATTCAGGGAATGCTTCCACATGCTTAAAAAAAAATCCACTTTGCCTGCTCCCAGATATATAGCATTAGGGCAGGGATAAATTTCAAGCTGGCAATAGTCCAAATCCAACAGTTGCAGCTGTAGTAGCTGCCTTGTTTACAAAGCAATTGAGGAAGCTTTTAGAGGGCAGAGTGCACCAGACAGAAGGGGGTCTGTAAGCAAAACACGGATGGATCTCGATGCATTCAGAGCAGACAACACATCTGTTCCCAGGTCCCCCTTGGAGACAAGCCGACTACGGATCCAAGTCAACCTTTAATGCTCATGTTTTTCAGGAAAGCATATCTACATAAGCACTGAAATCAAAATTACATGCTGGTAGTTATTGGGCCCTTGGGTCATCTCCCACATTCTAACCAAAACTGAGAACATTCCACACGAGGTTTTGAGCAGACGCCAATCAACTATGACCTGAACTGCTTTGCTCAGTAAGAACACCAAGTGTAAGGATGCCTTCAATTGCTATTTTCCGCTTCTTATCAACTACATTGCTAGCTTCCAGCTGACCATGCCTCTGGCCAGCATAATAACATATGATGTCCCAGAAACAACTCCGGCTCCCCTTGCTACTTTCTCACATCCAGTAGATTTCAGTAATCTCACTAGATTCTATTCCCTGTTAGTTCTTTCTAATCCTGTCTCTCCCATTTTTCTACTCTTGGCATAATTTAAGTCAGAATTCCTCTCTTAAAAACAAATGAAATACATAGTCAAGGGAGGGAAGGGGGCGGATGGGGAAAGAGCAATAGAATAAATGCTGAAAAGGAAACAGAGTACCTTCTGCCTGTTTACAGAGCTTCAAAAAAATGTGCAATGATGCTGACATGAGTGAGAGTATGATGGGCACAGATGGGTATAATTAAAACAGAAAGACACTCTCAAGATGCTTGAAAAGGGGGTAGTTCAGCTCCCTTAGCTCAAAGTAACCAAACATATTTAAAAGATACAGTTACATGTACTTGGATGACAATGAATATTTGAATTCAGAGGGTTTAAAATTCATGCTATCTGTCTATCCATCCGATCTCCCAGACAGTGGGCCATAGTTTCTACCCACTGCAACTTGATATTTTTGTTCCTGTCAGGCAAAACATCATAAATCAGGCCTACTTACTATACAGACTCTGCCAGATTCTTATCCTTCTTTAAGAAAGCCCTCTGTAATCCTGATCTATAAAAGTTTCTGTTCCTCAGTGGTTTAGTAAATAACTGATGAAAAGATTTTCTGCTAACACATATGACTGCAAAAAAAAAAGAAAGAAAGAAATTTAATATGGAGTTAAAATTTTTCATCAATTAATTAAAATGAAAGAGTATAGAGTGAGTATAGAGAAAAAGGAACCCTCTTATACTTCTGATGGGAATGTAAATTGGTGCAGCCACTACAGAAAACAGCACAGAGGTTCCTCAAAAAACCAAAAAATAGACTTGACATATGATCCAACAATCCCACTCCTGGAGGACAAACTAATATGGAAACCATAATGCTCCCCTCCGTCCACAGCAGCACTATTACAATAGCCAAGAGATGGAAATGACCCAAATGTCCACTGACAGAGGAATGCATAAAAAGATGTGGTGTACACATACAGTGGAATATTATTCAGATATAAAAAAAAGAGCACGATAATGCCACTTGTAGAAACATGGATAGATGGACCTAGAGATGAACATACTAAGTAAGTCAGAGAAAGGCAAATACCATATGATATCACTTATATGTGGGATCCAAGATATGACGCAAGTGAACTTAATCTATGTAACGGAAACAGACTCCGAGACAGAGAGAACAGAACTGGGGCTGCCAAGTGCGATGGTGGGCGGAAGGGGGATGGACTGAGAGTTCGGGGTTAGCGGATGCAAACGATCATATACAGAATGGGCGAACAACAAGATCTTACTGTGCAGCACAGGGAACTACGTAAACATCCTGTGATAAACCATAATGGAAAAGAGTACGAAAAGGAATGTGTTTATATATAGATGCATATATAAATATGTATACACATATATATAAATATGTGTATAAAACGGAATCACGTTGCTCTACAGCAGAAATTAACACAACACTGCACATCAATTATACTTCAGCAAAATAAAATTTGAGAAAATATAAAATCTGTATATTCTCAAGTTGGGCTAAGCCTAGCACAGGGTGCACACACTCAAGAAGGATCATAACATCATGCCAAACCTTTCTTCTGTGGGCTCCCTGGGTAGAATATTTGACATAGCCACGGTAAAAGACAATCATGACCCAGTCACTCCCAAGACCATAAAAGTGCTTCTCCTGCCTTCAAATGAAAGAGCATGTACCCCAGCGACAAACCACTGCAGATTTACTGTGGGAGTAAACGTTGAACATAACAGTCTAACCATGTCTTTGTGCACGCAGCATTTATACAGTAAATCAGCATAGAGTCCAGCACAGTACACCTCTCACTATGTAATTACACATATTAATTACAAGTTTAATCACACATATTAATAACACCTGGTCTACAACTGCAATGTATTCATGTAAACCTAATCAAGGAAAACTAGAGTTATTTACATAAAATTTACAATGAAAACTATAACGACTATACTAACAAGATGGGGATAGGAACGCGTATCTGTGACAAACTATTTGTGTCAAGAAGAATAGAAAGTGATTCTCTTTCCTGAACATTATTTCAGGCCCATTTAACACAATCTGTATCACTCAATGAATGTGCAGTGTCCTACACACATCAAATCAGATTTGGATAATGTTCCTGACTTCAGATAAAATTTCATTACTATATTTAGTTATGGAATGATAGGAAGTGCTTACATTTTTAAGCTTTAATAAAAAGTGAGATAGGCTAAGAATTAGGAGAGCCTGACTCCAATCTGCCATTGATATTTAAACAACAAAACAAGTCTACCCACTAATGACCTCATACAGCCTCTGACTTAATTCCACCCTTAAACAGTTTAAAAAGTGTGGTCAAAGGAAGTGGAAGACGATGGAAATCCTATTTAGAAGACTTTCACAAAACCAAAGGCAATCATCAGCCATTTGTTGCATGTCAATGCATTTTTTTAAAAAAATTTATTTTGTATTAGGTTATAGCCAGTTAACAATGTTGTGATAGTTTCAGGTGAACAACGAAGGGACTCAGTCATTCACACGTACATGCACCCATGTCATCTTACACACCCTCTTGGGCAAACTGGCATTTCTGGGAGATAGTGAAGGACAGGGAAGCCTGATGTGCTGCAGTCCATGGGGTCGCAAAGAGTCAGACACGACTGAGGACTAAACAACAACACTGGCAAGTGGTACTTCCTATGTTTCTGAAGTTTCCTTTCTCCAAACAAAACCAGAATTTAATAACAGGACAAACAAAGTCAATTAAAACACTACAAATGCTTTGAAAGCAAATAATAACCTAAGACTATAATTAAGTCTCTTCATTCTAATTGTTGTCTGATTTTTATGGAGCACTTCCTTACCAGACTAAACACAAAAATGATTACAAAACCCAAAATGATAGACTTCAAGATTTTTTTTCTTCATGTAATGTTTGGAAATATTCTAGTTTCACTTTTAGTAATATATGCCTTTTGTTTGTTTATTTGTTTATGACTAATCAAGTTGATGTGACCAAGTATAAAACAGGCATATGAAACGGACAGAAGCGAAAATGAATACGGAACCTGCTCTTATAAACAGCTTTAAAACTGTTTAAAGCAAACTTCAGTATTTTTAAAAAATTGATTGAATGTGCTTTTCAAAAATGATTCACAATTTCACGTCTATATGAGGGAGAAAGATAGAGTTTCCCAATTGATGCTAAAGTAGAGGGCCAGGGAGGCAGCGAGCGCTTGAGTAACACAGCCCTCCTGTGAGTCATTATCCTTCCGGCAAAAAGAGAAGCAAAGTCTTGTTGCTGAAATTTGTTTTGCACTCAGTCTGTCCTTTAGGACCACCAGCATCTACTTCCACAGCATCACTTACCATTAACATATCCCAAGCCAGTTCAAAACTATAGATGTTTTACAAGCAGCAAGAGCTCTCACCCGTTAAAAATAGCTAATAAATAGCCACGCACCCTGATGGAAGAATGTAATATTTTCCACAAGAAATGATATCATTTATCTTTTCCAAAATTTTATTCACACTTCAATTAACTATTCATCTGTCATCATCACTACTAAAACCCAAAGTAAGTAATCAACTGAAAGATAAATTCTCACTGAACTTCCACTGTGTTTACACACAAGAAAAGAAATTTTAAAACTACTATTTCCTTCAGCCATTAAGTTAGTCACCTTAAGGTTTCTTGGTAAAAATGTAAAGAAATGCCTGGTTTTATTTACCCATGGAGGGGAGTTGAGAGAAGGTACATTTTACGTTTAAATATTAGAAGATCTCAAAATATGTGCTCAAAAGTGCAATGAGCTCTCATATGTCATTCAATATATAGCAAACCAATAATGATTTATAAATCATACTTTTTTCTTTCAACAAATGTTTATGAGATTATTATTTTGTGGACAACAAAAACAAAAGGTAGGCCAATATTCTCAGCCCAATTTAAACCAGTTTTCTTCAGGGATCCTCTTTGGGCAAAACCTCGAAATTATTCGTAATAATCTAAAACAATGAATCACAACTGCTAACATTTATCAAGCGCTTACTACATGTCAGGCCCCATTCTAGATGCTTGGCAAATATTATTTCATTCTCAAAACAGGTCTGGGAGGATGACTCTGTAAGTATTTCCACAGTCAGACAGGGAGACTGGCACAATGAGACCACACCACCTGAACGCGAACACACAGTTAATAAACGCAAGAGGCAGGACTGGCTCCAGAATTCAGAACCCAGGAGCGACAATTTTATGTTCCCTGGTTCGGGAAGATCCACAGAAAATTGTAGCTCTGATCAAAGACACAGAATTTCATGAAATCAATGAAAATGATGATAAAGACTGTTTGGATCACAAGCAAGATTCTAACCAGTCAAAGAGCATCTGGCAAAGTTAAACCAAATAAAACCAGGAGGTTTTGGAAAGTTGGAAAGGATAAAAACAGGCTCAACACTTGGAC
The DNA here is from genome assembly GCF_023091745.1 of Budorcas taxicolor. Taxonomy (NCBI): domain Eukaryota; kingdom Metazoa; phylum Chordata; class Mammalia; order Artiodactyla; family Bovidae; genus Budorcas; species Budorcas taxicolor. Next base: position 25,434,815 of record NC_068924.1, read on the forward strand.
ATGAGAGGGATATTCAGTCATCCAATCTATCAGGAAAATTGCAAGGCAAAAACAGTTAACACTTGATCCTTTGCTCATTCTAAGAATCACAGACTTGCAATCATATTTTAAATGTTGTTAAATATAAGATAAAATAATATTCCTCACTTTACCTTCACTATCCACGATATAGTTCAATCAAATCTCTTTAACTCTGTTTACATGAAATTTTGGTACCTGCTTTAAGTGACTTCACTTCAGTGACCTTTTCCAGGCATCAATTATCCTCAAATAAGGAGGATCTCCTGTACCCAAACTGCATTTTAAAAGGAATTCACAACTTCCGAGTGGTATGAGGGAGAAGTAGCATACTTCCTAGCAAAGCAGTCTAATAGGGGAAGAGTCTGCAGTCTGAAAAAACTGGTTTCTAATCCCTGCTGAACTGCACAATAGCCACAGTGAGTTTGGGACAACCTCTTGACCTGTCTCAGACAGTTTGCATACTTAGAAAATGGAGTATCCCCAACTTCATGGTGCTCATCTGCGGAGGCAATGAGACAGCACACGTGTCTGTGAATGGCTAGTGACATGCTGGTTATTCTGAAACTCTCGACTGCCATCTCCATGAGTTGACAGTCAATTTCACCAAGCATTCATCATTCATATATTACATATTGATTGACTTTTAGTTGTATACCTTAGAGGCAGAGGGAAGTAACCAAAAACTTAAACAAAATGTCTGTTCTTAAAAGTCTGCTTGAGTTGTGAGTTTTCAAAGCTTATAACAAAAAGATTTTGCTTTAAAAATTTAGCACATGAGGCAAATAAGTAATATGATATTAAAGCTGTAAAAACAGGAAATAGTGGAACTCCTAAGAAATAGTTTGATTCCAACAAGGATAATCAAGGTAGACTTCCTGAAAGGAGCTGCACGAAAGAAAGATTAAATCAGAGTGGTTTAAATCAGAAAGACCTTACATCCATTTCACTATACGTTTGTCCATCCTGCCCCCTTTCTGTCCCTGTAAAAGGAGTCCCTAGAACCCAAATGGTGAGAAAGCAATATGGGGCTTGTGAAGACATCCAATTCATTATTATCTACCATGCCACCTGCCATCTCTGGCACGCAGTGTAAATACTGTAGTGGCATAGCTCATCTACTGATAATGCCAAGTCAAGCCATTAATATACAACTCCACTGAAGACAGTGACAGAAAATTTTAGCTTCACATCATGCATTTATGAAGAGATAATCAAAGGCATATTTCTGTGAAAAGCAGGAATCATATTCAAAAGCTGTGCATCTTTGGCCAATTGTTCCCTGCTTTCCTGTATTATATCTCCAGAGTGAAAAAATACGAAACAATATATTTCTATTTTGGCCCATCAGAATCACTAAACCCTGATATGAAGTGAACTGCTCAGATTGTAAACATGGAAGGAAGGAATAAATCTGCTGGGTAACAGTAAACTCAAGTAGCACAAATCACATTGAGTATTCTTGTAGACTCTCCTTATCAGTATTTAAGCAGCAGAGACAGTTAGAACCAACAACCACAGATAAAGCACACCACACTATTTAAATTCATCTGCTGTTCTGGTGTCCTAGTCGTCTGTCCTATACAAACCGAGATAGCTTATTCAATCACCATGCTAACTTACTGGGTCTACTCCCCGAGACTGTAGCCACTGACCCCCTTCATGCTGGTTAATTGCAAGGATTACAGACGCACAAGCACAAACTGGCCAACTTTGTACTCAGTCTAAAAACTCAGGCAAGCAACAAGATGTGATCAGCTAGTCGAGAAATAAAATTAGAAAATGTTCTATACACTCTTCTGGCTCTTTTAAACTATTCTAATAATTACTGTTTAGACTCAATCTTATCAGCCACAGGGCATTCAATTTAACATAGAGATGGGAAAGGGAAAAAAAAATCTGTAAAACAATATAGCAAAAGCAGTTTCAATGAATTGAGCGTTTTTTGAGATGGACATTTATTAACTATAAACAGACTTCTAAATAATTTTAACATATAAGTGTAGATGTGGTTACAGAAACACAGAAGAGGGGAAATGTTTAGGTGAAAATGTGGTCCAATACATGTCTTTCTTTCACCATTCAGGGAAAAATACATTTCAACTCACTTGAAAACTGTCTGGCTGGAGACGACACAATTTCCCCCTGTAACTCATTAAACTGTTATATCACCTTGACAGTCAATTCCTGCAAAGTTAAATGTAAATCGAAACATTTTTAATTGCATCATGCAATACATGACTAAGGCAGCTCACTGTTTAGGGGAAATTTGTGAAGTAATTCATTACTGCGCTAAGGTAACTATATCACCCCAGATAGAAATAACTCAGACTTTAACATAGCAACTAAAAGCCAAGGATACCTGCAGTGAAAAGATGCTGTGTTTCTACTTATCTACCTCAAGGTCTATAGCGGTGACTCTCTGACACCTTATTCAGAAGTGGATAAGAAGCAGTATCAGTGAGACCTCCCTGGTGGTCCAGTGGTTAAGACTTTGCCTTGGGATGGGGGTTCAGTCCTTGGTCAGGGGATCCCACATGACTTGCAGCCAAAAAACACAAAACATAAAATAGAAACAATACTGCATCAAATTCAGTAAAGACCTCAAACAAGTTTTAAACACAATAAAAATAAAAGAAGCAATATTGGTGAGTAGTAAAGGACTTTAACTTGAGAAGAAAAAAAAAAACCTGCGCCCCCTCTCCCAGCCTTCACAAATAAAAACAAGTCTTTCTTCAACAAAGTAAGATTTAACAAAGACACTGAGAGAAACCTTTGCCTGACTCATTCTGGAACACAAAGGTCACCTGTGGCTCTATGGTTGATGCTCTGTATATTTTGAAAATGCACACAAAAAAAGGAAAATTCTTTAATAACACAGCCCAAGGGTGTAAGGGAAGTGGACCACTCAAGTGGTTTATACGATTAGCTTAACAAAAAGAGACATCCACTCTTCTTCTGCTTCATGTGATCTATTTACAGTCAAGATGGCTATATTTAGAAAATTCCTAGAGTACATGAGAACTGAGAGATAAATATCAAACTACTACCCTTCCAGGCTGCCCTAAAATTTCTATTAGCCTCAGGAAAGCATGAGCCATTGGGGGTTTGCTTCAGCAGAATCTGAACCAGAAATATTACTCTATATTATACTTTAAAAAAAAAGGCACTGCTGCAAACTGTATTCAGCGCAACACTTTAAATCGCTCCATATTTGAGATCAGAGTTTATACATATTAATGTGGAAGAGCCTATAGCCCAAACTCTACTGTTTATCACTACCTGAAAAATTAAATTAAACATACCACATTAAGCAACCAACCAAATTTGATCTCCATTAAACCCAAGCCAAGAGTGAGGCCTTGACAATAGGATTGAAGAGATTAGGGCTTAATTTAAACAGAGTGACTGCAATGAAACACTTCAAATGTGAGACTTTATAGAAGCAAGTACTTAAAGCACCTGAAGACAAATATTTACACAAACTATACAACATCATAATCTACTAAAGATAAAAGATTCAGAAACCTATTAAATCATAATTTAGAATACAAATATTACAGGAGGGAAGGAAAAGAGACTGCACCGCTAACTGGGTCCTATAAATGAATGTGCAGTGAAGGTTCTTTTGAAGGCAAGAGACAAGATTAATAAGCGGTGAAAATATAAATGTATTAACACAAAGCAAAATGCGATTCTTATTTTGCCATGGTCTGCTACTGACAGCATGTTGTACTTTCCAGACAGATACCTTTGAAGTTTTTTATCCTTAAGAATCCCCTTCCCATTTCATTCCACCCTCATATGTCATGATCACATACCTTTATCTTTTCTCCAGTTCAAGAATTTCCCGTCATTTGCCTCTTCCAACATAGGCTACCCCTTTGCTCTGATCTCCTAACCACTCTTTTCTCACAATGCTCTAGAAACACTCTTAAACACTCCAGTAATTTGAAACATTTCTACCTTTTACCCTCTTTTCCCAATCCCAAGATAAGGTTAAAAAAAACAAGGCTGGTTGCTCCCTCTGATGCCCATCCCCCGCCTTTAAGAAACACACCATAGGGACTTCTCTGGTGGTCCAGCGGTTAAAAAAAAAAAAAAAAAAAAAAAAGAGTTGCTCAGTTGTGTCTGACTCTTTGCGACCCCATGGACTACACAGTCCATGGAATTTTCCACGCCAGAATACTGGAGTGGCTAGCCTTTCCCTTCTCCAGAGGGATCCTCCCAACTCAAGGATCGAACCCAGGTCTCCCACATTGCAGGTGGATTTTTTACCAGCTGAGCCACAAGGGAAGCTCCCAGTGGTAAAGACTTCACCTTCCAATGCAGGGGGTGTGGCTTCCATCCCAGGCTGGGGATCCCACATGCCTTCTGGCCAAATAAATAAATAAATAAATAAACCAGAAGCAATACTGTAACAAATTCAATAGAGATTTTTAAAATGGTCCACATTAAAAAAAAAAACAACTTAAAACCCTATAGATACATTACTTTTAAAATTTTCTAAACTCCCAACTACTCCTAATAATCATTAAAAATTACTATCACCAGAGATTCCCAGTTTGCAAAAATCTCCCAGTTAATGAAAGCTATGTTTTCAGGTTCATAAAGCCAATACCCCATCTGGTCTTTTAAAGCAGGAAATTAACTGAATCCTCTAGAGAACTAAGAAATCTCTGACCATGAACCTGAAAATGAGCCCCTGAGAGTCAGTAATCTGATTAGTTAAACTGGGTGAACACAACGACAGAATGGACCTTACATGGGGGAGATCCAGAGCTGGGAACAGATGCTAGAATCAGGAAGTGGCTTCCATCCAAGCCCAAAGTCAGTCCCGTGGCTCTTCTACAGAGATGAGTCACAGGAACACACTTCTGTCCTTAGCTTCTTTCATATCAATTGTGCCCAAGACCCAAATGATATTTCTCTGCATAATGAGTTGATTTCTTGATCAATGGATTCAGTGTGAGGCTTCCCATGACCTGGTCCAAAGCCTCTTATACTCTCCACACTTCCTTGGAAACACTCAGGAGAATATTTCTCAACTGGTGCAAATGTCAGAATTACCTAGGGGTCTCTTAAAGAAGAAATGCAAGTGCCCAGGGTTCCCTACCACAACTACTGAATCAGATGCTCCAGGAAGAAGCCCCAAATGGGTATAGTTTTTAAGTTCCTTAAACATCTCTGAAGCACAGCACTGCTTGAGCACCACTAACTTAGAATGGAAGACAATGGGTATAATGTAGTAAGCAAAGACCCACAGGATCACCCCATAAGGAAGGAGACAGTCATGAGCAGAGAATTTCAAGTTGACTTCCTCCTGATGGTGAGCATCCTCTCCTCCTCTGCTGGTTGAAGTGTCAGCCAGGCTCTGGCCCCCTGGGCAAAGGAAGCATCCAGTAGCCTTGGCACTCGTCTGAAATATCCAACAGGTTGCTCCAGGGGGTATGGACTTTGAAAGTTGCCATATACCACTAGAGCTGGCATCCTGGAGTGTCACAGGTGTATTGATAATTGACTCGGTCTGTTTTGTTTACAATTTCCTGCCCAACAAATTGCATGTTTCTGCAGATGTCTAACAAATTCAGGACATTTAATTCCTCAGCTGCCACCATCCTGCTGTTTCCGCCCTTCTCATCCATTGGTTATGATGGTGTCCAAAGACACATTCACCGGCATTAGCAAAGGTCATTAAAAAGCTCTTACAGCCATCTGTACCCAGATGGACAGGTCTCCAGCCAAAACAAGAGAGGTTCCCCCTCAAAGGAGGCCCAGAGGACCTGACTCTAAGCAGCGCCACAGTTGGTTTTTTTAATTATTGTTTGCGGGCCCTGAATTATTTACATTTCATCTGTAAATCTTAATGACCCATGCCATGTTCTTCTTGGCTTACTGATGGTAAGCAAAGCCAAACAGTTTCATTTACCTGATTCAACACTGCTGTAGGATGGGGCCAAAGAAAAGTGTATCTTCCTAAATTGTCTTACACAGGTCCTTGGAGCAAATTGTTCTTGCTTGGATCCTTGGCTAGGTCATTTGCCATACACTTATCAGTTAATTCCCTGATGCATTCACCCTCCTTATCATCCAATGGTGCATCTCTGTACAAATGACTCATTTGCATAGGGTTCTGAATTTTCAAATTTCTTGTTCTTTGAATTCTGCATCCCATACACAAAAAAATCTGACTTTATATGAAATCAAACCACAACATTTTTTTTTACAGTGTTCCTATAACATGTTACAGATACTTAATATGTTGGCACCAGTTCCTAGAACAAAATTTTAAAAAACATAATGCATCCTGGCAAAGTTTGACAAGATCTTCACAACAAAAACCAAATGCCTAGAAAGACGGGGTCAAAAGGCTTTGCTAGAACACCCTGCACTCTGCCTGGAGAAATCAAATGAATCTAGGGTTTCAGCTAACCTTGATCAAATGAATGAGGGAAGAAAGGATTCTACTGCTCACATCTACCTGATAAAACCAGAGATCGCTTTTCTAAGTGCTGATCTCCAAAGCACGAGGAAAAGTGAAACCTGAGTTCTGGCCTCCAGCCTCTGAAAGGAGGCTCTCAGCCACCGTCAGCCACACCTTTTTCCCACAGCTACACTGCTTTTCCACGCTCTTTCTGCCTGCCCTTCAGAACTCAAAGCAGACGTGCTCATCAGCAGAGCCAAATTGTTAGACTCATCAAGTTTATGAACACTGCATACAAAATGCAAACATTTCCTTCCATTTGGGCAAACATTGGCACGGGAAACTTTCTTTCCAATGTTAACAGCAGGGAGCTTAAATAAAAGTTCAGTTTCTAGAAGGGTGGGGGAAGAGAAAAAGCTAATTCTAAAAATATGTCATCAGCAGCATGCCATTGCCAGAGAAAATGGTACATGTTTCCCTCAAGCACAGTTCACTCAACTGAACTTGACAGCTTCAGAGATCACTTAAAAGAAAGAAAATTTGTTGCACGAGCCCTGCCAGATACTAAAGAGATCACGTCTCAACAGATAAGACTTGATAGATCCTCATCTTAAATATTTCTGTACGAAGATTATGTGAACTCAGAACTAGCACTTTGCCACATATCTGCACACAGACGTATGCCCTAGGGGTATTCTTCCAGTCCATTCATGGCAGTCCTTACTGGAATCTGGCAATTAACTTGAACATCTTGCTACTGTTATCAATTCCCCTGAAAATAAATTAAAGGACATCTGGGCATACAAGTAAAAATTACACAGCTAAACTTTAAATAAGCAGCTCTCCCCTTGTCTACAAGTGTGCCCAGACAAGGTAAACAATTTAAACTGGGTTACAAATTATAGGTGTCAGTGCCTTCTCTCAAATCCACCAAATGCTGGAAAATGCTACTCTCCCGGCAGACCGGCAGACCATTTCCTAAAAGGGGACTATCCAGAATAGTTTCCCATTTAAACATAATACTCAAGTTACTGAAAATCCTGTAAAAATCAGGTGTGATATGCTCGTTTGACCCGAAGCTGCAGCTCTCAAACATCTGATTAAAAGGAAAAGCAGGCAGGCATTACAACTCCCCAGAAAGCCACAAAAATAAAAGCCTCCATCTTCGAGAAGATGATCTCCAATTACAACACAGTGCTGGTTTGAAGAAACGCCCAATGTAGTGCTGGGTGGAAACGTACCAGTCAAAAGGCTTTCCCATCTCAACAGGGGCAACACGGCGGCTAAGCAATCAAGTCCCTCGTGTAGAACCTGAACACCTCTTATTTGTTTTCTCATCCTCTTAACCATAAACCTAGATTTCTGGATCCCGGTTGAAACTGGATAGGCACTTTCTCAAGTGCAACTCCTTAGAAGGGCATCGATGGTTAACTTTGCCCTTGGAGAAGATGAGAGAAGTACTATAAGCTGATCTCTAATATTAAATATTTAATGTGTTTTTAACACATCAGCCCTTTAGATTTAATTCCAGCCTTAATGCACCCGTCATGATACTGACTGTGATGGTATTATTGCAACCATATATTTTTCCGGCATTAAGAAAAAGATTTTCAAAAGAATTTGCACCCCAGAAAATTCCAAGTAAAGTTCAATTTAACTGTTTTTAAAACACACCTGGAGAAAAGAAACATTTTCTCTATAGAAAACATTTTTTCTCCACCCCGAAAGAAAAAAAAAAAGATAGCATGTTACTAAGTACAGTAAAATATAGATCTAGAAAATGCTGCAGGCATTGCTTTTTCTAAACATTGCATTTTTAAGATGGCAAAGACAAAAGCTGAGCCTTAGTGACAACAAGGTAAAGCTTAAATATGTTCTAATTTATGTAGCAACCCACCTCCAACATCCAAGGGAACCCTTATGTAGGACAACTGTTAACATCAGTTTGATGCTGGAAGTCCTAGAAGTTCCATTAAGTGATGAAATGGCAGAATATGCATAAACGATGTGACCATACTTAGAAATATCGGTGGTTGTTTTTTTTTCCTCAAAAGAAAATCTTTAATGGTATGCTTTTTCTCTCATCTTTATGGATTGTACTAGCACCTGGATAAACTTAAAATACCCATCACTTAAAATACCCCCAAACAGGCAGGGGACATGGGACAGAGGAGACACAATTAATACATTATGAGCATTTCCAGGAGGGACAGCAAAATTTTAAATACACTTCTTTTTAATTGGAAAGAGAATGTGGTATGTTCTCTAGGCTTGCATCATGGCCCCTCTCCTCTCCAAGAGTATGACGACAAGCTCACTTTGAACATTATTAACTAATATTGATTTAAGTGGAGAGGGAACTCTTAAAGTTTTTCACTCATCTGAAATGCAGAACACATACATATTTTACCAAAAGGTTTACTATGCATATTAATCTTTGATGCATTTTGTTCCTCCAAGCGTGAAAAGAAACAAGTTGAAGTAATAGAGGTTGCCAGGTGTTGGTGGCACCCATTCCACTGTAATGACAGCCATGACTTAAGGTTTTGTCTCGCTCTACACTTCCTATGAATTGCAAATCTTCAAGTTGCCACAGCAACGCTATACACTGACAGGTAAGCTTCGGGAAGCATCCTGGTCATCCTTCCCATCTTGTTTGCTGGGCCTCAGAGCACTGCAAAGCATCAGGGGATGGATCCCCTTACAGAGTTACTCCAGTGCACTGTCCAGTCACTGCGATCCATCATTCCTGCCTCTTGAGCTGACAAGTTGAGGTGGGGAAATGACTTCCTAAATGAGCGGAGCTGATTACCTGGGAAAGCAATTCTTCAAGATAGCACAGCTAACTAATAGCTCCATCTGCTACACATAAACACCTTCCAGAGCCCCCAGAAGTCATGTCAGAATACAACTAACAGAGTTGAGTCCTGGATGCCAGATTTCTGTGTGTCATCACAGGTGTCTGACGAGCACAGGAAGTACTTGAACTTTTCCTCCTCTGTGGGGTAGCTGGTGCTATATCATCTTCGGATCACGGGCTCCCCACAGAAGAAGATATTTCAGTAGGTGTTCCCAGTTCGATTTTTTTTTTTAATAAATGTGAGACGTGCTCGCTTCGGCAGCACATACACTGAAAAATAAATGTGAGATAAAACTTCAGTACGAAGCCATCTGAAGTATACACAAAAAAGCGGTCGGACAGGCCAGGGGCAAAACACACTTCTCTGAAACACAAATGACAGCAAAGCTCCAGGATAACCCAAAGACGAGAAGCTTTTCCATTGCCCCAAATAGACACTGGTATATACTGCGAAAGATCTGCAGCTTGTTTTAAAGTGATTAAATAAAAATAGAAGCTTTAAAAATGGTGACAGTGCATCCTGGTTCTGTAACTTAAACAAACTGAAGAAGGCTGTGTGGTTAGGATGCATCGATAAGCTCAGCAGACAGTTAAATACAATTTGGCGAGGAGAAGCGGAGCTCTACCAAGCTATTATTACAGATACAGACAAAACTATAAATGGCTCTCAGGATTTTTTTTTTTTTTAGAAATCTAAACAACCAGCCACTTCCTCAGTACCCTAAAGGTTCTGTCTGCTTTTATTATTAATAAACCTTTGATAATATAAATCAAATCCTAACATCTCAATATTGGGTGTTTAAGGAGGCCGCACGTGCCTACTCTCCTGACCAAAGTCTTGGCATTTTACAGTAGCTGCATTTAACACTGCTTCTGTATCAAATGGGAACAGACTCCAGCTCTTTCCACATTAGCTATGATTTTAATAACATGCCAAGCAAAACAGGCTAGCGTAATAAGTTTCATTGCACCCACTCCAACAACAGATAAGCAGCACATTTTCATACAGTTTCCACTTGTTGCTAGGTAACCACACCATAACGAGACATCTCCCAGCATTATGCATCCTCTTCGCCCAAATTTGATGTGCTTTGGGCATTAAATACTGTTATTTTAACCATATCTATCACTCAAACAGTTTAAAGCTTTGGTTTTGATTGCGACATAGGTTTTGAGGATGGTTGCTTCTGAGGGGATTTTTTTGTGTGCAGAGATTCTAAAAGATACACTACAATAACATCTTTCTCTCTTCCCCAGAGCAAACCCACTGCGTCATCCAATGAATTGATAGCCTGATACTTCACAGAGAAAGTAAACCCTCTCGAAAGATGTCCACACTCTGCCCTCTTAACAGTAGACAATGTCAATTAAAAACTTCCTTACTGCTTTACGTGACCATGAAGAGAACTGTGTAAGCAGGGGTCTGTGTGGAGTTGGGCTTCACCTGCGGGCTTCAAACGGAAACCCTTTAACTAGGCGCATCCAGTCCAAAGCGGGAACCCCATCTGTCAGCCAAACAAACCAGCTTTCTGCTGGAGAAAGGAAAAGCTCGGCAGGAACAGATGCAGCCCGACCTGAGATACTGAAGGACTCAGGCAACGGGGAGGCAGGAGGGGTACCTGCAGGAAAGGCAACAGACACTGACATTTTAAAGGAAAATAAATCTTAGCAAGAGGCATGAGGCACCTCCCAAACATGAATTTTCTTTTGAGCTTCAGGAATATTTTATCCTACATGATTAGGGGATGCCAGAAAATGTTTTATCACCTCAGACTGTCAATGGGGCTAAATGTCTCTCTCACAGATGATATAGAATTGAAGGGAACTAATCAATGGGGCTGAATGATCTCTCTCACATAGGATACGAAATTGAAGGATGCTAATCACACTCCAGAGTAGGATGCAGACAGGGCGCCAGATTCCGAGCCTCAGCCTCTTGCGGACCCAGAGCCTGTTTCCTGTCCTTTCAGTGCCCCTGAACGTGCAGCGGCCTGCTCTCTTCGGAGGCAGAGAGCGGTGGGAGTCCCAGGGCAGCGTCAGTCCCTACCTGACGTCTTGGCTTGCTGAGCAATCCTTCCCCCTCTTAGGTGCACCCCTGTGGTCAGAGAAGCAGTTCAAAGGGTTCTGCCTCCAGGTGCCCCTAGATACACCTGGTGTAGCGGCCCCAGGCTGGAGAAGCGCCTCCACTCCCTCGGGGGGGGCAAGGTCTTTGGGAGTCTGCTGCACCACGGCAGGTGTCACCCATGAAGCTCTTTTTCCATTCACCATCCCTTCCTTGGCTTCCTCTGGGTCTTTCCACAGCTTAGACGGTTTGACCTATTTTAGTTCTTTTTAAAACCTGGATAATTTTAGGTGGAAAGGCAGGGCTGGATCCCTACCATTCACGAGGACAGACTAAGATGAAACAGAGAGAGTGGATGGATAAGGCAAGAGCCAGGAAAACACTGCCATGTCTCCCAAGGCATGTATTTTAACAAACTTCACTTAATTTTTCAAAATCCCAAGAATGCTACAGATCCAGAGGGTGGGAGAACTCGGGAGGGATTAATAAATTCATCTTTCTTTCTGCTCTGTATGAGAACATCACTCGGTCCATTCTGTTAACTCAAAACAAACCCACCTAGTTACTGACAGAAAGCTGAAAATGACCAACAGTCAGACGTAGACGATATCAATGAAAGTTTTCCATGTACAGACTCTGCGGACCAGCAATGCTCTCTGTTGGTGGGTGTCCTTGGCACACGTGCACAAGGAGACACGTACACGAATCTTCACTGAAGTAAGAAAAGTCTGCAAACAACCCATATGCCTATCAACAGGGGGATGGCTGAATAAACAGGTATATGTGTGCTTTGGAATACAAGGTAGCAGGTAAATGGAGCAAGCAAAACCTGCATGTCACAGCACGGCTAGGCTTCTAGGACACCGCTGAGGAAGGGAGTAAGCTGCAGAGGATGCGTGCAGCAGGCTGGCACATATACCATCCCACAGCACTTCCATGAATTGGATGTTCACATCTACATCCGGATGGACAGACACAGATACACACAGACAGACAGGCAGGTAGACAGATAAGTGAACAGATACAGAGGAAAACAGAAGTCAGCGGACCCCAACCAGGCATCCCTCAGTGAGAACTTCAGCCTTTTCTAAAATACTTCTAAAGGGAAACATATATTTCTTAAGTAATTAGAAGCTAAAGAAAAAATATATGTATAATAAACTGGGAGCTAACTGAAGGGGACAACGTCAAGAACTAAAGGAAATACGTCTGAGTCTTTCAAGTTCTGTCAAAGGACCAGCAGATGAACTGATTCTACCTCCTCTAAAAGTGTTACTTTTGAAAAGCATTTCAAGACAAGGATACAAATATCTAGAAAAAAATAGTTTTGGTGGATTGTGAATTTATGTAAGTTTAAAACATCTAGGCATTTATTTTAAACATCTAAATATTTATGGGCTCCTTTAGAAAACAGCCAACTTTATCAATATAACTACCTTAACTACAGCATGGCAATATATCCATTAAATGGAAAAAAATAATAAAATATTAATTCTTATAACACCTTCAGGATAACTGGCCATGGGAGAAAATATATAAATGGGACTCATTTATATAAAAGTGAATCCATTAAAAATGGCAAGAGTCCTTGCATCTGGTGAATTTTTTGTGTTTAGAAATGTGCCTAGAAGTCATCAGATTTGTTGTTAGTGAACCCCCATCTGTCATAGCTTGTATCTGAACTATGGATAGCTCTTATTCCCCAAATCAATATGCTGTGCCTTCGTGTAATCTAGCATCCAGTCTAGAAGCTTTGCAATTGTCTATGAGCTCCTCGATTCTTATTTTCACAGCCCTGTGCTTTGTTATAATTCTTAACATACAACTGACAGAATATAGAAATATCATTTTAAAGACTTCACTCAAGAAAGCTTGGCTGTGGAGAAAAAAAAGCTACTTCTGTGTGTGCGTGTCTGTCTATCTGTCTCCACCCACACATGGAAACTCAGAGAGGATAAAATTATAAAACATTATACTTCATTACGGTCAGGAGGTTATCACCTCAAAGGACTGGTATCTCAGGCAAGATACTTTTAGCAGTGTCTCATCTATGAGGCCAGGTATCCAGCAAGTCCAGCTTCCTAGAGCATCAGAGGGGAGTGTCAGAGCGCCAAGGCGGGCACTAAGTCACGCCAACCCCACAGGCCTACTTAAGCCCTAAGCAAGTCATGGACAAGATTTTACTCAATGGAAGATGATGGGCCATCACCATTTACCCTATTAACATACTTTTCATATACATCTGATAGTCTTAGTTATCTAGTTTTCCAGCTTATAACAAAATCAAAACAAATTTTTAAAAAATTAAAAGAAAAACCTGAGGGCAAAAGAAGAGACAAGAGAAACCATTTTTAAAAATTACTGAGAACTAGGAAAAGCATAGCCATCTCTCTGAGTGCAGAATGGACAAAACAACCAATCCATATGAATGGACTCGAGTAAGGTGATTAGCATTCCACAAGATCCTGGGTTATTCACACAAAACAAAATTCAATCTCCTATGTTTTTTAAAAGGCATAGAATTGTGTATGCCGCTTTGGGACAGTTTTCCTCAAACAGCAGGCATTAAGTTTCTCCAGTGAGCTCTACTGAGTTGTCAGGGCCATGACATTTCCAAAGAAAGAAGAAATGGATAAGGTGATTTTCAGTTCAGTTCAGTTCAGTCGCTCAGTCGTGTCCAAGGTGAGTTTACGTGGTACTAATAATGTGTGTGTGTGCTAAGTTGCTTCGGTCATGTCCAACTCTTTGTGACCCTAAGGACTGTAACCCATCAGGCTCCTCTGTCCATGGGATTCTCCAGCAAGAATACTGGAGTGGGTTGCCATGCCCTCCTCCAGGCGATCTTCCTGACCCAGGGACTGAAACTGAGTCTCTATGTCTCCTGCATTGGCAGGCAAGGTCTAATAACAGTAGTGTCCAAAAGAAAGATGAGGGCAAAGACTGACTGTAGCTTGTTACCTGCTCAGTTCCCATGCGTAGAGCAGTGACTGGAACTCAACACTTCTAGAGGGCGTGAATGTATAAATGAAATGAATGAGAGGCTGAGGAAATGTATGAATCAGCAGATTGAAAACAAATGGACTCAGGATCTCTTTGAACTCTACAAACCTAAAGTAGAGTTTGAATAAAATATCAAAAATTTTAAGATTTCAGGTTCACCTTTGGGAAAACAACTTGTAAGGAAGGAATATCATAAATGAAAAGCTATGAGGAAGAGAAGGCAACGTGAAACGAATTTACAAAGAGGAGAGGAAAGAAAAAGTTGATGTCTTTAGTTGCCTACCTTCTTCCTAAGACTCAAGAGCTCTTGCATTTTCTCTTTTCACCACCTCATCCCCTCCAACTGAAGGGTGGACATGCATGGCACAGGTCCACAGTTCTATAGAGATCTCTAAAATTGGGTGTGGAGAGAGCCTGACAGCCTTTGTTTACTTAAGATTTACCTCAAAACTTCATTTTTTACTTTGAAAGGTTTTTGTCCTATAATGTGTTTCAAAAATAAATTCCATCAACATTAAATCACATCTTCTTGAATTATAAACCTATCAAGTGGAAGGAATTAGCCTTAAGCTGCCAACATCAAAGCAAAGGAGTCCAGCCTTCGGTGAGAACCGCCTACCTGATTGATAGCCCTGTCCCTGCATTCAGAGTCATGCTAAGTAGAAAACAAAGAGGTTATCAAATTTCAGTAATTAATATGAGTAAACATGAGTTGAGCTAACAAAAGCAATTACTTGGAATTTTAGTGCCATTATCTCAACATTTCATGTTTTGCCTATTTCAATGGAAAGCGGAGATTAAAATGAATGCCTCAAGACTGGAGATTTGGTCATTTCAATTCCAAAGTTACCATCCACCTGTGTAGCACCGTTGACAGCTAATTTAATACTCTCCTCCAGATAAAATAAATTACTCTGACTTCAGTTTATAAAGAATAAAAAGACTCCCTAGTATTTTCACTCATTTTTGATATGAGAAAAATCATTTCAATTTTCTGAATTAAAATCAGCAGGAAAGGTGGGAGGGAGCACATGTTTGTTTCTGATGATATCTTTACATTTTGCTGACATTGCTGGAAATATTTCACTTTGATATTATCTTCTGGCTTGGGTCTGCGTCTTTTTGCACTTCTTTCTGGAGTCATAACTGAGCACTTCTTCGGCCTTAATTATACTAAAAGGAACAGGAGGGGTAAGAACTGTGATTTCCTTTCTTAAAGATACAAAAAAAGTCCCAGAAAATTGGAAAACAGATTGACAACTTCTATTAGAAATAGTCCCAGTATAATCTCGGAACAGTAAAATATGAATTATTCCGGATTATTTAAGTGTCAGAATAAAGTGTCACTAAACGACCTCTGACTCTATCATCCTGGGACCATCCACCTCCCTCATAAGAACATATTCAGTCCATCACCAAGCTTGCAGATATGGCCCCTAAATACTGCTCAACTTCACCCACTTCTCTCCTTGCTCCCACACCACCACCCTAATACAAGCCACTGCCACCTCTTGTCCAGACAGTAGCCTCCTAAGCTATGGGGCCCCATCAGCATCCACTCATACCCCTTCACACTGGAGCCCGAGTGCTCTTTCTCAGAAAATGACTAGGATCGTGTTACCCCTTCCTAATTTCTTAAACCCTCTCAAAGCCTTTCCATGCTTCTTAGAATAAAGCCCCCTATTTTTCCCAGAGCCTACAGGGCCCTGAGCAACCTGACCACTACCCACCTCTCCACTCGCCCTCTGACTCCAGCCACAAGGGCCTTCTTTCAATCCCTTTAACGCACTTGGTTCCTTCTGGAAAGCACTTCCAACAATTTATGGCCTGGTTAACTCACACCGGCCCTTCAGTCACAGGTCAATCATCACTTTTCTGTGGTTCCCACTCTGGCCATCCAGACCACATCAAGTTCTCTTAGTTTATGATTTCATTGAACTATAGGTTTCTCCTCCATGACACTTGGACCACTTTATAACTATACATTTGTGCAACGTTCGCTTAATAAATAATTATATTAAGTATATTTAATAATTGCTCCTTGACTGCAAGGCACATGAGGGCAGAGGCCAAATCTGCTTTTGCTTACCACTGGCTTCTTCCACTCAGCACCTAGCACATACTCATTAAATTAAAATATCCTAAATTAATTGTTGCATGCGTTGCAATTATCCATCTGGGATCTGCCTTCCTTGGTGAGCTATGAGGTCAGAGATTATGCCTTTCTCCCCCTTGGCATCCTCATCATCTAGCCTAGAGCCTGGCCCATGGTAGACTGTTGATCAATAAGTGCTTAATGAGTGCCTGAGCAGAGTAAACAAATGTTTTTTAAAAAATATAAAAGCAGTAGCTCTGACCATCTCTTGGAATGATTAAGCATCCCAATATTTGTATTGCTCAGGAGAATCAATTATCCAAACTTCCTGCAATGTTGTTATATGAGAAGAGATTTGTGGAAATAAGGTGGCTCTGATAGCCGGAGGGTCTGACACATCCACCCACTTAAAACTGCTCCCTTTAGACCAACGCAACATGCCCAGTTCACACATGACAAACAAAAATCTGTCCACACACATTTTCATTTGAACAGGAGTCTATCTGTGCAGAAGGAGAAATTAATTTCTGTGCCCTTCTGAGAGTTTGACATCCTACCTAGATTCGTACATCACACACTCAGATGATCAAAGCCTAGCTTCCTGGTTAAAATCAGGTGAATAACAACAACACAAACACTAACGTTTAAACAACATTCCAAATTATGGAATGTTCAAGGTTCAACTTGTCAAGTTCAAGGTCCCTTTAAGGGCTTTTGTAAGTCTAATGAGGGAATCCAAATGATGTGGCCATATATCTGCACCGGTGTTTGGTGGGGAGAGATGCACAGCCCCCAAACCATTACAACATCACGAGACTTAATGTGTTGACTGTTGTACGAGGCCTTTTCTTCTTCTGCAAAGCCATGTAGATAATATTTCAACAATAACCACACATTTCTCCCTGCGGTATAGACACATACAAAATGCATTAGGAAAGATGCCAATAACTGAAATGCTTTTCTCCGTAGCTCTATTCAACTGAGTGTCTCCCAGGTGCCACAGAAGTGCACAGCTTTCTGAATCTGGTTCCAAAGGGAGCTCGGAGTCAATAAGCCTCCTCAGCTATCATCCAGCATGACTAAATCACTCCAAGGGCAAACCTTTCTGAGTTATGTGACCATTTCTTTTGCAGAGTTTTACCGAAAATGGCATGCCATAAACCAATTTATCTCAAGGTAACCCACACTGCTGGATGAAAAGGAGCCCCAGAAACGAACAGAAGGAAGAAAATGCTAACGTTTCAAGTTATACAGGATCTTTGATCACACAGAGAAATGAGCATAAATGAAGAAACCAAGAAGGTTTCCAGAACCTACAAGGGATCATTCCAAATAGCAATAGAATCCCCCTATTCCAGGATTAGAATAAACCTGTCACTACGGTGGGGCTTTGCCTTTTAAAGGGGTGCAGCAAGGAAATTCTCTGCTGATGAGAAGCAAGCTGTGAAAACACGTCAGTTGGTTTCAATGATGTTCAGAGGACATTCTGGGATGCCTTTTATGTTGTTCTCTTGTGAGCCTTGGACAGGAAGACAAGGGAATTCTCCACTCAGAAAAGACTCCATTATTTTAATAGGATTACATTTTAGATTGACAATGTTTAAAATAGCCCCCTGAATTTATCAGCCTGCCAGCACTTCAAGTAAGTAATTTTAATGCAAAGATCTTTTAAGTTTAAGTAAATGACTGGCGATGAGTCAAAAAATTCCCTCTAGCTTTCTAAAACACGACACTCCAGCCATCAAATGGGAGTTCATGAACTCAGGAGTAAGGACCTTCACACTGGGTTCTCTGCGTCTGTGATTTGCCACATTTTTAAATACATGAGTTTCTCTGAACTTTTATTTTTTATGACTCCTCTTTGGCTTCCAAAAGCATATTCTGGCTTGACAAGATACAGGCTGACTGCAAGGTTCAACTGAATCTGTGACAAAGGTACCGTATTCTTTAGTCTCTAAAGCCTCATTATCCCTTCCTTCATCACCCTTCTCCCATCGTCCCTTCTCCTTCGCAACAGACAAATCAATGATATTAATATATAGCCAGGACCGACCATACGCCAGGCCCCCTGCTAAGTGCTCTAAATCAGCCAAGTGATTTTTGTTTCCTGCTCCAACTACCCCCCTTGCCTCAGAGATCCTGGGTTAGAAACCAGGCTCTGCCATTTACTATTTTACCTTCAAGTTCCCTAGCTCTATATGCCTTACTTCCTTATCTGTATAATGGGCTGAAAATAGTTCTCCCCTCGGAGAGGGGGATTAAATGAGATCATCTGAGCACAGCAAGACCAAGGACTGTCACTCTGGCTGGTTTTCACCTCTCCTCCCTACTCTTGAAGCCACTGGCCCAAAATCAAACGGAACAAACAATACTCCTTACACGAGATTTTCTGAAAAGCTGAGTTCCGATTAGATGACCAGTTCTCTGAGGATTGTTATGAATGTTTTGCTTTCTCACATAGTTGCTTCCACATTCCATTATAATATGCTAAAGCTTCAGATTAACTAATAGCATGGGTTGGGAAACATAAACAGTAGACGGGTTGGGAAACATAAACAGTAGACGGTCTGGGGTAGGGGTTGGCAAACTACCATTTGTGGGCCAAACCCAGACAGAGCTAAGAGTGATTTTTGTGTTGTTTAACGGTTGACAAAAATCAAAAGAGGAATAATATCTCATGACACATGAAAATTGCATGAAATCCAGATTGCCGGTATCCATAATAAAGTTTTACTGGCACACAGCCACACTCATATGCATTTCCTATGGGTGTTTTCACATTACAACCGCAGAGTGAACTCAGTGACAGAAATCTGTGGTCCAAGAGGCCTCATTTATTTACAGAAAACATTTTCCAATTCCTGGTATAGACCAGTATTTTCTGGTTTAGAAAAAGCTTCATACATGATGGTGAACATTTCAGAAATCTACAAAACCCTCTGAAAAACCATAGATGGTACTCCTTCAGTATCTCTACAAAGACACTAGGCAACAGGGTTTAGGCTAATAATGGATATCACGGTGATGGGGGCTCTGAATATGAAAAAGTTAACTATCTTCTGCTCTTCATTTTATGCACTAACCCACTTCACTCAATAAAATAAATTAAGAAAAAAGTACTTATATATGTATATATACATATACACGCATCTCATACAAAACAAACAAACAAGGACCTACTGTATAGTACAGGGAACAATACTCAGTATCTTGTAATACCTTATAAGGGAAAAGAATTTGAAAAAGTATACATATGTATATTTATGTATATATTATCTCTCATGTGTATAGATAGATAGATTCAGGCTTCCCAGGTGGTGTTAGTGGTAAAGAATCCATCTCTCAGTGCAGGAGACATGAAAGCCATGGGTTCGATCCCTGGGTGGGGAAGATCCCCTGGGGGAGGGCATGGCAACCCACTCCAGTATTCTTGCCTAGAGAATCCCATGGACAGAGGAGCCTGGTGGGCCACATCCATGGGGTCGCAAGCAGTCGGACACGGCTGAAGTGCCTTAGCACGCATACAAGTGAAGCACTTTGCCATACACTTGTAACCAACACAATACTGTAAATCAACTAGACTTCAATTTTTTTTAATGCTTATTTTATGTCTATCATATGACACAAAGGGTCAAGATGATCACATATCTTCTTTTTTTTCCCCCCCCAATTCTGAAATCTTTTATATCCCTTAATGTGAATAAATATTGTTGCAGCTTTTTCCAAACGTATTCCTGGAAACATGAGTCACCTACTGAGTGTCTTTTCTGCTTTGCTCTCAGTTAATAAGTGTGCGTCTCGAATTCAACTCCCACCTATTTACTGAATTTTGTTGGGACGGGGGGCCCACCTGGCATTCTCTTCTTGACTCTTCTATGTCTCAAGTTCCTTTGTCATGTACTTTGACTCTTTTGGATTTATATACATCTGAGGTCATAACAATGACAATAAGTATAATTGGTAAGCTCTGGCCCATGAGTCCAAGTCTTGAACTTAATTCTCAGTGGACCATTTAGTTGCTCTGTCCTGTAATTCAGTAATTCATGCACTCAGTTTTCAGGAGACCAACTAAGAGAATGGGGATAAATGAAAGCAAATCCACCCTCCCCAACACCCCAGCAGAAAGAGAGCAGTGTCCCGAGTATGACGACGTGCTTGTTTCTGAAACAAGAGGGACTGACTTACTGATCATGCCATCCCCTCTACTTCTAACACAGAGCCTGGAATGCAGTAACAGTGCACTTAATTTTTGCTTTTAAAAGGCCCTTTTTCAGTGGTCAGTCAATAAACAAAGAGCTACTATAAAAGGTGCCTGAGTCTGAGTTGAACTTTGTTCTCTAAAGTCCTAGCAGCTTCAGAGCTCTAGATAGCACTGGCAATAAAGATAGGCAAGAACAATAGAATCCAAGTAATCCTTCTTGTGAGTAAAATGTCTGCTGGAGAAATTTGTGGAGCAGCACCAAGAATTACATGTACTAACGGACAACAATGGACATGAGTTTCAGCAAACTTCGGGAGATAGTGCAGGACAAGGAAGCCTGGTGTGCTGCAGTCCATGGGCTCCCAAAGAGTTGCACACAACAGCAGACAATATCTGGCAGAGTATTAAGCTCTCAGAGTATTTACATCCTTGGATGGAATATTTCCTCCCACTTAGAGATACTTCTACTCCCAGAAAATTCGATAGTGGTAAGGAATGCAAGAGTTGCCCAAAGGTAGAATGGAAAGTTCTATCACTTTATTTATTTGTTTGCCTCATCATGCAGCATGTGGGATCCAGTTCCCCAGCCAGGGATCAAACCCAAACCCAGGGATCACACCCTCCGCATTGGAAGCACAGAGAAGCTCAACCACTAGACCCCCAGGGAAGTCCCTCTATCACATTACTGAACAAATAATTCTCAGCTTGTTCAGTTCTTTCATGATCTGAAAAAGAAAGCCTTTCCCTTTTTCTTTTCCTGATTTGAGGGAAAGAGAAGGAAAAAGCTAGGCCCAGATTTATAAGACACAAGGAAAAGACCAAACGGACTTAAGAAACTAACACCATTTTAAATTACATTGACAAAACATGTGCCCAAATTTGCCAGCTGTTGCCACCTGATTCATCTTGAATATTTCTATAATAACAAATCAGCACAAGAAGAAGTGTTCATGACTACAGAATGCTGTCCTAATACTACCCAAAAGCTGGTGGATAGTCAGCAACTTCACTAAAGAGAGGAGCGGAGAAAAGAAAGAGGAATGCCCCCCAAAGCAAGAGGCTAGTAATATCCCTGAAGTTCCTCTCATCCCAAAATGTTGAACTCCCCAGTCCAAATCAGATTGAAATGACAACTTCAAAGTCGGATGAGAGAGGAACTAAACAAAGGACATGCTTCTTGCTGGCTGGCTTTCCTTCGGAACCACTTTCCTACTGCAGATTTTTTATTTATTGCCATGAAAATGATACCTGTCACCAGAAGTTACAGTGTAGACATCACCTAACTCATTATCAGGGTGGAGAAAAGGGGAGAGTTTGAGGTTTCTCTCCTCTCAGTCAAAAGAAGTGTGTACTAGAGAAAGGAAAACAAATACAGGAGAATCTCTGCTAACAACGCCCAGCTGTAAGGCTCCACATGAATAAAAAAATTTAAAAAAAAAATCAGAACTAGGGGAGTATCGTGAAATGCCTGACTGCTGTGCGAATGTATTTTAGCATACTAGTTGTCATAGCAAGTCAGTGGGATTTGAGAGCACATTTCTGTTTTGACATCTGGCCCATAACAAAATTACTATTGATCTGTTGTGAGCTTCCAGCAAAAACAGTATCACCTAGGCTTAGAACAAAGAATCATACACTAAATAACAGGCAATAATCATCCTGTATTTGTGCCTTCAGCCCAAAAATCACATCTCTGCTGGTGTTCTGCTTGGTCCATTTTGGGATGAACGTCCTATTCCTGAATCGAGGTGTCCAGACCATTTTTAAAAGTGAATTTTACCACAATAGGATCAATCCCGTCTTTCCAGGAGCCTGGTGGCAGCAGCAGTGCAATGCTGGCACCCACCTTGAACACACACTTTGGTTTGCTGCTGATTCTGGAAACTGACAGGACAAGCATTATTTTCCAACAGATGTTATACAGGCAGTGGAAGGAAACGATGAAACAAATCAGACAGTCAAAACTGTTCATGAAGGTTTGGAAGGGGCAAAAAATAAATAAAAGAAGAAAGTAGAACTATCAGCCTTATTTCTAATTTATTTTCACAGCTCTAAAAATAAGTATAGGCAAGTACCACTCACAAATGACGCAGCTTTCATTAAAATGATCATTTATGATTTTTAGTGAGCTGTATTTGTCAATGACAGTAATAATGTATTAGAGAACTCTGACATAACATTGTGTGTGCCAAAGAACCAGGTTCCTCCCATAGCACTGTGTAGCTGGATATTGCCTATTTATTGTCCAGACTGGTAAATATCTTCTTTGTTTCAGGCCTCGGCATACGCACCCCCAAATACATCACAGCCTGCTTTTCAGACCAAAGCTGTATTAACCAAGAAGCTATCAAGTTTTCTTTTTTTTTTTTTGGTCTGCATCAGTCAAAAGAAGACAAACAATATAGATCAAGTGCATCTGTGCTCTGGACTGCATTGATCTGTTGCATGTGTGGTTAAATTCTGTCAAGCAGTATTAAAGGGGACGCATCATCATCAGAGCACCCACTCCGAGAGAGGCTCAGTGAGTCATCAGAGAGGCTTCTTCCTGCCATGCAAAGCAGGTACAAAACTCATTCCAACTCAAAGGACTTTCCAAACGCGCAACCTACAACCCTCCAGCAGTATGTCAGCAAGGTGCAACGATTTTATAATGAAAGGTTAACCATTACCACCTTGGGGTGGAGGGAGAGATGATATCAGGGGCACAAGGGGCATATACTCAAAGATTTGGTGCCATGGCATCTTAAAAAGAGCCTAGTGTGTGTTAAGTTGCTTCAGTCATGTCCGACTCTTTGTGACCCTATGGACCCTATGGATTGTAGCCTGCCTGTCCACAGGCTTCTCCAGGCAAGAATACTGGAGTGGGTTACCATGCCCTCCTCCAGAGGATCTTCTCAACCTAAGGATCGAACCTGTATCTCCTATGTCTCCTGCATGGGCAGGTGGGTGCTTTACCACCAGCACCACCCAGCAAGTCCATCCATCTTAGATGATTTAGGTGTAACCTTGACTGCAGGTTAAGAGGTAGACCAGACAGATGCTCTTGTCTAGAACCCATTCATGACTTTAAACATGTTTCCCTTCTAGTTCTTTCACCAGAGACTAAAGACAAGAGACCACTCTTGTTGCTCTGAGGTTCACTGATTGCTGTGGATTAATACACTGAGTCCCTTGAACTGCAAGGAGATCAAACCAGCCAATCCTAAAGGAAATCAATCCTGAATATTCACTAGAAGGAGTGATGCTGAAGGTGAAGCTCCAATACTTTGGCCACCTGATGTGCAGAGTTGACTCATTAGAAAAGACCCTGATGCTGGGAAAGATTGAGAGCAGAAGGAGAAGGGGACAACAGAGGCTGAGATGGTTAGATGGCATCACCAACTCAATGGATATGAGTTTGAGCCAGATCCAGAGATGGAGAAGGACAGGAAAGCCTGGCATGCTGCAGTCCACGGGGTCACAGACAGTCAGACACAACTGAGCAACTGAATCACAACAACAAATACTGAAGCACTACACATTTCTATTCATGGCCTCAAAGGACGGATGTGTTCTGCTGACAGACTGCAGCTTAAGAGAACCAATTCTTTAACTAATGTTTTGCAGAGATGTCCGCATGCTGGCCTCAGCAATATTAAAGGCATACAATTATTATGCAATATTAAAGGCATACAATTATTATGCAATATTAAAGGCATACAATTATTATGCAATATTAAAGGCATACAATTATTATGCGAAGTCATGAATGTAAACGCATTTCAAAGTTGTCTATGAGAAGTTGTCAGATCAACTCTAGCGACAAAGCACAGCCACGTGGTGCTTTGAGAAAGGGAATCCACTACACTGCAGCAGCACAGGTCTTTTCATAACATCTGCACGAAGAACATGAACAATTGCTCACTTTTCTCTAGTTTATTTTTTCCCATCAAAACATTGGAGTAGGGTTCAGAATTTCTAAAGTAAATCATATTTTTAATAAACTCTGTTACGTTTTTATTATACACTTGTAAATTTTTTTAAAATCTGTTCCCTGTATTAACAGCTCTACAAGTGGCAGAAATCAGAGAGAACAGCAAACACGTATCCTGAATTTGCCAAGGCAGCACTGATTTCAAATATTCTACCCCCTTAGTACTTGTTTGTGTGTGTGTTAGTTGCTCAGTCATGTCTGACTCTTTGCAGCCCAATGAACTGTAGCCCGCCAGGCTCATCTGTCCATGGAATTCTCCAGGCAAGAATACCAGAGTGGGTAGCCATTCCCTTCTCCAGGGGATCTTACTGACCCAGGGATAGAACCCAGGTCTCCTGCATTGCAGGCAGATTCTTTACCATCTGAGCCCACCAGGGTGATTGAAATGTCCCAGAATTTCATATAATTTAATGTCCAAACTATATTTTCAATATCTCCATCCACATGTGATTTTGGCAGGAAAAAAAAATTATTTGGCATAATCTCCTTCATTTCTCATAATCTTTTGTGAGGTTTTGGTTCAGAATATATCATCACTGCATCAACATGCCAAACAGCACACGTTTCATCCCCTGACAGAGATTTTCCCTATACTTATCACACATAATACATGGTAACTGTTCAGGGCCTTATTCTCACTAGACTCTGAGCTCTTATAGGAAAGGCATTCTATCTGCCGGTTAACCAGCATCCCAATATCCAGCAAGGTGCCTGGCACACGATGGGTGCTCAGCAAATACCTGCTGAATTCTGGAGTGAAAAAGAAAGCAAATACAAAGACAGAAATGACACACTCCACCCAGGAAAATCTCTAAGGAATCAACTAAATGCAATAGGGTGCTTTACTACTTCAGAGAGACGTGAACTGTCCCTCCTCATGGGCAGGTATGTGTGTATGAACTTCATAAAGGCAGCAAAGGTGAATTTGGGGCAAAGACCACTACTCCATGGAGTGAGCAGCTAGGTCAAATGGGACCATGAGACCACCATTTAAATAATGAGCCAACGGACTCTGCTACTTGAAGTTTTCCTTCGGAACTTCTGAGAAAACTGGATACTCAGTGGCCCTTTGGCTTTCATTTTTCAAGGACAATAATCTAAGTTTGGGCTTCCCTGATGGCTCAGTTGGTAAAGAATCCACCTAAAATGCAGGAGACCCCAGTTTCATTTCTGAGTCAGGAAGATCCCCTGAAGAAGGGATAGGCTACCCACTCCAATATTCTTGGGTTTCCCTTGTGGCTCAGCCGGTAAAGAACCCACCTGCAATGTGGGAGACCTGGGTTCGATCCCTGGGTTGGGAAGATTCCCTGAAGAAGGGAACGGCTACCCACTCCAGTATGCTGGCTAGTCCATGGGGTCGCAGCAAGACTGAGCGATTTCACTTTCAGTCTACGTTTAGTTCAAAATTTTAGCAGTCACGACTCTTAGAAATAGGGAATAGAAATGCATCTTTTTCCTGGGGCGGGGGAGGTCAAAAAACTGTGAAACAGTGAAGTCCCTGCCTTCTCAGGCCTGTCCCTGAAGGTGCTGATTGAGGGTCTCTCCCTTTATGTGAATAGACAGGGATATGCACGTGGAGCTCAACAATGAAGAGAACGCCTTGAAGGTCTGAGCATTCGAATAAAAAATAGAACTTACAGAGATATTTAGTATGCCATGAGACAAAAACAAGATTGAAAGAAAACTAGAACATTCTTTGATTTCTATCAAGACATTTAATAATTTTAAATTCTACATGGAACTGCAAAAACACTACAGAAAAGGTTAGGCTCACCGCTTGGGAGTAAGTAACAGGTGAATTTTTCTCATGACATTGAAGATCGGATAAGGGGTTTTTTTGAGTGAGAAAACTGCTCACGGCACTAGTCAATCTGTGAAAATGATCAAACTTTATAGAAAGTGAGCAAAATACTAGCCCTCATTTATACCAGTTACCTGGATACTGCAGGTTAATATTTGCAGAAAGAAATATGGACTCTGAAGTCAGTGAAAAGTTGTTCAGGGGCCCCTTCAGCATCCCTCTTGTTATTTTACAACCTCTAATATTATAGAAAACCCTACACCAGGCCACTATGACAGTCCTAAGAGTTTCAATTGATCTTAAGTTCAATGAACAATGCATAATCAGATATCTTTAAAGTTATACCTACAGGAAAGAAAACAAAAGTGATAGTTACTTCAAGCTGATAGGCGCAGTACACATTCAGTAACATATATTATTAAGAGCTGGGCACTATATTAGGAACCGTAAATTCTATGATACATTAAGGTCTGATCCCTGCTTTCACAGAATTCAGTCCAGCATGGAGCCCAGTGACCGAACAGGAAAGGATAAAAAAGTATACAGAAAGGACAGGCACATAAGACCACGTGCTACATGGGAAGAGAAGTGTGAGTGGGGCACAACATGGGGAGATCATTAACTTCACCTGGGGACCAAGGGGATGGAGAAACAATGACAGCAACAGAGGAACAGAGTCCCTGGCTTCTGAACTGAATGACTCAACGATCAGGATGACGAAGGTTGAGGGCACAGCATACGACAATGGCATGGAGATGCGTAACCAGCTGAAGTTATATATACAATGGAATACTACTCAGCCATAACAGCAAGAAGTAAATAGTGCCGTT
The DNA here is from genome assembly GCF_023091745.1 of Budorcas taxicolor. Taxonomy (NCBI): domain Eukaryota; kingdom Metazoa; phylum Chordata; class Mammalia; order Artiodactyla; family Bovidae; genus Budorcas; species Budorcas taxicolor. Next base: position 25,462,079 of record NC_068924.1, read on the forward strand.
TGCAGCTCCATGGACAGACCTAGAGATTATCGTTCTAAGTGACGTTAGTCAGAGAAAGGCAACTATCATACAATATTGCTTATATGTAGAATCTAAAACGTGACACGAACGACAACAGCTACAAAACAGAAACATGCTCACAGACACAGAGGACAGACTTAAGGTTGCCAAGTGGGGTGGGGTGGGGAGGCTGAATCGGCAGTTTGGGTATTAGTAGATGCAAACTATTTTATATAGAATCGATAAACAACAAAACCCTATTGTATAGCACTAGGAACTACAATAAATATCCTATGACAAACCGTAACGGGAAAGAATATGAAAACAAATACATACATATATAGCTGCAGATCAGAAACTGACAAAACACTGTAAATCAATTATTCTTCAATTTTAAAAAATCTAAAAAACAATCTGATATATAAGGGAATTTAAGACTGCACACAGTCAAGGATGCCACACTAAACGGACAACTGACAAGAAAGGATTAGACTCTGGGGTGCAAGGAAAGGGATAAAGGAGCGGATGTTACAGGGGATAATTACTATCGTCATAATATATGTAAGACCGTTCTAATATGGCTATCTAAACATGAAAAGGCCTACTTTAAAAAAAAAAACAAAAACTGTATTGACGTATAGTTGATTTACGATGTTGTGTTAGTTTCTGCTGTTCAACAAAGAGAATCAGTTGTACATATACATATCCATTCTCTTTTAGATTCTTTTCCCAGATAGGCCATTGCAGAGTATGCATTGAGTAGACTTCCCTCTGCTATACAGTAAGTAGGTCCTTACTAGTTATCTATTTTATATAGAGTAGTGTGTGTATGTTAATCCCAATCTCCCAATTTATCCCTCACCTCCTTCCCCCCAGGTAACCATGGCTTGTTTTCTACATCTGTGACTCTCTGAAAAGGCTGCTTCTAAGCTTTATGCTGAGTACAGTCTCTAAGGTCTCTTCCAGCTCTGCAAGAAAAGTTCTCATTTGTAACACAAGAGAATAGACAGGATATTACCCTCTCTCCATCAGTGCAGGTACATTAGCCAAATCCAAAAGTTCTTCCTCCCATCGGAAGACCTAATGTAGCCTTAAAAATAGATACCTACCAAAAAGCAATGATTTATGACAGATCAGCAATCATGTACATTTATTTCCCAAACTGCTAAGTTTTTTGCTCTTTGCCAAGCTAATATCAGGCTGTTAATATTCCCAATAAACAGCTTGTCTAAAAGAAACTTCGTACTATAGCAACTCTTACAACAGGCTATTTGCATCTTCAGAAGCAGAAGTCTGCAGGCATTAATAAGGATAAGTGCAGCTATTTAGCCCAGAACCCCTGAGGACAAGATACATGATCTAACACCTTTTACTTAACAAGTTTCCAAGCCATGAGTCCTCTCATCAGCATGTTTATAAGCTTACTCGCATATTCTAATGGTAACAGTACCAGATGACAGATCTGTACGTAGGTACAAGAGGGTATCATTTCTCCTCCAAGCATATGCCAAGGCACAGAGCTGAAGAAAATGCTGTGTATTGTTCACAATACACTCCAGGACCTCTTCTATTGAAAACTAAGTTTAACTATTCTGATGCTAACATCAAGCAGACAAACATTCTCCAGCTCTGAGCCAAAGACTCCCAGGATTTACTAATTAGGTGAATGAAGGGGTAAAGATTTGTACCAAGAAAAAAAAAAATCCTCATGCAGATAAACATAGTTAATAGGCCCCAACCATTAACCAGCTTCTGTAAAAGCCAAACAACCTGATTTTCAAACCATCACTGTGACCACCACTTTATACATTAATTATGCATCAAAATAGATCACTGGTATTTTTGATAATACAAGTAATGGTGAAGCACAAAGTCCCAAAGCAGTGTAACTTGGAGTTTTTTCCAAAATTCTTTTGTTATGGAAGCCAGAAGTCAATGGTTCTAATCCCAGCGATGCCTCTCTCCAGAGTTCTTTTTTTTTTAAGTATAGTTGGAATTAAAATGTCATGTTAGTTAATTACTGATACACAGCAAAATGACTCAGTTATACATACATGTGCATTCTTCTTCACATTCTTTTCCATTATGGTTTATCACAGGATATTGCGCATAGTTCCCCGTGCTATACAATATGATCTTTTTGTTTTAACCATTTATACCAGTTTGCATCTGCTAATCCCAGACTTCCAATCCTTCCCTCAGCCACCCCTCAACCCCCTGGCAACCACCAGTCTAATTTCCATGTCCGTGTTTCTGTCTCATAGATAGGCTCCTCTGTGTCATGTTTTAGATTTCACACATAGTGCTATCCCTGGCGTTTTTAACAGCTGGCAAATCATTCGTAACCTGCAATCTCAATTTCTCTCACCTTTAAAATTCAAAGACTACTTGCGATGTGTAAAATCTTTCTAGATGGAATAAAAATGATTAAATACATGGTTATAATGGATTTTAATGTCCTCAGAAGATGCTGGATCTCAATATTGTTGAAGAACTTTTAATTATAACTATCTCCCAAAGAAGAAATAGAAAGCATTGAATCAGGCTTCCAGAAAAATGTTTTTTGTCTATCTAACATGTACCAGGCATTCTGCTGTGTTTGTGGATGCAAGGATAAAACAGCCAAATTGTAAGGCTGCCCATAGTCCTGAAATTTCAGAATACTTGGAAACAGGAAATCAGATATAATAGTATAACATGACATGTGAAGTGCTACAATGGAAGAATGGACAAAATGTTATAGGAGCACAGAAGGAAGTACCACGTTTTTTTCAAGTCAAGGTAGAAGATGAGAGGTGAGTGGTTGAGTTTTGTATATGTACTATATTTCTAATCAATTCTGAAATCCAAATGAACATAGTCTGTAGCCAACATTAGGACAATTAACATAACTCTAGTTGAAATTAGGAAAAACACTGCTCCATACAATTCTAGTAATCGAAGAACATAAAAGATGAAAATAGCTGCCAGTCAAAATCAAAAGTAAATCCCAACCAACACTCAGAGATAAAGAGAAAATTCATTCGGAAAAACACATTCCAGAAGAAATCAGTAAAGAGTTAATAAAGCTTTCTACAAACTTAAGAGAAAAATATCTCTATAAAAACGTACATGTAATAAGGCTACAGATCATTGGTGAGCTGCCAGAAAAATGATGGAATATGGCATAGTTTACTTATTTCTTTTTAATGGCTCCAACATTCCACCTGAAAAATTGGTCCCGGAGCTGTATAATTGGGGATAAAAATTAAATGACAGTTTCCATTTGTCATGATGAAAGCTGATCACTTGTGTTTTTTCATCTATCCACACTGACTAAAGTGGTTCCTGAAGTCTACCAAGCCTATCTTTTCCCTAACAGTGCAAATCATGCTGGTACTAAAATACAGGGAGAAACAGAATAAGCTTGTTGGCGTCGGAACACATACTTCATGCAGGTTCCCGAGTTCCTGAGTCTCTATCTCTAAACTGTCTAGAGGCGGGAGCCAGAAGACAACTTTCGGGGCCTCGTTAACGTAATATGAGAATAAGCCACTGGTCCCTTTTTTTTTTTTTAATTCATCAATATTGTGAAATTAAATTACTAATATTTCACATTATCAGTAGGAAATCAAATCCTCTTATCGGCCTCATATTTAAAAGACTACTCACACAGCAAAGACAATGTTAGTAAACAGACTAGGACGCTACAGGGAGAAACTAACCCTAGACCCCACATGGGGAAGACGGACATGCACAGAGCTTGAGGCTATTACTGCTGTTGCTCTGTTTTCAGGGACGGGGATGTGGAGAGGAGAGGGGAGGCTAAGTGTGAGGGATTTAAGAAGACCAAACACTACTGCAAGAGACCCTGGCGTCAAAAACAGTTCTAACATTAAAACATAACAGTTACACGTGCTCGGCTTTTGCTCATCCTGATCTCAGAAGATATCTGGAAAGAGGAAGGCAATCCCCCAGAAATATATTTAAAGGCTTAAAAACAGATTTTGTCAAGCTGCTTTGAAGTGTACACCTTCCCTTTCATTCTAGACTGGGCTGATTTGAATTTGATTGGATTTTCATCAGTGACCTCTGATGAAGTGTTTCAAACCTCAAGCTGAACTAGGTAATTCAATATCAGAGTGAAGAACAGAGGCTTGGAAGTCAGATGGCTACTCCCCCTCATGCTAGCTGCACGATCTGAGGCAAGCTGTTCAGCTTGTGAGTGCCTCAGTTTCCTGTCTAGGTGAAGATTAAAAGAAGGGTGTAAGTATTAAAGGATTAGTGCATGTAAATTGCCTGGACTGATGACTAACATACAGTGAATCCTTAATAATGTTACTATTGTTACTATTATGCCATATAAGAGTGGTTTTTTTTTAAAAAAAAATCATGTCATCAGACAGAACACTACTGACAAGAAATGTAATAAAATTATAAAGATGTACTGCTTGCTGCTGCTACTGCTGCTAAGTCGCTTCAGTTGTGTCCGACTCTGTGCAACCCCACAGATGGCAGCCCACCAAGCTCCCCTGTCCCTGGGATTCTCCAGGCAAGAACACTGGAGTGGGTTGCCATTTCCTTCTCCAACGCATAAAAGTGAAAAGTGAAAGGGAAGTCGCTCAGTCGTGCCCGACTCTTAGCAACCCCATGGACTGTAGCCCACCAGGCACCTCCTCCATCCATGGGATTTTTCCAGGCAAGAGTACTGGAGTGGGGTGCCATTGCCTTCTCCGATGTACTGCTTAAAGATACAATAATATGTATAATCAAGCTTATAAAATAAACTCCAAGGTGATTATTCCTACAAAAAGTGTTTACCTGACAAAGATACTCGGCTTGGAAAGGACTCTCCTGGTGGATGTAAGCATCTTAGTTCAAAGTAAGGATGTTACTGAGTGTCCATAAGAAATTCAAGGATGACCAAGAGTCTCTTGGACTCCAAGGAGATCAAACCAGTCAATTCTAAAGGAAATCAACCCTGAACACTCACTGGAAGGGCTGATGCTGAAGTTGAAGTTCCAATACTTTGGCCACCTGATACAAAGAGCTGACTCACTGGAAAAGACCCTGATGCTGGGCAAGATTGAGGGCAGAAGAAGGGGATGACAGAGGATGAGATGGCTGGATAACATCATTGATTCAATGGACATGAGTGTGAGCACACTCTGGGAGATGGTGAAGACAGGGAAGCCTGGCAGCATGCTGCAGCATGGGGGTCACAAAGAGTTGGACATGCCTAAGCGACTGAACAAAAACAAGAAGGGACCCTGGCCTTAAGGAGCTTATACCTACCATGTGCCAGTAGCTATATAAAGAGCTTTAATTACACCACTTCTCTTACGTCACATGAATAAAATGAGCAAGGCATTGCTGTGGCTCTGACACAAAGTAACAGTCTAGGACACAGGAAAAAAAAACAAATTACTGTCCAAGGCCTCGTAACAATGAAGTTTTAGTACTAAGATTTCTACCCCCACGGATCTGACTTCAAAGCCACATTCTCACCAGTACATCATACTGTTTTCCATTTATTTGTAATTCATTAACTACTTGCCAGGGATAGGATCAGGCAACGAAAAGCTCACATGTTTGGAACTGCTGCCAAAAGATGTTAAACTAGAAATAGCCACTGAGTGTTTTTAAGATGAGAGGAGCATTAGAAAGGCCACCCCTCTTTACAGACTTAAGAATGGATGAAAGAAAAGAACTAAGTCCCAGAGAGGTTAAGTAATTCACCTAAAGTCAAAAGATAAAGCAGCTATAAAAATTATAGTGTAACAGTATGAAAATAACACTGCTTTTACAAAAATCTTAAGTATAAATCTGTTATCCCAAATGTGGTGAAAGTAAGAAGCTTAGCAGGACCAGAGACGTTCCAGAAGAACAGGGTTACAAATTCAGCCTCAACCAGCAAACAAACAAGAGCATAGTATCCTGGAAAGGCAGTCTTGGGGAGAGAGGCTGGAGTAAGAAAAAGTAACGTTTCAAATAAAAAGCCAAGACTCACCACTATCTTCCCCTACCCTCCAGAGAGCCCAGGTTGAGACCCTGGGAGCGGCCTGAACTCAACTTCAATAAGAGGCTTCCGGATGCCACTGAAATATGTACAACCTGTCACTTTAAAACCTAAAATATGATCTACTATAGTAAAAACAGAACAAATGATTCTCCACACCGTCCCTCTTGTCCGTAGGTCCAGTGGGACCTGAACTATATGATGAACTAAATATATGATCTCTGATATATTACCTAGATAAGGGTATTTGGTACAATTATCAGCTTCCACATTGGACTGTAAACATCTGCACTTCAAAGAGGCCAGTAGAAAGAACATAGGCCTTTAAAGTTGTAAATCTGAGTTTGAGGTGTGGCTCTGCCATTTATTAGCTATATGGCCCTGAATACATCATTTAATCTCTTTGAGCGTAAATCAATTTCTTCTCCTGTTGAAGAGGAATAAACAATAGCTAGTCCTAGCCTCTTTAGGATTAAATGAGAAGAAGCATAGATGTCTTTGCTGGTTATTGGCTTGTTGTTCAGTTGCTAAGTTGTGCTCGACTCTGTAACTCCATGGACTGCAGCACACCAGGCTTCCCTGCCCATCTCCTGGAGTTTGCTTCAATTCAAGTCCCTTGAGTCAGTGATTCTATATAAGCATCTAATCCTCTATTGCCCCCTTTTCCTCTTGCCCTCCATCTTTCCCAGCATCAGGGTCCCTTTCAATGTGTTGGCTCTTCACCTTAGGTGGCCAAAGTATTGCAGCTTCAGCATCAGTCCTTCCAATGAATATTCATAGTTTATTTCCTTAGGATTGACTGGTTAGATCTCCCTGCAGTCCAAAGGATTCTCAAGAGTCTTTATTGGTTTATTGCCTCTCAACTTCAAATTCACCCTTTTTTGCCTGCTCTGAGAAGACGGATCTGAGCCTTTTAAATGTTCTTCCTTTACCCACTGACACACTGTTAAGTTTGTCAGCAGAGAGCACTGGAGGGACACTGTAGAAGGAACTGGGTTTCAGCATCCAGCTCATGAGATGCTCACAGATTCCTCAGGTCCAACAGAGCTGACTGACCAAGCACAGCCAGAGGCTTGCAGCTTCCCCAGCATGCTCTTTAGGTGAGGCTTGCAGCTTCCCCAGCATGCTCTTTAGGCAAATCCTGTATCAAAGTGTCTACTAAGAGACAGGGTCTACTGAACAGTTTCCCCCAGCATCCTAGAGAACAAGTTTCCAGCCAGTTCCATAGCAGCACAGCAACCTCCCTGCCACACTGTGCCACAGCTGTGCCCACTGCAGTACCGCCTGGGGTAGGAGGCTGGGCTCTTCCTAGGGTCTCTATCCCCACCTCGGCACAGTGGCTGCTCTCTATCTGCTATTCCTGTACTCTAGAATTCTCTTTAAATCGTACTAGCAAATCTCTCATTATGACAATGCCCTGTTAAAGTGAATGAGTCTTTTCCTCTCGAAATAACTGTGCTTTCTCTCTCTTAATTGGACCCAGATTAATACAGTTTCACAGACTAGTGCCTGATGTATAGTTCACGTTCAATAAACAGCACATCCCTGGTGGCTCAAGTTGGTAAAGAGTCTGCATGCAATGCAGGAGGCCCAGGTTTGATCCCTGGGTCAGGAAAGACCCCCTGGAGAAGGGAATGGCAAACTTCTCCAGTATTCTTGCCTTGGAGAACCCAGTGAACAGAGGAGCCTAGTAATTAGAGTCCATGGGGCTGCAAGAGTCAGACATGACTAAGTGACTGAATCTGTAACCACCATATATGTTGGAGTTTCTCTCATCCCTATTCCTAAAACGCATGCGCTCGTTTCCCTTTTTCATTCTACTGACCAGAACATGAACTTATTTCTACTACAAAAATCCCTACATGGTGTCAGTGGAGTCATGAATAAGTAGGAAAAGAATGCCCCCAAAGTTTCTGTCCAATATATGAACAGAATAAAAAAGAACACTACCTTCCAACTAACTGTCCCTTATTCAGCATGCAGCTTAGAAAATGCTTTTCGCGACTACCTTGGTTGACCTAAGACAATGTGACAAAGTGTGAAAATGCCTTCTTTTTCATGCCAAGGATATTTCCAAAATGACCTAAAGAACCCAATTCATTAGTATGTTAAACAATTTAAATAGCAGTCATTTTATTTCCTCTTGTCTCAACTCATGGTAATAATAAACTACAATATTTTGAAAAACCATAGAAAATACAGAACATTACCTATCCTAGAATAACTGATGAATTTGTGTTAGAGGATGGGGTTGAGAGCACCACGTCCAGGGGAAGAAACAGTGGGTTTAGCAGCAATATTACAAAGCCAACATGTATTTCCTCATCTTGCAAATGTACCAGCTTAATTCTTAAGTAAAGGAGTGTAAAAATACATTATTCAAGGTGTCATGTATTGTTGGCACATATTTTGAAATGAAATTACTATAAAAATAGAAAATCTCAAATGTATTAAGTTTCTGTCTTCAAATTCTTTATTTCTAATCCTCAGAATTATTCTTCCTCTGAAAGAAAAGCTATGTCGCCTTTGACACAATCCCATGTCATCTATATTTTTACTTGTGTCTGAAAGTCTCACTTAATTATCTATTTAACAGGAGCAGAGGCTGGATGGGGGTGGGGGGAACCTCATCATCTTTCAGGCAGGCACCTTGTCCGATTTCAAGAGCTAACCCCCATGTTAAAACACCCCAAAATAGATATTGTACGCCACCGCAGGACCCCAACATAAAGCAAGGCTCCTCATTAAAAGTTGGAATGGACCCTGCCAGCGATGCCTGCAGGGATGCTCAACAATAGCAGTTCTACCCCATGCCTTTTCCGACCTAGATTAAATTACTTACAAAATGGACAGACTACCCAAAACTGTGAGCAATACATTTTGCCAATGAAAATAATGATCGCGCTTGGTTATAGCACACATGCTTTCTGCTCAGCTTGTCAGTGTTTCAGTTAAGGGGCTCAACGGTCTTATCAGCCAACCCTTCCCCTGCCAAAACCAATAAGCTACCTTCATTTCTTAAGCCCCCTCAGGGCTTTGAATTACTGTCCATTCTGCACTCAGGTGAGTCCTGTAAAACTGTTTTATCCCCCGAGAAGAGCCAGAAGCAGAAGCAGCCCCTACTGAAAACTCAGATGGAGATAATTTGAGAGTATGTGAGCTTCCTATAATTTTCCAGTCAGTGTTGCACATCTGCATTCTTAAAAGTTGCATCTACTGCTGGAGATGGCAAGGCATGCTTCCCAGCACTGGCATCACTTAATGCTCATGGTGTTTTATATGAAAACACATACTTCTCTACACCAGTGTGTAACAGGGTAAGATTTCAAAACGGCTTAACTTTAGAGTTTCAAGCATTCTAGTGAGTTCAACAGTCTCTTATACAATATAGTGAAACAAACACATATAAACACAAACACACCCCTTAAAAGTATGCGTTCTTGTTGGATTTTTCATTTTACACCAGAGAAAACAAGATCATGCCAGATCTCTTGACAACAAACAAAACCTGTTTAGGAAAAAACAAACCTTGCCATTTATTTTTTTTTTTCATTCGTTCATTCAGTCATTCAATTCGTTTATTTATGGAATAACTTCCCACACTAAAAATCTGTTAAAATTTTTTTGGGTAGAAAGAGAGCTCCTTTCATCCACCCTACGTTTTTCCATACTACATGAGAATCGGATACAGTCACTCTGTTTGACCTGGCAAGCTGAACTGCTGAAAACAAGATCCTTTCCCCTAAGGAGGGGTCTAACCGATGCCAGTTTCAAAATATGACTTCAAGGCTTCAATAGAAGATGTGACAAGAGCGCCATTCTCATAAAATACTAGTCCCCAAAGGCCCATCTTCCGGTCCATTTCTTTCCACCTGCATCCAAGTTTGGCTTTCCAGGCACAGTCACTGCTACTTACTTTTCACCTCCAGGCCTCCCACGATTCTCAACTTCACTCACAGCTTTTATTCCTGGCTCTAAACTACGCCTCTACTCTGGTAATATGGGAGGAGGAAACCTGCTAAATGCATCCTTGATGCTGATGTGATCTTTCCAGTTATTGAATGTTTCACTGAATTTTACACTATACAACTTCAAATGCAGAAAGCCGCCGATTCATTTCGTTAACTGTTGTTTGGTATAGATAGCCAGCTCCATAACTATACACTTTGATTTGGTACATGAGAAAACGTATTTTTCATTACAGCCCTTATCCTCCTAATGGCATTTCCAAACAGGATTTTAAGAACTGTGAAGCAGAAATAAAATTATGCTCAAGTTCCAAATTGATCTCATGGAATGGAAAATGGATATCATTGCCAGTGAGTATTAACAGGACTCTAAGCAGGCAAGTTAAAAGTTCACAAACATTTCTCAAAGAAGGATCATCTTTCAAATGCCCCTTACATTAGCAATCACAACAGAGATTCTTTGAAAGAACTGAAGAGTCTCTGATGAGATCCAATCCCCAACCCCTAGGTCCTTTATACTGTACCTGGACTTCTCCATCTGCTTTGGTGTTCCTCCTTCCTCTTCAATAATGAATCGGGGCTAACATTTCAGTTATCTGGATTTGCACAAAAACCTAAAGGAGCCATGAAATTGCTTCTGTAAAGCACATTCTGTGGTGACTTTTAAATAGCTTTAAGAATAATTTGGAAATAAAAATACCACTGTAGCAAGTTTTATGTCTTCCACACACATATGCTAGAGCAATTTCTTTCTCCCGGAGAAAGAAGGGAGGGATATGTCTAAACTTCATAACACGCAGACAATTATGGCCCACTGTCATCGTGACTGTATTAATTATCTGCCTTCCCTAAGTTATCAAGACCTGAGAGAAGCCTAACAGCCACTTATTTCACGTAGCCGTGGTTCCACTATAGAAAGTGCTGTAATTTATCTCAAGGTCTTTCTGCGTTTACACAGGTATGTGTACACTCAGCACAACCTCAGAGTTTTACTTGCAGCCTTTGGAGGATGTCAGTTACTCCCAGCCACGCGGCGCGTGCCTCCTCCGCTCCCCATTACCCTGTACTGGCTGAGGGCTCTCAGGAGATGCAACACAAAAAGGGATTAGATGGTGATCTACAGCCCAGCCCTACACTTCAATGAGTTATATGAAACAAAAACAGGATTATTCACAGAACAGCAGCAACTATTATTATTTATGCAAATGTCCCTCATAGACCACTTCAAGTTATAGACTATTCATAGGCTTCGGCATAAGGCCCGCGTCATCCCAACAAAGAGGCTACTCTTGAAGTGGAGATACCATGACCTTGGAAGTGTGGGAAACACTTGTCCTTGATATTGTAGGCATTAGACGGAGTTCCTAATTGGGTTGGGCCTCTTTCCTAACTACAGGGAAACTATCAGAGGGGTAAATGTGGATAAAAGACCAGTACACAAATTAGGATTATGCTCTGGAAAACACTAAAAGCCAGTCTCCTAAGAAGGTCCTGGGTAGAGACAGCAGTGTATCCAGTGCCAGAAGGGACCAGAAAGGTTCTCAGAATAGTTTCAAGGCAAGTGTGAGTGGCTTGAAGCTGACTGTGAAGGATAAGAAATGGAGGGAGAATAAGGAGGGGAATGTGTTAACTTTCTTCACTATGTCAATTTCTTATTTAAACTTCTTACATCAGAGATTTGGGGAGGATCACCTGCAGAGACAAACTGATTTACACACAGAATAAAGCCAAAATCTCTATTTTGGATGCTCTCTCTCGTCCAGATGACCCAAGGTTTACTCTGATTATGTGAACTAGATTTCAGTATCAATCCCCTTGGCCAAAAGCTATGAAATCCATCTAAACTATAGCTCACCAACTGCACTTTCACCTGGAAACTAGAGGTGAAAGTCAAGTGCTTTATCTGCTCAGACAAGCGGCTTCTTTCCAGATCAGGAGTATTTTAATGAAATGAGACTTAAGTGAATTGTTGACATTAGCATTAAATGTTGTCATTTAATATCAACAGTGTGTTTGATTTGTAAACAGTTATGAAATGTCATTCGGACCAGAGAGTTATATTGAGGTTTACCACATTATAGGAATGGATTTCCAGAGGGAAGTGAACTGATCTGTCTCAAAATAAAATGTATTTACATTAACACTTGGGGGAAGCAGACAGCCCTGCAAACATAGATGGAGAGATAAAAATAAGAACAGAACAAAACTCAACTTGGAAGAATAATAGAGTAAAATACAATTTTGGGGTTCCGTGTTTATGTAATATTTCACTGTATATCCGTTCTTTGTCTTTTAAAAAAGAAAAAAATATAGGTATGAAGTACATGGGAAAGAAATATCACTACTGGGAATTACCTACTATAATTCAGTCTCCAAAATAATTTTTAAGGGGGGAAGTTGGGAGTGATTAACATTTAGATGAAAGAAATGATTCAGAGGTAGACTCACTTCCTTAGAGGGGAAAAACCAAACCTGTAAACATCTAACATTTGCATGGAAAATTGTATTAGTTTAGTTAGATTAATTTTCTGTAATCTAATTTCCTAGAAAAAACTATGTTAGTTGTCTAGTTAGTCTAGTTGTCACGTAAATACACTGGTCACAAGGAATGGAAGACACTCATCACAGGGCAAGTGTCTTTAATTTCTTCCCAGAGGTGGTTGCAAAGTATTAATACACCAAAAACATACGTTCTGGTCACAACTCCAAATCCAAGAGGCAAGGTTTCATGAATATTTTCCCCCAACACACAGCAGCCTAAAAAAGTTGAAAGACTATAATTCCCTAGTCCCAAGATTAGCCTTGAGCTAAGAAAATACTGGCGAATTCCAAAATCAATCAACATATAAGAAATAGCCACCTAGATCTGGAAGGCACTTTCATTTTTTGTTTTAATGACTATATATAATCTATCGTTAGATGGCTCAGATGGGAAAGAATCCACCTGCAATGCAAGAGACCCAAGTTCGATCCCTGTGTCAGGAAGATCCTTTGGAGAAGGGAACGGCAACCCACTCCAGTATTCTTGCCTGGAGAATTCCATGAATAGAGGAGCCTGGCGGGCTATAGTTGACGGGGTCACAAAGAGTTGGAAACGACTGAGCAACTAAGCACACATAACATGAGAACAGGGATGAAAGAGTAGCAGTCACTACTACTAGAATATTCTTTAAAAAAAAAAAAAAAAAGCCCTTACCTCTCCAAGGATTTGGAAGCAAAATTGACAAAGGCCTCTCTCCTAGGAAGTCTAACTCCTCTAGGTTCTAGGCAATTAAAGTTGACTCAAAGGAAAACCTGAAGGAACTCTAACAGCAGAAAAACAATACTGTGATGAGCCTTTGTTTACAACAGATCTTAATTCTTTATCCTTCACTTGAGAAAGCTGTAAGGTCTTTGGCACCCAGCTAAAAATAGCAGAAGGAAAGCCGGTGACAAAGATGAATGGCTCCCAGAGACACAATTCAAAGTAGAGGAATTTAAGAAAAACTTCAGTAGAGCCTGCAAAAGATACTCTCCTGCCAGGTAAATCAAGGTGGAAGTAAACTGCTCCTCTTGGAGCAGAATCACAATCTGCCAGGCAGACATTTCTCTTTCAGGGTTTCATATTCACTTTTGTGCTATGTTTTAAAAATATCTTCAAACCCTAAGAAGCTGGTTTTGCCGGGGGGTCAAGGAAAAGAGTTTCAACGTAACCTCATAAAATGCAATGACATTGGATCATATCACGTTTCAAATTCCTTGAAAGCTCCTGGCAAAATGACAAATCAAAAAGCCCATTAAATTCCAGCAGGAGACAGGACGTAAGGCACACGCCTGCCCTTCCAATGGAGGTCAGGATCCACCTGCCTGCTGTGCAGACCCCACCTCCTCTCTGTGAAGCTAAGACTCTGGGTCTTTTCAAGAGTTCATTTCAGGACACCACGAGAAAGGGTCACAGACCATTTCTTTGGGCAAATTTCATCCAAAAGGGTGTGTCGTTTACTGTTACTTTTCTGTCTACCTTCTATCTTAAGGGGCAAGTCTTGCACCCCATCTTCCGATATTTTATAAAGAAACCATTTCCTTGCCCCCTACCCAGTTTTCTTGACAATATATACAATCAGAAGGCTCATAAAATAACAACTTTTGATCCCTTGGAAGGACTGGAGAGGAAGTTTCAGACCTTCCTTCCATCCAGAGATGGCAGAGGGACTTCCCTAACAAGAAAAACGGGAAAAGGCCTCAAAGGAGGGGAAGTCACTCTTTCTGGGCTCTCTTTTCCAGGTTCTTTTTATCAGTATGGCAACTCCTTCTTGGATTGCACCTGCTCCTAGCTTTAGGCCCTTCCATTTTTTCACAATTGCAAAGTAAAAATAAACTCAAAAAGCCTCATACATGAAGCCAAAAAAAAACTCATGAGAAACCCCCACTGAAAAGTTCAATAATCATTTCTTTGCAAATCTTCAATGCATTTAGGAAAAAAAAAAAAAAAGGCCTGTATGGCAAGGGAGCGGGAGTACCACCAAGAACAGAAGTACTTTAAAGGGGGAAAAAAAAAAACGGGTAAAAAAATACAGATAAAAGACACCGAGGAAGTGTCTGGTGAAAAATCACCATATGTACTCTAAATAAAAATGTGCTAAGAGATCAAAATGTGTTGGGAATTACATTCAATATCTTATAATAATCCATAGTGGAAAATAACCTGAAAAAATACATATGTAAATACATATATGTATAACTGACTCACTTTGATGTATATCCAAAACAAATACAATATTGTAAATCAACTATACTTAAATTTAAAAAAACAAATAAATTTCAGAAGTAGACAACTAACCCATGGTCTTAGAATTCCTGGTTTCACTAGAATCTAGTTTCACTAGAATCAAGATTGCCAGGAGAAATATCAACAACCTTAAATATACAGATGATACCACTTTAATGGCAGAAAGTGAAGAGGAACTAAAGAACCTCCTGATGAAGGTGAAAGAGGAGAGTGAAAAAGCTAGTTTAAAACAACAGTCAAAAAACTGAGATCGTGACATCCGATTCCATCACTTCATGGCAAATAGATGGGGAAAATGTGGAAACAGTGTCAGATTTCATTTTCTTGGGCTCCAAAATCAATGCAGATGGTGACTGTAGCCGTGAAATTAAAAGACACTTGCTCCTTGGAAGAATAGCTATGCCAAACCTAGACAGTATTTTAAAAAGCAGAGACATCACTTTGCCAACAAAGGTCCATACAGTCAAAGCTATGGTTTTTCCAGGAGCCATGTATAGATGTGAGAGTTGGACCATAGAGAAGGCCAAGCACTGAAGAACTGACACTTTCAAACTGTAGTGCTGGAGAAGACTCTTGAGACAAGGAGATCAAACCAGTCAATCCTAAAGGAAATCAGTCCTGAATATTCATTGGAAGGACTGATGCTGAAGCTGAAGCTCCAATACTTTGGCCATCTCATGCGAAGAGCCGACTCATTGGAAAAGACCCTGATGCTGGGAAAGATTGAGGGCAAGAGGAGAAGGGGGCGACAGAGGATGAGATGGTTGGATGACATTGCTGACTCAGTGGACACCAGTATGGGCAAACTCAGGGAGATAGTGATGGAAAGAGAAGCCTGGCATGCTGCAGTTCGTGGAGTTACAAAGAGTCAGACAGAACTTAGTGACTGAACAAGCTTCACTAGTAATTCACTTTGTAATAATTTGAGACAGGCACGAATAATGTGTACCTTTTCTATATAGTTCAATAAAATTTTTAACTCTCACTTTTATCATTTAATAGTTATACAACTTTAAGCATAAAGTTTTTAATTTTCTAAGTTATACTTTACTCATTGGTAAAATAGGAATCAAATTTATTATGATGATCAAATCTAATGAAGTACGAAGACAAGTGTTTAATACCAGTGAATGTTAAATAAATATTTCTCTCTTCTAAAAAAAAAAAAAAAAGCAGAATTCAAAATGGGAACAAAGCCTCTGGAATGTTCAATGACTCTCTCAACTGTGGAAAAGGTTCCAACAGAGTCAAGTCCCTGAAGAAAATCTTTCAGTATTCCAGGAAGGCCACACAAGTTCTGTGACCAGCGCAGCCAGCCCATATACCTGAGCCACCTCCTTCCTAACTGAAAGGAACAACTGTAAATTATCTTCCCTTCAAACCCTGAAGCAGCCAGTTCTTACAAACTCTCTTCCTCAGCAAAGGAAAGAACCTGTTAATTTGCTGTGTGCCCAACACGGTAGAGTATTTCACAGATCGCTGGCACATTAGCATTGCCATCCATTCACAGCAACTTCATATTCAAAGACCAAGTTGACAGCATGTTCTGCATTCTCACTGGGGAATGCCAATAACTGGCAGGATCCAAAACCAACTCCCTGGGTTCAAGTAAGTACTCTCTAAGAAGTGGGGCCATACTTCTCCCTTGCGTACTGAGCATCCTATAATTGGCACGGTGGCACAGCTCCTGGAGAGCAAAGAGAATGCAAGTGGTTGGGGGTGAGGTGGGGGGTGGAGGTGGTTAGTTCCTCGTCCATGCATTTACTTTTAAAAATCAATGATGGTGCAAGAGCTATAATCTTAAAAATTTCAACAAAAATCCAACGGGTTTGAATCAAGTATAGTAAAACAAAAATGGGCCTTTAAAGGGAATATCTCCTCCAAGATATGTACTCTTGTCGTCAATGGAGAAGAACAGTCAGAACTGGATGGATAAGGCTATTAATTGTACACTCAGCAAATCTGAATGTCTAACTAGTGATATGTCCATTCAGTAAAAAAAAAAAAAAACATAAAATATATTAATACAAAAAGGAACCGACACTTTAAGTAAAATTCAAGGGTGAGATTCTGACTCTACATTACTCCGGTGAGAGGGAAAGTCAAAGTCAAGTCGCTCAGTCGTGTCCAACTCTTTGTGACCCCATGGACTGCAGCCTACCAGGCTCCTCCTCCATGGGATTTTCCAGGCAAGAGTACTGGAGTGGGTTACCACTTCTTCTCCAGGGGATCTTCTTGACTCAGGGATCAAACCCAGATCTCCCGAATTGTAGGCAGACACTTTACCGTCTGAGCCACCGGGGAAGTCCAAACTAAACTTTATTTATTTATTTTCTTTTTAATTACGAGGTCGCAAGTGACCTACATACAAAGACTAAAGTAGAACCTCAATTTGATTTTGTATAATTTTATCTTAAGTCAGATGAACTTCAGTAAAAACAAATTTGAGTTTAGAAAAAAAAAAGCAAAAAGAACATCCTTAAAATCTCATTAAATTATCATTAAAGGCTTAGCATCTGTGTATACAGATGATCTACACCACTAGTTGAATGATACAGTGAAAAGAGCACTGGACAGGAAATGCAAAAACCCAGACTCTGATCCTGGCTCTTCCATTACCTATATGAATGTGGGTAAATCACTCAAATCCCTTATAAAATAGAGACGGTAATCCCGTTCTGCCACACAGGGGTTTTGCAAGGATCAAATGAAACAATATATGTCGTGTGTATTATATACCTCAACAACACCGCATCAATTTAGTATTTCCAATTACACTGATGTCAAGATTAAACACACTGGAACATTACCAGTTCACCGAATAACCGACTTTCATGGTTCCAAACCTACCTCTGCTCAGACTAGTCCTGCTTGAAATTTCCTCTGCTTCGCCACTGCCAGACTACCACTAGCTCAGTAAAGACAGGAATCTCTCTGTCTTAACCACCTCAGAATTCCTAAAAGTTGGCCGAGTGCCTGGCATAGAATTCATAGGTACTGCATATTGAGTGTCTACTAAACACTAGATACCACCAGACTTCCCTATAGGGTTCCTTAACCCCCGCGCCCCAACCCTATTAGGTGGGTAACAGAAGAGGAAGCTGACACTCAGAAAATTTAAATAACCCTGCAAAGGTGATAAAGCTACGTTAGCGCCAAGGTTAGGCTCCAAACCCAGGTCTCCCATATTCCAAAACGTACCCTTTCCAGTCTGCTACTCTCCCTTTCATACTGCAGATGCCCAAGGAGTCGTGTTTGATTAAAGGCTTCATTTTAACCACGTTACGTAATAAGACATAACTTAAAGGGAGGCATTTTGACAATAAACTAAAACTGCACACTGAAATTTTAAAATCCATGAGCTTAAGCCTGGGTAAGATTTCACCAAAAGGCACCTAGATTCGGAGATAAAGCAAAAGCAAAACATGAGTGAAAACGTCATTCTTTGTTGGCCAACACAAAATGGGATGGCAAATACTGAGTGAGGGGTAGGAGAGAAAGGGATCTTCTGTCTTGCCAGGAAACCCTTAAATAATTCAGCTCCCGTTTATTTAAATAATTAAGCAATTGTAACTTTATTTAAAGAGCACTTACATGAATCTAAATGCTTAGGCTGCCAAGAAAAGTAGAACAGACTTTAACACCTCCCCCCAAACCTCTTTTCTGAGGGGAAAACCAGCCTAAGGAGTTTCAGTCTGATAGGTAATTGTTTTGTAAAATTAAAAGCCACAGAAAATTGGAGTTTCGAATGGAAACTGTCATCTCAACCGTAACACTAATAAAAATAGCTAATGAATAAGTGCATTCTGGCAAGAATATATAAAAACTGCAAAGCCTGATGTGGACAGTACAGAATACAGAAGGAATTCATGTGAGTAAACATCAAATGAAAGATTATCCTTATTTGTGAAGAATCCATTCCAGCAAGAAATTGAACTAGAGACCTTTCGCATCCAGAGCAGCAGGACTACCTGTGGCACCCACCGTTCTGGGTGAAGCAACAACCTGATGTTCCAGGGGTGCTAAGATCAAGCTCTGATTCGCTCTTAGATGTAGAAATACTTATAAGTAGTGAGGAACAACTATTTATAAGTATTTCTACATCTAAGAGCAAATCAGAGCTTGATGTGGGCACTGGAGAAGGAAATGGCAACCCACTCCAGTGTTCTTGCCTGGAGAATCCCAGGGACAGGGGAGCCTCGTGGGCTGCCGTTGCACAGAGTCGGACACGACTGAAGTGACTTAGCAGCAGTGAGGAACAACATGACTAAAATAATAAAGGCTTTAAAACAATGAGCTATGCCTTTCCAGCCTGTGCAGAGAGCGAGTGGAATCAAGAACCCCTCTCTCCGTTAACTCTGTGATCTTCAGACAGGAAAATGAAATAATCTATCTAAGGCTCAGTTTCCTCATCAGTAAAATGGGGACAACAGTAGACACCAGAATAGCTGTGATAACTCAGTGAAACAATGAAGGTAAAACGCTTTAGGACGGTGCTTTGCAGGCAGCAGGGCTCCCAGGTAAAGAATGGTAAAGAATCCACCTGCCAACGCAGGAAACACAAGAGAGGTAGGTTCAATCCCTGAGTAGGGAAAATCCTCTGGAGTAGGAACTGGCCACCCACTCCAGTATTCATGACTGGAAAATTCCATGGACAGAGGAGCCTGGTGGGATACAGTGTATGCTTGTAAATATTAGTCGTAATAACTCTAATAATAATAATAACAATTATGTTATGCCCTGCCCCCCGTCTGTACCTGCATTTCATCTTGCAAGTTAGGGGAGAAAGTCCCCGGTCTTTACCAACCAGTCCTGTATAAGGTCCCTTTTCTCTCCATTCACATTTAGCACCACTCTCATTTATAGGGGTTCAGTCACCACACATCTCTTGAAGGATTCTTGAATTTACACACTACTTCTGCAACTTGAAATCCCACTGCACACACCACTAACAGGTTAGCAGGCAGAATTTCCTTGAACAAGGCCTCTGGAATCAAATAAAAGACTAAAAAGTGTTAGTCAGTCAGTCACATCTGACTCTTTGTGACCCCATGGACTGTAGCCTGCCAGGCTCCTCTGTCTATGGAATTCTCCAGGCAAGATTACTGGAGTGGGTAGCCATTACTTTCTCTGGGGACCTTCCCAACCCAGGAATCGAACCCAGGTCTCCTTCATTGCAGGCAGATTCTTTACCGTGTTAGCCACAAGGAAAGCCCCATGAAAGTCTAGTCCCGATATCAAACTCAACCGATCCTTCTATTTACATATTTCTAAGTAAGGCGTACATACTTACAAAGATCTAATAGACTTTTTTTAAATTAATCAAAGCCCTTCAAAGTTAGAGCAGGGCAGATACCCCCTTTCCTCTTCATTTTTGTGGATGATGCCTAGCTAGGCTCCACAATTCAGTTAATCACACATCATGGAAACAAAGAAACCTCTCCAGAGCCGACGAGCAGCATGTGCACAGATCGCCGATGCAGAAGGGTTTTTTCAACAGGAACAATGCAATCTATTCAGTAGAGAAGAGTACACCGTGCCAATTAAATATGTTGGGTTCCATAATTATAACTGCAATAATGAATGGAAAGAAGTGTTATTGCCACACAATGCCCTTCTGTATCCAGCTCAGTGATTCGTCTCCCGGGTCCATCCTCTAGATTCTTCCCGCATCCAACCAAAGGCCTAACTCTCAAACTTGATGAAAACCACGTCTGGTCTCTTGACAGAGTTTTACGTTTTTAAAACGTAAAATTTCTAAATCCAATGTCACAATTTTCCTCAGAGAAACCCAAAGCTTTGAATAAAATTTCATTCAGACCTGCCCTGCTCTCCAGAAAAGAAATGCAGAGATCTCCTCCCCCATCCCACCCCATTTCTATTCCTAAGAGAGCAGCCCAGAGTCAGGACGAGAAGGGTCCCACTTCCCTCCTGCAAGTCCCCCTAATCAAATCAATGCCTCATTAGTTGTCTCTCCACCACTAGAGAACCTGAAGAGGCCAAATCAGAAGGACTTTCACACACCAAGTTCATTCAAAATGGCTTAGTCATTGATTGCAACCATCTTAGAAATCTGAAAAGTTTTATTCTGGGCCACATGTGTATATGGCTTCTCTCATCCTCAACACTTATGCTTCAGTGGGTTTGATAAATTTTAAAAATAAATTACCTCCTAGTACTTCACCAGAACATTCGGACTTCTCGGCCTCTCCACACTCAGGCCAGACTATTTCTGTGTGTATATGTATAATTTGTTTAAACTTCTATTAAACCCTCTACTGATTTCCCACAAATAGGATTTAAATTTTGGAACTGGACATGTACTGAGGGGCTTTGGTAGCTGCAAAGCAGCCCCTGAACACCTGGCACCTTTTCTCTCCAGTTGCCAGGTAGGCTCACAAGAGATTTCTGTTTCTAGAGGAGCTCTCATCAATGCTGAGGCTTTCCTAAGCTTTTCAATCTTATCTTCTGGCAACAACTGCAGTAGTACAGCGAGTCCACACCAGGTTAAGGAAGCCACACACCCTCCCTTTTCATTTGAGTTGACTCCCAGTGCGAACCTTTCCCTTTGGCCATGGGTACTGGTTTGCCACCGTGTAAACAGCTCTTCGGATCAGCCCCAAAGGTCAGGCTTTTCCAGGTGCTGGAAGTGTGTCATACAAAATATTACTTACAAATAGCCCAAAACAATACACCTTAGTTACACGTAGTGTTACTGGTAAATCTGAAAAAAATTCTCCCTCACCAGTAACAAAATGTAGAAGTATGTCTAAGGGCCTAAGAAGCAGCATTAACCTTTAATGATTCCCTCTGAAGATCTTTAAGTGCATGGTACGCTGTTTAAATGACAATACATGGTGAAAATACAGTGGCAGCAATAGTAATAACAATGAAGTTATTTACTGAGTAATTAACATGGTCAGGGCCTCTGTATTTTCTTCCTTTCATGGATCTCATTCTCCCATGTCTCAGCTCTTTTAACCATATGTGGTTCTGGTCTGGGCCACTGGATGTAAAAGCCACCCATTCTACCCATGGGCCAGAAAACAGAAAAAGATCCTATCACTTATATCAACTACTGGTCACTGCCCCATCTTTCTTTTACTAAAATCCTTTTGCAGTCACAGCCTGGTTTCTTTCAAGTATAGATTAATTTACTTCAGTTTCTGAGTGTATGAACCCATGCTAATTTGCATGGCCAAGTAGAAAGACTCCAAAAACAATCAGTCAAGAAATCTTTAGTAGAAAGAGGTCTTCAGTAACTTTGGGTTAGACTGCCAACATAAAGCAGAATGTCAGTGTGGGAGTTCATTCACTCTTTCAATAAATATTTACTGGACTCCCTAACATGTAGACTGGAGAAGGCAATGGCACCCCACTCCAGTACTCTTGCCTGGAAAGTCCCATGGGCGGAGGAGCCTGGAAGGCTGCAGTCCATGGGTTCACGAAGAGTCGGCCACGACTCAGTGACTTCACTTTCACTTTTCACTTTCATGCATTGGAGAAGGAAATGGCAACCCACTCCAGTGTTCTTGCCTGGAGAATCCCAGGGACGGGGGAGCCTGGTGGGCTGCCATCTTATAGAGTCGCACAGAGTCGGACATGACTGAAGCGACTTAGCAGCAGCAGCAGCAGCAGCAGCAGCAGCAACATGTAGACAGTACTATATTAGGCAACATATGTGTGTGTGTGTGTGTGTGTGTGTGTGTGTGTGTGTGTGTGTGTGTATAAAATAGATAAAGCTCCTAGTCTGTCAGTATTTATAGAAAAGAACCTGCCTGCCAGTGCAGGAGACATAACAGACCAGGGTTCAATCCCTGGGTCGAGAAGATTCCCCTAGAGGAGGGCATGGCAACCCACTGCAGTATTCTTGCCCGGTGGGCTATGGTCCATAGAATCGCACAGAGTCTGACACGACTAAAGAGACTTAGCACAGAACAGGATGATAAAATGAAAACACATATAACTCTAAACAACCTTAAGTAGTATAGCCCTCATAGAAGAGTGAGAATAGTAGTTCTGATAAAGCCAAGGCAATCAGGGAAGGCTCCATCTTCACACAGAAATATAAAAGATGAAAAAAGATGAATAGTATCTCAATGCAAGCACATGAAAGAAGGTTAAAAACATTCTGTAAGGTGAGAAGTTACAGACCATGGATGATGGCAAGCTGGGTCAACATGATAACCGCCAGTTCTTGGGTTTCTTCAATAAATAGAAACTGACTGGAGGCCAGACAAGAAATTCAGGCAATGTTTTATTGGGGACCCTGCTTTAGCAGGAAACACTGAGAATAAACAACAGGTTCCCTTGCTCATTCCCCAAGGCAGGGTGAGCTCTTTCCTTAAAATATGGGTGAAAGCAGGGGTGAGCCCAGGCGTGGAGCTGCAGGGGTGGCTTAGGTGGTTTGTCCGTCCCTTTGTGGTGCTAAGGGCAGAGGGGCATATGCAGTACCCTGCTTTGGGATCACACACCCAGTATTTTTGCTCCAGGCTCTTCAGAAATGGCAGTTGGCTGGTTTTTTTTTTTTTCTTTGTATCTTTTGGTCCAGAATTTGCCCCAACTGCACATGCACACAGTTATTTCTAGTCCCATATAATTTCTTTGTATCTTATAGCTCGAGGAGAGGCGTGTTCCGGTGCAAGCTTTGCAGCACAGGGTCCCAGGTCCCAGCCTGTCTCAAACGGACTGGCACAGGGAAGAATCTGGTGAGTCCAGCAGGTTAAAGAATTCTGCTTTTAAAACAAGGAAGCTTTGGAACAAGGGAGTGATCAAAAGAGGGTTTCAGGAAAATAAACCCATCCACAGTCCATGGGATGGACGGGGTCTGTAAGGACAAAAGCCACAAGGGAATAAATAGCTGACAGTGAGCCATCACAATGGGAAGTGTGAGGTGAGAAAGGTTTTATTAGAAAGGTCAAGAGAACCTGGTTCCTGCACATACACTAAGTGCAGAAGGAAGACAAAGATGTCTGCAGAGCCTTAGGCCTGGGGCTGCCGGGAAAAAGGGTGGTGAGTGATGAAAGGAAAAAGGGAAACACACAATGACCTGGGTAGCAGGTGCCTGCTTCTGGACGGGTTGCAGGGACAGCCTTTCCAGTTGGGGGTTTTGTCTTTGGTGGGTGTATTTGTATATTTGTTTGTGATCTGAGACAAGGAACAGGTGCAGGATAAACTGTTAGAAATCAGAGTTTGAGGGGCAATGGGACTCCCAGGGTTCCAGGGGTGACAAGAACAGCAGTAAGCTGACAATGCAGTGCACTGTCAGTGCAGGGATTAAAAAAACAAAATCGGGCTGGAGAGAAAAGCCACACTTGAAGGTATGGGAGTGAATGAGACATAGAATGGGATCCAAAACACCAAAGAGGGCCTCTGGAAAACAAAACCACTCAGGACAAAACACTGGGTAGAAAAAAACGCAGCTGGAGAAGAAAGAAAAAGGGTCCACACAAGTGCCACCAAAAGCGCCAACCTAAAAGGTGGTGCTGCAGCAGACACGGTGGCATTTTTCAAAGGAAATAGGAGTTAACAGTGCCAAGGACTTCAAGGCAGGCAAAGAAGATGAGGCCTAACTGTGCCAAGGACTTCAAGGCAGGCAAAGAAGATGAGGCCTAAGGACCTCTGGCACTTGGTAACCTTCAAAAGTATCATTTCAGGACCGTGGAGGGGGCAGAAGTTAAACTCCGAGACCCAGCTCAGAAGGCTGACTGCTTCAGCTGGACACAAGGATGGCTGGAGAGCAGCAGAGAAGGCAACAGTTAAATTGGAAAGAGAATCCGGCATCTCACCTGCAGAACAGCCAGAGACACCTCAGGTTACCAGGAAGTCCTCCCACTCCGCAGCATGAAGCTCCTCTGCTGATCCACCCAATTTAGGTCTGCCGGCCAAGGTGACCTGTGCTCCATTAGGGGGTCCGACATCATCAGTGGCCCCTGCTGACAAGTGCCTCATCTCATCTCATACAGAATGAAAACAGCTAACACTGGTGCAGAGCCCCATGAACCCATTAAATATTCGACACGTAATTTCTTTTTGATGTGGAGGAGTTGGAGGGAGGAGAGAAAGGGAAGTCAGAAAACCATCATTACGCTGGGAAGTATCTGAGTAGCCATGAGCTAAGGGATGTAATCAAACAAGCCTTAATGGCTCTGCCCCAGCAGAGCCTGGGAATCAATTTCCTTGACTTGAAGGCAAGGATAGTTTAAGAAAGACCCCTGAAGTTTGTGTGTCAGTCAATCTGGCAAGCACCCAGATCATCCTTTTTTAAAAGCGTGCACAAATAAGGGAAGCAGCGGTGTAAAGGATAAAGGAGGAGAAAGAAGGGAAGGGGATAGCAGGGGGCGGGGGCTGACATAGGTGTGCTCGGCAGAAGAAGACAGTGACAGGTAAGGGAATGAGCGCAACACACAAACTTCATGTCAACCGGTAAAACAGGCATCTGAGACAGCTGGCAGGAGTGACTTAACCTCAGTATATTTATTTATTAAAACAAAGATCCTTTCAGAAAAATGCACACCGAACATGGCATGTAATTTAGGAAACTCAAGAGACCTGCCGAAGGCCATGCATGTATCTCCTGAGGGATTTCATGGACCCCACACAGGAGCCCAATGCTTGATGTCACCAAACTGATTCTTTCCAGCACCTACACTTCTAACCACAACCACAGAAACAAGTCTATCCCTGCCTCAGTTTACTAACATTGCTCATCCAGAAAAATAGAAGAGTTCGGACTAACTCCTAAGACCAACATTTGCTTCAACATTTATATTTCCTGGTTCTAAGTAATTTCTTACCGTGCCATTAGACTTTTTGGATTAAAAACAAAAAAAATCAATTCAAAGCCAAAACTGATATCACTGTCACAATTGCTTTTCACCCATACACAGCGACCAACAAAACACCTTCAAGAAAGAATGAAGCCTATATGTACATTCATATTTCAGAATCATATTATAGGAAGCTTAATGCAGGCCTGCCTCCCTTTCCTTTGTAAAATCCCAGTACCTGACATTTCACTGCCATTGGGTACTCTCTGAAAGGTTATGTTTTTATAATGGAAAAATTCTCTCTGACCCACTGGGGTTTCAGCTTCCTCACTCATCAATTAAAATCATCAGCAAATTTCAGCTTGCTTTAGTGAAGTAGAGGTAAGTGTTTTAATGCTCCCAACATGCAAAAAAGATGACTCTGCTGGAAGTCTACATCACCTGCCCATCTCCCAATTTATATCTGAAGCCTGAAAACAAAAGGCTCTGGGGGAGAAGAAAAAAAAAAAAAAGGAGAATTAGAGTCAAATTCTCTGTAGAAAAGAGTTACTCGGTTTTCCAGCTCCCAGGTGGAAGTTAATCTTTTCCCCATTTCAGCCCCATCACCACTTGCAAGAAATGCTATATTATCCAGAGGCCGACAGCCTCGGAGATGAATCATCTTCAATTCAGACTTTCCGCAGCCTTGCTTGCTCAAGTCGGCTGACAGGGACGTGGGGCATTCTGCCCCTCTTCCCTTTCCCTTTACATTGAATCAATTAGCAATGTTAAATATTTAACACATTAGTCTTATTTCACTGAACAAAACAATTCACAAGCAGCCTGGGGAGTGGCCGTGGGAGATAGGGAATGGACCAGACGTGGAGAAAGTTGAATGAAGGGAAAAGCAGGTTTCAGGTGAATGTGTATTTTTATAAAAATCTATTCACAAGTCATGAAGATGGATCGTTTGTTTCTTTCCTTCTCCTGACAGGTCCTGAATCTTTATAGAGAACGTTAAATTAAAGCACATAATGGGTTTATGTAGCATAGTGCACATGGCAGACATTAGTCACGTCCCTTAAGCATTTTTCTCATTTTCTAAGCCCGACTTAGGCCCCATTTCCCCATTGATGAGGGAAGTCTGTACTAACCCACAAACCACATCTACAGTCTGGTGGGCCATTTTTCACATTTGGTGTTGTCAACAGGGGCTGTGTCCTGCACTCAAAAGCAGGATTATTACATTTCCAGCATAGTTTATAGGAAATAGTGAAAAGCTGAGAGGTCATTCACGGGAGAATTTTTGTTTTGTTTTTCCCTCTCTCCGCTTTAAAACTTACAGTGGCATTAAGGAGGAGGGAAAAACCGTCTCCCCACCCTGCAGAACCCTGCATGGATGAGCTGAACAATTTTTACTCAAGCACACAACCCAAATTCACATGCAACACAGCCAGAAGCTCAGAATCAACAACTGTAGGGATTGATTATCAACACTTAGGGATATTGTTTGTGTGGTCCAGAACAGGCTCAATGGTAAAGCACCCACCTGCTAATGCAGGAGACCTAGGTTCAATCCCTGGGTCAGGAAGATTCCCTAGAAAAGGAAATGGCAACCCACTCCACTGTTCTTGCCGGGGAAATCCAATGGATAGAGGAGCCTGGTGAGCTACAGTCCAGGGGATCTCAACAGAGTCGGACTCAACTGAGCCAGAGTGACTAAACAACAACAAATCAGCATACTTGATCAATCTCCTGCTGCAGCTATCATGTCACTGCTGCTGCTGCTGCTAAGTCACTTCAGTCGTGTCTGACTCTGTGCGACCCCATAGATGGCAGCCCACCAGGCTCCCCCGTGCCTGGGATTTTCCAGGCAACAACACTGGAGTGGGTTGCTATTTCCTTCTCCAACGTGTGAAAGTGAAGTCTCTCAGTCATGTCCGACTCTTAGCGACCCCATGGACTGCAGCCTTACCAGGCTCCTCCATCCATGGGATTTTCCAGGCAAGAGTACTGCAGTGGGGTGCCATTGTCTTCTCCATATCAATATCCTAATCTGGTCTGATACTGTAAAGTGATTACCAGGAGGCCCTCCTGACTGCCGAGCACAGAGCTTCCCATGTTGCACGTTAGGCTGACCCCTATGACTGCTCTTCAGAAGATATCCCAACTATACAGCTGTTTAACAGTGCAAATCTGATGTTAATGAGGAAACTGAAAAGAACAAGTTGCTTGCCACATAGCTAGATTTCATTAGCATTAGGCAAATTCCTGCGTCATACTATTTTTACCGGGAAATAATTAGAGCCCTTGATCTCTGCCTGGGAGCACTACTCCCTCTGCACACTGTGTCAGTGATGGAAGGAAAAAAGGCATTTTGATGGGATTCAAAAAGAAAAATAAGATGACTGCAGCAAGCTTCCCCCACAACCTACTCCATGAATCTGGGGATAGTCTCATCACAGCCAATACCGTATCCTCATCAGGAACTTCTCAGTTGTTTTAGACAGCTGCGTTCCAAATGACAGAAGAGGTTTTCATAAAACTTAGTTAATAAAATTAAGATGACTGGTTAATGCCTTGGCATTTGAAGCCCAGTGCCTTTCCATAGGTATCTGAAAGAGGAAATAAATTTACTTTGGTTACAGTAACTGACATTGATGGAGCCCTTAAGTGCCTTGTACTTTGATAAGCATTATATACACAGAAATATAAATACTGACACAGATATACAGATATTCCCATAACCTCACAAAGGAGATATTATCCCCATTCTACAGATCAGAAAACTAGGTCACAGACAGGTTAAGTTACTTGCACAAATACACACAACTGGAATGGGGAAAGTGAGATTTGGATTCTGAAAAGTCTGATTCCAGAGTCTGCCTTCTTCATCGGTATACTTACTCCTTGTATTTGATATCCTTCGATTCTCCTCCCCATTGGTCGGTTTTGATCAAAAAGCCTCTGCTGCTCTTTCTAAGGATGACAAGTAGAACCAGTGCTGTAAGTTTTAACCTGGGAATTTAGAATGCATTTGCCTAGGTTTTTCTTGATGTTTTGATGAGCACATTAGCATTAATTCTAGAATACATTTCTGCTGGAATGGGTACCAAGTAATTTACTGCCTTGCAGGTCAGAGTGGGCAACAAATATGATTTCCATGTATCCAATCCATAATGCATTATGGGGCTCCAGCAGTAAAACCATGATTTTCAAAGAATGTTCATTTAACCATACAGGTAATTAATAATTGATACGTTATTTGCTTTAAGAGTCAAAAATGCTATGAAAAAGCCTCTATCACTTCTCTCAGCCCGGATCACCCTAAAACCAGGACCATGGGGGCTTGTAGCACCTTGAGTCTACAAGGGTTCTGGCCCACCAGAGTGAACGAAGGCAGAACTAGTTTGACATTTCCTGCTGACTGTGATTAGAACATCTTTTAATGAAGCTCACTTCAAATCATTTTAAATCCATTTGCTCATGTCAACATCAATGTACTCAGCATTATCTACCAATTAGTAAACCGGAAAATATTCTTTAGATAATCTGAAATCTCAGTAAAATATTCAGCATGCCATTCATTTACTATAAACTGCCCTGTAAAAACAAATTAGCAAAACCAGCTGTCACAGGACAACATAAACATCCATTAATACAGCCCAACTACTTCAGTCTCTGGCGAGATTTTTCAGGAAGGAGAAAATGCAGTAGAAATACAAATCAACAAGAATTTCAATGTGCTGCACAATATTAAAGGATCCATTTACCTTCCCCGTGTGTGAGCCCAAACTTGGACTGGGACGAAAGGGGTTAAATGAGACCTTCTTGACAATTCTTTCAGTGAAGGATCTCCAGTCTTTGTGCTGCAGTGAATCTAGAAGACCAAGGCAGTCCTAACACATGTCATACTTCGGAAAGATCAGAAATGTCAAGGAGCATGAAAGCTGGCCAAATATCAATCTGATTATAAATATGCAAGGGAGCAATCAATTCAATTGCAACACCCAGATTTTGCACGACTCTCTCGTACACTGCAGAAAGCAACTTCCAAACTTACAGGAAGCCAGTGAGTACATCACTTACCAGCCAACATTGACTCGTCCTTTCCACAAATCAGCCTGACAAAATTCTATAATTTAAATACGGCAATATTTCAATAGCCGCCTTCCACTTAGGACCCTTTCAGTATTTTTCATTTTAATGCATTGGTTATAAATAAACTGCAGCAGCACCTGTTAAGAGGGATTAAAAAACGCTTTTATATTATGAGAGACCGGGTGAGAGCTTGTTCTCTGATGAACACACTCATGATATGCAGAAGACGTCTGTAGTGGAGGAGCAGTATTCTTCAACAATGATTTCGATTTAAGAATCTAAATTAGGCTTCAGTCACTGATGACTACTTCGACCTTCTAAACGACATGGAACACTTCAGAGTGGGTGCCTAACACAAAGGCTGCCAGTCACAAGATGGAATATGCTCCAATACGCACACCCAACTGATTGAAGGTAGAAAGTCTTGAGTGGGTGGGGCAAGCTCACTCTTTCCTTAGAAGACTCATGATCCCCCTAGTGATGGACAGAAGCACCAGACCCAGCACCAAAGGTGCCCACAAACAGCTGCACGCACATAAGGTTTCCAAAATGCTGGTGGGACCACCCAAGCAGCTTGATTTCTAGGACATTTCCATTTTGAGTTTTGCTAGGTATTTCAAGACATCAAGAAATATACATGCTGAGCTGAGCATGGAAAAGAGAGGACCCATACGTAGCAGGGACCATGGACCAACACCATTGCAAGCATACAATTTCTTTAAAGGAGGAAAGAAATCTAAAACATTCTCATCCTTTAGGTGAACAAGTTTATAGGCACACTAGGGTTGACTCCTAATTCTACAGCAAGTCAATGCTAACGCGTAAGGACCTCCAAACCAAAGGGAGGGGGGGAATCAAATAAACTGAAAAAAAAAAATTGTTTTAATCAACTCAGTCACATCTGTACATCCTCTGGAGAGGAGTCATAAACTTGTCTTAAGTTTACACTTGTCTTCTTGACATTAATTATTAAGAAAAGCTTTTCATCTTGATTATAGCCATTAATAAATTAAAAGTGAATACATTTCTATAAGTATTTCATTTCATAACCAGGTGCGACACTCAGCCGGTGACTTTTAGATACAAAGAGACTTCATTAATGCAAAAGCATCCTGTGTATAGTATCTATAAGAAAGGTAAGTATAAACTTTAAGGATAATTTGCAATTTTCCAAATGTTAATTCTCTACTTTCAACATTTATCAGAATTTTAACGTTTAAATGAGTTTTCCACCTTGTATAAAACAAATACATGTTCACTGAAAAAAGATTCCAGCCACATAGAAAATTACCAAAAAGAAAGGCTGTAAGTACTGTAATGTCAGTCTTGTACTCCTTGGCACTACATTATATGAGATGAGACAGGAGGACTGGGAAGAAAAAAGCTTGAAGACAGCCAGATCTGGAGCGTTCTCTACAATAATGAAGGCTCTCCTGGAACAAGTGATTTGCCAAATCCAGGAGAAAAGAACAGACAAAACTTCATGAATAGGATATTTGTTTCATTTGCGAAAATCCTAAAAGAAAGACTACAATTTCTAAAGAAACCAATTAACAACTTAGTTATCATGGAAATGGCTAATATACCTTATTTCTGTCTTAGGCTGTGTGTGTATCTGTGTGTGTGTGTGTGTGTGTGTGTGTGTGTGTGTGTGTGTGTATACGGTATCCATGTGGGTGGTGTGAGTGTGTTTCTTTCAGAAGGCAAAAGAGTCTGCTGGTATGGGGGCAGGGGTGCACCTTATTGTATTGCTTATATGGGCTGAGTTTTTAGACACAAAAATCAGGTACTCCAAATGGTCATTTATTCCAGAGCAATAAATGAACTAAGTCTATATGAAAATTCAGATGGGAAATGATACCCGCCTAAAATGTATATATTCTACCATAACAGAGGCTGGCTTACAAATTACACAATTCTGTCAAAATAAACTCTTACAGAAGGAAGCCCTGATTTCCACTTCTATAATTTTAGTTCTGTCTAAGGACAATCACTTACCTTTCAAGCAAGGCACTTCAGCCTCTCCACTATAATAATAAAAATAATAGTTAACACTCATATAGTACGTACTATGTCCCAGGGATAGCTCTAATAGTTTTATACTTATTAATTTTAACACAACAGTTCTATGAGGTAGATACAAGTATCCTCCCTATTTGACAAATGAG
Organism: Budorcas taxicolor; assembly: GCF_023091745.1. NCBI lineage: Eukaryota > Metazoa > Chordata > Mammalia > Artiodactyla > Bovidae > Budorcas > Budorcas taxicolor. The sequence continues at coordinate 25,493,830 of NC_068924.1, forward strand.
GAAACTGAGGCGCAGGGAGGTTCAATGACTTGCCTAAGGTCACACAGAAAGGAGGCAGCAAGACCAGGACTGAACGCCATGTGGTCGGACTCCTGTGTCACATAAATAAATTGTGAGAGACAGTGCTTTTTGGATGGCATGAAACTGTACTTCATCTCTATATCTAACCCCATGAGGAAGTGGTACTGCTAACCTTGACCATATGACCTTTAATTTCTGGTTCTGAGATCTTAGATGAGTCATTAATCTGAACATCATCTCTCTAACCAGTAAAATAAGAAAACAACCATGCCCACTTCAAATGACAGTGAGATATGATACAATGAATGTTAAAGTACTTTGTAAACTACAACATTTATCTGAAATGTTAGTTGTCATTTTATTTGTTGTTTTTCAGTCGCTAAGTCGTGTCCAACTCTTTGCAACCCCATGGACTACAGCACGCCAGGCTTCCCTGTCCTTCACTATCTCCCAGAGTTTGCTCAAATTCATGTCCATTGAGTCAGTGATGCCAGCCAACCTTCTTATAATGCCACCTTCTCTTCTTCATGTTAGACCACTGGACAGTTTCATTAATTAGATGTGGTAGGAAAAAGAATTAGAACTAAATAAAGAACCAAGTACCCAGCGTAGTTTGAAACTGTCTTCAAGTAACACTGATTAAACTAGCCATTGACTATGAAACAACATTCATGGTAGGGCACTGTGTCAAAAAGAAAAAAAAACCCATTTAGCTAGCCTAATTTATTCTACTAGAAAAAAACATAAAAGCCTTTCAGATACTATTAGAAAGTAGGCTATCATTCATTAAAACTAAAGTTGAATGGAAAATTTTTAAGAAATGCAATAGATTTGTCAAGAAGTAACATTTCTTACTATTCATTAACAATTATAAAGCACTAAAAATTCAAAGCTCTGTGCAATCAGGATTCCTGCGTACAGCAGGACCACAAAATGCCATATATACCAGCCAATACATTTACTAAGTGCCTACTATGCAGAGAACAGAACTGCTTCTGTGGATTGACATTTTCTTTAAAAATACCCCGTTCTAGTGGAGTTACTAATAAAAGGCACCATTTATAAATCCCCTAATGTAGGACAGGGATTGTACGGGACATTACCTATGAAATCGTACTTAATCCCCACAATACAACAATCACATTTAGTGGGCTGCATTATCCTGATCTTTCAAATGAGGAAACTAAGGCCAAACATGTACATCAATTACTTTAGTGAAGGACCCAGAAGTCAAGACTAGGCCCACTTTCTGCAGTGCATTTCCCCTTACCTCACGTCATCCAAAGTGCCCCGGCCTTTTTATCGAGGATACCTCAAGCATCATAGGAGAGGGAATTAATGACTCTAAGCAGCTTAAGACAGCCAAATGTTACCTGAATACAGATATCACTTACCCTGGAAAATCACGTTATGTTTTGCATTCTATATGGTAATATACAGGGCTTCCCTGGGGGCTACGGTTAAGAATCCACCTATAATGCAGAAGACCCAGTTTCGATCCCTGGGTCAGGAAGATTTCCTGGAGAAGGAAACGGCAACCCACTCCAGTATTCTTGCCTGGAGAATTCTACAGACAGAGAAGCCTGGTGGATCACAGTCCATGGGGTCACATTCAGACACAACTGAGCAACACACTTCTCACTTTCATTTTTTTATGATAATATGTATTCACTGATTTTATATTTAATATATTATTTTTCTCAAATATTCCAGAGAAATCGATGTATCACAAATATGTGCCAAATATATTCTATGCCAGTTTAAGGAAACACCTCACATCATCCTCCCTGTTGAAAAAACGGAGCACACCTATAGCAATCAACCAAAGCCATTCCAAAAGAGCAGGCTCAAGAAGAAACGAGCACGACTGAACACCTGTTACTCAGAGGGTAAACGCTCACTTCCTCGTGGAAGAGAACTTTCAGCCTGATATTTTACATGAGGAACTACAAGTGGTTGCAAAAGAGAGAAGAGGGTATTCAAAATGAAAAAACTGACAGACACTAAGAAATGGAGGTGACCTAGTAAGCAGGGTAATATGATGCAGCATTTTGGACTGAGCGAAGACAGGGCTGTAGTTATCAAATGAGTGAGCATCAAGGAGTGGCTTTCTAAATGCAGATTGCTAGCCGAGGCCCTTGCCATCCCTGCATCAAGTTCCTCTCGGTCTGGAGTTTTGCATTTCTTACAAGTTTCCAGGTGGTGCTGCCCCTGCTGCTGCTAGCTAGAGCACCTTGCTGACAGAGCTTCCAGGATCAGAGGGAGGGAGCATGCCCACTGGAGAGGACCAGAGGGTTTCAAAGATGAATGGGTAGCTGAGTTATGCCCTCGTTTTCAATCTGCAGATACTGAAGAAGGGAAGCGTTCTGAGTGGAATGAGTAGCATGAAAATTGGCTAAAAGAGAGAGAGAGAGAGCGAGAGCGAGATCTGGCTTGGAATGCATGGGGTGCTTGCATAGGAGCTAGTAAGGCACTGAAGTGAGCTGACGGCCATGAATCAAGGGAGGAGAAAGAGGCAAGGGGCCCCGGAAGGAACGGTAAGAAGTAAGAGGAGCCAGGTCCAAACCAACCTGTGCAGAAACAACGAACAGAAAAAGGCTATGGACTTAACCATACCAGGGCCGGAAAGAGAGAGGTCCAGCTGATTCTGAGGTTCCAAAGAGCAAGACCATCTTACAAAAAATAAAGGGAAAACTGAGAATGGTTGCTAATTTGTGAGGGGGAGGAGAAAGACAACTCAGTTTTGTGTATAAGTTTCCAGTGTCAAAAGATCATCCAAACAGTTGTATCCTCTCCTGAATTAGCCATCAGAGGCTGGAGAGCAAAAGCAAGATTAACAAAGGGATGTAGATACGAGTTTTGGAGTCATTAGTCTCAGGAAGCAAGTGAATAAATGGGTTCTCACAAGGAGGAGCATATTTAAGAACAGTGAAGTGAAAGTGTGAAAGTGTCAGGAGCTCAGTCGTGTCCAACTCTCTGTGATTTCATGGACTGTAGCCCGCCAGGCTACTCTGTCCATGGGCTTTCCCAGGCAAGAATATTGCAGTGAGTTGCCACTTTCTTCTTCAGGGAATCTTCCTGACCCAGGAATCTAACTCAGGTCTCCTACATTGCACACGGATTCTTTACCAGCTAGGCTGCAAGGGAAGCCATTTAAGAATAGAGTGCCATGTTAAAAGTACTGAACACAAGAAAAAAAAGAGAAAAATTGCTCTAACTATGTTGGTGATGGATATTAACTAGACTTACTATGGTGAGCATTTTTCAATGTGTATGAATATCAAATCATCATGTTGTACACCTGAAATTAATATATTATGTAACAATTACATCTCAGTTCTTAAAAACAAGAAAAATCACAGAGTGCCTAGACTGAAGTCATTAAAGATAATTCTCAAAAACTACACATTTATAGGTGTGTGTGTGTGCGCGCACGCACGCGCACACACTCATGCACACACTCCCAGGTATTAACCTATCGATGTACAGCTTGGTTTTTAAAAATCAGAAGTTAACTAAATATGACATTCTTCAAAATTCCCCAGTTTGCCAATATTGAAATGTTAATTTATTATTCACTGCCACAGTAGCATCACTCTCACCTCTTACTAAGTTCCCTGCATAAGCCATCTGGATTAAGTCACTCTCACCCATCTGTGTCCTCACATTCACAAATCCTAAACATTCTTTTCTTGCCATACGAGAAACATGTATTGCTATTGCTCTCTTTAAATTAAAGGAAAATGACATACCGTTTCCTGGATTTAGGAAAGAAGGTTACACCTTGTCAAAGATATTGATAAGTAATTATAGTCTGATAACTAATTAATAGTCTCATAAGAAGAAAAAAAACTTTTGATTTCACATTTTAGATAATCCAATGTAATCTACTTCTCACATCGAGCCTTTCAGAAACATACTGCACAAACAGTTCCTTAGAACCAAAAATTTAAACCAGGAGCAAAATAACTCAAAGATGGCAAAACAACTTCTCAATATAACATGGGTTTTGATGCCAGACAAACCAGTCTGAGCACTGGTTCAACCATTTGCAAGGCATTTAATTTGACTGACACTCAGTTTCCTCATCAGTAATCTGAAATTTAAAAAGTATTTACCACAACTGGCAAAAAGATATTCATATTAATCAATTAAACCAAAAGAAGGTCCAAAAATAGAACCACACAAATATGGCCAATTGATTTTTGACAAACATACAAAGACAATTCAAAGGAAAGGATTCTCTTTTCAACAAATGGTTCAGAAACAAGTGAACATTCATATGCAAAAAAGATAAATTTCAAACCATACTTACTATATTATACAAAAAATAACTCAAAATGAATCACAGACCTAAACGTAAAATGTAAAACTATAAAACTTTTACAAGTAAACTGGACAGAATCCTCATGACCTTGGATTGGATTAAGCAGTAAGTTCTTAGTTACTTCATCAAAGGCACAATCCATAAAAGACAAAACTGATAAACTAGACTTCATAAAAACTAAAAACTCAGTAAAAAGACACTATTAAGAGAAGAAAAAGACAAGCTACACACTGTGACAAAATAAATGCAAATCGCACATCTGACAAAGGGCTTATATCCAGTACTTTCAATATTCAACAGTAAAAAAAAAAACAATTTTTAAAAAACGGACAAAATATCTGAATAAACAACATTTCACCAAGGAAGAAATACAGATGGCAAATAAGCACATGAAAAGATGCTCAACAACAGCAGTCATTAGAGAAAGATAAAATAAAACCATAATGGGATACCACTATACATTACAGTGACTAAAATTAACACACAGGCACACACACACACACACTGATATTTTTAAGTGCTGATGAGGATGCACAGCAAATGAAATCCTTATGCATTCTGGTAGGAATGAAAAATGGTGTAGCCACTCTGGAAATCAGTTTGGGCAGTTCTTATTAAACTTAAAGCTATTAGAAGTTACACTTACTATATGGCCTGGTCATCTCTCCTGTAGGCATATAACCAAGAGAAATGAAAACTTATATCCACAAAAAGAGCTGTACACAAATATTTATAGTTGCATTACTGAGATTGCCAAAACTGGAAACAGCCTAAATGTCTGTCAATAGATGAACGGATAACCCGCAGTATATCCATACAATGGAATATAACAGCAATATACAGGAATGAACTACTGATGATAACAAACAACACTGATGACTTTCAGAGGCACAAGGTTAAGTGAAAGAAGGCTGAATCAAATGACTGTATCCAGGATGATTCCACTGATATGCTGCTGCTGCTGCTGCTTACTAAGTCGTGTCCAACTCTCCGCGACCCCACGGCCTGTAGCCCGCCAGGCTCCTCTGTCCATGAGATTCTCCAGTCAAGAATACTGGAGTGGGTTGCCATTTCCTTCTCCAGGGGAGCTTCCTGGCCCAGAGATAGAACAGGCGTCACCTGCTTGGCAGGTGGATTCTTTACCACTGAGCCCCCTGGGAAGCCCTCCACTTGGATGACATGCTAGAAAAGACACAAAACTATAGGAATGGAGAACAGGTCGGTGGCTACTTATTTCAGAGCTTGAATGAATTAAAGTCAGGTAGACTAAAGTGCATTCTTTAAATGTATACTAAAGGGCTTAGATTAGTAAATTTAACATTAAAGGAAGCAGACTTTCTACCCTCTTAAGAACAGATGCAGATATGCACACATCATGATTAATCACCGTACTCCAAGTATCAATTCAAAAGATATCAAAGAATGGGTTTTTTTTTTTCCTTCATGGTAGTCTTGGCGAATTTAGTAAACCCTCTGCATAAAGAACAAAATAAAGGTAAAGCATATGAATATTTTTTAATGTCTTTTCAGATATGTCTTCTGAATTTAAAAATGTGAATTTTTACTGATTCCTTTATATTTTCACTTTGCATCACTGCAAAATTTTATTGACTCACATTCAAAATGAAAGGTTTATTTTACAAATTATTTCATTAAAATACTATACATGTCTTTTAAAAATCAAATTAAACCACAAATTCTTTTAAAAGGGTGGGGAAAAGGTTTGAATGCCAAGCGACAGCACAAGGGGGTGTGGGTAAGTGAGGGAGCAGAATCCTGACTGTGGTAGTCATAGTGAAGCGATTCTGTGCATTTGCCAACATTTACAGAACAGCGGGCTTCCCTGGTGGCTCAGCTGGTAAAGAATCCGCCTGCAATGTGGGAGACCTGGGTTCAATCCCTGGGTTGGGAAGCTCCTCTGGAAAAGGGAACAGCTACCCACTCCAGTATTCTGGCCTGGCACTCCCCCCCACCCCAAAAAAAAAAATTAGTTTATGTAAATATTTTTTAAATTCCCACAAGTATCAATTAAACAAAGTTATCACTAGAAAAAGAACCTCCTTGAGCAGTTGTGAGAACACAACAAGATGAATATGTACTAAGAGTAAGCACTTCATAAATTTTAAAATTCTTACAGTACTAGCAAGTCTCAGGATTTAATATGCAATCACATTCAAATCAAATCAATATACTATCAAGGATCAATTATGTTCTGACACAGAGCTGGCTTCTACAGTAAATAAAAGATATACAGAGTGTCTGTACTCTACCCAGTGTCTCAAGAATATATGTTCTGATTCTATAATCTAAAAACTAAAAATTCAGCTACAGACTTGTTCAGGAGCCAAGTCAACACTAAATTATCACTAATAAAAGAAGACTGAGGCCAGATAATCCAAGGTCATCTCCAGGTGGCTTTCAAGTATACTGGGGGGAATTGGGGATTTGCTTGTTTGTTTGCTTTTTTCCCCCCCTCAGAAGCATATTTACCTCACTTTTGAGGCTTAGGCCCAGAGGCTTAGTCCGACATGACAATGGATTTCTATTCTCTATGCAAATTAGTAGATGGCAGCAAGAGGGGACCAGAAACATGCTAGGTGGTAGGAGAAACCGATCCTGGAATTAAACACTCCGTAGTGCATCACCCACACTGAGAAAATGCAGACTTTATTAGCATCATTACCTACTTGGACTGCTCAACATTTACATGATAAGAGCCTCCGGATGATAAAGATGTCCGGGTTAAAAACTTTCCCAGAAGAAAGACGGCTTAGAGCAACAATTACATATCTCAAAATGAGGTGGCTTGATGTTTGCATCCTACTACACTCTCAATCAAGCCATGAGGACAAACCATAACTGAGAGCTAACACACTGACTTCCACAGGAAATGGCAGACAACACTCAAGAAATAAATATCACATCCAAGCCCTTTGGCAATTTCATTTACTGCAATTTGTCATCCTTCCCATCAGTGATTTTCAAATGGTGGGCCTTAAATTGAGTGGGCCCCACCCAGCATTTGTTTAAATGAAATAAGACTAGAAATGGATGGGGAGAAGAGAGTAGGGTACAGCAGGGTAAGACAGGATACAAAAATGAATGGAGAGATTATTACAGTGGACAAGATACAGAGATAGGTTAGGACCGACAGGAAAGGGAAAGGAAAACCATGAAAGTACATTTAAAAAAGCAAGGCACACTGAACATAGCACTTTATTGTGTATATGACTGCATGGGTTGTGGTCTAAATTTTTTTGAAAAAAGCACTGCCTTAAATCTTAACCCCTAGTATAATAATCACTTGTTTTAAAACTTTTTCAAAAGCATGTTTTTACACTCTTCCCAAGGACAAGAATCTAATGGATATTTTTTTTTTAAAAAAAGGAATTACCTATCTAGCTTTATGTAGCCAAGGCAGAAGGGGAGAAAATAAAAATGTAAAGCTAAATTTGTATTATGTCACCAGATCCGTAAAACATACCCACAGTGTCAGCAGTGTGACCTAAGATCTTCCTCGGAGCGCAGCTTTATCCTCACAGACATCACCACTGTACTGAAACAGCCTCACTCACAGCAAGGGTCTTTTCTGCTCCACTCCGTGCGCTAACAGACTGAGCTTATACACTGAAAATGGCAATAAAGGGCTGGCCCGTGTGTAGTTTCTTCCTAATCCTATTTGCATTGATGACTCCTCTCCAAAAAACACAAACTGATTGTTCTACACAAGCCTCTTCTCCAGACTGCTGATGCAGTTGGGGTCCAGGCAGAGACTAGGATCAAACAGACAGACACACACAGAGAGAGAAACCTAGACATTTGGTGCAACAGAGCCAGGAGCTAGCAAATCACAAGCAGATGAAATCCTGAAGACCACAAATTCTATTCCTGAATTCCATGGTTTACAGAGTTTATATAACTTTAAAATAAAAGAAAGCCAGCATTTGGGCCATGAAAAAAAAATTCTTTTAACAAAAAAAGCATGACATTAAAGCATAAATGATAGCAGCGAAATAATAGAAATAAAAAAGGCTGCCTTGCAAAGTGATAATCTACGGAGAAAGGTACACTGAAATGCAAATGAAATATGAGAAAATAAAACAGCTAGTGGATATCTAGGAAAGCGGTAAATATCAGTCAGTATAAAGGGTTGCTGTTGTTCAGTCGCCCAGTCATGTCCAACTTTTTTCGACCCCATGGACTGCAGCATGCCATCTCCCAAAGTTTGCCAACTTCACGTCCAAGTGTAAAGGGTATAGACATAAATATAACGCTTCTTCAAAGTCCAAGGTATCTAGACAAAACCCATAAATATAAGGTTTCTATAAAGCCTACTATATTTACATGCAGTGTCCATTTCAACAGATTTTTTTTAGACCTTTTAAACAGCAGGCTTTGCATCTTTTCTTTCTAATTACAAAGGTATTCCATATTCATTATAGAAATTTCAAACAACATGCAAGTATAACTTAGAAAGTAAAAGTCCTTCGTAATCCCACTCTCCAGACATACCCTTTTTTAACAGCTTTATGTTTGTTCTTCAAATTTTACATGAATATACTAATTAGCTAGTATGCATTATAGATTATACACAAAACATAAGTTTTTAAGAAAAATAGGATCATTCTACATACATAGTGTTCTGCAAGGGCTTTTTTGCAACCTACTGATATACATCTTGAAAATCTTTTCCTGTCAGTAGACATAAATCAACATCACTCCTTTTAATGGCTGCACAGTATTATATTATATGGACAGACCATAATTTACTTAACCAGTCTCTTACTGATGGACATTTGGGTTATTTACAATTTTTTTGTCATTAAAAACAACATAGCAGTTACATCCTACTGTGTTTATTTAAACTATTTCTGTAAGCTGAATTCCTTGAAGTAGGTTTTTGTTTGGGGTCACAGAATATGCTAAAGTTTTTTCTTTAATTATCCACTTAACTATAATTCATACTACCAAAAATCTTCAAGGTAGCAATTGCTTTAATTGCTTAATGATTTTGATTTTCATCTTTAATACTTTTTTAAGAATAATTTATTCTACTCAAAATTAATTGCATAGGAATTAAATCAAAAGGTATGTTTTAACACATTCCTGATCATTTATTAGGAAATACACTTTGTATAATTTTACAGAAAAATATCCCAGTTTTAAGAAATTTCATGTACCCTCCCCAAATTATTCAAATCCTCCTAAATCCCACATTAGACTTGGTAGATCTTTTTGATTCAAGTAGATTCACTGTAATCACAGTTTCCTGTGATTTACCAAAAAAAGAAAAATATACGTACACAAGGATCCCCAGCACACACACAGCTTTCAAATCCAACCCCCCAAAAAAATCCTACAAAACTGTCACTCCTAAATGAGTGTATAAGAAACTCAAATGCAAAAAGTCATGACATTCAGAGTCTGATTTCCAGTAAATCACCCAGGACATATTTCATGGCAAACAAAATACTTGCTGAGAAATACAGTTACCAGGGCAACCATAACTGACCTTTTATGTTTTATTTATTAATCATACTGCTGAATAATTCTTATTCTTGGAAACAAAGGAGGAAAATGTATTATAAACAATGGTAATTAATTAAAGGTCCCCTGCTCCACACTAAATAACTCCTGGCAAGTCTGTGTTTAACTAAAAGACATGCTACTATCTGATTCTTAGTTCTTGCCTAGGCCAAGGCTGGAGGTGGCAGATCCCAAGGAGGCATTCACAAGGTACCGATATTAAACTTGATATCCTAGATGGAGAGGGTATAATCAGAGAGCTAACTCTCGACAGGCATTCAGACAGATATGGGAATTCACGCTACTACAGCATTACAGTGCCTGGCACCTACCAGGCACTTACTCTGGAAATATGGAATAATCGAAACTTAGAATGAATATATGCATGAATGAATAAATCCATCTATCTTTCAAATTAGATAGTTTCTAAGACTAGAAATTTCAAACATTTCACCATTTAAGCTCTACCTTTTTACAAGTCCCAACTAATATTCTCATCTAATCAAACATCAGCTCCACTTAGGAAAAAATAGATAAGCCTACTTATTTTCAGCAGCTGAGAGTATGGTTATAACTGCTTGAACCTGGCAGAGAGGAGGGGAAAGAAGTTGGGAAAAGGGAAACGGCACTGGATTCACAGTGTTCATAATCGGGCGTGTGCCTGCAGCGTGGTCAGCTGCTCAGCTGCGTCTGGCTCTTCGCAACCCCATGGACTGCAGCCCACCAGACTCCTCTGGCCCATGGGGTCCTCCAGGCAAGAATACTGGAGTGGGTGGGTTGCCACGCCCTCCTCCAGCGGGTCTTTCCGACAAGGATCGAACCCAGGTCTCCCTTATTGCAGGCGGGTTCTTTACCAACTGAGCCACCAGGGAAGCCCAAGAACACTCAAGTGGGTAACCTATCCCTTCTCCAGAGGATCTTCCCGATCCAGGAATCAAACTAGGGGCTCCTGCATTGCAGGGGGATTCTTTACCAACGGAGCTACCAAGCAAGCCCCCATAATAGGAAATTAAGGGTATTTACAATGCATGGAATTTATTCATAATCCTTATCAAGGAGGCAGCAAGGATACAGAAAAGAGCCCCATGCTGCAGGTCAGAACCTGGGGCTCAGTCCTGGCCTTGGACTTGAGCAAATCACTTCATTTTTCTGAGCCTTAGTTTCCTGATTTATAAGATGGGAAGGCTAGTCTGTATGCCCTCTGAAGTCCCTTTGGCTCTAAATGATCATGATATAATGATCCGCTACCCCTCTAAAAGAGAAGAAAGATCAAGGACTCCTCGGGAGCAAAGCGTCCATCTGGGAAAGAGGAGGGTTCAGTCTACTGCCCCCGAGAGGCCAGGGGGGCTGTGGCCAGGTCAGTGCAATGTGAGGTTGCCACCCACAGCTGGGTGTTCTCCATAATCTTCTGAGCAGCCCCCACCTCACCCCGGGAGGGACTTTCAAACCTTTCCATGTCTCCCTCCAGCTCCATCTGAGACACACTGGGACCTAGGACCTGGAACCCTTTGCTGCTGTGGCTGCATCTGGACAAACATGACCAACAGAATACAATGAAACTATAAGGGTCTAAAAATAATGCACACCTGCACAGTTGGGGCAAATTCTGGGCAACGAGATACAAAAAGCCCAAAAACACAACCACCCCTTCTGAAGAACTGGAGCAAAAACAGGATACTACATGCCAGCTGCACTCCACATCACCAAAGGAGTGGGCCCCTTTGGCCTAACAACTGGACCTACCCTAAACCTCACCGCATATTAGGAGCCAGCTCACCCCACTTTGAGGAGCAAGAAAGGGAACCTGTCAGTTGTTTTTGCTCCCTCCTGCAGCCTCAGGAGCCCCAGTTAAGCCTTGCCTGAATTTCTTGTCCGGCCTCTAGCCCAATTTCTATTGTTTGGGGGAAGGCCAAGAACCCTGGTCGGTATCACATCCAGCGTCAGCAGGTTTACACAACATGGACTCCAACTTTCCCAAAGAGAACAGCCTCCATCTCTTGGGTCCTCAGCTCCTCCACATGCAATCCAGCCTATACCCGTACTTCTTCTCAAGGCTTTCTCATTACCTCCATCCCAAGACAAATGCTTTCTCTCCCTCTCCTCTCCAAATCAAACCCCCACCCCCCCGCCCACATCCCATCCTGGCCTTCATCATGGCCCTCCTTCCTTCAGTGATCACTACCACTTCATCTTTCTATCCCTCTGGTTTTTATATAAACCTTCTCAAGTCTTCCCAATTTAAAAAAAAAAAAAAAATTTATATATATATATATATATGCACACATATACTGAAATTTCCCTCAACCCTACATCTTATTTCCCCTTCCTCCTCTCTTGCCCTAGTCTCACCAGCTGCACTCTTGAAACACATATCTACTCTCCTATTCCGCACTCCCCATTTGCCTCACCTACTACTACTGGTTTCCACACTCAGCGCTGAAATTGTTAGCCTGAGCTTCCCTGAACATACTTATGTGCTATGTCCATGAACAGCCTCCTTTGTGCAATCTGATCCCCCTGTAGCATTTGAGAATGCTCCTTTCTTTCTTAGAACTCCCTTCCCTCTTGGATCCCAAGAGTCTTAGCTGGTTTTCCTCAAAACTTGACAGTTCCTTCTTCCATCCTGCCCCTGGTACATCATCTTCTGTCTACCTTTAACTGTTGACGTTCCCTCAGGTTCTGGCCTCTTCTCTCCTTATCCAGTCTTAGGAGAGCTCATCACAGCCACGGCTCCAAACAAGTACAGGAGATGTCTCCACCTGGACATGCGACAGCTGCCTCCAAAGCTAAGCACAGCGTCTTCAACTCCCAACCCTGTCCACCTTCTAAACTTCCTATCTTGGGTAGTGTTATCTATCACCCATCTACGTGACCATGCCAGCGCTTGATCATTCGTCTAGACTCCCCCTCTTCTCGCTCCTCGTTCAGTCGTGAAATTCTATGCTCTTCAAAATACTCTTCAAAATATGCTCTTCCTGAAACCAATTCCTCCCAAACTACCAGCAGACACCTTAGCTAAAGCCCTCATAATCCCAGCTGTTCCGCAACCCCCTCCCCACCCGGCTCTTCCCTAACTGCTCTCCTACCTCTGGTTTCTAATCCCCAATCCATTCCATGCATAGCCAATCAGATTCTCTGCACCCCCACTGATACCCTCCCTGGGATAAAGCCTCGACTCCTCATTATCACCAAGTTGACCCTTCAGGATCTGATTCCCATGTGCCTTCTCCAGCTTCACTTTTTGCTGTACCCTCGAAGGCTTTTTCCCCCGACCGCACCAAACTATCTGCAGTTCCCAGAACACCCTGTATCTTTGATGCCACCACATCTGTCTACATGTCATCTCTCTACCTGGAAAAATCCCTAATACCACCCACATGGCTCTCTCTTACTGTTCCTTCAAGATCCAACTCAAGAACCTCTCAAACTCTTTCCTGACTCTCAGTCTCCAAACTGAGTTCAAGAATTCCTCTTTCATACTTATGCAGTACTCCCAAACTATGTCTGTTACAGTTCTAAGCACACAGCATTCTTAGTTTTACTATCTCCTGCACAAGAATCTGAAATGTAAGTCTCTGAAGGAAAGAAACCCTGTATAATTCATCCTTGTAAATCTAGTAGTTATATCAGAGTCCAGCACATAGTAGGGGATACACACACCCGCACCCACACCCACACTCCACACAGATATGCACGCAGTATTTACTTAAAAGGCTGAGGACAAAATTTAAAGTCACATTAATTTTAACTCTTAGACAAACATCACACCCTGAAGCTTCTCTATACTCACTATAGCACACAGCCTTCTTGAGTTGAGTCGTGGAGTAGGTTCCATTTGTCACGAGAAGTAAAGGTGGGAAACTTATGATTCTGTTTCTCCTATGAAATGGTTGATTTCAGTTGAGAAATATAGCTGTGCACTAGACATCACAGATTCTCCTAAAGAGTTCACTCCTTTCAGGAGTTTATAGTCTCAGAATCTGTAGACTATATCTCAAGAAAAAATTTGTGGTGAGTTTTTGATATCTATGCATTTCTGTGCATCAGTATTCTTTAAAATGTCATAAAATGAATGGGACCACACATGAAAATTCTGTTTCCAAATGGAATATTCATTTTTAATGTCAAGTTTTGAAAGTTAACTCCAATGTCCTTCTGCTAATCTCTCAGTTTGTTTCGTTATTAGGCTTCAAATCACTGTCATTGGGCAAGCAGTGAACATGCAATAATTATTTCATATTTTTCTTTCTCCCTCTCTATCAGCTTTAAATCCACAATATCTCAATCCAACTGATGTCAGTAAATCCAGGCTGTCGCAACTTTTCTCTAAAACTCTTAAAACTATTTGAATGAGGTGTTGAGCAGCTGTCAGTTATGGATTTGAAAATAAAAAAGAGCCTGAAAATTGTACGTTCAGTATAAAAAGATTAGGTGAAGCAATTCAGAATGTTTCAGAACTTTAAATCAAGTTAAAAGCAGTTACTATGGCCAGATCTCATGAAGCTCTGCTTAAGAGCCGCATTAACCTGGCAGTCAAAACTATTTAAAATGAATAATGTTTTTTTCACATTTCACTCACTTTTGGCATCATCCAAAAAAAAGAAAAAAAGATAACAATGTGAATTGGCATATGGCAGTACAGTCGTGTAACAGTAACCTTCAAGATTTCACTTTCTAAGGACAAAAAGCTAGAGCTATTAATCTGGGAACTAGATAAGCTATACCCCTCTAAGGCCAAAAGGGATAATTCTTCAGATGAAGAAAGGAAAATTGAGATATTCCAGAAGCTTTTAGGTTTGAAAAGCAAGAGAAGAGTAGAGGAAATGCACAGTTTGGAGACCCACAGCAGCTGAATCCATGATTCAATATGAATCTACTCAATTTGGCGTGAATGTTAATACCTTCACCCAACCTCTGTACAATAACAATAAGCATGAGAACTTGGCTTCTTACTTTTTAGTCTAGAGCTATGCTGTCCAATATGGGAGCCACTAGCCATATGGGGCTATTTAAATGTAAATTACTTAAAATTAAAAAGAATTATAAAAATGCAGCTCCTCAGTTACAGGAACGACATTTCAACTGCTCAATGGTCACAGATGGCTAGTGGCTACGCCACTGGGCAGCACAGATTAAAGAATCCTTCCATCATCGTAGAAAGTTCTACTGAAAAGCGCTGGAGACACATGGCTGGAAAAAAGAAGCTAAAGTTGCTAGATCAGAGTTCCTTTCTGATCCTTCTTCCTATAGAAGGAGACCTATCATGCCCTAAAGGTAATATGCAAAAATTCCACAAGGATTTATCTTTTACATGGAAGAGTTAACGAAATGCAGAGGACAACTCAGCAGGCTGCCATATTAGGCCTGAGCTACACTCTCACTAGTCAACTGTAAATCAAAATGCTTCCACACATCAGTTTAATTCGTGACCCCCTACTGACTAATAAGCGCTAAGGAACCATGTCCAGTCTTTCTGGACTTTACGCAGCATGCTGAAAGCCAGGGTAGCAAACATTCATCTACCTAAAGAATAGGAGTTGCCGTTAAGCTGACCTAGATTCTTCCTGCCATCCTGAAAGTGCTCCCTGCGCTACACTAGGATTTGTTTTTGTTCTCTGGTGGTGATTGTTAAAGAAGCACACTACCAGAAAACCAGCTTCCGTCTATTCTGCCTCCTTGCCTAAACCTGCCAAAGTTGTCATTCAGTACGTGAAATACAACGACAACCATGAGGTTCATTAATGTGCTTTTTATTCAACACCACAACCTCCGGAATCATAATTAAGTCCTTCAAGTTCTATGGACAGACTGAGCAGGCTCTCACAGCCCCCCATACCGTGGTAAAGGCAGAATGGTGGACTGCTGCACTACAGCGAGCCCCGCACTCACTGGAGTGCACTCCAGTCCAAAAATCTGGATCAGGAATCAGTGTTCCCACATCTCAGCTACTCTCCTTCTTATATACCCCCTCCCCAGAGTTCATTCACTTCCAAGAAGATCCTGCCTCCTTCAAGTCTCTTCAGCAACTTCGTTGACAAACTTTCATCAACCCTGCCTACAACCCCCTTCTCCTTTCACAGCATTAACCTGACTAGCTCATTACAGTTCCTTATCCTCCTCCTGTCGCCTAAAAACAGGTCCTCCTCAAGGTTCCACCGCCGTGATCCTCTTCAGGATCACGCATACATTCCTCTCCAGCCCCTAACACAAAGGCACACATCAGGCATTTCGGTACACGTGTATCAAAGAAATAACTGAATGAGTGCATCATATAGAATTCAGCTACGGACTCTTTACATACGACTTTCCAATCTGTTATCTCTTCGCTCCACTCTCAACTTCCCTCCTAAACTCAAGTACCATATTTGAAATGGCTTTCTAGAATCTCTACTATGTTCTGATGGTAGCTCAGGTTTAACATGTCCACAACAAAGTTCATTGTCTTCCCTACAAAACCTGCCATAAGACTCTTATTTCTGGTCATTGGAAGAGTCATTCTTCTAAGCCACTCAAGTCCAAAATCAAAACATGCCTCTTCATTTCGTCTTCATTTCCCCTCAATTCCCATTCTCCAGTCAATTCCACCTCCATTTTTCCTCCAGTGCCCTAATGCAAGTTTTCATAAAGTCATACTTGAACTATTATACCCCTAACCAATCTCTCATTTCTAATCTAATCACAGACCATTGCCAGATTCATAGTCCTAAAGCACCAATCTGACATTACTTCCCTGTTCAAAATCCCTTCAATAGTTCCCAGTGACCTCCAGAATTAAATCTAAATTTGGCATTCAAAGTTTTTCCATAATCTGGCCCCCAGCTATTTTTTGCTAACTCCACCTCTCACATGCCAGTTTAGCTCTCCTAACTGTAAGCCTATATTCACATGGTTCTCCTTCAACCTGGAATGTACTCTCCTTACCTCTTTCTAGGTGAAAGTCCTCCCTGTGCTTTCAAGACTTTATTTAAATGAAAAGCCAAGAACACCCCAGCTCCATGTTAGCGGCCTTCCTTATAGCCCTCTGAAGTTAAGACAGAGATGAGTGACCTGCAATCTCAGCTCCTTATCCAGTCTTCTCCTGCGGCCACAGTCATACCTTCAGGGGCCCCCAAAGAGAAGATGAGGAAAGGAAAGAGGAGGTGGATGAGCAGTCCTTGTTTCTGGCTATGGCTTGCTTGTAATCTCAGGATCTGGGGTGTCATTCTCTCCAGCCTTGTTGTTTTGAATCTGAAGGACTCATTCTGTTTAGATCTTGAAGTTTTCATACCTTTTTTAAAAGAGTAAAGCACTTTCTCAAAGGGACTCCTATAGAGATCCAACATATAAATGTGGGGCTTCTCTTACTGAAACGGTAGAGTGCTCTGTGAACTAGCACCAGATAAATGTTATAAAATGAATTTAACTCTCATCAGTTATTCCATTATAAGTAGATTATATATTCATCTTTTTTTTTTTTTAGTCTATCCTTTTCTTGCTCCTTTAGTTCATGAAAAGTTCAGGTCAAAATCTTCAAGGTGATGACCTCACTTAAAAAAAAAATACTAAGACCTTGAAAAATATTCTATTAAAGCATAACTGTAGCACTCACCTTATGAAACAGGGATAAAGGGATATAATCATGGCTGAATTAATATGAAAATGAGACATCATTTTTGGTTTTAAAAAAATAAAGTGAAGAAAAGTTCCGTTACTATGTTAGCCTAAAATTCTAACTTTCCAGACCATATTCATGCTATTGCATGAATGGAATACAATCCTGGAGGAATAACATTTCAAGAGGAAAAGAAGACTGAAGGTGGTGGTTATTTAAAGAATCATCAACTGGTTTTCATGCAAATGACCAGAAAAACGAAAAAAGCAATCCTGCGAACAGGACCTAGAAGTAATTGTTTTTAAATAGGATGCTTGAAACATTCATTAGCTAAAAGAAACTGATTTACTAATCTTTTCTTTTTCTTGGGTAATACCAATCATACACTATATATTAACACACTGACAAAATGTGTATTTCAAAGATACAATTTTTCGTGAACACCGCTATCACATCATTATTAACTTGACAGTAGGTCACAGTGATAAAGATATATTTACCAAGATTTATAGTGAAAAGGAAGGGTTTAATGCCTCTACCTTGAAGGATTTCTTAAGAAGGCAATCCTTGAAAAAATGTCTACTACGAAAGGAAAAATGGCAAATGGCACAAAATCAAGGAAGATATGTCATTCCACTCAAAACCTCAACTAATTGCAATAATCCATGCACAATGCCTAAGAAATGCAAGCTGTGTAACCTAAGACAATACAGAGCTAGACAGCTACAAGGGAAGCATCAATAAAATGCTACGATTCTCCATAATTCAAAGCATTTAAAGCACCAAACACAGACGAGGCTCGATGCAAGCCTTAGGCAGGGAGAAGACAAGTCTAAATGGATGGATGTGAATATGAAGGAAACACTTTAGAAACAGGCCATAAAAACAAGTTACGATAGGTCTTCCTCCCCTCCCAATACTGTCAGGAAGTTAGAGTTATTGAGCAGACATCACTTATGACAGTGAGAAAAAGGCTAGCCACCCCCTCCCCTTCAAAAACGCCTCGACAAGGTCACAGATATATCAGTGTCACAAATGCATTTAAAAAATATTACAGCAATAAACTCTGGTTAGAGTGGGTTCCACCTCTATATTCACAGTAAAGAACAAACTCCAAACTTCTCCTAAATTAAAAGGTTATGTTAGGAAACTCTCTCCCTCTCTGCCTGTATGTGAAATCTCTCCCATCTTCCATGGAAGAACAGGAAATCTTCTTTCTGTCTAAAACTAGAGCAGTTGAAGGCAATTAACTTTATTATAAGTTTGATTTTGCCATAGTCTTATTTAGCACCAACTATACAGTAACACAAATAATGGGAACATCGCCACAAAACAGACTGCCTTACCCATCTCATTTTTTTAAAAACACAGCAACAAGCCATTTCTCATGTTTGATCCAACGACTGTGATCCATCTTTTGATCCTGAAGTCACTGACTCCACATATATCTTTATTATGGTACAAGGAAAACTGTTACCCTGAGGTTTAAATTTCCCTATGTGCACCATGCCTCTCCTGAGAACGTGCCTGTTTTAAGACAAGACTCTCATGAAAACTGAGGGGCAGAGGGGTAGGTAGATGGCCTCAGAGAGAAGTTTCCTGGTTTAGCAATGACATGAAGTCCAGCCACGCCAGGACTATACAGTGATTAAGTAAATGGAAAGAGGCTCTCTTACTTGAGCGGGTATCTAACTGTCTCCAATGACCACCCAACAACCAAGGATGAACAAACACAGCAGAAGTCAGTCCTTCAGGCTATGAAAACATCAGACTGTGACAGCCCTTCATCCATTATGAAAGACTAACTTCTACCAAGAATTATAGTTCTAAAAACTGATCATTAGAAATACACTAAATTAAATTCATACACAAAGGCCTAGTGCGAATTCTAAACCCCAACTACCCGTATTCATGACAAATTAGAAAAGACAGGCTACATACATATTGGAAATCAGACTGTATAACAGGAAAACTACAAACTCCGGGAGATAGTGAAGCCACAGGGAAGCCTGGCATGCTGCAATCTATGGCATTGCAAAGACTCTGACAAGACTAAGCAACTGAACAACAGCAACAGAAACCAGTGGGTAAATAAACCACCTTTGAAGTGACGCATCTTTACATTGGTCTTCAAGACTGAATTACCACCACCACATTCTCTGTTCACATTTATACTGCAGGGCTAGATATGATTTCATGGCTAATGGATACCTAGTTTCCAATTCATTCATAGCCTTCAGTGTTACTTGTTCAGTCGTGTCTGACTCTTTGTGACCCCATGGACTATAGCCTGCCAGGCTCCTCTGTCCGTGAGATTTCCCAGGCAAGAATACTGGATTAGGTTGCCTTTCACTTCTCCAGGGGATCTTCCCGACCCAGGGATCGAACCCAGCATGGCAGGCAGATTCTTTACCATCTTGAGCCATTAGGGAAGCTCTATTTATTCATAGCTTTAGCAAATGTTTATTGAGCACATACTCTGCCTAGGGCATTCACTCTATGCAGTTATGAATAAGAAATAGTCCCTCCTATAGAAAGGCCAGGAAACACATATCTATGGACACATGTCAACATATAATAATGTGCGTGTGTGCTAAGTCACTTCAGTACCGTCCAATTCTTTGCAAACCACTGGACAGCAGCCCGCCAGGCTCCTCTGTCCATGGGATTCTCCAGGCAAGAATACTGGAGCAGGTTGCCACACCCTCCTCCAGGGGATCTTCCCAATCCAGGGATGGAACTCGCATCTCTTAAGTCTCCTGCATTGGCAGGCGGGTTCTTTACCACTAGCATGACCTAGGAAGCATAATAATGTAAGAGGTGTTTAATAACATGAGATGGCTAGAGAAATTGTAACAGAAGTTGAATGAAAATATTACTTTTAGGCTGGAAAGCACATTAAGATTTGAAAAAGCAGCACTTGCACTTGGGTCTTATGTATACACAGGATTGAAACCTGGAGACCTGGAAGATCACAGGGAGGGGCGTGGTGGTAAAAACAAGCTGGACAAGCTGAAACACACTGGTACAGAGATGGAACCTGGGGCAATTTGGAAAGGAATGTTTGACAGGAAGAAAGAAGGTAAGACTGGGAAAGCCCTTAAGGAAGTAGAGAAGAGGGCCACAAAGAAAAGGCACCTAACCCACCTGAGACGTCCTATAAGTTTCCTTGAGAAATTGGAAGCTTGATCTTGAAAGTTATGTGGGAATCAGCCGTCTGGATAAGGGTGCTTGAGGAGGAGGAGGTGACATATAAAAAGCCTGAGAGAGGATGGCGTATCTAGGACACATTTACTTTGGTTAAGTAAAGTACACAGTGTGCAGCTCCTAAAGCAAATCCTAAAGGAAGAACATCGTGTGCACAGCTGGCAAGAGGTGCGCTTGAGAGGAAGACAGAAGAGATGAAGGGCGCCGCGGGCCAGGCAGAAGAGCATAGGCGCCCTCTGTAACATGTCAAGAAAACATTCCAGGATTTTATGCAAGAAAGTGACAATTTAATGTGTGTTTTAGAAAGATCTTCCTAGAAGCAGTGAAAAGGATGCATTAGAGAGGATCAGGCTGCAGGTAAACAGACCAATTAAGGGATTGTTGTCGTTTAGCCACTAAGTCGTACCTGATTCTTTTTGCGACTCTATGGACTGCAGCCTGCCAGGCTCCTCTGCCCATGGGATTTCCCAGGCAAGAATACTGGAGTGGGTTGCCATGTCCTTCTCTAGGGGATCTTCTCAACCCAGGGATCGAACCAGTTGTCTCCTTCCCTGGCAGGTAGATTCTTTCTCACTAGCCATCTGGGAGCCCCTAAGGGGCTGTTCAGATCAATTTAAATCTACTTTCCTCATCTGTGGAATGAGGATATGGGTAGTTAAGACAGTGGTGGTGAAACTGACAAGAGTGAATGCAAGAGATAAGTAAGACTCAGCTACTAACAGAGAGGGCAAGGGCAGCGAAGGAGGAAGTACTCTAAGATGTCTCACAGCTTCATTTAGCTCATTGGGTGGACAGTGATAATCTCCATCAGGACAGAAAATATAGGACAGCAGGAGGTTTGGGGAGTAAAAATGCTAAGTTCAGTTTCAGACATCTTGAGCTTTAGGAAAACGTAGTTGAATGTTTAAAATGATGGGTTTTGAAGACAGACCTGGTTCTATCCCTTATTATATGTGCCTCTTGGGCAAGAGACCTATTATTATCCTCTCAGCTTCCTCATCTGTAAAATGAAGCGAGGAGATTAACTACTTCCAGGGTGACAGTAGGGATTAAATTTCATGAATAAAGTTACTAAATAATAGTTGGTCTTTTGTCATTAATATTATTTGAGATAACTGTGGAATATCAGATTGAGATGTTCAATGGGCAGCTTTGGATCATGATCTAAAGGTTTAGATGCAACAGGTTATACACTTCATAGTAAGTAAAGTGTTTACTTACTTTAAGTAGAGTTGTGTTAACAATCTTTTTAAAAAAGGGGAGGTAGGAAGAATTGGGGCACTGGGATTTGAGGCACAGATTTGCCAGTTTACTGGATGAGAAGGGTAAATGATGACTGCTAAGAAGCAAAGTAGACACAGTTATTAAACACCGGACACATATTGCGTTATATAAAAAGGGGCAGTCCCTATTTTCTTACAAGCAATTTGGTGAATTAATTGAAAAAAAATGATACAGAATTCTTCTGACTGCTCAAAAAGAACTAATACCCTAGAAGGAAGAAATGAAAAGATATGAATATAGTAAAAAAAGAAAAACAAATGGTTTCCAAAGTAAAATAAAGCCAAATGGGAGTAAATCATCAAATTAATAAGAGAAACCAGGGTGTGTCAAATAAGAAGATACTACAGGCAGACGTTAACATGGTTCATAAAAAAGTATGAAAACCAAGAACAGCACTACTTATTATTTTTTCAATAGGAAAAATAGGAAAAATACATGAGAAAAGGATGAAATTGGCTACTATAGGAAGATGAGGGGGAATGGGCCCGAAAGCACAGGGGAAGGAGCGACACTTCTTTATACAGTTTTGATTTTCAAGCCATGGTAATAACTTATATACTCAACGTAAAAAACTAAATCAAAAAGGATAGGTAACACACTGAAATTGAACAGAAACAGAAACTAATGCTCCTAAGTATAGATCTCATTGATCTCACACACATGCATGATGCATGCACGCACACGTGCACACACACACGTAGAAGGAACTAATTTGTGAACTTGTGAACATAGTACTCTGATCGCCAGCCTTCAAAGATGGAAAGAATCTATTTTAAAGGCAAAAAGAATGGCAAAAATCTTCAGCTTCACTTGGTAGTTTTGCTGTTTACCTTGTTCTCTGTGGAGTAATTCCAAAACTATTTTTGCATTAATTTTAAGACACTGATACGGCTAGGAACCAAGGTTCACACCATGGGGACAAAATACAAATAAGGAATGAGAGAAAGGAAGAAAAAATCTTAGTCTTACACTAGAATTAAAGACATCAGTAGGAACTCATCATTTAAATAAATAAGTATAAATTCAAAATGTTTTCAGATAGATACGTAAATTTATTCATATAATAATAAATATACATGTAATCTCCTAGTTCTGTCCACTGAAACAAGTCAACTGCAATGAAAACAACTCTCTGGTATCTAAATACATTTCTCCACTAAAAGGAGGGGCTTCCCTCATGGCTCAGACAGTAAAAACTTCGCTTGCGATGAAGGAGACCAGGGTTCAGTCCCTGGATGGGGAAGAGCCCTTGGAGAAGGGAACAGCTGCCCACTCCAGTATTCTTGCCTGGAGAACTCCATGGACAAAGGAGCTTGATTGGCTACAGTTTCACTTTTTCACACATTCACTAAAAGGACCCATGACTTCTCGGGTAAATAGCTGATTCCAGATCCGGAACAGGGAAAAGACAAGGTGAGCTTGGACATCTTCTTGTGACCTAAAATAAGAAAGAACTTAAAAATCAATAGACATAAGTCAAAAGGATACAAGAGTCAGAATGAAGGTGTTCTCTCTGGCCGAAAAGGTTAAAGCATCTGCCTGCAATGCGGGAGACCCGGGTTCGATCCCTGGGTTGGGAAGATTCCCCTGGAGAAGGAAATGTCAACCCACTCCAGTATTCTTGCCTGGAGAATCCCATGGACGGAGGAGCCTGGTGGGCTACAGTCCACGGGGTCGCAAAGAGTCGGACACGACTGAGCGACTTCACTTCACTTCACTTCACTTCACTTCTTCTGATTTTTTAAAAAGAGAGAGAGAGAGTGAGAGTAAGGCAAACTCCTCTTTACTCAAGAAGGCCTCTACCCAGTGCAGAGGAATGACAATTAGAAAAAGCACAATTTTGTAAACACTGGTGCAATACTTGATTTAGACAAGGTTTATCAATGCTGCTAACACCACTAGACGAACTGTTTGAGAACAGAATCTTCCATCTCAAAATATCTCACAAATTACTTATTAATGACAAAGGGACAGAAGTGAAAAATTCTGTAAATCCACTTCCACCAAGTGATTAAACATACAGTTAGCCAAGGGATCAAACCTGTCAGCACGAAAATCAGGACAAACTGCAATTATGCCCCTTTTGATGTGATGTTAAAAAGTGGCAACACCAGCCGTGCAATGTTTTTGCTTAGGGTTGCAGTCTGAATCAAACTATGAGGAAACAAGAAAACAATCCATAGAACCATGGGACATTCTACAAAACAGCAGATCTGGATTCAACAAAATGTCAATGCCATGGAAGACATCCCCCCACCGCCACACACACACACACACACACACACACACACACACAAAATGTCAATGCCATGGAAGACATCCCCCCACCGCCACACACACACACACACACACACACACACTTCTTTAAAAAATCTTAACCCCGCCCCCCCCCCCAAAAAATTGAAAGGCAGGGAATGGTTCTAGATTAAAAGAAAAAGAGACATGAAAACCATATCCAATGTGATCTCTGATGGAGTCTAGACAAAGAAACACAGATAAAGAATATTAATGGGACAACTGGGGAAGTTTGAATATGGACTAGACATTAAATAATAACGCTATGCTTGTGCTGCGCTTAGTCACTCAGTCGTGTCCGACTCTTTGTAACCGCGTGAGCTGTAGCCCGTCAGGCTCCTCTGTCCATGGGATCTCCCAGGCCAGAATACTGGAGTGGGTTGTCATTTCCTTCTCCAGGAAATCTTCCTGACCTAGGGATTGAACCTGGGTCTCCTGCATGGGAGGCTGACTCTTTACCGTCTGAGCCACCAGGGAAGCCCAAATAATAACGGTGAATATTAAATTTCTTGAATGTAATGAGGTTGAGGAGGAAAATGTTCCTATTCTCAGGAATCTCATGCTGAAGTATTCAAGATGACATGTTACTATGCCTGCAACTTGCTTTCAGATGGTTCAGAAAAAAACAAACTAAAAAAGATATCTGGATACATTATTTAGAGAGCTAGAGATAAAACAAATGAGCAAAATGTTGACAGTTGATGAACTAAGCAAGGAGTGTACAAGCATTCCTTATACTTTCTACTTTCCTGTGGTTTTGACAGTTTTCAAAATAAAAATTGAGAATAAAAAGCAACCATATCCGTCAGGAGTCAGCATACCCCACGACGACTGCACCAAAGACAATGCCTGGTATAAAAACTTGATTTCGCAATAATTTTTAAATTCTCATTTTTCTACCAAGTGCCTTATGGTTTAGCTACAGGAATACAAGTTCTTGATTTAAATATAATATATAAAATACAGGGAGTAAGTAAAATCACAAAGTCTCATCTGTGTTAAAAGTACCCAAAACTTGAGATTACAATCACTGTCTATTTCTCCAAGGTGACTGGATAATTCTATTTACTTCCAAAAACCATTCAACTCTGGGTGGGATCTTAATCTTGCTGCTGCTGCTGCTAAGTCACTTCAGTTGTGTCCAACTCTGTGTGACCCCATAGACGGCAGCCCACCAGGCTCCCCCGTCCCTGGGATTCTCCAGGAAAGAACACTGGAGTGGGTTGCCATTTCCTTCTCCAATGCATGGAAGTGAAAAGTGAAAGTGAAGTCGCTCAGTCATGTCCGACCCTCAGCGACCCCATGGACTGCAGCCTTCCAGGCTCCTCCGTCCATGGGATTTTCCAGGCAGGAGTACTGGAGTGGGGTGCCATTGCCTTCTCTGATCTTAATCTTACTACCACCTTATTCTTCAGTTTCACCTTAGAGACAGTTGACTACATCCTGAATTAATCCTTTCAGCACAGAATTTTTCAATAGTCTCAAATGTGTGAGGGATTTACAAATGTGATTAGTAGTAATAGTAGCCAGAAACATAATGCCCATCACTAAACCATGGCTGTTCTAATAAAAGCCATATATATAAAATACTTCCTTGTCAAGAACACTTGTATCTGTGATCTTATTTTATTTGTAACACCCTGTAGGATAGGCTGTTTTTAGCACATAAGCAAAGCACTAGGTTTACACTGTTCCGTAACCTAAACTGGGTATTCTTCTTGCCAACCCGGCCCAGAGATAGAGAGATTTGTTTCAGGAAAAGGAAACAAACAGCAACTAACATTCATGTGATTACTAACAAAACTAAAAGGTCTCTTCACAATGATGCGCACAAGATATGCACAAGGAAAAGTGAAGTTCAGTGTCATTTAAGCTAATCTCTATTCAAACCTCAGAGATAAAACCATTTGAGCAGTAATTTAGGACTGAATTAACTTGTTTTTTCCCTCTCTATCTTCGAAGCTTTCGTTATTTAAGTGTTTCTGCAAGAAGCAAGGTCCTCTTCTATTCAGAAGCTGATGGTGTGTAGTAACCTCTGCACGGCTCAGCTTATCCCAGGCTGATAATCAACAAACAGCCAAATACATACCACATCTGACATACAACCTTTTCCCCCAAGACTGTCCCCAAATACTCCATGATAATCAAGCATTCGTATCACTGAATTCTCGTGCTACAAAGCCTTCCAGTAGCAGAAACTGAACTCTGCAGAGGCAGGATACCAGCTGAGGGGAAAAAAAAATAAGAGAAGAGCCGTGGCAGATATTCGTATCAGATAAAAGCTTTGCAAATATCCTTCAGATAACAAGTTTAGCAGTTAGACTGAGAAAGATTTCATTTTTTTTCTTAAGCCAATAACAATTCAACCTGGATGTAATCAACGAAAATGCAATCAGCCTTGATAGAGGGAGAAGCCTGTGTTTAGAAAGGCAGTGCTGCTCCCAAAGTCAACGCTAATGTTAGCTAATAAAGACCTGGGATTCCCTGGTAGCTCAGCTGGTAAAGAATCCACCTGCAATGCAGGAGACCCCGGTTCAATTTCTGAGTTGGGAAGATCCCCTAGAGAAGGGGTAGGCTACCCACTCCAGTATTCTTGGGCTTCCCTGGTGACTCAGCTGGTAAACAATTTGCCTGTAATGAGGGGGACCTGGGTTCAATCCCTGGCTTGGGAAGATCCCCTGGAGAAAGTAACTGCTACCCACTCCAGTATTCTGGCCTGGAGAATTCCATGGACTGTATAGTCCATGGGGCTGCAAAGACCTAGGTTTTAGTGCACTTCCTTCTGGCTCCCTGGGGTAGGAACTTCTTAATAACTGACACAGCACCAAAAGCATGAGCACCAGTTGCTCCTCTAAGGCTGCGTCTTTTGGAATCTTCAGAGAGGCTGATCTCACGTGGGCCAAGTCAGCAGTTCCAGACGAAGCCCCCTGACTCTGACTCTTCCAAAGTCTTCAACTCCTCAAGGCTTAACATTTTGCCCAAAAATCTTAACTTAGCCAGCTTGTAATTTGTTAAATCAATTACGCTCTTTTCAAGCTATAGTAAATGTCCGTATTCCAACACGCATTGCCAAACAGGCATAATACACTTTCAGCATTCTAAGGTTTAAATTTTTCATTATATATTGGTGATAATATCTACACACTGTGGCTTACTGGAACGAAAGTCATGTCTACACCTGTAAAGCAGAAAAAGAAACGTCTGTGTCAGCATACATTTTACATAAGCACGTATTAGTTAAACTGGAAGATGCAAAGGAAACAGATTTATTCTCAAGGTGGGCAAGGGGATTCAGCCATCCTACAATTATAATCCAAAAGAGTTAAGAGAAAAACTGAACAGAGAGCAGATTTATACAAAGGCAACCAGCTGAAGGCTGATCAGTGGAACCACTTTCTTCCTCGGTTTCACTGGAGAATCACCAGTCTTCCAGTCTCATCAGGATTGGGCTGAAAAGTAATAAAAAACGAGGGCAGTTAGAGAAGGAGTGAAAGAGCAATTGAGGAAGGAACAACCTAAAGACAAAACAGTGTGGATTCTGAATCTGGTGCAAGGAGCAAGAATGTGAGATTAGGTTTTCTGCTAGGGCAGTGTCATGATCCTGTCCAGGAAAGAATTACAGCTGCGGTTGCTGTTGTTTAGTCGCTAAGTCGTGTACAACCCTTTTGCAATCCTGCGGACTGTAGCCCACCAGGCTTCTCTGTCCATGAGGTTTCCCAGGCAAGAATACTGGAGTAGATTGCCATTTCCTTCTCCAGGGATCTTCCCGACCCATGTCTCCTGCACTGGCAGGCTGATTCTTAACCACTGAGCCACCAGGGAACCCCACAGCTGTAGAAGGTGGACTTAAATTCTGACTCACAGAGGCTGGGAGTACGGAAATCAGTAGGGAGCTTCTGCTAGTAAAACATGGTTTGGAGAGGACGTTAAGGTGTCCCGAAAATATAGCAGAGAAATCATCAGCCCCATTTTATCCCATATTGTTTCTGTCCAAGGGTGAAAGCTAAGGAAGAGAAAAAGAAGACTCCAAATTTTAGGGCCTTGGAGACCAGGATGACAATGGTGTCATTCATTGGCAGTAATAGAGACTCTGAGGAAAGTTGAGACCTAGGATGAAAGGTTCCATTTCTGACATGTTAACTTCTGGATTATTGCTAGCCAAGTGGAGACGCGCTACAGACAAAAGGAGAGATAGAGCCTGGGAACCTTTTGTTTCTAGGCAGATTCCTCCCTGCCCCCTTGGGGGACCTCATAACTTAATTCTAACTTGATGTTGCCATCTAGTGAGGGATGGCTCAAGAGGATTTAGAGTGCCTGCCTACCTTACCACGGAAGACTGCCAAGAGCAAGCTACTTACTCTAAGCATTTTTAAAAGTCCATGTCACTAGAATATCAACTTCAAACACTGAGTAGCATTTAAATACATATCAGAGCACTTTCATTTCAAGCCTATTTAACATTTCTGAAATATCTAGATCAAAATGTTGGGTCAAATGACTATATTCCAGTAAAACATCTACTGAAAGAAAAATTTTACCCACCCCACATCTCTCGTAAGATAATCACCCCATTCAAGACACCTGTCAGTCATAATAGAGTTTTCCTTCCTGCCCGTCTTTCTTGAAACCTTACCGTCAAGTTCCTGTTTTGAGTAGTAATAAAGGCCACATGTCACTTTTGCTGTGCATGTATATAAATACCTCCATCTCCCTTTCTTCTAACCCTAGTTCAAGGCCAACTGCTCCAAAGCTTTTGAGAACCAGCACTGGAAGATCTTCAAAGAGAAAGTACCCATTAACCACAACAGCAGCTGCTGGCTAGAACCTGCAATTTAAATCTCTGAAAAAGAAACTGTGGCTTCTGAAATTTAAACAAGGAGGTGCCACTTGTAATTACAAACATTCCAGCGGGTTCCTTCGTTCATTGATGGTTTCCAAACAAAGGCTTTTTATTCGATTTTGGTGGTGCTCCCCAAACCCTGAATGCAGGCATTCCTTTGTGCTTTTCTGGTGCCCAGGCCAACTCAGAAAAGGGGTACAGGAGGTGGGTTTTACCTGGCCAAGGCTGCTCCAACCACCCCCATCCCAACCATCTCATGTGTAATTACTTGTTTGGCTGGAAACCAAAAACCCAAATGCTTCAGATTTATAGTCTACATTAAAAACATTTGAGTAGGAAGCTCTTAAAAGACACACACACACTGTGCACGATAACTAATGAGAATCTACTCATTAGTTAGCACAGGGAACTCTACTTTAATGCTCTGCAGTGATATAAATGGGAAGGAAATCCAAAAAAAAAAAAAGCAGACATACGTATAGCTGATTCGCTTTGCTGTAAAGCAGAAAATAATACATTATAAAGCAACAACACTCCAGTAAAAAATAATTTTTAAAATTAAGTTAAATAAAAGACACACACACACACCCTCACATTTCAACAACCTTGGGAAATGGAACCAACCTGTTCTCCGAGAAACCAAAAAAGTTCCGAAATTAACACCGAAATATTCGAACATTTCTAGCTGAAATTTGTAATTCACATTTTAAATTAGTGGACAAACACTGAGAAATAAAAACAGTTAACATTTTCTCTTCCTACCACCCAATACCCTCATTCTACAAAAACAAAGCCCAAATACAGCTCCGGATGGGTTTCCCACACCAAAGAAGGCATTTTGTGATCATTTCAATTACAGAAAACAAGCTGAAATTAGCACTAAGCTAATCCAAAGAAACATTATTTTCTTCTTTTAAGCCATATATTCACAAAACGCCAAGGCGTTTATACCACGGAGACATTTAAAGAAAAATATACCGAATGAGGGTATCTCACAGCCATGGAACTTTAAATAGCCTTTCCTACAGAAGTCTTCCGATGCAAAGTATTCATTATGAGAAAGTCTAGAAATGGCCAATCTCGCCAAGGGTGATTTCCATAGCTTGCCACAGTTGAGGGATTAGCTACAATTACTGCATATTTACACAACCATATTTACACAACAATAAAACTCATCTTATCCGATCCAAACAAAACCTTGCTCAAAATAAACCAAACCACACGAAAAGGTCTCTTCAGTGCAGGCGGTAATCACGTAATCACGCTCTGGCTTCTCTACTGCCTGCCTCAGCTCCTACCCACTATATCAAGCCTTCACTCCACCTTCCTGGGTGCAGCAAGACTAGGGCGAAAATTCTACCAGTGGATAAAATGTACATTCAGCTAATGATACTGTGCTTTCGGGTGTACAGGAAGAGCTGTATCTTAAAGAGATTCATTCTAAAGTAATTTATGGAAGAACTGGTAGGATATGCAGGATTTGTTAAAAACTACCTGGGACGGGGAGGTATACGGAACCTTCTGGTATACGGAAGGTTGATGGACCATGAGTAAATAATTATCAAACCATATGATTTGCACAGAGGATTAATACGGCATTCTTTCTCCTTTTTATATAATTGAAATTTTCCATAATAAAGTGAAAAAATAAAAGAAAATACAATCAACATAAAAAAGGTCATCTTGCAACAATAACATAATTTTTGTCTCTAAGAAATTCTCAGCTTTGTCCCAGGCTTAATGCAAAGGACAAGTACCCGGTAAGAAAATCAAAGATGCCTTTTTTGTTCTTAAGGCCCGTTCCTTTATTCTTTAGTTACATGGAACCAGTTCAACTGTTAACATTACTCCTTGAAATGACAAAACAGAAGCTTAAAAGTCTAAAGCTGAAGCTTCTGTGAAGCCTAGTTTTCATGCATCTGACTTAGGACCGCAATACAAATCCAGAGCTCTCCCCTCCGCAGGTGCTGTGAACAACATTCACGTGGTGGCTGCCAGATAAAGTCCACAGGTTTCAAATTCACTTGTCAACACCACAGACAACCTTACCAAAAACTGGCCCTTTCTGCCCAGAGATTACACCTCTAATCCATTAGTTTATTACTGAGAACAACAATTATTCCTGTTGCCTTCAGAATACAAACTCTTCCTACCAACAATGCTGGCTAACCCACGATGCAAATCCCTTACTGGACATCCTTGCTGGGAGATGGCAGAGACAGTTCACAGGCTGGACATCAGGAGACCAGCTCCTCGTCCAGGAAGCATAGCTAACTTAGCCTCAGTTCAGTCGTCCTTCCTCCTTTGGGCTTTGGCTCCCACACTGCAAAATAATGAGATTTTACCGATGATTTCTAATTCCCTTTCAAAATTCCACGACTGTAAGACACTCTGATTCCTCAACAGGTGATATGAAGAAAAAGAACCTTGCATTAAAATGTTACAAGTTTCTATTAAATAATTTTAAATATGACTGACTATGAATACTGGGTGAACTTCTGTATAAGTGCATATATATACACATATGCATGTGGCTGTATACATATTTGTGTGAGTACACACAAACACATGCACACACAGGCTAACTGATATCATTAGGAGCTTATACGGGACTAACTGCTTACAACTCAAAGCAGCAAATTTTCAATACTGCAACAGATGTCGCTGTGTGATTTCTCCTTTATGTCCTGGATTTTCTGTTAAAAATGCCCAGCGTGATGGTCAGTACTATTCTTCCCAAGAAAGAGATACAATATTTGAATCCTTTAGATTTTTTTCTCATAAAATTTCTTCATATGCTGGTAAATTTCCATTCAAATCATAGCATTGATTCGTTTGGCCCAATTTAAGAGATTCCCCTGCATAAAAATGGGCCTTTTCTTAACACACAGGCACACACAAAACCATTTTTAAAATGTAAATTCTAAGTGGCCAGTTAAGCATCAAAATGTCACACACAGAAACCGAGAGACTGCGTTTATATTCACAGCAATATTATAAAGTTTTTAAAGCCAGAAAATCACTTAGCAATATAGGCCAAGGAATAATTTTTTTTTAAAACCTCACTTATGTTTAAGGCCAAAATGTACCAGGTGTGGTCAAAAGGCACTGAAAACTCTAAAAGTACCTTTCATGATCATGAAAACTTTGGATTTTAGTTTTCAAAGCATTTCTTTAAAAGTAAATAATAAGGCTAATACTATAATTGCAAGCCCTCTTACCCGTGTGACAGTCACTATCAACCACTTTCTGACACATGTCATAGAAAAGTGATATCTCTTTCCATTCAACCAATATATCCACCAACAACCATCCATCTCAACAGGTAGCTTCCACTTTCTTCCGCTTAAATTCAGAGCTGGGAGAAAGTATTTCAAAATCTCCCTTTTAGACCCAGGATACCATTACCTTCGGGGGTTTTAGAGGGAACCAAGCGAGCTGAGCAGAGCAGGCAGGGAGTCCAGGGAGCCGAGGACCAAGTCGGATAAGAATATGAAGTCAGGAAACCAGAGAGGAAGCGCCAGTGTCCTGCCTTGGCTCTTCCCTGTCCCACTCCCCTTTCCCAGGAGGGCCATTGGGGAAAACTGGATAAAGCATGTACAACATCCATATGAATAAAGCTCTTTGTTCCGGAGCACTGCCTGCTCTTTTCTTCCCCCCTTTTTCCGTATTTGTTCATTTCAAAAGATTGCTCAATGGGTCTCTTGTTCCACCAAAATGTCCCAGGCAAATAATGCAAGCTTGTCTCGTCACACAAGTCACTAAATGAAGCCTTGTGCGTCTCCAGTGACACACTGTAAATATAAAGTGGCATTAATGAGGGATATTTTATCAAAGCTATCACAGACAAGTGTGAGTCCCTCCCTCGGCTACTGGATTTGATGCAGGGAAAGGCGACAATAGCAGGGCGGCACTTTTGTAAA
This sequence comes from Budorcas taxicolor, assembly GCF_023091745.1. Classification (NCBI taxonomy): domain Eukaryota; kingdom Metazoa; phylum Chordata; class Mammalia; order Artiodactyla; family Bovidae; genus Budorcas; species Budorcas taxicolor. The sequence continues at coordinate 25,526,844 of NC_068924.1, forward strand.
GTCCCTAACCTTCCCCAGTACACAAGCCCCAACAGGCTGCGACAAGCAAAAACTCAGCCCCTGGGGTCCCCAGCAGACTACACACCCCCACCCATTGGCTATCCTTTCTACAGCTGAAAAAGGGAAAAGGAGGGTGACCAACCAGGGGTTCACTGAGGGTCAAAAACAACAGCATGCCAGCACTCCAAACCTAACGGTCATGATATACACTGACTGAGCTTTGATGATCCCATTTTAGCTGCATTCCATTAATATCCATTTCTTCCAAACACCACAGGAAGGATGGGAGATTTTCTCCAGGGGATAGATGGGTTCAGTTACAGGGGAAGAGAGAACCTGGACCCCACTGCACAATAGCCCTGGGTGGCTACCCCAGTGAGGCTGTGAATGAAACAAACCTAATGAAGTTCAAAGGCAATGCCAACAGGTTTCTCTAATCCTGGAGCAGGAACTGGAGACTTCGGAGAAAGCTTAAAGTAAGAAGAGTAAGGAAGAGAAGTCCCTGGGTCCCCACCTGAAATCTACTCTCTGGGTCTAGGACCTCGGGTTAGGCCAAAACCCCTTCTCAAACTGAGCACCAAAATACACATTAAAAGCAAAGAAAGAAGATTTAAAGAAAGTTGTCTCACCCCCTCACTACAAATCAAACCCAATTACTTTCTAATCTGAACACAATCTGATAACCAGCGTACAGACAGAGATGTACACAAGAGCAAGAAGCTGCTTCCACGGTAACCGGCAACAGAATTTTCTTGTAGCTGTGACATACATGCACGGTTGAGCTCCAGACCGCTCCTTTCCAAGTCAGCATACAGCCCTCGCTGGGGAAGGCAACTTCTTACCGCGAGATACTTACAAATATAGTACTGCCGCTACTACCCCGAGCCTTCAATGAGCAGGCTGGACAGAGGAGGTATAATCTGATCCTGTTCTGCTGCCAAGCGACATTGCACGGCTCCCATTTTTACTCCAAAAGCAATATCCCTGGCCAGCGCTCCCCCCACGCCGCATTTTTTTTTTTTTTTTTTTTTGCAGCCAATACAAGTCTATTGTTGCCTTTATTATGCACCAGTTACTGAGCCTGTACTCACGCTCACGTTTAAACAGCACTGGCGCTTTTTACAATGCAGCAGCAGCGGGATCTCGTTCAGGAACATTTTATTGAACCCATCCAGTCAGAGACATCAGCCGAAATTAAGTTGTAACCACAACGGCATCGGCTGAACCTAATTATCTCGTAACTCATAAATTAAGAATTCACAGTGGAAAAACATAAACAACATCCGGAGACAGTGGCAGGGACGAAAAAATCCTCAGCTCTGGAACTGAAGCTGCCGCCAGATTTCCACCCCAATGGATCCCCGATAGGTTTCCCAAGCTGAGTTCCCTTTCAGACCTGTCCGGGGAGTGGGGTGAGCAAGCACCCCAGCATTCCCCCCAAATCCAGAGCTAGCGCTCCGCAGATCTCCCCATTTCCTACGGCGTGTCTCCTGCGGTGTTTACGTAACTGTGTGTCCTCTAGCGTGTAAACAAAAGGCACAGCCCAAGTGGAGAAGCGCCCCGGGAGCTGCACCGTGGCCCCCAGAGCTGCGCCCGCCCGGGTCGGGGGTTCCGCAGGTGGGGGCTGAGCTCTCGGTGTCCTCCGCCACTTGTTGCTCGCGGGTCCTGCGGCTCCGGAGCTGTGAGGAGGGGCTTTGCAGGCGCCGAGCCCTGCTGCAGCCCCTCCAGCACCTCCCCGCCCCCACGGCCCTGAGCATGGGAGTCCTGGCTTCCCGCTCCCGGCCCGCGGCGGGCGGCCCGGGGCGCGGGGACGCCGCGCGGCCGCGGAGCGCGGCGGTGGCGGGAAGGGGAGGCAGGGTGCAGCACGGCTCGGCTCTCCGCTGGGGAAGAGCTCCGGCTCCCTTTTGTTAGCAAAAGCAAACACTGCCCTCTTCTTTCCCGACCGCGCCAACGCGCCGCGCACACGGGCAGCCACACAGCGTGCTCCTTGCCGAGTGCTCGGCGTCTTCAGGGAAGGAGCCGGGCGTGCAGAGCCTCCCCTGGGCAAATTCCCAAGACGGCTCCGCACACAGAGGGCGCCGGGAGGCCCGCAGGGTGCCCGACTGGCCGCAGAGGCCGCGAACGCTCCCTCCACCACCCCCGAGCTGCCGAAAATGACAGGCGGGCTGGAAATCCGGTGTCCCTACTAGCGGCGGAGGACGCCGTGGGGCAGGCGGGTTGCGGACTCCCGCTTCTGCCCGCAAAGGCGGCGACAGCAACCGCCCCCCCCCCTCCATGGGGCCGGGCCCGGGGAACTTTCCCTGCCTGGAGCCCGGCCAAGGAAGCCCGCAGCAAGGCAGAGGGGGCGGGGGCACCGCGATCCTGCTGGAGGGAGACACGAGGGGCGAGCGGCTGGGGACAGGGGAGCAAAGGCAAAGCGCGGGGAAAGCGGGAGCGATCAGACCAGACGAGTCGGGATGTCCTGTGGACCAGTGAGGAATCGCGCAGGAGGCGGCCGCTAGTCAGCCATGGGGAGGTTACGGGGATGGGGAATGGGGGGCCCGCTGGAAAGGTGGGGGCGAATGGGCAGCCCTGGGAGGCGGAAAGACCTACAAGTTACGGGGATGGAAGCGAGTTCGGGAGGGTCTGGAAGGTTTGCTGGGGGTGCCTTCGATCCACCCCTTCCCCTATATTCTCTGGCCCCCGGGGCCCCTCATTCTCACTGCACTCCGCACCAAGCAGGGGAGAAAAGGTGTGGGTGCAGCCATCCCCAAGGGCTCTAATTCGCATCGAGCTGGGCAAGGAAGAGGGGATTTACCGATCCCCTCAACCCTTTCCATCTCAGCCCTTGAGTTTTCTCTTCACACTCCCTCCGATTTGGATTTAGGAAGTGGGGGAAGGTTGTCATGGAAACGTTTCCCCCCTCCATGGCTACGGCCACTGGAGCGCCTTAAGAGATTTAGGGGGCCAACGGGCCGGTGCCCACACCTACCTGTGGGGATCAGTGCCGCGGCAGACAGGAGCAACAGCAGAAGCCGGAGCCGGAGCCCGGGAGGCGCCGCCGCCGCCGCCGCCGCCGCCGCCGCCGCCGCACACTGGGGTCCGCTCGGCAGCACAGCACTCGCCATGTCGGGCACCTGCCTCAGACTGGCGGCGGTGGCTTCCTCCGGAGCCCGAGCGGACAGCTAATGAGATGCTAATGACATGCGCTGGAGGCGGAGTCCCGGCCGACCAATCACGTCGCCGCGAGCCGAACCCGGCTCTCGGAGGACTCGCCCCCTCCCCCACCCCTCTCCTTGGCGCTGGGGTTCGGCGGCCCGCCCGCGCCACCTAGGGGCGGGGCCAGGGGGAGGGGCGTATGCAAATATGTTTATGTTAAAATTCGTTTTCGCTTCCCCCGGATCCAGGAAAAAGTGTTCTCCTGGGCCTCTGGCGTGTAAGGGGCTTCAGCTCCGGGGGCGGGGTCTAGCTTCCTGTACACCTTTATTAGGAATGTTTATAGCCATCGCTCCAGGAGACCGACGATAAGAATCTCCCTGGGAGGCTCCCCTGCCCGGTATACCGGGTGCAACCGGCCGGGGAACCAAACGTTGCAAATTTCCGTCACTCACCTTGCACCGAAGGAATAGATCTTTGGGAATCGGGGGCTGTTCGAGAGTAGAGAGTGAGAAGGCAGGTCCCCGGATTGACAAAACAATCTGGGAGAAGTGCATGCGTGCTTTGCACGTCCGGCAGAGCGGGAGAGCCCGCTCAACAACCTAGCGGTAGACTTGGGCATAGTTGGGAGAAAGGAGCCGGAATCCGGCTTTCGGATTTTCGAGTCGGTGTCTTTGCGGTAGATTCTCGGGAAAGGTAGATCGAGGAGGGTTGACTCAGGATCCCCCCAGCATGCTGAAAGCCTCCTACCTGGCTTTAATATATATGTCACAGATGTGAATTTACATGATGCACATGTATTATTCGATATTTACGATTACACACACTCAACAGAAAATCTTTTCTGTGAAGACTTCGGGGTGGAGGGCGGAGGCATGAGATGTGAAGACAGGGTTTGCCATCGTCTTCCTTCAGAACTCAAACCCACTCCCCTTGCCGCCCCTTTGCCCCTACTCGCGCCTTAGATGGCTGGGGACCAACAGGTGTTCTGAGCTTCCCGCGTCTCTGGGAGAAAGAAGCTCTAGGCTGAAGCGACTCGCTTCTCCGGACTCGCTCTCCCTCCCCGAAATTGCCTTTGCTTTCTTCTCAACCAGGCAGCCGGCTCTCTTGTTTGTCTGCTTTTTAATTACTTATTTTCTTCCTCTCTAGAAGATCGTGTGCGCTCTGACCCTCTGTTGCTCAAGCATCAAATTGAAGGACGAGCCATATTAAGTGTAAAGGTTTATAATAATTTAAGTATTCATAGGATGAAGAACAATAAGATGTAGGAAATACAATTTGCATAATAAATATCAATATCACAACAGCTAAAACAAACCATGACAAATTATCTGTGGCTAAATGACCAAGAGATTACTGAATGTAAATTGCTGTCTTGAGCTATAGTCTAGAGGAGCCCTCTGTCCTCATCTTGCTAAAAAAAACATAATAAATAAATAAATAAATGTTACATATCAAAAAGGAAATCAAGATCTGCCAACCCACCAAATGAGTTACACTTAAAAACAGCCTCCTATTATCCATTATGCATAAACTAATTTCAAGACTGCCCTGTCTTCACAGCCCTGGATATTCTGCTCTGTAATTACAGGCCCTAATACATGAACTGCAGGCAGTCCTCCAGAAGTCAAAAAGCTCCAGCAGGCAGACAGCACTACAGGAGGCTGGAAACCATCACCACATGGTCACTGGGATAATGTCCAGTCGGCAAAGTCCGACCTGTTCTTATCACTCCCGGAAGTAAAGCTACCTCAATCAGATTAAATCCAAAGCAGTGTCCCACCACGATCAGGAGAAAAACGCTGACACCATATGTATGCTGAAAGACATGGCTCAGATGGTTAAGAATCTGCCCGCAATGCAGGAGACCGGGGTTTGATCCCTGGGTGGGGAAGATGACCTGGAGAAGAGAATGGCAACCCACTCCAGAATTCTTGCCTGAAGAATTCCGTGGACAGAGGAGCCTGGCAGGCTACAGTCCATGCGGTTGCAAAGAGTCGGACACAACTGAGCAACTTAGTTTCAGGTTTTCAAGGTCCTATATCCCAGTAAACCTAGACCCCTCAGTTCAGTTCAGTACAGTTGCTCAGTCGTGTCTGACGATCCCATGAATTGCAGCACGCCAGGCCTCCTTGTCCATCACCAACTCCCGGAGTTCACTCAAACTCAGGTCCATCGAGTCAGTGATGCCATCCAGCCATCTCATCCTCTGTCGTCCCCTTCTCCTCCTGCTCCAGCATCAGAGTCTTTTCCAGTGAGTCAGCTCTTCGCATGAGGTGGCCAAAGTACTGGAGTTTCAACTTCAGCATCAGTCAGCCAAAGTATTGGAGTTTCAGCTTCAGCATTAGTCAGTATAAATTTATATTTACTATTATTATTATTACTACTTTGCACTTATAGAGTTCTAAGTTATTTTGCATGAGTAATCTCATTTAATCCTTAGAACAATCCTCATGGTATAGTGTTCTCTCCCATCTTGTATTTTTTAAATGAAGAAAGATTAAGTGATTGCCCCAAGGTCAAAGTTTGTGAGGTGCAGGCAAAGCTTATGCAGTTAACCACTGTATTATACTGGGCCTCAATAAATATTTGTTAAATGAATGAATAAATTTCACATTACAGGGCACGAATAATAAGCTACATTTTTAATAAGGTGAAAATATGCCAGCAACTCAGAAACGTGGTTTTTTAAAATAAATAAATAAATAACAGGAGTGCATTATACTCCTAAGGAAAAGCATTCCTCATGAGGCTGTAACTTCAAGAAAATCTAGTCAGGCCTCAGCCCTCCCACATGAGGAACACAGTATGGGGACATTGGAAGACGCGGAGTGTTTTCATCTCCCTTCATTCTCTTGGCATATCAAATGAACACCTACGCAGATTTCTAGTTGGCAAAGAACAACATGGGACATTTCTGTAGGAAATGCTAATGCTGTATGACTTACCTCCCCAGAAGAATACAAATAGCTTTAGAAACTTCCACCAGAAAATGCCACCCTTGCCATAAGTTTGAGGAACTTGCACATCCGATTTCCCAGGTCACGGGACATCTTGAGCGCTAGGTCTTCATGGAAAGAACCAGAACTGAAAATTTAGGATGAAGCTGTTGCAACCCTATCCACTAGCCACATTCCTCTGCCGCCCTCAGCTCTTTCACACTGAAGATCTCGCCAAACGATTTAACATATGGAACATGTGAAGAACGTATCAAAATTCCTGCAGCCGCTAAATACAAGTTATGACTACTCTGGCGTTCTCATAGTAAAGCTCGTCATTTTCTGCTTCGTGGACTAGAACTCCTCGCCAGCAACGAGTTCCAACATTTTTTCCCCCAGCTACATGAATTTAACCAATTTTGAAAACCAGATGGTGTTTTTGCTATTTATAACTGATAATCAATTGTTTTGTGAATTTAATTTTTTAAGAAAGAGCTGAAATAGTTATCAGAATTACAATCTGGGTGCTGCTTGTGTTAGAATAAAATTACCAGAAGCACCAAGAGCCTGGCTCTTTTCTTATTTCCGTAAGAAAACGTGACAGGGCAAGAGAGAGAGAGACCCTCCATTATTTGCCTTCCCTAAAACAGTGGAGAAACAAGGGTAAACATAAATGAAAAATAAACATGAAAGGAAGATTCATGTTTGGGGAACACATCAGAGACAATCAATGAGAACTAGTGACATTCTGTTTTTTAAAATGCTAATTATTTGAGTGTCTGTGTATTGTTGTTTAGTCGCTGAGTCGTGTCCAACTTTTTGCAACCCCATGGACTACAGCACACCAGGCTTCCCTGTCCTTCACTATCTCCTGGACTTTGCTCAAACTTATGCGCATTGAGTTGGTGATGCCATCCATCCATACATGACTACTGGAAATCATGTATTAAAACAACACAAATTATTAGGGAAAATAAAACAATATTTGGCATCAGCTTTGGCCTTGCTCCAGGATTATTTGAGTACTCATTAAAGTGGTTTAATCAGTTTACAGACTAAATGCTTTTGTACCCCCATCCCCGAATTCATATGTTGAAGCTCTAACCCCACCCCCTAATGTGGTGATATTTGGAGGCAGGACCTTCGGGAGTTATTTAGGTTTAGATGAGGTCATGATGGTGGAGGACCGCTGATGGAGTTAATGCCCTAGGAAGAGAAACCAGGGTGTTCTCTCTCCAACATGCAGGCCTGAGGAAAAGTCATTTGAGTACAGCTGGAAGGCAGCCATCCCAAGCCAGGAAGAGGGCTCTCACCAGAATCCAACCACACAGGCACCCTAATCTCAGACTTCCAATCTCCGGAACTGTGAGGAAGTTAATGTCTGTTATTGAAGCCTCTCAACTTATGGCATTTTGTTATAGCAGCCAAGCACCCTAAAATAATCCCTAGGCCTCAGCGTCCATTGTCAAAAGGTGTATTAAAATTATAACAAATGTCAGATTTTTATGGAAAGTCTTCTGTAAATTAAATTAGCTGAATGTTAGATATTGGACTGGAGAGACTCTTGGTCTACCTAGTAGACATCTCACCTATACTTAGATTATTAAGACCAAGCAATTCACCTTTGGGAGCATGAATCTGTGAATCTTTGTGAAAAATAAAGCCAGGTAGATACATATTATTATCATTACTACTATTATTATTTTGTCTGTGCTGGATCTTTGTTGTGGCATATGGGCTCTTCATTGCAGTATCATGGGCTTAGTTGCCCCACAGCATGCGGGATCTTAGTTTCCTAATCAGGGATGGAACCCACATACCCGGTGTTGGAAAGCAGCTTCTTAACCACTAAATCAGCAGATTAGTCCCCTAGATCCAAATTTTTAAGTGAGTAGTTAAACACTTTACCTGCAAGTTTATTCTTCTAGAATCATAAAGTTAACAATCAACCCTTGAATATCAAGAGTTGAATATCAGTGTGAAGGAAAGGGAGGTACCAGAGTAGGTTGCAGAAACTACTACGCAAACACCAAGTCAAGAAGCAGCCCCGATGGCCATGGAAGGGTAATTTGTCGTAGAGACTCATGTCATAGTTTGTTCCATCATATCTAGGAATACGTACAGGTAAACATGGCTGATCCAAATTTATATTCAGTAAAAGGGAAAAAACATATAGCATACCTCGGTGGAACAGTCACTGTTAAGTTATGGAAATACAAAGATGAATAAGAAACTACTGTCAAGGAACTTAAGAGGGTAGTTGGGGAGACAGATGAATAGCACAGTTTTTTATATGATAAGTGTTTTTATCATATGTGCACAGGACTATGTGAACCATAACTATACCCAAGAGGCAAGTGTGAATGTCTGTGTATCAGGGGAAAATTCACACAGAATATTCATAAGCTGAGTGCTAGACATTGAAAAAGACACCACAGAGTGGACGGATGGAGGGAGAAGATGTGACTAGGGAGGTCATTTACAAGGCCCCAAATCTTAGAAATATGGATCTCTTAGGAAAGTTTAGGATCATAGGTTGCCAGAGGACAGGTGCCAAGAGAAGAAGCCAAGGAAAACATACAGGAACCAGGGAATGCCTTTACTGATATGCTAAGAAGTTTTAATTATTGATGATAGGTAATGGGAACCCATTGAATAAAGAGAATTTCATGGTCAGATTTATATTTTGGAAGAATTATGCTAGTGGTATGTGTTATTCACTTGGTTGTGACCCCATGGACTATAACCCACCAGGCTCCTCTGCCCATGGAATTCTCTAGGCAAGAATACAGTGGATAGCCATTCCCTTCTCCAGGGGATCCTCCTGATCCAGGATCAAACCTGAGTCTCCTGCAATGAAGGCAAATTCTTTACCGACTGAGCCACCACGGAAGCCCATGCTAGTGGTATCATGTTTTTTGTTTGTTTGTTTGTTTTAAGTCTTAAAATGAAGCTTAGATTTGTATTTTCAGCATTTTAGTAAATATTGGTACTCAAGACAAGTACAAGAATATGGAACGAGTCCATTTGATCGCTGCTTCTTTGTTTAGGGGAAGGACAGCAGAAAGAAGGTGATTATCACTTTGGGACAAATTGGCTTCAAGGTGTCTTTGAAGTATTTAGCCAGGCAATAAGTCTGAAATGCTGGTCTAGAACTCAGAAAATTGACTGAGCTGGGAGTCAAGGACATGCAGGCAGAAGCTAAGCCATGGACTTGAGTAGGGAGTGGGGAGAAGGGGAAGAGGAAGTCACCTAGGGAGAATATATCGAAGGACATTTGAAAAATGAGTTAGGTGTATCACTCTGATGAAAACCAGTTATTTAAGGAGTGGGTGGAGCTTGAGAAAGAGAAACGTGGGAATGGAGTAAAAATAAAAAGACAGCTAAATAAGGAAGGGGCATGTTAATTTGTTGCTACAAACAAGTAAAAAAGTGCATTCACAAGAATGATCAAGAGCTGACAATAGAGATGAAATGCTGAGGTCCAGTATGTGACCAATCTCACCTTCCATGTCAACAGTTTGATTCAAGTTTGACAGAACAGGAGAGCGATATGTGCTAACTTTACTTATCTTGCCAGTAGAGCAGGAAGATGTGATTTGCTAGTGATTTTCTAATATGGAGGAAATAGCTTTAGAGTTTCCTCAATTTGACATTCAATTTCATTGACACTGACAGACAGCCTTGGGTGGGATAGAGGGAGCCTTGCAACTGAGGTAACTCAACTAATTATCACATGTAACTTTAGTTTTTATTTTCAAACTAAAATATGATTGGTCATGATGCTGTAAAAGTTTTTCCCAACACTTTTAAAAGTCACATTACCCTGATATGATATCATAATTGTCAGATCTAGCTTTGTGATAATTTCGTAGCAGTACAGCATAACTTCCCTGGCAGCAGGATTTCAGCAAGATCCATTAAAGACAGATATTGATATCTATAGATTTTCATAAAGCTGCAAATATAAAATAGCCATATTATGAATATGAGATTGTATCACTCATGCTGCTAAAAGATGACAATGGTAATATAACTTTTGTAATGTGAGTTGTAAACAGGACAAGTTCTGAATAGAAATTGTCTTGATCATTTATCTTGCAGTCCCAAACAGGAAAAGCTTTTAGGAAAATGATCTCACAAACCCATCCTTGGGTGTCTTATGATGGCCCTGTCCAAGTTTTCATGTTTGACCTTCTAATCTCAAATGACATGTAAATCCTTCAACTGCATTTTGAATCGATATTATACTGCATTCTTCTTCTTCCTGGTTATCCCTGCCTGACTAGTGGGTCACTTTGAGATTTTGAGTTTTGCACCGAAGTGCCCATGTTTATTCATTCTTCAAACTGTCAAGTTAAACCAAAGCATCATCAGACTTATATCGAACAACCAAACCCACAATTTCCAAAGGATGACGCGTAATGTAGCCGTGTAGCTTACATTAAAGCCAGTGCCTGCCTAAGTCCCATGAACTTTTTGAAACTGTAGGGGCTTGTCCAAAGGGTTCCAGAAGGAGAACACTCATCTTACTCTTTTGCAGATTTAAGTGGCACTTTTCCCCCTTTTCTTAAAGTTATTTCAGCTCTCCAAAGAGATCCTTCTATTAGCTAGCAGGAACCCTACGTGGTGCTTTGAATATTGCCTTTTACCTGTCCCCAGAGTGAAGAACTAAAGTTCGGTTTGTTTAAAGACCATGTTTTGAAGAAAAGCAAGGCTTAATTTCAATCTTTCATGTTCGTTGACAGCATTGTCACTTCCTAAGTTATTTCTCTAAGACTTTCGTTACAGTACTAATATCTCTCCATATATTTTATTTATGTGGCTTGGTCTGTGATGAATAACACATTTATGCAAAAATCGCAATATATCCACAAGATACCAATAGACAGAATAGGCATACTCTCATATGCTGCAGTTCATAAAATGCAGTAAAAAGCATATAGTTTCAGAGTCAATTAGTACAGTTCATGACTTCAATTACCAAAAAAAAAAAAGTCTTCATGATTTCTAATAATTGTTATTTATCTTTCATCTAAAGTGTTCCTCTTGTCTGTGTCAGCTTTGGCCCAGAAATAGCATTGCCACTGGGGAAAGCATAGAGCTGCCGCTTGCCATACTAGGATAAAGAAGAGAAATTAAGGATCAGGACCCTAGAAGCTCCTACAGTCTGCCCTTGGTATTCACAGATTCTGAGGGTTGCAAATTCAACCAAATTCAGATAAAAAATATTCAGGAAAAAAAAATTCCACAAAGCTCCAAAAAACAAAACCCGAATTTGCCATGTGCCAGTAACCATTTACATAGTATTCACATTTTACTAGGTATTATAAGGAATCTAAGAGTGATTTTGCTGGCAGAATCCCATGGACAGAGGAGCCTGGCAGGCCACAGTCCATAGCGTGTCAAAGAATCAGACACAACTAAGCATACACACGTACACAGAAGTGATTTAAAGTAGGCAGGAGATTATATGCAAATACTACGCTGTTTCATATAAAGCATCTTGGTAACTAACTGGGTCCTGGAACCAGTCCCCCATGGATCCCGAGGGATGACTATACTTCTCTTAGAGAGCTACTCCAAGGGAAAGTCAATTACCAGGCTTCTCAGTTCATACTGCCAGCCTGAGGACTGTTTTGCTTGCTAATGCAAAGGATGAAAAAAAATCTCATGAAGTCAATTCAAACCTAGGAAAGGTTAGTAATTCCAAGTTGATAAGGTCTTTGGCATATTAGTCTCCTAAAGATGTACTTTGTAAAGCAAGGTCATCTTAATATCAGATACCACCAACTCCCTCCATCTGACTCCATTTCTGTTTTGAGACTGAAACAAGCCCAAAGGGGAGGTTCTCAGTCAGTCGCTTGTCCAGCCTTCCATCTCCAAGCAATGCCTGTGGGATTTTTCCTTCTCCTAAAGGATCTTCCAGGGAGGCTGAAATCACGGGGAACCTAGAAGTCTCATGCTTGATGTTTAAATTGCTCTGTCCCCTCTTCTCAAACTTACAGGGCATCCGTCACACTTGAATTCAGCATCACAATGTTATGCTGGTAAATTACATATGTTCAGTGTCTACTGCAAATAGAATTTCTGATTTACAATTTACAAAATTATGTCTTCCACCCTCTGGGTTTGCATTGTGGCTCATCCAGGGGCTTTTACTCAATATGTGTTTTGTTATGAAAATGAAAAAGAAAAAAGAAAAACCCCTCTCCTTCCTTTCCCCCCTCCTTCATCTTAAGTGCTAATAAAACAAGTCTTTTGATTTAAAAGAAATCCTATTGAGGACCTAAAGGCGTGTCATCATGGGAGCATCACTTCTTCATTATCTGATTCTTTTCCCAATTGGAAGTGCTTTGCAAAAAGCCATATTCTTTCGAAACCAGTGATAAAGACGTATTTGGAATAAATAAAAGAGCCCCTGTCATGAATCCCTCAGACTGTTAGGGATGGTGACTTTTAATGCCAGTTCCTAGGAACTCAGTCTTTTTATCTTCTAATGTTCAAAATTAATTTGCCAAGCCATACAGATGGGTTCTCTCCCCTTGCTATAATCGTCTTAAAATCACTGAAGTTTAGACTTTGATTTCCATATGGAAACAGAGGGGACAGTATTTCTGGTGTTTCTTCTCCTTTTTTTAAAAAAAAAGAACAACACAGTATCATTGATTTATTTAGCTTGAATAATTGAGAAAAGAGATCCGTTTTTGCAGAGGGCAAGAGGGCTGCAGCTAAAGCATAAATATCTAGTACACAACTGTAGCTCAACTCAATTATCTGGGGTCTGGGGAGATTCCATCCTGCCCTTTTCTGTCTATCTGAGGCAGGCTAAAACCCACCCCATGTGGAACTGGTTTGCTGAATCAGGTTACAATGGTCAATTCTATATTTTCATCATTTTCAAAAGATTGCTCCTCTACTTTTGAAAGGCGCTGCAAATAAATAAGATGAAGAAAAGAAAAAACCCATTTTCTCCCTTGAAAGACTCAACTAAAGAAAGCTTAGTATTCTTTCTTTATTAATTTTTATTGGCGTATAGTTGCTTTACAATGTTGTCTTATGTCCTGTATAGCAGAATGAATCAGCCATATATATACATTTATCCCCTCTTTTATTTTTATTTCCTTTCCATTTAGGTCACCACAGAGCATTGATTAGAGTTCCCTGTGCTATATAGTAGGTTCTTATCAGTTATCTGTTCTATACATAGCAGTGTGTGTATGTCAATCTCAATCTCCCAATTCATCCCACTCCCTACTTCTCGCCTTGGTGTCCATACGTTTGTTCTCTATATCTGTGTCTCTATTTCTGATTTGCAAATAATCTCATCTGTAACATTTTTCTAGATTCCACATATAAATGATATTATGCCACGTTTGTTTTGCTTTTCCTCTTTCTGAATTACTTCACTGTTTCATTCTGTATGACAGTCTGTAGGTCCATCCACATCTCTGCAAATAGCAGTTTTGTTCCTTTTATGGCTAATATTCCACTGTATATGTACACATCTTCTTTATCCAAGAGAGCTTAGTACTCTTGATCCTGGTATTCTCACAAAGCTCCCCAGTTCAAAATCACTGAAAGGACACCAGGAGAACAACCTAGAAGTCACATTAGAAGGATGGTTACCATAGCCCCCTGTGTGTATGTGTGCCTGTGTGTGTTCAGTTGCTCAGTGGTGTCTGACTCTTTGTGGCCCCATGGACTGTACTGCACCAGGCTCTTCTGTCCATGGAATTTCCAGGCAAGAATACTGGAACGGGTTGCCATTTCCTACCCCAGGGAATCTTCCCAACTCAGGGATCAAAATCCTGTCTCTTCCATCTCCTGCATTGGCAGGTGGATTCTTTACCACTGCACCACCTGGGAATGCCACCATAGCACCCTAGTCACTACTAAATAGTCTTTTTTGTTTCAGAGTATTTACAGGATGTCTTTTTAGGTCTCCCAGTTGCGATAAAACGCATCATTTTAGACACTTTGCATTTCAGTTAAACCTTTGACTCTAGAAGAAATTATTATTTTTCTGAAGGTTAGTTGCTCATTACGTTGACTTTTAAATTTGTTTATTAGGGTGAAAACGCAGGACAACAGGAAGAAACTGATATTTTAGAACACAATGTGCCAGACTATGTGCTTGTTTGCCTTACGTGAGTCATGCACTCTCTTTTGAAAGCTCTCCACTGATAAGCGTATCATACAAAGGTCCCTCTGGCAGAAAAATTTGAAATAGGCTCATTCTGATCCTAAAAAAAAAAAAAGGTGAATAGAATGTTATTTGAAATTTTGTTGAGGGGATTCAGATTGTCAAACTGCTTCACTGGATTTATCACTGGATATATGGATAGAAGAAAAAATCTGTATTCAAATGCTTTAGAACTATTTTTCTTTGGTTAGTTTGAAATTCATTTTGACAGAGGTGTACATGTTTTAATCAAGGCTGAGACACATGGACTAAGAGAGAAAAGCATCAATATTTCCCTTAAGGGTTAAAGTACTTTTTCCTAATATCTCTTTCCATGAAGCTCAAAAGTTAAATGGTTCTGCCTTCATCTTCCTTTACAATTGCTTTCCTGGGTATTTTAAAATTAATCAATCAAGCAAATACTTATTGACGAATATACCAGTTCTGGCACTAAGAAAGATATGAAGTGTACAAGACATGATATCTTATCTTGAAGAATTTATAATTGAATTAAAGAGGCAAGATCCATGGAAAGTTAAGTAACTGCTTCAGGCAGTATATGAAAAACATCTGATATGTAAAAGGGGAAAAGCTAGCAAATATATTAGAACCCAGTTAAATGATTTCTTATGGTACAGATATAGTTATTTCAAGAAACTGCTTATGTCTCTTATATAAATAAAATGAAAAGTTTTATACAGTGTAATTGACCATAAATACAGTCAAATTTCAGAAAACATTACTAAAATTGTACATCCAAATCATATATCTACTCATGAGCATGCATGCATGCTAAGTGTCTGACTCTTTGCGACCCCATGGACTGTAGCCCTCCAGTCTCCTCTGTCCATGGGATTCTCCCAGCAGGAATTCTAGAGTGGGTTGCCATGCCCTCCTCCAGGGGATATTCCCATCCGAGGAATCAAACCTGCGTCTCTTGTGTCCCACATTGGCAGGCAGGTTCTTTACCATTAGCGCCACCTGGGAAGCCCATATCTACTCATATTGATACCTTATTATTCTGAATGGCCAACTTGAGAAAAAAAAATCAGAACAGGATGCAAAGTTTACATATAGTTTCATTTCATAGGAAAAGGTATCCTCTCCTTTTCTACTCTTTTCTCACTCCTTTCTTGCCATTCAAAAGCCTGAAGGACATTGTAGTAGGCTGATGAATGCCCCCCTAGAATTTCCAGCTCCTAATTCTTGGAAATTGTGAACGTTCCTTCACAAGCAACTTTCATATTATATGGAAAAGTGATCTTTGCAGACATGATTAAGGTAAGGATCATGAGTTGGGGAGATTATCCACGTAGGCCCTAAATGCAATTATAATTATCTTTATAAAAGGGAGGCCAAAAGAGATGGAACATGCACACAGAGAAGGAGATGCAAAGAAGAAGCAGAAACTGAAGTCACTCAGTCTTGTCCGACTCTCTGTAGCCCCATGGACTGTAGCCTACGAGGCTTCTCCATCCATGGAATTTTCCAGGCAAGAGTACTGGAGGGGGTTGCCATTTCATTCCCCAGGGGATCTTCCCAACCTGGGGTTGGAACCTGGATCTCCCGCATTGAAAGCAGACGCTTTTACCGTCTGAGCCACCAGGGAAGCTCACTGTATATAGAAGGAGCAGAGGGAGATTGAAAGATGCTCGTCTTGCAGACTGGAGTGACGCTGCCCCAAACCAAGAAATTGTTAGGAAGTGGGCCGCCCAGCAGGAGGTGAGCAGCGAGCCAATGAAGCTTCATCTGTGTTTACAGCTGCTTGCTTTACCCATAGCTCTCATTACCACCTGAGCTCCACCTCTATCAGATCAGCAGTGGCATTAGATTTTTGTAGGAGCAGGAAGCTTACTGTGTACTGTGTATGCAAGGAATCTAGATTGCATGCTTCTTATGAAAATCATCCAGAAAACATCCTTTTTGCCATGATCCGTGAAAAAATTATCTTCCACAAAACTGGACCCTGGTGCCAAAAATGATGAAGACCACTGCAAAAAAAATAATAGTAGTGCCCAGAGGCTGGAAGAGGCAAGGAACAGATTCTCCCCTGGAGTTTCTGGAGACTGTGCAGCCTGGCCAGCACCTTGCTTTTGGCAGTGGTACTCACTTCAGTATCTAACTGATGCTGAAGCTAGAGCTCCAATACTTTGGCCACCTGATGCAAAGGGCTGACTCATTGGAAAAGACCCTGATGCTGGAAAAGATTAAGGGCAAAAGGAGAAGAAGGCAGCAGAGGATTAGACAGTTGGATAGCATCACCAGCTCAATGGACATGAATCTGAGCAAGCTTGGGGAGATGGTGAACAGCCGGAAGCCTGGTATGCCACAGCCCATGGGGTTGCAAAAAGTTGGACACGACTTAGTGACTGAACAGCAACAACAACACATTTCAGACTTTTGGCCCCTAGAACTGTGAGAAAAATACATTTCTCTTTTTCTAAGCTGCCAAGTTTGTGGTGATTTGATGCAGCAGCCTCAAGAAACTAATACAGACACTAATGTTTATTGAATGTTCGCTACAAGTCTGTTACTCTCTATAAAACATCTCATTTAATTCTTGCAACAACTGAGTTGCAGTATTATTATGTGGATGAGAAAATTGCAGCTCAGAAAGGTTAAACAATTTGCACAGATCTATCTGAGTTCACAAGCCCATGCTCTTCATATGAGGTCATATTTTCTCAGTGCTTTTCTTTCCTATTGGTTGGCAGTCACGCTTGTGTCAGGGGAGGATAACCCAGCCTGAGGTGAAACATAACCAGCTTCAACACATACATGTGTAGATTTCTTTCCCTTTGTCTACTTCACAGGTTCTATTCTAGCCCAACACATACACTCAGATCCTGACAAAACAAAACACCATTGCCTTCTTGCTGTGGAAACCGACAATGATTTGGGGCTGAAGGTCCCCTTTGGGACAGGTGCTGTGGCTTAACCTTTACCTGGCTGCAGGAGTTATATCTTGGCCCCAAACTCCAAATTTCCTCCTGCGCTACTGCTGCAGATCTCACATATCTAATGGTGACAGCGTGCGTTGCTAGTTAACATTTTGGCAAAGGAGGCTTTCTAATAGAGCAGGGAGGCTGAGATGAGGGGAGGGAGTTAATTTCATCTGTTTCCTCTTCCTCCCTTTGATGACTGCCCTGGCCTTTGAAGTTGGGTAAATACACAGCATGGTGGGAGGGGATGCCAGCTGCCCAGAAACCACTGGCAGAATATGGAAGGGCTGTTGCCTTTCCTCCCCAGCCTGGGAGGTGTGCCTTGTAGCAACACTTCTTTCCTGGGGTAATTCACATGGGGAGCTGTCAGATAACAAGTCCCAACTGGTACGCTGCCTGTGAGGCCCTAAACAGGGATCGGCTTTGGATGAGGGTTTTCTGACTCCAGCATTGTCTTCTCAGACGATATTCCACTCTTGAAGTCGTTATCTGTGATGGCAGGAAAAAGAGGAAAAGCCCCTCATCTCTTTCCTTTTGTGCCTTTACCCCCACTTCTCCCCACCACCCTCTTTCTCAACCCTTTGGCAGTTTTGGGGGCTGAGCTCTCTAGGTCTCCTTCTTTCTTTTCTATTAAACTGTAAACTGCTACATGGCCTATTCAAGCCACAAGCGTTCCTCAGGCCCCTATAGTATGGCATACCATGTGTTAAGGTTTGTACTGTCCGAAGGCATAGCTTGGTGCCAAAGAAGAGAGTCAGAGTGGCTGTGAGTGGAAGGGGCTGTAAGAAGGAGCAAAAGGCTGTGAATAGGATCCAACCTAGCTTTTCTTGCAGGAAAAAGAACAAACCTTTCAGAGGGCAGCTTCCTACTAAAGGAGACGCACCTAGATAGCAAAGATTGCAACTGAAAAAAAAAAAAAAGTCCACAAGAGACGGTTGGACTATACTGACAAGATAATTGGAAACAACCAAAGCAGGGGATCAAAGAGTGGAAGAAGAGCAAAATCAAATGCAAGAGGGGAAACGTTTGAAAGGAAGAAAGAGATATAGCCTGCAGTGAATCTAGTAAAGACTCTGTGAAAGGCTGAGGAGAACGGCCCATGCTTAGCAATCCACAGATTAGGAGAAAACGATGATTGAAAAGCCGGTGTTCTCACAAAGGAGACCGACATCAGCCAAGAACAAGCTCAGGTAGAAACTCCTGGGGCCCTGTCAGTGGATTCTCTTCCGTACCACCCCTTTCTCCTTGGAGATTCAACTAAAACTTCATCTTTTCCAAGAAACTTTTCTAATTTTGGGAACAATATTAATGTTGCTACTATATCCATTAAGAAGAATGATGAAAATGTGTTGAACACTTGCCATATACACACCAAGGTTTATCTATCATATCTAATATTATGTTTTATTGTGAAACACTATTCTTATCCAAATTTCCTTAACCACAGATAAAGAAACTGTGGGTTGATAACACTAAGTAGTTTACTTAAGATAACCATTAGTAAGTGGTGGAACCAGTTAGGAACTTGGAACTAAGTGTGTCTAATTCTGAAATTCATTCTATATTGTCAGATATATGGTAAATAGTATGGATGTACAGCACACATAAGAGAGTTCCAGAAAAACATCTCTTTCTGCTTTATTGACTATGCCAAAATTTTTGACTGTGTGGATCACAATAAACTGTGGAAAATTCTGAAAGAGATGGGACCAGACCACCTGACCTGCCTCTTGAGAAACCTATATGCAGGTCAGGAAGCAACAGTTAGAACTGGACATGAAACAACGACTGGTTCCAAATAGGAAAAGGAGTACGTCAAGGCTGTATATTGTCACCCTGCTTATTTAACTTCTATGCAGAGTACATCATGAGAAACGCTGGGCTGGAAGAAACACAAGCTGGAATCAAGATTGCCGGGAGAAATATCAATAACCTCAGATATGCAGATGACGCCACCCTTATGGCAGAAAGTTTAGAACTAAAGAGTCTCTTGATGAAAGTGAAAGAGGAGAGTGAAAAAGTTGGCTTAAAGCTCAACATCCAGAAAATGAAGATCATGGCATCTGGTCCCATCGCTTCATGACAAATAGATGGGGAAACAGCAGACACAGCAGCTGACTTTATTTTCCTGGGCTCCAAAATCACTGCAGATGGTGATTGCAGCCATGAAATTAAAAGACGCTTGCTCCTTGGAAGGAAAGTTGTGACCAACCTAGACAGCATATAAAAGAGCAAAGACATTACTTTGCCAACAAAGGTCCATCTAGTCAAGGCTATGGTTTTTCCAGTAGTCATGTATGGATGTGAGAGTTGGACTATAAAGAAAGCTGAGCGCCGAAGAACTGATGATTTTGAACTCTGGTGTTAGAGAAGACTCTTGAGAGTCCCCTGGACTGCAAGGAGATCCAACCAGTCCGTCCTAAAGGAAATCAGTCCTGAGTGTTCATTGGAGGGACTGATATTGAAGACGAAACCACAATCCTTTGGCCACCTGATGCAAAAAGCTAACTCATTTGAAAAGACGCTGATGCTGGGAAAGATTGAGGGCAGGAGGAGAAGGGGACAACAGAGGATGAGATGGCTGGATGGCATCACCGACTCGATAGACATAGGTTTGGGTGGACTCTGGGAGTTGGTGATGGACAGGGAGGCCTGACATGCTGAGGTTCATGGGGTCGCAAAGAGTCGGACACGACTGAGCAATTGAACTGAGCTGAACTGCACAGCACACATACACGCACTGACACATATGTACACTCTTCAACATCATCTTTATGGAGATAGTTCTCTACAATAGCTCTTTGCTTCTCACCAGATCCTTGGATGTCATGACAAGCCTTCAACCAGCTTCTTCCTGCCACTCTTTCTAGAAATGTTGGTCAGTTGTCCCAGGATACAGTGCAATTTACCATGGCCTCCATAATATAAAAAAAATGTACCCATCTGTAATTCTGTTTCCTGGATCATTTATTTTAACACAACTCGATCCTCCATGAAGTTTTTAACACTCAGGAAAATAGTCATTCTCTTTTTTTCCAGGATAAATTCAGTATTATTACATGCACAATTTTTTCTTGGTCATTTAGGTCCAAACAACAATACAAATAAATGGCAAGAAGACAAGCCTTTGTTTCCTCTGTAGGACAGCAGAGAGCTCAGTGGATAAGCACATCGCAGTCTGATGTCTTTATAGTCATTGGTTGAGAACAGACCCTCGCCATGTTCGCTTAATGGTACTCAGTGTCTCTAAGTCTGAAATAGACATCCGATTCACCCGGATGGCTTGTTAAACACAGATTGCTGGGTGCCACTTCCAGAGTTTCTGATTGTGTAGCCTGGGTTGGGGCTCTAGGATTTGCATCTCTGACAGGTTCCCAGATGCTGCTGAGCCGGGTGCCACATTTTGAAAAGCACTGGTGTCAATAAATGGATTTATATGCCTATCTTAGAACTAAATAACATAACCAATCTGGGCTGCATGGGACAGTGTTAAATGAATATGTATGTATACACACATACACACACACACAGACACACACTCTCCGCGACCCTATGAACTGTAACCTGCCAAGTTCCTCTGTTCCTAGATTCTCTAGGCAAGAGTACTGGAGAATGCTATGCCCTCTTTCAGGGGATCTTCCCGACCCAGGGATCAAACCTATGTCTCTTATGTCTCCTGATTGGTAGGCAGGTTCTTTACCGCTAGTGCCACCCGGGAAGCCTACACACACACACATATAAATAATACATAGCATGTATATGTATATATGTATGTGTATCACAATATGTGAGCGTGTATGTATTAATATAACTTTCCAAAACATGTTAGCTCAGGTCACTTCTTTTTATCCTTATAACTTCCCTGTGAAGTAGTATCATAACATTGTGTATCTAAGGCAATGGACTCTAGGCTCAGACAGACTTACGTTCTCAAACCCAGTCTTCCCATTTCTAGTTCCTTTAAACAACTCAGTTAGACTTATTTCCTCATTTCTAAAATTGAAAAATGTGAGTATGTACTTTGTCACGTTGTTATGAGGATTCATTGAGATAAAGCAGGGAAAATACTTCCCACATTGATATTTGATAACTATTCCATGAACACAGGTCCCATCTTTCTCATCCTAAAAGAATAAGGGACTTGCTCAAGGACCCTAGCCTGGTGGGGGCAGAGCTGAGCTTCTTGAATTCCAAGCCCGATTCCCGTCTGGGTGATTTCAGCACGTGGCAGATTCTATAGGCAGCTTTGGGGATGGTGGTACCTCAGTTAATGAAGCCTCGGGGAATGGAGCTCTTTTATTTCACATTTTAAAAGCAAACAAAAAACCCTTCATAAATCATTTGAAGAAAAGCTGTGTGTATTCACAGCTGCCCATGACAAAAATACCTCTGAGCACAGCTTCTATTTGTCCCTTCCCAGGTGAATGTAAATAGGGCTCATCCTAGGCAAATCTGTTGAAGAAGTGGAAGATTTCTTTATTCCGCCTTGGTAACAAATGTCAGGCATGCTCTTTCCTCCCTCTGCCTTTCAAAATAAGAAAGTGTCTGCTATCAGTCATTTACTCTTATCGGTAGATTGACTTTAGTGTGAATGAGTTGCAATATATAATCACATTTGTATTTTAAGGCTTTCATATTTAATTACGAGAACCAAAACTTTTTCTTCATTAACATAAATTTCAGGCATTAGCTGGCAGACAGAGAGAAATGAGGGAAGTTAAGAGAACCCTGAGCTATCTTTTCTGTCTCCCTGAGACATTAAGAGAATGCACTGGGAACTGTCAAATTCTTTCCTCCAAACCAATGACTTGCTGGGGAGTTGGATAAGATGAAGTGGGAGAATTTTTTTTCCCAAAATTTCCATAACTCATTCCCCTGTCAAGTTCCCCAAGTAAACAGAGAGGTAAAAGTCAGTGCTTTGCATGGCCAACAGAATTTTGGGGCTAGTCTGCAAACCCCACTCAGATTGTCATCTGTACATTCTTTCTTTATAGAAATTCTGAAATGGTCAATGTTCCAGACCCTCACTCTGCCCCTCTCCCTGACCCCTTAGATTTGACTCCTTTTTCCAGTTTAGGATGTGAACGTGAACAAATTACTGGGCTGGCCAAAAAGTGCATTCAGGTTTCTCACCACATCTTACAGAGAAACCAAACAAACGTTTTGGCCAACGGTGAGCAGACACTTGTTCTCCCCACAACATGTATGGTCTAGAGCAGTGGTTTCAAGCTGGCTCCAAATACATCAGAGCCTCTGCAGAGGGGGCTTTTCCTGAACCCCACCCCAAACCTCCTGACTTGGAGTCTTTGGGAAGGAAACTGATTTATCAAAAGCTCTGCTGATGGTTCTGGTGAGCACCCAACACAGAATCATCCTGGGGGTTCAATCTCTCCTCTTCCTTTCTCCTCCTCCCCCACAACATTAAAAGTGCTCTCCCCCATCCTTCCCTCTATCTGGGGAGACAGCACAGTTTAGGTATTCTGATCCATCCTTTGTTATTTCAGTTACCATTTTATTTTTTAGTTAGTATTTAATATTGTTTTGGTCATAATATTTGTGGTCTAGTATCTTGGCACCCACACTTCTCCTGTCTATATATTTCTATGTCAGGTAATAATGTTTATGACAGAGAGCTCTGTCATTGAGACGCGTCTTTGTTGTTAATAACGGTTCTACCTGTAGACTGAATCGTGTTGTCTGGGTTAGAGCTACTGTTTTCCTAGAGCACCAGGATTCCTTCCCGGCCCTCTGCCCTCCAAGCTTCAGGTCTGATCAGAGCACCTGGCTTCCTTTGTTGCATATTAAATACTGTAACAAATTGTGGTAGTTTGGAGGTCAAGTTTCTCATCTGTATAAGGAGAGTTACTGGTTGGTAAACAAGATTGCTGAGTGCCAGAGGCCTTATGGTTGCTAAGTTCATACCAAGTGTTGTAATTATTGTGATGATTTATCACTCAAAAAACCCTTGATCGTACAATCAAGTCCTTCAAAGATCCATCCAATTTAGCTCCGAAGCAATACCAAATGTTATCCAAAAGTCAAGTTCTGTTATAAGACACTAGACCCATGACTGATCAATAGAAAGATAGACAGATATGCAGGCTATAGGCTGGTCAGTTATAATTCTAAACTGCCAGTTAAAAAAAATTTTTTTTTTTTTTTAAGGAAAAGAAAGGAAGAAAAAGGTTAAAATCCCTAGATTGGATAGAATGAGCTGAAGTGTTTTCAAATGGATTTGAGAAACTGAACTGTTCCCAGGCGGAAAGATAAAATGTGACGCTACAGTTAGTCTGGCTTTCTGGCTCTCCTAACCTTTTTACTGCCGGATAATGAGGAATCAGCTATAATTTAGACATAGTATTCTTTTCACAGATTATATTGAGGTTTGTGGGATGGGGAGAGAGAGGGGAAGGGAGAGAGATTCACTTTATAGTCTGGCATCATCTTTCTCCAGCAGAAGAGACAAGCACGCCCTCCTAGGAGCCACCTCAGGGATACGCAGCCCTTTGCATGCTGTTGTGCAGACTTCCAAGTCAAGAGGGTGTGCCAATTGGATTTATTACAATTGGAAGAAAAGAAATTGTAATCTTTAAAAGCCAACGACATGGCGCCTTATAATAAGAGAATGAAGGATCATTTCACATTTAAAGCAAATTAGATTACTGGGGTCAAATCCTTCAGCAAAGACAGCATGTCTTCTGATCGATGCTTGTATATTTGACATCCTTCCCTCTTCTCCAAGTTTTGCATTCACATTTGAGTTTTTTTTTTAACCATATTTATGGAGTGAAATAAAAAGGCCAGATAATGAATGGAAGGGAAAAGGTGAATCGCTGATCCGCGGGCCGAACCAAGGCTTACCTTCATTGCTTCTACATCTGAAAGTCACCTCACAAGACTGTCTGGTCAAGCACCAAGTGTCTAGGTAGGAGCAAACCCAAGCCACTCAGGAAAGGGTGTCACATTTCCAAATGATCATGGAAGGAGATTTTCTAGCTTTTGCAGTTGCTTGTTCTGATTTGGTCTGTAAGTAACACCAGGAGATTCTGCCTATTTGAACTCTTGCCTTACAATTTAAGATTTTGCTGCTAATCTGTCCTTTTCATTTCTCTCAACTTCCTCCAAAACACCCACCAGCCACATTGTTCTGATCTGGGATAGTGCCTGTAATTACGTTTCACTCCCATCCAAAGATCTTCCTAATAATATCATTGAACTTTTAAGGAAATATATAAATTGACATCCATATATGATAAATGTAATACATATTCATCTTGCTATAGGTCTGTTCTTTCTGTTTCTCACCAAACCAGGAGCCTGTAGGGTCTCTCTCCTTCAATCCCAAGGCTAACTCTGCACCCCTGTTCCCTATTCTTGGTCATGATCCCAAGCTTCTAAAGGGTCTATCTACTTCTTTTCCACTTTTGATTCCTTAGTCTCTCAAGAAATTGCAAAGCAATAAGAAAAATATTCTAGTTCTAATCCAGCCCTGGTCTGTGATCCATTGAAAACTAAAATAAAGAATTCTAATCCAATTCTGGTCAGGGGTTAGCTGGATTTGGGAGTGCAAGGATAAAAATGAGTAGATGACATTTTCCATTCTCCTGCAGTTAGAACAAAGATGGCTGGAAGTTCCAAGTGTTTTCTCTTCAAGCTCTGTCAAGGTCTGTGAGTTTTTATAAACAATACTATCTGTCTTCTATCTAATGGTTTCAACATACCTGGTTAACCTGTCTCAATAATTACCCCATTGCAGAGGCAGAGAGTGAAAGACGGTAATTAGGAGTTGGGCCAAACTGTTCTCAGCACTGTTGATCAGAATTAGAGTCAAGGCTGCCTACTCCCTGGTCTATTTACTTTCCAGCCAATTCATTCCAAATGGACCTCCCTTGCCCCTTTCACCAGCATCTCCCTTGAAACACAAATGGGCTGAGAAGACCCACTGTCACCTCTGGAATAGTAATTTTTCTGCTCCTAAGAAAGGTCTCTCTGGAGATCCTTTGTGCCAAGTGGAGGTTCAGATGATCCAAACATTTAAGTGCATATTGATTGCAGTCGGATACTGTACCCTGACCCACATCTCAAGCTCTGGACTGTATTTCTCTGAAATACCAGCTTTTTATGTATTAACCTTCTAGCAGCAACTCATGGAACAGAGCAGAGGCCAAAATTAAAGGCCTGGACAGGGGTCAGAGTTTTACCTATTAAGCTGTGCTGGAACTTGACCTTGAGAACTGAGTTTTGCATTAACTTAATATTGCTACAGATTCTTTAAAGAATCTAAATAATTGGCAACCATTCTGTTTAATTCACTCTTGTTTTGTCATTCTTCTTTTTGAAAACAAGACTAAGAAAAAAAAGACAACAGAAGCACAGATCTCTCTCTTTTCAGATTATGAGGTTACGGTTTATTCACATCCAACTCTGATTGTGGGAAGGGTCAGGATCCCCAAGGAATGTTGACTTTACAGACACAAGGGAGAAAGGAGTTTCAGGATGGACGGGTGCCATGTCATAGAACCATGAATCCTTGAGCTGTAAGATACATTAAAAAAATCATCTGGTTCAGCCACCTGGATTCAGACAAGGAAAGACCATCAGAATTACCTTTTCTCTGGGAGAAACTGGGATCCAGAAGAGGTGACTGGTCAAGTGATTTATCCAAGGTCAGAAGTGGCCTCCTGCCACTGCCTCCAACTACAGCGCTGGCAAAGGAGAGCTCAACTCATCCACAGAAGGGCTATAAATGTCTATTCCTCCGGCAGAAACCAACTACCTTCAGGCCAGATGGCTAGAGTGATAAAACTATTATTAATTTTTTCCAAAAGGTGCTTTTTAGAATGAAGAATGGAGCCGCGCAATTGAAAGCTCTATCCGAGAAACATGAGATGCACACAGGATGGGCTGCTGTCAAGGACAGGCTGGCACCAGGCCCTCAGGAAGCTTCATGGACTTCAAACCAAATTATTATAGAGATTTCAATCAGCAGATGGGATTCCACAAACAATAACATTTACAAGATAATCTCCATTCTAAGTAATTGTTATTTCCCAAGAGCCGGATGGTGGGAAAGAGTATAGCCATTCCAAGGACGATACACCTGCTTCCGAATATCTTTCCCCCCTTCAATTAGCTTTCGGCTCAACATACATATAACACATTTTTGTGCTAACCTACACACACACACATGACCATGCATAGACACAGGGCCCCTGAAAAGCCCGCAGAGCAGCTCATTGGTAGGATCTTAATCATGGCACATGTAAGTTTCAGACTGGCTCTCCACTAGTAAAGAGCAAAACAGAGCTGGGCAGCGGTGTTCTCGTATCAAAGAACAAAGTTGAAACTCCCATACAATTATGTTTGATCACAGTAGAAGGTGAAATCATTAGATATTAGCGAGGTGCAGTGGAATAAAAATGATGTGTTAGCGGGGGTTCATTACACTGTATTTTCAGAGCCAGGAAGATCAATGCGTTCATGCATCATGAATTAGGCTCCGGCTTTAGCCTTCCCTGCTCTCCGGAAACCCAACATGATCTATCACCAGCCATACATCACCGTTTCAGGATTGCACATTAACGAGAAAGCTGCAGTTTCCGCCTGTCAAGCTGACCAGCTGCCTCTTTCTCTGCAGAAGGGGGAATATTTCTGGTTCAGGATTTTACTTTTAAAACAAAAAGGGGGCACGAGAGGTCAGTATCCACTGGACAGTCACACAGTCTGATCTTTACGCTGTCTCAGTGCTCCAACTAGTGATCCTGTCCTTCCTGGTTGCTGACCATCCTGAACCCTGGCTGGCAGGAATTCACCTTTATGGCTTTAGATGTTACATAAGGACACAGTCCACGTGACACATCTAGGGTCTCCTGGGGCATGCACTCTATTCCCTTAGGGTTGGCTTAACACCATTGGGTAAATTTAGAAGTCTCCGAGGGAGATCCAGGTATTAAAGGTCCCCTCTTCTAGGCCCACTGCCCTGCTTTGCTCCCCAACCCCTCCTTTTCCCTTAATAGAGGCTCTCACCGCCCAGCAGTTTGCTGCTACACTTTCCCTTCATTTATTCTCAGTCCACCTCACCTCCCCCCTGCCTGACCCCACACCTGCCAGCGCGGCCCCTCTTCCCTGCTGGTGTTCAGATACCCGCAGACAGTTCTGATCGCTGCTTTTAATCGGCGTTTAGCCAGTCTGTCCATATTTAGTTCTTTTAATCTCTCCTCATCATTCAATCCCTCCAGCCTCTTCATCATCTTTTTTTTTTTTTTTGGTGTGTTGCTCTTTCCTGAGTTTTATCTAATTTGTCTACATCATCCTTCTGGCTGTGACATGCCCACCAGCCCTGAACTCCATTGCTCTAGGAAGAGCGGCTGGGAGGGCCTCAATCCACTCTTCCCTTCTCCTCCAGCCTCTTCTCAGGTCTATGCTTCACCAACAGAAGAATCATGAGAAGTTTGGGGGTGAATGTGGGCTGGGTAGGGCTTCCCAGTGGTAAAGGATCCCCCTGCTAACGCAGGAGATGCAAGAGATGCGGGATTAATCCCTGGATCAGCAAGATGCCCTGGAGGAGGGCATGGCAACCCACTCCAGCATTCTTGCCTGGGAAATCCCATGGACAGAGGAGTCTGGTGGGCTGCAGTCCATGGAGTCACAGACAGTTGGGCATGACTGAGCACCTGAGCACACACACACTGGGCTGGGCAAGACCTGCCCCTTCCCTGTCTAGCTCATTGCTGAGACACAGGTAAAGGCAGTAGAAGAGGGGATGTCCAAAGAAAAGAGACTGGAGTTAAGTACATAGAAAAACTTCCCAAGGTCATTCCTTGGGGAACAGAAGAGACTGCGGCCTCATCAGCCCGGACTCTGGGAGAAGGAGGCTGTCAGAAGAGGTACCACTGTGCCCTCATTCCCTCGCTTCTAGCTAACAGGGCTGACAATGAGCATCAAGGCTGATGGTTTGAGGACTGTGATCAGCTCTGTTAATCTGGGGAAACCATCCCTCCCTGATAACATAGGACATGTAAGGAATCTGAGCACTTGGAAAGGGGTTTCCAGCTCCATCTATGAATAAGAGTTAGAGCTGGCTCAAAGCCTTAAAAGCATCAGTTTGGAAGGTCACAACTCTCTAAGAAAACTTGAACTCAGAGCAGGAATTAGGGACTGTAGACGAGGGGTAGATGGAGATATTCACTGAAGGATGCGTGGAGCAAGATCCCAGAGTTAGGAGGTTTATATCCCCAAACCATTGGAAAGCAGTTTCTGGGGAGAAGACTTGGGGTTGAGGCTGGTTGGAGGAGGGCAGATTTTCTTATTTGCATAGGTAAAAGGAAGTGCCATATGTTGGTGAGAGGCTTTCTATTTATTGGGAATTTGGATCTATTATTTCGATCAGGACTTTTCTTAAATATCACTTCCTTGGAGAAAGCTTCCTTGAAAACACCATCTACAATGGAACTCTACTTTGTCCTCTGTCCACTTGCCTGCAAATATCCAATGTTCTATTGGTTTAGCACTTTATTATTCAATTTCCCACCAGACTATGAGCTCCCTGAGAGCAGGGGTTTCCTCAAAGCAACAATGGCCGTGTCAAACACTGGCTCCAGTGGTTGTCTGCGCACCAGCTAACTGCTCTCTTGTTTGGGTAATTTTACCTCACAGATCCCAGTTCAGACTGAGAGGATCTGGTGCCTGGATAGGCTGGCATGGTCTGAGTCAGTCTGGTTCTCCTGGGATCTCCAATCAAAGCCCTGCTGAGTTCAGGGGAGGGAGAATGAGCTGAAGAAACCTGCCCCTTCCCTATTGTTTTCTTCTTAACAGCTTGAAATGGAAGAAAAAGAAAGTGTCAGTTGTGGAATGAAGGAAGCGGAAGGCTCAGTCCCCCTCTGCCTTCCACAGGCTGCCATCAAACCTGTTTATCTTGTTTCGTTGATTTTTTTTTCTTTTAAGCCCTGTACCAAGGAGAGCTCTGTCATTGGCTCGTTCTCCCATGAAAACACAGCTGCTGTGTCTTCCAACTACTGCCCTTGTTTTATGAATGGCTTAAAGCTCAGGAAGACACAGGTACATGAATTTGAGCAAACTCAGGAAGACGGTAGAAGAGGAGCCTGGCATGCTGCAGTCCATGGGGTCACAAAGAGTTAGACACAATTTTGCGACTGACCAACAATAAGACACAGGGAAAGAGTTTCTGACTCTCTAAAGGAAGACGTTCCTACTTCACACTTAAATCCAGAGTCGATGGGATCCTGGTTGGTCTCCACTGAGATACCTCCATCCCCAGCGCCAATCATTCACTAGTATGTTCTCATAACCTAAATATAGGGTACCTGAGACTTGTGTACGTATTTTTCAAATCCACTTTATAGAGTGCATAGTTGCTCTATCTATTGTTGTTGTTATTTGCTGCTAAGTCTGACTCTTTAGCGACCCCATGGACTGTAGCTGGCTCCTTTGTCCATGGGATTACCTAGGCAAGAAAAAACTGGAGTGGGTTGCCATTTCCTTCTCCAGGGGAATCTTCCTGACCCAAGGATCAAACCCAAGTCTCCTGCATTCTTTACCATTGAGTCTCCTGGGAAGCCTTACTTCTATCTATACTTTTTCTAATTTTAAATTTTTTAATTATACTCCCCCCCCACCCCATTCCCCAACAAACACTGAAAATTCCAGAAGAATAGGAAACTTTACTGATTAGTTCACTGTATCTTTAGACTCTATGGCTGGTGCATAGTAGATGTTCAATAAGCACTTGTTAAGTGAATAAATATATTTGTATATCATCTGGTCCTTTGAGATTTGTAGCTTTTAACCCTGGATACCCTAGAGTCTCCTGAGGCACTTTTAAAACATTCCTATACAAGGTCCGTCTAGTCAAGGCTATGGTTTTTCCATTGGTCATGTATGGATGTGAGAGTTGGACTGTGAAGAAGGCTGAGTGCCGAAGAATTGATGCTTTTGAACTGAGGTGTTGGAGAAGACTCTTGAGAGTCCCTTGGACTGCAAGGAGATCCAACCAGTCCATTCTGAAGGAGATCAGCCCTGGGATTTCTTTGGAAGGAATGATGCTAAAGCTGAAACTCCAGTACTTTGGCCACTTCATGTGAAGAGTTGACTCATTGGAAAAGACTCTGATGCTGAGAGGGACTGGGGGCAGGAGGAAAAGAGGACGACAGAGGATGAGATGGCTGGATGGCATCACTGACTTGATGGACGTGAGTCTGAGTGAACTCCGGGAGTTGGTGATGGACAGGGAGGCCTGGCATGCTGTGATTCATGGCGTCGCAAAGAGTCGGACACGACTGAGCGACTGAGTTGAACTGAATACCTGGACCCCATCCCAGACCATTTAAGTCAGCATTTCCGAGGATAAGGTCTAGCTGTTGTTGTTCAGAAGTTCAGTTGTGCCCAACTCTTTGTGACCCCATGGACTGCAGCACACCAGGCTTGCCTGTCCTTTACCATATCCCAGAGTTTGCTCAAACTCATGTCCATTGAACTGGTGATGTCCATCCAACCATCTCATCCAACTGTTGTCCCCCTCTCCTCCTGCCTTCAATCTTTCCCATCATCAGGGTTTTTTCTAATAAGTCAGCTCTTCACATCAGGAGGCCACAGTGTTGGAGTTTCAGCTTCAGCATCAGTCCTTCCAATGAGTATTCAGGGTTGATTCCCTTTAGGATTGAATCAGTATGATTAGTATGTATATGTATATGATTGGCTCATATGATTATAGAATCTGGCAAATGCAAAATCTTCTGCGAAGGCTAGAAGGCAAGAGACCCAGGAGAGTACACTGTGCAAATGAAATCCTGAAGACTGTCTGCTCCCTAGAATCAGCATTTTTTAAAAGTCTCAGGTGATTCTAATCTGAGCAAGGATTGGGAGCTACTGCTCTAGATGCATCAATGTGTTTGTAAGGAATCTCTAAGCTTAAGTGGGGCCGTGTTTCAGATATAGCACTGGACACAATGGCCATATCTTGAGATTCTGTGGCCATGGTTCAATACACAGAGTGGGTCAAGAGGGAAGAGATTCTACCAAGACCTACTCTTTGGGACATGTGATGAGGGAGTAATTTATTTACAAGAAAGACTGAAAAACAGCCCTTCTAATAGCACTGCAGATGCTGAGGGTCCATGGGAAAGCTGCAAAGTTACTTACCTGTCAAAAGAAAAGAGTATGGTAAAAACAAGGTGGTGAACTGGAGTTGGGTGTTAAAAATCAGACAGATGGGCATCAATGAAGTCTCTCTACAGGATTTGGGGACCCAGACAGTGGATGAAGTTTAAGATAGAACTACTGTCCTTGGGTGGTTAGAAAGGGACTTACTAGTAGTCTTCTAGGGCAACTGGAGATTGGTCAGGTGGTGGAATAGGAACCCACGGTGGAGGTGAAAACAGAGACCTCTATACCAGAATAAGGGGCTGCCAGTGAGCTGAAACTCAGAAATAAAGCTGGAAGTATATAATTATGCTGTTGGGTAGCTCAGCTGGTAAATAATCCACTTGCAATGTGAGAGACCTGGGTGCAATCCATGGGTTGCGAAGATCCCCTGGGGAAGGGAAAGGCTACCCACTCCAGTACTCTGACCTGGAGAATTCCATGAACTGTGTAGTCCATGGGGTCGCAAAGGGTCAGACATGACTGAGCAACTTTCACATTAGGAAAGTAAAGTGAAAGTGAAAGTGAAGTCACTCAGTCGTATCTGATTCTTTGTGACCCCATGGACTGTAGCCCACCAGGCTCCTCAGTCCATGGGATTTTCCAGGCAAGAGTACTGGAGTGGGTTGCCATTTAAACCTGAGTATTAATGTAAAAGGATACTCAATACTAAAACCATCAGATAGTTAGAAGAAGGAGATGTAAGCTACTTAAACAATTCTTGCTGTGTCTGTTCTGTTCATCCATGTGTAGCAGAGTACCTGGCAGATAAAAAGTTCTCATTGAATGAGGAAGGAAGAAGCTGGAAGAGGCTTGAATCTGCCTGCAGCTGAGGGTCATTAGTAGATTTCTTTTTTAAAAAATAGCTTTATTGATATGTAATTCACTATACCATAGAATTCATCTATTTAAAGTATAGGATCCAATGGATATGCTTCAATTACATTATTAATTTTTTAATTGTAAGATATAGATTACATAAGATGTGTCATTTTAACCATTTTCATGGATACAATTCAGTGGCACTAATTATGCTCACAATGTAGAATCATCATGTACATTTCCAAAACGTCGTCATCAACCCAAATGGAAGCTCTGTAACGTTAAGCAATCACCCACAGCCCCCCCAGGAACCTCTAATCTATGTCTGTCTCTATGAATGTGCCTATTTTAGATATTTTATGTAAGTGAAATCACACACTATTTGTCCTTTTGTGTCTGGCTTATTTTGCTTAGAATACATAGTTGTGCGTTGTCAGGAAGGCTGGAGGTACGGTAGGACTTTGGAGTTGACAAGTCCATTTTTTCATACTGGCCGTAGTTTTGATCTTATTGCTGAATCTGCTAAGATCTTGTTTTGTTCTGCTAATGCTCTGAGGGTTAGCATCAGTCCCTTCCAACCTCCGCTACCCACCACCCCAATCACCTTGGACTGGATTTTCTCCTCAGAGTTCCTTTTCAAGCCAGTAATAGAGCAAGTATTAAGAAGCTGCTGCAGCCTCCCAATTAATACACATCTCCATAATAATTGGTTGAAGGAATCCTTTGAAGTCCTGGAATAGAGTGTTGAAATCGTTCTCTTTCTGAAGGAAGGGATAGGGCTTCCTCTGCATTATCAACCCAGAGGGAGAGTTACTCTCAGCTCATCACAGCCTGCTTCTTCTGGAAGGTTCTATCACAAGGACTCCTTCCCTTGAGTCTACCTCCCAACCTTGTGCCTGCTGCTTTCTCCTGCCCCTTCGGCTCTTTCTGTCTCTTAGGGTAGCAGCCAAATTCCCTTAGGTCTGCTGAGGGCCCAGCTGAGCCACTGGTATTCATCCTGGGTCTTTTGATGCAGAGTTGTTCTCACACCAGTTGCTGAGGCCTTACGGGCAGGAGGGGCCATCATGGATAGTTGTCAATTACAGCAGAAGGTCACAGTCCTTTGTGGCAGAAAGGTGTTCCCATTTAGTCAGGTCAGGTACACTGGGACATATTCAATGTGATACAGACTAGGAGTCCAGGGTCATCCTTTCTAGAATCTCTACACAGGGAAAGCCAAGGACTTGGGCTGGAGAAGAAGATGAGAAAGTGAGAGGGAGTCTGAAAGATGGGGATTATTTGGGGAGAGAAAGGAGAACAAGGTAAGAAAAATGAGAATTGATAGATGGCTTTGTTGGAATCTAGGTAACACTTCCTAATCTTACTGCCCAAGTCACATTTATGACTGAGACATTTAACTGGGCATTCTGTACAGGCTTTTTGTGGGGTAAGAGCTTCGATAATCTAGAGACGTTTTTTAAGAAATTAAATAATATGTGCAGCATACTCACAGAATAAAACCTGGTCATATTCTCTTTCTTTTAGAGAGCTGTAGGGTTGAACACCCCACTGTCGGACACAGGAAACCTGATTGCAATTTTCACCCAGGTCTACGGGTTCAGGCATGCATCTTGAATGATACCTGATCAAATTAACTGTAAACATACCTCAAGCAGGATGTCATGTTTAATGTGGTTCTAACTCCAGTTCCCTTTACAGGAGGAAATTTTTCAAAATCTTTAGCCAAGCAAATCCTGTTTTGGTTTGAATTTTTTTTCGTCTTCTTTTGTGCTGGATCTTTGATTATATTCCCTGCTATTATAGACAGTCCACCTAATTTTGAGTGGTTGTTCCCTTTTATACTAATTGTAAAAAATTCTCAGTCTCTCTGGCAGCAACTTCTTAGTTTTCTCTGCAAGTACAGAATCTGCATTCACTGTATTTCTGTAGGTCTATCTACCGCTGTTTATAATAGCCACTGTGTTGATCCATGCAATACAGAACCATTTCCGTAATCATTCTATGAGTTTTCTATGAAATTACCTAAAACCCCAAGAATAGTATCTTTTTACAGACCCCAGGTGAACGCTGTGCTTTGTGTGCTCTGTGAGCTAATGTGAGGAGCACCGGGGAGAGATGATGGTCTCTGACTTATTTTGGGGCAGGGAAGTTGGTTAGAAGTGAATCTCTGCTCAGTTTAGCTGTAGCTAGACAAGTTTTCCCTGACGTCTAGAACTCACTGACTCTATATTATGTTTCCTGTTAGTTTGCTGTTATTCAGTTGCGAAGTCCAACTCTTAGTCGCGAAGTCGATGGGCTGTAGCACGCCAGGTTTCCTGATCCTTTACCATCTCCTGGAGTTTGATCAAATTCATGTCCATTAAGTTGGTGATACTATATTCTGCTGGCCCCTTCACCTTTTGCCTTTAATCTTTTCCAGCGTCAGGGTCTTTTCCAATGAGTCAACTCTTTGAATCATGTGGCCAAAATATTGGAGCTTTAGCTTCAGCATCAGTCCTTCCAGTGAATATTCAAGGTTGATCTCCTTTAGGATTGACTGGTTTGATCTCCTTCACAGTCCGAGGGACTCTCAAGAGTCTTCTCTCATTAGTTACTTCATCTCTAAGTGGTTTTTCCTGAACAGTTTCACGGTCACACTCATGTGAACGTTTATATTCAGCAAAAATATAGAATTAAATGACATTAGTTGCTTATTTCTCTTTAGAGACTTTATTTGTAATCCTATCAACTGGGCATCAGAACAGGCAATCCAAAATGTTCCAGAAGAGATATTGAGGCTCTTCTAAGTTTGAGAGGGAGTGGGGGAATCTGTGGAAACTTCCAATGGTAGAATGCTGTTCAAGGAGAGAAATGGGCATTTTATGCACTGTGGTGCATCTTCTCATCTGAAATTAGACAGCCTGGCATAGAGTAAGACTCTTCTTGGGGCTTTTTGGAGTGATTTTGGTGAAGACAATCTATGTATTAGTTGGGATAAGTAGGGCTGGCTGTTGTAAAGGATAAGCCCCCATATCTCAGTAGTTTAACCATGGAAGTTCATTCCTCATTCACACTATATGTCGGTGAAGCTGCTTCTAGTCTAGGTGATCATGAAGGAACTAAGGCTCCTTCCCTCTTATGGAAGGAGAACTTCAAAATCCTCCTCATGCAACTAGAAAAAGGAAATGGAAACAGTGGGTTACAGGAGAAGAGGTCTATGGGTCAGACCTGTAAGTGGAAAACATCTTCTCTGTCCACATTTCAGTGCTGGGAATTCAGTCATATGGTAGTACCTCTCTCTAAGGAGCTGGGGAAAATCTGCCTAGGAGGAAACGGAAACAAGATTTGTGCGTATAGAACAGTCTGGGCTGCCGGCTGGGACAGGCTTTCCCACCCCATTTATAATTTACACATACAAAGGAAATCAATGAATTGCCATCACTAACCCCGGTCGTCTGTTTTGTCATTGTTGTTGCCTTTTTGTTTTTGTTTTCCTTCACATTTCACTTCAAGTGGTGACCCTCCTTCCCTCCAGCCCAGAGTTACCTGGCTGGATGAATGACGAACTGTTCTTGGATCTCTCACTCAGAATTCTGCATGCTGGCACGTGCCACGCATTGGCTGGCCATGGAGGGTAATGAAAGCCAGTCCTTCCCAGCTGGTCAGCGCGTCTTTCTCTGCAGCTGCTCCACACTCTCACAAGCACATCCGGATGGCTTATACCTGAGAAGCAGGAGGCAGCCCTGGACACGTGCACGTGGAGCCTGACTCTGGATGTGGGCTTTGCTGCCCTCACTTCATATGAGGAGGAAGGTGGCTCCGTTATAGAGGCCAGCTCTCCTAGACCTAGGACTGGTCCAGGTGCATCTGGGCACTCCAGAAAACATGAAACGTGGCAGAAAGTTTTCTTCATGAATCCTGAGAAGCAGTCTGCATAATGACTGCAGAACTATAAGTTTCTTCCTTCTTTCCTTCCTTCCTTCAGCAAATCCTTATTATGCCTAACTATTATAGACATCTGGAGAAGGCAATGGCACCCCACTCCAGTACTCTTGCCTGGAAAATCCCATGGATGGAGGAGCCTGGTAGGCTGCAGTCCATGGGGTCGCTAAGAGTCGGACACGACAGAGCGACTTCACTTTCACGCATTGGAGAAGGAAATGGCAACCCACTCCAGTGTTCTTGCCTGGAAAATCCCAGGGACGGGGGAGCCTGGTGGGTTGCCGTCTATGGGGTCGCACAGAGTCGGACACGACTGAAGCGACTTAGCAGCAGCAGCATTATAGACATCAAGGTTATAGAAACCAAGGAGGCCCAAACTCTTGCCATCTTCTAGTGGGAAAAAGAGAAGCTGAGCAAATACACAGAAAAGAAAAATAAGAAACCACATATAAAACAATTTCAGCAAGTGAGAAGTCTTTTCTGGCTTGATGGAGAAGTCACATTCTTCCCACAGATGGAGGACTTACACTCTTGTGGGTCTGAATCACAGGTCTCTCAGATGATAGGGCCCTCTCAGCACCTCAGAACATCTAGGCACTCTGACAAACCCGCATTCACTTCCCGCTCTCCTACTCCTGGCAGGAAGCATCTACCTTCCAAGGCCCAAGTCAGCTCACTCCTCGTCCTTCCTGAACCGCTGAGCAAGAAGTCAGGCTATCAGAAAGAGCTGAGGCAGAACTGGCATCCTTTGTGTCCCATCAGGCCTTACCTGGTACCCAGACTTGGTGCCCCTCTCTTCCCAATGTTGAATCCACTTGACTGCCAGGTCTGCAGCCTCGGCTCTGCCCAGGTTCCAGGAGTGATTCTGACTTCAGGCTGGGGGAATTCAAGCTGCTGTCACCCAACAATATCAATTTGCTCTTGTCACCCTGGCTACTTGCTTCTTTTCCCACATCTTGTGACTCATTCCGACAAGTGGATAATCTGACATATACCTCTGTCCCCAAGTCACTGCCTTGGTTATTTTCTTGGTTCTCAGGCCTTCAGAGGCTGAGGACATTCATTCCTTGCTTGAGTGTCCTGCTGTGGTGGCCTCCAGCCCCCTCGGGGTCTGCATCTTGCCTTTTGCCCTTGTACCTGCAAACAGACATCCCTGGAGATGGCTTCCTGCCTCTTGGGACTCCTGAGTGCTGTCCTTATTTGATTTATTTCTCAGGTGCATCGCTGTGCCCATCCACCCAGGAGGTGGCCCCCAATACTTTCCAAGCAAGCCCCACAGCTAACTTCCTATTCCCACTGTCATGTGGCCTGTTACCACATCTGTCAAATTGTGCATTCCGTGTCCCCTGCACTGGGCTGGTCATTCTGCTCTCACATCAGTGTTTGCCCCACCTGAGTAGATGAACCTAATTCCAGATCGCAACACTCCTGCTGTCTTCCCTGTCCTAATGCAGTTAATCAGTCCCTGCCCAGCTGTGTCCTCAGATATGACTCTGCCTCTCCCTTGGGACTCACCATCCTTCTTCTATCTTTTAAGTTCCCACAGAGGTCTCAGTTGGGTAATCAAGAGGTACTCAGGGCATCAGATATCCAAGGTACAGAGAGAGGGGCTGACAGAGTTCCTTTAGTTCTAGTTGAAAAAAAAAAGTCAACAGAAGGCTAGGGCAGCTGTAAGCGAGACATGGCAGCCTTGCTAAGTAGGGATCTCAAATCCCTGTGGTGTGAAGACAGATGTCCCATAAACCCGCATGCAGCCTAATTTATATTGGATGGTTAGTTCTTCCATGAGAAGGTTATCTTGCCTAGGCTGGAAGCAAGGGTGTCCAGTGGGAGCCCTCCTCTCTAAAGCTTGCCCCGTGCCAAGAAAGGAGCACCAAACTTTCCCTCCAAGGGATACTATTGCAATCTGGTATTTGCAGGATCTGTCCTAATGGCCCTAGCCAGATAGCCCCTTGTTCCTTCTTTATCTGATATGCGTCTGACCCCAGGCTTTGCCCTTCTGCTTTCCTGTTATCTCCAGCCAAGACTCCAGGTTTGGTGCTTCAGTTTGCCTGCTTCTCTTGCTTCCAGCTGCTGCTTCCTCCTCCCCACATCCCTGACTCATGATATTCATTCATTTATTCACTCAAGATTCCTCCTCTCCAGGAGCTTGTAGTCTAGAGAGAAGAAAATGATACAACTGGTTACTGGGTACGATTGTGATAAACATTACATGAGGAAATTTGAAGCTGTTATGGAGAGATGATCAACTTTATCTGGTGGAGCAAGAATGCTTTGAGGAGGAAGGGATTTAGGAAGCAAGGTGAAGGGATTCTGGGTGCTGGTGTGGGAGACAGGAGGGCACGACAGTGGTTTAGGCTCAGTGGAGCAGCATGGGCAGTTGTCCTGGGGCAGGTCAGTCCTTATCCACATCTTTCCTCCAGACTCGGCATTACTTACACTCTCTGCCCAGTAGCTGACCACTCAGATTCTTTGGCCCAGGAGCCTTCCTTTTTGCCCTCTGTTGCAGAAGCTCCGTGGGTACACTCTGGTTTTCCCAAGGTGCATCATGGTCTTGACTTTGGCTCTTAGGGGTTGAAGAGAAGGTTTATGGCTTCAAGAAGTTCACCTAAGACTCTGACTTTCTTTACACCCCCTCAGTCTGACTGCAGTAGTCATGTACAGATGTGAGATTTGGACCATAAAGAAGACTGAGCACCGAAGAAATGATGCTTTCAAATTGTGGTGATGGAGAAGACTCTTGAGAGTCCCTTGGACAGCAAGGAGATCGAACTGGTCAATCCTAAAGAAAATCAACCCTAAATATCCATTGGAAGGACTGATGCTAAAGCTGAAGCTTCAGTACTTTGGCCACCTGATGCAAAGAACTGACTCATTGGAAAAGACCCTGATGCTGGAAAAGATTGAAGGCAGGAGGAGAAGGGGAGAACAGAGGATGAGATGGTAGGATGGCATCACCAACTCAATGGACATGAGTTTGAGCAAGCTTCAGGAGATGGTGAAGGACAGGGAAGCCCGGTGTTCTGCAGTCCATGGGGTCCCAAAGAGTCGGACAAGACTTAGCGACTGAATAACAATAACCTGATTGCAGGGGCTCCCTCTTCTCTCTGCATCCAGTGCATCACCCGGCTCACAGCAAACACTCCAGGAATGCTGGCTGATTTGATTAGCTTTGATCTGGGTCCATGTAAATAGGTACAGGAGGAGAAACAGAAGCGAGAATCAAAGTATGATGACTATAAGGGGAGCAGTGATGTAATTTTAACCTGAAAATTATCTGTGAATAGACTGCACAGTGTATTCAAACTTCAGTCTTTCATAATCTAATTGCATGCAAATACCTCATGTGGTCTTCCTTACAAGCTTGTGTACCTGGATAGAGCATTTTGGAGAATCCAAGAGGAGCTCCTTGGGGTAAGAAAAAATTAAAAACAGGGATTTGGAATCTTTGAATTGAAAGGCAGCAGCAGCCATTTAATATGAGGCAGTGCCACCACCAACCCCCTCCCCCGCCAAGACGGTGGAGTCGCCTTCTTCAAACATCCCCTAATCCTTTCACTCGAATTACACACACTGTTTGACTCCGTTTTTGGAAATCTCTAATTGGTAGAAATGCCTCATCATGGGGCAAAGTCGCATTTCTCTTGTTGGTCTGAGTCCGGCCTTTCAACCCCACCCCTGGAATAAATCTGATTTTTTTTCCATATGATTTCCATCCAAATGTTTGTATTTCCCACTGTGTTGGGGAGCCCTGTCCTGCCAACTCAGCTCTGTTCAGGGGCTGGACTGCAGGAAGGAGCTCAGAGGGTCCCTGAATTACAGGTCCCAACTCCTGCACTGCCCTTGCAGCCCCATCACTAGGTCATGTCTGCTCATGATGAGGTCCAGCTCCTGTGCCTAAAGCCATGCTTATTCTCTCGTGCCTAGATGCCTGCTTCAGCTCCCTGCCTGGGACTCCCCACCTTGGATTGGATCTTCCATCACAAAGCCTTCCTAGAACTGGAGTCAAACCCCATCCCTGTGGCTGAGTCCCAGTGTTTGATGCCAAGTTTTTCTCCTTTGTCCCTTACCTGCTGCCAGACTCCACTGATCCTTTCTGGCTCAGCTGTTGACATCAACTTCCTACTTGACCTCTGATTCCCTATTTCTAGCCCATACATAGAATGCATTTGAGTATATCAGTGTTATAAAAACTAGCCACGACTTCGAAACAGCTGAGGGAAACTTTATGCATGTATGTGTTAGTTGCTCAGTCATGTCTGACTATTTGCGACCCTATGGACTGTAGCCCTCTAGGCTCCTCTGTCCATGGGATTCTCCAGGCAAGAATACTGGAGTGGGTAGCCATTCCCTTCTCCAGGGGATCTTCCTGACCCAGACATTGAAGCATTGCAGGCGGACTCTTTACTGTCTGAGCCACCAGGGAAGCCACAACTTAGAAACAGCTGAGGGAAACTTTACAGAGTACCAGTTCCTATGACAAGGACTAGGATGAGGAGAATCAGGCCCTTAGGGTAATAGGGCATCACTCTTGGGGCCCACCTCTCACTTGTATGACCCCAAGAATGATATTTCCTTACATTTTGTGCCACAGGAGTCTGGCTTGCTTCATCCTATTCCCAATTCTGCCAGATTGGGACTGCAAGGCCAACACCCAGAGATTCTAATGAATTTGGTTCAGGAAGATGCCCAAATACCAGTATTATTAAAAATATGGTATGGGGGTTTATATGTGCAACCAAAGTTGAGAATCACTGGACCAAATGACCTCCCTGGAGTCTCTTCCCCAGAAGTACCAGCACCATGGGGATCTAAACTGCCCTTCCCAACCCATGTTTCACCTTGGGACTTTACTAATCACTTGTGATGCTCCACTGTTTCCTGGTGGGTCTCTCTCACTTGCAGATCCCAACCAGGCTCAGTCTAACCCATCCTCCTACTACCAGGGCTTTGCTCTGACCAATCTTCTCTTCTCCAGACAAAGCCTTCTTTGGATAACCAAGGTTCCAAATTAACACCCTGTTAGCTCTCCTTTGGACATGCACCAGCTGTCTATGCGTCTTCTCCACAATGTGATCTGGAGACTGTGTGATCCTGTTGTGCTCTGGTATGTTCTTTTTCATTCATTCAATAAGTATGCACTGAGGACCTGCTTTGCACCCTGCCCTGTGCTATTTGATGAGGAGGACAAAGATATATAGGATATAGTTCATGCCTAGTGTAGTTTAGGGTAGATCTGGCTTTCCCAAAGCCTGCTCTGGTTGTTAATAGATGTCACACAAAAAACTATGGTTTTTCCAGTAGTCGTGTACAGATGTGAAAGCTGAACCATAAAGATGGCTGAGCACTGAAGAAATGATGCTTTTGAATTGTGGTCTTGAAGAAGACTCTTGAAAGTCCCTTGTACTGCAAGGAAATCAAGCCAGTCAATCTTAAAGGAAATCAATCCTGAATATTCATCGGAAGGACTGATGCTGAAGCTGAAGCTTCAGTACTTTGACCACCTGATGCAGAGACTCATTGGAAAAGACCCTGATGCTGGGAAAGATTGAGAGCAGGAGGAGAAAGGGGAGACAGAGGATGAGATGGTTGGATGGCATCACCATCTCAGTCGACATGAGTTTCAGCAAACTCCGGGAGATAGTGAAGGACAGGGAAGCCTGGTGTGCTGCAGTCCATGGAGTGGCAAAGAATCAGACATGACTTAGAGGCTGAACAACAACACAAAAGACAAAACAAAAACCAAATAGCTATTTCCTGGCAAAATAATGTAGGAAGACCTTTGTTACAGCACTTGTCACCACCTTTAAGATGCTAATAAACTCTGTGCATCTCCTAAAGGGGAACCCAGAAAAAGTGATTCTCAAAATATATAACCATCGAACTCCCATGGACTTTGGAAAATGCTGTCATAGATCATAAAATGTTATATCCGGAATCAAGATTAAATCTAGAGAGAAGAACTCTATTAATGGGACTCAAGATTGCATTAGCTTTTCAAGCATCTACACAGTTCTGTGGACTCATCATGAGCTTCAGGCTGTCTAAATTGCTTGGGTCTCTTTCCACATAGCCATCCTTAAGCAGGTCTTTTTCTTTGAAAATCTGAGCTGTAGATATTTTTGGAACCTGAGCATAGTGCCTATCAAGTTTAACTTCATTGGTTTTGGTCCATAATATCTGTTGAGATCTTTTGATCTGAATTCTACCCTCCCACACATGAGTGAGGTTTCCCAGCTATCTGTTGCCTGCGTCTTAAGTACGTCAGTCTTTCTCCAAGGAAGGTCTTCATCTGAGCCTCTGAAGAACGTGCTGAATGAGTCAGATCCCTCTATCAAACCACTGGAGACTTTCCTTGGCATTGATCTTTTAATCAATACTATTTAGATTTAGTCATTTAACAAATCTACCCAGGGAAGCCATCGCTGAGTCCATAACTCTCCATCTTGGTCAAAGGATAACAGGGGAGGTTTTGAGAAACACTTCATGGAAATCCACATTCCCCTGGTTTACCAGTAAAGTGATCTTGTTGTTTAGTCTCTAAGTTGTGTCCAACTCTTTGTGACCCCACGGACTGTAGCCTGCCAGGCTCCTCTATCCATGGGTTTTCCCCCGTAAGAATCCTGGAGTTGGTTGCCATTTCCTTCTACAGGGGATCTTGCCAACTCAGGGATCAAACCCATGTCACATGCATTGGCAGGCAGATTCTTTTACCACTGAGATGCCACGGAAGCCCACAATGATGCTTATAAAGAGAACAAAATGAAGCCAGTTTGTTATGACTCATTCAAAGAGGATAGTATTTTTTATTTCTGTGGTTCCAAAAGCAACCTAGGCTTATTATAGAAAATATGAAAAATAGAGAGAAAAAAAAATCTAGTATTAAGAAGAAAATTAAAACCAACCAAGCTCTAACCACCCAGGGATAATCTCAATTAACTGTTGCTATGTCTCTTTCCAGTATTTTATTATGCACATAAATTGAGTTTTTCAAAAAATATTTATTGAGTACCTTCTATACTCCAAGCATTGGTTTTAGGTATACTAATGAACAAAACAGGATCCCCCCACCCCACACACAAAAAAATCCCTGCCCACATGAAGCTTACATTCTAGTAGAAGTTTATTAATGGATGAATAGTATTTTAAATACAATCTTTAGTAAAGACACTTTCAAAAGCATCCTGCTTGTTTGTCCCAACTTGACATCCTATCAGAACAACCATCCCTGGAATGACTTTGTGTTAATGGCCCCAGGCCAGCATCTGAAGCTGCTTGTTTGCCTTACTAACTGTTCCCAATCTTCTCTTTAATCCTGCAATCTAGAAGTTTGTGAGGGGTTAGTTATGAAACTCAGCAGCTTATGGTTTCCAGCATGCAGCTTTTCCCTCTCTTTGAAAATTGGGACAAATGTGCTTATTGCCAGTCACTTGGCACCTCTTCCTTTAGACTATTTCTCCAAGATTACAGCTTGTAGTTTCCCTAGCCCCTTCTGTCTGGGAGGCAATTTTTCTAGGCTTGAAGACTTGAACTCTTTTACTGTCTCCTCGCCCATTGTAGGTTTCAGGCTGTTTCTACTTGAGCTCAT
The DNA here is from genome assembly GCF_023091745.1 of Budorcas taxicolor. Classification (NCBI taxonomy): domain Eukaryota; kingdom Metazoa; phylum Chordata; class Mammalia; order Artiodactyla; family Bovidae; genus Budorcas; species Budorcas taxicolor. The sequence continues at coordinate 25,570,533 of NC_068924.1, forward strand.
CCTACCCTTCCCAGACCTAGATTAGTCTCTGTGGAAGAGAAGGTGGAAGCAAAAGGAACTGAGAGGTTCTGCTCTCTCTCTGCTGTCAATTGACATGATGTCACTTGCTCCTCTTCTCCTTTTCTTCCTATACCCAAGGAAAAGCTTTTAATTTTCTTTAGTCTCAAATGACTCTCTTTCCAGAAAAATTCCTGATCATGTGCTTGTTGGGCTGAGTGATTTGTGTTTTCCTTTTGAATTTGCCCACTCCGTCATTTTATAAATAAGGAAACTGAAACTTATGTTTATAAATCTGATGGCAAACTGCAATGATAATATCCATTTGAGTCAACCTTGCAGTAGCTGAGGAAAAAAAAAAAAGTTTTGCAAAAAACCAGATCACTAGGGGAGAAAAGGGACCACCGGAGAAATTTAACTGAGAACCCCTATCATGGGGAAAGGGCAGTGGATTTCACTGAAGGAGCCCCAGACCGTAGCAAGTTTTCCTTGGTTGTAGATATCCCATGGGGCCCATTCTGGTCCATTCTGCTTGGGGGAATGGCAAAGCCCAACCCCTTTGCCTTCAGCTTTGGGGTCCCACCCCGGAGGCCAAATAGCTGGTTCTTCCCCACATGTGGGCTCCCCAGCCTTACTCTCTGCATTAGCCGAAGCCCTTCCTCAGGGGAGCCGCTGACAGCTCCCTTGGATTGGCTATTGACAATCATGCTGGGGCTTCTAAGCAGCTCCTTGTTAACCCTGAAAGATGACTATTTTCATTTTTTTTCTTTATTGGAGTCTCTGTCACCACCTACAGATGGAAGCAAATGATTTAAGAGGTGAGTGAGTAGGAATTCTGTGACCTCTGAACAGGGAACCCTAGAATGAGTGGACACAGCTGAACTGCGGCCTGACTTGCCTGTCTGTATGCCCTGGCTCTATCCCCAGTTCATTGTGTTAGATAAGAGGTTTTCTGTTACCCTCCGAAGGGCTGAAATTACCAGGCAAGCTCAGGAGACATCTACAACACCATTCTCTGTAAACATCCTTTACAAGTGCTGTGTTAGTACCAGACCTGGGCAGATGCCATCTTGGCATTGACAGTGCCATCGTTTAGGGCAAAGGGTGGGAGGGGTAGGAACGCAAAACATAAAAGTCGAGTTAATTTAGTCTAGTTAAATGTATCAATAAATAAAGTGGCTTTGCTTGTGCATTTTCTAAACCAAGACCAGGAAACATAAAATTCTCTGTGATAAATAATAAGAAAAAAATGTTGGTTTAGTTTTATAGCCAGAAGAGTCAGAAGAAAGCCAAGAAAAGGAGAAAAGATGGGGGTAGGGAGGAAAGGGAAGGAGACTGGAGACTGAGTGGGACAGGAAGACGGATGCTACCCTGTTAATCTTCTGTCTTGGAGATTATATCCATCAGCTGTTAACATTTGAAAGGTTTTCCCCCCAAACTCTAAATTCTTTAGGAGCAGAAACAGGGAGCATCAGTTCAGGCTCTACTTTGTGGAAAGAACAATACGGTTTATCTCCAGGTAACAGCTCTACCTAGTACACAGATAGAACTCGGATTCCATCCTATGCCTGATACCCACAGACCTCTGGTCCCCATGCTCCCTAAATTGTATTCTGCTGGATTAGCCCTGGCCACAAGTCCCCTTCTGCATCCCCAGCCAGTGGAATTTGGACCCATCCCTTCCTTACAGCAGAGTTGATAGGACAACTGCAGAACTGTAGTCAGCTTCTAACTGTTCACTCCAAAGTATACAGATGCCTGAATTTCTTCCACTTTAGCTATTTCTGCTCGTGTTTGCTAGTGCACATATTCATGCAAATGCAGGAATTTCAGGAGGTGCAATTGTCTTCCAACCTAAACTTGTTCCATGAATGCCTTCTGCAACAAAATGCTTCTGCAAAGTGTCTATGAATGTCTTCCCCAGCTGTTGAAGAAGGGATTTTATCGTCTTCTGCGGGTTTAGACAGGAAAAGAGTTAACTTTGGGGTGAAGAGCTTGTCTGAAAGACTCCCCCTTTTATCAGTAACAGTTTCCATCCCCAGGAAGGTTGGATCTGTGTCCAATCACTGAATGGACCTCAGACACAGCTCCTGTGGCTGAAGGTTGTTTGTTTTAATTAACTATCTCCTCCCCACTTTCCCCAGATTCCTGACCTTGTTTGCCACCCTTCATCGTTGGTTCTATCAGGCATTCCCTCCTTCCCATCCTGATGGCATCCACCTTTGATACAAACCCAGGCCTCGAGACCTCAGTTTCTTTTCCACTGGGAGCCTCAAGTCTCCATCCAGCTTTCATTAATACTCTGAGGCTAAGGTCGTCCCGGTGCTCCAGGTTCCAGGACTTTAGCCAACACCCCCTGGCCCCAACCACATTAATCAAGCAGTTGGCTCTTGCAAGATCTCTTCACTTCCTTCCTCGCACTTAATTCCAGACTGCAGCGGGCCCAGTATCGCCATGAACTGCAAGTACCAGGGACTGGGTTAACGTCATGGACAAACCCCTCCTCTTTCTTTCTGCCTCCCACCCTCCTTTGTCAAAGCCAACTGCTGAACATTTACCAACGTCGTTCACAGCTGTGCTTCCTTTGAGCAGCTGAGGATGAAACTTTCTCTACAGAGTAGAGATAGGTGCGCATGCAATCATATTGCTCTTAATCTCCATGAGGTTGTCAGGGGCAGGAAGCAGAGAGAAAACAGATGTATTTAGCAACACTTAGAGGGGTTCTAGGGGCAATGAGATCTGGAGGATCCTGAGGTTTGACTAAATAATCTGATTCCTTCCGGAGATGCTTCTCCAACATTCACATGCAGATAAATCACCTGGAGATTTATTAACATGCAGATTCTGATTGACAAGGTCTATGGGAAGAAGCTTTGATGTGATGACAATATCAGTGGTCCCACCAGCCTGTGGACGAGGCGTTCAATGATAAGGGGCTACCCGACTCAGTTTTCAACTTGCTGCCATTGCTGGTTCCTCTTACCTGCCCGAAATTCACGATTTGTAAAATGAGAGTATAGATCTGCCTGATCTCTCAGGCCTATGAATATGAAATGTTTGATATAATGTGTTATAGTTTGGTCAGCTCACATGTCACTTCTCTAAAATCTTTTCAAATTCTCCAGTGGAAGTTCTCACTCTGAGCTCCCTTCATGCTTCAGTTCAATTCAGTTTAGAATAGTTCAATTCAATATAACTCAGAAGCCTTCACTGAACATGTCAGGTTGTAAGTTTCTTTCTTTGAGCCTGAAGAGAGGATGATGCCATTTACAGAAGTGGAAGATTTGGTTATACAAATGGAAGAGGAGACTTGGGGAGAAGATAACCAAGTTTCTTTTTTTCCCCACACATATTTATGTTATTTCAGTCCATAAATTTTCTTGATAACCGATTTATACTTGCCTAATATATGTCATATTCCTGTAATATGTAGAGGTGAAGAGGCAGCTTGGCATGACACCCTCTAGAGCCAGATCACACGTGTTTGGAACTCAGCCTCAGTGTTCCCTAGCTGTGTGATCTTGGACAAGTTACCGAACTTTTCCGTCCCTTAATTTCCTTGTCTTTAAGATGAGAATAATAATAGCACCCACCTCATAGGGTTGTTATGTTGTTAGAGTTGACATTTGTAAAGCACTTAGAATATTACTGATATTGGTATTTTAAAGAAATGTTTGTTCAAAAAATATATATCCTGGAGGTGTTACCCAAGAAAAGGGAGGGTAGGAGATGTGACTTTGGGAACTGTCAGTATATACATGTCATCAGGACTTAGAAGCAAAAGATATTTTCCAGGAAGAATGTCAGTTGCAGAATGAATGGTAAAGAGAGAAAATGGATTCTTTAGGGAGTACCGATATTTAGGGGGTCAGCAGAGGGAGAGGATTCAATAAAGGAGACTTAGGAGTGGTCTCAGAAGTAAAGATAACCCAGGAGAAAGTGAAATCAGAAACTAAGTAGGTAGAGAATTTCAAGAAATGGGCTGCAGTCAACAGTGACAAACGCCATGGCAACATCCAATCAGATAAGGAACAAAGCAGAGCCAGTTGTTCATACGGCTAACAAAGCGTGTTTCAGGCTACGTATAATTCCTCTTTCTGCCTGTCTTCACCCACTAAGCTCTGAGTCCTCAACGTAAAGTTTCGAGTTTATTATTCAGCCTCGTACACCCAGGGGCTTGCACATGCCTGCAGCACAGCAGGGCTCACTCTGTGTTGCTGAAATCTTATTTTCGTAGCTAGACTTTCTAATGACTCTGGTTCCTTAGTAGCCCACGTCACCCTGCTTGTCTACTGAATAATGGGACAATAAACAAAGTGGAGAGAATTTCAATTCTTTCTTCTTGAGGTCTGCAAGAACAGTCTTGCTCAGAACTGGGTATCCTTTTCATTGAGCTTGGACCATTGCAAAAATTGAGATAAGGTCTTAGGAGGTCTGGGGTGGGGAAGCACTGGTGGGGGAAATCTCAGACAAGACCATCTTAATGGCATTCCTGGCATCTCCATGCAGTAATGGCAGCTCTCCCTACTTGCCTCGTGTGCACCAGGGTGTTCTCACAGCTTGTGTGCAAATCTGGACCTGAAAGTCTGTGTGCTTCCAATGGCTTTCTGGTGACTGCCATCTTTGCCCCATAGGAGACCAACTGACCACATATGGGTGGTGCTGACCTTTAAGGCCCCATCCAAACTCAAGATTCTGGCCTGGGGGGCTCCTGAAGGTGATAGTGGAGCAGAGCCCAAGAGCTTCTCTAGGTGGAGTCCGACGATGGCTTAGGGGGATCTGGGCGTGCAGCTGTGTGCTGGGTTTCGGCTTCTGCAGAATTGTAGGATTAATTGAGTCAGGCAGGGAGGGAGGCTGGAGAGCTGAAAGAGGGCGGGTGGGAGTTGTGGGGGAGTGTGTGGGTTGTAGGACTGCAGAGCCCCCTGCTGAGAAATTGTAAGGAATGGGGGTGTGGGCTGGGATGTGTGGGGAGCTCTGACTCACGCAAGTGTTGACAAATAGGCTAGATTCCTTTAACGCCGCTGGACTTTGCTCTTTCAGGATGTACAGCCAGCGTCAGCACACTGCTAATGGGGCTTTGAGAGTCTCCTTTTGATGAGCGCGTCCCAGAAAGCAGGTATTAGCCATTTCTGCTGGGGAGGCAATGAAGGCATTTGCAGCTGAAATCGGCTTTCCTGGATGCCCTAATAAAGCAGAGACTTTCAAAGCCCCATTAGCAGTGTGCTGACTGCAGCTTTACATCTGTGCTAGCCCAGTTCAAGAGCGGAGCGTTGGACACTCACATCCCAAACCCCAAGGAATGAACTACCTTCAGACAGAAGTCAGCTTCTTTTCCATCAGTAGTCTATGAGCTCCTTGGGAGAGAGACTTTGTCTCCCTATCTTGGGGGATGCTTGTTTGGTACCTAGCCCAAAATAGACTCTTAATAAACGCTGACAGAATTGGCAAACGTCTTTGGAAGGTGGGGAGTCTTCTGTTCAAGGGAGTTGGAGCATCACATTATGAACAATTCCTAGCATGGTGTTGGCCCTGGGTAAGCACTCAGTATGTGCTTATGAGAGGAATGAATGCCGGGAGGGCTAAAGGGGAAGGGGAAGGCAGAGATGGGGAGTGATAAGGAAAAGTAGCTTTTCCCTCGGCCTTCCATCTGCCAGTGCATGGCTGCGTGCTCAGTCGCTTCAGTCACATCTGACTCTTTGAGATTCCATGGATTGTAGCTCTCCAGGCTCCTCTGTCCATGGGATTCTCCAGGCAAGAATACTGGAGTGGGTTGCCATGCCCTCCTCCAGGGGATCTTCCCAACCCAGGGATCCAACCTATGTGTCTTAAGATCTCCTGCATTGGCAGGGAGATTCTTTACTGCTAGTGCCACCTGGGAAGCCCCGCACCTGTAAGTAGGAAGACTTTGTTTCTCCCTTAGCCAGAAATAGCTAAGGTTCTCTACTAAGGAGCAGACGCCATGGTCTCCCTGTCTCCCTGGAGTGAAGGCAGTGGACCTTTCTCTTCAAGTCCTAAAGGTGGGGAGTGGCATTTGGACAGGGGGCCCTTGTTGTTGGGCTCTTTACAAACTGTGTATGCCAAGGCATTAACAGAGATGGGGTGATATTCCTTCTGGATGAGATAACTAAGCCTCTCAGAAGCAATGTGCCTTGTCCAGATTAACACAGATGTAAATGATGGTGCCAGAACTGAAATCCAAGTTGGTCTGCCTTCCAAGCTCCCATCTTTCTAACCACCTCCCACTTTCCCTCTGACCACAGATCCCTCCGAGGCCGTCACTCTGAATGTCAACTGTTTCTAAACAGATGACCTTCTCTGCCTGCCTGACTCATGGGCACATGCCCTTAGTTAGGTAGCGGTCTAGAGGGGGATCATCGCAGGTATCCATCAACTTCTCCCCCTTCCATGATCCAAAGCAAATTCCTGGGGGAGGGGGTGACAGATGCACCAGTGCAGCAGGCCTTCTAGTCGTCAGTTTCCAGGGACCAGACAGTATTGCTCCAGGTGGATATGCCCTCCTCACCTCTCATCTCTTCTTTCTGAATGCATGCAGTTCCAGACAAGACTTTCCAAGAAGTTCTGGAGAGGAAAATAAATAATAAACAAATAAATGGACTGAAATAGATAAATACACAAATATCTACCAGCTTGCCCTTGCATGCTCAGTCTTTGTTTGATTCAGAACGTGCCGGGACCCCAAAGGGTCTTGTGTCTGCCGCTGGTGTGTGACTGTGGCTCTGGGCCCCATCATTCTGCCACTTGAATATTTCCAGTCAGGATTTAGTCACTGCACATCTTTGAGAGCCCTCTAATCAGAGAAATTAACTCTCATCAGACACAGGAATTAATCTTTGTTAGTGTTGTTGTCAGACTAACTTTGCCTTCCTTGGTGCCAGAAGAGAGGGATGTCCCAGGAGGGAGCCACTGCCACCACCGCCAAGGGCCTCACTGGGGACATCTGGGGCTTCACCCAGAGGATAGAGACTGGCTCCTCCTCCTGCACACAGCGCACGTAGTTCCCCTGAGGAGTTCTGGCCTGGGGTTGAGCACTGAGCAGTGCTGTGTTGAGTGACTACAATATGCGAGTAGTGTAATGGTGGCAGAAGAGAACTGGGGCTTTGGGAAGGATGTTTCCAAAGTGAAAATAGCAACCAGCTAGGACTCTTAGAAGATGACCCACAATGGAGGGAATTCTTTACCGTTTACCAGTTTGCCAAACTATAGACCCGTCTTTTGAAGCCAGCCTTCAGTGGATGTGTGTGTATATGGTGGGGACAGACCCTCGGTTGCATTTGTGAAACGTTTGGAGCCAGCTTCGGGTTTCTCAGCATCGTACCATCTCCAGGCACAGAGAAGGCACAATGCAAAGAATATCAGGTTGCTACAGCATAAACAAACATGACATTAACACAGTCACCCGCAATATATATTTCCTATCATCTCATTTGCTCATGAAAACTGTATTATGGAGAATCGTCTGTTAGCATCACACTTATTCACACCTCAACACTTGGTTTTGTCAGTGTCAAGCTATCTGCAGACGCCTCGGTAGTCACCAGTTGTCATCAGTGTTCTAGAGCAGATTTCCATTTTAAATGACAACATTCTCCTGCTTAAATGCTTCTTTTCTCAGGCTTAGAAAATTTCAGGGTCTTTGTTTCTGAGGGAGGGGATGCTAAGGAAAGCACTGAGAATCAGAAAAGAGGATATGCATCTTGGTTTGTTACCATGTATTTTGTGACCTGGGTAAAGTGCCTTCTTTTTCTCTGGTCCTCAGCTTCTGCATTCGTAAACTGTGGTGATTTGATGAGATTTGCAGCTACTGAGAAGGCAGAGCAGGGGAATGGCTTTAACTATTTGTGACGGGGAAAGAAGGGGGTCATAACTTTTTTATAATTTGGGGCACAGTGACTGGAACTTATGCCACTTCCAAGGCCACGTATCAGAGCCACAGGAGTATCCCACTTGGATAGGGCTTTCTGTTTCACACTCTCCATTTCTTGGATGATTGCTTTCTCTGCTACTGGGATTAAAAAAAAAGAAAAGAAAAAAATTCTTCAAGACAAGTCACTTTCTCATTGGCCTGTGACATGCTACATGAGCCATCTACATTACGGATGCAACCATGGATGCCACCAATGTTGATTCATACCTTAGTGACCTCAAGGATCACTGACAGCCAGGCCACCTGGCAGTCTGCCTGGAATTCACCAGGGCCTGTCAGAAGCCCCAGCTGTGCCTCCAGTTTTGCGACCACAGGCTGGGTGGCCACCCTTGAGTTTCAAGCCTACCTACCATTGTCAGTCTGAGGAACAATCACATCCTCAAATCAAAAGTCAGGAATTCTAAGAGGAGCATTGCTGCTCATGGAACTGAGCGGCAACTTGCAGAAGTACAATGAGATAACAAAGTCTCTTTCAGACATCTTTTCATAATTCAAAGCCCCAGGTAGCCGATAAACAATGCACTGCCCGCCTGCCGGAGTTCTTGCTATCTTGTTGACTGAAGCATTCATTGTGAGGCTTCCCAGGCATCTTATTATGGAGGAAAGGAGGACTCTGACCACTTCTGCACAGGGTAGATTAATCTGCGGATGGCACGACATCTTTACTTCGTGGTCTTTGTCTCATCGGGTGTCATGAGGGAGGGTGAGCAGCTTTCTCTGGTTTTGAACACTTGCTTTTTAATCTTTTTTGCTGCCTTTGATTTTTACTTTCAGCTCCAGGGAAGACAGGTTGTCATGGATAGAGCCTCGTGCCCAGTGTAGCACGCTGTGTGCTGGAGGAGCATCCCTCTGAACACTCACCAGTGGGTTCAGTGCCAAGGTTACTGAATCTCCTTTTCTTGGCCTTCATGCTCAAATGATCTCATCAGATCAAACAAGGAGCACAGCTATAGACCCACCCAAAACAACCACCTCTGCCACCAGTGCAATCCTGAAACTCCTCCCACACGTCGAGTTTCCGGCAATGGAAGAAGGATCAAAGGCAGAGTGATAACAGACTGTTGTCATTTTCTGAGAACATGGGTACCATTGGCAGTAGAAAAGTCACTATTTCCCAAACTTACAAACTGACCCCTTATTTAGGGTCTGGGTCTTAAATAATGCTACAGATGTAAAATATAATAGCAATGGGACTAACATCAGTTTGAAGTAAGCTTTCCCTTTTTGTTCTTTTTCTGTGATTTCTGAGAATCAGCAAGCAATGTTATAGAGGAAAACAGTGGTTTTGAAATCAGAGTGAAAACTGTCTGAGTTTCCACCATTTACAAATGTGTCTCCATTTACAAATCTGTGTCCCCATTTACAAATCTGTAAAGTGGGGATAGTAATGCCTTCTTTTCTCTTGTTTAGAGGTTAAAGTGTATGTAAAGAGTCAAGCACATAGTAAGGTAAGGTAAGGTAAGGTGAAGTCGTTTAGTCGTGTCCGACTCTTTGAGACCCCATGGACTATAACCTACTAGGCTTCTCCGTACTTGGGATTCTTCAAGCAAGAATATTGGAGTGGATTGCCATTTCTTTCTCCAGGAGATCTTCCCGACCCAGGGATCGAACCCAGGTCTCCTGCATTGGAGGCAGACGCTTTAACCTCTGAGGTGCTCAGTAAATGAAAATGCTACTTATATGGGAGCACAATGAGAATATATGATTCCAAGATGTTCTGTTGCTTTTTTGGTTCAGATTTGCCAAAAGCTACCAGTATAGGTTTAGTAATATATTTGGTCTGTGAGTAACAAAGTGGGAAGATTTCTCTGCCTGGGGGCTCCCTGTGATTTTTCAGAAAGATGCAACCATAAAGAAATCCTTACCATTTTTCTAGGTCGGAAGGACTATTGCTGGTGTGGGTCCTGCATTGTGAGATTTGTCTGACTTGAAAAAGAATATTGGCCACAATCCCTTATCAAACCCCCATGGGGCCAGATGTGTTTCAGAATTCAGAATTCTTTAGATTTTTGAAAAGTAATATGCTACAGATCTTAGATGTTACATAAAACCTGCAGCAGAGTCAGGAGCAGCAACTTGGAAAAACCGTGCCGATTTCTGCAGCAAATATTCATCTGAAATGGAATAAATGAGGTCTACAAAGAAACCCAGGTCAGTTTGGGTCAGGTTTTATTGCCAAATGAGTTACAAGGGATCTTTCAATATTCAGCGCTTTGGGGTTTCAAAATTGCAGATTGGTGGTTTATAATAATACTACAGATGATGATGAATAATAACAACAGTTGCATGTAATAAGTATTCTTCTGGTACCAGAGATTCTAAGTGCCTTATGTATATTTTCTTATTTACTTTCCAACAACAGTCCTGGCAGTTGGTATTATTACTTTCCTTTTAGTGAGAGAGCAAATCAACTCAAAGATATTAAGAAACTTGACCAGAGTCACACAGACAGTCAATGGCAGCCTTAGGATTTGAACTTAGATACAACCTGATTGTAAAGTCAGTGCTGGTAGAAATACAGATTAATGCTTTTCTCTGCATGGTGGGAGGTTGCCTTACACTGGAGTGCAGAGAATTCATCTTGTGGATGATGGAATATTTGCAGGGCTATTTTAGCTCTGTGATTTGAGCCAGGCTGGAAATGTCTTAAAGATGCTTGTGTGTGTGTGTGTGCGTGCGTGCACACTCAGTCACTCAGTTGTGTCCAACTCTTTGCAACTACATGGACTGTGTAGCCTGCCGGGCTCCTCTGTCCATGTGATTCTCCAGGCAAGAATACTAGAGTGGGGTGCCATTTTCTCCTCCAGGGGATCTTCCTGACCCAGGGATTGAACACTCATCTCCTGAATTAGCAGGTGGATTCTTTTCCACTGAGCCACTAGGAAAGACCTATAGAGGTTAGTACCTGAAAGGAATAAAGGCAAAAGAGGTAAGTGGGGCATAGGCGACCTAAACCTGGCTGTTGCAATATTGGAAGCCAACTATGCAAGCCCATCCCAGACAGCTTTTGACCTTGGTCTGATTTCCTACCCTTAAAGAAAAACTTCCTTCAGCATTAAGTGGCCTTCCTGGTAACTCAGCTGTTCAGAAAGGCGAAGTGACCCGCCTCAGCCTCAGCCCTGTGTGTGACCTCTATTGTGTGGGTTGAGTACTACAGAGGAAAAAAAATCCTAATGAGCCTTAATGGGGGAGGAAATGGCCATCCTAAAAATAACGTTCGGCCCTGTGGAGTAATGACATCATTAGCCAACCCCAGCCTTGACGGATTCTAAGCACTTTTGACCAGACATTTTATTTTAGCACAAGATGTATCAAGCAGCTCTATTATGCTTGTCAGCCCAAGCAAGGGTGGCGAGGCAAGAATTAAGTGAAAGGCGCCTGGGAAGGGCCATGACACTTCCTTTAATCACATTTTACATAATTGGGAGAGTTGCTATTTCTGAATCTTTGGCCGGTAGGTCTTCATGACCACAACAAAATAGATCTGGGAAGAGAAGAAATTCCATCCTCTGGAGAGGAGTTGATGTTCTGATTTAATTCTAGGTCTTGGGGAGGAGAAGGGGCCTGGGGAACTGGGTTAACCACGAGCTGCCAAGAGAGTAGTGAGTGTCATGGTGATTTCCTCCTCCCCAGGGTTATCCTTCTCTCTTTTTTTTTTAATTTTTAAAAGATGTATCTATTTGTGACTGTGCTGGGTCTTTGCTGCATAGACGGGCTTTCTTTAGTTGAAGCAAGTGGGGGCTACTCTCTCTAGACGTGATCCTCGCGTTTCTCATTACAGTGGCTTCTCTTGTTGTAGATGGCTGGCTCTAGCACGCTGGCCTGATAGTTGCAGCATGCAGGTTCAGTTGCTCCATGGCACGTGGAATTTTCCCAGACAGGGATCAAACCCATGTCCCTGCATTGACAGGTGGATTCTTAACCGCTGAACCACCAGGGAAGCCTTCCATCTCTAGCTAAGAAGGTGTGAGCGTCTTTCTGTGGTCCCAGCCCTAGTGGGGCTCTTAGGACTGTGCATGAAATAACAGCTCGTTATTTCATCTGTACTCTATGAGATTACAAACTCCATGAGGGCACGATTGGGTTCATCCAGACCTTCATTCCAGCACTCAGCAAAATGCCTGGCAAATAGGATGCTCACTAAAAATATGCTCATTTAGATCAGTGACTATGAATTTGTTTATATTAATAAACGGTGGTGTGTGATTTTGCACATCTGTTTGTTCACCTATAAGGATGGAAGAGGAAGCCAGTCCTTCTCCAAGATGGTAGAGCAGTGACATATCCCCTGGGCTGGGAGCAAAGAGCCTGATCCTGTGGTTTTAGTCAAGTGGTTCTGGCAACTCAGGCTACCTTCATGTAAGTAATGATAAAACCCTTTGTGTCTCCCAGCTTCACAAAGGGACTGGAGGAATAAATGACATTCAACCTAATTATGGTTTTGAGACAAATCAGCCTACTATGGAACCTCAGGTCTGAAGGATCTTCCCTTTTCCATTGGCAAGCATGGGCAGGGGATTCTTATGTGTTCACAGCCCCGAGGGGGCAGCGAAGGTGAGGAGTGGCCACTCTCCGTGTCTTCTAGCCACGTCCTGTTTCTTCTCCCCAGAACAAAACGACAGCTTCAGCGCTTCCCTCTCTCCCCGTTTCCTGTGCCCTCCTTTCCCACTTGCAGTCCTCACTCAGCCTTCCCCTCTCTTCGCTCTGGCCCCCCGGGGCCTGTCATAATTAGAAAAGGAGGAAGGAGGGGAGCCAGCCTATCCCACCAGGGCTTCCGAGGGAGTTAGGGCTGCGTGCTGGGGACACAGGGCTGCCAAGGTGTCCGTGTCTTTCTTCTCTTCCAGCCATGGTACCTCCCAACACGGGCAGACCCTGTCCTCAAGTCAAGGAGGATCCAAGGCCAGGAACACATGGCTTTGCATGTAGATATGTGTATAGAAAAATGTGTGTGTGTTAAGATGTGTTACAACTGTGGGTGTGAATGTATGATGTGTCGTTCCACTGGGGAGCCGTGTAGCAAAGGTTGTTTTTATCCGGAAACTTTAATCTATGTCAACTTTGGGAGTTCAGATTCTCTAGGGAATCCCTATGGACCATCCCCTTTTTCAGCTCTCTCACTGCTCCCCCAGATCCTCCCTTCTCCCTTAATAATAAAGGAAGCAGTAGATAGAGCTGATGCTCAGAGCTACTCTAAATCTTTCCTCCCTTCTCCCATGACTATGCGTTGGCCTGAGCTGAGTACATCAGACTCGGTGAGTCACACGCAGGACTGGGATGCAGGCTGTTTCAGCTTCCGCTGGACCAGTGTCTCACTCCTGGGCTGGCATTTTCCTGGGGGTGCTAAAAGGATCATTAATCTGTCTACTTGCTATTTTTCTGCCCCAGCCAAGGGAATGACTCTGGCCTATAAATCAGCTCAGTACAGAGTGAGAAACTCAAGGAGGCATCCAGTAAGAAGGAAAATAACCACTTAGGAAGCATACAGACCTGAGGTATGGGACCCGGAAAATCAGAGGAAGGAAGAAGAGTGATCTTTTGAGGAAATAACAAGAAGAGAAAAAAATGGTACCAATCCAGCAGGGCCAGATCTGGGACAAAGGAGATCTAGATTCTGGCCTTCAAGATGCTATTCTAAGCTTCTTGTTTCAGCTAATCTCACTGGGCTACAACTAGGCCATCTGTTCAGGTGGGCTCTCTCCAGGTCTTGCTCAGCCTTGTGCCTTCCTGGGAACTAGAGCATGTGCAGAGAAACAAAACAAATTCATACATGCAAATGACCCCAACCCTACATATTTACTCCTGCAAGTTAATTAATCAGAAGTACCCATGGTAAAGACTTCTAAGGTGCCCTGGGAATGCTGGGCGGCAGTGTGGCCAGTGGAATGGGTCTGGAATCAGATGTGTTCCTAGTTTTCTCTGGATTTCTGGACCTGTTGCTGTTGTTCAGTCACCAAGTCATGTGTGACTCTTTGTGACCCCATGGGCTGCAGCATGCCGGGCTTTCCTGTCCCTCACCATCTCCCGGAGTTTGTCCAAGTTCATGTCCATAGAATCAGTGATGCCATCCAACCACCTCATCCTCTGTTGCCCTCTTCTCCCCCTTCCATCAATCTTTCCCAGCATCAGGGTCTTTTCCAATCCACTAACCCTTGGCCAGCACCTCAGTTTCCTCATCCTTTAAGGTCAGTTTGAACTCCAGACTTCTGTGATGATGGCTGTTGTCTCCACAGTGATATGAAGCGCTCGCATCTCTCAGTGACTCTCCAACGTCTTGGCTGTCACTGACAGGAGCCACAGCTAGAAGGGAGAAGGGGAGGCCTTGATGGGGTCCAACACTCCACATCCCACTCAAGCTCATTGCTCTCCAGGCTGTATGGGCTGGAGCACTCCCTCCTGGGACAAAGTCTGCTCTAGGGGCTGTTATCTTCTGAGAGTCAGCTTGGTGGTTTAAAGAGCTCAGACTCTAGAAAGAGATGTATTGGGGTTTGAAAGTCACTCATGAATTATGTGGCCCCTGGGAAGATCCTAAGCATGCCTGAGGTCCTGTAACCACATCTGTAAATTGAAAGTGTTAGTCATTCAGTCATGTCTGCTCTTTGTGGCCCTATGGACTGTAGCCTGCCAGGCTCCTCTGTCCATGGGACTCTCCAGGCAAGGATACTGAAGTGGGTTGCCATTTCCTTCACTAGGGGATCTTCCCAACCCAGGAATTGAACCCAGGTCTCCTGCATTTCAGGTGAAAAGGATCACAATACCTAGTTTGTTGGTTTCTTGTGTTAGAGAGAGTGTATAGAGAACACCTAGCAGAGTGGCTGGAACATGGAGGCACTCAATGAACAATTATTACTACTATCATGAGCAGTGAAGTTGAAACTGGGAAAGAGAGAGGAATAATGAGAATGAACGTCCCCTTCAGGCAGCTATGTCATAGACCAAGTAGTGTGTTCACACATCTGTGCATGCCCATAGGTCTGACTGTGTGTGTAATTGTGTGTAACAGTGAGTGCATATGTGTATGAAAGAATGTGTAAGAACAACACATACATGTGCAGGGAGCTTAAATAGTGCTCTATGATGACCTAGAGGGGTGGGATGAGGGGGGAGGGAGGCTCAAGTGGGAAGGGACATATGTATACACATAGCTGATTTACTTCCTTGTACAGCAAAAACTAACACAACATTGTAAAGCAATTATATTCCAATAAAGAATATGTGTATGTGTGCATACATACATGAATGTGTGAATACATACTTGTCTGTGTGTGAGCATGTGAGTGTGTCTGTGTGTGTGCTGGGGTGGAGATACTTCCTAGTTCTCCAAATGGACCTCACCTTTTTACTCACCTCTCCTTCTACCTGGAGGGCGCTTTGCTCCCCACCCTTCTACTAATTTATCAAGATTCAACTCAGGCCGCCTCTTTGTAGCCATCTCTGAACTCTTTGGGAAAAGTTGCTCATTCTTTCTTCTGTTTTCCTCTGCCTTTACCTAGGGAAGCAGCAGCAGGTGGAGGAGTTGATGGTATAGGCTCCAGGCTTCCCTTGTAGCTCAGTTGGTAGAATTTGCCTGCAATGCAGGAGACCTGGGTTCAGTCTCTGGGTTGGGAAGATCCCCTGCAGAAGGAAATGGCAACCCACTCCAGTATTCTTGCCTAGAGAATCCCATAGACAGGGGAGCCTGGCGGGCTACAGTCCATGGGGTTGCAAGAGCCAGACACAACCTAGCGACTAAACCACCACCAGGTACGCAAATCATGGGTTTGAGTTTTAGCACTTCAACTTGTAGCAAAGTGATGGCAGACAGACGAGTTCCCTGACCTGGACCTGTGGAAGCCACAACATCCGTATCTGCAACATGGAAATAATAATGTTGTCTTCCTCACAAGGCTGGTAGGAAGGCTAAAGAGCTGAGTGCTTTTATAGCATTTTCTATGGTAGCTGGTACATCATAAGGGCTCAGTCCGTGTCAGGTGTCATCATCACTGTATTATTGCAGTTGTCACGTGCTACTGTGCTATCAGGATGTTC
Organism: Budorcas taxicolor; assembly: GCF_023091745.1. Classification (NCBI taxonomy): domain Eukaryota; kingdom Metazoa; phylum Chordata; class Mammalia; order Artiodactyla; family Bovidae; genus Budorcas; species Budorcas taxicolor. Next base: position 25,586,500 of record NC_068924.1, read on the forward strand.
CATTTACATATCCATTTCCCCAAATCTGTGACTTGTCTGAGAGCAGAGGTTTTTCCTGTAGCATCCGTGCTGTGCTTAGTTGCTCGGTCATGTCGGACTCTTTGCAACCCCATGGAATGTAGTCTTCCAGGCTCCTCTGTCGATAGCGATTCTCCAGGCAAGAATACTGGAATGGGTTGCCATGGCCTCCTCCAGGGGATCTCCCCAACCCAGGGATCAAACCCAGGTCTCCTGCATTGCAGGTGGATTCTTTACCCGCTGAACCACAAGGGAAGCCAAGCTAGCATCTACCTGGTAGATTTACATCTAGGAGTAATGGAACAGAAATTGAAAGAAAAGGAAAGCATTACTTATTTTTCTTGTCCCTAGTTCTTAATTTTCCCTTCCCAGGCCTCTCCTCTTCGTGCTGCTGTCAGAAGGCAGAGTGGAGCCTGGAGTGCAGCTCACCCCCATAAAAGACGTCCTCAACACATAAAGATCCCCGCTGTGTCTATACTTAGCATTCGGCGCCCACATTTATTACATCACCAAGGCTATTTTTTCCTGATGTTGTCTTCAATGGACTCAATTGAAATAAGAGAAAACCCCTCCTGGCCCATCCATGGGTCCAAGGCCAAAACTTCTGGCAGGACAACACCCTTCTGTTGCTGCCCATAGAAAGTGCCCTGAGGCACCCTAGGCGACTCATTCCTCAAACATGTGACACCCAACCAAACTGCACACAGGGGGAGAGAAGGCCAGCTCACCACAAAGAGCTGACCCTCACATGCCACAGTGCAGAACGCAGACAAGTCACCCATTGTAGAGCACATGGGCTCTCAGTCTCCCTAACTTGTTATCCTGTCTTAGTTCTCTCCCATTCCTCCATCTTCTAAAGGGGATTGCAGCTGAGCCTCCCCAGCTTCCAAGGCAATCTTCACCGATGCAATGGCATCAGTCCGACCATCTGCTGAGATTGCTACTGATTTGTGTTCCCTTCAGTGAGTCCTGGGTGCCCAGAAGCCTGCTAGTCCAAGCATGTCCTTATGTGTCTGCTATGACTCAGTCCGTTGTACAGGACTTCTGCTCTAATGCTACCCTTTGGCACTTTCTCTTCTGGACTCCTTGTCTGGAAAGACCAAGCTTTCTCCAACTGGGACTGCTGCCCTGAAACTCATCCATGTTGGGGTCTAACAGTTCTTGTTTGTGTTTCCTGGGGTGGATTCCATCTCTTTGCATCCCTCTGCCCATTACTAGAGTCTTGTTATATGTGGCTAGATTATCAGTGCTGCATCCCTTCCATTTGGCCTTGCTGATCTCTGATCTTTGGGAGGCGTCAGCCCAGTTTTGTGTGAGCAGACATATACACACATTTGGGGTCCATCTCAAATTTCCAGCCAGCAGTTTGTCCAGCTGCTCTCAGGGCTCTGGGGATTACATGAAGCAGTGTGACAACTGCGTGGCTATTGATTTTCTTTCTCCACCCTTCCCCTGTTTAATGGTAGCTGATGGTGTCATTCCTGAGCATGAGGTTTGGCTGATGTGTGTGTGTACATGCACATACATGAGTGTGAAGAGAGCAAAAGAGGACTTCAGTTTGAGATGTAGTCAAAGTGAGGTGCTTCTAGAACATTCACATACAGATCATTCAGTAGATGATTGATATTACGAGGGTAGGATTCAAAGCAGAAGTCTGGGCTGCAGCCTCAGACCTAGTCGTCATCAAGGCATGGAAGAGTGTTGAAACCGGGTGTCTGTTTGGGAGGACCACACAGAAAGAGAAGAGGCGACATCTGAGGCCTGACTCTTGAAGTGTCCCAGCACTTACGGGATGTGGGGTGGGAAAGGAGTTGCCATGGGATCTGAGAAGTAACCGGAGAAGTTAAAGTAGAGTTGGAAAAGAATGGCTGCCCTGAATCCTTGGGGAAAAAGAATTTCCAGAGAGAGGAATGGTAAGTAACGTAAGGGTTCAAGAGTGGCTGATGGATTTAGTCATATGACATCATTGGTGACTTTGGAAAGAGTCGTTTCAGTGGTCGAGTGGCAAAAGCCTACCTGAAGTCAGCCGTGGAGTCAGTGTAAGAAGAGAGGGTGCTTTGGGAAAAGCTGACTGAGAAAGGAAGGGATGTTTGGGGGTAGTAGCTGAAGAGGAGTTTAAACTACAAAGAGGGTTGGTTTGATTGTTTTTATTTTAATGGAAAGGATTGGTATATTTTTGAGCCCTGAAGGAAGTTCAGTTCAGTCACTCAGCCATGTTCAACTCTTGAGACCCTATGGACTACAGCATGTCAGGCTTCCCTGTTCATCACTAACTCCCAGAGCTTACTCAAACTCATGTCCATTGAGTCGGTGATGCCATCCAACCATCTCATCCTGTATCATCCTCTTCTCCTGCCTTCAATCTTTCCCAGCATCAGGGTCCTTTCCAAGGAGTCAGTTCTTCACATCAGGGCCCTAAGTGTTGGAGTTTCAGCTTCAGCATCAGTCTTTTCAATGAATATTCAGGACTGATTTCCTTTAGGATTGACTGGTTTGATCTCCTTGCAGTCCAAGGACTCTCAAGAGTTTTCTCCAACACCATAGTTCAAAAGCACCAATTCTTTGGTGCTCAGCTTTCTTTATGGTCCAACTCTCACATACATACATGACTACTGGAAAAATCATAGCTTTGACTATAGGGACCTTTGTTGGTAAAGTAATATCTCTGCTTTTTAATATATTGTTTAGGTTTGTTATAGCTTTTCTTCTGAGGAGCAAGGATCTTTTAATTTCATGGCTGCAGTCATCATCTGCAGTGACTTTGGAGCCCAAGAAAATAAAGTCTGTCACTGTTTCCATTGTTTCTCCATATATTTGCCATGAAGTGATGGGACTGGATGCCATAATCTCAGTTTTTTGAATGTTGAGTTTTAAGCCAACTTTTCACTCTCCTCTTTCACTTTCATCAAGAGGCTCTTAGTTACTCTTTGCTTTCTGCCATAAGGGTGGTGTCTTTTGAGAGAAGTATAGAGTTAAATCGGAGAAGGCGATGGCACCCCACTCCAGTACTCTTGCCTGGAAAATCCCATGGACAGGGGAGCCTGGTAGGCTGCGGTCCATGGGGTCGCGAAGAGTCAGACACGACTGAAGCGACTTAGCAGCAGCAGCAGCAGAGAGTTAAATATAATGGTTATGAGACAGGCTGGAACCTGGGGCCTGGGGTCCTTTGCTGCAGTGCTTGCACCTGCAAGATAAATGTCTGCTTGAACAACAGAATACAAAGAAACTATTAGAGACTAAAAATAACTGCATGCATGCTCAGTTGAGGCAAATTGTGTACAACAAGATACAAAAAGATCAAAAACCCAACTGCCACCTCTGAAGAGCCGGATGCAAAAGCAGGGGGTTGAGAGCAGAAGCAGGGTGCTGGGCATGAACCCTTCATACAACACTACCAGAGGGGTGAGCAAATCACTGAAGCCACGCCTCCAACCCAACATCTGGACACCCTGCACTCCCCACCCTGTCCAAGGAACAATGTCGCTTGCTCCACCTCTTAGGGAACAAGCAAGGGAATCTGTTACTTATTTTCACTCCTTCCTGCTGCAGCAGGAGTGCTGATAAAGCCTTCCCTGAATTTCTTGCCTGGCCTTTTATCAATTTCTATTGATTAAGGAAGGCCAGGAGCCCTGGTCGGTAGCAGTTAAAGAGAGCATGACTGATGGAGAGCAGTGGTTGGTGCAGCAGCAGGCCTGGGACGCTGAGCATAGATGGGGAACCACGCCTTCAGCAGGAGAGGGCCACCTTCTAGCCTTTGGACTCGACCTAGCAACCACTGGATGAGGCGAGGGACCAGAGGATGTCAGGTGGCCGGTCAGTGGCCTACTGTTTGGTAGAGAGAATCCACAACAGACAGATAAGCGTGGCCTGAACCTGAGATACCTAAAAGAATGAAACTTTCCAAGTAGCACATCAAGGACTCTGACCCACATTCACAGTGACCCATGCTGGGACAGGAGGGGTGGCAGGTCACCTGGAAGTGCTCCACGGGGCACTTGTCTGATGCTAATGGGAGACGTCAGTCTCGCCGGGAGTTGAGGGTCAGCGTGGGTGGCACAGCTTCCCTGAGGGAGGTGCTGGCCAGGAGGCTTCCCCTTGGGGACTGATTGCAAGGCTCCTCCATGGGGCCCTTCTTTGCACGCCACCATTTTTCTTCATTATTTCTGCTATGTCAGCCGTCATGTTGTCAGTTTCCTCTCAGAGCGGCGATAAATGGCGCCTCTCATGTTGTGTCCTTAGGGGACACCTGTTATTTATTTCGATGATGGGCGAGATGCCATAGCTAATTAAGAAGAATTGTGGGCTGCCCACAGCCAAGCCACAGATTCATGTCAGTTCAGTCCCACAGTCCTTCACCCCACGTTGGAGCCATTTTCCCCTAGAGCTGGTGGTGGGCAGGGGACCAGGAGTGGGAGCATCACTCCCTTCCTGTATCCCTGAAAAGAGCCCCACACTCCTCTTCCTGCTGAAGCAGGCGTCATGGGCCCCAGCTGGACTCCCAAGTGTCAGGGCTCTATGGGGGGTGTCATTCAAGTCCTTCCCTTCTGTTCCCCAAGAGGAACCTGGAGACCCAGCCAGTGGAGTGTTTTCTCCTTCATGACTTGGCAGGGCAGGAAAGGCAGCTTCTGTGACCAGGGTCGCTTGGACACGATGACCCAGATAACTGAAGTGACACCTGGCTCATGCCCCTGTTACCTCAGTCAGCCTAGTCTGAGCCGCGCAAAACAACGGATGCTGCTGGTCTTACCCGTCTGTGGCTAGTTTCTTCTGAATTTCCCAGATTTCTGGGCCCTGTTACAGGTAGTGGAAACTTTTGTATATATGGGTGGAGATGTTCTTACTTACGAGATGCTCTCTGGGATCAGCACAGTAGGGAGGGGGCTCAGGGTGAAGGGAGAAGGGGAGGTGCTTATGTGGAGGTCTGTAGGTGCTAGAATGGGGTACAGAGTGGGGTGGACGAATCTGTGTGAAGGCTTTAACAAGAAATCATACCCCCAAGGTGTGATTTTTTTTTTCAAATGTTTATTCATTTATGTGGCTGCATTGGGTCTTAGAGATCCCCTGAGGGATCTTCGCTGCCGCATCTTTCATTGCGGCATCTTTCATTGCGGCATCTTTCATTGCGGCACATGGACTTTCCAGTTGTGGCAATGGGAGATCAGTTGCTCCGCGGCATGTGGGATCTTAGTTCAGCCCCATAGTCCTTCACTCCACGTTGGAGCCATTTCCCCCTAGAGCTTGTGGCAGGCAGGGGACCAGAGGTGTGAGTATCACTCCTTTCCTCTGTCCCTGAAAAGAGCCCCACCAGGGATCGAACCCGTGTCCCTTGCATTGCAAGGCAGATTCTTAACCCCTGGACCACCAGGGAAGTCTCCCCAAGGGTTTTAGAGGAAGCTACCACAAGGACCAGTGAGTCACCCGAATACTCCCTGTGTTCCCTGATCCCTGGATCTTTTGGAATTCTTGGCAGAAATTTTCTTCTAACTTCAGGTGCCCGCATCATCTCTGCGTCTGGAGGACTTTTTACAGTCCCGACCAAAGCAGCAAAGTATCGCTGGGATTCAAGAGCAGGCAAGGGGGAGGCAGGCGTGGCTGGACTTAGAAGAGGTTTTCTGGAGATTGAGTTCAAGCCCAGCGGGAAGGCACCAGTGGTCTTTGTGCCCCCAAGAGGGATCCAAGAGGAACCTGAGCCCAGGGCTGGGGATGGCAACATCAGGCCCACTGTACCCTGTCCCTCAGTCAGGATGCCTGGCATCCAGCCCTTCCTGGTGGTCAGGCTATCAGAGCCCTGCCCAAGAAGAAATTACATTGTATTTGGAGCCCCGATAACTTCAGAACAGGCTGTTTTCTTCACACTGGGATGCAGCACAGCTTCCCCTTTTATCTCTTCTTTAATGTCACATTTGTACTCACTTTCATGCAGAGTCCAAGGGACAAAAGGTCCCTATGCGTGACTCCCTCCCCCATCTGGCCCTGACACACTCCTGGCAGACCACAGAGATGCAATCTGGGGCTGGCTTCCCAAGGACCCAGGGCGTCAGGAATTGCAAATGTCTTGGATTAAACCCATACAATATTTTAAAGTAATTAACCTCCAATTAAAATAAATAAATTTATATTTTAAAAAAAAAAACAGTAGGGCCAATCTGAATGCAAGTTGCTACAGTACTGAAGAAAAGAACAACTTTCATCTGACTCCCCACTTCCAGGAAAGAAAACATTTACAAGGCGAAACGGAATGAAGAAGAAAAGGGAAAGGAAAACACACAGGGATGCATGGCTTTGGACCCCATTTTGCCCAGACCGGCTGTGTTGCACTCTGTAGGATCAATCCTTATTCCTCGTCTTACCTCCACCAGCTTCCTGGTCAGATGCAACCTCTGGAGATCACTGGGATCACCCAGGGGATCCTTAACGTTCTAGATCCCTGAGATTATATCAGTCCAGATCTAATTGGATCAGGATCAAGCTGCTGATCTTGATCCAGTTAGATCAGACTTCATCTCCTGATCAGAGTTGATCAGGCTTGATCTCCTGAGTCCAGATCAGCTATGGATCAAGAGTCCCCCTAGCAGGGAGAAATGGTTCCGCAGTTATGGAATAAGATTTGTTGTTTAATTGTTTAGTCCTGTCTCACTCTTGTGACCCCATGGACTGTGGTCCGCCAGGCTCCTCTGTCCGTGGGATTTTCCCAGCAACAGTACTGGAGTGGGTTGCTATTTCCTACTCCAGGGACTTTCTTTACCCAGGGATTGACCCTGCATCTCCTGCACTGGCAGGCATATTCTCCATCACTGAGTCACCAGGGAAACCAGGGAATAAGATAGGACTTCCTTATTACCCCTGGAGGTACACATACTTTGAAACTCTCAGTAGCTGTGTTTTGTTGCTTTTTTAAGCAACTTTGCCTCTGATTATTGACCATTTCTCGGAAGGTCAACTGTTAAGCTGAACAGGGTCAGCAGAAAACAAAGGAAAGGGAGTAACCGAAGAAAGAACATCGATACAGAATCCAGTGTCCCTTGGAAACTCTAGGAACCCGAAACTCATCTGGCAGACTGGAGATTTTTGACTCTCATGGCGATGAGTGTGTTTCAGAGCTAGTAGGGGATGCTGGGGATGGGCTGGGGGTGGTAGCGGAATTCACCCACCAAGCTCTCCCGGGACCACAGTCAGCACTACAGTGTAGCTGCAGTTTTGCTTGTCTCTGCCACTGTGCAAGATCTCAGAACACCAGCTGCTCTTCCAGCCATGTTCCAGCTCTACATGTATAAATGAAGAGTCCAGTTTGGCAGAATTTTTCTGAATCCCCATGATTCCAGAAATATTTCTCTAAGAATTAGGATTTTTCCATCCAAGTCCTTCATTGCTTCTCTCTTCAAGCAAGAATTCTGTATTCTTTCCGTAATTCATTTCATTTAGAAAGAACTGGCCTGAACACCTGTGTAAGAGTTCACCGGACAGATGGTATTATTTTCTACCATTCATTCAGCAGGCATTTATGCCTGATTCAGAATGCCATGTGCTCTGTAGGTATTGGGTTTACAAAGATGAGGTCACTGATTTCAAGGAAGATACAGTTTAATGGAGAAGACAAACCTAGAAATAATTAACTATGATAGAAGGCTGGATGGAATAAAGGCTAAATAGCAGCATTTGAAATGATTTCTGCCTGGAGATTCAATCTGCTGCTATCTGAGTCTGGGCTGAGCGGCTGGCGACCTGAGGAGTGTGGTCATTTTCCTCCAGTTCTTCTGAACTCACTCAACATCCCTCAACATTTAATCCTTTCCTCTGAGTGTCTGCCTTATTTCTTTTGCCAAGATTGTCTTGATGTGGTATTTCAACGGAATGACAACAATGATCATTTCTGAATGCCCAGTGCCTCACAAATATCTTTAGACCTTGGAGAAATCATTGTGCAGGAGACAAAAGAGAGGTGGGTTTGAACCCTGGGTGGGGAAGATTCTGGAGAAGGAAATGGCAACACATTTCAGTATTCTTGCCTGGAGAACCCCATGGGCAGAGGAGCCAGGTGGGCTGAAGTCCATGGGGTTGCAAAGAGTCGGACATGACTGAAGCAACTTAGCATGAAAAAAAAAAAAAAAAAAAAAAAAAATATATATATATATACACACACACACACACACACACACACACACGCACATATACATCTACCATTCAATTAGCATTTATGCCTGATTAGGAATGCCATGTGTATATATTCATTTTCAGATTCTTTTGTGTTATAGGCTATTAACAAGATATTGAATATAGCTCTCTGTGCTATACAGTAGTCCTTGTTGTTATATTTTATATATAATAAAGTGTATCTGTTAACCCCAAATTCCTAATTTATCCCTCCCCCACTTCCCCTTTGGTAACCATAAGTTTCTTTTCTATGTGAGTCTATTTCTGTTTAGTAAATAAATTTATTTGTATCATTTTTTTAAGATCCCACACATAAGTAAATGATATCATATATTTGCCTTTGTCTGACCCACTTCACTTAGTATGATAACCTCTAGGTCCATCCAGGTTGCAACAAATGGCATTATTTCATTATTTTTAGAGCTGAATAATATTCTATTGTATATAGGGGTAGATGTAATTTTAAATCTCTAATTCTTGTAATGAGATCTAACTCTTATGATTTAGATCCTGATGTATACGTTCCTGGAAGTACAGAGAGGTATTGTGATAGTAATACTGGAAAATTCCCTAGTGCTTTAAAGTTTTCAAAGAGCTTGCATTCACATTTTACCATTTAATCCAATTAACCACTTACATGTACAGTCAGATGGCAGAAACATTAGTTGCCCCAAATATATCATCTGTCTGAGTGACACTGAGTAATGGCTCACCCTAATTCATGAGAGTATCTTTTCTAAGTGTTTTACATATATTAACTTATGAGACCCTATAGGGAATAATAATTGTGATTACCATTTCAAAGATGAGGAAACTAAGACACAGAAAGATTAAGTAACTTGCCCTGGATCAGTACAATGCAGAGCTGGGGTTTGAACTCAGGGAGTTTGTTGCTTAGATACTGTGCTGTGCCGAGGATAACGCCTTCAGCTGTTTTGAGTCAAGTTTGCAGCTATAAGGGTTCAGGTTTTATCCCAGTTCCCAGTTAGCTAGAGATCCAAAGTCTGTATGTGTTTGACTTATTTCTTAAGGGTTTCCAGGGGCAAGATGTGCTGTCTTGAATCGTGACCAGATGGCTTCAGGCAAAAATGCTTAGACATGAAGTTGTATAAAAGCATGACATTTGGAGGGAACAGTATTTAGTAGGACTGGCTGCGGGTGCAAAGGCTAGAATAGTGTAGAGGAATGTGAAAGTAACTGGGAATGGCATTGCACAGGGCCTCATGTGCAATGCTAAGGATGGTCATATTACATGGGAGGTGATGGAGAGACATTGCAGGACTTTGAGGGGGCCGACACCACTATATTTGTTTTTCCTATTCTGTATCAGGATAAAAAAAAATACTCGAGTCAGAATGAGGGTAAAACAGAGGAGGCTACAGCTGGCTATCATTAGGAGGCTTTTGCAGGGGTTCAAGCAAGAGATGAGATTAACATGTGATGACTGCCAGGCTAAAGAAGTGGCAGGGAGAATAGGAGAGATGGGAGAGACCTGAGGACTCTTTGAGAGCAAATGGACAAGACTTTGTAACTGGATTAGAAGAAGCAGGGGAGGAGATATGCTTCTTTCTATTTGGCTGACTTGGGAGACGGTGATGCTTTTAACAGAGAGAGAGGGGAAACAGGGCTAACTGGTCTTCATGGAAGAGACAATCAATTTGGCTGTGGAAATTTTGGTCTGAGAGTGGTTTGGGGAAACCTAGTTATTGCCAACTTGTAAGTACTTAAAAAGAATAGGTGTTTCATATAGATCCATAAATAAAAGAACATCGATAGAATAAGATGGACAAAGAAAACAGACAGGCAATTTTCAAAGAAAGATATACAAATGGACAACAAATAGGAAAAATTAAGAAATACTACTGAAATAATGAGTAACATATATAGATAATATTAAAACCAATACTGTTATCTATTCTTGGTAAGGTTTTGGGAAAACTGGTACCTTATTCACTGCTGCTGGTATATATATTGATACAATCTTATTTGAGGGTAATTTGACAATATCTATAGATGATCTTAAAAATATTTGTACGATTGCTCCCAGAAATTCAGTCACAAGGATGGTTACTCTGTGTTGTTCATAGTAGTGGAAAATGTTGAAATGAGGTTAATGTATAAAAATTGGAAGAAAAATTTAAAAGAATTTTGATACAGTTATACCTTGGAATGCTGTACAGTCTTTAAAATGATGTTGTAGAATTATATTTAGTAATTGAAAGACAAAAAAAAAAAAGATTGCCAAGTCATATATAAAGTATGACTAAAATTTTTTTAAATGAGAGATTTTTATGCCAAAAATTCAATATTTTGCACAGAAAAAGTCCATAAAGTTAGGTATGGACTAACAGTTGTATTTGATACATCAGAATATCATAGTGCTTATCTCTGGAAATTTGATTTTCAGTTTTTTGCATTTTATATTCTTTTGGCTTTCCTACATGTCCCAATCTTTGGTAGAAACCTAGTGTTACTGGTGTTATTTTTAAAAAATGGCTTAAAATCTAAAGCATTGGATAATCAAGACTATTTTTTACAAAATGAACAGATCTGAGTCTTAGGAAGAAATGGGCACTGAAGACAAAGAGTTGGGAGTCATTGACTTACAGGTGAAGGTGGATGAAATCAACCAGGAAGAGCAGAGAGGAGCAAAACTGAGTCCTGGAGAACATCAGCCTTTGTAAAGTTAATAAAGAGGAGTCAGTGAAGAAGCCTGAGAAGGAACAGTGGAGAAATGATGGTAGAACAAGAGCAAAAGTGTACTGTGACAAAGAATAAAAGCAGGAGAGGTGTCTTTTTTGAAAAATTATTTTATTGAAGTGGAATTGATTTATAATTATGTGTTAATTTCTGCTATACAGCAAAGTGATTTGGTTGCACATATATACACATTGTTTTTCACATTCCATTATGGTTTATCACTGGATATTGAATATAGTTCCCTGTGCTATACAGTAGGACCTTGTTTTTTATCCGTTCTATATATATTAGTTTGCATATGTTAATCCCGAACTCCAAATCCATCTCTCCTTCACCCCTCATCTCCCTTGGCAAACACAAGTCTTAGAAGAGGAGTCTTAAAGAGGTGCTCGATTCTATTGTGTACAGCAAGGAAGTCAGGGAAGTTGGAAGAGCAATTCCTGGACATAAAAATGAGCAGATAACTTTAGTGAGTGAAGATTCAGGAGAGCTCAAGAGGCAGAAGCCAGATGACTATGAGTTGGGGGTGGTAAACGCATTGTGAGGAATTGGAGATCACACATGGGAACTACTCTTTGAAGGATGGTTGTGGGCAGAATGATGAAAGGACATTAGCGTTAAAGCAGAGCTGAATAATGGGACATTTTTAATGAGAGGAAATTTGAAAACAGTAGGACATCCCCTATATCCACAAATTCAGCCAACTCAAATCATTCAATTATTTACAAAATTTTTTAATTGCAGAAAATTCCAAAAAACAAAACTTGAGTGTGCTAGTCACCTGGCAACTATTTACATAGCGCTTACATTGTATTAGATATTGTGACTAATCTACAGATGATTTAAAGTACATGGAAGGATGGGAGGATTGAAGGATGTGTGTAGGTTACATGCAAATACTGCATCATTTACGCAAGGGCTTTGAACATTTATAGATTTTGGTATTTACAAGGGTCCTGGAACCAGTCCCCTGTGGATATTAAGGGATGAGGCTATGGTTTTTCCTGTGATCATGTATGGATGTGAGAGTTGGACTGTGAAGAAGGCTGAGTGCCGAAGAATTGATGCTTTGGAACTGTGGTGTTGGAGAAGACTCTTGAGAGTCCCTTGGACTGCAAGGAGATCCAACCAGTCCATTCTGAAGGAGATCAGCCCTGGGATTTGTTTGGAAGGAATGATGCTAAAGTTGAAGCTCCAGTACTTTGGCTACCTCATGCAAAGAGTTGACTCATTGGAAAAGATTCTGATGATGGGAGGGATTGGGGGCAGGAGGAGAAGAGGACAACAGAGGATGAGATGGATGCATGGCATCACAGACTCAATGGACGTGAGTCTGAGTGAACTCCGGAAGTTGGTGATGGACAGGGAGGCCTGGTGTGCTGCGATTCATGGGTTCGCAAAGAGTCGGACATGACTGAACGACTGAAATGAACTGAACTGAACTGAGGCTAAAAGGGTGAGTGAAAGGAGCTGTTATGGGAGAAGAGATTGAAGAGATAAGGCAAAATGGGGACAATTAATTGGAGAAGATTTGAGGGAAGTGGAGGAGGAAGGACATCTCTCTCAGGGGGGTTGGGGTGGGGGTTGGGGGGGTGTCTTGGATGCTAGGTTGTGCTGCCCACAGCTGCCCTTCAGGACTGCGTCATTTATCTTTTCCATGGCTGCGCATTCCCAGCTTCCTTGAGAATTGCCTCGGTTGAAAGGAGTCGCTTCAAGCAAGCCCAGCCCTGCTCTAGGGCATCCGGCATTCATTGAAGGTTGACAGCTCCACCCTTCTGACCCAGACAATTCTGAGGACCATCCCAGCTCCAGAGCCTCTCCGGGGTTGGCTGAGATCACACAGTCATGGCTCCACAGCCCAGTTTCTCCCTCTGCCCAGTCTTGATTGCTTCCCTCCCCACACAGGTGTTGCCTCTGAGACCAACTTCCTCTAAAAAATCTCCTGAATATTAAGTTCCTTCTCAGAGTCTGCTTCCCAGTGAACCCAGCCAGTGACAGAAAGAAATCACTTAGATCGAAATGTCTCTACATTTGGGAAAGAAGGATTTTGTTCATGTAATGTTCCATTTTCTTCTGTGAAATTGAAGGCAAGTTCATCTCATAAGGGATGGGTGCCTTCCATTGCAGTGCTGCAGTGTTAAAAGAAAAAGTAAAAATAACTTAAATAGACAGCAGCAATAGGTAAATGGCTGAGAAAATTCTGGTATATCATTTGAACAAAATATGCGATGATTAAGAAAACAATGTATCAACACAGAACAATTATGATTTAGTAGGAAAGAGGCAACTCAAGTCTAGAGAAGAGGTTTGAAAACTGGTTTAGGATCACCACCATGGAAACAGGAAAGGGCGTTTGCTGGAGTCTGATAAATGGAATGCTAAGCAGCCTGATGGTCCCAAACAACTCGTGATATGATTATTGCCAGTAATTTTGACAGAGAAGCAGTGATGAGGAGGACAAAGCTAAATTAATACTGTAAGAAAAGTGATATAATTGAGAGAATATGTAGCTATATAGTGCTTCAGAGCCTAGGCTCTGGACTTAGGGTTCAAATCCTGACTTGTTTGTGTGAGTGCTAAGTTGCTTCAGTTGTGTACGTGACCCCTATGGACGGTAGCCCGCTAGACTCCTCTGTCCATGGGATTCTCCAGGCAAGAATACTGGAGTGGGTTGCCATTTCCTTCTCCAGGGGATCTTCCCCGCCCAGGGATCGAACCTGCCATCTCTTACATCTCTTGCATTTACCATGAGCACCACCTGTCAAATCCTGATACCACCACTTAATTAAGGACAGTGCTGGTTTGTTGGGTGCAAAAAGTGCCATTGAAAGGGTCCTGTTCTCCGAAAGGTCCTGCACTCGGTTAAAAGCCCTGCTGACATTGTTTTGAAATTCTTAATAATTCTGTCTTTGAACTTGTATTTTGTTAAGGTGGATAGGACCCCAGAGTGTGCATATGAGCGGAGGAAATAGCACATGGGCATGGCCCTGGTTACTCACTGTCTCGCTTGCAGGTAGCATCCCAGAAGCCCTGCAGCTTCCACAACATACTTAGATTTCTAATCACTGAGTCTTGCTGAATTCACATGTATGCAGGTCCACTGAATTGTATTCTTATGCTCCATACCAACAAATCTAGAACTGAGCAAATGGGGCACTGACAGCCCCAACCAGGTGTGGCTTTCCTAGCAACCAGAACTTGCTGGGAACACAAAAGCAAAGGCGTTTTTCCGAACAATGGAGCAGCCCACTCACATCCTTTCTTACTTGCATCACATTCCTGCATCAGCCAGTCACTTACATTGAAACTCATGACCTATGAGGAAAAGGTAGAGTTGCTTGTAGTTTTAAGTCTTTCCAGTTGAAGATAAGAAGTGTTTATAGAATGTGTGCCTATAAAGAAGTGAAATAAAAATAGCTAGTTTTGTGCAGCGTTTTCGCTATTCTGATAAGAGTGAAATGCAAATACATGCACAAGCTGCATGAGAGTTAAACACTTCTATTTGCATTTAAAATTGGCATCACGCGATATAAACAGTAAAACTTATGCTAATAATTTAAACTTCTTACCTTATTTAGAATGATGACTTATCTCATTATGTTTTGTAAGTAATAAAGTCTTTCAAAGGAAAAACCGTATATATTAGTATTTTAGGGGCTCTTTCTCCCTCTGATTTTTGAAAGGGGACCTGTATTTTTCACTGGACCTTACAAATTATGTAGCTAGCTCTGGCTGGGGCCTTGGGCAAGTTACTCAAGTTCATTTTCTTCATTTGTAAGTTGATGAAAAAGATGAGGGAAGTTAATATACAGAAAGGGCACTCACTAGGCTTAGCCACAAATAATGCCAGGCATGTGTCGCTCTTTTCAGACAAATGGCTATGTGGCTGAACTGGAGCTAAAGGAAGGGAAATCAGAAAGACCAGCCAAGAGAAGATGGAAGAATTTAAGAGATTGGCGGTCTTGGGGTCTTGGTATAAACCAAACTGATCAAAAAAAGAGCCTGCTCTTATTGGCTTTGTTGATATATAATCCCGTGTTTTTAAACATTTTGAATCCTGATTCTATTAATGTAGTTAAAATTATCTTTCCTAAGCTCACTGTCTTGTTTTCTTCTGCAAGGTTGATCCCCTGTTCCTGCCCTCATCAGTGGATTTCTGATGTTGTTTTTCTTAAGCAGCAGGTTGAAACAGAAACATGGGGTCAAGGCTCCCTGGAGTAATGCCTCTGGCCAAAGATATTGTCAGATCTTTGTTCTCATCTCTAGGTGACTGTCTGGGGAATGCAGTCAAGGTTTCTTCCAACAACCAGTCACAGATTCCATTATCTGAGTCGGTTAAAGAATCTTTTTGGAAATCCTGTGAATCTATCAGTTTCCTGGGGAGGGGTGGGCGGGGAATTTACATTTGATCCACAGACACACAATTAATAAATAAAGTTTTTTAAAAGGATGAACTTTTCTAAAGGAGTCATATGAAAAGATAAGAGGTTGGGTTTGGAGAGAGGGCTTTTTGAACTTAGGAGTTGGGGAATGGAACAATTTTAGGTGATGACAAGTTCGAGGGTGCTGCGGTAAGAGTGGATCACTTAAATGGAATGGAGGCTAAATTTGTTGAAGTAAAAGAAGTCAAGAAACTTCAGAGTTATTAGATGAGTCATTCACTTGAAGACTGAAGCCATGGGGATGATGACAGAGGTCCAGGTGGGAGGAAGCCAGAGGTCAAAGATCTACAGTAATCTCTGCGAGTGACTGAGGTCAGCAGATGGCCACTGTGGGTCCTGGAAGTATGCTTAAAGGCTCCAGAGAGGAGGAAAGCGGAACACAGATATTTGTTCCAATGTGAAGCTAGGCTCCCAAGGCTGAAAAACAAGAGTAGTTAAAATTTAATATAAGAAGGACCCAAAGCATGTATTGAATCCTAAAGGCAAGTAGGTTGAAGTCAGAGACTAATAGGGGATACATGAAGACCTAATTGGGAGGTAATAGGATCACAGACACCAAGATCAGAGAATAACACAGACCAGAAAGCAACAGAACACAGGGGAAATAAAGATGGCGCAGTCCAGTAATCGGATGAGCGGCATCAGACTAACAAGGAATCCAGCTAAATGCCTGCTGGCTCCAGCTGCAGACGTCCTGAAGCAGCTCCTGGGAACCTGCGTGACTGTTGGAGGCCCCTCTTACTTCTGCCCCTAGAGGGTAGCCACTGCTGCTGGGTCTCCAGAGACAAGCAGCAACCCCCTAACTCCCTGGCTCTGTGGTGGGTGAGCAATTAATACAAACAAGCCCAGAACAAACTCCCAGGCTGCCAATGTCTGTATGTTTTTGGGCATCCTCCCACTTAGTAAAAATGGAGGTGGGCTTCTCAGATGTCAGAAAGTCGAGGTGAGGTATCCTTGGTCGGAAGTCCTTGGTCTATGGAGTCACACTGATCTTGAGTAACCTCAGCTTGCAATGGTTTACAGCGGGGCTTGGGTTCCCGGCCAGAGACTGAGGTGGCACATGGTGGCAAGAGCACCAGGTCCTAGCCACTAGGCCAGCGGTCAGAGACAAGAGCCCTGGCCTTCGACTTTGCAGAAAAGAATTCCCACAAAGATGGAAAGGAGTGGAACAAGTTTTTTTTTTTTTTTTCAAATCGGAAGCTAATTGCTTTACAATATTATGTTGGCATCTGCCATACATCAGCATGAATCAGCCACAAGTATACATATGTACCTTCTTTTGTGAACTTCCCTCCCATTTCTCACTCCATCCCACCCCTCTAGGTCATCACAGAGCACTGGGCTGAACTCCCTGTGTCACACAGCAAATTCCTGATTGCTATCTGGTTTACATATGGTAATGTATAAGTTTCTATGCTATTCTCTCAATTCATCCCACCCTCTCCTTTCCCTACTGTGTACAGAAATTGTGGTAAATATACACAATGGAATATTACTCAGCTATGAAAAAGAATGGATTTAAGTCAGTCCTAATGAGGTGAATGAACCTAGAGCCTATTAGAAGAGTGAAGTAAGTCAGAAAAACACCAATATTGTATATTAATGCATGTGTACAGAATCTAGAAAGATGGCACTGATGAACCTATTTGCAGGGCTGCAAAGGAGACACAGACTTAGAGAAAAAACTTGTTGACACAGTAAAGCATTTATTAAGAGGAGAAAAACCTGCTGCACTCAATATGCCAGCAAATTTGGAAAACTCAGCAGTGGCCACAGTACTGGAAAAGGTCATTTTTCATCCTTATCCCAAAGAAGGGCAATGCCAAAGAATGTTCAAACTACCACATGATTGTACTCATTTCACATACAAGCAAAATAATGCTCAAAATTCTCCAAGCTAGGCTTCAACAGTATGTGAATCAAGAACTCCTAGATGTTCAAGCTAGATTTAGAAAATGCAGAGAAACCAGAGATCAAATTTCCAACATCTGTTGGATCATAGAAAAAGCAAGAGAATTTCAGAAAAACATCTACTTCTGCTTCATTGACTACATTAAAGCCTTTGACTGTGTGGATTACAACAAATTGGAAAATTCTTAAAGAGATGGGAATACCAGACCACCTGACCTGCCTCCTAAGAAACATCATTCAGGTCAAGAAGCAACAGTTAGAACTGAATATGGAACAATGAACTGGTTCCAGATTGGGAAAGGAGTACATCAAGGCTGTATATTGTCACCTTGCTTATTTAACTTCTATGCAGAGTACATCATGGGATATGCTGGGCTGGATGAAGCACAAGCTGGAATCAAGATTGCCAGGAGAAATATCGATAACCTCAGATATACAGATGACATGGCTCTTGTGGCAGAAAGCAAAGGGGAACTAAAGAGCCGTTTGATGAAGGTGAAAGAAAGAGTGAAAAAGCTGGCTTAATACTCAACATTCAAAATATGAAGATCATGGCATCTGGTCCCATCACTTTATGGCAAATAGATGGGAAAGCAACGAAAACAGTGACAGGCTTTATTTTCTTGGGCTCGAAAATCACTGCAGATGGTGACTGTAGCCATGAAATTAAAAGATGCTTGCTCCTTAGGAGAAAAGCTATGACCAACTTAGACAGCATATTAAAAAGCAGAGACATTACTTTGCCAACAACGTTTCGTATAGTCAAAGCTATGGTTTTTCCAGTAGTCATGTATGGATGAGAGGCTGAGCACTGCAGAATTGATGCTTTTGAACTGTGGTGTTGGAGAAGACTCTTGAGAGTCCCTTGGACTGCAAAGAGATCAAACCAGTCAGTCCTAAAGGAGATCAGTCCTGAATATTCATTGGAAGGACTGATGCTGAAGCTGAAGCTCCTATACTTTGGCCATCTGATGCGAAGAACTGACTCCTTGGAAAAGACCCTGATGCTGGGAAAGACTGAAGGCAGGAGAAGGGGACGACAGAAGACGAGATGGCTGGATGGCATTAGCGACTCAACGGACATGAGTGTGCGCAAGCTCGGGGATATCGTGAAGGACAGGGAAGCCTGGCATGCCGCAGTCCATGGGACACGACTGAGCAAATAAACAACAACAAAAGGGGAAAAAAGTACGGTACGTATGGATAGACACGCTCAGAGGGCAGGTCTCTTAGCTGTGCCCTCATCAGTTCAGTTCAGTCACTCAGTCGTGTCCAGCTCTTTGCGGCCCCGTGGACTGCAGCACCCCAAGCGTCCCTGTCCATCACCAACTCCTGGAGCTTACTCAAACTCATGTCCATTGAGTCAGTGATGCCACCCAACCATCTCATCCCTTGTGCTCTCATGGCAGCTTGAATTACTTTTTTGGGATATTTCATCAGGTTTTCCTTTGGCCAATCATTTTGACTTGCCCGGTTCACAGTTTATGTTTGGTATATCTCAGGATCCTCCCATGTGTGTGCACACATCTCTTAGCCAAACTGGATTCTACCAAAGAGACCTGTCGGTAGCCTGGCATTAGGTAGCATCATTTCCCTTTGACCTTCAAGGAGCTCTTCTGTGCCTGTGTGGTTGGGGAAGTCTCCTGACTTTGAGAATGAGAACTATGTAGTCTGGGCAGGATCCAGCCTTTCCCCTTACTTGTCCTGCTATTCTTGTCTTGGAGTCTCAGTCCATAGTGAATGAATCTCCAATCGCTTTACCCTGAGAGGGGGGCCAATCTGCCTGCTGCCTCATGGTGGTTGTGCTCCTTGTCCAGACCACACAGGTGAACGGATGCAGAAGTGCTAGCTCAGCCTTGGGGGGCCCTTCATGAAAGTTCCCAAGGACACGGCCAGGGTGCTTGGTCCTCACAGGCACCCAGGGAGCTCTCCTGCTCTGACTCCTCCCTACCCAGGGGTCTGTGTTCTCTGGGGCTCGGGGCTCAGTTCTCTGCTTCTCTGGAAGCTGTTGGCCTCCTCCTTCTTCTCCTTCCCACTCCTGAGCATCAGTCATCCTCCCAGGGGTCAGTGGCAGGCCCTTCTCCACCAGCCCTTTCTTTTCAAAACCCTGAACTTGGAAGCCACCAGGCTTGTTCCCTGGAGGACAAATCCCCTTTAATCACTAGATTGTCCCTGAGTTTTAACAAACATAATAGCCCCTGGCAACTCCTCCTTTGTGCTACAAAACAGAGGTAAATGTTATTAACCAAGTGAAGAAATTCAGACCTCAAGGACACAAAAGCCTGGGGAGGGGCTGGAAGGAGGGGTGGGAGGAGGGAAGGAAATACCTCTCGTGCCTTTGTGTACTGCAGAGAAAAACAAGACTCAGGTAATTTTGGAATCAGTTGTTCTGCTTTGTTAAAGTCTCAATAAATTGCCTGCTCTCTGCAAATTCCTTGGTAGGTGAGGTGGTCTTTGGCAGATTCCAGACTCACCCAGGAGGGGAGCAGGCTGGAGATGTAGAACTGGTTAGGTGCCTTGGAGGCCTGTCACTGGGGCTGGGAGAAGGTGGCTAAGCCTGAGACAGGAACTGGCCAGGCCTTGCATCGAATCCCCCAGAGGGGCCAGGTTCACCCTGTGCCCAGTGACCTTCCGCTTCCTGCTGTTACCCAGAAAATGACATTAAACCCAATTGCTCCGTGTGTTCAGGCATATAAATGGATAGCAGAAAGCATTTGCCCGAGGTTGGGGGTGATAAAGGGAATGTATTCTGAGCCAAATACAATAAGCAAAGTGCACAAACCTTCTCAGGATTACTTATTAGCCAAGGGAAAAGGGAGTTGGGGGAGGGGGAGGGCAGAGAGCCGAGGCCAGGAGTCTTGCAGCCACGGAATCCAGGCAGAATGTGGGCTTTCTCTTCATTTCTGATAACAAGAGGGAAAAGTTATAACACTTTTTTTGTTTTTGTTTGTTTTTAATTTTATGGAAAAACAACCCTCTTGGGTCACTCATTCCCAGTCAACACTCACCACACCACCTGAGCTCTTAATTCAGTGCCAGGGTCAGGGAGAGACTTCGAAAATAATAGCAGCTGCTGTGTTTTGCTAGAAACCACATTGTTTTTTCTCTGTGTTTTCCTTATTTGCACCTCATTCATTTCCAGAAGTGGTAGCAGGCCCATGTGTTTTGTTTTCTGTGGCAATCTGTGTGTGTGTGTGTGTGTGTGTGTATGTGTGTGTGTGTGTGTGTGTGTCTTACTTCCCTGGCAATGGGCATTAGTAAGGAAGTCGATATTTTTTTCAAATGTGAAATTTACAGGAAGGACTTGGGGGAGGAGAGAGAAGTTGAGGCAGAGAGCTGGAATGCTCTGGAAGAGAGCCTTCTTGGAGAATGGCCAGCCAGCGGAGGGAGAGAGTCATCCTGGGGGGCAGCGCTGCTCCTCTGGCTGGCCAGACAGCAGGCCCTAAACAGAAACGGCCCCTTGAAGGCCCGATGCACAGGAAGGGCAGCTGTGGATGAGGCTGGCAGGTGGACCGGGCGGTCCTGAAGGGTTTCCTCTAGAGCACTGATGGGTGTAGGAACCCTAGGCCCACACCCCCAGGGGTGAAGTCAGATTAGTGCCACGCTGGGCCTTTCACCCACACCCGGACGATGGAGACAGTGGAGATTCTGCACATGAGTCAGAAGATAGAACTTGGCCTCTGGTAGGCCTCTGGAGTCTGACACACAGCCCTCTGCAGTAGCTCAGAAACAGGAGTGGGCACAGTCCTTAAGCAGGAGCCAGGAAACTGGCAGAACTGGGTAAGATGGTGGAACCTTGGCCAAGTGGGGAAGGGGTCAGGGTCATTCTCCAGCCCCAGATCAGGCAGGAAATAGGAACAGGAACCCACTGCATTGCCCAGGCCAGCACGGGAAGGGCCTGCTGAAGCTCAGGGAGAACGTGGGGGCCCTAAGCCCCCGAGACACTGGGTTTAGGATGGTAAAATCCAGGCCATTCCTCTAGGTGCAGGTGGAGTTCTCATGTGCCCCTGGGTGAAGTCAGCTTCTTCCCAGAAGAGTAGAGTAGAAGAGTCTAGGCCTGCAGAGTAAAGGTCCTCAGGGCATATGACTCAATGGAATGGAGACCCTGCCGGGACTAAGAGACCCAGCAGAAGGCGAGGACTGAGGAAAATCGGCCTTGGTGGTTCTCTGGATGAGGCAGTGGCAGGAGCCCAGCCTGCCTCTGCAGGTGCAGAAGGATGTAGAGAAAAGCAGCAGCCATCCAGGCTTGACCACTGGTTGAGCGTCCTCAGCAAGTGGACCTCAGTGTGCCTCAGTTTCCTAATCTCAGGGAAATCATATTTCACAGATAGGAATATCATCTGCAGTTTAGGATTATAAGACATATTCTAAAAATTTCTTTAAATCAACTTGAATCCAAATCTGAGTTTCCATTCTTCTGAGTAAGTTGGAAATTTAGTCTTCATCAATGAGACTCCCCATCTCAGGATGATGCAGAATCCCTGGGGTCTCATGCAGGGCCAAGGCATTGGGCCAAGGCATTGTCATTTATTCAACAGACACTTTCTAACTCTTACTTGAGCCATGTACTGTTCTAGGCACAAGATCTATGAGCAAAAGAGAATTCCTGTTGTTTATTTTTCTGTAGAGGATAGTAGAAGAGGGAGGTGTGTGTGTGTGTGTGTGTGTTGGGGGGGGGTGTTTTGGTGGAGTGGGGGGGCGTGTGAATGAAAACAATAGATGTATAAACAAATGAATCAACCAATAAATATGATGATTTCAGGAAGAGGGAAATATTGTGGTTTAGTGGAGCCCATTAATGACAGAGCTGTTCCCAGACCGAGTTCTGAACCACTGGAGAGACAGACACATGAGTCAGAGGAGACACAAATAGCAGCTTTATGGCTCATCAAAGCTAGGCTGGAGGATGAGGCTCCGGAGTGCAGTAGCAATGAGTTGACGTCATGGTGCTGACCCTGGAATCAGAAAGATTTGTAATCCAGTCCCAGGCAGAGATGGTCAGTCACAAGCCTTCCTCCAAGGGGCAGAACCTTTACCATGAAGCCTACTTCTTGGTCCAGGGCAGAGCAGTACTCACGCCCTCTGTGTGCAGCAGATCCTAGAAAGAGAGGACCACACCAGATGGTCCCAGCATCTTCTCCAAGCTCACCAATCAGGTAAGACACTTGCCCCATGGAGAAGTGAATAAAAGCTAGGGAGAGAAATGAATAGCATTACCCTGTCTAATGCAAGGACCCTCCTACATGTAAGGAAACATCAGTGGTGTTCCCTCCTAAATCTGTGAAGAAATAATATAAAATCAGAGGCTAGAAAATAACAGGTGGGCATGGGAACATTGGGCTTATTTTAGCTAGAGTGGTTAGGAAAGGCTCCTGAAATGGTGACTTTTGATCAGAAACCCAAATAATGGGCAAGAGCCACCCCTTGAATATTTGGGGAAAAACTCTCAAGACAGGAGTCAACCAGGGTGAAGTCTCTACAGAGCGACTAAGCTTGGTGTCTTGAAGGAATAGAAAGAAAGCCAATGTTGCTGGAGTGAGCGGCAAAGCAGGGAGTGATGGAAGACATAATCAGAAAGATAAGCGGGGTCTGGGTCATGGGGACCCTTTGTGGGTCCAGGCAAAGAGACTAGGTGTCATGCTAATGGCAGACAGAATCTCTGGAGTGCTATAAGTGTGGAAGGATGCAAGAGCAAGGGAATGGACCAACCTGGGGGAGAGGACACCTCTTGATGCTTCATTTGATGTTCTTCCTGCTACTCTGTGCTGCCTCTGCCCAGAAAGGGAGGGGCCTATGATCCTGCGGAAAGGCAATGCCTGTCTCGGTGCTTTGGAAGGTAGCAAGCTCTGTTTACAAATATGGGTCTCAGCTATTGCCTTGTGGTCCTTGTCCAGCTGCTGCAGACTCTGGCCAGACCTTGTGGCCAAGTGAAGTTGGGGCTGAGAAGCTTGGGAAGTTGGAAAAAGAGGAGATAGGAGATCGAAGAATTGAAAGGTGCCCCCTGAAATGGTAGAACTTAACTATCCTGTCTTCACATGAACCTGCTCCAGCCAGGTAAGGCAGCAGGTCAGGGAGTGCAAAAGTGAGGGTATCCCCCAGGATTCAGGTTCCCAGTCTAGAGTTCTTCCATTGTGCTGTTAAGGTATTGATCTCATTTCTTAACACAGAGTTCATCTTCTGCAAGACAAATGATGAGTGACGCTTAAGCATTCATGGAGCATCTATTACAGTCAAAGAATTTCTACTTGCTTGACATTCACTTCATTTCCTTTTTCTCTTCCCTCTGTTTCTCCTTTTCTTTGTCTTCTAAGCATTTCTTCTGAACCAACTTGGTGCTGAGCTCACTTTGGGATCTGGAGTCTCCCCAATAGTTGGTTCCCCGTCTATCCACAGGCCAGTTGTGACCACCTCACTGTGTTGCTGGGTGGTTATGAGAATTAAATGAGGTTTAATAGGTGCAGAACACTTTGCAACCTATAAGGCTTGTCTAAGCTGTAAGGAGACACGTTTTTATCATTAGTTGATTTGGTGGTGGTGTTCAGTCGCTCAGTCATGTCTGACTCTTTGTGACCCCATGGACTGCAGCACGCCAGGCTTCCCTGTCCTTCACTATCTCCCAGAGCTTGCTCAAACTCATGTCTATCGAGTCGATGATGCCATCCAACCATCTCATCCTCTGTTGTCCTCTTCTCCTGCCTTTAGTCTCTCCCAGCATCAGGGTATTTTCCAATGAGCTGGCTCTTTGCATTAGGTGGCCAAAGTATTGGAGCTTCAGCTCCAGCATCAGTCCTTCCCATGAATATTAGCTGATGAGAAACCTTCAGGCGTCCTGTAATGTTGCAAGCTCATCCACACGCCTTCCCTGGGCTTCTCCCCAACCCTGCTCTCCTGCCTATTTCCTTTTCTGCCCTCTGCCCTCACTCCCTCAGGGGAAACTCAGCCAGGACACAGCAGCTGGTAGTCAGCCAAGCTTCTGTTTTTCTAACCTGATTATCTGAATGGGCTTGCCTGGGGCCTAGAAGGTCAGGGCATGAACAAGAGGTCACACCACAAACCTCCAGGTTCCCTGGGAGTAGGCGTTCCCTTGGCCATCTCCCAGTGCTCTGACCCATCCTAGCTACACAGGATTTCAAACCTAGGCAAGCCAAGAGGAGAAAATAAAAATAGAGGAGTAAGTGTATAGCAGGGTTCCACGACTTACTCTAATTTGGGTCAGATAATTCTTTGTTTTGGAGACAGGGTTGTCCCGAGCACTGTGGGATGTTTAGCAATAACCCTGACCACCGAATGCCACAAGCACTTCCCGCAGTTGTGACAACCACAAATGTCCCCAGACGTTGCCACATCTGACCCTGGTGGTGGAGGTAATTGTCTTGGATCCACTGATCTAGAGTATTACAGATTCAACTGTAATAAACAGTGAAGTAAACAACAGCTCAGCTTTATTTATTTATTTAGTATTAACCTTTGGCTCTATTTTTAAACTTGGCTCTTATAAGGTACTCTGTGTGCGTGTGTGTGGGTGGGTGCAATAGTAAATGCCTGGAAGAGTCTTCTCTGATTAAAGATGGATTTACTTCAATGTGATTGGTATTTTAGTGAACAATTTCAGCATCATGCAACATTTGCATTGCTTATGTGTGATTTCATCCTCCAGAACACTGGTTGAACACGGAAAATGGGACTCAGCTGAACTGAGCTGCATGCATAGGAATCCACAGACTACATGCCAAGTGCATCAAACACCAACAGAGAGAGAGAGATGGGCAGGGGAGGTATAGAGGGAGGAAGGCGGTGCTTCCCATGTTGGCATTACAGATATCATGTTCTTTTTACAATCAGCCTTCTGCCCTTTTCCTTTCTTTGCCCAACAGATGGGGGCAAAGAGGATAAGAGCTGATTTGAGGCAGGCAGAGGCTGGGTGGAGTGCAATCTGAGGGCAGAGAATGTCTCTGAGGGGTGAGGGAACTAGACGAAAGCAATGGAAGAAAGCAGGAAGAGGGAATAGAGGACTTCAACCAATGGGTGGAAATGGTAAGATGACAGTCAAAGCAGCTTGAGGAGGTTTTTCTAACAATCAGGGCCGACAATGGAATGGGCCACTTGAGATTGAGTGAGTTCCTCATTTCTGGGTAAATTCCAGAGGGGGCTGCCTTGTAGAGAGAAGGACAGTGATGATGGGCAGGAGTTTTGACTCAAAGACCCACATGGTTTTCCCTGCACATAGGATTCCATAGTTTGAGCAAGCTGCTCTAATGAGAGGGTGTGAGTTCCTGGAGCTGGTGGATTAGGAGGATTAATTTGGAAGATCTGAGCAACAGTTTCTTTAGGAGAGTAAGATGTTGTGGAAAAATGTGCAGAGGAAAGATCTCAATTGCAGAGACCTCATCATAAGGTACTGAGGGCCTAAATTCATGTGCCAAGGTGAAGAGGAAGAAAGGATGGATACAAGGGATGCTAAGGAAGAGGCACCGACAGGTTTAGGGGATTGATCAGATTTGGGGCAAGAGGCAATGGACCAAAGAACAAAACAAAGCAAAACCAAGAAAACATTCTTTTTTTTTTTTTAAACTGGTGTTGTTTTTAAAACTTCATGTTATAAACATGGATGACTGAAATGATGGTCAGCCATGGGGGAAGATGATGAATCTGGTTTTATATGATGCTATTTTTGAGATGGCACACACTGTAATCTGCTTGATGATAGGTTTTATGTAGCAGTCACCACTGTGTCTCAAGATGTATCTAGCACAATACCAGGCATGAAGTAGGTACCAAATGATTTCTTGATGATTTGTCGATGGAGTCCTGGTACAAAATACAGGCCCTGATATCTCAGGCAAGATATAGATACGGATAGGGATATGGATATAGACATAGATATAGATATAGGTGGCACTAGTGGTAAAGAAGCCGCCTGCTGATGCAGAGGACATAAGAGACACAGGTTTGATCCCTGGTTGGGAAGATCCCCTGGAGGAGAGCATGGAAACCCACTCCAGTATTCTTGTATGGAGAATTCCACAGACAGAGGAGCCTGGCAAGGTAAATCCATAGGGTCTCAAAGAGTCGGACATAAGTAAAGAGATTAGCACATAGCACATAGGTATAGATGGGCTGCCCTGGTAGCTTGCTGAGACCCTGGTTCAATTCCTGGGTTGGGAAGCTACCCTGCAGGAGACCCTGGTTCAATTCCTGGGTTGGGAAGCTACCCTGCAGGAGACCCTGGTTCAATTCCTGGGTTGGGAAGATACCCTGAAGGAGAGATGGGCTAACCACTCCAGTATTCTTGGCTTCCCTGGCGACTCCGATGGTAAAGAATCCACCAGCAATGCAGGAGACTTGGGTTTGATCCCTGGGTTTGGAAGATCCCCTGGAGGAGGGCATGGCAACCCACTCCAATATTCTTGTCTGGAGAATTCCCATGAACAGAGGAGCCTGATGGGCCACAGTCCATGGAGTCACAAAGAGTTGGACATGACTGAGCGACTGAACAGAACTGAACTGAACTGATAGATATAGATAAAGAAATAGATATATGGATGGGCTACTCTGGTGGCTCAGACAGTAAAGAATCTGCCTGCAATGCAAGGGACCTGGGTTTGATCCCTGGGTCAGGAAGATCCCCTGATAAAGGGAATGGTCACCTACTCCAATATTCTTGTCTGGAGAATTCCAAGGACGGAAGAGCCTGGTGGGCCGCAGTCCATGAAGTCACAGAGAGCTGGACACGATTGAGTGCCTAACACCTGACATAGATCTAGATCTAGGTATAGGCATAGATACATTATATCCAGAGGGATCCAGGTAGGGCTAGACATCTTCTTGAAAAAGTGAACATCCTCATCTCAGCCGACTCATTTGGTAGCATAAACAAGTCAATGTGATGGCTTACTAGAGACCAGGTTAGTGTGAGAAGAAGGCTGAGCGCCGAAGAACTGATGCTTTTGGACTGTGGTGTTGGAGAAGACTCTTGAGAGTCCCTTGGACTGCAAGGAGATCCAACCAGTCCATCCTAAAGGAGATCAGTCCTGGGTGTTCTTTGGAAGGACTGATGCTAAAGCTGAAACTCCAATACTTTGGCCACCTCATGCGAAGAGCTGACTCATTGGAAAAGACTCTGATGCTGGGCGGGATTGGGGGCAGGAGGAGAAGGGGACGACCGAGGATCAGATGGCTGGATGGCATCACGGACTCGATGGACATGAGTTTGGGTGAACTCCGGGAGTTGGTGATGGACAGGGAGGCCTGGCGTGCTGCGATTCATGGGGTCGCAAAGAGTCGGACACGACTGAGCGACTGAACTGAACTGAACTGAACTGAGTGTGGACTAATGAAAAACGTGAGGTGTTTTATATTTTCTCAAGATACTTATAGATCTTATTATACAAAAGTAGCACTCACAGGGTCCAGAAATATTGAATGCTAAGTGACAGTGAGGTATCTGAGTAGAAATATCCAGAAGGCAGTTGGAGAATGCTCAACTGGAGATAGTGAAGGAAGACAGGGCTGGAGCCTGAGGTACAGAAGATGCTGCACTTCAAGGCAGAGAGTGTGCAGACTGGAGGGTCTAGGACTACACACCTGAGCCTCGGGCAGGCCCAGGGAGGGGAAGGAGTGCGGGAATGGGGAGGGAAGGCCAGTGGAGGAGGGACGTCAGATGAGGGGGCAGGAGGGAGGGTCCAGGAGGCAGAGTCGGGGCTCTCATGTGTCAAGTGCTGAGACCAGCAGGCAGCAGCACCCTGGAGGACGTGTCTGACTGGCTCCAAGGATGGCACTGAGGCGGGGCTGCAGCTGACATCATGGAGCGTAGTTCTAATGGGGTGGTGAGGAATACAATCTATATTGCAGAGTGCCAGCCAATCAGTGGGAAGTTAGGAGGTGGAAGTAGATGTATAAGTCGACAATTTTGTCTATGAATGGAAGAAGAAATTTAGACGCTGTGGTTAAAATAAGTGAATTCGAGCGTAAGGCCTTGAAAAATACAGGCGTGTTTAAGAAGGTGTCTACAAGGAGACTGCATTTGAGTTGGGTCCCCAAAGTCAATGAGGCCTGGCTGGGCAGAGAGCAGGGCAGGCAGATTGACACTGTACTTCGCCTTGGGGTGAAGTCTGGAAGACCTGGGTTGGTCAACCAATGCTCACTTGGAACCGAATCCAGTCCAAGTCAGGAAGCTGTTCTTAGGATGGTATCCAGTGCTTTTTGCTACTAGGATCCTCTGAAAGTGGAATAAGCAGTAGCCTCTAGCAGTTTATACAGGCAAATTGTCAAAGTGTTTAAAAACTCTGGCTTTAGAGGCCAGAAACAGACCTCTGAATGCCTTGAGCTCTCCCACCTGTGAAACGGGCACAATAACCCTCAAAGGTTTGTTGCAGGGATTAATGTAGACTCCTTTAACTCAGGTGACCAACACAGGGTCACCATTCAGCTACTCTTATTATGTGTGATCATCAGTCCATTCAGCTATGTATTATCTTTTGTGACAGAAAATGGAAGTTGTCAACCAAGGTAACTCAGTCTGAACAAGTGGATGAGATGCAACTCCTATTTCTCTGTGCCAATGTCTCCTTCACTTGCTTTCCTTAACATTGGGAATATTTAATGCTCCCTCTTAGGTGAAGGGATCAAGAGGTAAGACTACTAGGTATAAAATAAGTAAGTTACAAGGATGTAATGTACAACACAGGGAATATAGCCAAGGCTTCATAATAACTTTTTATGGCGTTTAATCTATAAAAACATTCAATTACTATGCTGCACACTTGAAACTAACGTCATACTGTAAGTCAGTGTACTTCAATTACAGAAAAAGAAAAAAAATGCCTCTTACATTTGTTAACTGCTTATGGGTTGAATGGTAGCTGTGCAAGGTCCTAACTCTTTTTCTTTCTCTCTTTGTGCACTTGTTTATCGATATGTGGTGGGAGTAGGGCAGAGAGGAGGATACGAAGATAAACAAGGCAAAGATTCTGTCCTTGAAGTGCCCACAGTTCAGGCTAGTGGGGAAGGCATTATGTAGACAGCTAATTAAAATAAAATGTGATAAGCACCAGAACAGACCATAAAGCATATTGCGGCAGCCCCGAAGTGAGAGAAGCTATCCCTGGCAAAGCTGGGAAAGGCTTCCCAGAAGAGGTGATGTTCATCTCGGATCCTGAAGAATAAAGCAGCATCTGTCAGGTGCAGATTGGGGAAAGGTAGTCCATGTTGCAATTGCACAAGGTGAAAGTGCATGTTCTCAGGACGCCACCAGCACTCTCTGTTCCAGGACAAAAGAGGCTTGGGGTTTGGGTACTTGTCAAGTAGAGTGGAAGATGAGGCTGAAAAATAGGGTAGAACCAAACTGCTAAGGGACTTTTTTGGTGGCAGGCCAAGGAGCTTGTTTTTTTTTTTTCCTAATATTTATTTTTATTTATTTGGCTGCATTGGGTCTTAGTTGTGGCAAGTCGGATCTTTTAGTTGCAGCGTGTAAACTCCTAGTTTGGAGAAGGAAATGGCAACCCACTCCAGTAATCTTGCCTGGAAAAGTCCATGGACAGAGGAGCCTGGTGGGCCACAGTCCATGGGATCGCAAGACTTAGCCATGACTTAGCAACTAAACCGCCACAACCAAACTCCTTGTTTCCCAACCAACCAGGGACTGAACCCAGTGCCCGCTGCATTGGGAACCCAGAGTGTTAGCCACTGGGCCACGAGAGAAATCCCCAGGAGCTTGGGTTTTATGTTTGGGTGATGGGAAGTCAGAAAAGTCTTCAGCAGGGATATGAGCAGATTTAACTTTTTACCTCTGTTTTTTTGGGGGTAACAATTATATTGAGATAACTGCTCCTTGGAAGAAAAGCGATGACAAACTTAGACAGCATATTAAAAAACAGAGACACCCCTTTGCTAACAAAGATTCATCTAGTCAAAGCTATGGCTTTCCAGGAGTCATGTATGGATGTGAGAGTTGGACCATAAAGAAGGCTAAGTGCCACAGAATTGATGCTTTTGAACAGTGGTGTTGGTGAAGACTCTTGAGAGTCCCTTGGACTGCAAGGAGATCACACCAGTCAACCCTGAAGGAAATCAACCCTGCATATTCATTGGAAGGACTGAGGCTGAAGCTCCAATACTTTGACCACCTGATGGGAAAAGCCAACTCATTAGAAAAGACCCTGATGCTGGGAAAGATTGAAGGCAAAAGGAGAAGGGAATGACAGAGGATGAGATGGTTGGATGGCATCACTGATTCAATGGGACATGAGTTTGAGCAAGCTTCGGGGAGAGATGGTGAATGACAGGGAAGCCTGGTGTGCTGCAGTCCATGGGGTCGAAAACAGTCAGACACCACTGAGAGATTGAACAACAACAATATTGAGATACAATTTGCACACCATACAATTCACCTGTTATGCAATGTTTTTTTTTGTGTGTGTGTGTGTAGTCAACCACTAATCTACTTTTTGTTTTTATAGCTTTGCCCTCTCTGGACATTTCGTATAAATGGACTCAAATAATATGTAGCCTTTTGTGACTGATTTTTTTCATCAGCATATTGCTTTCAAGATTCCCTCATATTGCTGTGTAATATTCTATTGATGGATATACCACATCTAAAAAAAAAGAAAACCTTTGGCTGTATTGGGTCTTCGTTAAGGCATGCAGGCTTTCCCTAGCTGTGATGCACAGGCTTCACACTGAGATGGCTTCTCTTCATGCTGAGCTCAGGCTCTAGAGCACGGGCTCAGTATTTGTGGCACACAGGCTTAGCTGTCCCATGGCATGTGGAATCCTCCCAGACCAGGGTCAAACCCCTGTCCCCTGTATTAGCAGGAGGATTGTTGACCACTGGACCACCAGGGAAGTCTTATACCACATTTTATTTATCCATTCATCAGTTGAGAGATGTTTGTTTTTTTCCCACCTTCTGTCTGTTGTGAACAATGCTGTTGTCAACATTCATGTACAAGTTCTAATGTAAGCATATGAGATGAGATGGTTAGATAGCATCACCAACTCAATGGACATGAATTTGAGCAAACTCTGGGAGATACTGGAGGACAGAGGAGCCTGGCATGCTGCAGTCCATGGGGCTGCAGTCAGACATGACAGTGACTGAACAACAACATTTTCATTTCTCTTAGCTAGGAAGTAGTGGAATCATTGGGTCATATGGTAACTTTGTTTCACCTTTTGAACCTTTTCCAGAACAGCTGTACCGTTCCCACTGGCAATGTATATTCCCACTGGCAATGTATAAGGGTTCCAGTTTCTCCATGTCCTTCCCAACACTTGTTATTATCTGCCAGACTTGTTTCTCAGGAGAATTACAGGGCAGCAGTTTGAAACATAGACAGGCATAGGGGGAGTCCCCTTAGGAGGTCTTTGTCATGGCTTATGTGAATGATGATGGCAGAATGGCTGCTTATGTGGCTCAAGTTACTACTGACTGAAGAAACTTCTTGACTTAATCTCTAAGCAATCTACAAAGGGGGAAGTGAGTGTTCCACCATGACAATGAAGTTTCCACTTCCTTTATGTGGGTCCAGCATGTGCCTTCAGGACATTGCCCTCTCTGGACATTTCATATAAATGGACTCAAATGATATGTAGCCTTTTGTGACTGATTTTTTTCATCAGCATATTGCTTTCAAGATTCCCCTTTTAAGCCAGCAAGAAGAGCTTTTAATCGAAGAAAAAACATCTTTCTGGGTTTACTATTGACAGATTCTGGGGTCAGATTGTTGTGAGAACTTCCTTAGTTCAGCTCTGTGACCAGGGATTAAGGTGGCAGGCCTTGTCTTCACATGGAGGGGCTCAAATAGACAGCAGACTTCTTTGGGTGGAGAATGAGATGCAATAAATCATCAGCACATTGGAGAGCAGGATGTTGAGTTCCTTCTGACTGGGTGGAATCCAACAGATAAAATTACCTAAACCAGTCTCAACGATCCTCCCCGTCAGCATCACCTTCCAACACGTAGCATTTGCTTCCCAAGGTGCTGACCTGGTTGAGAGAGTGTCACATTCCATTTAAGCCCTTACTGCCTTGCCTCCAAGGCTCTAGGTTAGCTGCTGCCTCACCAGTATCCCCCCTCAATGTGGTGGCCACATGATGGTTTTCTCTTTTCCCCTGAGGACAAAAGCCCACCGACAGATCCATCTCTCCTGGCATAGCAGAGGCTTAGGAGATACTTAGAAGCATCATTGAGGTTCAGCTGGGCAGGCATCCATTCAAGCAACTACCCTGTGCTGAGCTCTGTGATATGTATACGGGAGACCCTGAGCAAGACCAAGATCCTACCTTCAGGGACCTCTCAGTTCAGATAAAACCACTTTAAATGGAGTGTGTGTGTGTATGTGTGTGTGTGTGTGTGTGTGTGAGGATGTGTGGATGCAGACTTTGAATACGGTGTAGTCACTTGCCCTTGAGTTGGTTAGAATTACACCCTTGCTCTACAGTACTCTTATCAACACCAAAGGGCTACGGTGGAGTGCTGACTTTCTTCTTCCGAAACAAAACCTGAAGATGTGTGGATGTGTTTCCTCCCATCATGGAAATCTAGAGTCTAAAGCCCCCTCCCCCTTCAGTCTCCATTTCCCCACCCCAAACAAAATACCCAGTCGACTGCAGGACAAAGGAAGAGGAAATTGTGGGTCAGCAAAACCCGAAGTTTATACAAATACAGCACACACCGATGCCACAAAGCGTGTAAGACAAAGGTTTCCCTTTAAGAGCGGGAGCTCTGAAGTGCAGGGGATCACAAAAAAACAAGGAAGCAGTGCTTCTCGCCCAATTATTGTGCACTCTCAGCTGTATTTTGTTGACCTCGCTGATTTCAATCAGCTTTCAGCACATCCAGCCTTCACCTGCTATGAATCAAAACCTGGAGGGCTCTCTGCTCTTCGTGCTCAGGAAAAAACCCTTTGATAAGGTTGTTATGGATGCAAGGCAGAGCAGGTTGGGCTGGGTGCCTTCCTTCGACTGGTATTATACATTTATGATGCAAACCATGGGAGAAGACAGGGCTCCAGAACAGGGGCTGAGAGGGGCCGAGTCAGAGGCTCTGGAGGGCGGAATTGGACTTGGGGGAATTGGAATTTCCTTACCCTGTTGGATCGAAAGGCTGGTGAGGGAAGGGCAGCTCTGAGAGTATGTGGCAACAGGCGCCATATGCAGAGCTTAGCACCTAAAGCTCCAGCACTATCTCTGGGCTCCTTGGTGGACTGACTTTTCTTGGATGAAGGTGAGTGGGCTGACGGTCCCCAGTGCTATAATCCTTTTTGGTAGAACATAATCTCCATGAAGGCAGGGTCTTTTTTTTTTTTCTTTTCTTTGTTCACTGGTCTGTTCTGGTACCTAGGAATGTGCCTGGTACATGGCAGAGATTCAACAAATATTTGTAGCATGAATGAATGCTGGGCACCCTCTTTTTAAAGATTTATTTTATTGAAGTACAGTTAATTTACAATGCTGTGTTAGCTTCTGGTGCACAGCAAAGTGATTCAGTTATATATGTACACATATATTCACATATATATATACTCTTTTTCATTATGATTTATCACAGGATACTGAATATCATTCCTTGTGCTATACAGTAGGACCTTGTTGTTTATCCATCCTACATATATATACTGGTTTGCATCTGCAAATCCCCAAAGCCCAATGCATTTCTCCCCCACTGCCCCTCTCTCTCGCAACCACAAGTCTGTTCTCTATGTCTGTGAGTCTATTTCTGTTCCGTAGATAAGTTCATTTGTGGGCACACTCTTATAGAAGCACCCAGTTGTGGGTGCAGAGAGTGCAAAACTTTCTTCTTGGCTCTGGTGAGATTAGGAGCTATTGTGGGCTCCAGGCTACTATAGTGATGGGCTGCTGAGGGGGTAGGTAGGATGAAGATTGTACATCTGGCACAGACGTACGATGGTGGAGGAGAATCAGGGCATTCAGTTAGCTTGTAGTAAAAAATACAGGTGCTCAAATACCTGTCACCCTCCCATAGCCCTCTCCTGCTTCCAGGGGAAAGGAAAAAACCCTCTGTTCTTACTTTCTCCCATGTTTAAGGTCCTAAGTATGATTTTAAAAAAATTATTTTTCTTCTTCAAGGCTACCCATAACATTTATTTATTCCTATTTGGATGCTGAACTCTTTGTGTAACCTTGGTTTTAACCTCTAATATATCAGTTTCCTCATTTGCAAAACGGTGTTCATAAAATTGATCTCGTAAAGCGGGTGAGGAGAATGAACGAGTCAATGTAAACAGTTCCTACGCATAAGAAGTGCCCTGTGAATGCTGACTCTTAACACTACCATTGCTGCGAGTAAAGCTGATGAAGGCTTCTAGGTACATGTGTGCGGTTAGGACCACCCTTTGTGATTCAGGCCTGAGGCCCAAAGAGGAAAGGAGAAGATAGTCATTGCTCATGGCTGGGACCAGGGCATTTCCTGAGCTGAGCTGGCACCCTCCTGAGAACAGAGAAGCTCTCCTCCAGTTCCTCCTCTAGGCCCAGAATCAGTAGGAGCCACCATTGAAAAAAAGAAAAGCGAACTGTTAGTCACTCAGTCATGTCTGACTCTTTGGGACCCTATGGACTGTAGCCCATCAGGCTCCTCTCTCCGTGGAATTCTCCAGGTAAGAATATGGGAATGTGTTGCCATTCCCTCCTCCAGGGGATCTTCCTGACCCAGGGATCGAACCTGGGTCTCCCACATTGCAGGCAGATTCTTTACCATCTGAACCACCAGGGAAGCCCAGCAGCCACCCTTGGGCCTTCCCAAATGGTGGTGCCCATAGCCTAAGCTGGTCTCAGTATTCTCTAGGGAAACAGTTTGCATCTACTTGGAAAGCAGCTCTCACCCTTTTAATGTTTCTTCAATTTTTGGAGGCTTCCCATTGTCCCTGGAGCTGCACAGGATCCTTTTGCCCCTTTTTTTGCACATAGGGTGGTCAGATTTTGTAAATTAGAAACTGGAGCATATGATCTTTCAGGTGGGAAAGTCCATCTAAGAGCCTTATGGGGAAACAGCAGAGTGAGGGGGTTAGAAATGCAGGCTGTGCCAGGTGGGGATCTAGGGGGCAGGTGGCAGTTAGGTACCTGGGTTCACATCTCATGCAGCCCTCATCTGTTGTGTGATGCTGGGCATGCTATGAAATCTTTCTGGGGTCTGGTCTAGAAAACAGGGGTGATATTCATTTAACAATATTTTTTGATCGTTTCTGTGAGCTAGGTAATTTGAATAATAGTATCTACATCACAAGTAGTTGCACGGATTAGATGAGACAGTGTATGAATTGCACAAAACCTGCCCACAGAGAGCCTGGAACAGATATTAGCTGTTGTTATTTTTTCATATGGCTCAGATGCTTGATTGTGGACCTTCCAGTGGCTATCATTGGTTTTCTTCCATTAAAGAGAATATTTAGAATTGGAATTGTCTGGAAAAATCTAAGCAATGTGGTCCATGGATCTACCTACCACATGATTTAAAATTAATTTTTTTTTCTTTAGCACTCATACCTTAAAGACACTGAGTAATCACTTGTGGCTTGAGTCTCCCATTATTTCTGGAGTAGGAAATGGCAACCCACTCCAGTATTTTACCCCGGAAAATCCCATGGACAGGAGTCTGGCAGGCTACAGTCCAGGGGGTCACAAAGTACCTTAATTACCTCAGTACATCAGTAATTACTTGTGGCTTGAGTCTTCCATTGTTTCATCTCTAGCATATTCCTAACTCCTCCCCACCAAGTCATCGTCTGCATTTTTAGGTGAAACCTCATTACTGTAATTGCAGCAATGATAACACCACCTTGTGAGCATGCGGCACTGAAATCTCACCATTTTCAAAATGCTTTTGCGACACAGAACCTCATTTGTTTTAGTGACTGGGGTTGGGGGAGCCTGTACCTGCCGGAGTTTGTCTAAAGATGATGGTACAACCCTGTGACTTTGCATAACCATGCTCTGGCTCAAGTTTGGGAGCATGCTGATCTATCCCATGTCACTGCCTATAGTATCGGGGCTCTTCACTGAGAAGAGCTGTCAAGAATTGTACCCACCACCCACTCTAAACAGAAACATTGTAGTGAACTGTGAATGACTTTGAGGATCAAACAGACAAGGGTTCAATGCCAGATCTCCTAGTTAATAGGGAAAAGGCCAAGTAGATTCCTGACCTCAGTTTTCTGAGAGAAAATGGGGCACAATATATATTCCAAGGAGGTATATGAGTATTATTACATAAGAATCTAGCAGAATATGTGTACACCTCAATAAATATGACTTCACTTCCCCTCTCACCTCCACCGTCCCTGAAACTCTGCCTTCCCTGTTTCCCTGTGTGTCCCCTGATGTTCTCTGGGTTTGGTCCTTATTCTCTCACCTCCACCACGCCCTGATTTGCTGTGGATTGTGTGTGTGTATGTGTGCACATGCGTGCGTGCGTGGAAGGCAGCAGGCAGGGACGACATGGAGCCTGGCTCCTTCTCTGATATGTCCTGCGGGAGGAACCTGGCCCAGCAGCCCCACGTGGCTCCCATAATACCATAAGTAAAACACAAACAAAGCAGAGGTTGTTCTGCTTGTCAGCCTCCGAGACCATATGGAGCTGAGACATGATTGTATTACCTCTGCTAGACTGCAGTCGAGCTAAACAGAAAAGCCATTATAAACTATTCTGGGGAGGTTCCCGAGCTCCGTGCACAGAGCACACACAGATAAACAAGAGAGTGACTGAAATTTTTTAAAGAAAGAAGCACCAGAGAAAAACAGGGAAGGAGAGTAAGGAAAAATGAAGGGGGAAGAGAAGGGACAAAAGAGAAAGTAGGAGAGAGCTCTATGGAGCTAGAGCAGTGGAAATGCATCAGTGGACATTTGCTTCCAAAAGGATTTATCCCCCGTGGGGACTCTGTGGTGTCACCTAAGTAGATGGTAAAGTCTGATTGTAACTTTGGCTTCTCCATGGTATCTGGTCTAGGTTTGTGTGGAGTTGGAAGTATCGAAGAGAAGATGCAGAATGGCGTTTAGGAATATTTGCAGCAAATTTAAATCCCCTCTTAGTTTCTTTCTCTTCTTCCTCCTTGTGTCCCTCACTCTCATGATTGCAGTCCAAACAGGTTGATAAGACTCCTGTCTTCTGACACTGACCAGACCCTTCTTTTGTCTTCAACAGCATTGGAGTTGAGTGCCCAGGAGTCTGTATTTGTGTGAGTGCATGGTAAGAGGGGGTAGGTAGGGAGAGGTATACATGATTCAGATAGAAGCTACATTGCCTCTCTGACTGGGCAGACTATATGCCCACTGGAAATCTTCCTAGACCTCAGGGGAAAGGTAGAGAAAATAAATAAATCAGGAAGGAAAAAACACCCCACAGCCACCAGATGTTGCTTCTGAACAAAGCCTTACAGTAAGAAAGAAGGATTCCCAAAGTGGTAACAAACTCACATGGAAATGTCTGCGAGGTTAAAAAAAAAAATTCCCTGTTTGCATGCTGTTTATTCCAGGTGTGAAGAGCAAATCCCAACACTTTGAGAACTGTCATCTGTTTTGAAAGTTTGTGCAAGTGTAGAGTTCAGAAGTAACACAATCACCAACAGTAACTATTTCCATATAGTAGTTGCCTCCAGCTCAAACTTTATAGCCACTCTTTAGAATGCTTGAATTATAAAAGCCATATAGCATGGTAGCTATGGGTATGGGATTTTCATGTAGCCACACTTAGGTTCAAATCTGAGGTCTAACACTTACCTGCTGTGGGGCCTTTGGATATCTAGTATGGGAAGATGGTAAGAGCCAAGTCCTGGGGCAACAGTCCTGCACCTACCTCAAGAGGAGAAGTGCAGGTTAGAATGGGAGAATGGAGGACCATGGGGAGAAAAGAAATTGGTGGATGTAAATATTTTGAAAATTATTGCTAGGTGATTGATCAGTTGAAACATTTGGAAGAAAGAGCAGAATAATTGGTGCACATAAAGCAGCAATTTTTTTAAAAAAAAGTAGGCAATTAGAAACTCCAGGAAAAACAATCTACGAGAATCGACACATAATTATGGTAAGCTATCTGGCTCAACAGTGAATAATACTCATGCAGTCATGATGGTATAAAAACAGGCGAATTTAACCCCAAATTGTTACATAGTTACACTAGAAGGGTAGAGGAGAGAAGATAGAAAGAAGATGGTAGTGTCCAAGAGAGTGAAATCCTCAACTGCCATGATAGGAATTTAGCAGAAACTGTACGAATCTGAGAATTCAAGAAATAGCAGTGTAAGCATGCTATTTAAAATTGGAGGTAAAGGCCAGTAGAAAGTACTGAGTTAAGAGAGATTAATTCTGTGGGACAGAGGAGATGAGGAGGGGTAGAAGAGATGACTACTGTGGTTTGACTCTTTTATTTATTTAAAAAAAAATCATATATGTTTCTTTAAACACTTTTTTGATGTGGACCAGTTTTATTTTTAAAGTGTTTATTGAATTTGTTACCATATTGCTTCTGTTTTATGTTTTTTTGGCCCCAAGGCATATGAGATCTTATCTCCCCAACCAGGGATCCGACCTGTACCCCCTGCATTGGAAGGTGAAGTCTCAACTACGGAATCACCAGAGAAGTCCCTGATTGAGTCTTTTAGCACTATTTATTGTTTTAGACTTTGATAAGGTTACTTTGTATGCAGATTACTCTGATAAATAACTTCAAAAGCTGTAAGATGCTTAGCATGGTACTTGGCACATAATAAATGCTTCATAAGTGTTAGCCATCATTCTAGAACTGGAATGGATGTAAAGTTTTCTTTCATCTGTTCTCTTGCCTCTAACCAGTACGATACCTAAACTCCACTACAGGGCTGACCATATCATGGGGTAAATCCAGTGAATGTGCCAGGATCCGCTGGTTATGTGCCACTGGCCAAGACACTCTCCCATAACCCATGGTGACCTCGGTGATGTAGAACGTGAGGGTCAATCCGGATTCAACTGTCAAATGGGCAAAGTTGCTGTAATAGTCAATCTATTCCTGTGGAAGGCTGAATGATGCCCAACCCCATCCCCCACCATGTGTCCATATCTGAATCCCTAGAAACCGGTAACATGACTATATGGCAAACAGACTTTGCAGATATAACAACGTGAAGAACCTTGAGATGATCACCATGGGCAGGATGTAATCACAATAGTCCTGAGAGAGAAAGAGGAGGGATCTGAGTCACAGATAGATGATGACAGAAGGAAAGGACCGGGGTGATGAACTCCGAGGATGGAGGAAGGGGCCCAGGAGTATAGGCAGCCACCTGAACTGGAAAATGTCAAGGAAAAGATTCTCCCCTCGGAGGCTGCAGACTGAGTCAGCTCTGCTGACATCTTGACTTTAGCCCAGTGAAATGACTTTAGCCCAGTGAAACCGATTTCAGACTCAGGCCTCCAGGACTGTAAGAGACTAAACAACATGTTGTTTTAAGCCCCTAAATTTGTGGTAATTTGTTACAGCAGCCATAGGAAACCAGTAGAATTCTAACCCCCCAAAATTCCTCTCCCGTTCTATTCAGCCTCTACCCTTTTCAGCAATATACACCTGTCTGGTAACCAAGGCCTCTCTGGGAAATGTAACACTGTATTTGCATTCAAGTGTTTGAGCTGTTGTGTATCTTTCAAAGACATTTCACTTCTTGCAAAAAGATTCCAGGAAGAAAGTCTCAAAGGCAGATAATTATTTTTTACTCATACTTGTATTTCTAGTATCTGGTTAATAAATGATTGCTGAAGAATGAATAAATAGCTAAACACATAAACAAATAAATAACTAAATAGGCCTCTAGACTCAGAGAAGATTCCATCACCCCTCACTAGTTAAATATATTTTAAAGTCTTCTTGCTGCCTAATTGAAATCCCCCACGTTGAATTTTAAGTGCTGTCTTTTTTATCCTCAGTGGGTTTAGTGAACAGCTGGTCATCAACCAACATTTATTAAGTCACTCTTAGCTTTCATTTTTCAGGCTAAATAATCTCAATTCAATGAACTATTCATTCCAATCTTCTCTTTGTTGTGGTCCAAGCAGGCTAGTTTCCATGTTGGGTTTTCCTTTGGGCTCCAACCAAATGGAACTGTGATGGGGTGAGGCTTCTAGTATATTCTCAGTCTCTAAACTTTGCACACATTTGATTAGGGACAATGAACGGGGGATTTCTCTGTCCTTGTTGCCAGCGGCATGCTTCGGAAAAGTGGAACAATCGGAGTCCCTCAGGGATGGGCCTGTATCAATGGTGTATCAATGGTGTATCTCTGTAACCTGTGGACGCAACCCAGTGAATGGCTAAAAGCACAAATTTTATCCTCTGATCAAACAAGTTCCAGGCCTGGTTCTCTCACTCACGATTTGTGTGACCTTGGACAGGTCACAAAACCTCTCTAAACATTTTATATTGTAATCTCTTAACACAATGGGCCTTATAATGTTGGGAGGGCTAAATGAGATGATATAAACAGCACTCTTAAATGTGTCCAGTACAAGCTTGTGCTTCCTACGTGTGAGCTATTACGGTGAAAGCACAGGGAAAGGACTCGGCAAAACTTGTTCTTCTTCTTCCATAACATTCTGGGCCATTTCTGCCGTGGGGTTGGGGGGATTCAGATCAGGCCACGTTGGGCAAGGAGGATCAGAATTCATTTATTCAGCCTACAGGCATTTATTTTGTTCTCTAAAGGGATTCTCAGTGTAGTGGAGAAACATACAGATAAATTCAACATTGCAATGCAATGTGATAAGGAGTTGTAGAGTGGCTTGGAGAGGGGGACACATCTGAATGAGTCTTGGAAGATGAATAGCTGCCTTCTGGGAAGAGATAATGGCATTCCAAACAGAAGAAACAGAACATACAAAGCCACTGAATGTGAAACAGCGTGATGGGCCCAGTGAAGAGGGCAGTCGTAATACGTATTTATCCCGTTTCCAGTTCTGCACTTTCTAAACACATGGTGGGACTGCCCGTCTTGACCTCCTTAGAGTTGGGTTTGAATGTTTCACCACGTGACAATGAATTGTGAGCAGAAGTCATGAGTGTCACTCCAGGCCAGAGCATATTATTACTGATGCAAGATCTTCCCAAACTGGCTTTTCTTTTGCCGCACTGACTAGTAATATTTGCAGTAGTGGCTGTGCTGTTAGTCTAGTGCTGGAGTGAGGCTATAAAGAACAAGCCCCCAGCTAAATTCTACATTTTATGGTATTGCTTACAAAATAATACCCTTTGTTGTTCCAGGTTGGTAAGATTTTGTGTTTATTTGTTGCTTCAGCATAACCTAGCCTATTCTAACTGATGGAGTAAAAGCAGTTGGGGAAATAATGACATGTATTA
This sequence comes from Budorcas taxicolor, assembly GCF_023091745.1. Lineage (NCBI taxonomy): Eukaryota > Metazoa > Chordata > Mammalia > Artiodactyla > Bovidae > Budorcas > Budorcas taxicolor. The sequence goes on from NC_068924.1 coordinate 25,628,060, forward strand.
TTTTCTCTCCTCTCCTAAGACCATCCCCACTCCTGACCCCAAGACACGGTAGAGACAGAGTTAAATAAATGTGAAAGACAGCTTTAAAAGGAAGAGATGAAAAGCAAAGCCTATCCATGTATGTATTCACCAACTCTTTGCCTTTGAGGAAGAAAGGCATTGTTCAGGGATTGGCTGTAAGTATGGGCACCTTCATTTTCTTTGGTCCCTACTCGCTGCCTGAGTCATTGCCCAGTAGTCTGGGTTCTTAGAACTGATGCCCAAATAATTCCTTATAATAATGATGACTTACTTTTCTTTTGCATGTTTCTACCCACGATAATGTGCTTTCACAAATTTTATTTCTTTGACACATCTCAACAGGCTAGGGAAGCTGGTATTAAGATTAGTCCCATTTTACAAATGGGGAAATGAGAGGTCAGAAAGATTTCATGACTTGTGCAAGATCAGACAATTAGTAAATTTAAAAGACAGATTTCAGTTTGAGGTCTGTCGACACCAACTTATGAATTCTGCTCCGCTGCCTCCACTTTTCTTACCCTGAAGTTGTTCAACCTGCCTTTCTAAATACGCTCAGAAACACAGGATTTTCAACTCAGAGTTGTGATAATCTCAGGGACAGAGTGTTAAAAAATATCAACCTGTAGGAAGTTTTCCCAAGCCATTAACTTTTTTTTCCATCAGAAGGAATGTGAGGAGGATTGTTATGACCATCAAAATGCTTCTATTAATATGCCAGTGTCTATTGCTTCAAACCTACATGGATCTAGATGTTAGCATTGCAGAGCTTAGTCTTTTTTTACCCCAGAGCTTTTGCTCATTTTGCAGTACCCTGGACTGAAGTGTTCTTTCTGCGTATCTCTGGTCCAGCTCAGAGGCCTCCTTCTCCATGGACCCTTCCCCTTCTGACCCAGAATCTCCATGTTCCTGTGGCACATACTCCTGGTTTGATTCTTATTTGAAAACATGTTCTCTAATGTTTAGTTGTGAATACGTTGGACTCTGTCACTAAAACATAAGCTATTGGATAAAAGAGAATGTGCCATTCATTTTTGAGGGGGACAGTATAGCACAGTGAAAGACTCTGGGACCTAGCCTGAGCTCTCTTGTTAGCTAAACTCTATAGCTTTGGCTAAATCACATCAGTTCTCTCTTCCATCTAATATGAGAGTTGAGATATAGGTATCAAAGTTATATGACCCCCCAATTATATACAAACATATATATCTGTATGCAATTTCTTTAGAGATGATCCAAAATATTCACTACATTTTAAATGAGGTCTTATTCAAGAAATGTTTACAAACCAATAGACTAAGGAATTTCAACCTCTTCTGCAAGCTCCAACATTCTAAGGATTTGTTCTTAAAAATCTATCAACCAGTAGAGCAAAAATGACAGCCCAGAAATAGGCATATAGAGACTTTTGATTTTTGACAAAAGTGTAAAAGCCATCTGACAAAGAACTGGTATTCATAATATAAAAGGACTACTATAACTCAATGATGAAAAGATAAAAAATATAATAACAAATAGATTTGAACAGATACTTCACTAAGGAAAGTTTACAGTTGACCAACAAGCCCATGAAAAAGTGCTCAACTTCCACACATCCATTAGAGTGACTAAAATTAAAAAGACTGTCATCAAAAGTTGGCAAAGAAACTGGAGTGTCAGTGCTTCTCAGACATTGCGGATGGCAGTACACAACCACTTTGAAAAAGATTTGGGAGTTTTTTCCTAAAACCAAACATACTCCTATCTTATGGTCACTAATATGACTCAGTGATTTATCCTAGGGAAACAAAAATGTGTATTTACAAAGAGATTTGTAGGAGAATGTTCATAATAATGTTATTGACTATATAGCTGCAACCTGGAAACAGCTCCGGTGTCCATCAATGGGAGCACAGATACATGCAAAGGAATGCCAAACAGCAATAAAAAAGAACAAGCTGCTGACATATACACCACCAGGCAAAATATTTTGCCTTGCATTTTGAAAGAGGTCTTACATAAGAGTACACAGTGTACTATTCTAATTTACATGAAGTTCTCCAAAAGGCAAAATTAATATACAGTGAAAAAAGTCACAACAGGTGATTGTCTCTGTAGGAAGGAAGGGGCATGAGAAGGGCCATGATCATCACTTCCTGGAGTGATGGTCATGTTCTGTAATTTTATAGGGTTTCAGATTACACAGGTGGATGCACTTATCAAAACTCATTGATTGATACACATAAGACCTACTCATTTTGTGGTATATAAATTTTACTTCCAACAACAACAAAAAAGGAATAGCCATAAACAAATATTGAACTCTAGTCATATGCATGTTCATGTATTTAAGGGTGAAGTGTACTGATGTCTGCAGTTTACCTTGAAATGCATTAAAAAACATAAGACAGATTGATTGGAAATGGCTAGATGGACAGTTATGTAATAAATACATCAACATGGTGAATTTCAGAATCTAATTCGTGGGTGTATGGGTGTTCTCCCCACAATTCTTCCAACTTTTCTGCTATGTTTGAAAATGTTCATAATAAAATGTTGGGGAAAGAATATCTGTCAACTAAAAAGCCACCAAGCAACCAACCAACGAATCAATTAGTCAATCAGCTAATACGGTGTTTCCCAAACTTGATTCTTTTGTATTCTTCTTGTAGTAATTTACTTGAACTTGACTCATCTTTAAAACTTATGGTCTACCTTTGCCTCATCCTGAATAATAATATCTGTGAAGTTTTGTGTGATTTTGAAGTGATAGTCGCTCAGTTGTATCTGACTCTTTGTGACCCCATGGACTGTCGCCTACCAGACACCTCTGTCCATGGGATTTCCCAGGCAAGAATACTGGAGTGGGTTGCCATTCGCTTCTGCAGGGGATCTTCCTGACCCAGGGATCGAACGTGAGTCTCCTGCATTGCAGGCAGATTCTTTCTTGTCTGAGCCACCAGGGAAGCCTTTGTGACTATATATGTGTGTGTGTGTGTGCAATTGTATCTATGTATATATACATATATATACACAATAAGCTATAATTATATGTAGTTTTTAAAATTTTTGAGATGTTTTTAATTCAGAATTCTCAAAAGAAGTGAAACAGAAAAAGCTAACGATCTGGTCAGATGTACAGTTCAAAACTGCTTTTGGTGGTTAACAATTAGTTCTAGGAAAGAAAACTATAGGACAAATAGATGACCACTGGCAAATCTGTGGTACTAGGCTTTATACACCATTAATATTAAGATATATATCTAAATGTTAACTTAAAGGGGATGCTCTTGGCCAACAGTGTAAGGTTGTTGCACTTGCCCCCAGAGTGTGCCTCCTGTCATCCTCTAGAAGTTCTGGTCTCTGTTGTGTGTGGTGGGGGGATTAGAAGTGGGGCATGTGGTCTCTGGCCTCAAACAGCTTTAGTGAGAGCCCCGTGAATCTGCGGATGACTGGGAGATCAGGCTCTGTGCCCCTAGGGGCAGCAGCCTGGGCTGGACATGAGTTCTCTGGGGAACGCCTGCTGCAGGCCTCACCCACGGGAGATGAGGACAGAGACCACTGGTGATGCATGGGTCCATGGCCTGTCTCCTTGCTCAAGACAAGTGGAGAAAAACTCTGTGAAGCCTCGGGAGCAGAGACTCCATGGAACAGACCTTCAGATTTGAAGCTGGGCCACAGCTTTGAAGAGAAGGAGAAAACACACAATCCAGCCACCTAATCAGCGGGCGCCCCTGTGGCTGCCACCACCCTCCACCTATTCCACTCCTCTCGATTGTCAATTAAAATAAACAGCCTTGTATTCCGAGGCCTGGCTTCAATCTATCTCGCCCGGGAGGGTACGCACAGATTTGTGGCAGTGCCCGAAAGTCCTTGCTCAACCTTTTTAATATCTGAACAAAGCAATCAAACCCGATAAGATCTAGCGAAGGCGAGATCACTCTCCTGTCCCTGGGATGGAAGCTTATTAGTCTGTGGCCCACATCATCAGAGTTATTGTGCCATGTTAAATTTATTGGTACTATCTCACCTCATTAAATACTTAAATAGACCTGACAGGACAGAAAAACGGGCTTTTTAATTTTTTTCCCCTATCCAAAGGGAGCCGGTGTTTCCCCTGCCCCAGTTCACCTCTGTTACAGCTGTTGGCAAAGAAATAAGACAGCAGAGCACAGAATGGAAGGCTCAGGCTGGCTGTGTAGAGGCTCCTGGGGTCCTCTCAATGCCAGACTGAGTTGGGCCAGAGGGGACAAACACGCCCCTGAAGTGTGTGTGTTTCAGTAGGAGTGGGGTGAAAAAGAGGCAGAGGGGACCATGATGTTCTCTCCCTCTGCTGCCTTCCCCAAATCTGTCTGATCTGCCTTTTCTAGGAGGAATCAACAAAGACCAGAAATAAAGGTCATGGTGCTCAAGAGTGTGGGGGACATCTGTATGCTTATAGCTGATTCACGTTGTTGTACAGCAGAAACAAATGCAACATTGTAAAATGATTATCCTCCAGTAAAAAATAAATGAAAAAAAACCAAGAACATACTGTTCAGCACAGGGAACTATATTCAATATCTTGTAGCAATCCATAACGGAAAAGAATCTGAAAATAAATATATATATAATGATTATATATATATATATATATATATATATATATATATATATATGGGCTTCTTGGGAGGTGCTAGTAGTAAAGAACCCGCCTGCCAATGCAGGAGACATAAGACATGTGGGTTCAATCCTTGGGCCGGAAAGATCCCCTGGAGGAGGGCATGGCAACCCACTCCAGTATTCTTGCCTGGAGAATCCCATGGACAGGGGAGCCTGGTGGGATATAGTCCACAGGGTCTCAAAGAGTCAGACACGACTGAGTGACTTAGCACAATGTACATATATATATATATATATATAACTGAAAATATATATATATTTGCTATACACCTAAAACTAACACAAAATTGTAAACTGACTCTACCTCAATAAAAGAAAAATGTCAGGATGAGTGAGGGATGAGTGAGAAGAGGAAACTGGAGTGTATGGGAATGGGGACAGGCATGGCAAGTGAGCAGCAAGCAGGCAGCCCTCAGCCCCTCCTCCAGCCCTGGGACCTGTGGTCTTTATTTAGCAAATAGCCCCAGTATCCAGGGCTGGCTGGTGGCCAAGGGCAGGATTTCCCCAGATTCAGAGCTAGAGAACTTGGCAGGCTGGTGAAGGCTTGCAGGGCCTCAAGGCCTCCAGCAAGTTGCAGATGATGTGAGGGGCGGTGTCAAAGAATGCAGACTGCCTAAGCCTCTCCCCAGCACCTCGCTGTGCATCCGTGAGTGCTGGGGTGAGGAGCTGTGGGCAGAGTGGAAATTCAGGACCTGGAGAAAATATGCAACCTGGAAAATGTTCCTTAAAGACTTCCATCTAGAGCTCGATGCCTTTTCTTCATTTATCAAGCCAATTTCCTTCTCAGCCAAGGTGATTTGGGACATAGCCTCCCTGCATCTTCTTCCTCCCCTCACATCTCTACCTGCAGAGAAAGTCTCTTTTCTCCAGTTGTTCCCCTCTCCCAGCACAGGTCCTTGTTTGCACCTTTTTAATAAGGTGGGCACGGGGCCAGGAAGCAGCTCCTGAGCGCCTTCCGTTCCTAACGCCCTAAATGGCCGTGACACCGCACTTAATTTCCGTTTTACTGCAACTGCTGGCAGGACATCAGTGGGCCAAGACCCCGGTCCTATGACAGTATCTTCAGTTGTGGCCATCAGCCTCGCAGTAATTGGATGCCACTGGGAGCCTGCCATCCCGCAGTGCCAAACTTGGTGGACTTATATAACAGTCCCCCTGTTCAGAGCACAGGGCTCTTTATAAGCTCCGAGTCTCCCAGTGTTAAAACAGCCATAATCCCTTGCCCACCCTGGGAGGGAAGGCAGGCCATGGCCAGATGGGTTATCACTATTATCAGCTCAGAATACTGTGGGGCACGTAAAACCCAGGGCTTGTGCAGAGAACCTGTGTGGTTGACATTTACTAACCAGAAAGCATTGCTGTTTATCTTTTCTGGAAGTTCCACAGTAGACTTCGGGAAGTGAGATGGTCAGAAACCATGGTGGGGGCTTCTGCTCATGTACATGTTGTGTGGGGAGCACTGTGAGTTTTAAGTGAGGAGCATGGAGGATGAGTGGTGGCGGTAATCAAAGTCTGTCAACCGTGTCAAAGTTTAGGAGAGAACTGGAGGTCTGTGGACACAAGAGCCCAGTTTGGTCTCAACCAAATGCCAGCTGTGGGGAGGGAGGTGGGGGAGGGTAGAGGAGATGATTAATTACTGCCCGGGTGGCAGTATGTCTTCATTTACAAGCTGCATCCTCAATTATCTTTAATTACTTCCCCATGGTCTTAAATCAAGGGCTAATCCAAAATGGGGGTCAGTTGCTGAAATATGTGTTTTGGGTGGGGCTGGCGAAAGGTGGACCGTGGAGTGCAGAGCCACTTTGGAGCAGTTACGGTGCCGTCTCAAGTTAGCCTTCCCTCAAGGAATGAATGATAAAACTGATGATAATTGACCTTGGAATCAATAATACGCAGGTATGCAGAGCATCTTCAGAGCAGCCCAGGGTCTTGTTTTGATCCATTGATTGTGTTTGTTTTTACCCACTCACGGGGCAGGTTCCATGGTATGGATGGACAATTGAAATCAGCCCCATCCATCCACAAACATGGTTTCATCTACCGGGTCTCCTCTAGAACAGAGTTCCCAAACTCAGTGGATGGGAGACACCAAACGTGCTGGTGGAAACTATAGAACTCCACACTAGGTGTACACAGTCAGTTTTCAGGGGTGTGGCAAGGTTATCTGCATTTTTAAAGTAACATTTTTAACAAAAAAAGTTTATTTGGCTGTGCTGGGTCTTGGTTGCATCACCTGAGATCTTCGTTGCCACCTGCGGGATCTTTAGTTGCAGTGTGCAGGATCTAGTTCCCTGACCAAGGTGCAAACCCAGGCCCCCTGCACAGGGAGTGTGTGTGTGCATGCTAAGTCGTTTCAGTCGTGTCTGACTCTGCCCTATCCTATAGACTGTAGCCTGCCAGGCTCTTCTGTCCATGAGATCCTCCAGGCAAGAATACTGGAGTGACTTGCCATTTCCTACTCCAGGGGATCTTCTTGACCCAGGGATCGAACCCACGTCTCTTACATCTACCTGCATTGGTAGGCAGGTTCTTTACCACTAGTGCCATCTGGGAAGCCCCTATGCTTGGGAGTGCAGAGTCTTAAGCACTGGACCATCCGGGAAGCCCCTTCTGCACTTTTAATAGGCTTTCCAACTACTTCCTAGGTGACTGGCGTTTGGGAACCCTACACCCTTGCTGTCCCTCTTACTTTCTTAATAGAGAAGGACTCAAGGAGACCAGTTTCAAACTTGTCAGGGCTGGAGACTATATTCAAAATCCAGGACTCCTTTGGAAGGCAGTAGGGAAAAAAAAAAAAAATGCGACCAGAGATGTGGTATGCTCTCCAGAAGCATCAGTCTCCTCCTCCAATTGCGAATGGGCATGGCGGGGAGGACGTTGGAGAGGCCATTGTCGGGGGAGGTGATTGTAGGTGGAGCACTTTACCGCCCCCTCTCTGAGCCTGAGCCTCCGCATCTATAAGGGAGAGGAGCTGGGAGGTGATCACTTGGGGCTCTTTACTTGACACCCTGGGATTCTCTAGTCTTCAGGCCAAATGTCTCCACCACCGCATGGCCTAACATCAAAGAAGGCGGTCATTTCTGCTTCTAGATAAAGAAAAGGAATTGGGGTACCCTAAGTGTCATCCCACGTAGCCTGTTGCCTCTCTCCCGTCTTTTCCTTCCACTCGGTCTCCCTCCCTATTCCCATTAAACACAGGTGAAAACTTAAAGCAAGTCACTCTACCCTCTGTCCCTCAAATCCACAAATGTGATCTTCCCTGTTCAGGACCTCCAGCTCATTTTCTCATTTCAGGGAGTTCCTCCCAGATTGGAGAATTTCTTTTGGCACCTTCCTCGGTATTTGACCTCCAGGTGGTCCTTCTCAATTTATTGAATATAAATTTTGCTCTCAGAGACAAATAGTTTTTCCTTTCTTGCTCCGTGTATGGTCTATTGTTCTCAGATGAAAGTTCAAGGCATTCTCTTCACGGAATCTTAGGTATCCAAGTTCTCAGCTATCTCAAGTTAGGAAGAGTTAATTAGCGAGTTTCTGTGTCTCTCAGGCTGGTTTACCAGTGCCTGTGGAATTTATGGATTATATCCTAGGGAGAAGTCAAGTATGACTCCAGGGTATTTGGCCTTTGAAAAACAAAGTTGCTATTTACAATTGACCATCGATTGACATCTGCTGAAGCTTAATGGAGAATGGTCTTTGGGAGAAAACTGGGACTCTGGACATCACTACGCTCAGTTCAAGAGGCAGCTACTGATGGCCTTGGAGCCATCACTGGGCACTGGAGATGCTGGGCGACACCAAGAGGAGAAAGACACAGATGTTCCCAGAGGACTCATGAAGAAGAAGGGAATACTGATGACACCATTCAGTACTGGTCACCTGGAAGATGGTTATAGCTGAAACACACTGAGGCGGAAAGCACAGTTGGAGGGAACTTCATGAGTGGCAATGCTCTGAAATTTAACCCTGCCCAGTAATTAAGTTAGGCTGCAAGTGTGCAGTGTCTGGTTTGAACTCAGTATCAGTTTACTTCAGTCGCTCAGTTGTGTCCGACTCTTTGTGACACCATGAATCGCAGCACGCCAGGCCTCCCTGTCCATCACCAACTCCCGGAGTTCACTCAGACTCACGTCCATCAAGTTGGCGATGCCATCCAGCCATCTCATCTTCGGTCGTCCCCTTCTCCTCCTGCCCCCAATCCCTCCCAGCATCAGAGTCTTTTCCAATGAGTCAACTCTTCGCATCAGGTGGCCAAAGTACTGGAGTTTCAGCTTTAGCATCATTCCTTCCAAAGAAATCCCAGGGCTGAAATCAGTATAGTGGAGAATATTTGCTTCTCTTGCTTTAAAACTTTTGTTTCTAATACCTAGTACTTATGTTCAAAGGGTAGAGCTTTATCCAGTATTTTTATAAGGCCATAGCTGGACATAGGCCTTTGATGGTGATAAATTCCAAGGGGGTTTTGTTTGGTTTTGTTTTGAGAATGTCAACTTTGTCAATAGACAAAGATAAAGAGGTCTGTGTTCAGGAGCAGGAGGTTAAGAAATCTGAGAGTCTATGCCAGATTCACTGACTCTGTACTTCATTCCCCAATTCAAGTATTGGTCCTTTGCTATAGAAGCTGATAGGCTAATGATCCATTCATTTATTTATTCGGTGAACACTCATGGATTTCCTTATCTAAGTTCTTATGCAAGAAAATCAAGCTAAACATTATTCCTCTTTCTAGTTTCTCTTTTCCTGGTTTCCTTCCAAGGCGATTAAGAGGAGGTAGAGGGCATCAGGGGGTGAGATGCTGAATGCGGCTCCTCTGGAATGTGGCCCCTTTGCAATGGCAGGGCCTAGAGAAGGAGGGGGCTTTGAATGTGGCGGAAGATGGCGTCTTGTTGGACTCTGACTTCCTCTCCCTCTTTGTCCTCTTCTTCTCTAGTCCTCTTGGTCTTCTCTTGTTTCTTTGTTCCCGGAGGTTCTTCGCCTTGGTGGGATCAACGGCTCCAGATACCTGTGGGTTCCCTAGCTCTGCTATTCTGCCTCCTCCTCCAACAATCCGGGGAGTAGGCAGCATCTGGTGTGCCTGTCTTCTGAGAGCCTTTTTAATATTATTTCATTTCTTTTAACCTTTATTAAGACAAACATTGAGCTGAGAAGAGTCTATACTCCCACCAGAGACACTCTCTCCATTTCGATATTAAAAACAAAACGAAACCAAACCTAAACACTCCCAACCTGAGGCCCGGAGGAGAGAGAGAGGAGAGGAAAAGGAAAAAAAAGAAAAAGAATAGCCTAAAGATATTTTTACCTTCAAAGATCCATCACTCATTACTGCATATCACAGACACGTCTACAATCTCATCTTCTTACAATTCTCCGTGAAATAAGTGTAAATGGAAAATAATACCCCATTTTGAAAGTTCAACAAAATGTCTTTATCCACCAAATGTAGCCCCAGCTGTCTCATTTTCAGAAACAAAGCCTGATTTTAAATAGCAACTCACCACCCAAATAAACACCGGCAGCTCCCTCCAGCTCTGCACGCCAGGGGCTGCTGTGGTACCCCACAATCGCCCACCTCTCAGTCAACATGGGATGGGTGTCTGGGAGGCCAGACACCCAGCTCCAGGGGGTTCAGGAGCCCCTCCCTCTGAGGAGGGGAAACGGTAGAATACTGTAAACATTTAAAGCTGGCTCTCCCTCACCACCCGAGGAGATGGTTACCTGGGTTACCCAGCTCCATCAGTGCCCTCATCCCTCCCAGACCACCAAGGGCACACACCATCACCCCAGCCTGGGAAGACGAGGAAGGAGAAGCTTTCACTAGCACCTGACTTTCACTTTGACAAACAAACGATGCATCACAGTAGACTGGCAAGTGGAAAGGTGCTCAGAAGCACGAAGAGGGGGAGAAGCTCATACTCGAAGGCTTAACCCCCTTTCACTAACTAGTTCTTTGACATGGAGCAAATATTCCAGACTCTCAGGTCCTTTGTTTCTTTTAGGCTCATATCTCCCACTACCTAGATGTCGGACAGGGATTCCAATCAGAGCATCCCAAACTCCTGCTCTTTCCCTTCCTCCATTTTCTCTGCTTCAATTTAAAGCAACTCTATCTGTCCAGTTGATCAAGTTAAACAACAACAATATGACTCTGCTCCCGCATCTGATCTGACAGCAAAATGTGTTGATTCTACCTTCAAATACAGCCCGCCATTCTCTCCACCAGCATCCCCATGGTGGAGACCACTGGCATTGCTAACTGCCTCCACCCTCGGTGTGTTTTGGCAGCAGGGTAGGATGTGGATGGCACTGAATCTGCAGCCCCCCTTCTTAGATTCCATCCCCGGCTCAGTCACTGACTAGCTGTGTGGCCAAAGGTAAAAAGAAAACAAGTGTTAGTCGCTCAGTCGTGCCAGACTCTTTGTGACCCCATAGACTGTAGCCTTCCAGGCTTTTCTGTCCATGGGATTCTCCAGGCAAGAATACTAGAGTGGGTTGCCATGCCCTCCTCCAGGGGATCTTCCCAATTCAGAGGTCAAACCTGTGTTTCCTGCATTGCAGGCAGATTCTTTGCCATCTGAGTCACCAGAGAAATCTGTGCTGTGGGGCCAGGTTCTCGATAATCCCTCCATGCTTGTCTTTTCTCATCTGTAAAATGGGAGTCACAATAGACTCTACCTCATAGGGTTGTTGTGAGGATTGACTTAGAAAAAAACAGCGGCTGGTGCATTAGAAGTGCTATGTAAGTATTAGCTGTTATTATTGATTTATATTAGTCTCAACACAGCACCAGAATGATCCTGTTAAAATATAAGTCAGGACTTTACTGGTGGTCGACTGGTTAAGATTCTACCCGCCAATGCAGGGGACTCAGGTTCGATCCCTGGTCCAGGAAGATCCTATGGACTGCAGGGCAACTAGGACTGTTTACCACAGCTGCTAACCCTGTGTGCCTAGAGCTGTGCTCTGCAACAAAAGAAGCCACCACAAAGAGAAGCCTGTGCACCGCAACCGGGGCGTAGCCCTTGCTCACTACAGCTGCAGAAAGCCGCTGTGAAGCAAGAAAGAGCCAGTGCAGACAAAAGTAATACACGGATAAATCAGACCCTGTCACTTTCTGTTCAAAATCTTCAGTATCTCCTTCAGGACAAAACCCAAAGTCCTCTTCCTCCAGAACCGTGTGAGTGTTGATCACCTGTACCTCTCCCATGTGCACTCTGTTCCGGTCACTTGGAGCTTGCGTTTCCTGGCCCCCACGGCGATCTTTCCTCTGGCTGTTGCTTCGCCACATGGAGTGCTGCTTTCTCTGAGAGCCACGTGACTTTTCCCCCTCCCTCCATTCAAAGATCACCTTCTCCGTGAGGTCTTCTCCAAAAACTCTATTTAAAATTAAATCCAAATGCTCTCCATTTCTTTTTTTTTTCTGCTTTATTTTTCTCCTTAGCCCTTATCACTAACTAATATACTATGTATTGTACTTATTTATTTCATTTACTGTCTGTCTCTTTCCATTAGACTATAAGCCCCATGAGTGTAGGATTTTTCCATCTGTTTGTTCACTGGTATATTCCCAATACTAAAATAGTGCCTGATGCAAAATGGATACTCAATAAATATTTGTTCAATGGATGAATATAAACACACTTAAACCTGACAATCCTGAAGATCTCCGCTTTTAGGTGAACATTCTGTGATTGCATAATATATCTTCTTATCTGTAGAGCAGAAGTGTTTGCAGTTATATGATCTAAAAGAGGGGCTTCTCAGGTGGCACTAGTGGAAAAGAATCTGCCTGCCAATGCAGCAGATGCAAGAGACGTGGGTTCCATCCCTGGGTCAGGAAGATCCCCTGGAGAAGGGAAATGACAACCCACTTCAGTATTCTTGCCTGGGAAATCCTAAGGACAGAGGAGCCTGGCGGGCTATCCAACTGAGCACATACACTTCTAAAAGAGGTTAAATGACTTTTCAAGAGCTGGCGGAGCCCAGATCTTGTGACAGACTTCAGCTCTCTTCCCTCCCCTCTGAGCCTCCTGATAACATTGCTTTTTCCTAGACACATTTGCTAAATGGATGGATGGATGGATGGGTGGATGGGTGCATGCATGCAGAAAAGAACCCCCTTCCTCCTTGGGATGCAGTCAAGAGATGGTAAAACTAGCCTGAGGAGAAGGCTGGAGTTTGCTTTGACAATGTGAGGCTGACACAGAGCCCAGCCAGGAGGGAAGGGTCCCTCAGTGCTCATGCCTGGCCATGAATCATCCCTGGTGATTCAGGAGCTGGGAGGCCTGTCAGGGAAACCTCAGATGGAATTGATGTATCAAGGTATCACTCTCTCCAAGTTGTTTATCAGAAGTGACACCGTGGGAGATTGACAGGTAGTCACTGGACAAATAGACAGATCACAGGCTCATAGGAGATGCCTGGAAGGCCTGATGCTTGGGAAACTCGAGGCCAGGCTCTGGAGGGTGGGGGCTCCACAGAACTCTGCCAGCATTGTGACAGGCGGGCAGGAGGCGTGCTGGGTGGAGCAGGAGTCACCCAGCTTGGGTTCCTGTCCCAAGGACCTCATGGGTCTCTTAGGGTCAGGGGTGTTCTTTCTTTTCTTGCCAGCTTTATTTCTTTTTGCTTTTTTCTTTTCTTTTTCAGAGAGCTAACCACCTCACATCAACTCTTATAAGGTCCACATGAAAGGGGCCCCTAAGATGTACAGAAAGTATAGGTTGACCAAAACACAGCCTGCCTCTGGGCCCCACATGTGGGGCCGTTACACCTTCTCAGATCCTCATCAACCTGCTGTCCACCTCTGTTCAACACGAGAACAATGGCTAATGCCATGCTATGCCCTTAGCACACCTTGTTTTACCTTCACAACAGCCAGATATGGTAGCTATTGTATTCCCCATTGGAGAAGGAAATGGCACCCCACTCCAGTATTCCTGCCTAGAGAATCCCGTGGACAGAGGAGCCTGGTGGGCTGCTGTCCATAGGGTCGCACAGAGTTGGACACGACTGAAGTGGCTTAGCATGCATGCACGCATTGGAGAAGGAAATGGCAACCCACTCCAGTATTCTTGCCTAGAGAATCCCACGGACAGAGGAGCCTGGTGGGCTGCTGTCCATAGGGTCACACAGAGTCAGACACGACTGAAGTGACTTAGCATGCATGCACGCATTGAAAAAGGAAATGGCAACCCACTCCAGTGTTCTTGTCTGGAGAATCCCAGGGACAGAGGAGCCTGGTGGGCTGCTGTTGATGGGGTTGCACAGAGTCAGACACGGCTGAAGCGACTTAGCAGCAGCAGCTGTATTCCCCATATTATAGTAGAAGAAATGAGACTCGAAAGGTTAAATTACTTGTTTGGACTATAAGGCTAGACAGTGGCTGAACCAGGATTGCAATCCAGGTCTGTGTAACTCACCACCTCCTTCTTAACCGCTCAGCATCACTCCACAGACTATCAGAACCTGACTGTCATCCCACCCCTCGGCCAGGTCCTCAAAGCCCATCACTGCCAGGCACTTCCCACAACATACCATTCTTTCAACACATATGTTCTGCTCAAGCCAAACTCATACTTCTTCCATCTCCCATTCTTTTGTGAGTTTCTCAAAGGTCTTGCTGTCTTTGTACCTCAGAGCTGAGAGAGTGTAGTGCCTGGCTTACAATTAGGGTCAAACAAATGTTTGTTGAATAAAGGAACGACTTGTTTAGATCGCATCTCTGTGCCTTGTAGCTGCCAAATTTGTCTCCGACTGGTGTCCAGTCCATATCCCTCCATACCCTCAAAGCCTAAGTTAGAACTCGATATTTTTCTGTTGGTTAGAAGTGGATCTTGGTGCACAATTTAAACTATATATTATATGCCAAAATTTGACAAAGTATAATAAACACCTTGCATGTGTGCTAAATTGCTTCAGTTGTATTCGACTGTTTGTGACTCTATGGACTGTAGCTCACCAGGCTCCTCTGTCCGTGGGATTCTCCAGGCAAGAACACTGGAGTGGGTTGCCATGCCCTCCTCCAGGGGGTCTTCCCAGCCCAGAGATTGAACCCGCATCTCTTATGTCTCTTGCATTGGCAGAAGGGTTCTTTACCACTAGCGCCACCTGGGAACCCCTATAAGCACCTTAGAAATATGTTAATCCTTGCCTCAGTGATTTATTTTCTTTATTCTAAAGAAAAAAAACAACACACACATATACAGGAAGAGGTAAATGCCAAGATGTTCACCGCTGCATTGTTTAAGATGGCACAAAACAAGAAATCCCTGAAATGTCCAATAAGAGAGGATTGGTTAAAGAAATTACACATTCTCTTTTATAGTCACACAATAGAATACTTAGTAGTCATTAAAAATAATGAAGATATATATATCTATTGACATAGGAAATTAAGTGAAAAAAGTAGGTTATAAAATAGTACACCCAGAATAATTCGATTTTTATTAAAATTGTATGAATATAAATATATGCATCAAAAAATGTCTAAAAAAACATATATCAACCTGTAGACAATGGTTATCTTCAGGTAGGGATTAAGGGTAATTTTTTTCTTCTTTTTACTTATTCATTTTCTCATTTTCTGCAAAGTACATGTTCAAAAAGAAAGATAAATGGACATTTTCTAAGAAATATTCCCTAATTACTCTTACCTCTCATGCGTGTGTGCTCAGTCGTGTCCAACTCTTGTGACCCCATGGACTGTAGCCTCCTGGCTCCTCTCTCCATGGGGTTCTCCAGGCAAGAATACTGGAGTGGGTTGCCTTTTCCTTCTCCAGAGGATCTTTCCAACCCAAGGATCGAGCCCATGTCTCCTGCATTGGCAGGTGGGTTCTTTCCTCCCTTAATCCTCCCTGGATCAGAAGACCCCCACTGCTTGGTACTGTTTCAGCACAGGTGCTGGGTTCAGTTGATTGCTAGGGTCTAGCATGATTCCCATGGGTGATTATTTTCACTCCCCTTATAAGCTCTTGGAAAGCTGGTGTCCCTTCAATCTGTTATTGCTGTTTTTCTTTTAAACTGCAGAATTTGGTATAGTATACAAGAGTGCTTACATTTTTTCTTTCTCCCCACTGTTTATTCCTATGAGGTAGAACATAAAGCGGAGAAGGCGATGTCACCCCACTCCAGTACTCTTGCCTGGAAAATCCCATGGATGGAGGAGCCTGGCGGGCTGCAGTCTATGGGGTCGTGAAGAGTCGGACATGACTGAGCAACTTCCCTTTCACTTTTCACTTTCATGCATTGGAGAAGGAAATGGCAACCCACTCCAGTGTTCTTGCCTGGAGAATCCCAGGGACGGGGGAGCCTGGTGGGCTGCCGTCTATGGGGTTACACCGAGTCGGACATGACTGACGTGATTTAGCAGCAGCAGTAGAACATAAAGAGAGGAATTCCCTGAGCTCATGGCGAGAAAGGGGGATGAAGCCATTTCCCCAGGGCTTGAGCACAGACCCAAATTAGCCTGTGACGCCAAAGGTAATAAATAATCCAGCAACCTCTGAGGTCAGGGCCCTGGCCTCCTCCGCAGCCGCCCTGTCCCGCACAATAGGGCACGGGCACAGATGATTCATGGAGTTGCTGGCTGGGCTCCTGCCAGACTGGCCTGAGGAGGCTCCACAGTTGGCAGTAGATAGGCCTGAAAATATGGTCCCCCTGGGACCGCCGGGGCCACGCTCTGGGGAGCTGGGCTGGTCAGGGCCTGGAGGGGTTTCTGAGACTCGGGGCTGGAGACACACGGCTGCCTTGGCCTTCTTCTATCTGTGCAGCTGGAGCCCCAGGGAGAAATCTACAGCCATTACCCAAGCAGACAGAGCAAAAAGAAATGAGTTTAAAGCACCAGAAGGAGGACTTAGATAATAATAATGTAGTGAGTGGTTTGGGCAGCAACTGTTGTGATAATATTTCCTCCCATTTGCACAGAGCTTGACTGTGCACAAAATGCTTTCACGTATATTATCCTATTTGACCCTCACAACAGCCCTGTGAAATAGCCAGTCTTCACCCAGATTTTCCATCTTCTCCTGACTTCACTCTGCTAAAAGGAGGTCTACCTGAGTGGGAGGAAAGAGACACAGGTCGGAGAAAAAGGAATTTCATGGGTGCGTTTCAAGAACAGGGGCCTCCTTCCTGTGTTTGGATGAATTTTAGAGAGAGACTCTGGCGGAGGGTGGGGGAATGAAATGACCCCTGAAGGCGCTACATTCATGCCAGGGTAGCTGGGCAGGCAGGAAGGCCATAGGCACGGACATAGAAGTGTGACTACCGTGGCTTCAAACACATGCCTCGTAGCCCAGTGAGGACAGAGATTTGTTCCTTTTGTGGAGACCAGTGGACGAAGATGTCAGAGTCCACATTGGAATTCTCTGCCCAGGCTTCAGACAACACCCCGTGGTGCCGTGTGTGAGCTCATGAGAGTAACGAGTGGGGATAGAGGAGGAGCAAGGGTCTAGAGAGAGCAGATCTGTCCTTGAGAAGGCTCTGGAAATTAGAAAGAAAATCGTCTCCGTGTTTGTCCTGTGAGCGCCACAGGCAGGTGTCAGGAGACTCAGGCAGGGAAAGCTGGGCAGGAAGACAGCAGCTTTGCCCCATTGCACAAGGGAAGCAGATGTGGTCCGGGGTCCATCTCGCTGTCAGAGGGGCTCCCAGGGTGGATTTGCCCCGGCCTCATCGTACAGGTGCAGCCATCCTTTCATTTCCTTCCAAGCCTCTCGGCCATCAAATTGGTGCACTTACCCTTGTTCCCCACCGCACCCGCCCCCACCCCCACCCAACCCCAGCCGAATTCCTCTCTGATGAGGCTCTGTGGGCCTCTCCTTCTGGGTTTTGTGAGCTTCAGAGATGCAGCCCAGCCACTCCCAAGCATCAGTCTGCATCATCTTTGCCTCAGGGATGAGGAAGAATGGTACCTTCTGTGCTCAGAATAATGTTGCTTCAAGGAGTTTATATTGTTGGGGTCTGGTTAGGAAGATGGAAACCAAGCCAGGCATTTTAACAGAAATGATTTGACACAGGGGATTGATTTAATAGATGCAGACAGTTTTTACTTAGGTCTGGGTGAGAAGAGCTTGGGGCTGTCCCAACCCAGAAGCTCTTGGGAGGGCCCCTGTACAGCTGGGATCTAGACCTTAATGGAGATGGGGAGGTGGGGGGGCAAACAGGCTTCTGATGCACTAGAGCCTGAAGGAGGGCCCCAGGGCTGCCCGTGTCTCAGGAGTTCGGAGGAAAGGCTCTGCAGAGCTGGGACTCCATCTTCTGAGAAGGGGCACTGCCTGGCTGGTGCTGGGACCTCTGAGGGGATGCCTGGAAACACTACCACCTCTGGGCACAGGGCTCCTATCCTGGGGAAGAAGCAGCAAGTGAACAGGAAAGAACTATCTCCCTGCCTCAACGTTCCAGTCTCCCTCTAGCTCCCTCTATTGGCAACCAAACAAGAGCTGTGGGGGTGGGGGTGGGGGTTAGGGGTTGGGGGTGGGGTGGGGTGGCAGGAGAACATCAGTGTGCGGAGTCCCAGCCCAGGACGGAGTCCCAGTCCCAGCATCACAAAGCAAAACACAGAAAGGTCGGTTTGCAGCTTCATGACCGGCCCAGAGCCTTATTCCCAGAAGAGGGATTAATGGGGGGACAGTTTCCAGACAGACGTAAGGAACTTCAGAAGGTGGCTGGACTCTCTTATAGCCCATGCATTCGGATGCTCCTTGAGTCACCACATCTGCTCTCCCAGTTCTTCACTTTTGATAGGTCTTAGGGCTTTTGCTCATTGCATTAAAAAAAAAAAATGTAGGGTGGGCATGTCTCCATCTTATCCTCTTTGAGATCATCTTGATCCTTTGACCCTTGACCTAGACTGAACAAGACCCACTTCCAAGTCATAGGAAAAATAGAGCTTCAAGTGTCAAACAATAATAGCAAGATACTATCAATGTAGGCCTGTGATTGTGTCGTATAAAAAATAAAACACACACCAGTTAATCAAAGCACTACAGACACTTTTAAGTAATCCCACTTTGGCTTTGCATAACTCCATATACCGCCGGCAGCGCTCTTGTCTACCACCAGAGACCGTAATATACATCAAAAATTCTCCTTTAAATTTATTTTCAGTAAAGATTGGTCTTTTGAACTGCGGCAGTGGAGGCTTAAGGGTACAAAATCTCTCTCGCCTTTTTCTCTTTCTTTTGCTGGCTCCCCTGTCTTTCGCTTTGGTGGGGCAGGGACTCGGGCGGGGGATAAGAGCAGCAGTAGGTTCCACACATCTTGTCGAACCTTCTGTCCTTTGCATGGATCAGTTCCTCTCATCTGCCACTTGATTAAGACATTAAAGCAGGAAGGTGAAGGAAGGTTGAGCTGCAGTGAGAGGGAGTGGGAACAATTCCCTTCCATTCGCCTTGGAGAAAGGCTCCGATTGCTGGGTTCAGGATGATACTGGGCTTTCCCAGCTTAGACGGTGCAGCTGTGGCGCTTTCTCAGAACCCCAGATTGTGTGGGATGCGCAGGGGCACCAAGGACACCCCACCCCGATGTTTAACCTGCCTTACTCCCTCACCGACAGGACAGCAAATAGGATAGCCTTCCCAACTTCCCAACAAAGGGACTGTGTCAGGTCACTTCGTTATGAGAGTGCATTTTAGTGGCTAACGCTAGTCCTAGTGTGAATCAGTCAGAATTAATGACTCGATAGCTGTTTGACCTGATGCCAGTGTTTGGTTTTATTATGGTAAAATATACATAGCATAACAGTTGCCATTTTAAGCGTACAGTTCAGGGGCATCGGATTCTTTCACCCCGTTGTGCTACCATCACCACCATCCATCTTGAGGACTATTTCATGTTCCCAAACTACAACTCTATACCTGTTAAATCAGGGGTCCCCAGCTCCATAAGCAGGAAGTGAGTGGTGGGGGGGGCGTGAAGCTTCATCTGTATTTACAGGCTCTCCCCATCGCTCGCATTTCTGCCTGAGCTCCGCCTCTTGCCACAGCAAATCAGTGGTGTCGCGATAAATGTAATGGGTTTGAATCATTCTGAAACCATCCCCATGAAACCCATCCCTGGTGCTGAAAAGGTTGGGGGATTATGGTTTTAAATATTAACCCCCCACCCCCGCCCGAGCCTCCAGCCACCACTGTTCTGCTTTCTGTCTCTATGAATCTGACACTCTGGGTATCTCACGCAAGTGAAATCATACTGTATTTCTCTATTGTGACTGGTTTAATTCTCTTAGCACGATGTCCTCACGATTTACCCATGTTATAGGATGTACCCCCTAATGTCAGGTTTTACCTCTTAATAAACGGAGGGCTGCCAGCTTATGTGCTGTTTTTTGCCCTGCCTCAAATAAAGAGTGGGTTAAGGGAAACAGAGTGCTGGGAGAGGAGGATGTCTCTACAGATGCTTAGAGCCACAAGGTGGCTTAAATGTCACCTGACTCTGCCTCCTGACATCAGAGGACACCCTTACTTCTACCTCTGAGTGGAAGGGTGGGCTGATTAGAGTATTTTTTGTAAAGCAATTTATCATTTTCCCCTCAGAGTTTGTATCTATTATCTCACATGATCATAACAATCATCCTAAGGTAGGTCCAGGCGGGTCTTATTTTCCTCACTTTGCTGAGAGTGACATCAACACCAAGAGAGCAGAGATGAGTTTGCTCCTGATCTATTGACCTCTTGCTTCCAGTCTCCATCCTCTCTACAACACCATGCTGCTTCCACACTAACACAGGTATGTAACACTGGTTGTATTGGGTTGGCCAAAATATTCATTCAGTTTTTTCCATAACATCTTATGGGGAAATTAGAACAAATTTTTTGGGGCCAACCGAATATTTCATTTCTTATCCCAGGATCACTTACCTCTTTCCCATCTTCTTGGAGTTTCCACCTCAGAGTGCCAAGTCAGTTATCTGAACCTCTTAGATCATGTTCCAGAAAAGGAAAGGGGCCAGTTAGTCACTATCAGATGTGAGCTGGGGTGCTAGGAGCTCAGAGCAAAAGGACCAATTACACCTGAAATTGCAATTCCATAGCTTCATCCAGGAGCCATCTTATGAGCTGAGAGATTCCTTCTAGCATCTGCCCCAAGTCTCTTCCACAATCATAATAATTTTCTTCCCCCTTGTCCTGAGCTCTGTGGGAACAGAGAGGCTGCCACTGCCATTTACGCTGTAAAAGGCAGACCTTTCCCTCAGCCTCTTTTGCTCTTGGCTGAATCTCTCAGTCCTGAGCTTCCATGGGGAAAAGAGGAATCGACCAGTGGAGATTCTCCTTGTCGCCGATCCTGACAGCTGCAGCTACGGTGTAAGCGCTCCGGGTGCCATGAGGGTCATCCCAAGGGCTTTCTCCCCAGGGTCTCCCAAGTCTCGGGTGACATTTAAGAAGCACAAGCTGCCTTCCATCTGTCCACTCTAGGGGTCAGTGCCCCCAAATGGTGCAGGACAGGGGACAAAAGGCAAAGAGAAGCATGTCGATTAGAACATCAGAAGAGGATAAATAAGGACTATTCTATTGGCTGTCCAGGCCTTCCTTTTGATCTTCTGAAAGGAACACAACTCTCCAATAAATTCTGCAGCCTTATGTAAATAAGCACTGGCCTCTGACCATCTCTTTAGCCCGTGCCCTGGATTCCTAAGAATGAACACACAGGTGCATGCCCTAGGAGGCTGTAGCAGCTGGGCTGGGAACCATGAAAGACATCCCACAGAGAAGGTAGCGAGACAGTGGGGCCAAATGGTGGCATGTGAAAGGGGATAAATGCTAGTGAATCTATTTCTCTGGGGATGGGGTGGCTTAGAGGGGCTTCCCTGAGTGGCTTGGTAGTGAAGAATTCACCTGCACTCCATGAGCTGCAGGAGATGCAGGTTCAGTTCCTGGGTTGGGATGATCCCCTGGAGAAGGAAATGGAAACCCACTCTAGTATCCTTGCCTGGGAAATCCCATGGAGAGAGGAGCCTAGAAGGCTACAGTCCATGGGGTCACAAAGAGTCGGATATGGCTAAGTACATATGCACAGGGAGGCTGAAAGGTGCTGGCTCCCAGGTAGCCTAGGTGGGAAGAGACAAAACAATTTTGGCTGGGCTTCAGCAGCCCAAAGACTCCGGAATCGCAGGTCTGAGCCTCTGGAGTTTTCTTTTCAGCTGCTCCAGCTGCAGTTCCTGAAAGGCTGGCACTTGTGTGAAGCATTCCCAACTCAGACATGAGTCACGCCAGATTATTTTAAGGCCTGACCTCTTCCCGGGGAAGGGACTCCAGCCTGGAAAGCCACGTGCTGGAAGGCGACCATGGCCCCAGGCCAAGGGAAACAGGCCCCTGCAGGTCCCTGCCAGCCTCCTCCTTGTTAAGCCCAGTGTCAGCCGAGGTGGCAACATCTGACACCAACCCCACTCCCTCCCCGGGGCAGGGGTACTTTGACATGCAGTGCTAACAGCTCTGGGCTCATGGAGAGCCCACTGAAGGCTGGGGCACTGGAGTGGGGCAGCAGGGCAGGGACAGGAGGCCCTGTTTTTTCCCTCTTTCTGGAGGCACTGGCCTTGTTTCTAAGTCCACACCAAATCGCCCTGATAGGTCACCGCACTCTTTAGGGGATAAATGGACAAAAGGGAGTCTGAAATCTTGTGCTTACTCGACCCAGAGTATTTAAGTCTTTCTATGATTCACAGCCCCATTTCCATATTCAGGTCCACTTACAGAGAAGGTCCCAGGGAAACCTCAAAGCTGTTCTGATTGCATGGGCTCATCCCGCGTCTTCCTGAAAGGTTCTCGACTGGCCTCTCAGAATCGACAGCATCAACGCTTATGAAGAAAAACTAATAGTTCCAGCTGGTAGTCATTGAAAAGTCACTTAATATTTCTCAGTGCAAGGAGCTACACTTAATGGGACACAATGTTTTTTCCCTAAGCAGTTGGAAAAAAACCCTTGACATCCTATTAATAATGTCAAGTTTTATTGGCTCTCTCATTTGACATGATATTAAACTTTTCAGACTCTATCTCGACTGAGGTACAAGGTTGTTAAAATGCGGATGGATTGGAGCATTACAAAACGCAGTGTGGAGATGATGCCTCTCCTGGTGAGCACAGAGAGATGGGAAGGGGTGAGACGGAGGGCTCAAGAGACAAATCCTACTCTGTGGAAGACCTCTGAGGACCCTGCCCCTTCACTGTACTGTTTTTTCCTAACACCAATGGGGCTTCAAAGCTCCACGGCACTGGGCTACTCACTGTCCTCTGCAAGTCTACTTCCCTTCATAGAATGAAGTGAAAACATCAAAGTCAAGACAAATGACAGAGTCTGTGGAAATCCAAGCAAAGCTTTGTTCCATGGCACTTCCCTGGGACAGGAAATGCCTGGCTTACTAACAAAAACAACACACAACAAGAGTGGCTAAGTAAGTAAGTAAGTAAAGTCACTCAGTTGTGTCCAACTCTTTGTGACCCCATGGACTGCAACCCACCAGGCTCCTCAGTCCATGGGATTCTCCAGGCAAGAATACTGGAGTGGGTTGCCATTTCCTTCTCCAGGGGATCTTCCCAACCCAGGGATCGAACCCAGGTTTCCCATATTGGAGGCAGACGCTTTAACCTCTGAGCCACCAGGGAAGCAAGAGTGGCTAAGGTTACTAGGAAGCTTCCATAAGCCTCTTATCTTTATCCATCAGAGGGCAGACAGAATGAAAACCACACTCACAGAAAACTAACCAAACTGATCACATGGACCACCGCCTTGTCTAACTCAATGAAACTATGAGCTGAGCCATGTAGGGCCACCCAAGATGGATGGGTAATGGTGGAGAGTTCTGATAAAACATGGTCCACTGGAGAATCACTTCAGAACCACTTCAGAATTCTTGCCTTAAGAACCCCATGAATAGCATGAAAAGGTAAAAAGATAGGACACTGACAGATGAACTCTGCAGGTCAGTAGGTGCCCAACATGCTGCTAGAGAAGAGCAGAGAAATAGCTCCAGGAGGACTGAAGAGGCTGAGTCAAAGTAGAAACAACACCCAGTTGTGGATGTGACTAGTGATGGAAGTAAAGTCCAATGCTGTAAACAGCAATACTGCATAGGAACCTGGAATGTTAGGTCCATGAATCAAGGAACATTGGAAGTGGTCAAACAGGAGATGGCAAGAGTGAACATCAACATTTTAGGAATCAGTGAATTAAAATGGACTGGAATCGGTGAATTTAGCTCAGATGACCGTTATATCTACTACTGTGGGCAAGAATCCCTTAGAAGAAATGGAGTAGCCCTCACAGTCAACAAAAGAGTCCAAAATGCAGTACTTGGGTGCAATCTCAAAAATGACAGAATATCTCTGTTCATTTCCAAGGCAAACCATTCAATATCATGGTAACCCAAGCCTATGCCTCCACCAGTAATGCTGAAGAAGCTGAAGTTGAATGGTTCTATGAAGACCTACAAGACCTTCTAGAACTAACACCCAAAAAAGATATCCTTTTCATTACAGGGGACTGGAATTCAAAGTAGGAAGTCAAGAAACACCTGGGTAACAGGCAAATTTGCCCTTGGAGTACAAAACAAAACAGGTCAAAGGCTAACAGAGTTTTGCTAAGAGAACACACTGGTCATAGCAAACACCCTCTTCCAACAACACAAGAGAAGACTCTACACATGGACATAACCAGATGGTTAATACTGAAATCAGATTGATTATATTCTTTTCAGCCAAAGATGGAGAAACTCTATACAGTCAGCAAAAACAAGATCAGGAGTTGACTGTGGCTCAGATCATGAGCTCCTTATTGCCAAATTCAGACTTAAATTGAAGAAAGTAGGGAAAACCACTAGACCATTCAGGTATGACCTAAATCAGATCCCTTATGATTATACAGTAGAAATAACTAATAGATTCAAGGGGTTAGATCTGATAGACAGAGTGCCTGAAGATCTATGGGTGGAGGTTTGTGACATTGTACAAGAGGCTATGATCAAGACCATCCCCAAGAAAAAGAAATGCCAAAAGGCCAAATGGTTGTCTGAGGAGGCCTTAAAAATAGCTGTGAGAAGAAGAGAGGCAAAAGGCAAAGGAGACAAGGAAACATATACCCATTTGAATGCAGACTTTCAAAGAGTAGCAAGGAGAGATAAGAAAGCCTTCCTCAGCGATCAATGCAAAGAAATAGAGGAAAACAATAGAATGGGAAAGACTAGAGATCTCTTCAAGAAAATTAGAGATACAAAGGGAACATTTCATGCAAAGATGGGCTCAATAAAGGACAGAAATGGTCTGGACCTAACAGAAGCAGAAGATATTAAGAAGAGGTGGCAAGAATACACAGAAGAACTATACAAAAACGATCTTCATGACCCCGATACATGATGGTGTGATCACTTACCTAGAGCCAGACATCCTGGAATGTGAAGTCAAGTGTGCCTTAGGAAGCATCACTACAAACAAAGCTAGTGGAGGTGATGGAATTCCAATTGAGCTATTTCAAATCCTGAAAGATGATGCTGTGAAAGTGCTGCACTCAATATGCCAGCAAATTTGGAAAACTCAGCAGTGGCCACAGGACTGGAAAAGGTCAGTTTTCATTTCAGTCTTAAAGAAATCCTAAAGAAAGGCAATGCCAAAGAATGCTCAAACTACTGCACAATTGCACTCATCTCACACACTCACAAAGTAATGTTCAAAATTCTCCAAGCAGGCTTCAACAGGATGTGAACTGTGAACTTCCAGATGTTCAAGCTGGTTTTAGAAAAGGCAGAGGAACCAGAGATCAAATTGCCAACATTCACTGGATCATAGAAAAAGCAAGAGAGTTCCAGAAAAACATCTACTTCTGCTCTATTGACTATGTCAAAGCTTTTGATTGTGTGGATCACAACAAACCATGGAAAATTCTCCAAGAGATGGGAATACCAGACCAACTGTCCTGCCTCCTGAGAAATCTGTATGCAGGTCAAGAAGCAACAGTTAGAACTGTACATGGAACAACAGACTGATTCCAAATAGGGAAAGGAGTATATCAAGGCTGTGTATTGTCACCCTGCTTATTTAACTTGTATGCAGAGTACATCATGCTAAATGCTGGGCTGGATGAAGCACAAGCTAGAATCAAGATTGCTGGGAAAAATATTGATAACTTCAGATATGCAGATGATACTACCCTTATGGCAGAAATTGTAGAAGAACTAAAGAGCCTCTTGATGAAAGTGAAAGAGAAGAGTGAAAAAGTTGTCTTAAAACTCAACGTTCAGAAAATGAAGATCATGGCATCTGGTCCCATCAGTTCATGGCAAATAGATGGAGAAACAATGGAAACAGTGAGAGACCTTATTTTCTTGGGCTCCAAAATCACTGCAGATGGTGACTGCAGCCATGAAATTAAAAGATGCTTACTCCTTGGAAGAAAAGCTATGACCAACCTAAACAGCATGTTAAAAAGCAGAGACATTACTTTGCCAACAAAGGTTCGTCTAGTCAAAGCTATGATTTCTTATAAAGAAAGCTGAGTACTGAAGAATTGATGCTTTTGAACTGTGATGTTGGGGAAGACGCTTGAGAGTCCCTTGGACTGCAAGGAGATCCAACCAGTCCCTCCTAAAGGAAATTGATTGAATTGAAGTCGCTCAGTTGTGTCAGACTCTTTGCGACCCCATGGACTGCATCCCACCAGGCTCTCAGTTGTGTCAGACTCTTTGCGACCCCATGGACTGCATCCCACCAGGCTCTTCCGTCCATGGGATTTTCCAGGCAATAGTCCTGGAGTGGATTGCCATTTCCTTCTCCAGGGGATCTTCCCAACCCAGGGATCGAACCCGGGTCTCCTGCATTGTAAACAGACGCTTTACCATCTGAGCCACCAGGGAAGTTAAGTCCTGACTATTCACTGGAAGGACTGATGCTAAAGCTGAAACTCCAATACTCTGGCAACCTGATGTGAAGAGCTGACTCATTTGAAAAGACCCTGATGCTGGGAAAGACTGAGGGAAGGAGAAGAAGGGGATGACTGAGGATGAGGTGGTTGGATGGCATCACTACCTCAGTCGACATGAGTTTGGAGCTGGTGATGGACAGGGAGGCCTGGTGTGCTGCAGTCCATGGAGTCGCAAAGAGTCAGACATGACTGAGTGAACTAAACTGAACTCAACTGAAGGTTACTAGTGCCAACACATGGCTGACTTTGTTCTCGGTGCTTTACCGTATTAACTCCTCTTGGCTCCTTATGACAACTGCATGTTGCTGTTTAGCCGTAAAGTTGTGTTCCACTCTTTGTAACCCATGGACAACTTCATGAATTACCTGCTATTACAGTTCTCATCGGGCTTCCCAGGTGGTGTTAGTGGTAAATAACCTGCCTGCCAATGCAGGAGATGTCGGTTCAATTATTGGGATGGGAAGACCCCCTGGAGAAGGAAATGGCAACCCACTCCAGTACTATTGTCTGGAGAATTCCATGGACAGTCCACAGGGTCACAAAGAGTTGGACACAACTGAAGTGACTTAGCACGCACGCACACACACACACACACACTGTCCTCATCGTTCCCATTTTGAAGATTCAAAACTGAAAGAAAGATTTGCCCCAATCTCAGAGCTAGTAAGTAACACACCTGGAAATCCTATCCTAGCAAGATGTAGGTTGCCACTAAAGGCTTACCATTCGTCCACTCATTGGGACCCAGTTTGGAAATGGAGTGTCCCAGCTGCAGAGGTTAGGGACCCCAGCCTGGTCCTTAGACCTCTTGCCATTCCTGCCATCTCTCCCTGTTTCACTGTGGGGACCTGACGTGAGGTAAGCAGGAGGTTTCTTGCAGACAAGCATTGACTCTGCCTGTCAGGCACAAAACCATAAATAACATATATTAAGGAAAGAATACACCAGCAACCCAATAATGCATGTCTAAAGCCATTTTGATATTGGAGAGCTACAGTAATACTTTTATGCTTTGTTTAAAGAAATTGTTTCCAGCATATTTGTAGTGAAATCACTCCAAAGAGTTTATTTTGGATGATTGATTTATAGGAATCTGGCTTACACGCCCAGAGGATGACACTTAAATCATATCTTCTCTTCATTTATAATAAGGAACAAAATGATCATATTTTGACAAGTCTGATCATTTTGGGGGTTGAGCAGGTTCCCTTGGTGGGCTCAGTCTATAGCTCACAGAACTGAGAGAATATTATTACATCTCATTAAAATCAGCTGCAGCTGCTTCATCTGGCTGCCCCAAGAAAAGAAAGCGATGGGCGGTTTGCCCTGGAGTAGGCTGCGTACTGATTTTTAAGAATGGGACAACAGGAAGTATCTTCGGTTGTGACTGTCAAACCCCGCTGCCTTGGGTTTGAATTTACAGCACCTCCTTAAGGAAGACCCCCTCTGTCCCCCACAAAGGGGTGACTCGACTCACAAGGCTTTCTGGGCCCTCCCCTTGATGCTGCTGTGGGCTCTGACCTTCTGATCCTCTGACCCCACAGGGGTCAACACGTTCCCAGGCCTGGTGGGAATCTTAGTGAGGGTGACACTTGCTGCTGTAGTGTCTGCCTTCTCACTAGACCCAAAACGTCAGGCTGTAGCCCTTGCTTGTTTTCAGATTTGCAGATAGAACAGACGCTACCTGCATCCCATCCCCAGACCCATGCTGCTGCTCCTGTATTTGTACATAGCTGCTGGGCTGGGCTTTGGGTCAGTCCTGTCCTGCCAGAAGGGTCTTCTTTCTCCTCTCCTTCCCCTGCACGCCATGGCAGGCGTCTTCCTCTGATCTCCGTCTCTGGCAGGAGCCTGGCCCTCCACCCCTCCCACTTCTTGGGAAGATGAGAGTTCAGTCTGTGACAACCGCACAGTGAGAAGACCAGGAAAGTTCTCCTGGAACAAAACCTCCCCAAGTTCTCGGGGGCCGTGGAGGTCTGCGTAAGAGGAGTCCAGCGAAAGATCTTCCTTCTCTCATCTCCCTCTTTCATCTTCCCTAATCCCCTCCCCTCGACTTATCTTTCTTTTTCTCTCTGTCCCCAGCGCCCCCCCACTTTCTATTCACCATCAAGAACAGCCAATTTAGCGGGCAGCCGGACGGCTCCAGCGAAGCCCCCGGGATCAGTGGCTGTAGGGAATGGCGCAGCCAGAAGGGAAAATCAAAGATGAAATGAGCATTTGGATCGTACTGAAACTGAAGCTTAGCACCTTCTATGCATTATTCATGTGTGACATTGTCACCCCCTCGGCACACTCTCCACTGAGCTACAACAGAGCCCAGAATTCTAGTGGCTTTGAACTACTTTGCTCTGTGACACTTATCTCTCCCCAGGCCTGCAAATGGCCCTGACAAAGCTGCGTTCTGGTCTGACTGGTACAGCTGCAGGCCCGGTGAATGGGAAAATCTCTGTCACACCAGAGGGCCAGACCTTCAAGGAGTGGGTCATGATGCTCATTTGGTGTTGAACGCTCAATGCCTGAACCAAATGGTCAAAATCTTACGCAAGCTTCTGTCATCTATTTGATAGTTTTAAAATGTGAATTATGGACCTTTGGGGCAAGTCATTAGATTTCTCTGAGCCTCAGTATCCATACGTAAAACTTAGAGCCATCACGACTTTCTTCCGGGGATGAGGTGAGAACTACATTAGTTAATACATGTAAAAGTGTTTCGTAAACTGTAAAATACTGTGACTGTAAAAGCAATTAAGGAAGGCTGAAGTGTATTGGGCATTCACGATGTGCTGGCCATTATGTTCTGTGCACGTGCTCATTTAATCCTCTCAAAACTCCCTGTGAGGTTGGTACCATATTATCCCCTTGTTTACAGATGAGGCTCAGAAAAGTGAAGGGAAGGAAGCTCACAGCCTGGGAGGGGCCCAGCTAGGATTTCTGCTGAGAACTGTCTCCCGAGACCCCATTCTTATTACGGCAGCAGGGTATGATCATTGTTATTATCAGTATCATCATCATCAATATCTTGGTCTTCCCTGCAGAAGGAAGAGTAGTTTACTCTCTCAGTTTTGCACACAAACACAAATATTGATTTACCACCATATCACAGATTTTCCCTCCCTCAGAATGCCCTGGACTGGGAACATCCCTGTTGGTCCAGTGGTTAAGACTCTGAGCTTCCAATGCAGAGGACATGGGTTCGATCCCTGGTCAGGGAATTAAGATCCTACATGCTGAGGGGCAACTAAGCCTCAACTAGAGAGAAGCCTGTGGGTCCCACAAAGAAGAAGCCACATGCTGCAATTAAGACCTGATGTAGCCAAAAATTTAAAAAAATAAAAAGAAAAAGAAGAAGAATGCCCTGGACCGGAGGCAGTCAGATGTCCTGATTCAGTTTGTATCAGTTTTTCCTGGACCTGAAGGAGTGGGCCAGAGGCTATTTATTTGTAAGGCTGGCTGGGAAGTGTTGACTCCAGCTTGAGACTTCTGGAACGGGAGGTACTTTGAAGGTCCGACTCTGCCCCCTGTGGACCCCAGAAGCAACCTTTCACCCATTTTCTTTGAAACATCCTATGGAGAAAATCAGGGGTGAGTTACTTTCTCCAGGAACTGCCACAGAAATTCAGGAGAGCTGTATGTAGAGAAGAGGCCGTGTGCAGCCCCTTTGATGGTGCCAATGGCAGATCTTTCCAGAGGATTACGGTGACATGACACTTAGCCCTCCTCACGGGCAGAATTTGGAATAATTACCCAGGGCAGACTCACTCAAAAAGGCAGTAAGCTGGCTAAGGCTCTTAGAAGGCAGGCCTGATGACATTGTTATGTATCCGTCCCAAGGCTCAGGACGCCGCGGGGTCGGTTATTCCGTGGGGTCGGGTATTAGCTGATTATCTGATTCTGTCAGCAGAGAGCTTTCAGCGAGTCCAAGGAGCCAGCCCCCAGATTTGCTCCAGGAGACGCTAAGCTCAGACAATTGCAGAGGGTCCTTGTGTGAGTCTTGCCTCTGGGAAACATCCTGGGCACACATCGCCAGGTCCTGTGTAGAAGTAGAGGTGGAAGCAGTGATCATCTTCCAGGGGTTCTGGGATTTTTTGGGCAGGTTAGCGGGCAGGTCTGTGCTTCCCTCCATCCTAAACCCCATCCATTGGCTCTCTCTCCTGTAAGGACTTTAACACCACTTGACATTTGGTTTCAGTGGTCAAAAAGTTTTCCACCTGCAGCCTTGCTGGGGTTTTGAAGGTGATGTCGGAGAGGGTGGACAGGAGGGTGTGAGGAAGAGCCCTTTTCGGGACAGACAGAGCTCGAGGTCCAAGGCAGGAAGCTGTGTAGGTGGGCATGAGCAGGCGTTTATTTCAATCAGGAGAGGCTCAAATGGCAGCAAGAAGGATGAAGTTTAGACATAAAGAACTTAGGCTTTGAAAGTAAGCCAGAATGCCTTTAGAAATTGTTATAATAACTATATTTTATTGTATAGTCTATTTGCTATTCTAAGAACTTTCTTTTATGGCATTATTTAATCCCGCCAATGACATTATGGAAGAGATATGCCCATTAGATTTCCATTTTATAGCTAGGAAAGCTGAGGTTCAGATGAGTTGAATAGCTTATCCAAGGCCAACAGCTAGAAAGGGACAGAACCAGAATTTAGACCCAGGCAATCTGATGCCGGAGCCTGGACTCCTAACTGCTGCCTTCCACTGTCTCCCTGGACAGAGTGGGGAAATAGGGAAGATAGTTCTGTCTGGCCCGGCTGGGTATACACCCAGAAGACAAAGAGACGTGTGTTAAGGACTTTGTCGGTTAGCGAGTCTCTAAAGAGTGTGGGATTCTCGGAGACTGTGAGCTTGGCCTTCTCACTCATATGCCTTCTCCCTTTCTTCCTTTCCACACACTTTCTCCAAACTCCACCCATCCACAAGCTACAGGGAATGCAGAAATCAGGAGAAGGGATGCCTCTGCCCTGGATACCTCTGTCCACATCTGCTTTGCTCAGGGTACAGTTGCCTGACCCACACCTGTTATGTTAGGTCACCAACTGCCAAGTAGGGTGAAGGGGTCAGTCACCTTTTCCATCCATCCTTCATCTAGATCTGAGTTATCTTGCACAAGTGGTGCCCTCTGACCCCACAGCTCTGGTCCTCTTGGTTTCCTTTTTAGTCTAGCTGGTTTTTATCTGGCCCAGGAATCCTTGTCAGTTTCAAGAGTCCCCCTCCCCTGACCTGTTAATAAACATTTCCTGTGTTATCAGAATATTCCCTAATTCATTCCCTTCTGTCCCTGAAAATCTAAATCCTATTTCAGTTAATGTCCTTCATTTTCATTTATAAAGACAGATACAAAATAATTATTTCCTATCTCTGTGGTTTCCTTATCTCTTGTCCTAATAATGCCTTCGGCAGACGAACATTTCCCGTCAGTTGAAACAGCATGTTTGTTTTTTGTTCTTTAAAGAAGAAAAATAAAATGCTTTCTTGGGCTTTGTCTCATCTCTTCCTTTTTAGCCCTTCTTGGCCCCCTTCCTCTCTTCTTCTCTGTCTCTTCCTGGGTACCTTTCTCTCCATCTCTGAATCCCCTCCCCCATTGCCTGGACACTTGCCCAGCCATGCTGGGCTCCCCCACTTTCCTGTTAGTGTTGAAGTCTCTCTGCAGCCTCACATCTGAATTTCATCAGCCCCTGAGCTTGCCTGTGAGCTCAGGTCCCCTAGCTAGTAAAATTGGTTTGGATGAGCAGATGCAGTTTCAAAAAGAAACATTCTTTGGTTTCGTCTCATGAAAACTAGTGAGCAGAGAATTCACAGTTCTCTTCTCCGGGCTCCTCTTTGAAGTGTTTGATTGAAAGGAGAGGGATGAAAAGGGATGATGGGGGTGGATAGTGGTGGGCATACGGATTCCAGATTTAAGTAGCAACTCTGAAACCTGGACCCAGACTTCCAGGGACCCTCTCTGTTCCTTGTCATTTGAGTTCGAGCAACACTGTATTTTTTTGTTGTTGTTAATGTTAAAGAAAGTAATGCTCCTTATTTTTACATTATGAGAATAGAAGTGATAGACATCCTTTAATTTATATGTTTTTTGTCCACGACACATGGCATGTGGGATCTTAGTTCCCCAACCGGAGATCGAACCTGTCCCTTGCGCTGGGGGTGGAGAGTTTTAACCACTAGGTCACCAGGGAAGCCCCAACACTGTTATTTTTGTTCTCTATTTGATCCACTCTTTCCCCCTTCTCTCGTTTATTTTGGGATAAAACTCAATACAGATTTTAAGTCTGGGGTTTGGGAGAATGTCTTTAACCAAAGCAGGCTGATTTTACGGGGATCAGTTCTGTTCTCGGCAGAGTTGTTCAAACCCAACAGTTGGCACCAGCCGAGCACCTTCCATGTATCAGCTACATAAGTGATCTCATTTACGGTCACAGCCACTCTGTTACTAGGTGCCATTTTTTCCTTATTTCACTCACGAGGAAACTGAGGCCCACAGAGACTAAGTAACTTGCTCCCAGCACTCGACCAGCAATGGTATAGCTGGGCTCAGAACCCAGGTCTGCCTGACCCTACAGCCTGTCCTCCCAACTAGGGTAATTTCTTCCTTCATGCCCTCTGTTCTCTAACACCTGGGCCTTCAAGAGGGAAAAAAAATGCTGTCACTCTTTCAGCTTTAAAGTCTTTGTCAAGGCCAAGAAGCAACTCTGAAGAGCTCTTTGTCAAGATATCTAATGGATGGACCCGGAGCGCTTTTATCATTCATGGGGAATGCGATTACGAGACACAGAAAGGAAACCGCAAGAGAAAAATGTTTGAAAGCCTGGTGATAGGGAGAGGTCAAGGACTGCTGGATGGGCACCCGAGACGCTCTCTAAACCAAATCCCTTCATTTTAAAGTCAAGGAAACAGGCCTGGGAGGGGTGGGTCTCATCCCTGCCTTCACTTGGCAGCTGAAACACGCTGATACAGCCGCAGCCCCCAGACAGCTCTACTTCACCTTCTGGAAACTGCATGAGAACTGGCTGGGGGAGGCCAGGAATTGGACATCTTCCCCTGTTAGACCCAGACTTGGGATAAAAAGAGGTTGAAGGAGGCCAGCACTGGCCAGATGGTTAAGCAGCAATCGTGAGACTGACACTCCCCTAGATGGCCAACCCCTGAAAGGGGACAGGTGTCCTTGAGGCCCCAACTCCAAACGAGGCATCCTTTGCTAGTCAGTGGATTGGGCTGATCAACAAGTGCTGTCTTTCTTCTGGCTCTCTGGAAGGTCCTGGCCTGGAGGGTCAGTGACCTGGTTGTCCCTGTACTTGGATTCAATGAGACGTACGTAAACCTTACAAACTGTCATCAATACAGTCTGTGCAGTTCAAACCAGGGGGCAAGAAGGATAATGCCAGCAAGCAGGGTCCCCTAGCTGGAAACTATCTGAAAAGCAGTGTTAATCAAGCAACTGTTTCATAGAATGGATCACCAAAACCCCAGACCTAGCCAGTTGAGATAGCATCATCCAGCTGACATACCCAGCAAGAATTAGTTGCTCAGTTGTGTCCAACTCTTTGCGACCCCATGGACTGTAGCCTGCCAGGCTCCTCTGTCCATGGAATTCTCCAGGCAAGAATGCCGGAGTGGGTAGCCATTCATGTCTCCAGGGGATCGTACCAACCCAAGGATCAAACCCAGGTCTCCTGCACTGCAGGTGGATTCTTTACTACTCAGCCCCCTGGGATGCAGCACATTAAACTATTGTTATTTAGTATAGCCACTAGGGAGAACAGTATGGAGGTTCCTTAAAAAACTAAAAATAGAGTTATGATAGGGTTCAGGGGTCCCATTCCTAGGCATATATTCAGAAAAGGATGAAAACTTGAGTTTGAATAGATACATGCACCCCAGTGTTCATAGCAGCATTATTTAAAAAAGACCTAAATGTCCATGAGCAGATGAATGGACACAGATGTGGTATATATATGTGTGTATAAGATGGTGGATTTTGAAACGATCTGAACATATGTTAATTCACTGGGGGATCAGAACCTCGGGGGATGGGGAAAAGAGTGGGTGAAGACTGAGAAAGGGAGGAACAATCCTGAAATGTGGCTTCCTAGATACCGAAGAAACTGTCAACCTCACATTGTTACTGACAGCTGTTCTGGGGTGAAGGGAGATGTTACAGGCTCTAGAGGAGAGGAAGCCTGGTCTGGCAAATCCCAGAGCTGAATTCTGGTCCTGTAGCTGCCTCTCTGGGCTTCATTTCTGGTCCCAAAAGATGAGGGTATGTGGCTATCAGTATTTTCCAAACTTCAATTTATTCAAGTAGTATTTTTAAAAGTTTTGTCAGAACTTTAAATATGTTTCTTTCAATGGGCTTAGTTAAAAATTTTGTCCTCACTCTAAACATACTATGCAACATACCCAGGTTTGGTGTGCAAGTCATTTTTTTTTTTCTAATATGGATTACAAGAAACTTAATTATTAATTTTCTTCAAAGCTCATCTGTGTATCACCTACATTACCTTTGGTCCCACCTTCTGAGGAACTATGAGTTGAGCGATGGCAAGCTCCTTCCTTCTCTGTGATTCTATGATGCATTGCACAGGAAGGACAAGATTTGCAGAAGCTCTGAGTCCCTGTTGGGAAAGAGAAAAGAATCCGCATGTTTCACAGATGCTGAAGCCAGATTCTGGGAGGAATGACAAAGTCATTCGCTAATTGCAGCCAATTATTCTATCGGGTGGTACTGGTAAGGAAAATGACTTCAAGTCTAGAGATGTCTTGGAGAGAATTACCATACTGGTAAATAATTTTGACTCGAGTAATTTTTAATGCTAAAATTTGCTACAAGTACTTAGAGAATTTTTTTAAATGCCTCCATTAGAGCTTATGAAGGCAGTTTTATAATTAATGACCCACTAGTCATACCTGTAATCTGGGGTATAAAGAAGAAACGGTAACTATATGGTTTTTTTTTCTTTTTCTGAAGAGCAGATTTATTTTCTCTCAGCCTCCCAGGGCCTGAGAGCACCCATGGGAAGGTGTCCTAGGTTATTATTCATCCTTCATTCTAAAGAAACAAAAATTCATCATGGTAGACTATGCACTGTGTATTTCCAACTGAGTCTCTCATTCCTCCTGTGTCTTTTCCTGGCCATGGAAAGGTAGCTGGTTTCTTCCCTTTACTCTGTGATTCAGTTTCATTATCTAGAAAATGAATATGAGGTGAAATGGGGTGAGGACTGTTATTCTTAGCCACTATGAGTATGTGTGTGTATGTACCTATACCTATGTACACATATATATTACAATAAAGAGATGCTGCGTCTTTAAGCAAATGCTTACACTAGACTATGTGAAATAATTTTATCATTTTATTTATTCTCATTTATCAACTACCTTTAAAATATTTCTATTCATCCTTAGTCCATCCATCCATCTGCCCATTGAGCTACATTTTCAACAAATATCCATCAAGTATCACTTACATGCTCTACCATGAAGGGAGATACAGAAGAGGTGTAAGAGAGAGTTCCTTCCTTTTAAGACCTTGGAATCTGTTCATCAAAAAGATGTGTTCAGGGACCTCCCTGGTGGCACAGTGGATAAGAACCCTCCTGTCAATGCAGGAATCTCCCTGGTCCAGGAGATTCCACATACCATGGAGCAACTAAGCCTGTGTACCCCAGCTACTGTGTACCCCACTGAAGCCTGTGTGCTGCAGCTACTGAAATCCAAACACTTGGAGCCTGTGCTCCACGACAGAAGCCACCACAATCAGAAGCCTGTCCACCACAACTTCAACTAGAATAGCCCTGCCCACTGCCCCCCTACCACTGTTTGCTGCAGCTAGATAAAGCCTGTACACAGCAATGAAAGACCCAGACCCAAAATAAATTTTGAAAAAAGATATGGACAGATGATTGTTCACTAATCATATGGCCTAGTGAGAATCAATGATCTCAATGAATGATGCTGAGGGTTGACGTTCTAAAGTGAAAGTCGTTCAGTTGTGTCTGACTGTTTGTGACCCCATGGACTGTAGCCTGCCAGGCTCCTCTGTCCAGGGAATTCTCCAAGCAAGAATTCTGGAGTGGGTAGCCATTCCCTTCCCCAGGGATCTTCCCAACCTAGGGATCAAACCTGGGTCTCACGAATTGTAAGTGGATTTTTTACCATCTGAGCCACCAGGGAAGCCCAACTATACTGGAGTCGGTAGCCTATCCCTTCTCCAGAGGATCTTCCCGAACCAGGAATCGAACCGGGGTTTTCTACATTGCAGGTGGATTCTTTACCAGCTTCGCTACCAGGAAAGCCCCTAGACGTTCTGTTTTAAGAATTTAAGAAGTAACTGTTTTAAGAATTCAGAGAACAGGGGAGAGATATTTGTAAGGTGCTGGGTTCAAAAAGTATTTGAGGAGGAGCGGAGACTTGAGCATGGTATTAAATGATGGGTTGCATTTCTGTTGGCAGAGAAGATAGCAAAAGGTAATAATCAGACATTTAAAATAATCAGTTCTGCCATCCACTTGCTGTGGGCCTTTTGGCAAATCTCTTAACTTCTCTGGCGCTCAATGTTTTTCTCTGTAAAATGAGGGACTGGATGGATTGCTTCAAAATTTTATGACCCAGTGAAAATCTAGACAGGGGAAGAGTTTGAATGATTTTGGTAACCAGGCAGGGGAAAGGCTTAATGATCTTTGGAAGACCTTATCTGATTTTCCCAGAGTGACTGTTCTGCATCAGAAAGAATGGGCTGTCTTTGAACTGGGGGCCATAGCCTGGAGGTCTGATCTGAATTCCCTTTCCCTGGACTGGAAGAAACACAGCCTCACTATCTTTGCCAACAATTGCCTGTGGCAAATTCAGTACCCTCCTTGATGCAGCATTTGGAGGAAATTTTTCCATGAAAACAAAACTTTTTGCTTAATTATTCAGCACACTCATGCGTTTAAAAATCCTGTCCACTCTCTAACTAGCTGTCTTTTAAACAAAGCTTTTAGGCTCCCAAGGAACTGGGCCTCCATTGTCTATGGTTTCCTTATAAAGAACTTCGGGCCAGGGATAATCCCAGATGTCCCCAGGCTTAGAGACAAGCTTCCCCAGGCAGAAAGAAGTGTCTAAAGTGTCTCTCTGCAGAGATGTGAGGAAGACAGCCAAGTTCCCTGGTGGCTGGTATAGGCAGAGCGTGGATGGGCTTAGAGGATAAGACAAGGTCATTTGTCCAAATGTGGATGGTATCTTAGAAGATCAGAGAAGACTTTCTCTACACGGTCTCTTGATTCAGCTGTGTTTATCCATTCACCTAAGATCCATTCATCTAGCCATTCATACCATATATGCATTGCCTACTCTGTGTCCCAACGTTTTCTAGCTCCTGAGACCCCACGTATGGAGAAGAATCAGTATAGGACAATTTTCAGGGGAAAATGGAAATTTTCTAATGGCCTAGAGGAAGCCTCATAATTTTTGCTCTACCCCAATTTAATAACTTTAATTTCTTTCATGCTTTGTAGTTGCAATGCATTTAGGGTGTTTGTGTCAACTGATGAAGTTTTCCATCTTGAGGGGTCAGACCTCAACTCCCAGAGGACAGAGCAGTATCTGTATCACTCACTTCATACATAGTTCAGCCCAACCTTAGATCAACAGAAGCCCAATGATGGAAAGATTCAGAAAATGAAATTCTATTTATCAAAATGGCAGTCTACTTTGATGCCAAAGTTACAGCATTTAATGCAGTCACCAGCCTACGTGTGTCCCCTTAATATTCCAGCCTGCTTCCCCAGCCTCTTTGCTGCAGATGCCAGGAATGGCAAGATCAAAAGAAAGAGATGATGACTGAAGTTGGAATCACGAGTCAACTAGAAAGAAGCCACAGAGTCACAAGGGATTGACACTTTGCTGGTGACCCTGCCACAGGGTCTTTCCACCACCACTCACTCACTTTCTCTGGGGAGCTGCCTTCCTTCCAGTGGAGATGGAGGAGTGGGTTTGAATGTTGGGGGATGGAGCAGGGTTTGAGGAATGGGATTTGCAGCCATCTCCAACCTTGTGTCACCAAGATAGTTTAAGCTTACTGTCTGATTTCTATAAATAGAACAGAAGGTGATGAGAAGAAAGCATCATTAAGAAAGCATTTAGGTAGATATCTGGTCGAACTGCCTATATTACGGTCCCCAAAGAGACTGAGGAATTATTAAATTAGCCATGACCTTTGGTTTCTTCTTCTGTGAAGTCTGGATAAGATTACCTATCTTGAAGGCATTTGTGAAGATGAGATTTTTCTTTCCTTTTTATTAAATTTATTCACAAATATGGATCTGTATTTGAATTGGCCATTCTATTCCACTGGTTGTCAGTCATTCCTGTGTCTAAACCATACTATATTATTATAGCTTCCCAGTTTTATTTATTTATTTACAGCTCTTCCGGGTCCTTGTTGCTGCATGTGGGTTTTCACTAGTTGTGGCAATCGGGGGCTATGCTCTAGTTGTGGCACGCAGATTTCTCACTGCGGTGGCTTCTTCTGTTGCAGAGTGCTGGCCCTAGGTGAGTGGGCTTCAGTAGCTAGGGCACCTGGGCTTACTTTCTCCTCGGTATGTGGGATCTTCCTGGACCAGGGATTGAACTTGTGTCATCTGAATTGGTAGGCAGATTCTTAACCACTGGACCACCAGGGAAGTCCCCTATGATGATGAGGTTTTTTTCTTTTATTAAAGATAATGTATGTGAAGGCACCTAACACAGTGGTGATTGGTACAAAATACAACTAATATTTGTTACTTGAATCTGGATCTGAATCCTAGAGAAAGGAGGAAGGTTTCTCGAAGAAGATGGCCTCTAAGCTGGACCAGGTCAACTGCTAAGAACATTTTGGCCAATAAGATACTGCCTTCCAGTGACCTCCCTCATGGAGAGTCTATCTTGCAAATGGCTCTTCTGACATTGACTTTAAAAACAAAATGATTACCCTGAGCTCCTTTTGGAAACATAAAGAACATAGTGCAAAGAGATCACAGCCCTCCTTGGATTCCATGGTTTGCCCATGCTAAGAGCCAGGAGGTCTCTGGGACCCTTGGCATTGAGCCCTTGACATAAGCTATGGTTTCTGGGCAGGCAGGAGAAAATAAAAGCCCAGTATTTTGTCAATAACTGTCTCAACTCTGTATTGCTGAGTGTATTCTTTCCAATTCCCCATTCCTTTCTTACATTAAAAGGTGAAAGGGCAGAGATTCTCCATCTCCTCTAAGGACAAAATAGCAGAGAATAGGCTAGCAATATGAATGTGAGGATATAAGGTAGACATTGGCAAGAACTTCTAAATAGAAAGCAAAGGATTTAAGTTGGCATGGATAGCCAGGACTGGCCCTAGATTGTTTTTCAAGCACCTTTAAGAAAGGGTGGGGCTACCAACTATTGTCTACCTAAGGCATCATAAGATCACCTTGTAAGTTTTCTTCCAGATTCCCCAGAGACTAGCAGCAGCGAAGCAGCTGTCACACTGAGCTTAAGAAGCTGCTGAGTGTGGTCAGGGTCAGAGGCAGTCCCTTAAAAGGGTATGTTTCATCTCTGCTGCCATTTGGTAAAGGAAAGCACTGGGCTGGGAGATTCATTTGACAAGTGGGGTCAGGAAAATGGCAGCTGTTGATCCCAGGTGGCCAGAAAGCCTCCCAGTGAAGGTAAACAGAAGTGGAGATAGATCAGGGGTGAGAGGTCACTCCATTAGGAGGTTGATGAGGCCAGTTATCTTCTGGGGTGTCTGGAGGGAGGGATGCTGGTGTGATTGGCCTCAGGGGTGAGGGGGCGAAGGACCAGAGCAGGAGGAGGGAGGAAGGAGAACTCAGCAGTCTAGACATTATTTCTGCTTGAAGCACAGATAGTGCTAGCTTTGGGCAGGTATGCCTCGTGCTGCAATTGTGCCAAATGGAGTTGAGTGGTTGGCTAAAAAAAAAAAAAAAAAAGACTCCACTTACTCATTTGCATGTTGTTTGCATCTCATTTGCATATGATTCACATAATGTCATATGTGCACAACTTCCTAGCTCCTGCTTCTTCCCCTCCCCAACCCCTATGAAGTACCTTCATCTCCTTCCTTTCTCAACACCTCTGCTCCTGTTTTTCTTTCCAATTTGTACTCTTCTTCCTTCAGAGTAGTAAACAGAACACAGGCTTTGGAACTAGGTAGACCTAACCTCTAACATGGCATCCTCAATTTAGCTCTTTTGAGCTTCACCAAATCTATAGTCTCTCCTATTCTCATCTGTAAAATGGGAATAATAAAACCTACATTTCAGAGTTGTTGAGAAGAATGAAGTAAAGTCAGCAAAAAAGGACCTGGCCTCATGGTAGAAACCCGATTATTTCTTGATGCCCTTCACATCAAGTAAGGAAATTTTTGAGTCTCTGGGGTCCCTACTTGGTGTTTTCCTTGGAATTTATGGATAAGTTAGTTTCTTCTTCAAATTCTCCTCTTTCTTGGTCATGTGTCCAACCTGGATTTAGAGCCAGGCAAGAAGAGAAACAGTGTCAGTACCAGTGCCTCTTCTGGTATTTTCCAGGCTCCCCTAACTGAGGATTTTCTTATTTGTCTTTCCCAACACCCAAAGCCTGAGGATGCCTAGGCTGCTAATCCTGGGGCAGGGTTGCTTCCTCTGCAGCCACTCTCCAAGTCTCATATCAGCCTGATCCCCGAAGCCGGAGGGCACATCCCCAAATCCCAGGCTCTACTGGTGTCCCTGATTAGGCCACCTGTCCCAGCCTGCCAAAGATGCCTGGGTCAGCTTCTGAGAACCTCTCACCTCTTTATCCAAACAGTATCCTGGCTTCTCTCCAGGCGTTAGATTCTGAGTTTATATTTTGAGTGATACATAGTGAAGAGAAAATGATTCAATCTCCCCTCTGCATCCTGAGGAGTCACTTCTGTGAAACTCCCTTCGTCTCCTCATTACTTTCAATTCTGTTTCTTCTTTTTCTCCAAAGAGAGGGCAAAGGGGTCTATTGTAAAACAATAAGAAGAGCTAACACTAGAGTAGCATTTACTATGGGTCCAGCGCTGTTCTAAGCTGTGGATATTGTCTCATTTAATCCCCATGACAACCCTATGGAATCACATCATTGTTACCTCCATTCTACAGATGAGATGAAGTTAACTTGTTCTGCAAGGGAGGGTGGAGCCAGGATTCTATTAATTATCTGGCCACCCAGCTCCAAAGTCCATTCTCTTGAATCTCACAGTGGATCAACATATGGGGGATATGTGTAGGACAGAAAGCAATTCTTCTTGATACTTCTGCAAAATTTGGAATCAGAAAGAACAGACTTTTGTCATAGTAAGTGGGATTAGGTGAGCCACCAGGTAGAACTACCTATTTCAAAGAATTAACAGTAGGGTCAACAGCATCATATATGTGGGCTACCTGGTACCAGACGGTAGCTCTCTTGGAGTCTGTGAAAACCTTGTGTTTGTAAGCGTGGCGGAGGGCTGGGATCTACTGAGTGAGCTGTTGGGTTTGGGGAGAAGATTAAGGACTGCTGAAAGGTGACCAGAGAATCAACTGGTCAGCCAATCAATAGATTAATCAATATTTATTGAGTATTCAGTAGAAGGTGCTTTAGTAAAAACTTGCCGAGAGTCACTCCTGTGCAAAGCCTTGTGTTAGGCACAGAGGGCAGATGGGCCAGGTCACTTAATGGGTCCTTTCTTGGTTCAAAAAACCATTAAAGCCTCATTGTTTGGGCCCAGAGGGAAGACTCCACTGCCTTCACCTCGTCCTCTGGTTTATGCCATCACGGGGTCCAGATCGGTGTCCACATCTACTCAGGACTGAGAGTCCCTGGGCTGGGCAGCCCACATGCTCTGCACTCACTCCTAATCTGCTTCCAGAACTCCTCCCCAGAGGTTTTGTTCTGAGCCACATCCCTGATTAGCCACCCTGTGAAGACTTCCTCCTCTGAGGGCAACTCTGAAACCCATCCAGTAGGTTCCTAGGCGGATGGATTGTCAGTTCTTTCTGATCCTATCTTCTGATCATAAGTTTGCAGGGGAATCACTCATGCACTTGGTCATTGAGTCACATATTCTACAAACAGTTATTAATAGTCTCGTATATGGCAAGCCCTGAGCTGGTGCCCAGGGATGTAGGGATCAAAGAGTTCCGTCTGTTCCTGCTCCCCAGGGCTTACTGTTAGCCAGGGAGACAGACAACTTCAGAACAGGTTGTGCCATATCCCCGGGATCCATCCTGGCTTAAGGGGACAAGTTCAAAAATCTGTCCCTTGATCAAGGTCCCTCACCGATCCTGTATTTTTAGTATGGCTGCATTTGCCATTCATCATATCAATTAATTAATTAATTGCATTTTATTTTATATTCTGGGAGTTTGGGTGTTTTGAAGGCAAAAATGCAAATGAACGCAAATCAGCATACAAATTTATGCAAAGACAACATGGAAATGTGTCCCCAGATTTCCTGGGAAAAAAATCTGGAGGCCTCAGCCAGTCCCTCAGCAGGCTGCCTGTCCCCAGGCCTGTCCTATCTTCCTTTTTGTTTGGGTTCTTAATCTGCGCTGGGCTCCCTGTGGCCACTCTGAGGTCAGTAATGCAGGTGGGCAGGCGGCAGCCCGGTCATCCATTATCCGGAACCTCTCAGCTTCCTGAGCCACCAAGAAACTCCCTTGCTCCCTGTAATCGGCTTTCATTTGAAACAATCAAGAGATTTCCTACCATTTTCCCCTCTGACCAGGTCTCGTAAACCACCCAGATGCTGAGTTTCGGGCTTGGAGCTTGGTTTGACTGGGGCACTTAATGGAGGCGGTTGGCAATGCCTGCTTGCTGTTATTGAAAAATAAATCCAAACCATTTTATTGACCATCTTCTGTGTGCAGAGACTGGGCTCCCCGGCCCCGGAGCCAGAAGAAAATGATGGTGGGGGCTGGGGGAGGTGAGGGTCGGGAGGACTGAAGAGACACTGCGGCTCTGTGAGGTAAGGCTGCCCAATGGGTGTCCCAGTGATAAGCAGCCTGTCTCCTGCTCAGGACAGG
The DNA here is from genome assembly GCF_023091745.1 of Budorcas taxicolor. Lineage (NCBI taxonomy): Eukaryota > Metazoa > Chordata > Mammalia > Artiodactyla > Bovidae > Budorcas > Budorcas taxicolor. The sequence goes on from NC_068924.1 coordinate 25,671,624, forward strand.
AAACCTCATGGAAGCAGCATAGGGGGAGGAGGGGCAGTGAAGACAGAGGCTGATGGGCGCAGCACCAGAGGAGGATCGGCCTCTCAACCTGCACAGTGTCATCAGGCAATCAGCTTGCAGAGCCAGATTGCGAGGGGAGCCCGACAGAGCAGCTCAGGGCAGCCAGTGTGGTCGGAAAGACAGCGAGGGGAAAGCTGGCCTGAGAGATGAGCTGGTTACCCCCTCGTGAGCCCCCCTCCTACCAGGAGAGGGAGGACGTGGCACTGGGGACAGGTCTCTACTCGGGGACAGGTAATCTTGAGTGCCATCAATAGATTAAGGGTGGCCAGACCCTTGTGAAAATGTGTTAGCTGAAGGCTGCTGGAGGGCTTAGCATGCGAAGAAGTTCCGGAGGATGGGTGTTCTCAGACGCTTGGAACAGGTGACTAAGAGAGGATGCGAAATCTCCTCTTCTTGAAGAGGCTTTGAAACAAACTCAAAACCCATTGTTGTGTGGGAGAGGAGGCATCATTCTGTCTGGAGGCAGGGCGATGGACTGGAAGACTTCTGGCAGTCCAAGGAGGCTAAGAATAGGTCTACCCCAGCACACACATGTCCACATCAACTTGCTGCCCAGGTGTGGCCATTGCCAGTGATGCAGAATTTTCTCCCTCTCCTTCTCTTTCCCTCCCTCCTTCCTATAATTGTCTCGACAGCTCTGTGGGTCCAACTGTCCCCTCCAGCACAAATTGAAGCTCTGTTTCATCTGCTCACTTCTGCCCTCTCCCTTCCATGTGTGCAAAGCTTCTCCTGTCTCTAGGGGAGCTCCCCTCCAGACCAGCCATGCTGGGCAGCCTCGTTGCCTTTCCGGCCGGAGCCTGGAGCTCAGCCCTCCAGAGGGGCATAGGGCAGCATTCTGGCAAGCAAGCATGTCAGAGCGGCTCTGGCGTCTCCCAAGAACAATTCAAATTGCTTTTTTTACACCTCACTGCACTATGCCAACCCTGATTCACATTATTTGTGCACTCGCTAAGTGTACATTATCTGATCCGTCACCCTGTAAAACGCTGCAAGAGGAATCCATGGCTCCTGTCTGCTGCTGACTGTGGGTCAGGCATAGGAGTGTCTGTACACATATTTTTGCAAAATGGGAAGGAAGGAATAAACCCAATGCCACCACCAGAGCCGCCAGAGCTCTGTAGCCTGCCAGAGCCGGGGGGCCAGGAGAGAAAGTCCATGCCTGCTGCCCTGGTAACTTGGAGGCTCCTGGAAGAGACGGTACAACCCCAAAGCCCCAGCACCTTTCCTTCTCGTGGCCTCCTTTCTGTGTCACATTATTTAACAAGAAGAGACAAGCAGGAGGGGAAATAAAACTTTGAACCCAGCTATGCAGATTTCCTCTGACTGGAGCTAACAGGTCAGGGAGAGCCGGAGGCAAGAGGTATAGTGAGGGTGGGCATGTGAGAGTGAGTCAGGGAGACCACTTCCTGTCCACACTGCCTCAGCTCCCCTCATGGGTGAATAGGGCTCCCTGTCCTGCTCTGCCCAAGGGACTCTGGAAATTCATCAAAGACCCCAGAATCCTTTCATTCTGGGTCAGTTAGGAGATTTGCTAACTGGCTGCCAGGTTCTCCTACCAAGCCTTCAAGATAGCTCATCTCTAGGAAGCCCTAGCCTTCTAGTGTTCTTAAAAGAAAAATGAATGGATTCCCTAGGACACAAATGAACGTATCTACAAAGCAGAAGCAGACTGTGGACACAGAGAACAGACTTGCAGTTGACCAAATGGGAGGGGGTTGGGTTGGGCTTAGGGTGGAGTGGGAACTGGGGGTTGGCGGATGTAAGCTATGATATACGGAACAGTAAACAGCGAGGTCCTATTGTATAGCACAGGGAACTGTATTCAATATCCAGTGATAAACCATAATGGAAAAGAATATAAAAAGCAATGTCTATATATGTATACCTGAATCACTTTGCTGTACAGCAGACGTCAACACAGCATTGTAAATCAGCTATACTTCAATAAACACACACATACACACGCAGACACAAAGGAAATGGATGGATTCCTACTTTTGACCAGGTATCATTGCACTTTTCTGCTCATTTCCCTTACAATCTGGATAAACGGGCACTTTTTGGTTCCTAGAGATCTTACTCTGTCCCAAATGATCACTGGAATGTTGGCAGCCCATCCCATTTAAAGACCAGGTTCTGATTTCTGAATGGGAACGGCTAGGATTTTTCATGGACTGGCTGAGAGTCCCAGTTCACATTTGAACGTCGCTCCTTCTCTCGGCGGGGAGAACTTGAGGATCATCTTCACATCCAAGACAGGGACTCTCTCTGCAAGTCTGAGTTTCCTGCACCATCTCAGCCCTGAATTTAATTCACTGCCTGCCTATGGAGAACACACAGGTACCTGAGACCATCCCAGGGCCCGTGAGATGGAGGAGTCAGAACAAGAAAAAGACCTGGTTCCTGCCCTGGGGTTGCTTATGATCTGGTTGGATTGACAAATAGCTACCTTCCCCAGCTGTTCCTGATTTGGCTCCAGCCCCAGGGCTCCTGAAGGGCATTTTGCAGCAGTGAAGCCCAGGGGTTGCCCAGCTGAGATCCACATTTTCTTCCTTTTGGCAGGAGCCAGCAGCTTCCACATGGGAGCTCACATCTCAGTGAAAACAAGAAATCTGATGCCTCACTGACAACTCATTTTCTCAACCTTCATTCTGGGGAGAGGCGACTTTGTGTTCCAGCTGCCATATTGTAGCCGCAACCCCTGATGCACCATCAATTAAAAATGGCAATAATTATGCATGGGAAAAAAGCCACAGATAATAGGCTTCCATTAGATTAAGTAGTTATATGAATAAAAAAAAATAAAACCTATACTTCGGCTAATTAAACCCACTCACCATCTGATTAAGATGTGTTGTGAGACCGTGGAAAAGTACCAACCACTAACTGTAAGTAATCCGGCACAGATGGGAATTAATAGTATAGTCCCTGGCATGGAGATAATGGATCTCCAAGGAGGGTAATCAGAGCCATTAATAAGAATGGACAGTCCCAAACAGCTGGCTACTTATGTCGGGGTCAGGGCAGGCCATGCTCCTAGTAAAAATGGCTTCTCAATTCCCTTTCGCCTACTGAGATCTACCTGCTGAGAAGCGGTAGGTATGCTGACCTCTTGAGATACCATCACATTGAAAGTTTCACTACAGTTCTAGACCTGCTGTCTGGACCCAAGTGAGCTGAAGGTCACCCAACTGTGATCCAAGAGTATAGAGTTCAGATCAGCTGTCCTACCTCAGACCAGAGCACCTCAAGGCTAGCTAGAAACCAAAGCAGTAAGTGGCCTGGGAAAATAGATGTCCACTTCAGAGAGCTGCACTCTTCAGGGGGTGGGGCTTCAGCTACCATGGGAACCAGACCTAAACCCAGGTACAGGCCCAGAGGGGGCCCTGGTTGACACAGCCCAAGCAAGATTGCTTCTTGGGGACTGAGGATTCAGGGCAAGCTCCAGAAATAACCTGGGAGAAGCAGTTGCGGGGAGAAAGATGAGGGTGTCCTCTGGCTGGGGAGCGAGGCAGGGCTGATGGGCCAGGAGCAGGCTGGTCAGAGCTCCTGCAGACAGAGTGTGTCCACTGGCCATTTAGCAGCTACTCTGGAGCCGTCTCTGCCCTTCGGAGCAGCTGTGAGGAGCGTGCCCGGGGCCTTGCCTTCTAATTACCACTAATTGGGTAAATGCTGAGATGATCTTTCTCTCCCTTCCCCTTCACTCCCTCCCCCCAACAAAGGCAACCGAGAGATACAGAGGTCAAAAAGAGACTTTTCCAAATGGAGACGGGCAAGGAAGACATGGTGTGAATACCAAGCAGCCACTGCCCCAGGGAAGGGAAGAGGACCGGCTTCTAGGAGGCGCTGGGAGAGGAGAGGGAGTGTGGGTTGGGTGTGGGGGCTGAGGTTTGGGGGCTCAAGCCACTTCCCCAGCCTGGCTTCCCCTCTCCTCTCTGGAGCAGCAGAGATGCTGCTCCATCTTTAGATGCTTTTCGGTGGGAGGTGATGCGGTGGGTCTTGGGCTCGCTCCCTCGGGATCCTTGAACTGGCTCTGTGAGTAGGGGTGGGTTCCTCTGGCAATCTGCATGGGAGGGAAGGGCCCTGGCCTGCTCAGGGGCTGTGTGCAGGGTCAGAGGCCCTGTGAACCCCGTTGCCGAGCCCCAGTTTAGGAACAATAGTGCATTTTCTTTCCCTCAGGCTCTGGGTGGGAGCTGTACTGCGTCTGGACAGGCCTAGAATCTCACAGATTTTTGGTTAGAGGTAATCAAGTTACTTTTGAAAAAGGTTTTGAGCTTGTCTTCATGTTAATTTGCACTTGGGTTCCTATCTTTATCTTCCCCTCAGCCTTGGAAAGCTGAGTGGTAACAAGGGGATGGCTGTTCCATTTCAGAGATGGAAAACATTTAGGCCACGAGTTCATTTCTACTTCAGAACTGGGACACGCATTCGAATTGTCTGAAGTTCTAGGCAATCTACTAACAATCCATAATGTCCAGAAAAATATGGCTTTGGTTTTAAGTTGGGCGAGGAAAACATGCTTGTTTCAAAAAAATATATTCGAGTGGTACAGAGGGTTTCAAGTAAAATGTAAAAGTCCTCAAGCCCATTCTCATCGCTGAGGTTATCCTTTGAGAAGTTTCCCATTTCTGTATAAACACGCATGTTTATCTCTGCATTTCCCTTTTTCCCACAAATGAAAAGGGACTTCCAAGGTGGCGCTAGTGGTAAAGAACCCACCTGCCAATGCAGGAGACATAAAGAGACTTGGGCTTGATCCCTGGGTTGGGAAGATTCTCTGGAAGGGGAAATGACAACCCACTCCAGGATTCTTGCCTGGGAAAATCCCATGGACAGAAGAGCCTGGCAGGCTACAGTCCATAGTGTCTCAAACAGTTGGCTATGACTGAAGCGACTTAGCACACATGCACAAATTAAAAAGATACTTCAACACTGTACTACAACTTTATTTTTCATTTGTCTATTATAGTTTTCTTTTTCTTTCTCAAAGTGCTTTCATTCTCACTTTAAGCCATCAAGGTAAGGGGTGAACATCATTGTCCCTGGTTTTGAGACAAGGAAATGGATTCAGAGAAGCTGTCATCTGCCTACTGTTAGGGAGCCATTGATTGTTGGAGCCAGAACTCAAACCTGGGTTTTCCGAATTCAAGTCCATTGCTCTTGCCCCAAACAACAGCGGCAAAGATGGATACAGGACTTCATAAGCATGATAGCAAACATTCACGGAGCCCTTGCTGAGAACGGACTTTACCACGTGCTCTGTAGCTATTTTCTCATTGACTCTCCACAAGTCTGCGAGATGAGCACTGTTATTACCATCCTCAACTCACAGACGAGGAAACCAAGTCATGAGAGCTTAAATAATGTGTTCACACCCCTAGCAACTAGTGACACTGTAGCTCAAACCCAGGGGTTGCTTCCAGAATCCATTCTGCGCATCTACACCATCTGGGACTTCCTCTGTGTCTAACACTGCTAGACAGTCTTCACAAGGTAGCTCATTCCATCCTCATCAGAATCCTATGTTAGTACTAATTAATGTTGGACCGTGGGGCATCTTCACCAATGTCTTATGCTCAGAAATATGGAATCTCCCCAAAGTACTGGGAAACTTCTAGGGCTACAAGGCCTACCTGGATACCAGATAAATCAATCAGGGGCCGTAAAAGAACACCCAAGCATATTTTAGGGAGACCAATAACAATACCAACTCTCATTCACCGAGTGCTTACTCCTTCCCAGGTCTGAGGCTTTCCATACACCTCTTTATTTTGTAACAACTCCTGGGATGGAAGGGTTGTCATCCTCACATTACAGATGGAGAACTTAAGGCTCAAAGAGGTTGAGTAACCTTCCCAAGACCACACAATTAGCAAGTAGAAGAGCCAAGACTGAAGGCAGGTCTACCTGACCCTGAAGACTGGCTTTGTTTCTGCCCAGCCTAAATCTTGTTTTCCAGACTGGTTGGGACATCATTATCTTCTTTCCTTCACATTCCAAGGCTTGGAAAAACCCAGCTGCCTGCCTGGGGAGGAGTAGTCAAATAATGCCTCGTCTATTCCAGAAGAATAATGGATCCTGCCTGTGTTTCAGTCTTCTCCCTGCTCTCCTGAAAAGACAGCCCCTCAGGATAATTGCGTTTATAGGCTGACTTGGCTTGGAGACCTTACCAGGATTTGAGCAACCGACTCCACTTTGAACCCTTTGAGCCCAGTGTTTGAAATTCACCTCTTGACACTGTAACTGGCCCTGTATTACAACCAGTTGGGTCCTTGGCATCTGCCTTTCTAGACTATAGGTACACCTCAGTCCAGGGCATTTGAAATAATAGGTTCTCAGTAAACGAGCCCTCCGGTACCACACTGACTTTTCAGGATCAGAGTTTCCTGGCAGGAGCTCCATGTGTGACGAGTTCTTCCCAAGCAGTTTGTATCTGAGGTTCCAGCCCTAACTATCTTTCTTCCTCATGGCCTGTGCAGGAGAGGGGAGGTTGTAGGCCAGCCCTCCCCTGCTGCCCCTGAGTAGAGGCCCGCCTGGATCCCATCACTTCGCTGCCAGCACCCGGCCATCCATGGCGGAGGGCCGCAGAGCTGCACATGAGGAAAACCTGGTAAGAGTTCAAGGGTTCAGACCAAGGACACTACTGTCGTTTGGGTTTTCCATCATTCTCAAGGGCTAAATGGTGTGAGGCAAGCAAAGCAAGACAGCCCAGAAATGCAAAGCCTGCCAGTTGAGCACCAGCTGTTCTTTAGTGCAACTCATGGAAGAGAAGTGGGTGTGTCTATATCTGCTGAACGCTGGTTTTCAAGGCAGAGGTCAGATGCAGCTTTTCACTGGTTATGCTGAGGAAGGGGAGGGCTAGCGTAGAGCTCAGTCCCACACGGGCATGCTCAGTGTTATGGGATGTTCTGTGGTTGTGGAGGAGGGGCAGACTGCTACGCTACCATGGAGGGCTTTGAGGGAATACCCGAAGGCTCCCGTCTAAAGTCCTTCCCTCCAGGGAGTCTTCTTGACCACTCCACCTGCACCCCCAGCCCCCGGCAGCTGTCATTCTACTGTCTGTCTCTGAATCTGACTACTCTGAGTACCTCACATAAGTGGGCTCATTTATCAGTAGTATTTGTCTTTTTGTGTCCGGCTTATTTCACTTAGCACAATGTCCTCAAGGTTCATCCAGGCTGTAACACAAGTCAGAATTCCCATCATTTTCAAGACTGAGTAATAATACCTCATTGTATGTATAGATCATATTTTGTTTCAGTTCACCCATCAATGGACACGCGGGTGAAGATTTAAATTCCCTGATGGCATAGTTTCTCCTTGTTCCACATGCATGAAGCCGTGGTCATCCATTCACGCGTGCGTTTCTGCACTCTGTGAGTGCCCGTAGAACATCTCCCGTGTACCGGGTTCTCTGATAAGATTATGAGAGAAATCAAACCGCATCCCTGCTCTCCACGTGTTCCCAGACCCAGGCAGGGAGCTAGTTCCCTCACTGGAGCACAGTGAGGGCTGCACACACGAGGGGTGGTGGAGTTCTCTGGCTGGAGAGACTGGGGTGTGGGTCAGGAAAGGCTTCAGAGAGGAGGCAATCTTTGAGCTGTCTCTTGACAGATGAGTAGGTGATTGGCAGGCAAAGGAGACAGGGAGGGTATCCAGGCAGGAGGGCTACATAGATGTGAGGGGGCAGCATGGACTGGAGGGTGGGGCAGCAAGAGGCCCTTGAGAGGCTGCAGGCAGTGCCAGTGAGGGGAAAGTTGGGGGGCAGAGGAGAGAGGGGGAGAAAAGCATAGAGAGATGGGGCTTCAGGGATAGCAGGGGCCCAGAATAGTATGAGGTCCTGTTCACCATGCTTCAGGGGGTGTCAAGGGGCCACGCCCTGAAAAGCCTCACTGAGAAGCTTCCACGGAAGAGGAGTTTAACCATGCCAGATGACTGAGCCGGTGATTTCCACAGTTATGACACCTCTTGAATTTAGTAATCCAAAGGTGCAGGATCCCTGCCCTAAGGAGGATTAACTGGGCCCCTAGCTCAGGCCATGCCGCGAGGAGGTCTTCGCGGTGGCAGTTGTGTTCAGTGGGGGCTGGTGTTGGCATCTGATACCTAAGGAAGACCACCCACCTACTGGAAAAACCGCAAGCTAAAATACGCCCAGACACACGGGATCAAAGTAACCAAGAAAACTGGCCCTAGCTTGCAACTGAGGAGGAAGTAAAACATCCATTGAATCTGAAATATCGCCGCACTAAACAGCTAGGAGTAACCTGAGACTCTCAGAAACTTACCTAGGAGAAAGGGAGGGGACCTGGACTTGAGTCAGGATGCCTGATTGAGGCGTGTAACTTGGGGAAAATTGCTTGACCTCTCTGAACCTGTATCCTCATTTGTCAAAGAGGCATGACAAGATCCGCTTTATTTATTTTTCATTAGAAATTCAGGAATGATCCAAATAAATCAGAGAATGGAGGTGATTACATCTGTGAGGCATTGCCATCTCCCTGAGCCCCCCGCATCTGATGCTGCCATGAGCTGTGCATTGGAAATGACAAGATGGGGTGGCTTGCAAAATAGAAGTGGAGCAGTAGTAAGGAGGGAGGTGGAAGAGTCGAGCTAGAGCTCCAGGGTCACAGACATGGGTAAGAGGTTCCCCAAGACTTCGATGTTAGTAGCAGAAATTTACTCAAGAGCTGCTCTGGGATGTCCGAGTGATGGAATCTGGACCGAGATTGTATAAGAGGTGACTGCCTGGGACCTGTCCTCTGTTGGCAGAAACAGCAGAGGTCATTGAGAGTTAGTGTCGTGCCAGGGGTCCCAGAAACACAGCAACAGATCTGAATTCAGAAAGGAAAGTTGGAGTCTCTGCAATCTCTCTGCAGGGTTCCTCATCTGTGAATCTGAAATAATACCTGCTTTGCCTGGTAGCATTAAACGTCAAAGTGTTCTTTAAACAATAGAGAGCCAGAGATAAGTTTGTTTCTTATATTGCCGTTCCCCATTTGGGCACTAAAAGATGGTGCTGTCTTCACAAAAAACTTGCAGCTGTTCTCACCAGTGCTGGGCTCATGGGGTCCACTCATCTGCCCAAGACACTTGCTGTTCGCCTGCCTTGGCTCCCCAGACCGCCTGTAAAAGCTAAGAATATGTCATAAAACTGCTGTAAGGTTTTATGAGCCTTTTTTCCTTCCCAGGGACCGATCTTGGTGCTGTGAATCATACCAGCGCCGGTATGTGGGGCTCAGAGTGTGGAGCCACGAGGAGGCGAGCAGATGGGTTTGAGAGAGGGGGCTTCGTGCGGGTGGTTGGAGGAGGATTGTGTTGCTTGAGAAGGGTTTTAATCTGGGTGACCCTGGCTGCCACCTTGGTTGGGCCATTTAGTCTGACCCAGCAGACAGGAAGGCAAAGAAAAAAGGGGAAAAAAGATGTTGTAGTGCAATATATAAGTTTGGAGTCAAACAGACCTTGGTCCAGGTCTCACCTCTGCCATTTTCTAGCTGTGTGACTAGGCAGGTCGCTTAACCTCTCTGAGCCTTAATTTATCATCTGTTAAATGGGGATAATGATAGTACTAAGCTTATAGGCTTGTTTGAATAAGATAATGGAATAAAGGGATTGATATGTGTCTCACATTACAATTATGTTTTGCACAGTGTTTAGGAAGTAGTAAATGTCCAATGAATATGTATAAATGAAAAAACAAATGCATGGAATGAACTAGTTGAAGAAACAGAAAAAGAAGAAGATGGGAAAGAAGGTCTGTCTCAAATGTCAGCTCCTCCAGGTTGTTGCTGTTCAGTCCCTCAGTTGTGTCTGACTCTTTGTGACCCCATGGACTGCAGCACGCCGGGCTTCCCGGTCCTTCACCATCTCCCGGAGTATGCTCAAACTCATGTCCATTGAGTCAGTGATGCCATCTAACCATCTCATCCTCTGTCGCGCCCTTCTCCTCCTGCCCTCAATCTTTCCCAACATCAGGATCCCTTCCAATGTGTCGGCTCTCCACCTCAGGTGGCCAAAGTATTGCAGCTTCAGCTTCAGCATTAGTTCTTCCAATAAATATTCAGGGTTGATCTTTAAGATGGACTGGTTTGATCTCCTAGCTGTCCAAGGGATTCTCAGGAGTCTTTTCCCAGCACCACAGTTCGAAGACATCAGTTCTTTGGCACTCAGCCTTTTTTATTGTCCAGCTCTCACATCTGTACATGACTGCTGGAAAAACCATAGCTTTGACTACACAGACCTTTGTAGGCAAAGTAATGTCTCTGCTTTTTAATATGCTGTCTAGGTCTGTCATTGCTTTTCTTCCAAGGAGCAAGCATCTTATAATTTCATGGCTGCAGTGACCATTCATGGTGATTTTGAAGCCCAAGAAAATCAAGTCTGTCACTGTTTCCATTGTTTCCCCCATCTATATGCCATAAAGTAATGGTACCAGATACCATGATTTTCGTTTTTTGAATGCTGAGTTTTAAGTTAGCTTTTTCACTCTCCTCTTTCACCTTCATCAAGAGACTCATTAATTCCTCTTCCCTTTCTGCCATAAGGGTGGTGTCATCTGAATATCTGAGGTTATTAAACTTCTCCCAGCAATCTTGATTCCAGCTTGTGATTCATCCAGCCCAGAATTTTGCATGATGTACTCGGCATATAAGTTAGCTAAGCAGGGTGTCAGTATACAGCCTTGATGTACTCCTTTCCTCCTTTCCCAATTTTGAACCAGTCCATTGTTTCATGTCCAGTTCACCTCCTCCAGGAGTCCTTCTCTTACCCTCTCCAGCTTCCATTTTCCTCATCCACAATTTGAGGTTTTGAGGTTAGCTCATTTTCAAGGTCTCTCCCAGCTCTCATGTTTGAAGACTCTTGATTCATTACTTCATTCATCCCTTTATCTTTATTTACTGAGCATTTTCTATTTGCTAGGTGTTCTAACTACTGTAAACAAAACACAAGAAGTCCTTGCCCTCTTGATATTTGCTTTCTAGGGGTGGCAGAAGTGGGACAGACATAAAACATGACAAATGAATACATTATATAATAAGTTAGAAGTTGTCAGGTGCTATGGAGAACTGGAGAGCAGGGTGAAGATGCTGAACACTGGGAGAAGGGTATTTCAGTTTTAAGTAGGGAGGTCAAGGGAGGTCTCCTTCAACAGGCTGCCTCTGGGGCAAAGACTTAAAGGAGGTCAAAGAGTAAGCTGTGCTGATAGCTGGGAAAGTCTAGATAGAGGGATAGCCAGAGCAAAGGCCCTGAGGCTGGAGGCAGGCTGGCATGGCAGAATAGCAAGGAATTCCCAAGCCCATTCTCGCTGAAAGAGAGAGCACAGTACAAAAATGCATTCCCCTCGGATGACCAGGAGAGGACTCCTGCTGTGGTCCATCACCCCTCTATGGACCTGTGTCCCCAGTCTTCCTGTGTCTTATCCTGGCCAAGCTCTCCTACCTGAGAATAGAGAGTGTTGAGGAAATTTCCTTATAAATGGAATAATTTAAATGTTATCAAATCCTTTGCTGGGCAGGAAGGATTGAGGAGCAACTGCTAATTATGCATCTTCACCCAGGAGAAAGCAGCAGGTGAGGAAAGTGGCAGGAGTGGGCAAAAGCAAGGAAAGTGAGCTGCTCCGACAGGGGCCAAGTGCAGTACCGCCTCCCACTTGGCTCTGCCTTATGCGGGGAGGAGGACTGGACAGGGACTCAGGACACCTGATTCTGACCGAGACCCAGCTGCCAGTTGGGAAACCTGGCTCAAAGCATTTCACTCCTAACCTCTGTTTCATCCTCTCAATGACTTGAGATATCTGATATTCTCCAAGTCTAGCAGTCTTGTGTCTGCCTTTTCCACAAGACTCTAGACTTTAAGCAGGGCAAGTCTGATTCATCTTTAATCCTCAGCATCTATATCGTGGGGACCACGTTTAATACATAGATGGAGGGCTTGGTCTTAGAGGAAAGGGCCTGTCTAGAGCCTGGGGGCTTTGTCAAGCAGGCCTTTATTGGGAAACAGGCCCAGGCTCAAGCCCTCTGCCTGCTCTGGTCTTAGACAGCCTGCCTGACTGCCCATTGACCCCTTCTGCCACAGGACCTTCTAGCCAAGGGTAGCTGATGGGAAAAATCAGTTTGTTTACTTTTCATTAACTTCCCTCCAGTGGTCTGTGTGAAGGGGGAGAGGATGCTGCGGGCTGGTTAGACAGGGAGAGGGGGTACAGTAAGGGGTGAAGCCTGGGGTCAGCCTCTTCGTCTGAGAGGCCCTCTTGGGCCAATTCACCCCCTCATCTTCCTCACTCCTCCTGAGTTCAATGCTCTTCCTGGGAAGATGCCTCCAAGCCCCGAGTCGGGGGTGTCTTCAGTCTTGCTCTGGTGTCCCTCTGAGACTGGCCGCCCTAATGAAGGGAACCTCCGCTCCTGCGTGCACCCCATGCTCCTCTGAAGGGAGGCCCAGCCGGCTGCTTGCAAGGCCCGTAACTGCCCTGCTATTGACCTGTGGATGGTGATTCTGAAGCTGCCGTGGCTACTCCATAGGGAGGCAGGGGCGGGATGTGGTGCTTCTGGAGGAGTGGCTTTGACTGCCGAGGAGCCTCTGGAAAGTCGCAGTGGCCCTCATGTCTGCATGGCTCTGACAGGGCTCTTGGGGCTGAAGCCTGTTCACCTGCTGCTCCCCTGTTTGTGGAAGCAAGAGGGTGGGGAACTGAGGGAAGGGACTCATTCCTCATTCTGACTGGCTGGCAAAATGGGAGGGGGTGAACAGGAAGCAAACTCTTCAACCAGGACCTGCTCCGCCTTTTCTCATCAAAGAGCCAAGGCATCTTTGGTGACCCGAAAGTGACATTTCAGGCTGGTGTGTCAACTGAAGTCCTTTCCCATGGGAAAAAAGGCTCCAGATTCAAGCAGAGAGTGCCTGGGCCACTGACTTAAAAAAAAATAATGAAGGTAAAGAAGATAATAAAGCCCAGCTTCAGCACCTTATTTACGCGGCCTCAGTCCCACACAGAGAAATCCTCTTAAGCCCTCACTGTCTCCCCAAGACAAGGCTATGAGATTCAGGGTAAAGATGCAGGACATGGAATTTTGGGTGTTCCAGTGACAACTCATGAGACCTCTGGGGAGTTCTTCACATCATCTGGGTCTCTGTTAGCGCGTTTGAAAATGGGGATTCCGACGGAACAGGGTAGGTGAGAGAATTACGTGAGAAAGCAGATGGGAAAATGCTTTATAAACCATAGAGCCTGAACAAAAGTTGGCTATTACTATTTTGTTCGTTTTTTGTTCGTTGTTCCCAATAAGCAGCCTTTCAAATCAGGATTTGTAATATGAACAAGGTTTTTGTACCCGGGTTGCAGAAGCCCACCATAATAATCTCTGCCCCCAAAAGGCAATGAGAGTTTAGAAGGTTTAAGCAGCTTCCTCAACTCTCCACCCAACACCAGCTCAAACTCAGGCCCCCATGCCTTGCAGAGAGCTCCAAAAACCGTGAGCAATTGACCTAATCTCCATGGGTCTCACCAAATTGAAGCCCTGTGAGCTCCGATATATACTTCACTGGAAGATGCGTTTCTATTATCTTTCCCACTTCTCTTCCCACGCTCCAACTCTTTCCCAATTCAGAACTTTTCCTTCTCCTCTCTGGGGGTCAACCCTGGCGCCGCTGAAGCTTCCCTTTGCTACCCTCACCCACAAGCCCCCTTTCCGCATATTCTTTGGTGTTTGGGCCAAAGAGATTGGTGTCCTTTCCCCAGAGATGTCCCTGAGACTTCTCAAAGTGGCTGGGAAGGGGAAAAAGACCTCATGTATTTTTGGTATCAGAGATAATCAGGTAATTGTGCAATTAGCAGTAATTTGATCTCTCCTGTAATTTCCTTTTAACAAGAGCCCCCTTTAAAAAAAATAAGAGGGATTACTTCTTTTTTCCTTGTTGTTGTTTTGTCTGGAGTGTCTGTCATCAGGAATTTGGTCTGACTCCCACGCACTCCGCGAGGCAGCGAGGGAGAAGGGAAAGATGCGGGAGGCAGAACTCCTCAGGGAGACGACGTGCCTGGCGGCCCCGGCTCCCCGCCGAGCGCAGGCGGCGGGAGGGACCGCGGGAGGAGGCTGCTCAGGTATCCAGAGATTGACTCCCGCTGCCTGCCACCCCACCCCCTCCACCCGTGCCCCTAGGTCGCTGGGAAGGGACCCTCAGGAAAGACACCAGAGGTTGGGAGGGTGCAGTCGGCCTCACGCCGGCTTGGTGAGGAGGCCTTTCTGTTCTACGTCGCGGCCAGGGTGCAGGGGCCAGCGCTCCAGGGTCCTCGGGCGCAGGCCAGGGCTCCGCACCACTCGCCCCTCACTCCGTCCCCAACCTTGCCCCGTGGGCTGTGACACAGAGGTGACAAACACCCTCAAGGCCTTGTGCCCGGTAATTACCAAGCAAATTCCTGGCGACTTCCTCTTCCCACCCCGGGCAGCGCTCGCCGCGTGTTCCCTGATTCGGGTCCCGGCTGTACAGTCAGCGCCCGGGGCATCTGCGGGGACCCGTAATTGCTCTCAAGTTGCCCGGGACTTTGCAAGGTAAGCACGCGCCGTGCTGCTCCTCTGCCTGGGGCGCGCGGATCGCCTGGCGCCCGCCCTGCCTCCCCGGGAGGCTGCGGGGACCGGAGGCTGCGGAGGCTGCGGGGGCTGCGCGGAGCCAGGTGGGCCAAGCTGAGCCGGCTGCCCGGCGCTAATGGGGCCGGGATGCGGGAAGCCGGTGGGGACGGGGTGACCTGCGGCGGGAGAGGGGCCACCTGGTCACGTCCCCCGGGGAAGACGGTCTTGGGGGACCTGGGCTCCTCCTTGTCCCTTTCCTCCGGTGGAGAGGCGCCTCATTGATGAGGCTTGTCATCATCCTTCAAGTGTAATTTTTTTAAATTGCAAAAATCTTACAGAGCTATTAACCTCAAAAGAGTTTAACATATGGCAGACCGAGTCTCCCTCTTACCCTAATTATAAGGCTTGCAGTAATGGGGCTGTCTTTTAAGTTACAGCTGCTGCGCTTTTGGCTTTTGCTAACATTACATCCTATTAAAGAGCTACATTAAATGCATGCAAATTGCCAGAGCGACCGCGCTCTCCCGACCAATGAGGGGGACGGATTGCAGCCGAGGCGGCGATATCGAGGGTCAGACTCACCCTGCTGCGAGCGCCATATGATCTATCAATCAAACTCCTCTCATTAATTAACTAATTCATTAAATATCTTTATATATGAAGGCCCGGCCAGGCGGAACATTGTGTTGACAGGGACGTCCCGTCAGCACTTAGCCCTGCGCGCTCCCCTCCCCTCCCGCACAAATCACCCCATGACTCAGAGAGGTCAACTTCCCTGTGTCTGCAGGGGCAGACGCAGCCGCTGTGCCGGGGCCCACGCCTGGGGGCGCCCTCTTTGGCCCACCCTGCTGTTGACCCTGTTATGAGCCCTCCCTGCCCTCTCCCCTGCAGGGTTGTGATGAGCTGTATTTATGGGTCTGCTGTGTTGGCTTCCCTGGCACCCTGGAGGGCTGGGAGTGGCCCAGATATGGTTCATCTTGGAGCCCCAGTGCCTAGCAGAGGACCTAACATCTGGAAGATGCTCTAAATATTTGTGGAGGGAAGCCATGCTGTATCAGAGCGCTTTCCTCTCTCCAACAGTGCTGGAGAGGCACTACTGGAGCACTAAGGAGGCTGACAAGCTCTCTGACCAGTTCAGAGCTGGTCATCCACCTAGTCACAATCTCAGGCACTGAGGCCAACTCTTGCAAGAAGAACGAAGCAATGTCATTCTGTAAACAAGAGAGAGATGTTTTCGAATGGAGGGTGGGCTTCCTTAGTTGTTCATGTATGTACATACAGACATATTTTGGAGCAAACTATTATATAATCACTCCTTTCCTATATTATCTCACTTAATATTGACATCCACTTTGCCGGGTGGTTATGTTTTACTTCCTAGGCTAGGGAAGAGGAAACAGAGACTCGGAAAGAGTAAGTAACTTGTCCAGGGTCAAGCGGCAGAGCCAGAATTCCTTCTCGCCGGATCCAAGACCAGCGCCTACTGCTCTTCACCGGTGTGTGAAAAATAATGCTTGAGAGATCAGTGGATGTGCTGCCCTCCTCGGTTGCCCGCTGTTCCCCCTTTGTTCCCACAGTTGTCTTTCTCTCCTTGCTTTGCAGCAGTCGCTGTCACCGCTGCCTTCTCTGCTGAACTGGTGGGTCTTTGCTCTATGTTTGGGGAGATGGAGGTCACAGCACACCCCATGATCAAGGCAGCTGGCTCTTGACTGTGCTTAGAATGGCTTGGAGTGGTTTTCCATATACAGCACCAGGGCAGACAAAGCCTTAGAGCTGTGTTATCTGGCAGAGACCCGGGCCCTGAGCAGCTGGGTGCAAGGAATGGGGGTGGTTGGGCACCTCCAAACCAGTTCCTGGAGAACATTTCCCTCTGAGGCGCTGGCCCCTATTAGAGAGCGGAGTCACAGGTGGGAGCTGCAGATCGAAATCCAGAGGATCTCTGCAGATTTTAGCCTTGGTTCCTGCTCTTCGGCTCATGTAAGTTCCCAAGCCACCCAAATGAAGTGATCTGTGCCAGGAAACTCCCAAAGCCTAGGAATTCCTGGGAAAACTCATGCCCAGATTCTTCTCTGCTTCCTTTCGCTCACCTCTCTCCATCTCATGCACTCTCTTGCCCTCCTGAGGATGGGGCTAATGGACTTTGGCTGTTAGCACCCGGGATGTTGAGCACCAACCCCGCTGTGGGTCTCTCGAGCTTCCTCTGGCCCCCTTGGTTCCCAAGAATGGTTTTGGAATGGGGCGTGCTGTGCTAATGGGGGTTAATGGTAACCTCGGAATCAATTTTCCCTCCCAGAAGAAAATTCTCTGGGCTTAGGCGGCACAGACTCTAATAGTGAAAATGGCTCTAGATTTGAAAAATTGGCACGTTGTAGTCCAACAAGGCAATTTTTGAATTGTTCCATGCAGCTGTGTGCCTCTGGATGCTACGCTGCTGGCGTCCTAAAGCTACGGGATAGACAACAACTTTCCAGCCAAAAACAGCTCTGATGCGGTTTTTTTCTTTTCTCACTCCAGCCTGAATTCACTGTATTGTTCGCCTGCTCCTAGTCCTTGGAACTTTGGTATCTGCCTTAGCAGCTGCCAGGGCTATTGGGTGAGAGAGAGAGAGAGAGAGAGACATGGCCTTCTGTAGAACCTCGCTCCTCAGGGCAATGGCCTTGGGAAGAGGGTTTCCTGAAGACCAGGGAACTGTGCACAGGCTGTGAGAAGAAGCCTGGACATTCAGAACCACAGCTCCCAAGCAGCCTTTCCTCGACCTTGTCAAAGCTGGGTCTCTTGGACCCAGAAGAGGAAATGTCTGCTGTGCATGACACTTGATCTGGATGTGCTGTGTTTTTGTCTTGTTTTTATAAACATTAAAATGCAAAGCAAGCCTTCTTAGAATAAAAATATATGATCTGTATTTCGAGTAATAGAACAACAGAATGGGAGAATTGCAAGGCAGCTTACCACTTACTTAGTGAATGTCTTCATTGTGCAGATGGGGAAATGGAGGTGGCCCAAGGTCACATATCTGGTTGGTGGGGAAGAACTTGCTCTCACTGTTGGATGCTCCAAGCTTTGGATCATGGTCCAAGTGGCCAGGGAAACCTGTTGTTGTTTGATTTCTCTCTTCCTGTGGCCAGAGCTGTCTACTTTCAGCTTATTCCTCCCCCCACCCCCCATGAGTTCTCCTAATGGTGGGCCTTGTTTAGTGACTCAAGATTAGAACCACACAATGGTTGAAGGGCTTCCCAGGTGGCACTAGTGGTGAAGGAAACCCGTCTGCCAATGCAGAAGTCATATGTGATGTGGGTTTCATCCCTGGGTTGGGAAGATCCCCCAGAGGAGCGAATGGCAACCCACTCCAGTAGTCTTGCCTGGAGAACCCCACGGACAGAGGAGCCTGGTGGGCTGCAGTCCATGGGGTCTCAAAGAGTCGGACATGACTGAAGCGACTTAGCATGCTTGCAGGCATGCAGTGGGTTGAAATGAAACTTGGAACGAGTGCTAAACTGGGCCTTGACCTGCTAAGTGGTCTCCCTGCACTGCTCCATGCATACCCACCCACCACCACCCTCAAGCCCATTTCCCCTGTGACCTCTGCATGCCTGTGGATCCTGTGATCCCTTGACTCCTCCAGCGCAGGCTCCTCCCTATGGCTTCTCATGTGATTCGTGAGATGACTTGTGCCTGCGTCTCCAGTCTCACATCTCACAACCGTTGGCCTTCCTCCCTGTACCACCCTGTCTTCCCCCCATCTGTTGCAGGAAGGGGGACCCCTTCCAGGCCCCGAGAGTGAGCTTTTGTCTGACACTTGGAGATGAATTTTCCGAGGAGACACACATGCAGACAAAGTAAGAGACTTTATTGGGAAGGGGCCCCTGGGTGGAGAGCAGCAGGGAAAGGGAACCCAGGAGAACTACTCTGCCATGTGGCGCTTAGTCTCGAGTTTTATGTTGATGGGATTCGTTTCCGGGTTTTCTTTGGTCAATTACTCTGACCCAGGGTCTTTCCTCGGAGAAGGCAATGGCACCCCACTCCAGTTCTCTTGCCTGGCAAATCCCAGGGACAGAGGAGCCTGGTAGGCTGCAGTCCATGGGGTCGCTAGGAGTCGGACACGACTGAGTGACTTCACTTTCACTTTTCACTTTCATGCATTGGAGAAGGAAATGGCAACCCACTCCAGTGTTCTTGCCTGGAGGATCCCAGGGACGGGGGAGCCTGGTGGGCTGCTGTCTCTGGGGTCACACAGAGTCAGACACGACTGAAGCAACTTAGCAGGAGCAGCAGCAGCAGCAGCAGCAGCAGCAGCAGCAGCAGCAGCAGCAGGGTCTTTCCTGGTGGTGAACGCGTTGCTCAGCCAAGATGGTTGCTCAGCCAAGATGGTTGCCAGCAAGAAGGATTCTGGGAGGTGGTAGGACACCTGGCTTCTCCTTTTGACCTTTCCTGAATTTTTCTGCTTGGTGGTGGCTTATTAGTTCCGTGTTCCTGACTGGGACATCCTGTCATAAAATAACTCATGCAAATGGTTACTATGGTTGCCTGGCCAGGGTGGGCGGTTTCAGTCAATGTGCTTCCCCTGATACATCCGAGTCAGTTATCCTGTCGCATCTTGCCCTCATGCACCTTTACATTCCTTATTTGCCTTCTCACATTCAATTACAACTCAATTATACCCTCCTCCTAGAAGTCTCTGTTTTCCCCAACCAGTCTCTCTCCTTCCCACCTCCCTTCACCTGGCTAGATCCAACTCCTCCTTCCCTCTCAGCCGAGACACCAGATTCTCTTCCCAAGCCTGCATCGGGAGCTCTCCCTGCGCACCCTGAAGGCATCCTTTACTTCCCCTGTCCTGTCACTATCCACTGTACACCGCTATACACTATATGATTGTCTGAGTCTTTTCCATTTGAATCTTCCATGAGAGTAGGAGCTCCAGAAGGGCAGGGCTGCGTTCTGTTTTCTGTTTGTGCTCAGCACCCTAAGACTGTCTGGCTCATGATAAGCCCTCCTTGAGTAGTTGGGCGACTTATAAAAATGCTGCTACTACCACAACGACTAACAACCAATGTTTATCGAGCACGTTTTCCTGTGCTGGAAACTATGCAAAGTGCCTTATGTGCATCGCTTACTTTATATTAGTTCTTGTATGAATTGGAAGAGGCGAGAAACAAGAGATTCTAATCCTGGCTTTGTCTCCAGCTGCCTATGTGACTTTCAACAATCCCCATGGTTTCCTCATCTTCAGAATGAAGGCGAGAGAAGGGGGCAGGCAGGCCTCATTTCTCAGTTCTTTTTCCTAAGCAAAAAAGGGGAATCAAGAGTCAGTCTACGTGGGCCTGGGGGAATCAACACTCAGGATTCAGAGAACCGGCAGACACAGAGGGTCAACTTTCTAGTGCAGGAGCAGGAGAGGGATCTGGCCGCGAGGCTGGGAAGGGCAGCGGGTTGCTCTGCCATGCTGCGGTAGAGCTTCCACATAGAGAAGCCCGCTGCTAGCTGAGTCATTAACGCTGGTATCCTCGCCGTCACCTCGGGCATTGTCTGATTTAAGTGTAATAGCTTGTTTGGTGGATTTAGCCTTCTATAGAAATCCCCCCAAGAGTGAAGTGCGCATTCAGCCGGGAGAGCACAGGCCTTTGTGCGCTGATGGCTGGGCCTCGACTCAATGTGTTTGGAGTTGGTTATCAAAGGCGAGGATAAATTAGAGCGCAGGGCTGAGAAGAGAGGAAGAGGGGGCCCTTTCATGAGCAGGGCTGAGCACTTAGGCAGCTGACTTGGGGCTGGGCAGCCCCCGAGGCTGGCCCTCTTGCCTTTCGGCGGTGGCGGTGCTACAGGCAGGCCTGGCTGTACCCTGGAGGAGCCTAAATTCTGATATCCCACCAAGCCTTGAGCGGTGGGGGTGGGAGCCGGGCAGGAGGAGGGGCTGAGAGTGGTGCTGTTAACAGAATAGGCTCCAGGGCTTGGAGGAGGGTTTCTGGGGGGCTGGTGAGCCCAGCACCTTCCCTCCTTGCCCCACTTTCTGCCCCCTGCCCTGCCTCCTCCCTGGATTTATTGAAATCATGTTCTGATGGTACTGAAAACTCCAAGGGGCCTCTTAGTCCTGCGGATGCTGCTTAGGGACTCCACCATCATCTGCCTCCCTCCGGTCCCCAACACACACTTATTAGCTGGCTCTCAGGACAGTTTTATGGAGTGCAGTGGCCAGCCAGAGCTATGGAGCTCCCAAAATAGGAGATCCTGGGCACTCAACCCTCTCTCTGGTCATGGCTTCTGATGTCCAGATTTGGAGGCCAAGCTGGGCACAGCTGTCAGCTGAGCCACAGGCAGGGCTGCTGAAATAGTAAATTACACCGGGGCCCAGTTTTTGCCTGTGAGAATGTTTCCCTCTGTTCTTCAGTGGGCCTTCCCTCATTAGTGTCCCTGAGCCCCTCACTGACAGCTTGTTGCCATGTGGAATCTTGATCAACAAGCTCACTGCTCAAGGAACCAGAGAACTTCTGTTTGCCCCTTAGCTCCTAACCCTCAGCAACATCTTAGGTACACATCATTTTCTAGTTGGAAGGAACCCATGACATAAGGTATAGTCGTATTATGAGAACCTGTTTAGAGTTGCAGATATTTTAAAGAATTGTTTGAAACTGACCCCTCGGGCTTCCCTGGTGGCTCAGCTGGTAAAGAATCCACCTACAGTATAGGAGACCTGGGTTTGATCTGTGGGTTGGGGAGATTCCCCTGGAGAAGGGAACGGCTACCCACTCCAGTATTCTGGCCTGGAGAATTCCATGGACTGTATAGTCCATGGGGTCGCAGTCAGACACAACTGAGTGACTTTCACTATGATGTCTTACCCCAGAAACACACACCTATTCTCACACATATAGAAGTTTAGCTGCCATTTCTGGGGGTTATACCCTCTAAATTGATGCATACACCCTACCCTGGCTGCACATTTGAATCCCTTGGGAGCTTTTATATAATTCTGAGGCCTGGGCCTTACACATAGAGACTCTGATTTACATGGTCCAGGGTGGGATCTGGGCATCTGTTTTTTCTATAACATGTTAGGAGATTCTAATGCAGTCAGGATTGAGAATCATTGCCCTAGGGCCTCTTAGACTGTCCTTCTCCCTCTGATTAAGAGCCCCAGCTGTGGACAGTCAGAGTCTGTACAGAGAGACACATCGGAAGACACATGCTGGGGTGCTTGTAGGGATGGGTTAGATGCCATGAACGGATTTATTATTTTGCCCACTGCGTTTAAAATCCTTTCCTTCTTTCCTCACCCCTTGAGGGGTGCTTCCTTGGTGTTCATTTAAAATAATTTTAGCACACCACAGTGGGAAGGGAGCCTGGTTGCCTTGATGTGCTTCTGTCATTTCAAGGAGCTCAATAAAAATTTCGTTTCGGTGTTCATTCAAGGCAACTTCCGCACAGAGGTCTTATGTTGCAAACCAGAGTTCTCTTTTCATCTGGTCACCCCTGGGGGAAATTGTGTATTTGAAATTCAAACAATATTTGGGCAAAAAGCAGTTCTCATTATATGTGGTGGAGAAGGCCAATGAGAGGAAAGCACAGGGAAATGATTGAGTGACATTTCTATTTGCTGGTTTGACTTTTCCACCAGGGGCTGCCGTGCTTTGGGCCACCGGAGAACCTCAGCTTCCTGGTATGAACTGGAAATGCCAGACCCCTGGAAAAAAGAATTTGGAGGAGAAAAAGTGTGAGTGGGCTGGAAATGGATTTGAGTCAATGTGACCTCATGCTGATGTCTTTATGAGATAGGGAGAGAATTTTGTGTTTTACACAAACTCTCTTTAGAAAGAGATTGTTGAAGAGAGCTCAGAGATCATCTGGATCTATCTCCTTTGGTAGGCGGGTCCCCTTTCTAACATTTAAATTGACCCTGATCAAACATTTAGATGAATTCGTACCTTTATTCATTCATTGATGGAGCACCAGCGATGTTGGGCACTTGGCAAGTAGTGCAGGAGACCGATGGGTTATCCTTGCCCTTAGATAACTTAGTTTCCTGAGAATTGGAACAGCTGAAATGCCAGGGAGACATGATGAAAGCTGTGAGGGCAAGAAGCTGGGAGGCAGGGGGTGGATGTTAGCCTTTACTGAGGATCCACTAGGAGCCAGACACTCTCCTCAAATCACTTCCTTTAGCCATTGCAACTCTGGAAAACAAAGTACTCTTATCATCACTCCCATTTTATAGACTAGGAAACTGACACTCAGAGAGGTGAATTTGCTTTCTTAAGGTGACAGAACCATTAAGGAGATTAAGTATTTTAACCTGGTAGGTCCCAGGCCAATCCTCTTGCCATTGTAACAATCTAAGAAGAGTTCAAAAAGGGCAAAGCCTGACTTTTGGCTGGGCTGGAGGATGAGAAGGGAGGGATTTGGGCAAGCAGCAACGGGGTGATAGAAGGTACACTGAGAACAAGGTTTCCCAGGCTCAATAGCACCTGGGGAGGAAGATGCAGCGGCTCGGGCTGGAATGTGGGGGTTGAGAATGAGAGTAGGAAGGTAGGTTAGGACAGGGTTTTGAAGGCATAGAAGCTAAGGAGATGGATTTGGGGTGGGTACTCTTGCCTGGAAACTCCCATGGATGGAGGAGCCTGGTAGGCTGCAGTCCATGGGGTTGCAAAGAGTCGGACATGACTGAGCGACTTCACTTTCATGCAGTGGAGAAGGAAATGGCAACCCACTCCAGTGTTCATGCCTGGAGAATCCCAGGGACGGGGGAGCCTGGTGGGCTGCTGTCTCTGGGGTCACACAGAGTAGGACACGACTGAAGCGACTTAGCAGCAGCAGCAGCAGAGAGTGAGAAAACCCTGAAAGTTTGCTGAGTAAAAAGAGTGTAATGTGACCATTGCTACTTTTAGGAGAAAGAGTGGAGATTTTGATTCCTGGCTGTATTGTTGCTTAGCTAACTATGCACCTTTGGGCAGGTTATTTAATCTCTCCGTGCCTCAGTTCCTTCATCTGTAAAATGAGAATGATAAACAGTACTTACCTCCGTGAAGTTGTTGTAAGGATCAAATAAATCATGTCTGTGGAGTGCTTAGAATAATGCCTGGCACGTGGTCAGCTCTTTGTAAATGTTGAACATATAGTAACTTTACCTTTTGTGAATTTAATTCTGATAATGGTATAGGTAGAAGAGGGTGAAGTAGAGGAGAACTAGAAGTCCCAGAGGTGGGCAAGGGGGCATTTGTGACAGTCTGGGCAAGATGGTCTAAGGGCTTCTCCTTAACTGGTACCCATGGAATGCAGGGAGACATGGGGAAGGGGAATCCCTGTTACTCAGCTCTGATGGACTGTGGGGGCGCATCAGGAGTCTCTCAGCTGGGAGAATGGCAGTGTCAGTCGTAGACCTCGGGGCACCGGGAGAAGCTACAGGTGAGCAGAGGAAGATGAGAATGTTGATTTAAACCCGTATAAACCCAGAGTGGAAAGCAACCCCGGAGCCAGGAGAGGAGCTGGAGTGGGAGGTGGGTGGCCTAGCTCTGCCCCTGCCTTATTTTACGTGGCTGCTCTGCCTCTTTGTCCCCAGCCTGGGTCCCAGGAAGCTCCGCCCTCATGCCACCCTTGATTCTGGTGTTCCCGTCTCCTCTGGGCCCTCCCGAGCCCCCCACATGAACCTCTCCAGCTACTTCTCCAAATGGTCAGGCATGGTGATCCCAAGATCACCTGCTAGGCAGACCACGTTTCCTGCTGCTGCCTTGGGAGACTGAGTCTGAGGGCTGGGTGGGCAGAATGCCCAGGCTGTGCAGACCAGGAAGGAGAGGGAAGGATTTGGGGGATGGTGGTAAGTAGCAGCAGAAAATAAGTGTTTAACCCTAGGAGGAGGACATTGATGAGTGACCAGCTCTGGGGGCTTTCGAGGGCTTCCTGCTGCTGCAAGAACCCCTTGATGGGAACCCAGTGCCTTTCTGAATCCCCCACGCCCGTCTTGCTGCTGGGAGGGTTGTGGGTACCAGCTCAACACCTGGAAAGGATGCTGAAGGAGGCTGGAGGGGCTCTGGTGGGTGTGGGGGCTCAGCCTGGACCCCTCACCCCTGAGCCCCCCATCCTCCATTTAGTCCCATCCTGCCTGTGGGCACAGGAACTCAGACAAAAGGAGGCTTGCAGACAGAAGGGGGGAGTCTTATAACAAAATTACCAGCCTGCTGTCAGCCAGGCGCTCTGCCTCGCAGAACAGACTCCAGACAGGCTGCAGCGTATCAGGCCTGGGCCTGCCTGAGCCTGGCAGGGGGTCCTGTGGGCAGACAGAGTCAATTACCCAGAAAGGTTCCACTTAACTTCCCCCGCTGTTTGCACACCCTGCCCCGGCCTCTGTGGCCTCACTGGCCTCGGCCAAAGCCCCATTGGCCTGCGCTGAAGCCGGCTGCCTGCCAGCTTTGTCCTCGGACGTGTCTGGGGACACGCATCCAGGAGCCCAGGCTCCTGCCCTCTTTGGTCCTAGGGCTGCCTGCTCTGGCCCTGGGCCAGTGGATTTCCCTTTGTCCCCCTGCAGACCCCACAGGAGCCTCAGGTGGGAGGGGCATCGAGGAGCTGCCTCCTCTCCCATCCCTCTGCTGAGGCTCAGCACCCCACCTGTCCTCCCCCTCAGTCACCTGTCCGAGTTCAGTGGGTGGTGACCGTCTGCCTTCTGGAGTCGACCTGACATGGGTTTGCGGCTGGGATCAGCACCCATTGCTGTGGGACCTGGCACGTTGATTTAACTTCTTTAAACTACAGTTCTACCATCCGTGAAACGAAAATAGTAATAATAATCTATATCTCGTAGGATTACTATGAGGATCAAAGAAGACAGTGGGTGTCAAGTGCCTGAGATGCCGGCCCAGGATAATTGCTCACTGATTTTCTTTCCTCTCCCCAGCCCCCACCTCTTTGTCCTCCTCTCCCCTTTCCCTTCCTCCTCCTCCCTCTCTTCTTCCTACTTTTCACTGAAGAGTCTCACTTAACAGAAAGTTTGTTATTTTGGTTCTTCCTTTCTGCTGCAGAATCCCAAACTGGGAGAAAAAAATCCAGCTTTTAGTTCAGGCTTAGCTGTCAATTTTCATCATATAGAATCAAGTCTATAACACCAAAATACATCATGAAATTAGAGTATGTTTTTTCCCCAATGCCATTTAACCAAGGTCAAGGACTTTGGGTTAAATCCTAACCATCCCTGGCTTCTGCCTGAAGTTTTGTATTTCACAGACATTTCCTCTCTGTGCAACCCCTCGACCAACCCAATCATCTTCCACATGTTTAGCATTAGTTAGAAACACCCACCAGAGAAGGCAATGGCAACCCACTTCAGTGTTCTTGCCTGGAGAATCCCAGGGACAGAGGAGCCTGGTGGGCTGCTGTCTATGGGGTCGCACAGAGTTGGACACGACTGATGCGACTTGGCAGCAGCAGCAGCAGAAATGCCCACATGATGCGGTTTAGAGCTCCTGCAGGGATGGGATTTCAGCTTCCAACATGTGCCCAACGGATGGAACACTGTCATTTGGTCATTAAGTCATTCAACAAATATTCACAGACAACCTACTATGTGCCTGGGAACTGAGGGCAAAGAGACAAGGTAAAAGCAAACAGCCACTCCAGCCCTTCAACAAGTGAGCAGACTGCTGGGGAAGTGGGTGAGCAAACAGATAATGAGAATCAAATGTGCTGGATGCTAAGACAGGAGTAGGGGCAATGTGACGGAAGATGGGTTGGAGAG
Source organism: Budorcas taxicolor (assembly GCF_023091745.1). Lineage (NCBI taxonomy): Eukaryota > Metazoa > Chordata > Mammalia > Artiodactyla > Bovidae > Budorcas > Budorcas taxicolor. The sequence continues at coordinate 25,697,946 of NC_068924.1, forward strand.
GTTCCCAGGAGGAAATGGGAGCTACTTTCTGCAGCACAACCGGGACTGACCTGCAAACATGGGTACCTCCAGCTCTCAGGAGGAGAGCAGTGTTTCAGGATAGAAGTGACCGCTTCTTGTGGGCTCCACTCCAGCTGCCGCCCATCTTTCTCGAGCTGGACTCTGGTGTTGCGATCCACTCACAAGGCCCTCTGTCTTGAGGGGCCGCGGCTGGGACATCTGAGGTCCAGCGCCCCCCATCCATCCCCTCTGCCACACAGGTGGGTGGTTGAGGTGGGCCTGACGGATTCTGTGAGCAGTGACTACACCCTGGCACTGCCCTAATTGTGCTAGACAGGACTGTTTAAATACCACCAGACAGAATATTACTCAAATTAAAAATGAGGCCTTAAACGTCATTATTTGTGTCATTATTAATAGCCCCTAATTGTGTTCTCTAATCATCATGAAATTATGTTAGTATTAATATTCACGTCAAAGCTGCCTAGGGAACTCGGAAGATTTAAAAAAAAATTATACCATATGTCAGTTCCCATGAATGTGAAGCAGAGGCTGGTTTTAGTGCTTTTGTTCTGACTGGAGTGGAGATGGTGGTCTCCACGGCCAGGGACAGGGGTAGCCCCCAACTGTAAGGGCCTCCTTAATTTCCAACCCCTGAGTCACTGAATCCTGGACTGCTCTGCCTGGCAAGACCCTTAGAGGCGTGAGTAGGACCTGTCCTCACGGAACACTCTGCGGATCTCATGCCAGCTGCCCTCGCTGGTGAGGGGATTGGAGTCTGCTCACACTGGAAAGTGTTTGGTGCTCTGGGACATGACACCTCTTGTCTCCTGTAGCCTTGAGACCCGCCCGTGTCTAGACACCATAATAAGAAACACGAGGCGGGCCCGCCTGTCTTCACTCTCCATCTACTCGGAGACGCCACCTCCGTGCGTTTGGGATTCCGCCCAAACTGCCCTTCCTGGCTCAGGGAAGTGATGCCAAAAAAAAAAACAAAACAAAAAAAAAAAAACCCCAAAAGCCAAAGTTGGAGTCTCCCAGAGAAATGTGTTGTGTAACGAAACACACAAAGAACTTTTGGAAAATATACTTAGAGATTCGGAATTTAAAAGTACCTATGGGGTGTCCATACAATATGGAAACAGGTGAATTTAGGTCTTCAGGGATATCTTTGTCTTGGAAGGAAGCTGTGTTTCTACAGTTTTTGAACTGCCCTGGATTTTGCCCCGTGGTGGTGGCGCCAGTGGTAAAGAACCTGCCAGCCAATGCAGGAGACGTAAGAGACGCAGGTTCGATCCTTGGGTCGGGAAGATCCCCTGGACGATGGCAACCTCCACTCCAGTATTCTTGCCTGGAGAATCCGATGGACATAGGAGCCTGATGGGTTACAGACAATAGGGTCTCACAGAGTCGGACACGACTGAAGTGACTGAGCATGCACACTAACAACCTTGCTGGGGCTTCTCTGGGGGGAAGCATTGACCCCCCCCAGGATGAGGATGGGTTCCCTCTGGATGCATCCTTTTCTTATCAGAGGCATTGAGAGTGAGAGCCTCTGCGGCTGATGAGCTGAGCGTGCTACTCACGTCACCTGGGACTTGATTCTGCCTCCCCCTCAGACTGACATCAGTTGTAAGAGGTGGGGTGGTTGACAAGGCAGGCACTATTGCCAATTAAGAGATTCCCTCCCTGTGGGGATGTGTGGGGCGAGTGCCCTGGGACCCCCAGAGGCATCAGCCTCCTGCTGACATCACTCACTGACTCCTCTTCATCGTTTCTACAACATTCCTTTAGGCTGCCTGCTCACTGCCTCAGTCATCCACTAATGGAGTCCACGTGACCGCGATGTGTCAGACAAATCTGGGGCAGCCGCCTCACTCTCTTCCCGGAGCCCTTGGAATTCTCTGGAACCGAGAATATTCAAATGCCTTTCTTGGTGAAACAGCAGGCTTCCAACCACACCCCCCCCCTTCAAATATTATGACTTGAGTTAAATATAACCCAGAGCATGAAAATAACGGCACAACACGGGGATTGGAGAAGCCGTGGAGTGAGCATCTCACAGTCACACTATCTGTCACCCTGGGGGTGGCGGGGCATCCGCAGACCCCACGGCCACTCAGGCAGAAGGCCCACAGAACCATGCAGGGGTCTGGTCGCTCCTGGGCCGGTAAGTAGCTACATTGGCCTGGGTGGGCTTAACGCTACTGGTTTCCGCACACATTCTCCTTTTTCCTAATCAGATGTGGTGTGACTTCCAGGGTTGGGGAGCATCTATCTTAACTGATGTGTGGAAAGGGAGACTTGCCTGCTTTTTCAGACGTGAAGGGAGGATCAAGGTAGGAGGGGGATCCTCAGGCGGCGGCAGCTGTGGCCGGCATGCTGATGTGGAAATCCAAGGGGACACACATGCGCCCCTACTCACTGGCGCGTGCATGCTCAGTCGTGTCTGACTCTGAGACCCCATAGATGGTACCCCATCAGGCCCCTCCGTCCATGGGATTTTCCAGGCAGGAATACTGGAGTGGGGTGCCGTTTCCTTCTCCAGGGAATCCTCCCAGGCCAGGGATCAAACCTGTGTCTCCCGCATTGCAGGCGGATCCTTCATCACTCAGCCACCTGGGGAGTCACTGGACCACCTTTTACAGTAATCGAGAAGGAGAAGCTTGATCTGCGGAGGGGAGGGAGGGTTAGATGCACCTTTGGGCCCATGAACCAGGTTCTCCAGACCCCCTCATTAACCTCATGCATGAGTGTATGGTGAAAATTCAGTGGGTAGTAGATAAGCCAAATGTCTTCTGAAAGTCAGACTCTCTGAATTCCAAACCCAATGATTACCATAGTGGTTGGGCTAGGGCTGGATTCAAATCAGTGAACCTAGAGCAGAATAGTTGAATAGGCCTTCTCTCAGAGCCCTTCTGCCACCGAGTTGCCCAGCAACCACCACAAGGCTGCCCCTCTCTTGTCTGCTTTGGGTCAAACAGCAAATAGGTCAGACCAAAAAAGCAGATACATGGGCATCTTTGCATTACCATGCTTTATACATGTGGGAGAACTTACAGCGTTTGTAACGTGCTTCTACTTAAACTGCCTTTGGGATTTGCTAATTTGGGGAGGGCCTGGGAGAATGAGAAGGAGCAGAAGGTGGCGTTCTTTGATTCCCATAAGGTAAATAGGACAGCTGTAATAACCCCCCACTTTACAGATGAGAAAATTGAGCCTCAGTGCAGGTATTGGCCAAAAGCTACATGGCTTACAAGTGATGGTGGGGTTGACTCCAAGTCTTCTGGTTGTCAGGGCTACAAAAGAATAGGCCCCTCCCCTCAAATACACCACTCTCTGCCCTCCGCCCTCTCAGGCAGCTTGAAAATTGTGAGAAAAATCAAGGGGCTAGCTAGACCATGAATTCTATAAAGACAGCAGCAACAATATTAATAAATTCTCTGCCCTTCCCCAAATCTTTTCTTTTTTTCAGCTGAATCTCATGTGTGCGTGAGATGGGGTCCAGAGAGATGCATGGGAAGGTGTGAAAGGGAAGGTGTGAAAGGAAGGCGGTGAGAAAGTCTTTACCCTCTCAGAGTCTTTGCTTCTTCTCCATGGTCCTTCCTCAAAGATGAATCAGCAGAATGAGCCCCCAGTCCTCCCGGATCTGAAAACAAAACCACAGAACGCCTCCTCCTCATTCTCCCAGACCCTCCCAAATTAGCAAATCCCAAAATGCCTTCTTTGAGAGCTTGGGTTGAGGAAGAGGGTTCCAGCTTCACTTGGTGCTTCATGTGAGGGTCTTAGGAAGATATAAGAGCCTTACTGACACCTACTCTGGACCCCCACCCTAGCTGCCTACCTGCTTCTGCTTGAAGAAAAGAGGCATAAAGCCTTGTTGGCGGGACTCTCAATTCTGCACCCTCTTCCGTCTTGAGAGCCACTGTCCAGCTTTCCACTTCTGTGCCTCCTGATCCTTCTTCCACCCCCACCTTCCGCTCTACAAAGCCCCTACTAGAAGTTGACAAAGCTGACTGGCTGCTTAATGTGCTACAGGTGTTGTTGCTAGGCAACCACCCCACTCTGCGGCTCAGGCTCTGTCAGCCCAGCTCAAACCCCTGGTAGCACTTAACCCTATAACTGCTTGCCACCAACGCTAATTACCCAGGCCCACCGAACAGCACATTTATACCCTGTGAACAAGGAGCGGAAGGACTGATTCTCAGCACCTTAGGCCTTCAACCAACACGGCTCACCGGGTTGGGCTGCCCCGAACATGCTGTGGAGGTCTTTTGTCTACAAGCGTCCATTCCTCCTTTCTGGTCACATGCACTGGATGCTGCATGTCGTGCTGGCCATCTCTCTTCATTGGATGGGCTTCTCCCAAAGTCGGCCAAACACCTTGACTGCCCTCGGCCTCCAGGAAAGAGATGGCAGACTTGTTTCTGCACTTCAAGCTATGTTCGGGTTGACATTTTTGACCCCCAACCTCACAGTGATGAATGACATTCATTCTTTGATGTCTGTACCCAGTTGAACTGGGAATGATGAAAAATTTTGGACATTCTTCCAACTCTTGGGTGTTGCATTCCTGTTCTTGGTCTTTGCCTCCCCAAATGGACTAACTCATAGTCCTTTAGGTTGATCAGCAAGCTTTAAACATGCATAGATAGATACTTATGTTAGCACATTAACCAAACTCCAGAACTGATCTGTTCCTGAGTTGGTTTTCCCCATTCCCACGTGATCATACTCCTGGACTCATCAACTCTCGGTGAACGCATGAACACACCATGTTTCTACGTCTCTTTTCTAAACCACAGAATGGGGTTGACAGTGATGGAGAGACCACTAAATACCAAAGCAAATTCTCCCTTCCTTTCTAGGAAATTCTAGCAAAGTTCTAGCAAATTCTCCCTCCCTTTCTTTTTTTCTCATGAGACTAAACTTGGCCTATGAGCCAGATTATAGGAGATTCCCACGTGGGGTCGAATCTCCTTTCTGCTGGTGAGGTGCCTGATTGTGAATGGCGGGTCTAGGCTTGCTGGGTCATGACAGTGGAGATTCTCATCCATTCCTGAAAGCCAACTCCTCCCAGGCGGTCTGGGCACCACCCCACGATGCCAGAACCCTGGAAGAGGTTTCCAGGGGTTACTTCTGCTCTCTGTTCTAGGTGGGAAAGGCCCTTAACCCTTCCCCTCCTGGCAGTTATGTAATTATTCACAGGTGTAGGAGTTGAGAGAACTTACTGCCATTAATCATTTACATTCATTGTGTATTTCAAACAAGTATTTCAACCCCAGGGCTCCACTGCAGATTGAGTATCCTGCTCCCTGTGGATGGAATGTGTCAGGTGCTGGGCCAGTGCTTCTGTGCACATTCTCATCTAACCTTCATCATAGCTCCAGCATATGGACAGAACTATTTCTATCCTGTGTGCGAAAAGCTGAGGTTCAGAGAGGTGGAATAACTTTCTCAAGTTTGCACAATTAGTAAGTGGTCCAGCTGGCATTCTAAGCTATTCTGTATCCTGGGAGATTTGAAAACCACGGCTCCAAGAGATTCGGCGACTTGCCTGAGATCCCACTGCCAGTTGTGGGGTTGGAATTCTCATTGATCTTTCTCTTAAGTCCTTTTCATGTTTGGTCCTCTACATCACACTGCTTTTTTTAGAGTCATTCCTCCAGTTTCTGTGTTGATGGTGCCTCCACAATGGTGAGAAATCTGTGTCCAGTATGGAGAAGAAGTGGGTTCTAGGGAACAGAAAAGACAGCATCCTGAACAGGCAGTATTTTGAAATGAGAGTCCCTGTGTATCTATTTTTTGTTTCTTTGAAAGGACAGTATTGGAGAGAGAGAGAAGGAGGAGGATGAAGGGAGGGAGGAAGAGAGAGAGGGGAAGATAGAAAGACATATACACAGAGACAAAGACAGAGAGAGGGAGATGGATAAAGAGACAGAGACAGAGACAGAGACAAACAGAAAGGTGCACGCACACACACACACACACACACACACACAGCCATCTTGTTCCTTCAGCCCCACGGCCCTCAGCTTCCCTCCCTCATCCCGAGACAGTGATGGCTTGGCTTCGGGTTAAGCCACTTGTTGCCAGCTGGTGGCATTAAGAGATGGGAATGCTAGTCTGGTCACAGGTGACAGGATTTGGAACATCATCGTGGCCGTGGCTCCTTCCCAGGAGACCCAGTGGGTCATGGAAATGGGATTCCCCAGTTGGAGAATTGAATGGGGGTGAAAAGAGATGGCAGATGGTGGGTCCTAGTGGGGAGGGGAGGGGTGAAGGGCTCGCCCCATGAGTTTAACACTTTCATGCAAGTGGTTTCTCCATAAAGTATTAATAATGTTCCTATAATTGATACTTCAGGGCAATAACCTCTGACAAAATGGCCCTGATTAGCAGATAATTGAGTGTGTTGGATTGTGTCCTGAGAGAACTGAACGCCAGGCAAGGCCCATTAGCCCATCATAATGACCCCTTTTGTCAGGTATTAGTGTCATTAAGAGCCTGCTCTCTGAAATCAGTCCCTTTATTTAACTCTTTTCCCTAATTATATGGATCATTTTACAAATCAAAGCAAATGTTTGCATACAGCCCCATCACGCAGTGGAGTGAGGAGCTCGAGGAGCAGGCTGGAGAGTTCTGAGTGGAGAGTCCTTGGTAAGGGAGGCACTTGTGGTCTCAGAGATGGGTCCCTTGGAAAGCGCTGAGCAAGAACGTGGTGCGCCCAGGTACTTGCCAGGGGGAGCATCTTGATGCAGATGCCTCATCACGAGAGCCCAAAGGCCATGCACAGGTCACCACCTGTGCCCCTGAACCCATCTCAGCAAAACATCTGGCCTCCTGGTCTCAGAGTAGTTGGATCCGTGACATGGAGGATGCCAGCATGGAGCAGGTCAGCACCTGAGCCCAGCCACAGAGCCCCAGAAGACACAGAACACCTGAGCTCATCATCTGGGTTTTGCCCAGAGCTGACTCACATTTCTGTCAGGACACAGGGGCCTCTGGGAGTGGCTGCAGATGCTAAGTAGGGCCTAAATCCCCCAGATCTGGGAAAAGGTAACCACCGTGGCCACACATCCGTACTTAGGGCTGGCGGCTAGGTAAGCAGCCAGGGCTGCTGGGACTCCAGGGGCCTTGGTGCCTGATCAGCCCCCAGGCCACACACACAGAAGCTGACACAACAGGAAGCTCAAGGGACAGAAGGCTGCTTCTGTCCTGTTCTCCCAGGCACCTTCTCTCTCATTAAAAATTAGAGACAGTTTCCCATTTCTTCGAATCCACTTGCTGCCTGACACCTTTTCCACCCTCCCAGCTCCGTACAAAGTCTTTTATCCCAGGGCAGGTTCAGTGTGGGTGAATCAGAAAGAGGCCTCAGTCTCTAGAATGAATTGCTTAGAGATGAGGGATTGATAGCTTGTTGGCAGCTACGAAGGGTATATTTTTATAGATACCAAAGATGAAGCTGAAAGGATATCATCTATTACAGGAAAGGCCCAGAGGTTGCTGAGCTGGGGATAATTTATTTATTTGGCAAAATGATGGGTGAATTTCCCAAGAAGAGTTAGGACCTGCGCTGGGTCCTGGGGTGGAGTGGCTGGACCATACCTCCTGTTCCTGCCCCATTTCTGCAAAGAGAATAAGGCCTCTTGACTCTGCTTTCCCTTGTTTGAATCACAGAGGAGTTGTGCTCCTGTGATTTGCGTTGGGCCTGGTGAATTTCCCAGCATTGGCCTTGGGTGGAGAGCTGCCAGTCGTGCAGAGAAACTGCCAGGGTTTCTGCCGAGGAAGCAGAATTTTGGTGGTAGAGTGTGACATTCTTTTCTCAAAAATAATACCTTTCATTTAAGGTAGGAGAGGAGGTTTGACATCCCGTGAAAATATGATTTTCAGCCCTGTTCTGCTTGGGGCAGACTTTTTCTGCAGGGCGTAGTTGCTGAGGCAGGGAAGTCCCAAAGCTGCAGGTAGGAGCGATGGTCAGGGGAGCTGTGCCCCGAGGGTTCCTCTCAGGGTGGGGCCGGACAGGCGGGAAACTTCCTTTCCGGCTGCAGCTCCCTTGGGGATCCAATTCTGTTCACTTGGCAAGGAATGCTGCTCCCAGGGAAATAAGGGTGCACCTCACCTATAGGGATATGAATAGAGTAATATTATGTATGTTTAGGGGCTTCCCAAGTGGCCCTAGTGGTAGAGAACCCACCTGCCAATACAGGAGACGAAGGAATATGGGTTCCATCCCTGGGTTGGGAAGATCCCCTGGAGGAGGGCATGGCAACCCACTCCAGTATTCTTGCCTGGAAAATCCCATGACAGAAGAGCCTGGTGGGTTACAGTCCGTGGGGTCACACAGTCAGACGTGACTGAAGCGACCTAACATACACACGTATGTTTAGACACATAAATTAGCAAGCATTTTATGTTATGGTAATTTCTAATCAGTAACCTAGAATTCTGTTTGTTCCGTCAATAGACATTCCTTTTTAAATATTTGTATTTATTTATTATTTGGCTGTGCTAGGTCTTGGTTGCAGCACATGGGATCTTAGACCTTTGTTGTGGCATGAGCGATCTTTAGTTGGAGCATGCGGGACCTTTTTAGTTGGGGCATGTGGATTTTAGTTCTCTGACCAGAGATCGAACCTGGACCCCCTGCATTGGGAGCAGAGTCTTAGCCACTGGACCACCAGTATTGCCTGAAGTGGGCACTGCGTGTATCTACTTTCAAGTAGCTCAGCCTCCTGCATTTGTGGTGGTGGTGGAGTGGGGTGTACACAGTCACTAATCAAGCTCGTGTACTGATGCTGTAATAGACACGTGGGCTTGGTGTTGTAGGAATACACAGGGGAAATAACTAACTACCTCTGGCTGGGAGAGACAGAGAAGGCTTTCCTGAAGATGTAATACTTTAGCTGAGATTTGAGAGTTTGTTAGATAAAGGAATGAAATAAAGTGCCATCACAACAAAGAACAGCTACAATTTATTAGGGATTCTGGTGTAATAATCATAATACCCAATCTTATAGAGCAATTACTATATGCCAAAACACTTTGCATAATTTATCTCATTTGATCCTCACTGCACCCTCTAAGATAGGTATTATTGATACCCTCTCTTTACAATTAAGGAAATAGAGGTTTCAAGGGAATTTACAGAGATTAAATACTCTGTTGGGGTCACATAAGTCTTAAGTGTTGGAAATCAAAATTGTAACCCAGACTTCTGAAGTCAGAGCATAAGCTTTTTTTTAAATTCACTGTACTGACTTCTTAGGCACTGTACAAATGTTAATACATTTAATCCTCACATGACCCAGAGAAGCAGGCATCTTTCTCCTCATTTTCAGGTGAGAAAATTGGAAGTGGGAGATGATGACCCACGTAGGAAGAGTTAAAAGAGGCAGACGATATTAGAGAAATCTTCAGAGATAACTTGTGTGATTTTCTGTAGATCCTCATTCCTGAAACCCTGGCTCTTCAGAACAATGGCTCAAAGTCTCGAATTCTTTGTGGTTAAAATGTAGACAGGACCCTACTCTGTGCGTGATCTAAATGGGAAGGAAATTTAAAAGGGAGTTCCATGTATACCTATAGCTGATTTACTTTTCTATACAGTGGAAACTAACCCAACATTGTAAAGCAACTATAGTCCAGTAAAAAAAATTTTTTTTAAATGTTGAGTTTGGAATAAGAGGTAGAGGGAAGTGAGCTTGATGGTAGGCAGGATAATGGTTCTCCAAGGGTATCATTGTGCTAGTCTCTAGAACCTGTGGATAAATGGTTACGTGGCAAAGGCGTTGCAGATGGAATTAAGGTTGCTAATCGGTTGACCTTGGGGTGGGAGATTATCCTGGCTTGTCTAGCTGGACCCAGTGAAATCACAAGGGTACCTATAAGTAGAAAGAGGAGACAGAAGGGAGAGAAGCAGAGAGAAGGCAGTATGAGAAGGACTCGACCACCAGGCTTGATGTGACCACATCGTCACATCATCCTGGCTTTGATGGAAGAATGGGGCTTGACATGAAATGTGCGAGTGGCCTCTAACAGCTGGAAAAGGCAAGAAGATAGAGTCTTCCCTTGGTCTCCAGAAGGGAATGTGGCCCTGCCAACATCTTGATTTTAGCCCAGTAAGATCCATTTTGGACTTCTGAACCCTGGAAGCTGTGTGCTGTGCTTAGACACTCAGTCATGTCCGACTCTTTACGACCCCACGGACCGTAGCCTGCCAGGCTCCTCTGTCCATGGGGATTTTCCAGGCAAGAATACTGGAGTGGGTTGCTATGTCCTCCTCCAGGGGATCTTCCTGACCCAGGGATCAAACCCAAGTCTCCCTCATTGCAGGTGGATTCTTTACTGTCTGAACCACCAGGGAAGCCCAAGAATACTGGAGTAGGTAGCCTATCCCTTATGCAGGGGATCTTCTCGACCCAGGAATCGAACTGGGGTCTCGCATTGCAGACGGATTCTTTACCATCTGAACTACCAGGGAAGCCCAATGTTTCTCTACAAGACAATCAATTTGTGTTGTTTTAAGTCACTACATTTGTAGCAACTGTTTATAGGAGCAGTGGAGTTGGAAAGCAGAATGGGTCAGCTTGTGAAAGACTTTACATATTCAACTGAATTTGCTTATTAATCAATTAAAAAATTAATAAAAAGGCTGCAACCCTGCTGAGTCTGTCTGTGGCCCAGAGCAGGTCAGCCTTAGAGATGTTACCCAAACTCCCCCATGAGCCAGGCTCAGCCAGCCCACTCTAGGTGGTCAAGACTTGCAAGTTCAGAAACAAAAGATCACTGTTACTTGGTCATAACGACGTCAGATGGGAATGAAGGGATAGGGAGATGCTAAGCCAGTTTGCTGCAGGCTGTATCTGCTGATCATTAACATTATATTCTGGGGAAAGCAGTGATTTCTTTATTGGACTGTTCATTTAACGATTATCCACAGTTGACATATTATATGTCAGACGCTGTGTGCAGGAGATATAATGGTGAGTGGTTGTGTACTCCTCCATGGCTGTCATAGAGCTTATGGTTCTGTGGCAGTGAGATATTAAACAAAAGTCAAAGTAGATGTATATTTACAAACTGGTGTAAGTGCTACAAAACAAAATAACAGAGTGTGATAAGATAATACAACCGGAGGACCTCAATTACATTGGGGGTTTCATGGAAGGTCCCTTGGGAAGTGACATTTAGGCTTGGACCCATGTGGAAGAAAGACTGGTGTGAAAAGAACATTCCAAGTAATGGGAACATCATGTCGGAAGGCCTGCATCTGGTTAAGAGTGCGGCGTAGTCCAGGACCTCCAAGAAGACCTGTGGGGCTGGAAAGTGGTGCGAGAGCAGAAGAGAGGCATAGGATGCTGCTGGGGAGGTTGGCAAGGGCTAGACTGTAGGGGGTGTTGTACGCAACCCTGAGCTCTATGTGCATCTTTATGGAGAAAAATGAGTGGCATGTCCAAATGGGACTTTGTAAAGACGTTCCAGAAGAAGATAAGGAAAGAAATAATGAGAAGAGAAAGGAGGCTACGAGAGAAGTCTAGGCGAGAGATGGTGGTGGCTTAGAGAAAAATGACAGCGTTGGTGATAACTGAGTAGATTTAACATTATCTTGAAAACAGACTCATCCAGACTTGACCATAGGTTGGATATGGGAAGCAAGGGAGGGAGCGGGAGTAATTTCTAGATTCCTGACAGAAGCGACAACATGGATGAAATGAGACAGGTTGGGGGAGCAGAGATAGTGTGGTGGGGGAAGAGCTCCAGGGGGTTTGTTTTGACTACATTAAATTGAAGAAGCTTCAGATATATATATTGTTATTTTTTCAGTATATTTTTTCTTAAGAATGCATGCGTGTGTATATATATACACACATATATATAACTGCGTCACTTTGCTGTACAGCACAAATTAATATGTTTGTAAATCAACTATATTTAAATAAAATAAATGTTAAAAACATTTTTTTCTATTGAATGAAAGATTCTTTAAATTCTGCAGGGCTTAATGCACACATTATTTCATATAACCCATAATAACCCCTTTTTAAAGTCTCCTACCCCTATTTTGCCTCTCCGCCTCCCCTCCCCTCCAGCAATCACTAGTTTCTCTCTATATCTGTGATTCTGCTTCTTTTTTGTTTTACTCACTAATTTGTTGTATTTGTTTTGATACCACATGTAAGTGCTACCATACAGTGTTTGTCTTTCTCTGTTTGACTTATTTCACTTCTTATAATGCCCTCCAAGTCGATCTATATTGCTACAAGTGGCAAAATTTCACTCTTTTAATGGCTGTATATATACACACACAGTATATAGACATATAAATGCAGTATGTATATATGTATATATACTGCATATATATATACACACAGTACAGTACAGTATATATGCTATATATGTATGTATATATATACAGTATGTATATAGGTATAGATTCAGTACAATACTACTCAGCCATAAAAAGAATGAAATTTTGCCACTTGTAGCAACATATATATATATACAGTAGAATATATACATACATATATACCATATACATATATATACACATATCATATCTTCTCTATTCATTCCTCCATTGATGGACATTTGGGTTGCTTCCATACCTTGGCTATTGTAAATTACACTACTGTGAACAATGAGGTATGTGCACCTTTTTGAATTTCTGTTCTGGGTTTTTTTCGGGTATATATATCCAGAAATAGAATTGCTCAGTCATATGGTACTTCTATTTTTAGCTTTTCGAGATATCTCCATACCATTTTTCATAGTGGCTGCACCAATTTACATTCCCACCAACAGTGCAGGAGAGTTCTCTTTTCTCTACATCCTTGACAACACGTGTTACTTGTGGTCTTTTTGAATGATAGCCATTCTGACAGGTGTGAGGTGATATTTCATTGTGATTAATTTGTATTTCCTTAACGATTAGTTGGCCATCTGCATTTCCTCTTTTTGAAGACGATTTTGAGGTACAGTTTTAAACAATATCAAGTAAGCAGACAAGATTGCAGCTCAGAAAGGAGGCTGGGGTCTGGGCTGAAACGTCCATTTGGGAAGTCTCAGTATGGAGATAACCAAAGCCATGGGAACAGATGAGTACAGAGTGAAGAAAGATGGGGGCCTAAGACTGAGGCTGGAGAAGCTCCAACATTTAAAGTTTGTGATTGCAAGTGGAGTTATCCCGGTAAATATGCCATTTACGCCCCAGTATTTCCCATCCCTTCACAGTTAAGTGAGACCCTGTGACTGGTTCTATTCGAGGAAATATGAGTAGAAACGATGGAGAAAGCCCCAAATATGATTCCCCTGTCTTTTCCTTTCCTTCCTGCAGTTATAAGATGGCAAGACTTTTATTGCCAGGTCCTTGTGGCTGTGTGGAGCAGATCCTTCATAGATGTCTTGGATAAATACCATGAGATGGAAATAAACTCTCATTCCATTAAGCTACTGAGATCTTGAGGTGGTTTATTGTTGCAGCCTATTCTATTCTGTCCTTATTAATATCATCTGTTAAAGAGACAGCAAGATGTAGAGACCAATAACATAAATCAGATCCTAACTGTCTGTTCAAACCTTGTCTTTCGCAATTCTAGCCAAGCAAGCTAGGGGAAAGTTTCTCTGTGTGTCTTGCTTTTCTCATCTAGAAAACAGGGGAAAAACTATCCATCTCCTAGTATTGTTGGGAGGATTAAAGAAGTTAAAATATAAAGTGTTTGGAATTGTGTAAATAATAGGGAGTCATGTTTGTTCAAGAAAAGGAAGGCTGCAAAAAGCAATAGCATTAGAAGGAAATCCAGGGGAATGAATGTGACATCATAGGAACTGAAAGCAGAGTGTTTCTAGAAGGAGGGAGGGATTCACTGGTTAGATGCTATCGAAGAGTCAAGAGGATGCAGATACCACAAACGGCATGGGATTTACCCACCTGGAGGTCACTAGTGGCACTAGTGGTAAAGAACCTGCCTGCCAGTGCAGGAGACATAAGAGATGTGGGTTTGATCCCTGGGTTGGGAAGATTCTCTGGAGGAGGGCACAGCAATCTGCTTGATATCCTTGCCTGGAGAATCCCATGGACAGAGGAGCCTGGCTGGCAACAGTCCATGGGGTCGCAAAGAGTCTGACATGACTGAAGCGACTCAACACGCAGCTCGCGGGTCACTGGTAGTCCTGGCAAAAGCAGTTTCCGAGGCCTGTGTGTTGTGCGGTGTGTGTGGGAGGGAATGTGGAGGACGCAGTGGGAGGGAGGGTGAAGTAAGACTGGGAGAAGCATCTGGATCTGAGCCTTTGGGGGCAGTTTGGCTGTGAAGGGAGTAAATATGGAGATAGGACGACAGAGGTGGATGCAGTGTCAATGAAGGATTTGATTTTAAGAAGGGGGATTCTACAGCATATTTGAATAGTGATGGGAAAGTTCAAGTAGGGAAGGGAAATTGATAATGCGAGTGTGAGAAAGCATAATCAGTGCAACAGGTCCCTCACTCAAAATCAGTGGTTTGAGTGAGATCTGAAACAGAGAGAGGGCTGGCCTCTACCTCCACTGGGATGGGAGGGAGGCAGGGAGGGTGCAGAGGCCAGGGAGCTGCTGGGCAGGAAGAAGAGGCAGGGCTCTACTGGAAGTGTGGAAATGTGGTGAACGGCAAAGCTTGCTCCTGCCGTCCTTAGATGCTGGGCATGAAGCTCCAGGCAAGGAGGAGGCAGGGAGATGGCCTCAAGATGGAGGCTGAACAGAGCCCTGTGGCCCAAGGACCAAGGGCAGCCACCTGGGGAGATCTGCCACTAATCCCCATCTGAGCCTCAAGGCTCAACTCAAACCCAAGGTCCCTTTGTCATTTCTGGGAAGGTCTAGGACGCAGGTCTCTCAGCCTGGGGCTCTGTAGTGGTTGTTTCAGTTCAGTTCAGTCGCTGAGTCGTGTCTGACTCTTTGCGACCCCATGAATCACAGCACGCCAGGCCTCCCTGTCCATCACCAGCCCCCGGAGTTCACTCAGACTCGCGTTCATAGAGTCAGTGATGCCATCCAGCCATCTCGTCCTCTGTCGTCCCCTTCTTCTCCTGCCCCCAATCCCTCCCAGCATCAAAGTCTTTTCCAATGAGTCAACTCTTCACATGAGGTGGCCAAAGTACTGGAGCTTCAGCTTTAGCATCATTCCTTCCAAAGAAATCCCGGGGTTGATCTCCTTCAGAATGGACTGATTGGATCTCCTTGCAGTCCCAGGGACTCTCAAGAGTCTTCTCCAACACCACAGTTCAAAAGCATCAATTCTTCCACGCTCAGCCTTCTTCACAGTCCAACTCTCACATCCATACATGACTACTGGAAAAACCATAGCCTTGACTAGACGGACCTTAGTCGGCAAAGTAATATCTCTGCTTTCGGATATACTGTTTAAGTTGCTCATAACCTTTCTTCCAGGGAGTAGCGTCTTTTAATTTCATGGCTGCAATCACCATCTGCAGTGATTTTGGAGCCCCCCAAAATAAAGTCTGACACTGTTTCCATTGTTTCCCCATCTATTTCCCATGAAGTGATGGGACCGGATGCCATGATCTTAGTTTTCTGAATGTTGAGCTTTAAGCCAACTTTTTCACTCTCCTCTTTTACTTTCATCAAGAGGCTTTTTAGTTCCTCTTCACTTTCTGCCATAAGGGTGGTGTCATCTGCATATCTGAGGTGATTGATATTTCTCCCGGCAATCTTGATTCCAGCTTGTGTTTCTTCCAGTCCAGCGTTTCTTATGATGTACTCTACATAGAAGTTAAATAAGCAGGGAGACAATATACAGCCTTGACGTACTCCTTTTCCTATTTGGAACCAGTCTGTTGTTCCATGTCCAGTTCTAACTGTTGCTTCCTGGCCTGCATACAGATTTCTCAAGAGGCAGGTCAGGTGGTCTGGTATTCCCATCTCTTTCAGAATTTTCCACAGTTTCTTGTGATCCACACAGTCAAAGGCTTTGGCATAGTCAACAAAGCAGAAATAGATGTTTTTCTGGAACTCTCTTGCTTTTTCGATGATCCAGTGGATGTTGGCAATTTGATCTCTGGTTCCTCTGCCTTTTCTAAAACTAGCTTGAACATCAGGAAGTTCATGGTTCACGTATTGCTGAAGCCTGGCTTGGAGAATTTTGAGCATTACTTTACTAGCATGCGAGATGAGTGCAATTGTGCGGTAGTGGTTGTTTGGCCCTCAGTTCACATTTGCAAACAGGTTTTGCATAAGCTCTTCTTTCTAGCCAAATGGTTCTTTTCAGTGGCTCTTGAACTCTTTCTGGGTTTTTCTAACCAGATCTCCTGTCTCAGGGGATTTTACTCACTGCAATGTCTTCTGCACCCATCTCCTTCCAATTCAACTAAATCATCCCAAATCAACCTTCTAAGCTACACTACTCTTGCCTAGAAAATCCCATGGACAGAGGAGCCTGGTGTCCATGGGGTCGAAAGAGTCGGACACGACTGAGCGACTTCACTTTCATTTTCTTTCACTTTCAAGCTACACTCAGTCCCCATGGCTTTGGTGAAGGCTTTCCATCTCTTCACCCCACAGTCATCTGCTCTCATTCTTATGGCTCTTGGTGGCTTCTCCTGTTGTGAGTAACACTGTCAGGGGGTCATGGGCATGGGCATCACCCCCAGAACAGCTGTGTTGTGCTCCATGTGAATGGATCCCCCAGTTTGCACCTGAGTAGCCACCAGTGTCAGAAAAGGCAATGGCAACCCACTCCAGTACTCTTGCCTGGAAAATCCCATGGACGGAGGAGCCTGGTGGGCTGCCATCTATGGGGTCACACAGAGTTGGACATGACTGAAGCGACTTAGCAGCAGCAGCAGCCACCAGTGTGCCCTGGTTATATCTCCTCAAAAAAAAGTGTAAATTTCTTTAAGTGAGAAGGGACATCTGTGAGTCTCTGGTGATGCCTCATTCATTTGTAATAGGTGCTTATTAAATACTAGTTGATGGATTTGCTGCAGTCAGTAGGTGTGAGAAAAGCTCAAAGATGAGGATGTCAAGACTCCACTTGGATTTATTCTCTCACTGGCAGCATTTTCCTTAAGCTCTGAGCCCTGGTTGCAACATCTTCTATTTGGGAGAGGAGCAACTCCATTCATACCTGCCCCACCCAGAGGAGAGGGGCAGAAGAGGATCTTGCCTATGGGGCATATGGTGATCTTGGGCAGAAAGCCTGGGATGATGGAAGATGTTATCAGTCCTAATAAAGTTCTTGCATGTTAGTCAGGGCTTGCTAATTGCCAGCAAAGCATGGTAATGGGAAGACAGTTCCAGGCAGGAAAAAAAAAACATGTTCGTTCAGGGTCAGGGGCAAGATGTGGGTCTCTCTGGCTGTCAGGCTGAAATCTTCGTCTCTCTGCCGGTCTCCCTGCCAAGATTCTCCTAGGAGCACTGTGTAGGCGTGCAGTTTAGTGTGTTTGTTTGGCTTTGAAAGCAGTACCCTGGAGATGTGTGGCAAGCATGCCCACCTGGAGCTGGTCTGGAACCTGGCGTCATCTCCAGTTGACTGAGTACATGCAAGTGAGCTGGGGTGGCCATCCAGGTCTTCCAGAGCTTAGCCTTCACCTTCAGGGGTGCTCAAGGTCGACCAAAGCAGAAGAACCCTTGGAGACAGGCTAATGCTGGGGACAAAACTGATTCAGGCAAGAATCTGAACACTAGTTAAGACATGGTGTCCGTCACTCCTCTTCTTTGCTTCCATTTCTGCTCTTCCCTTTGCTTCCCCACCCACAGCCCCACTCCCACTTTGCTCTCCAGAGACATTGTTCTCTGGAAGTGGAATCCTATTGTGTGCGCATGTTAGTCACTAAGTTGTGTGCAACCTCATGGACTGTAGCTTCCTCCTGTGTCCGTGGAATGCTCCAGGCAAAAACACTGGCCATGCCCTCCTCCAGGGAATCTTCCTGACCCAGGGATTGAACCTGGGTCTCCTGCATTGCAGGTAGACTCTTTACCATCTGAGCCACCAGGGAAGCCTGGAATACTATTAAAAAAGAAATAGACATTGTTCTAGCAAGGGAAGAGGTCCTTGGGTGTGGGGAAGAAGAAGAAAGCCCAGAGCAGTTGCTCCATGACTTTACTGAAATGAACTGAGAAAAGGCAGGAGCGCTGGGCCCCGGCATCAGAGGGTCACTGACTGGTTCCTTTATTGGACATTCTGCTCTCAGAAAGGAGTTCCTTAAGACAAAGATAAAAGGACTTGCTGATTGGGAGTTGTAAAACCTCTCTGTCAGTTCTTTTAAAAAGAGAATTTCTTTCTTCTACGGAGACCCCCACTTAGAGTGAGAAGGGCCAGTGTGCAAGGTGACTGGCTCTGGCCCTGGCCCTTCGCGCGATGATGACGTCATCGCCTGCCGCCACACGCTGCCTTCTCGCCATGCATGCGCCTCTCTCCCCTCGTGCTCCAGAAGGTCAGCAGGCTGTCTCTTACATTTTTGTCTGTTTCTGCTAACAGGTCTCTGATAGGTAGGGTCCTTCCTTTGCAGGAAGACTGCCGTGTCCACAGCGAGGCTGCCTCGGATCTGCTTGGATGAGTCGTGAACTCACGAATTGGAGTCAGGTCTAAGGATAATGTGACCACACCCCAGGGTCCAGCTGCTAGAGAACATGCTCAGACTTGGACGAACAATTTGGATCACAGATGGAAATTGCTTAACTTTCTGTTCTTCTTGATCCCTTGTGTGCGTGCTCAGTTGCTTCAGTCATGTCTGACTCTTTGCAACCCTATGGACCTTTGCCAGCCAGGTTCCTCTGTCCATGGGATTCTCCAGGAAGAATACTGGAGTAGGAGCCATACCCTCTTCCAGGGGATCTCCCTGACGCAGGGATGGAAGGTGAGTCTAGGTGAGTCTTCTGCACTGAAGGTGGAATCTTTACCACTGAGCCACCGGGGAAGCCCTCTTGATCCCTTACTTACATGAAAGAAACAGTGAATTTGGAACTGGTCTTTCCTGAGAAAGTGAACTGGCTCCCAGACTGAGAACCAGAGTTCATTTGAAGCTTGGAATTCAATTGCCCCAACAGTGAGGGGCCTTGGGGAAGGCTGGGGGAATTCTCTGGGGATTTGTAGCAAATGCTTTTCCCTGACTTGCGGTCGCTGCCAATCTGGGAGTCTGAAATGTGTTTTGACAGCAGACATCCTTCGTGTCCTGACTATAAGTAGTGATTTCTGGGTCTCCTGACTTTGTCTCTTCCACTGGCAGCTCGAGGAGTGAAGCAGACAGCAGGAGACACGAGGGAAGGGAAGAAGGGGTTGATGGGTGTGTCCGAGTGAGGCCTGAAGTCCCTTTTTTCTCTGTTCCTCTTGCGATGACCTCATTTATTATGGAAAAGGTTTAACTGATATTGAGTCATAGCTTGCAAGAAGGAGAAACAGCCCAATCGATACCTCTCAGAGCACCTGGGGAGGCGGATCACTGGAGGTAGGGCGAGGAAGAAGCAGAGAGGGAGGAGAGGAGAGTAGTTAGAAGATGATCTGGCTTAAGAAGTAGCTCTGGACCATCTGTGCTTTTGTTAACCGTGGAACGTGCACATCTAATCCCAATTAACTTCTGCCACCATTTCCAATCTCAGCTTCTCTGTTCACACCAGTGACAAGAATTTAGCTGTGAGCTGAGAGTCTAGGAAGACCTCACATTACCTAGATGGGAAGAACCAGATGGGCCCTGCCTGCTGGGGCACTGGTGGTGATGGAGACCAGGCAGAAGCAATTACTGGGTTCTTGCCAGTTCTCTGGCAAGTTTATCTGGGGAACTGAAGAGAATCTTTTTGGCAGTGCTCCTTAGGCCTTACAAAGGGACTCTATCAACATTCCCAGGAGTGAAACCCCCTGACAGGCATTCTGTTTATGTACCCAGAAATCTACACAGGATGGAGTCTTTTTTTTTTTTTTTTTTGCCATAGCACAAAGCATGTGGGATCTTAGTTCTCCAACCAGGGATGGAACCCACGCTCCTGCATTGGAAGTATGGAGTCTTAACCACTGCCAGGGAAGTCTCAGAAAGGAGTTTTAACACGCTGCCTGTGAAGGCCATTGCGTGAGCTTGGATGATGTCCAAGGGCTACTTCTCTGGGCCTCAGTTTCCTCTGCTGGACCAAGAGAGAATTTGACTAGGTGATCTACAACTGCACTGTCCAATATGGTAGCCACTGGCGATATGTGGCTATTTGAATTGAAATGAATTGATATTGAATATAAAATTCAGGTGCTCAGTCACAGAATTCATTTCAAATGCTCAATAGTAAGATGTGGCCACTGACTAGTGTATCAGGCAGTATAGACATGGAACAGCTCTGTCACTGCTAAAAGTTCTACTCGGGTCTCTGGCAATTCTGCCATTCTGTTGTTCTTGAATTATCTGCTATCAAGTGTCCTGCAGCATTAGGTCCATTGGCCTCTTGGGTTTTCACCCCACCAGCTGCTGTCATCTGCCACCACTTACACAGCACACAACACATAGCAACGTGTGCACACAAAACATAGCAATGTGCATACAGACTTGCACACACCTAGGGCACATGGTGCTTTCTTCCGTGAAGCAGCGCTGAGAAGTTTGACATCCTGACTTGAGAATAACTGATTAATCAGGTGCACTCCTGACTTCTCCTTACATTTCAGGGACTTTCTTTGTCATGTAATTATTCACTGCACATCATTTCCTGGAAGCCTACTACATGCTGGGTACTGTTCAAGCATGGAAGGTGGAGTTTGGGGATGATCCTTTATGACACCAAATTCCTTTGCGGTAGAGGAGGCATGACCACCATGAGCATCAGCTACTCTCTGTGTCCGCTCGTGGTTTTGCCCCTGAAGGGCTTGCATCGCACAAACAGCCCTTGCTTTGTAGACACTTGATATAAGCAGATGGGAGCTGGGAGGAGGTAAGGAACATGCTTGTGATCAGTACTTGATCAGAGGCCTGGACAGCACGTTATAGGGACAGAGGAGAGACAGTCACATCCCCTTGCCCCTGGGGCCTCGATTTCCCCAGGTGAACAGAGAGCAGGCCTGGCCCTCTCCGAGGTCTCTTTGTAGCTGATACTTTCTCTGCGGGAGTCGAGATCTCTGAGCGCTCTTTGAAGGAAAAGCCTCACTGGGTGCAAAATTCAGGTGGCACAGGTTTTTCTCGATTTCCCATCAGTGCTGCCCTTTATTCTTTTAAATCCTGAGGATGACTGAGGTGCCTTCCCTCCCCCCATAGCCCTCCCTCCTTCCAGGCTGCACAACCCCAGCCCAGTTCTTGTCATATTTCCTACTGGATCGGGTGTTTAATTAAAATCATAATTAAAATTGATCTCCTCATTAGCATGCACCTGCTCTGCCTCTCACATCCTTGTGTTCCATTATCCACTGAAGATGTCAGGGCTGACAGGCGAGAGCCAGACCCCAGGCCGGCCCCGCCTGATGGGGTTGGCCGACGACAACATCTGGACAGAGAGGACTTTGGGGGAGAGGCTTCCTCGGCTGCAGAACAACAAACAATTAGCGGCAGGTGGGCTCTCTGGAGAGTGGCCAGGCTGCTGGAGGCCTGCGGGCAGCTGGCTACATCTGTGGTCCTACTGGAAGGACCCCTTCCTCTTCCACCTTCCCACCCCTACGCTGTGTGTGTACACACACATACACACGCCTCGAGTGATTGTGACAAGCTAGCAAACTCCTGGCCCCAAGAGTCTGGAGGTGTGAGAACAAGAAGGCCTCTGGTTTCCAGAGGTGAACTCGAGCTGTGCCTTCAAGGAGCCTCCAGCGGGGCTGTGATGACCACTATCCTCCAGGATAGTGGAGGTGATAACTGGCTGTGATAACTCTCCTCCAGGGGTCACCAATGAGAGTGAGCAAACAACAGGGGGTCAGGAGAGGAGCTGGCCTGACCCTTCCAGTCTGTTGAGACCTGGTGGCGCTAGTGGTAAAGAACTCGCCTGCCAACCCAGGAGACTTAAGAGACGAGGGTTCGATCCCTGGGTTGGGAAGATCCCCTGGAGGAGGGCATGGCAACCCGTTCCAGTATTCTTGCTGTGAGAATCCCATGGACAGAGGAGGCTGGTGGGCTACAGTCCATAGGGTCGCAAAGAGTAGGACACGACTGAAGTGACTTAGCATGTGTGAACACAAAGAAAGTGGAGGTATCACGTGTGAGTGTGCAGGGCAGGGCTCTGAACCTTGATGGCTGTTTAACTTCCTGCCTGACCCCTCCCACTCATGGAAGGGGAAAGGAAGGGAGAGGTCTGGGAGGAGAAAGTCAGCAGGGCATGCACTCAGTGCAGGAATGGAAGCTCCATGAGAGCAGGGGATTTCTTTAAAATATTGTTTTTAAATTTTAAATTATGTAAAAGACACATAAAATTTACAGTCTTTACTGTCCCTAAGTGTACAGTTTAGTAGTGTCAAATATATTCACGCTGTGGTACAACCAATCTTTATAAGTTTTTCATCTGGTAAGATTGATGCTCTGGATCCATTAAGCAGTAACTCTGCAGCCCTCCTCCCCCAGCCCCAGGCATCCATCACTCTACTTTCTGTCTCTATGAAGCTGACTACTCTAGGCGCCTCATGTAAGTATAATCATACAGTATTTGACTTTTTGTGCCTTGCGTATTTCACTTAGCATAACATTCTCAAGAGGCATCCATATTGTAGCATGAATCATAGTTTCCTTCCTTTTTAGGACTGAATAATACTCCATTGTATGTAAATTCCACACATTTTGTTTGTTTACAGTTGGATGGACACTTGGGTTGCTTCCACCTCTTGGCTCTTGCGAATAATACTGCTGTGAGCATGCATATGCAAATATCTCTTCAAGAGTCTGCTTTCAATTCTTTTGGATAAATACCCAGAAGTGGAATTGATGGATCATACGATGATTCTGTAACAGAACAAACCTGACTCCATGTTGGATTTGTTGCTTTAGCTCTAACCCTTGTGCTTTGTTGCTCTGCTTAGTCATGCTGGCTCTGCACCTTTGTAAAAGAATGTTACCTATAGCCTGAAATATACAGGGCAGCCTATTCTCAGGGCTCTGACCTTGAAAGGTATAACCCTTTCTCATTCATACAGAGACAAAAAGTTGCAGAGGAGAGAATAACATTTGTCTTGATTGAGGAACGTTATGACCAGATCGACATGGATAGCTGCAAGAACAAAGGATTCTGGCACCAAGAAATTGTCACCCACCAACCACACCCCCTATCCTTGTAGTATAAAAGAAGCCTGAATTCTGACTCAGGTGAGATGGTGTTTGGGGATGCTAGTCCATCATCTTATCTGTCTGCTGGATTTGCAAATAAAGTCACTATTCCTCACCCCCCCAAATTTATCTCTCAATTTATCAGCCTGTCCTGTGGCAAGTAGTGCAGGCGTGGGCTCAGTGACAATTCTATTTTTAATTTTTGAGGAACTGCCACACTGCATTCTGTAGGGGTTGTACCATTTTACATTCCCACCAGCAGGACACAAGGGTTATAATTTCTCCACATCCTCATCTGTTTTTGTTTGTTGGTTGGTTTATTTGGTAATAGCCATCCTAATGGGCGTAAAGTGATTTCTCATTGTGGTTTTGATTTGCATTTCCCTAATGATTAGTGATGTTGAGCATCTTTTCATGTGCTTATTGGCCATTTGTATTTCCTCTTTGAAGAAATTTCTATTCAAGTTCTTCGCCCATTTTTTAATCAGGTTATTTGTTTTGTTGTTGTTGAGAGAGTAGGGCATTTTATCTGTCTTGTTCACTGCTGTATTCCTGGCACCTGCAGCAGAACCTGGCACATCGTATGCACTCAGTTTACTTACTGAACATTTGTTGAATTAGTGAGTACCTTTCACTTTCAGAAATCACTAACTGAAATGGGATTCTTCCAAAGGGCTGGTGATGCTATGGATGTGATATGAAATGTGATATCTCACTTGTTTCACCTTTTTGTAAATCCTGTGTGAGTTCGGTAATAGGAGGCTAGGTGAAGTCAGAGCTTTCTCGGTGGCTCAGTGGTAAAGAATCTGCCTGATGCAGGAGACCCCAGCTCGATCCTTGGGTCGGGAAGATCCCCTGGAGAAGGAAATGGCAACCCACTCCAGTATTCTTGCCCGGTAAATCTCATGGACAGAGCAGCCTAGTGGGTTATAGATCATGGGGTTGCAAAGACTCAGGCACAACTTAGTGACTAAACAACAAGGTCAAGTTGACCTCACATCTAAGGGATTTTGACTATCCCATAGTGAAGGAAATTTAGGCTTTTGGGTTAGGCCTCAATTCATATTCCAGAACTCTGTTTCTTACTGGCTATATGGCCCTGGGCAAATTACCTCTCTAAGCCTCAGTTTGCAAATACATCAAAGCGAAATTGAAAGTGAAAGTTGCTCAGTTGAGTCGGACTCTGCGACCCCATGGACTATACAGTCCAGGGAATTTTCCAGGCCAGGATACTGGAGTGGGTAGGTTTTCCCCTCTCCACGGGATCTTCCCAATCCAGGGGTCTAATCCAGGTCTCCTGCATTGCAGGTGGGTTCTTTACCAGCTGAGCCACAAGGGAAGCCTAAGAATACTGGAGTGGGTAGCCTATCCCCTTTCCAGCGGATCTCCCCGACCCAGGAATTGAACTGGGGTCTTCTGCATTGCAGGCAGATTCTTTACCAACTGACCTATCAAGGAAACCCATCAATGGGAATAATAATGCCTACCCAATAGGGTGGTCACAAGGAAGATGTGAGGTAATAAAGTCCTGTCACTGATTGATCATTCCCTTTCTTGCTCTCCTTCCATGTGATTCTAAAACTCTATAACATCCTACAAATGACCAGAACACCAGAACTCACACTGACCCTCATATTAAGCACATGTATCTGTTGATCATGTTCTCTGTGTGAGATACTGCTCTTAGGAGGGAGGAGGCTTAGAGATGTGTGAGGCATGGGTCCTACCCTGGGGACAAGGCTGGGGGGCAGATGAGCTTGAGGCCAGAAGAACGCTGGAGTGATCCTGAGCTGGCTTTGTAGGAATGGTGGGGATTAGATAGGCTAAAAGAGTGCCCTGAAGTGACAATGACAAGGGCATGGCTATATCAGATTTAAGTTCCTGCCTCTGGACTTCCTCTCACCCACTGGAGGCCACCCAGGAGGTCCGAGCAAGGGAAAAGCCAGGTGGAAACTGGTGAGGGCTCGCTGGGCTGCAGAAGGAGGCATGGAAATTATCTAGGGATGCAAATCCTCCTCACAATGAGGAAGTCGTTCCCCTGGGTTACTTAAATTTCTTCTGCTGGAACTGAAGTTTGTTTTTCTCTTCTGCAGTCTTTGGGGGAAGGAGAGAATTGCTAATAACCTTCCTCCATTACCCAACATTGATCTGTGGGAGGGGAGACGGCCGTCGCCTGGTCTTCCTGCCTTTGCCTGTGTGTATCCCTCTGGATGTACTAACAAGGGCTTAACCAGAGATGAATAAGTGCCAAGGCATTTCCAGCTTACAGCACTTCTCCAAAATCCCTCCTCCCTCTCCTTCCTCCTTTCCCTTTCCTCCCCACCCCTCTATGTCCCCAGCCCTGGTCCTTGGGGGCTCCAGGCAAAGGTCATCCTCCTGGAGGAGATGATCCTGCAAGCCTGCCCAGGTGGGCTCACCTCTGCTCCTCCCTGGGAGCTGCCAGCAGGCAGCCTGGGAGCCCAGGGATGTCAGGTCAAACGCAGACGATGTAGGAGCAGGAGCAGGGGGAGGCAGGGGGAGGCGGGGTGTCCACCAGGGAGGTGATTAGCTTTGCGGCGCCTCTAATAATAATCTGTGAGGCTAACAAACAGCACTGCGGAGGTGGCGAGGGCAGGCTGCGCGCTGGCTGTCTCTGTCCTTCTTAAGGTTAGACCAGGAGGGAGACCTTGTTAATTGCAGACTTATCCTGATTACTACCAGCTCTCAGCCAGTGAGCCACAGGAGGCAAAGCCAAGGCTTAGTGGAGAGATTTGGAGCAGCTGGAGTCTGCTGGGGTAGGGTTTCCTACCGACCCTGGGGACCCAACTTGCGAGAAAGCCCTGGGATTCAAAAACTCAGTTCATCTATCGGTCAGTATTGGCTGGCTGCAGTGTGTTCTACAGAACATTCAAAGGAGTCCTGAATTTCATTTTTTGAAAGATATGAGTTGAACCAACAAAGGTAAGTCTCCATCTATCCCCTCAGAGAATCCCTTAACACACACACACACACACATACACACTCACTTACAGGTTCTGAGCCTTGTGGTGTTAGACGCTCTATAAATATCCATTGCATTGAATTAAACTTGAAATTGGACCCAGAGACTAGGGGTGTGGCTGATCTCCTTCTGGCTTCCCTGGCTTCTTTGCTGCTTGACCTTGTAGCTGCCTGGGAAAAAGGACAACACAGAGTGAGGTGGGGACACCTGCCTCGGCTGGGAGGTGGCTGAGGCCATGAGGGGGCAGCAGCAAAGGCAACAGAGGGGCCGGGCTGGCATCAGGGGCTGCGAAAGCAGACGGAGGACACTAGACCCAGCTGTCCAGCAAATGCAGGGTGGGAGCGTGGCCACAGCAGGAGCCCTGGTTAGCAGAACACGCCCAGGCTGAGCCCCATGAACTGGAGCCAAGAGGACAAAGAAGGGAGATGAGCCATGGGCAGGCGGTTTGCCGAAGGTCAATACCAGAAAATCTTTAAAAATGCAGTTTTCTGAGGCTAGCCTCTGTCAGAGAACAAGTGGCTCTTACCCCAAGACCACAAGGGATCTCCTGGAAATAAGCTTTATGGAGGATGCTGGGCTTTTCTGGTGGCTCAGCTGGTAAAGAATCCGCCTGCAATGCAGGATACCTGGGTTCCATCCCTGGGTTGGGAAGATCCCTTGGAGAAGGACATGGCAAGCCACTCCAGTATTCTTGCCTGGAGGATCCCATGGACAGAGAAGCCTGGCGGGCTACAGTCCGTAGAGTTGCAAAGAGTGGGACATGATTGAGCGACTAAGCACAGCACATGGAGGATGCTGGAAAGAAGAGGGTAGAATTTCCTCCCTATTGGGTGGAAGCTTGCCTTCTGCAGAGAGGTCCCAGTCGGTCTCTCGTATCTGGGCAACTCACGGGGACAGCAACCCTGGTTCTGAACTGCCCCATCCTCTGCAACTGTTAGAATTTTCTTTATTTCTGTCTCTTCCTGGTTGCCCCCTCCCCCTCTCCTCTGAAGACCTTATGGCCATGTGCAGTGGCCTGGAACCCACCCCTTCCCAAGGCACCTGCTCCTGACACCCCTCTAAGATCTGATCTACGGTGGCAGGACTAGTCATGGCACCATGAAATAATACCGATAATAATAATGAAGGAATGGATGGCCATGTGTTAGGTTCTTTGATGAGCCAGGGCCCTGAGCTCAGTGCATTATTTCATGGAATCCTTTTGTCAATCTCATGAAAGATTGTTTAATCATTTTATGAGACCTGATTTATATAAAAGAAGAAACTGAGGCTCAGAGAGGTCACACAACATGCCCAGGGTCACTCAGATAGCAAGTTGCTATGGCGGGATTCCAGCTCTGCAGGGGGTTGCTCTTTCTCCTCCAGAGAAGACTAGGGAGAGGGAAGAGCAAAGCCCGCAGCCCCTGCTTCTGCTGTCACAAGGGCTCAGGGTGTGCAGGCCCATCAGGTACCCCCTCCCCTACCTCCGTCCCACTTCAGATGGCCAGAAACAGGGTTTCATCCCCTTGGTGGACACCCAAAGACCCACTGTTAGTGCTTAGACTTGGTCTTTGTTTTATATGAAACAAACGAGTAGAGACATTGGAGGAAGTCACTTTAATCCCTGATCCCCTGTGTTGACGGGAAAAAAAGAAGGATCAACTCGGCAAGTGTTTCCTTCAAGGATGTCAGAGCGGGGCGCTGTGCTCTTTCCTTGTTTCTCTGGAACATTCTGTCAGCAGGAAGTCCCTCCCACAGGGTACCATGGCAGTGCCCCTGGGGAACAGAGTCCCTTTCCAACTTTTTCCCAGCCTCCTGCCCTGCTGGTCCTGCCCCAGCTCCTGAGTCCTCATCAGCTCAGAGCTGGTGGGGGTGGAAGGGGCACTTTCCCATGGCCCTTCTTCTCTGGGTTGGGTTCTATAGCTCCTGCTTATTAGCCCTTGGTGCTGTTCTGAATGCCTTATGGCTACCAATTCATTTCATCCTCCTAGCAATCTGGTAGGGTGTGCACTATTCCCATTTTACTGATGAGCAAACAGAGGCTGGGCAAGATGAGTGACTTGTTCAGGGGCACAGCCTAAAAGTGCTGGAGACAGATGTGAACATCCACGACCCGAGTCCGTGGCTCAAACTCCGCCTTCGTGGTACAGGATGCTGGGGACGCTTAAAGTGATTTTTTTATGAGGCTGGACAAGGAAACTTTCTACCGTGAATAACACTGCTCTACATGCCAAGTTCCAAGCAGCTGACGTATTAATGAGCATAGCGGTGGCCTGGCTGGTCTTTCGTGTCCCCCTCAGAACTTGAACAAAAGGCACACTCGCCAGGCATTGGGTGGGTGGTTGATTGATTGGAGTTTTAGCCGCAGGAAGCTCCACTGGCTTTCACAGTTGCTGGGATTGCAGCAGGAGAGGAGGGAGGAGGAGTGGTGGGCCAAGGGAATGGGTCCCCCTGTGAGCTACTCAGTCCTGGGGTGCTTGCTGTGCCTCTTCCTCGGGTAGAGTGCCAAGCAGACATGGTGGGTCCCCATGAAGGTGGCAAAGCAGATGTGTTCCCACCTCCCTCTCCTCCTAGGGGACTCTCCACTTTTCTTCAGCCTGAGAAGTGGGGCGCCCCAGGAGCCTGCAGCATGAGCTAAACTGGACTTTGCTTACAAGAGGATAATCTGCAGGCCCCACTGTGCTTGCTTTTCTCAGGCTGCCTTGGGATGAAGGCATGGATCTCCCAGAGGAGGCTTGACTCCTGCCCCCAAACCTGGGAGGGAGGTCGGGCTGTGTACAGGGAGACACACAGGTTAGTTCTAGAAGCCATCTGCTTTTCGCCTTCAGCTCAGAGCGCCCACATCTGCTGCTACATGTCCAGGTACCCCACCTGCCTGATCTGCACTGGGGGAGGCTTGGGGCAGGAAGACGGGGGAGAGCTGGGAGGAGGGGAAGAAGATGTAATGTACTGAGCTGAGACCACTGGGGGAAATAAAGGATCTATTTTTTTTCCATTTGTTCTTAGCAAACATTTGTCATTTAATTTCTTCCTAATTACACAATTACGTAATTATGTAGTATTAGTAAAATAAAGCCTAAAGACGTTTGAGTAAAGAATTACTTAAGTAAATAATGTCTGACTAAAGTAATTATTTCCCGGGTTTTCTTTTTTAAAGTAGAATTGGATGAAATTAGTTCAGGCATTGTTGCGGAGCTGAGTGGGGGTGGGGGGGGGCTGCACAGGTAGGGGGCAGAGATAAGGGCCCCCTGGTCCCCTGCGGTTCAGTTCCCAACATCTTGGAACTTTCCTGTCTCTGTGGATGTGTCTCTGATGGCAAATTCCAGCCCTGCTACTGGCTAGTGGCTTGGGAACTGGCTTCTGTTTTGAGCTTCACAGGGTCCCTCAGAAAGGCTAGTTCTTACCTCAGTGGGAGGGGAGGAAGTTCAGCGCAGGGGAAGTACCTAGTTTCTGAGGGCTGTGACTCAGTCTCTCCAGGTTTGCAAAGAGGCAGCCAATCTTGAGACCACCAGGTCCATAGAGAAACCAGCCCTGAGGGTTCCCCGGTGGCTCAGTGGTAGAAAGTCTGCCTGCCAGCGCAGATCCATGAAGATCCCACATGCCAAGGAGCAACCAAGCCCGTGTGCCACAACTACAGAGGCTGTGCTCTAGGGCTGCGGAGCAGCAACTACGGACGCCGGAGTGCCCAGAGCCCGTGCTCCGCAGCAAGAGAATCCACCCCGACTAGAAGCCCCCACGCGGCAACCAGAGAGGATCCCCCACTAGCTGCAACTAGAGAAAAGCCCCATGCAGCAGTGAAGACCCAGCATAGCCAAAAAATACATTGAAAAAAAAAGAAAGAAACCCCACCCCACCCCAGCTGCAGGATGAGGGACTAGGTCCTATGAGAGGTTGGGGGCTGATGTGATGGCAGAGGTGGAGCGTGGATCTCAGGGCTGCGGAGCCACCAGGAGACCTAACGTGGCAGGCCCCTGGGGTCAGGCGCAGCTCACTCTGGGAGTTTCCCTCTTGGTGTGAAAGGTTGCAGAGAGACCAGGTTCCTTCTAGGTTGGCAGTCAGCTCCCCAAAGCCCTGGTGAACTTGGACCTGGCCGTGTGCTTGAGAGGGGTGGAAGGAAGTTGGCCTCCCAGAGAGTTGGCAGACCTGGGAGGAAGGGAACCCCTGGATGGGGTGATGCTGCTAGAGTGCCTCCTGGATGCCTGGGCCCATTGGTCAGTTCTCCAGACACAAGCCCCTTTCCCCATGCTTCAGGGTCTAGGGACGAACTGACCCAGCAGCTTAGTACAGAAGGTGATTCCTGGGGAGCAGGCCACCCTGTGCTCCCTCCATCTCTCTTCTGCTCCCATTCCCACAGTGCTCGTCCATCCTTCAGAAGAGAGTCACTTGTTCCTCTGATCTGGAGGGCTTGTGACCCTCTGAGATCCCCTACCTCAACGAAGCCCCAGACAAGGGAAGTCCTTAAAGACTCTTTGACTCTCCTTAGGAGAGTAGAAGCAATCTATTCCTCCCCTGGAGCTATTTTTGAGTTACCTGAGGACTCACAGCCCCTGCTGAGGCCCTGGGGAAGCTGAGGGACATGTTGCTGATCTTCTGTACTCCTGGTGGTGGTGGGTGTCAGGCTGAGTTGCTTATCACGGCCCCCTGCCTGCTGCACATCTCCGAGAGCTCAAAAGTGACTTGCTTGAAGATGAAGTGGGTAAGACTTCTTAGCCTTCTCACTGGGACCTGGCTTTGGGCCTTTGATTGACGGCTCACTGACACCAGCACTGTTTGAGAAAGGAACACAAAAGAGGTTTCTGGAAAGTTACCGGAGCCACAGGAGAGTATTGGAAAGGAATGCTGACACAGTCATTTAGGCCAAAAAACACAAGGTGGGTTAAAAACATTAGCTTTTCTTGAGTGGCTTGTCTGTTGCCATTGAACTACAAATGTTTGGAAGTATTTAGTAAAGTTAAAGATACATTGCCCTACAGTTGGGCAACTGTACTCTAGGCATATGCTGTAGAGAAACATACAGGTGTGTAGAGACATATACCAGAGAAATCATAGCACTATTGTTTGTAATAGCAAAACAGGCAAACAAAAAACACAAAAGATGGAGCAACCAAAATTTCTAACAACAGGGGAATGAAATGAATAAGTCGAGTAAGTTGTGAAGTACTCATTCAATGGAGTTCTTTTCAGCAGTAAAAATGAATGAAGTGGAGTTACATGTATCAACATGGATGATTCTATGAAACATCACAGAGCTAAAGAAGAATGCTGCAGAAGAGTATATCCACTGTGATACCACTTCTAAAAGCTGTAAGCTATGCAGAACCAAGCCAGGTACTGTTTATGAATAATGCATAGGAATACAGACACCAAATTCAACGATGCCCAAACTCAAGAGCCTGGAAATAGAGAGTGAGAGGGAGGGTGGGCAGGAACGGGAGGCAGTACAAGGGCATCCAGCCTTATTGGTCATGTTTTATTTATGATACTGGGATGCGGGCATAAGGGTGCTTATCATATTATTCCTTAATTCTTTTGAGTGGTTGAAATATTTTAAGAAATTTTTTATTAAGAAAGAAAAATGTAGAAATCCAAACAAAAATTAAAGACCTGCTTGGTTTTTCACAGAAGTGCCAGAACATGGTATGCATGTGTGTGGGTGGGTGTGTGTGTGTCCATGCATGTGTGTGAGTCTCAGATGGTGGAGGCAGGTGGGGAACAGTTGGGGTAGAGAGCGGTGGCAAAGACCTCGGATAGACTAGGTCATATAGCTGGCTCCTGGGAAGTTTTCTGGATTGAATACTTATTCAGGAAAGTTCCTGCCTTCACATAATATTTGCCTATGTAAGAAGCTAAATATTCATTGAGTAATTAGCCAGTTCAAATGTGTGGTATGAAAAGACAATTCCTTCTAATTATAGGGATGTCAGTTAAAAGATGTCACGCTAGGATGCCATTCACTGCCAAGACAGCTTTAATAAAATTCTCGCTGTGATTTAGATTCAAAAAGGTAAAAAAAAAAAAAAAAAGATACTATTATTTTTGATAATTAAATATTTACCAGAGTTGAGAAAATAAGTCACACTAATGTTTTAGGCTAATCAAAAGCTCTTTTTAAAAGTTCCAATAAAGATATTGTTGCTCTCACAGCTCCACTGCCGGGTTCAAAGATTCTCTGGACTGACTCTCCTGGAGGGTCCCCAGGCCAGCTCTGACTATTCCTAACTTCACATGTGGGCATCCATTCCTCCTGGAGACATTATTTAACTTGTTGTTCAGTTGCTCAGTCATGTTGGACTCTCTGCGACCCCATGGACTACAGCACGCTGGGCTTCCCTGTCCTTCAGTAATCTCCTGGAGTTTGCTCAAACTCATGTCCGTTGAGTTGGTGATGCCATCCAACCATCTCCTCCTCTGTCACCCCTTCTCCTCCTGCCCTCAGTGTTTCCCAGCATCAGGGTCTTTTCCAGTGAGTCGGCTCTTCATGTCAAGTGGCCAAAGGATGGTCCCTCTGTTGTCTGCTCCCTCCCCGCCGATTCCACGTGTCATGACTACAGAGCCGTGTCTTTTTTATGGGGTGGAGGTAGGGATGGGGGAGGAGATATGTCACCCCTAATTCAGTTTTCTCTATAAGAAGGGAAGCTCAATAATGAATTGAGCTTGACAAAAAGTTAATGCAATAAAAATTGCACCCTGACTCAAAATTTAGCTCCGATACTCCCTGGTTATGTGCCATTGGGGAAGTGACTTAATCTCTCTGAGTGTCAGTTCTGCTTCTGTAAAATGGGGATATTACATAAATACCTTACAGGATTCTTTGTTGTTGTTGTTGCAGTATAATTGACTTACAATGTTCTGTTAATTTCTGCTATACAGCAAAGTGATTCAGTTATGTGTGTGTGTGTATATATATATATTCTTTTTTTACATTCTTTTCCATTATAGTTTACCTTGGGATATTGAATATAGTTCTCTGTGCTATACAGTAGGACTGTGTTGTTTATCCAGTCTATATATAAAAGTTTACATCTGCTAACCCCAACTTCCCTCTCCATCCCTCCCCCAGTCCCTTCCCCCCTTAGCGACCATCTGTTCTCTATGTCCATGAATCTGTTCCTGTTTCATAGACAAGTTCCTTTGTGTCATATTTTAGATTCCATACATAAGTGATTTCATATAGTATTTGTCTTCCTCTTACTCGTTTACTCCACTTAGTATGAGTATCTCTAGGTCCGTCCAAGATTAAGGTAATTTAAACCCAAGTCTTCTTATACAGACTTGCGGACATTGTCTACTCATTTCTGTCTTTACCTCTACGACCTGCTAGCCCTCCCTCTGTGGGCAAAGTTCAGCATGGGACCCATCTTGTCTCCCCCCAGCTCCTGGTTTTCTCAGAATATGCTCCCATGACCACAGCTGCTTGGTGCAGGGATGGTATCTGACCCAGGTTGGACCGATCTGAGGACTTTCCAAGGATTTTCAATGAAGAGCTGAAAAAGCTAGTCAGACCATCTCTGCTTAAAGTGAAAACTGAAAGCAAAGTAACTCAGTTGTGTCCTGCTCTTTGCAACCCCATGGACTGTAGCCTACCACGCTCCTCCGTCCATGGGATTTTCCAGGCAAGAGTACTGGAGTGGGTTGCCATTTCCTTCTTCAGAGGATCTTCCCAACCCAGGAATCGAACCTGGGTCTCCCACATTGTAGGCAGATGCTTTACCATTTAAGCCACCAGGGAAGATATCTCTGCTTAAAGATACTGTAAATAGGAAGCACCCTAATTGTGGTATAGCAGTTAAGATTGGATTTTGCTGCATTTAACTGAAACTTCCACAACCCATGCCACACACACACCCAAAAACTAAACTAAACAAAAATGGTAATTAAATAAAATAGACATATATATTGCTCTTCTGCAAAATCACTTCAGAAGTAGATTGTGCAGGACCAACTGAGAGCTCCCAGGTCAGGCCCTGATCTTTCTGCTTCTCCATCCTCAGAGCAATTTCCAGCCTCCAAGTTATCTCCTGTTCCATTAAGAGTGCAGGAACTTCAGTGACCTTATTTGAATTCCATGCAGTTGGAAGGACAAAAGGGAGAAAAAGGCCCTCCGGTTTTTAGAAGGCCTTACCCTTCTGCTTATATCTCATTGGCCTGAACCTAGTCACATGGCCAAACCTAGCTGCAAAGATAGTTGGGAAATGTAGTCTTTTGGCTGGTAACCATGGCTGCCCAATGAAACCAGGATTCTGTCACTAAGGAAGAAAGGAAAAAAAATGCACGTAGGACTAGGCTATCAGTAATCTCTGCTCCGTGGAGTAATTCTGTCACATGGAGAAATCTGGTCTGTTATCACATCTCTATATTTCCCATGGCTTGGTTATTTAATCTTAGCTCTGATTATGGGAGATTCTTTTAATAAACTCCTTCTTTTCTCCCTTTCATTAGAAAAAGTGTCAGTCACAGCCATGAGGGTCCTAATATTCCTCTCCTTTAAGATCCCTTTACAGCTCCCTGAGACACTGGAGGGACTTTAATAGCTCTTGCAGCTTTAGTGGTTACTTTAACTAGAGGCTCCCATGTGCATTCATTTGTGAAAATGTTGTGGTGTTTTGCTTTCTCAGTCACTCTCTGCCTCTTTGGTCCTAAATCCGAGACTCTTTGGCTCTCTTCTGGGTTGTGGGTCCCAGAACATTACAGGGAACTTAGAGCTTTCTGCTTTCTTGTTTCTTCCAGTGTTGTCTGAAATTAATTTTGTTTCTCTTCTCCACTCAGAAGTACTGGAAGAGAATTTGAGCTCCAGTGACTCAAGCTATAAAACCGCTTCCTCTTCTCCTGCCTGGCAGGACCCCAGAAGAGATCTCCAAGACGTTTGTCTGTCTGCCTGGCTTGTGCCAGGACTCAGCACACCCTCTTAGTTTGGCAGAGAGCAAGGTAGGAATTAGGAGAAGAGTCTATCCTTGGCTCTTCTCTGGAGAGTCACTTGTGCCATAATTCTGGTGACATCCAACCATGGGGTTCGGTTGACCTTGGGAGACCCTGGAGGTATATTTTAAGAGGAAGACTAGGCATCCTGAAGATTATTTTTTGACAAACTCAGTAATTGCATAAAAACAGGAACCATTTCACCCCACCCCCACGCCCTATCCCAGAGAGGCTGGGGGTGGAGCTCAGAGCTGATCATGGGATTTGCAAGGGCAGGTCATTGTGGTTAGTTGATGGGCATTTGAGAATGCATTTTGTGCTGAGTCTATGGGTAAAAAATACTTCTCTATGAGCTGATTTTATTGCTGCAATGAACCTCATCTCTGTGAGTCAGAAGGTCGTCCTCTGCAGCCACCATGTGACTGGGAGTCAGAGAAAAGAGGAATCAAAGGGCCTCCAGAAGTAATTTTATACACCTCTTGCCTCTATTCCATTAAATCCAGTTGCCTAATAGCTAACAATGATTGAGCACTCATTATCTGTGAGTACCATGCTCACAGAGTATGTATAATTTTATGTAATCGCCCCATAACCTTTTGAATTTAGTAATGTTAACACTCCAGTTTAGCAGATGGGAAAACTGAGGCTCAGAGTCATTCATAAAGTTGTCAGAGCTGGGATTTAAATTCAGGGATAGTTGGATTCACAAGCTTATCCTCCTACACACCACACTTTACCACCTTCTGCAACATTTACTGAAGGTCTCCACTGCGCCTAAGCTGGTTTCTAGATGCCACAGGCAGGACCAGATCAAGATGGAGGCCCCCATTACCATCTCCTATTTCCTGCTTTCCTTTCCATTAAGTGCCCATCTGTCATCATCATGCGGAGCTACTGCTAAACAATTCAATGGAAATATAACGCAAGCCACGTATGTATTTTACATGTTTTATGAGGTATATTAAGTGAGATAAAAAGAAACAGAAATCACTGAAACTCATACCTTCTGTAAAAAATAGTTTAAAAAAATCACATTACAGTGGTATATCAGTGTGTAGAAAACAAAATCATTCCAACTAAATCATCCATTGACACTGACAGCGTTGTTTTTCTTTATTTGTTTATCTTTATCTTCATTTTTCATTGAAGTATAGTTGATCTACAATATTGTTTTAGTTTCAGGTGTACAGCAAAGTGATTCAGTTATACACACATATGTATGTGTATAATATCTTATAAAAACCTATAATGGAAAAGAATATGAAAAAGAATATGTATATGTATATACAGATATATCTCTTTGTATATAGAGATATACATATATATGTATATATAGAAAATTATGTATATACAGATACAAATTATGTATATACAGATACAAATTATGTATATATAGATACAAATTATGTATATATAGATACAAATTATGTATATATATACATAATTTGAAAAATAATAGTATATATATACATATACACTATTCTTTTTCAAATTCTTTGCCATTATAGTTATTATAAGACATTGAGTGTATTTCCCTGTGCTACACAGTAAGTCCTTGTTGTATATCTAATTTATATATAGTAGTTTGTAAATGTTAATCCTAAACTCCTAATTTATCCCTTCTCCTTTTGTGTTGTGTTTTTAATACTAGAAATGATACATGTTGCTGATCCGTGTACTACAGTACAGCAATAATATGTTATGGAATATGATGGTTAAAGTGAAATGTGCTTCTACTAAACTTTACAATAAAACTGTATCTAATGTCAAAATATTTTATACTAATGCTTCTGCCTTTTAATCTAAATTAAATTAAAAAGTCAGTTTCTCAGTGGCATTTGCCACATTTCAATTGTTCAATAGCCATGTGTGGCTAGCGGCTTCCATTTCAGGCAGTTTAGGTCTAGCATCTAATTGAAGTTTTTCGTGATGCAAATGCACTTAAAGCGTCCTGGCCAGAGAGAAGACAAATCAGGCTGGAGCAGGGCGTCTGTAAGAGAAGCAGAGAATGAGGCTGGGATGCCATATGGGTCCATGGGAAACAGAAACCGCCATCAGTTTTTGAAACAGGATAATACAATGGGAATGGTGCTTTAAAAAGATTAACTGGATGCACTGGACAGAATGGGGTGTGAGGACACAGATTAGAGGCAGGAAGATCACATTGTGGGGAGGGGAGATGGTGGAGCTGTGAACTACAGTGAAAGCTGCCAGAAAAGGAAAAGATATCTCTGAGAAACAGTATGAAGAGTTACTATGAAAAGACAGCCTCTTCAATAAATAGTGCTGGGAAAACTGGGCAGCTATATGCTAAAGAGTCAAACTGGATTGCTTTCTCATAACATATATAAAAATAAACTCAAAATGGAATAAAAACATAAATGTAAGACTTGAAAACATAAAAGTTCTAGAAGAAAACACAAGCAATATGCTCATTGACAGTGATTTTAGCTGGTTTTTTTTTTTTTTTCTTTCCTAATTTGTCTCCTTAGGCAAGGAAAACAAAAGAAACAAATGGGATTATATCAAACCAAAAGGCTTTTGCACAGTAGTGGAAACTGTCAACAAAATGAAAAACAGCCTGCTGAATGGGAAAAGATATTTGCAAACAATACATTTTATAAGGGGTTAATATCTAAAATATACAAAGAACCCATACATTGAAAAAACAAATAATCTGTTTAAAAAATTGTCAGAGGACCCAAATAGAAAGTTTTCCAAAGAGGACATACAGGTGACCAATAGGCATCTGAAAAAAACGTTGAACATCAGAAATTATCAGCAAATGTAAATTAAAACCACACTGAGATACCAATTCACATCTGTCAGAATGGCTATTATAAAAAATACAACACATAACAAGTGTTGGCAAGGATGTCTTCCCAGAAGAGAACCTTTGTGCACTATTGGTGGGATTGTAAATTGGTGTAGCCACTATACAAAACACTATGGAGTTTCCTAAAAACAGAAAAAATTAAAAAATGGAATTATCCTACTCTTTTCATGCACAAGAAGCAAAGAAGGATTGTGACAGCACCCAGCAAGAAGATAGCTAGCTGTCTGCAAGCCAGGAAGAGGGCCTTCAGCAGAAACCCAAACTGCCCACACCTTGCTCTTGGACTTTCCAGCCTCCAGAACTGTGAGAAATTAATGTCTGTTGTTTAAGGCACCCAGACTATGGGATTTTGTTCTAGCAGCCTGAGCTGACTAAGACATCCTATCACAGGGGTGCCTTGACTCTCTAACTCTTTCTGAAGGACTGGCTCTTCACAAAGTGAGTGGCTCCCATGAAGCCTCTGGGAGGTTTTTCCTTCCACAAATGGGGCTGGGGACCAGTGAAGGGCTGACTGCCTTCCTCCTCCTGGCCGGCCGAGTGGGAGGCCAGATGGAGGGTGTCTCCTCCCGCACCCCTCCTCATTGTTAATTGAATGACTGCTCCCAGGGATCTGTTTTTCTGCTCTAAATGGTGTGTTTTGATGGTGGTGCTCTAATATAGTTACCCACCTGCAAGTACATACCAGAAAAAAAAAAAAAGAGTTGCGGGTGGGGGTGGGGGGTGGCTTTCAAATGGAATAGGAGCCTGAGGAGGCCATGGAGGGGGAGGAGATGGGAAATATTGCCCTGCTCCTGTACAGCAGCTCAAGGGATTTACTCTAGGCTTTCAGAGCCAAGTGAATATTGCTTATTCATGTGCAATCTAATCCTCTATGCGGCCTGAGGCTGAGGGCAGCAGGGATGACCTGGTTACAGAGGGGCAAGGAGGGGCTAGAGTGCCTGTCTCTGGGTGTTGTGGGATGGACCAGGCATCCAGTGCTCTGGGAAGGCTGGCATCGGAAGTAGGCCCTTGAATGGCTCTGATACATGGGCAATGGCTGGGAGGAAGTGAGTACGGGCTGGAGGTGGGATTGGTGATCAGACTCAGGATCCCTTGGTGGATCCAAGGTACAGAG
This sequence comes from Budorcas taxicolor, assembly GCF_023091745.1. Lineage (NCBI taxonomy): Eukaryota > Metazoa > Chordata > Mammalia > Artiodactyla > Bovidae > Budorcas > Budorcas taxicolor. The sequence goes on from NC_068924.1 coordinate 25,736,967, forward strand.
TGTGTGGCACAAATATTCAGGGAGCAGAAATGCCTGGCACCCTCTGCCATGCCCCTTGGAAAGGACAGCTGAGCGGCAGATTGATGCACACTCCTGGGCAGAGGATATCTTAATCACCCACTCGGTGGCTGATGGATCATCAGAGGAGGAGCGGCAGAGCCGGGCCACCCTGAAGCTCTGACTTGCTAACATGTGATAATTCACTTAGGGGCACAGGGAAGGAAAAGCTTTCCCAACTGTGGCTCACCAGCGCTGAAGACCTGAAAACAGCCACTTGGGACGGCTTTTATGTTCAGCTGTCAGCTTAGAAGCAGATGTCTAAGCGAACCTGGACACGGATCAAACAAATATGCTGGGAACCGCATGCAGTGCACAGATCTGCTCTTATATCCTGCTGAGGGCCTGTGTGCCCGGCCTGCGCCCCTCCAGCCACACAGAAGGAGAGACACAGGAGAAGGCAAGACCTCTCTGTGACATCTGATGAAGTGTGGGGGCGATTCTAGTACAGAGCCGTCACGAAGCAGCAGGCAGTAGCCTCTGCAGGGCACAGAGTTGCAGTGGGGAAGATAAAGTGGTCCTCTTTTGACCAGTGGAAGCTAAGACCTGCTCTCTGGCCGCAGGGGCTTATGACAGTTCAGAGTCTGGTTACAGGAGACTCCTGTTTCCTAAAGGGAAGGCAAACATTCCCTAGGAGCCACTGGGTGGAGGACAAAGACAGCTTCTTGACTTACCCATCTGTTCTCACTCTCTCTCCACTTCCTGCCAAAGAAATAACCTGCAGTGGTTTTGTTTCAACCAAAAGCTGAATTCCGCTGGGAGGGTGGAATCCTGTAGTTATTCTCATCATGGGAAGAGGTAATGCCACCTTAACTGTGTCCCACCTAAGGGGCAGAATCATAGGTGTCTTTTACCAAGAACACCTGTGCTGTCCTTTAACTGAACAGGTGTAATAATGATAGAAATACCAGCAGATATCACTACGTAGTGCTTGCCCTGCATTCAGGCCCGGACTAAATACTCCACGGACATAGTCACTTCTTCTGATCCCATGTTAGCTCTTCCTGCTGCCCTTCTCCTCTGACCTCAAAAACCCTCACAACCACATTCCCCAGGATTGAAGCATTTGGGAACTCAGACTGAAAATAAACCCCAGGTAATCTCTGAGCAGGTGTGTGTTACCTTGGGTTGGCTCCAGGTAAATGATTAATTGGTTGATACCTTTATTGGCTGGACTGTGGCAGGTGGGGATGGGAAGTAATTAAGTAACTGGACAGGTCAGAGGTGATGAGACATCTAACAGTGAGTTCAGAACTGTAGCCACACTATGAAGTTTGTAAAAAGTGCTTGTCCTTGTGGAAATACTCTAGGGCAGCAAAAGTGCACGAGGAGGGAAATGTTCTTAGCCCCCATTTTGCATACGAAGGAACCGAGGCTGGAAGTTGAGGAGTGATTATTCCAAAGTCAAACAGCAAGTAAGTTGCACAATCAGGATTTGAACCCATGTCTGTTTCACACCAAAACCACACCTGTCCCTTTTGAGACCAAATCCCAGCTCAGAGGAAGACATGAACAAGACCATGATGAACACAGAGGAGACATCCAGCCTAGCACAGTTCATATGTGTGCATTTGTGCTAAGTCACTTCAGTCGTGTCCGACTCTTTGCAACGCTATGGACTGTAGCCTGCCAGGCTCCTCTGTCCATGGAATTCTCCAGGTAAGAATACTGGAGTGGATTGTCATGTCCTCCTCCAGAGGATCTTCCCGACCCAGGGATTGAACCTGGGTCTGCTGCTTGGCAGGCGAATTCTTTGAATGAACTCCGGGATTTGGTAATGGACAGGGAGGCCTGGTGTGCTGTGATTCATGGGGTTGCAAAGAGTCAGACACTATTGAGTGACTGAACTGAACTGAACTGAGTGCAACCTGGGAAGTCCAGAGTTCATATCTTTGAATAGATATTGCATGAGGATAAATAAGGATAGAAAGTTCTATTGCTGTAATAGAAAACACCTTTATAGACTGGAAAGGCATTTCCTATACCAATTTCTCTTTCTCTTGGAGACTCTCGGAGATAGAAGGGACAAAGGAAGACATGTAGTTCCATCCCCTTCTTTTACAGAAGGAAAAGGGATCCAGACAGAGGAACCAGGCTGTTCAAGGTCACACAACTTGTGAATGACATGATTGAGCCTAGAATTCAGGAATTCTCACTCTTATTCCCAACCTCTTCTCATTGGTCTGTGAAATTTCATACATCTTTGGGTTCTTCTCACCATGAATAACACATGACAGCTTGCTCCAATCTCATTAGTCTGAAGATGAAACTTTTATAACACATTTTTCTACTCTCTCCCTATCCCTTTTCCTCTTCTCACCCAACTAACTGGAAGGATGACTTAGCACCAGCACGATCTACCTGGGACAAGGGAGGGGGCACAGATTTCCTGGGTTGGCAAGATATTGGTACTGGTTTCTTTAAAAGTATCTTGAAGACTTACCTAAAACTGTAATAATAAAGATAGTGTTCTACAGGTGAAATGATAGAGAACTAGCCTGTTTAAACATGGCATAGTTTAGAATCAGACCCCCACACATATTCAGTCACCTCATTTATGATAAAGGTGACTGTCACGTCGTGGGGGCAAGGATGACCTTTTTCAATAAGTGATGCTAAGTTAACTGGATATCTTTATTTGAAAAAAAAAAATTAAATCCCTACCTCACACCAGACAGATAAATTATAATTCTAAATGAAAATTTAATTCTAAATTAAACTATAATTCTAAAATGAAAGCTTTTAGGAAAAAAAAAAACATGGAAGAATATCTTCTGGATCCAGGCTAAATAAAGATTTCTTCAACAGGGCACAAAATGCCTAACCATAAGGGGAAAAAAAATCTGATGTATTAAACTACATTAAAATTAATAACATCAATTGATAATAAAAAGTAAAACTACACAGCTAAGAAAGCAGAAAGGCAAGCTACAGAGTTGGAGAAGATATTTGCAAAATACATATCTCCCAAAGGACTCATATTCAGAATATGTAAGGATCCCTATAAATCAATAGGAAAAAGGCAGATAATTCAGTAGAAAAAAGGAACACAACATTTGAACTGGCTTTCTCATAAGATCTCCAAGTGACCAATAAACATAGGAAACAGTGCTCAACTCTTTTGATAATCAGGGGTATGAAAATTAAAATCACTGTGAAATATCACTACATTTTCAGCAGAGTGCTTAAAAGAAAAAAGAGACAATACCAAGTATTTGGTGAGGCTATGGACCAATCAGAACTCCAGCGCTGCTAGTCGGAGTGAGAATTGGAACAACTATTTTGGAAAACAGCTTGGCAGTTTCTACTGATGCCAAACATACATTTCTTAGAACTAACAGAAAAACATGCAAGTTTATCAAAAGACGCACAGGAGAATGTTCAGAGCAGTATTTTAGTAAAAGCAAAACACTGGAAACAAAGCATATGTATCAACAATGGAAATGATAAATAAATTGGGTATATTCACACTCTGGGAAACTATACAGAAACGAGAGATCAATAACCTATGCAGCATCATGGATGAATCTCATAAATATGGTGAGTGAAAGCGAGCAGACACAATAGAGAATATACTAGATGATTCCATTTATTTAAGTCAGAAGCAGATAAAATGGATCTACAGTGTTAGAAGTTAGGATAATGATTATCTTTGAAAGGACATGGTAACTGGGAAGGGAGGGATAGGGGGGCCCAGGGTGGGATGAGTGGAAATGTTCTTTTGTCTGATTTCAGGGTACATTTTGTGAAAACCATTGTGTTGTACAATTATGTTAAGCTACCATAAAACAGATCTTCAATTTATTTTTCTCTCGTAAAATGGAAGAAAGTCAAGAAAAAGGGAGGTAACATCAATTTAGACATACTTCAATCCTGCTGTCTTGCTAAATTTTACAGGCACTAACTCATGTAATCCTCCCAACCGTCCCATGAGATAGGTGTTAGGTCCTCCATTTCACAGATGAGGAAACTGAGACCCCAAAAGGGTAACTGTCCAAGGCCACGCTATTAGCAAGTGCTGGAACAAGATGAGACCTAGGATTTGAATCTACATTTGCCTGGGCCAGGAGCCCATCTTCCCTCCACATCACAGTGCTTTCAACGAAAGAACATGAGTGCTGGGGTTAGAACAGTTAGCTTTGAGTTCTTTTGCCGTGACTCACATGTTGTGTGCTGGCAACGGTTGTCGTTTAGTCGCTAGGTGGTATCCAGCTCTTGCGAACCCATGGACTGTAACCGCCAGGCACTTCCTGGGAATGCCAAGGCGTGAGAGGAATGCAAGAATACTGGAGTGAGTAGCGATGGTTTCCTTCTCCAGGGGAATCTTCCCGACCCAGGGGTCCAAGCTGCATGTCCTGCATTTGCATGTAGATTCTCTACCACTGAGCAACCAGCAAAGCCCCACATGTTGTGTGACCTTGGGTAAATCAATCTAGCTGGTTCTTGAAGTTTGCATCTGTTTTGAGGAATTTGGTTAGGGGTGGGGAGGTGATGCTGCTTGAAGGCTCTGGTAATGTACCTGAAATCACATTACAGAGCCCCACGCTCAGCAGATGCAGAATCCTTTTTGTTTCATCTAAACCCTATGAGGCATTCATGCCCTTCCTGGCAGGGGTGTGGAGCTCAAAGCAAAATTTACCATGCCCCTCTCCCTGTTGTCACTGTTCTAGTAAATTCAGATGAAAGTGAACATCAAGGGCAAGGTTGGTGGGAAAAAGGAGCCATGTTCAGCCTGAGGGTATATGTGAAAGTGGGCAGAAGGCCTTGCTCTGGTGTTGAGGGAGTTTGCTGGCAATCTTATGAAAATGAGCTTCAGGTCTGTGGTTTTAACACCTGCCGGCAGAGCTGAGTTCACTGTCTCCCCTTGAGTTGCCTCCTTGATAGGAGAGGTTGGAAACGTGGAGAAGGATCTTCCCAAACATGCTAGCCTCGCTCTCTTAAACACAGCAGATTCCGCAACCTCCTTTCACAACAGAACTGAGCTAAACTTTTTTTTTTGAGTCCCCCTAAGAATAGTCAGAAAAATGGATGGAGGGTAAATAGCACCTGTGTTTGTTCAACACAATGTCACCTGTCCCCACGTTGTTCAATGTCTGCTGAGGAATTGGAAACTCCTTGGGCTGGGAGGGGGAGTGAGGACCTGAGCTCTATGGGGTGCCCAAGGGCAGGAAATATGCATGGATTTTCTATGAACTTATGACCACGGTCCTGTACTCCATGTGAGGCACATGAAAAGATGCTAGTTCTGGGTAATGTGGAAGAGTTGTCCTTCTGTGGTCATGCCTCAAAGACCTTCTCTCCCTTTTAAAGGCTCAGAGATCAGTGCTACGGGGTGGGTGGGGGTAGAGGGGGAAAGTGAGAGTTTTAAGAGGGAGGGATGGGGGGCAGTGAGCAGGAGCCAAGCGCCACCCCCCATCACCCAGCCTGCCCCCTGCTACCCGGCTCATCTTCACCGAAGTCTTCATTTCTTTGTTCCTAAATTGCACACATTGATCTGCTGTGTACAAAGTTGCAAAGCAAGTTGGCAGGAGCACTGGAGTGTATCAGGTCTATGAGGGAATAAATATACTTGGATTTTCAGTTTAAATGAGTTGAGAGCCAGGGAATGGCTTGACAGTCATGGGGAGACCAAGTGTCTGCTTCCCACCATGTAAGGCCCTTTGTAGGTTGTAGCTGTCAGTCAAACACTGCCCCAGGGGTACCTGCCCTTGGGGACAGATGTCCCCCCGACACACACCACTGGCCTGTCGCTGAGGAGAAGAGGTGTGGGTGGGAGAGAGGGTGGAGTGATTGGTGGCCAGTGGCTGGTGCTGGGAGGGATGTCTTTTTAAGTCTGTCCTGACCTCTCTCCAGTCAAGGTCTTGTCCTTAGTGCATGAGCTTTTCTGCAGGGGAGGGGATGGGCTGAGAAGGTCCCCAGGCTCTGGGTTCTTGACGCCTAGCCACCTGGGCACAGCCTGTCTGCTCTGCCACCTTTTCTAATATTAATATCTTGATTAATTCCAGACCAATTGTTCTTCTTTTTTCTTTCTTATTTTCTAGCCTTTTCAAACCACCTACTCCTCTGTAAGAATGACTTTGATTGAAGTTTGAAGTTTTCAGGTTCAGCTGTTTTCTAGTTACTTGTTATTAGAAAATGTAGCCATTTTCTCACCCCCACCCCCCAGAAAAGAGGGAAAAGGTCCTTCTCCCTTCCCCCATGCCCCTCCCGGCGTCTCCTATTGTGTCATAACTTAAAAAAAAGGCCTGTGAGATATAGTTATTTATTCTTCTCCATCCTTCCTTCAACTCGACTTTGGTCTGAGGCCAAAGCATGGGGGAAACAAAGGAGCAGCCGTCCGAAGAGTCTCCTTCAAGGCAGAAGTGCTTGTTCTTGTGACCGCTGCCCTCCGGATGCTGCCGTCTGGGGTGGGGGCGGGATGGGGGGCAGATAAGGTGGGTCAGGGGTGCGCTCAACACCCGCCCCTGCACGGGCCGGCCCTGAGGGTTATGAAAGACCTTCTTGTGTTGGATACAATCAGTGCAGAGGGAGCCTGCTCAGAAGGTCACTGCCTCCTCCCAGGGTCGGCCTTGCTGAAACGTATAGCTCCCCTCAATAAATCTATTGTGCGGCTCCTTAGGAAGCCGTGGGAGTGGGTTAGTGCTTGAGGACCTGGGGAGGTGGAACCCAGGCGGGGAACAGGGGACAGGCAGAGAAGGCTGAGATCCCTCCCTCCCTGCCCCCTCCAAGGATGGGCCTTGTTTTGGAAGGAGAACGTGGCTACCTGCACACCCTCAGGGATGATCAGAAGCTTGGCTCTGAATCTCTGCTCTAAATGAGATGAGGAGGCCCCAGAAGGGAGGTTTTGCCTGGAGAGACCCTGTGTGAGGTGCTGCTCCCCAAAAGACAGCAGGGACTCTTTCTCCCAAATGAGCCGCACCTCATTAGTGAGTCAAGCCAGAGGTTCTTTCCTGTCCACTGTTACTGGGGCTTTTTTTTCCCCTCCTAATTTATTTTATTGCTATTCTGAGAAGGAACATACACACGCACCAGCAACTCAAAGGCATAATGAAAAAAAAGATTGGTTTCAAAAAGCTGAGGTCTGATCACAGGCCCCGAACCTAATCTAAAATTTCCCTGTGGGGCAGGTGAGAGCCGTGGAGCGCCCACCCTCACCATGCCCAGCTCACCAGCCTTTGGCCCTCCCCAGCCTTGCTCCAGTCTTTCTGGGAGAGTTTGAGTAGGCTCTGGGAGTTGTTGATGGACAGGGAAGCCTGATGTGCTGCAGTCCATGGGGTTGCAAAGAGTCGGACAAGACTGAGTGACTGAGCTGAACTGAACTGAGGCTGAGGTCAGGAAGCACTGCCAGAAGCAAGCAGCTGAAAAGGCAGGCCAGGACTCTGCTGGGGGAGGGTGGGGGCCCAGGAAGACTGCAGGCTTGGGTGAGCAGGCTGAAGGGGAGAAGGGCCTGTAGAGTGGGGTGTTTGAGCAGGGGACGGGGAGGCTGAGTTTAGATGGAGGGTGGCTGAAGGGCTTAGTCCAAGCTCCGGGCTGCAAGATTCCTGCTCAGAGAGGTCCCTGGGCTGGGGGTGGGAGGGGCTGACCAAGGGGACCCAGACCCTTCAGAGAAGCTCCCGGAGGCCTGGAGACGGACAGGTGCTCAGCCTCTCTTCTGCCTTGCCGTGATCAACATGTCTTTGTCCTCTGCCTCAACAAGGCTCAAATTAATCACTCCTGCCTCAAAATTAAAAAGGAAAAACTATGAACAGTCCCATGGAGACAAGAGTTCAGCTCACAGCCTCTGCAGCAGCTGCCAAAGGGAAGTCACAGTGTACTCCCACCTGGGTTCAGGCAGAAGTGGCCTGTGTGTGTAGATGCTGTGTCCCATGGCCGATTTTGGTGTTCTAAGGGGTATATTTGTTAAATTCTTGTCGATATCCAAGGGGCCCTGTGTTGACTCCATTAGGAAACCAGATGGAGCTAATCAATGCTGGAAGGACTGTAGTTAACTCCTGAGGGAAGGCAAATATAAACAGCAGCATTCAAATCGATGTAAAATCCACCCCCCACCCCCACTACATTTGGTTGGGGGTGGCTGCCAGCAGGCCTCTGCAGCAAGTCTGGGCTGTCAGAGGGGACAGGCTCCTCCTCCCTGGAAGGCAGGAGTGGACAGGGGACCTCTTGGGAGTCAGCGCCTGGCTGACTTCTTAATGTGGGTCAGGTTCCATGTTAGCTGTGGGCCTTGGGCAGGTCAGAGAGCTTCTCTGGCCCTCGGTCTCTTCATCAGAAGGGAAGTCACTGATGGTGAAATGCAGTTCACAGCTCATCAAGGGCTTTCATCATCTTACTTGATATTCTTCACCCTTGGAGGTAGGCATCATTATCTCTATTCCACAGGTAAAAACAGTACAGCTCAGAGACATTAAATGACTTCACTAAGGCCACGGTCAGATGGAACAACAGAGCTATAAATCCAGGCTCTCTGGCAAGTTCTATATGCTTTCTTCCCTCTAGGCCATCCATTCTGGAAGGACTTGACACAGTATTACCTCATATGATCTCTCTAACCCCATAAGGTGGCCACCATTGTGACCACTACGTTATCAATTACGAAATAAAACCTCCAGATTCAGAGAAATAAGAGACTGATCCAAGGTCTTATAGATTATGTAAGTCCCGTCAGCCAACACCCCTGCTTGTTCAGATCATCCCAGCCTTGGGGAGGATTGGGAGGAGCGGAGATCCGAGGTCTTTTCTTTATAAAACATGTTGTGTGACTTTCACCTTCTTTTCCAAGCTCACCTGCTTAGAGAATTCCTTTCTTCATGTACCACCAATTAGACTGGTGCCTCCAGATGAAAGAGCATTGGAAATGAGATACGGAGAGGCTGGGTCTGGGGGTGGGGGTGCACCGAGAGGAGTCAGAGTCTCTTCTACCTGCTCCCTGGAACCTTATTTGAATGACAGATCCAGGGCTTTGTGAGGCCGGGGTTACACATCTCACCAGTAGCCAAAGGTTCTGTCTTAGGGTGGCGTGAGTGCTAAGTCACTTAAGCCATGTCCGACTCTTTGAGACCCTATGGGGTTAAACTCTGACTTTTATTCTTCCAGTTGTGACTGAGCTTATATATGCAGTGCTGGATGGTTTGACCCAAGTCTCAGGAGAGACCCTACAAGATTTACTGGAGAGCCGATTTCTCTCCCTTTTTTGAAAAGGGGTCAGCCAATAGGGACCTCCTTCCCCAGCATCACATCCTAATGTCCATTTTTCTCAAAAATTGATTTTAAAAAATTTATTTATTTTTGGCTGCGCTGGGTCTTCTTTGAGGTGTCCTGGCTTTTTCCAGTTGCGGCGAGTGGAGGCTACACTTTGTTGCAGGGCACGTGCTTCTCATTGCAGGGGCTTCTCTTGTTTCGGAGCATGGGCTGTAGGCATGGGAGCTTTAGTAGTTGTGGTGCACAGGCTTAGCTGCCCTTTGGCGTGATCTCCGGACCAGAGATCAAACCCAAGTCCCCTGCATTGACAGGCAGATTCTTAACCACTAGACCAATGGAAAGCCCCCTAATGTCCAATGTTTTGCCTTACATGGGGAGACTGGAAGAGATAGCTAGGACTCTGGGATTACTATAGTGGTTTCTTATATACATGGATTGCTTCACATGTATGTAGTTCACAGACAGTGTTTACCTACATTATCTTATCTAACTTTCAAAATCAATGTAGGGTCCAAGATTACTTTGCTTCCTATCCTGTAAATAAAGAAACTGGACTTGAGAGAGTCTGGGTGATTTGTTCAAGGTCGTGAACTAGAAAAGAAGCTTAGCAGGGTCTTCCCAACTCTTGGTCTGGACCTTTGTTCACTTAAGTGAAGTTGTTCCTCCAGCTGTCTGTGAAATATGGTGACGGTGGTTCTTGAAAGGCAGTGTTGGTGGGGACTGTGGGGTCCTGGTGGTCCTCGTCCATGAGATAAGGAACAGGCTGTGGTTTGGGAGGTGAAAAGGTCTAGGAGGCAGTGGTCTCTCTGCTCCCAGGATGCAGGCAATGCTTCTCATGGAGAAGCCCCCATAAATGTTTGATATCTAAATGAATGAATGAATGAATAATTGAGTGACTGGGTCTCAGCTTTCCCGATTCCTAGTTAAACGTGCCTCCCAGGACACCACTCTCATTGATCTGAAAGCCTAAAAATCAGTTTTCATACCTTAAAAAACAAAACAAAACACCCATGGGCCCTTTGCTGAGGGGAAACACAAGAAGAAGTTTGGGGAGCAGGGAGAGGAAAGAAAATTTTGAAGTGGAGAAACTGAGGCAGGTGCCTGCCTGGGCTTGCGACTGAAGGGCACCCAGCGCAAGGAGCTACCTTTGACGTTTCCTGACGGCCTCATCTCTGGGGTCTGGGAGGTGAGAGCCAACCCCATCCTTGCTGTAGAGCCCTCTGGACACGCAGCCTTGGCCTCCAGCCAGAGCCCAGTCTTCCAGCAGAGGAAGGCCACCAAGCAGGACACGTGGCCACCTCGCTCCAAACCTCCTCTGAGTTTCATTTGCGACAAACCACTCTTCATAAACCCCAGAACTGCTGATCGTCACTGGGGTGAGGGAAGCGATGCTGCTGAGAGGGAAAAACAATTAGAAATACAATTAGTGTTATAAAAGCAGGTCATAAATATTTGAGTTCTCTCTCTGGAGAGGAGGGACAAGATGACAGCTCACAATTCCTTGTATTGACAAAAGAGGAAACAGTCCATGAAACTGGTCATTTGCCTGGGCATTTTTATCTATCAGATCCAAGAGTCGGAACAAGGGAAGCATGAATGATTGGATTAGCTGTCCAGCCTTTATGTGCTTCTGCAGTATCAGCAATATGCAATGACTGCAACCCTCAGATGTGGGCACACACATGCACGCACGTGCGCGCGCACACACACACGCCAACGTGGTGGACACACTCCCACACAGCCAAGCAGAGGTGACCACTGGCTCAGACACTCCCATCCAACTGCAGAAGAGGGTGAACTTCTCCACTAAGGGCAGATGTAGGAAAACACGAGGCTCCTCCCCCAGAGTTCCTCCTCTGCATTCCTGGAGAAGAATGACAGAGCCCAGGGCATCCTCTATTACCCCATGTCTCTCTCTCATGGGCCTGACCCTGTGTGATGCCCTCTGAGTTGGTGTGATTTGTGCCTCGGCCTTTCCTTCCAAGCGTCCATTTGGCTGTTCCTTGGGTGGTCTTGGCTCCGTGGCCTGCTGGATGCGGCAAGGCCTGTTCACTTGGCAGCCCCAGCCCCTCCAGCGCCTGGCTTCTGGGTTAAACTCTCTGTAACTTTGGGGCACCCCCACACCCCAGGTCGGGGAAGGTGGGGGGTGAGTGGGATAGAGGGTGAGCATGGAGACTGTAAGTGTACTGTGCTGTGTGGGACCCAGGCCCGCTCTGCAGGCATATGCAACCACCTGGCACCTACACCCACCAGCAGGAAGCAGAGCTCCCGTTGCTGGGGGCACTGTGCCAGCATGGCAGATGGGCATGTGTGTCAGCTGCCAAGGGACCTCAGCTAGGATCCAAATAGGTCTGCATTTTTGGAGGGCAGGACATTCTCTCCTTAGCTCCCCTTCTTAATGCAAGGCCAGCTGATGAAACCATCTATCTGTGTATTGCCTTGGTTCCTGGTGCATGTAACTCCACTTACCCCTATTGTTAGGGAGGGTGAAAGGATGCATGGGGCACACGGGCCCTTTCCATGTTCATATACACCTACATGTGTTCTGAGGAGGTGCACCTGTGTATCCTTGTGAAGCATGGGATCCCGAAATCGACTTGCTGGGGATTTTCTTTGGCTTTTTGACAAATGACTGCACAGCTTGATCAACCTGAAAGTGCTGGGAAGCCCACTGCCTCATGGGCAGCTCCTCCTTTGCTGGCTTAGAGTGGTTGTTGGACACTTTTATTCCATAATACAAAATCTGCATTCAGCTTAATTCTGGTTCTGCCCTGCAGCAACTGAGAACAAATCTACCTTCTCTTTCTATATGACAGCTCTTCAAATATTTTAAACCAACGTTCACATCCCTGAAGAATCTTTGCTTCTCTAGGCGAAGTATTTCCCATCCCGTCACTTCCTACAGTCATACCTTGAGTGACATAGGACCCAGATTGCTTGTTAGGATTGAGTAGTGGATTGTTGGAAAAAAAAAAACAACGAAACAGGTGCTGAAATCAGACCTAGCTGAGTGTGAATCACCCTCATTCAGTAGTCGACTGAACAGAGACCTGGTATTTGCAGCTAAATTGCAACTGCCATCTTGCAATCCAATTACCCACACATTTGGATTAAACAGCATTTACTGAGCTGTTACTAGGTGATATGGGATCTATCCTTATTAAACGTAGGTATTATTACTTCTGTTTTAGAAATGTAAAAAACTGGTGCATAGAGGTGACCTACCTTCCCTTGGGTCATACAGCTAGTCTATAAAAGCAAGGATATGAACCTATTATGGTTTTTGTTTCCAAGTCAAGTACGTGTCTGTACTTGGAGACTGACTGGGCTACTGGAGATGCAAATGATTTGCATATGTAAGTATATCTGGGGATTCCCTGATAGCTCAGTTGGTAAGAATCCACCCTGCAATACAGGAGACCCCGGTTTGATTCCTGGGTTGGGAAGATCCACTGGAGAAGGGATAGGCTATCCACTCCAGTATTCTTGGGCTTCCCTGGTGGCTCAGCTGGTAAAGAATCTGCCTGCAATGTGGGAGACCTGGGTTTAATCCCTGGGTTGGGAAGATCCCTTAGAGAAGGAAAAGGCTACTCATTCTAATATTCTGGCCTAGAGAATTCCATGCGCTGTGTAGTCTATGGAGTCACAAAAGTCACATACCTTTGACTGTGTGGATCACAATAAACTGTGGAAAATTCTTTAAGAGATGGGTATACCAGACCACCTTACCTGCCTCCAGAGAAATCTGTATGCAGGTCAAGAAGCAACTGTTAGAACTGGACATGAAACAACAGACTGGTTCCAAATTGGGAAAAGAGTACATCAAGGCTGTATATTGTCACCCTGCTTATTTAACTTATATGCAGAGTACATTATGCAAAATGTCGGGCTGGAAGAAGCACAAGCTGGAATCAAGATTGCCAGGAGCAATATCAATAACCTCAGATATGCAGATGACACCACCCTTATAGCAGAAAGCGAAGAGGAACTGAAGAGCCTCTTGAAGAAAGTGAAAGAGAAGAGTGAAAAAGCTGGCTGAAAACTCAACATTCAGAAAACTGAAATCATGGCATCTGGTCCCATCACCTCAGGGCAAATAGATGGGGAAACAATGGAAACTGTGACAGACTTTATTTTCTTGGGCTCCAAAATCACTGTGGATGGTGACTGCAGCCATGAAATGAAAAGACGCTTATTCTTTGGGTGAAAAATTATGACCAATCTAGACAGCATATTAAAAAGCAGAGACATTACTTTGCCAACAAAGGTCTGTCTGGTCAAGGCTATGGTTTTTCCAGTGGTCATGTATGGTTGTGAGAGTTGGACTGTGAAGAAAGCTGAGCGCCGAAGAATTGATGCTTTTGAACTGTGGTGTTGGAGAAGACTCCTGAGAGCCCCTTGGACTGCAAGGAGATCCAACCAGTCCATCCTAAAGGAAATCAGTCCGAAATATTCACTGGAAGGACTGATGCTGAAGCTGAAACTCCAATACCTTGGCCACCTGATGCGAAGAGCTGACTCCTTGGAAAAGACCCTGATGCTGGGAAAGACTGAAAGCAGGAGGAGAAGGGGACGACAGAAGATGAGATGGTTGGAGGGCATGACCTACTCGATCGACATGAGTTTGAGCAAGCTCTGGGAGTTGGTGATGGACAGGGAGGCCTGGTGTGCTGCAGTCCATGGGGTTGCAAAGAGTTAGACACGACTGAGCGACTGAACTGAAGTATATCCACCATGGTGGAAAGCCATCTTCTCAACAAGAACGTTCTGGAGAAGGGGCTTGGGTAGGCTTTCCCCTCTGCACTCTGTTTCTGTTTGAATGTTTTAAAGATGACAATATTTTCAGATTATTCTCATGTACTTGAAACACAAATAAGATGATTTAGACTGTATCTTCAAGTTGGTTAAAATCCAATGGGTGGGGCAAAATATGCATGCATGTGTGCTAAATTGCTTCAGTTGTGTTCAACTCTTTGCCTGCCAGGCTCCTCTGTCCATGGGATTCTCCAGGAAGGAAGCCATTCCCTTTTCCAGGGGATCTTCCCGACCCAGGGATTGAACCTGGGTCTCCTGCACTGCAGGCAGATTCTTACCATCTGAGTCACCAGTAAACCCCTGACAAATACTAAAGTCATGTAATCACTACAACAATAAAGATACAGAACAATTCCAGCAACCCTCCATATTTCTCTTGAGTACCTTTTCATTCAACTGCTCTCCCATCCTCAGCCCCCTGGCAACTACTGATCTGCTTTTAGTTCCTACAGCTTGCCTTTCTCAGAGTGTCCTATGAATATAATTGTACAGTGTGTAGTCTGAGTCTGGCTGTTTCACTTAACACAATATTTGAGACTCACCCATGTTGTCGTGTATGCCAATAATTCATTTTTTCTCATTGTTGAGTAGGACTACACTGTATGGGTATACTACAGTTGGTACACCCATCCACTAGACCTTAAGTGGTTTCCAATTTTCGGTGATTGTGAAAAAACTTTCTTTTAACATTCATAGACAAGCTCTGGATACATGTCAGTTCATTTCATATGGTAAATACTTAGATTGGAATTGTGAGGTCATATGACAAATATATATTTAAATTTATAAGAAACTGCCAAACTGTTTTCCAAATTGGCTGTATCATTTCACATTCTCTTCCACAATTATAGAGCATCCTCGTTGCCCTATATCCTCCACAGCCCTTGGTATCATTCATTCATTTGTAACTTTAGCCACTCTAAGAGACATGCAGAGTTATCTCACTTTAGATCATAGAGCATCTTTTCATGTAATTGTTTGCCATCTATGTATCTTTTTTTTTGGTGAAATGCCTGTTACTCATTTTTTTTTAAAATGGGCAGTTTATTTTCTTATTATTGAGTTTTGAAAGCTCTTTATGTAGTCCTGATTCAAGTTCTTTGGCAGATATGTGTTTTGGAAATAGTTTTTTGTCTGTGACTTGTCTTTTAAGTCTTTCAAGACTGTCTTTTGAAGAGAAGTTTTTAGTGTTGATAAAATCCAATCTGTCAATTTTTTCCTTTACAGGTCCTAATTTTGGTATTACTTAAAGTCACAAAAGTTTTCTATTTATTTCTCAAGGTTTTATAACTTTAAGTTTAACTTTAGCTTTTAAGTTCCTTTTGGTGTGATGTCTTGTATACGGTGTGAGGTAAGGTTGAGGCCTCTGATGCGACAGCTGCTGTTGGGCTCTTTGGATCTTCCATCTTCCCTTCAGTCAGGTTGTTTGCATCCTTTAGAGACCTTTCACGTAATGCCTGAGCTGGTATTTAAAACTGTGCTTAACTAGGCTGGCTGCTGCTGCCCTGAGCATTTCTTAAGACTCAAGAAGGACGCAGTTGCAATCTTTCCAAGCCATTCAGTAATTATTTTCCACTCAGAGCACAAAGCATGCTAAGACATGGAGACTGCTTAGTGTGCAGGCTGCCTGAGGGGTGGGATATGTCCTGTGAGAGATGTGCTGGGTCTAGCTTAGTCACACGTAAGCCACAGACTGTAGCCTTGAGAGTTGGTTAGTCACACTGCGTTCTGGGCCGGGGCAGAAAGACTCATCTCTCCTTCCACCCTGGGCCTTTGGGTGTGACCAACTGAGCAGAGCTGCCACCAAGCAATGCTGAGGCTCTGAGAAGTGGCCGAGTAGTGCGGGAGGCGAGTGCAGACCAAGCCTCGGAGGCAACGTGTGCTCGTGCGGCAGACACAAGAGTCTCTTGTCAGGAGCTGCTTCTCAATCTCTCCTTTTCCTGACTGTAAAGACAAACAGCAGTTCTAGAGCACTTGGGAAATGCCTATGGTGTGAACTCAGCAAAGGCTCCAGATGATCACATTTCTATTCAAGGCACCAAAATAAGTCTCAGCTACCTACATTTGGGCAAAAGAAAATAGAACCATTGGAGTCCCTAGCCTGAAAACATGCCTGGAAAATTCCTTAGTCTCTATCCTCCTGCCTCTGACCGGGATCTCACTTAAACTGACCCAGAATGAGGAGCCCCTCAAAGATGGTGCAATCTCCTTTGCTTACTAGCTCAAATGTTGACCTAGATTTTGGCATTTTGGTATCAGTACTGGTATTTAGGCAAACAGGGTCTATGGAGAGGGAGTTAGCTGGTGGGCAGAGGCAGGCTGCTGTGGGATCCACAAGAGACCAGAGCTAGGGTGGAGGTGAGCAAGGAGGGATCTGGAAATGGGAGATCCAAGTGCTGATGCTTTAAGATTCTAGGGATTCAAGGAGAGAAGGTCTCACTTTGGAGTAGACAGCTCAGGGGTTCTGCTAGTTTTCTTGGCCAAATTACTACATTCTCCTGGGCTGCTGTTTTTCATTTGTAAAATAGGGAAATTACCACTCTTCCCCCTCAACTACAGTGCCACCACTAAGGATCCTTACACAGAACTTGCTCTAAGTGATCCAGGAACTAGATTTTGCCTCTCTAGGCTTCATTTTCCGGAGAAGGCAATGGCACCCCACTCCAGTACTCTTGCCTGGAAAATCCCATGGACGGAGGAGCCTGGTAGGCTGCGGTCCATGAGGTCGCTAAGAGTCGGACACGACTGAGAGACTTCACTTTCTTTTTTCACTTTCATGCATTGGAGAAGGTAATGGCAACCCACTCCAGTGCTCTTGCCTGGAGAATCCCAGGGACAGCAGAGCCTGGTGGCTGCCATCTATGGGTTTGCACAGAGTCGGACATGACTGAAGCGACTTAGCAGCAGCAGCCCCAGGCTTCATTTTCATTCCAAGGCCCTTGCCTTCCATGATTTTATTTTTTTAATAAAAAAATTTTAATTGAAACATAGTTGACTTATACCTCGCATGATTTTATAATTCTTTTTTTTTTTTTTTAATCTATGCCTTCAAATTCCTGCAGAAATAGGAGACTGGGTAAAATTACTGGAGATTCACCAGTGCTGAGAGAAGGTTGAGAAGATGCAGTCTTTGGCTATAGTGAAGGGACAGAATTTGGACTGTGGCTACCTCCCCACTTCTTTCTGTTTCTCTATATCTTATGTATCTTTCAGGACTCGTAGTTCAAGGCCCATGTGGTCTGGGAGGCCTTCCAGTACCAGCTTGTTAAATGCACTCTTTTGTAAACATAATCTGTGTGTGCAGCACCATTTGAGCTGTATTAATTCATTAACATACTTAACTTATAGCTGCCCTGAACCAAAGTGGAGTTCTGGCGTCTTACACAGATATGTGAAACAGAGTGAGATAAATATATACTAGAAGCAAATGGGAAAAGAAAATCTGAGAGCAAAGGAAGGACTGTCACAGGCGATAGGACAGAGGATACTAGAAGCATAAAGAGTTTGAGACCCCAATAACCGAATTATCTCACGATTATAGTGCCTCTAAGATGGGAGAACAAAAAGGAAGGAAGGAAGGGAAAGAAGGAGGGAAGGGGAAAGAAGGAACAAAGAAGGGAGGGAAGGAGGAAAAAAGGGAGCAGAGGAGGCAAAAAGAGAGGAGATTGTTTAGGAGAAACCCACCTCTGCCAGTGCTGACCCAGGAAGGTGCTTCCCTGGGGTCCTTCCTGAAGGGAACTCTGTGTGACCAGATGATCAAGGTCCTCAACAACAGCCTCACAGCGGACACAACTCCTCATTTCTTTAGCCCACTCCTTGCAGCATCTTCCTTCCACACAGGCCAAACTTCAGCTCAGGAAAACAGGGGGCCAGAAGGACATGGTCCCCTGCTGACATGGCTTAATCCAGAGGCCCTCTGTTTGCATGTTTCCAGAAGCAAGGAGTGACTACACATCCTTCAGTCACTTTGATGCATTTTCTTTCTCTCATCCAGGCTTTTGATGGACACTATGTGGCAGTGAGTTGGAGATCATATGCCCTGCCAAATACCTAAAGAGCAGCTATTGGGTTGCCAATTAAGTACAAACCCCATACGCCTTAGACATACACATACACGGTTAGAATCTGTCAACCCTGGGGTAGGGCTGTCATTATCTTATGAAAATTGATGCACCTACCCACGATCTGGGCTGGCTCACAGGGCCACCCTCAGCTCTGAGCTGGGCTGAATGGGTTTGCAGGGTGACTGCTCCCCTCCCAGGCCAAGCATATCTGTACTACAGGATGGAGTGATTTCTCCAGGAGTGGAGACGCTTGGACTCTGCCCTTCCTAAAATGAGAGGCTTTGTCTATATGATTTCCAAGCCCCTTCTGGCACAAACATTGCTAATTCCAGAAGGAAAGTGCTTTGTGAGAGAAGGCTGCTAAACACTGGAGTGGTCTACCATTGGAACGGCAAAATTGCCTGCCTCAGAGATGTGGAGTCCCATGCTGTCTGGGGTAAATTGGAACAGATCTGCCTGGAGGCAGGGGGCTGGACAGGATGGCCTCTGGAATGTTTATCAAGGTGTCCCAGCAGTGGGTATTCAGCTGGCTTATCCATCTCATCTCAGAAGTGTGTAGGACCTGCTTGGGTCATTTATGTTCTCTGGGCTCACGCCTCCCTCCTCAGGGTGGGGGGCTGGGGGCACATGTGTGAGCTCTGGTCCACGCTGATCTTGCTCCTCCCCCTCCTCCCCCGTTAGCAGCTGCGGTCCCGGAGCCCCCTCCACAGAATCTTTCCTGGGAAATGTATTAGGCAGCACAGCACTCTGCTCATAAAAATACAATAAACGGCCCGGCAAGCGGTCGGCAGAGTAATGACTCTAACCCAGTGGCATTCTTGGAAGGGCCTCTTCAGAAGCAAAGCTGAGAAGACGTAAGAAAAATCTTGGGGGGTAATTAGGTTGCTGGAGTGGGGGGACTTCTTAAATCATGAGATGCAGAGAGGACCTGGTCTCTAAATCATACATCAGGCTAGACTGAGCCCTAGGGCCCCCTCCACGGCCCCCCACCCCTTCCTCAAATGGGGAGCAGCCCCTCTTTTCACGTTCATATATCACATCCAGCCCTCTGGAGACCCACATGAGAAAAAAAGTTCTGGTCCCGGAGGGGCTTGAGGAGGCCGAGGTAGGAAGTGGTCTTACTGCCTGAGGTGGGGCCCTGCTGGCTGAATAACTGCTTTTTGTCTGGGTGGTGTATAGGTGGGACATGCATGGCAGTAGAAGAAGGATGGCGGGGATGACTGAACAAAAATGCCTTTCAGCCTCCTGATCCCTTGTCAGGGGCTGAAAGGAAAACTTCCAACCGACTTCCTTCCAATTCCCCAAGGCCTGGCTGGTACAGAGTGGAAACGGAGCAATAAGCTAGCTTACCTTCTTTTCTGGTGTGGTCCTCCGGCCCTGCCCACGAGCCCTTCCCCACTTCCTCTTAGACTGAGCGGGAAGTGAAGTCACCTCTGTTCTCTGGGCTCCTGGAGTCCCAGCTCCCCCACTACTCTTGCCCTTTGGGGGCTCTGTGGGGGGCCAGAACTGAGAGGCCTATTCCTACCAGCACCGCCTGCCTGCAAGCTGGGTCAGGCAGCAGGGAAGAAGTAAAAAGTAACTGGGGAATTCTGGGGCCTCTGTGGCACGCAGACCTTCAGGGCATTTAAGGAAAGTAGATTAAGAAATCTTTCTCCAGATAAGAGAGGCCTGTAAAGAGGCCAAAGAAAAGGAAAACCACCCCCACTTTGATCACAGGGGATTCTAATTACTCAGATATTGATTGGGATAATAAGTTTACCAAAACTCCAGAGAAGGAGAGATATTCCTCCAGGTATTTTGCTTTTGCAGGATTTGCTGAGCTCTCCTGTGAAGTCAAAGTCAATTTGAAGGCCTGGCCCTGACCCGGAAGCCAGCAAAATGGGCGTTGGAGGCCTTTTCCTCCAGTAGAGGGCGCAGTGCATGGTGCACCGCCCTCCCTCCCAGGGCTCTTCCCTTTGTTGTTATTAGCATGATAGGGTATTAATAGGGCTGCTATTAATACCCCCCCCCCGGGGGGAGTGGCTTAACACAAGACAGAGATAAGAACTGAAGCTGCCCCCTCCATCTAGACTCCAGAATCTTCTTCAGTAGTTTCCTACTTTTCTTCTTCAAACTTCATCTTTCAGATTTAACCCTGCGCTAAATGCCTGGCATGCGTTGCAGACCTACACTTCAGCCACACTGGTCTTCCTCTCAGTCCCACGTGTCCCCACCAGGCACACACAGTGTGGGATTATGAGCTCTGGCTCTGGAGTCAGAACGATCTGAATTCAAGTTCTGCTCGGCTACTTCTAGCCCTGTAATCCTGAGCATGTCCCTTTACCTTTTGGAGCCTCAGGATTATTGATGGAATGGAAATATTAGTAGCACCTGTCTCCACAGAGCTGTTGGGAGAGTTAAGTGAGATAATATGAAACATTGGAAGAAGCAATTAATGAAAATAGAAGCCATTGCTATTGTTTTTATCGTTTCTCTCTGAGATTTTGCAGAAATGTTTGCTTCTGCAAGATTTTCTCATGTCAGAGTCAAGGCTCTTCGCAATCTTACAGGCTCAGTTTACACCCCAGTTTTGCTTCACCCCAGTGCCACGCACCCTCTCCTTTTTGCTCTTGCTGCAGCTGCCTGTATCTCTTAGAGCTGCTATCATGCTCCCTTTGAGTTCTGATTTTGAACTGGAAGAAGGCAGGGATTATATCTTTTTTATCTTTTTATCTTCTTTAATACCAGAGTTTAATACTCTACATACCTTATATATAGTAGGTCTGCAATACATTTGTTTCTATCTTTTATAACAGTAGATACCATTTAGTGAGCAATTACTATGTGCCTCTTTCTTTTCCTTCTCCCATTTAAGCTTCACACCAACCCTATGTAATGTGATTGCGTTTTTTAACAGATGTGGAAAGTAATGATCTGGAGAGATTAAATTATTGGCTGGTCACAGGGCTGATAAGTGGCTGAGCATTGCTGTAGCTCAGAACTGTTTCCAAAGCCCTTCTTTATATCTAGGCTAGGCTAAACCTGTGGCTTCCCAGGTGGTGCAATGGTAAAGAATCTGCCTGCCAGTACAGGAGATGTAAGAGATGTGAGTTCGATCCCAAGGTCGGGAGGATCCCCTGGAGTAGGAAATGACAACCCACTCCAGTATTCTTGCCTGGAGAATCCCATGGACAGAGGAGCCTGGTGGGCTACAGTCCACGAGGTTGCAAAGAGTAGGACACGACTGAGCAAGCACGCAAACAGGTTAACCTAGCACGACTTTCACTGGATGTAACCCAACCCCCCGGAGAAGGCAATGGCACCCCACTCCAGTACTCTTGATGGAAAATCCCATGGACGGAGGAGCCTGGTGGGCTGCAGTCCATGGGGTCATGGGGTCGCACAGAGTCGGACACAACTGAAGCGACTTAGCAGCAGCAGCAGCAGCGGCAACCCAACCCCCAGGCAGCCTGTGCACTAAGCAACTTCCAGCTCTTAGCATGCTTTGTGCTCTGAGTGGGAAAAGAGCTACTGAATAGCTTGGAAAGATTGCAACTCCATCCTGCATGAGTCTAAGAAATGCCCAGGGCAGCAGAGGCCAGCCTAGTTAAGCAGGGATGTAAATGTTAGCACAAGCATTACAAGAAAGGTCTTTAAAGAATACAAACAGCCTGGCCGAGGGAAAGATGGAGACTCCAAGGAGTCCAACAGCAGCCGTTGCATCACATGTGCTTTGAAGAATATGTGCCAGGAAGTTCTGTCTGTCAAGGAGGGACTCCTCAAATTTATCCAGGCTGACAGAAGGCAGGGGAGAAGATTGGTTCCATTACAAGGAAGTGCTGGTGGGGAGGTGAGGAGCCAGTGGAAGCTTGGCATTAGAGCTGTAGAGACAGGAAGGATGGAGACGAGGGGATACATCCATAAAAGACTGTCATCCATAAGGAACTGACAGTGTGAATACTGATGCTGATGCATGGTGATGATATTGACTGAAGATGTGCTTGCTATATGCCCAGTACTGTGTGATGTTCAAAGTGACCAGCTGTCTAGTCTCAGCTATGTAAACATGATTCTTTCAGAACACAAGGGCACTCCTTTTCAACCTTTCTCTACTGCGGACACCCCAGAGGCGTCCAACCTTTTCTTACTCTCTCAATGGGCATTCATTCTATGCTCCGTCTGTGTTTGCCACCAGGATGGACTCTGCGGAGATGAATAAAATCTGTGCTTCAACCTGAAGGACCTCACAGTCTGATGAGGGACAGGACACATAAACAGCCATGATGCAGAGGGATGTCTGTCATTAGGAGGTATATTCAAGTGTTTTGGGAAATTGGAGCAGGAATCCAGAGAAGAGGCAGTATTTGAGCTGGGAAGACTTTTAAGGACGGGAGGATTCAGGTAGGTAGAGTGTGAGGGGAGGACATCGTGAGTAGCAGCAGCAGGCTGGTGAAATCTTGGAGGTGTGAGACTGTATGGTGTGTTCAAGGTGGGCTTCATGGAGACCCCTGTGTGACTAGGGCTGGATATGTGAGAAGTTGCCGTAGGTGAGGTCTGAAGGGATGGATTAACCATCCACCCAGGATGGCTGTTCTCATGCTGTCTGTGCATACCCCGCTCCACCAGTGCCTGCTTCACCTGTACCTTACTCACATGACTGACTTTCTACCTACTTGGCCCACCCTTTCACTCCCATTACTGATTGTTCTAGTCTTTAGAGCCAAATGTCTCCACTGTGATAGCTTATCAAAGGGACAGTGAGGGCGTGCCCCTCTCTAGTTGCCCCAGTAACCGATGAGCCAATCTGCTGTCAATTCTCTCCTAAAACTGGTCACGTCCCTTCCCCAGGAAGGAAGACCACTGCCATGCCCTCCTGCCTTCTGCTGCACACAGGGGGGTCGGGGGCTGTTGCTCTAGGACCTTGCCTCAGATACGTGAGCTCCCCCAGCCATTAACCCTTAATATCTCCACTGCTGACTCTGGGCTCTTTCTTTAGTCTTGAAGCTGTACCTGTAGACCTTGTAGGCTTGTGGGGTGCAACCCAACAGTGGGACAAAATTGTGAGAGATCTTCAAAGGACATGTTGCTGAATCAATCAGCAGATTTGTTTATTGAGCATCTCCTAGGTGCCAAGTATAGGACTTGGCACTGGGACTCTCACGGCTAGAAAACCAGAGTCAGGTTCTGTTTTCTACATAGGATGGCCATGTGTCCCAGTTTTGTTCTTGTCCTGGAATAATTATGACTAGCACCTCTTTTGAGTTTCAAAAGTGTTTCTGTTTATACTAGAGACTATCTGGTCATGTTACCTATAGAGCTTCAGTTTGGTGCAGAAAGACAGATAGTAATCAAACAATCATCTAAATACAATATATAACTTCAAATTGTGCTAGGTGCTATGAAGAAAAGCTACTGAATGCTGATACAGCAGGCAATGGGGAGCCACTCCAGTCTCCAAAGGAATTTAGACTTCTCTTCAGGCAAAACGAAGACATAGAAGGTTTTTAAGTTGGAGATCAGATCTCAGTTTCAGAAGTCATGGGATTTGTATATTTGTTGAAGATTTCTTTCTGTCTCTTTTTTTATATCTCCCAGTTATTAACAATAAGGATCGAAACAGAAATAACGCTTTCATCACATAGTATTTCACATTATAAATGAGTTTTCATAGGTATGTTTTCTCGTCAGAGGGGCAGAGTGGAAAGTGTGAAGAGTCAGATGAAGTTAACTTTCTGGCTTTGCTCTGTCTCCCACCAGCTGCCTGCCTGTGCCTCACCTGCCTGTACCTCAATTTTCACCTTTAATCAGTGTGTGTGCGCTTAGCTGCTCAGTCGTATCTGACTCTTTGCGACCCCATGGACTGTAGCCCGCCAGGCTTCTCTGTCCATGGGATTCTCCAGGCAAGCATACTGGAATAGGTTGCCGTTTCCTTCTCCAGGGGATCTTCCTGACCCAGGGATTGAACCTGGGACTCCTGCATTGCAAGTGGATCCTTTACCTTCTGAGCCACCAGGGAAACCCTCTTTAAGCAGGGATGCTTTAATTCAAAGAGCTACATGAACCCCAGTATTCAGAGAAGTGCCATTTACAATATTCAAGACATGGAAGCAACCCAAGTCAATTAACAAATGACTGACTTAAGAAGATGTGGTGTGTATATATGTATATGTATCCAATGGAAGATTACTCAGCTGTAAAAAGAATGAAGTATTGTCATTTCCAGGGGCTTCCCTGGTGGCTCAGATGGTAAAGGGTCTGCCTGCAATGCAGGAGACCCAGGTTCGATTCCTGGGTTGGGAAGATCCCCTGGAGAAGGAGACGACTGAGTTGGACACGACTGAGTGACTTTACTTTCACTTTCAGCAACATAGATGGACCTGGAGAATATTATAATTGGTGAAATAAGTCAGACAAAGACAAATACCAGATATCACTTATATGTGAAATCTGAAAAATAATACAAATTAATATATATACAAAACAGAAACAGACAGACTTAGAAAACAAACTTACGGTTACCAAATGGATAGGGAGGCTGGAGGGACGAATTAGGAATTGGGGATTAGCAGATACAAACTATTATACATAAAATATAAAAGCAACAAGGATATACTATATAACACAGGGAATTCTACTCTATGTCTTGCAATTACCTAGTGTTGTTCAGTCGTGAAGTTGTGTCCTACTCTTTGCAACCCCATGAACTCTATGTAGCACAGCAGGGTTCCCTGTCTTCCACTATCTCCCGGAAGTTGCTCAAACTCAAGTTCATTGAGTCAGACATATAATGGGATATAATTTTTTAAAAAAGAGAGATAAAAACAGAGTCACTATGTTGTACACCTAAAAGTAAAGCAATATTATAAATCAACTATACTTCAAGAATTATTCATGGATGTGCACACCGGAAAAGGTCAGTTTTAATGGTTGACAATTTTTTAATAAAATAAAAAAGGTTTTAATTAAAAAATTTTTTTTGGTCTCTCTGAGGATCTTAGTTTCCCCATCTGGGCTGGAGCCTGTGCTCCTTGCAGTGGAAGCAAGGATTGTTAACCACCGGCCCACCAGGGAAGCCTTAAAATAAATATTTTTAAAATAAAAAAACAAAGAAGAGAGTGCTCTTTCCTATACGCAAGGGTGACTGAGAATCAGAAGTCATGTAACTAAATTGCTAGCACAGTGTCTGGCACATTGTAGGCTGTTGAAAAATGCTACCAACTCTTATAGGTTTTCTGAGCTTGAGGACACTTAAAGGAAGGGGAAAGACTGATGGTGATTTACCAAGTAGAAGTAAATTGGGCTGGGAAATCCCTGGAGGTCCAGTATTAAGACTCAGTACTTTCACTGCCACAGGCCACGAGTCAGTCCCTGGTCGGGAATCTAAGATCCCATAAGCCATGTGGCCTGCCAAAAAACAGAAGGAAATTGAGCTGAAAAACAAGGGAGGCTATGCATATGGGGTGGCAGGGTGTATGGGAAATTTCTGCATGGTCCCCTCAATTTTGCTTTGAACCCAAAACTCATAAACTGTCAGTGAAACAAACACACACATGCACAAACGAACAGCTCCTCTTTTCAGCCGGACTCTTCTTGTCGGTTAAGGACAAGAACCTGCTTGCCTGGCAGGATAAGAAGAGAGGAAGAGAGGGGTAAATTTTCACACCCAAGCTGTGCTGCCTTCAGCTGTCCTGAATGTCTGGGAAACTAGACAGTGTGGCCTTGATAAGAGTTTACTTGGTCCCATCTTTTCTCCTTCTCTGGATGGCACGGGACCCCCTCAGCGGCTGGAGGATGGCTCCTAGAAACAGGGATGCTGGCAGATGCTGTGCCGAGGCAGGGGGCGATGGAGGGGCAGGCCAGCTGCCTTGATCAAAGAAGGAACCAGGAGCCTGAGAGCTAGGTGGGGGTGAGCCCTGCAGCCCAGGCGCTGATTCAGAGCTGGAAGTACTTTAACCACGTCCATCCAAGTCTGCCTGTTTTCTTGACTGGGAGGCCAGACTCCTGGAGTCTGTATCTCATTTTCTTTGCTATTTGCCCCTGGTACTGTTCTGCTGTGTATTTGCTGGGACCGCCTTAACAAAGCACCACAGGCTGGGTGCCTTAAACAATAGACATTTCCGCGCTCACAGTGCCGGAGGCTGGAAGCCTGAGATCTAAGTGTGAGCAGGTTTCTTTCTTCTGCAGCCTCTCTCCTCGGCTGGTAGGTGGCCATCTTCTCTGCGTGTCTTCATGCGGTCTCTGCTCTGTGTGTCTGGGTCCTGATGTCTGCTTTTTACAAGGACACCAGTCTAGCTGGATTCGTGCTCACCCTAATGACCTCATTTAACCTTCATTACCTCTTTAGAGACCCCCAAATCTCCAACTACCGTCCCATTCTGAGCTGCTGGAGGGAGGGTGGGAGCTGGCCTTCAACTTACGCATTTGCAGGGCTGGGGTGGGTGGAATTCAGACTCAAGCGTACAACTTGGCAAGTTGCATCTTCGGTTGTAGCCCTTTGGGAGAAAAAAAAGTGGGTTGGATGGCCTTCTGGCCATTGCCCCTCACAGAGGAGTGAAACTGGGAACCTGCTAGGTTTTTGAAGCAGTGCAAATCTTCTCTAAATACTCTTGTCTTTACCCGAAATCACTGGGTAATCCACCACCAGCTTTGGGGTTCCCGAACCCCTACCTCTTACCTCCTGAAGGCTGCTTTTAGGATGGGGATCTGTTTCTGTTTCTGGCTGAGAAATAGGTGTCTCTTCGGAGGTTTCCTTTCATCTGGAACTGTGATGATGTGTTTGTCTTTTGTAGATGTTCCTTTACCTGGAAAGAGCTGTCAGATTCTGAAGGTCCCGCCCAGAAAGCTCACCGACTGCAGAATGAGGGGGCTGAGGAAGCGACTGTTCTTTCTTTCCTTCCACCCCTTCTTCACTCTGTAGGGGAAGGCCGGAGACCATACCTGTGCCTGTAATATCGCAGACCTTCTGGGATCCACAAATGTGTTATTAGCCCACCAGGTAGCACGGAATGACTGCATCTGAAGATGATTGAACAAAGGTAGACTCCCACTTACAGATGGGCAGGGTTCCAAAGATTTGCCTGGAAATTAGTTTCTGTGAATTGGGAACACTATTCTCTCATAGAAAAAATGTTAAGTGGAGGGAGAGGTTTTCTGGGAACTCCTTGAAAATCTATTTAACTCACACATAACTAATGTACTAACTATGGTCATTTCTATCCCCAGCAACCAAATACCATGCATGTTAGCCTTTCAATGGGAGAATATGTTGTGCGTTCCAACTCTGTGTGTCAAGACAAATGCTTCTTCTTCACTGATGTAGCTCCCCTGGCAGTGGCCTTGTGGCAAGGAGGTGTTGTTGGGTCAGGTAATTCGGAACACCTGTAATGTGTAATGAGTGTAAAATATTCACATTTAAAAATACATGCTCACATAATTGATTACATTTAAGTCTCATAGTAACCCTACAAGGTAAGTGTTATGATGTCCACTCCAGGGAAATGGGAGTATGGGACTCAGAGATGTCAAGTGATTTCTTCAGGATCACACTGCAAAGACGGTCGCAGTTCTCAGAGTGCGAAGCATCTGATGCCTGGGTGAGTGCCTCTCCAGCTCATCTGTGTTGCGAACACAAGCCCAGGCTTTTAATGAGTCTGGAGCTCCCTGGATGGGCCATCCTGGCTGAGGGCACAGGCCCACACTTCGCCAGGCGTGACCATGACCTTGGGGGGAGGCGCTGGAACAGGGGAGCTGAGCGGACCAGGCAGAGGTTCGGAGATGGTGGCAGCTCGTGCAGATGGCAGAGTTGTTTGGATAAATGGTGATTTTCTTCCTAGGTGATTTCCCAAGGCCACTGAGGCCTGACAATTCTGGCAGGAAAACCAAATTTAAATGGGTCTCTCTTCAAGTCTGCCTGAGGGGGAGGCATTAGTCAGAGGACTAACCACCTCACCTGACTCTGCACACATAGACGGAGGTCGGGAAGAAGCAGAGTTGTGCATTCAGAGCTGCTTTATATTTCGACAGGAGAAGACAAACAAGAAAGCACAAATCCTGTGCAAACCGATGGGGAATGAAGAGTAAAACCCTCTCCCTGGGAGGACTTCGGAGGGCGCCTGTGGACCTCAGGGTCGGGGACAGCCTCACCCAGGAAACTTCTGGGAGTTTGACACGCAATAGAACGTGAGAACTGGAATGGTGTTTCGAATTTTAATTCAAGCCGTATATTTTCAGACAGGACACTCAGGCTCAGGGAGGCTCTAGGCTGGCCTGCAGTTCTAAACTCTTGAGCCAGAGAGGCAGGAGCAGAATTCAGGTTCCTTCCCTCTGTGTCCAGTGGCTCTTATGATTGCACTGGAAGGAGAGGCAGAAAGGACCAATTGAAAACTATGTCAGAGGCAGGGAGTGGGCAGAGTGGACTTTATAGGTGGGGTCCATGTTGAGGAGGAGAAGTGAAACATCGGGCAGAAACGTTGAGGAGGGCAGGTGGTCAAAGACCCTGAAGGGTGAGGGAACAATTTTTTTTTTCCATAAATGGCAACATGCGACAGAGGGATAGACTTTTTCTGTCTCCCATGGGTTTTTGCTAATATTATATGCAAAATGAATTTTTCTACAAATACCCTACCTTTTAATTAGAAGCCCAGAATGTTTCAGCTTGTTGAGTTCACTCAGTTGTGAGCTCCCCGCTCCACATTGAAAGGTAAGGCATAGGGTCCCAGACCTTGTGGACTCTGCAAATAGAGCCTCTTGTTTTGTAGCTTGGCCAGAGCTGAGGACTCTTGCAGAGAACTGAGTTCCCATTGGCCTCGTCTCAGCCTGCCCTTCTTTTTCCCCTGAATCATGGTCAGGACCCCACAGGGTCCCTTGAAGCTGCAGCCTTGTGTAAGTGGATGCTGGACAGGCACAGAGAGGAAAGGAGAGGGTGAGGAGCCTGCTAGGAGGCCAGGAAGATACAAGGCTTGCAGCTGACCCGCTGTTGGCTGCCACTGGCTTGCTGGTATTGCAGAAACAGGGCTCCAGCACCAGGGGAGGATGTCAGGGTCAAGAACTGCAAACTGTAAACCACAGTGAAGTGAGATGAATCAATCTGCAGTGACCTAATAGACAGGAGGAAAGCCTGCTAACAGGAGGCTTAAAAAAGGCTCCTAGGATGTGCAGGACTGCAGGAGATCACAGCCAAGCCAGCTCTGTTCACTTGGACAACTAGGTTCTGGTCCTACGATTGTGAGGGTGGACCAGGCAAGTCAGGACCAGAAAGCATCTCTGAAGCCACACTCTAAGAGGTCAGAGGTGAAGAGGGTTTCCTGGTGCAAGTCTGTCTTTTTTACTATCCCAGACCCTGGAGAGGAAAGTATCACTTTCATTTATGTGGTTTTCATTCTTTTCCAACTATAATACATGTTTGTCATTGGAAATGTAGAAAACATACAAAAGAAAGTAGGATAACACTCACAGTCATATCACTGAAGATAAATTGCTATTCATATTTATCTTTGGAGGGGAGAGTATTGCCCTCCTGTCTGTTTTTTCCTATGTGTACAAATTTCAAGTTAAAATTGGAATGACACATTATATTTGCATTTTTATAATCTTTTTCAGTTAAGATGATATCATAAGGCTATTCCCATCCTATTAAATATTATTCTATAGGTTTATAGTATTTAATTCTGTGGATGATTTAATTCTGTGGATAAATGATTAAATATATTTAATCAATTTTCATTGATAGCTTGCAAATGGGCACTATTGTAAATACTACTGCAATGAACATCTTTGCATCACGATAACATTTGACCATATTTCTGTCGATGTTCTTAGGGTACCTTCCTAGAAGTGGAGTCAATGTTTCAAAGACTCTTGTTATACATTGGCTAATTGCTTCCCTCACTCCCTCCAGCCCTCCCCGTCCACCGAAATGTTATCCCAATTTGTACTTCCATTAATCAGTGGCTATGACAGTGCTGTCGTTTCACTGCCCACTTGCCGCAAGTGTGAGTTATTATATTCTTTCAAGTGGAAAGTCATCTTTCCAGAGCCATGCTCAGCTTACTGATGAGCTTCAAACATGTCAGCTGACGCCTTTGTGTTTATTGACAGAATTCAGCCCATGTACATGTGAGGGGAGTCAGAAAACTTGGGAAGAAAAGAACATTTGATCCACAAGCAGCATTAAGTGCTGGGGAGGGAATGAGGGGCCCCCTGTGTGAGGTGTGGCTCGACTCCTGCTTTTCCAAAACTCAGTCTATTGAACTGCCATACATAGCCCCTCCTCCCAGAGCCCCTGCCAGGGAACGTTCCCTGGCTGATCAGGAAATGAGAGAACAAAGCAAGCCAGACAAAGGCAGGCTTAGTGGTCTGGAAGGCCAGCGATGGGCAAAGCCCCTGATGCTAAGCAGAAATGAAAACGTTAATGGTGAGACACCCAGAGAAAATGTATTCCATATGCACAGGCCTCTGGCAGCAAAGGAATACAAATGCACCTGGACTTCAGCCAGAGGAGCGGGAGCAGCCGCTGGTAACTTTGGACTAACTTGCTTTCTCACCCTTAGGTCTGTTTAAGCTGAAGGCACTTGAGGTGCTGACTTTGACCTTTTTCCTGACTCCAGTGATAGATAAACCTATCGCTATCATAACTTATTTTAAATAATCGCCAGAGCCCACCATTTATTGTGTGAGCCCAATAGAACAGCAGTCCCCAACCTTTTTGGCACCAGGGACCGATTTCGTGGAAGACAATTTTTCTATGGACCAGGGTGTGCAGGATGGTTTGGGGATGATTCAAATGCATTACTTTTATTGTTTACTTTATCTCTATTATTATTACATCAGCTCCATCTCAGATCAGGGCCTTAGATCCTGGAGGTTGGGGACCCCTGCTAGAGGACCAGGTGCCTCCTTTCCACACATGCAAGTTGCTTTTTAAAACATATTTAAGCCTCAGACTGGTTTTCTGAAGCAGGAATCATTATCCCCATATCCCAGATGAGAAAACTGATGCACAATGAGATTAAGTCGCTCGCCTAATTCATCTGAGTGGCAGAACCTGGATCTTAAATCAGGCTTCACTGGCTCACTGCCTGTGTTCTGGCCACTCTGTGTCTGAGTGGGGCCTGATTTCCAGGTTCTTCGGTGTGGAGATGGGGGATGACGAGCCCTTACAGTCCATGAGCCAGAAAGGCTAGGCCTGGCAGTCTTCGGGAAGGCTGGCTGCCCAGGCTGGTATGAGGGGACAGGCTTCTTAGGCGGTTTGCCACACCCTGCCTGTAGTAAAGCGGCAGAAGAGCTAGTGTCCTTAGGGTGAGAAATGGCCAACGGGTCTTGACATGTCCTTCCCGTGACTGTTGAGCCAAGTCTCTTTAGGCAGGATATTCCCAGAAATCACCTTGGTGGTGGGGTGGGTGGCTGGTGAGACAACCCCCACTTTTCCTGCCGTGGAAAGCCATGTGCACGGAATTCCTGGAAGACAGGCTGGCAAGCAGTGTCCAGGGAAGGGTTGCAACCTGCCTGTCCTCACACTCCAGGCTGCAGCCGGGAAAACCAGTTTTTCTGGAACTGATTTCTCTCAAGTCCTCTGGCCTGTTTTTTCACAGATGGATTCTGTGGGTGACAGGGAGCAGAGTCAATGCAGAAGAAAAGAGAAGGAATTATTTCTAAGGAATCTCTGGGACACCTGGAAATTGGGTAGTTTCCTAGCCAATTCTTGACTTCTCTTCTCATTAGGGCCCCCCTCCAACTCCCCCAAATTCCCCCACTGCAACATATGTTTTGCTGACCAAGGAGAATTCTTAGTGCTGACTCGTGCTTTTGCTGGAAAAACACTGGACAGACAAGAATAGGATTTTTTTTTTCTATTTAAAAAAAAAAACAAAAGACAAAAACACAAAGCACAAAGCTTTTAAGTTAAGTGCTGGGGGACTGAATGCTCAGGGCAAAATGGGGGATGGTTATTGTCTAGCTGAGAAAATCCAGGGTTTGCTGGTCCAGTGTGGGAACAGTCGTGGGGAGAAAGTTTTGTATCCATGGTTTTGCTCAATCTCTGTACCTAAATGTCGAGACTGCAAGGTTTGGGGCACCCAATGTTAGCATTCACTGAGTCCTTTTAGGTCTGAGGCTCATAGGTCTTAGGCTGGCTTCCCAGGTGGCGCTAGTGGTAAACAGCGTGTATGCCAGTGCAGGAGGTTTAAGAGACCCAGGTTCAGTCCCCATGTCAGGAAAATCCCCGAAGGAGGGCATGACAAGCCACTCCAGTATTCTTCCCTGGTCCCACGGATAGAGGAGCCCGGCGGGCTACAGTCCATAGGGTTGCAAAGAGTCGGACATGACTGAAGTGACTTAGCACACAGGCATGCATAGGTGTTAAGCTCATTTAATTCTCTAGGCATTGACCTGGGGTATATACCCATTTAGCAGATGGAGACACTGAGGTTTCGAGATGTGTGGTGCTTGTTTATGTTTTGTCAGAGCCAGAGGTGGGATTCAAACCAGGCACTCCCAGACCAGAGTACACACTCTCGACCTCTACCCTGTTATTCTGCTTCCCAGCGATCAAGGGCTTATGCTCCAGAAAGGAATGCTTATTTGTTTGTTTTTGCCTCTTGGTCCTTGAGTATTACAAATCAATACTCAAGACAAAGCCCCTGGGAGGGGCTCTCAGTTCAGCTCTATGTGCTTGACAGGATCTATAGGACAGTTGGACCAAGGCAGGGTACTGCTTTGTCTGCTTTCTGTTCTTGACGAAGAAACAGCCTCAAGAGGGGTGACTGCAGTGGATACCACATCCACCCTCCCCCTACCACAGAGTCTAACGATGAGTAGGTTTGAGAGGGAAATCCTTGTTTGGCTGAAGTAGGAGGAATCATGAAAACACACTGGGCTTTAGAAATGTAAATATCTGCACAGTTCGATGGATGAGGACGATGGATAGATGCCAGAGGAAGCCTGGATGTGAGAATCTGGCAGACAGAGATGGATGTGAAGAAACACAGGGAGTGAGAGAAAAGCAAAAGGCAAAAAGCCACATGCATGGGTGGAGAGAGATGCTTCAGAGTGGCCGGGAGATGGAAAAGCGGCGGGAGATGGAAAAGCGGCGGGAGCTGGGCCGCCGCCAATCAGAGGAGAGGGAGAGGCGAGCCTGATGGCTTCGGCGGCTGGAGCGGAGGGAAGCACGGCCCCTGGGGTGACTCAAGGGTGAGATGCATCCAATAGAGGGAGAAACTTGCTTCCTTCATGCCCCAGGCTGCTTTGAGAGGAGTAGGTAAGACGCATGCATGTAGAGTGGTGGTTCTCAAGGTGTGGTTCCGGGACCAGAAGCATCAGCATCACCTGGAAGCTTGTTAGAAATGCAGAGTTCAGGTCCTACATCAGACTCTCTGAATCAGAAACTGTGGCTCAGTCCAACATTGTGTGTTTTCACAAGCCCTTCGGGTGATACACGCTTGGGTGATACAAGCCCTTAGGCTTCCCTGGTGGCTCAGATAGTAATGAACTGCCTTCAGCGCAGGAGACCTGGGTTCAATCCCTGGGTTGGGAAGATCCCTGGAGCAGGAAATGGCCACCCGCTCCAGTATTCTTGCCTGGAGAATTCCATGGACAGAGGCTCTTGGTGGGCTATAGTCCAAGCGGTCGCAAAGAGCTGGACATGACTGAGAGGTTAACACACAGAGGTTGAGAATCAAGATGGTGT
This sequence comes from Budorcas taxicolor, assembly GCF_023091745.1. Classification (NCBI taxonomy): domain Eukaryota; kingdom Metazoa; phylum Chordata; class Mammalia; order Artiodactyla; family Bovidae; genus Budorcas; species Budorcas taxicolor. The sequence goes on from NC_068924.1 coordinate 25,770,759, forward strand.
AGAGGGATAGGGAGAATGAGGAGGTGAGATCAAGACGGCATAGAAGTCTGGAGGCAAGCTCAGTGTCAAAGGGGGCAAAAGACAGAGGACAGCAGTTTTGTGCTAGCAGGACAGGTGGATGGGGCATGGCGTCAGAGGAGGCTGAGAGGCTGCGAGGAGGCCATGGGGATGGCAGTGGTTCATCAGAGGAGGCTGAGAGGCTGCGAGCAGGCTGGAACACAGAGGAAGGGGGGCAGGCTAGCAGGCCTGCCCAGGATCGAAACGGCCCATTAAAGGGCCGATGAAGGGTGCTGACGGTGCTGGAGCTCTCACCACCCTCCCCAGAAACTGGATGTCAAGCTTCCGCCAGGCTGGGGAGAGCATGAGTGCAGAGAGGAGACATCACAGGAGGGCACCCCAGAGATTCGGGGTCCCCCGCGTGGTCTCCACCCCATTTTCTTGTTGCCACGGTAGAAATTGAGCCAGAGGTCCAACATGCCCAAAGATCCCTTTGTGTGGATGTTAACTTTTCCTTCTTCCCTCAGCAAGGGAGGCTCTGGTAAGCTCTAATTATGAGGGTCTGGGAGACCAGAGTTACAGTGTACAGAGTGAAGTGCCACTGAGCCCAGGGCTTTGTGTTGGTGCCAACAAGAGCAGGACAAGGAGCAGGCTCAGGGGAGGGAGGTGGGCTGACGACCCTGGCCTTCCAGGTCTCTGTATCTACATAACCAGTGCATGAATGCCTCCTCCATCTTCATCGATTTTTATTTTACTTCTCTGTCCACCCTGACATTGGAAGGAGATGGATGGACTGACAGCTGGAGACATTTCTCTCTGAACCCTGACATTTGGTTGCCTTACTTATAGCCGACGCCTTGACGCTCTGCACAGACAGGGTTCCTAGAGACCCCAGACCTCAGGGCAGCACAGAAAGGCCCAGCTGTGGGCATCTCCTTGTACTCACTTACTGCTACAAAAATACCCCTTATAATGGTCCAGGGAAACCTTTGCCTATAGTAAGTAACCATTACTATACTTACAATTTTGAAAATGTTCATTTTGGGCCTTTTGAATAGAGATTCAAATCTGCTCTGGAGATTGCACTTGAAGAGAAGGCATTTTCTCTACTTTCCATTTGAATTAGCAGGCAGACTGCCTGGAGGCCTCTTAAGGCCACACTTGGAGACCCTCTGTGCTGGCAGACAGCATGGGTGGAGGTAACGCTGCCGCTCCCGCTAATAGATCAGGAGAAACTAGCTAATGATTTTGAGGAGAAAAAAAAAAAAACAAAAAGCCAACACTCAGTTGAAAGCAATCTCCATTAGCGTAACACACCCAACACAACCATGAATTATTGTGTTGATTGGAGGAGACAAGCCATAAATTTCTACCATTAAAGTTCTTGACTCACAATATCAGGCAGAGACTAATGACTTAAAAATAATATGTGCAAATGTTATCAGAATGCAGATGACCTGGGCTGTGGCCCCAGCAGGGAAGCTGGTCTGATGTCCTGGAAAAAGAAGAGAGAGTCCATTTAGGGGCTGGGGCAGGATACTTTCTATACATAGTGGGAATGTTTTCGTTTCAATCAAAGGGAGGTACTCCAAAGACATGTGAAGGGATAGTATTTGCTTTGGGGGGCAGTTTGAAATTAAAGCTGAAGCCCCAGGAAAGGAAATGCAAGGAGACCCTCAGTGCAGGGTTCTGGTTCCCACTTGCTCTGAGTTGACATCACTCGTAGGAAGGGTTCCAGCCAGGCAAGACCCTGGTGGGAAGGCAGTGAGCACAGCCTGGACTCTGGAGGGGTCCTGTCCTCCCCACTTGGCTCCTTCTAGGGGGAGGAGCTCTTTTACTTTCTCTGTCGTTATTCTTCTCTGTGGTCTCTTCCTCTACTTCAGAAGACTCCAACCAGGCTCTGGAGCTGTCCTTGCTGCCTCTCTTTGGACTACTTTTTCTTTCTCTATTAATAAGCTTCCGCATCAGATCGAGCTTCCCTGGTGGCTCAGATGGTAAAGAACCTGCCTACTATGCAGGAGACCTGGGTTCAGTCCTTGGGTTGGGAAGATTGCCTGGAGAAGGGAATGGCAACCCACTCCAGTATTCTTGCCTGGAGAATCCCATGGACAGATGAGCCTGGTGGGCTACAGTCCACGGGGTCGTAAAGAGTCAGACACGACTGAGAGACTAACACTTTCACACTTTAATCCTCACGTGCTCAGCCTTCCTGGATTAGCAGCCAAGAAGTGTTGCTTTTCCTTGCCCCAACCATCCCTGTCCACACATGAAACCTGGTGCCTCTTCACTCACCCTCCTGTCAACCCACCAAGGCACTTACCCCTAGATGGGAATCAACTTAACCACACAGTGTTCTCTTTGTATATTTGGAAGAATTAATGTTTACTATAAAATAGCTTCTGCATATTCTTCCTGCCAGCATGGCTTTAATTTCCTAACGGGAATTCTCACCCCTGTGTTTCTTGGCTCCCTCTGCTCTTTGCTTCACCCCTGCCCCAGTCACTCTTGTGACTCATGAGGGCCATTAACTAATTTGAGTGAGCGGATGAAGGAACCCTTCTTGGTACTGTCTTTGAGAGAAAGAATGAATGTAACTTCTAGGGATATGGGGCCCATGTTGGAGGAAAAAAATAGCCTTTGATATGTCGCAGACTCATATTTTCTAAGCAACACAGCTACCTGGAGCGACATCTGGCTGTTAGAAAACTGGGCCTGACTCTCTGAATTCCACACTTGCCTCCTTCATGCCCCCATCCTCCCAGGCCTTGATACTCTCCAGGAGGCAGTATCCAGCTGGCGTTGAGGGAGCGCTGTCCACCACTATGCAATCAACAGTGTTTTAGAAAAAACCATACTTGAGTCTATACTTATCTAAGCTTGCTTCCCTGGGCTTTCTTGGTGGCTCCGTGGTAAAGAAAAATTCTGCCAGTGCAGGAGGCATGGTTCGATCCCTGGGTCAGAAAAATCCCCTGGAGAAGGGAATGGCAACCTGCTCATTGTACTTGCCTGGAGAATCCCATGGACAGAGGAGGCTGGCAGGCTGCAGTCCATGGGGTCACAAAAGAGTCAGACAGTGTCTTAGCGATTACACAACAGCAAAGCTGGTTACAGGTGCCACAGAGGAAGATCAGCCTGGGTTTTTGTGTTATTCCCATTTCGTTCCTCATGGAAGTGGGGCCTTGACTCAGATCCTGACACTGGAGGACACATCCCTTCTTTTCACCTCTCTATCCCAGGGCTCAGAGGCCTCTTGCTGGAGAAGGGAGCATCTAGAAACAGTCTCTCGAGGTTCTATGAGATCATTTTTCTCTATTTCCTTCCTCCCTGCCCCCTCCCCACTTTTTTATTTTTTATTAACAAGGATGAAAGTAAATGTGAACTCGAAACAATAAGGCATGGAAAATCACAGAAATAACTTAATTAAGTTTTTAAAGATTTCCATGCTTGAATAAATTAGCCTTCCTGCAAATGTCACAACATTCAGGAAAAAAAAATTGTAATCAATGGAGCACAATGCTTGCCTGCTCTTTATTTAAAGGAAAGCTTCATTGGTGCGTTTCCTGTACCCCTGCTCCTCCCCTGCAGCTGTGGCTCTGGGCCCCTGGCTGCTGGGCTGAGGGCAAGGGCACAGCTCTCACATCAGCATATTCTGGTTGAGGCTCCAGACGAAGGAGGGAAGGACTGACAGTGGGCAGAGTGGGGGATGGGGAGGGGGAGGACTGGGAGGGGGAGGCTGTTCTGGGCCAGAGTGAGGGCCTGCGGTGGTTCTGGTTCTCCTTTGAAGGGTAACAAAACCTAATCTCTCTTTGTGGGTTGGGAGTGTTCATGAAGGTCTTCTCTGATGGTTCAGACGGTTAAGAATCTGCCTGCAGTGCAGGAGACCCGGGTTTGATCCCTGTGTCAGGAAGATCCCCTGGAGAAGGGAATAGCAACTTGCTCCAGTATTTTTGCCTGCAGCATTCCATGGACAGGGAAGTCTGGCAAGCTACAGTCCATGGGGTCGCAAAGAGTCGGACATGACTGAGCAACTAACACTCTGTGTGTTGTTATGAAAGCTGGATTAGGGAGCTCGGGCTTTCCTGGTGGCTCAGACGGTAAAGAATCTGCCTGCAATGTGGGAGACCTGGGTTCCATCCCTGGGTTGGGAAGATCCCCTGGAGCAGGGCATGGTAACCCACTCCAGTATTCTTGCCTAGAGAATCCCTGAAGACAGAGAAGCCTGGCTGGCTATAGTCCATGGGGTCACAGAGGGTCGGACACGACTGAGTAACTAAGTACAGTACCCTGTAAAGCCAGTAAGGGGGTGTTGATGGGGGATCAGACCACAGGGCCAGCGGGTAGAGGCCAGTCCCCTGCCATTCCCTCCAATGCTCCCCTCACCCCCACCCCCAAGTCCTTTTCTCATAGCCAGGGCTGCCAGAGACTGTAAGGGTCTGAAGGGAGGCAGGGAAAGAGGAAGAAGGATGGAGGGGGAAGGCAAGGGCCCAGGTGTCCTGCCTGCGGCCACACAGACAGCTTTCTATGGCCATCAAGACCCAGGCTGATCGCTGAGCTAATGAGTACGTGCCTGCTGCTGCGCTGCTGCCTCGGACTTGAGTAGTGAGTGATGTCATGCTGGCTGCCCGGCCGGCCCTGCTATAATGCAGCTGTCAGGGCCCCATGGGGAAAACTTGGGGAGAAATACGAGAAGCCTAAAAAGCAGCAAAAGGCCCAGTCAAGTGAAGGGAAATGGAATTACAGTAATGCTGAAAGCCGGCACACTGGAGAATTAAAACACTTTGTTTTGGAATCAGATTCGACTCAACCCAGGTTATTAAATTATTTATTGTTTGCATCTCCAGTAATGGGAGAGAGTAATGGGGGAATGCAGTCAGCCAGGGCAGAACTTGTTTTAATTATCAGGCCTGTTTGGGGGCCAACCTGGATCTAGCCTGGTGCCCCCGTGAGTATGGAGCTGAGTGAGGTGGAAATGGAATGTTCCATGTTTAATCAGATTAATCAGATCTATCGGCTGTAATAACCCAGAGGCGGGTCGTGTGTGTGTGTGTGGATCCTCCAGAGTTGCCATGGGGGATGTCAGCCCATTGACAGGGACGTTCTGTGGCCCTCAGCTGCTCTGCTTTGGTGAGAATTGGTGTGCCCCTTCATCGCTACCCTTGCTGCTGCAGTAACTCGCACCCAGTCAGCCCCACTGGGTGTGGAGTGAGCGTGGTGACAGGCCTGCAGGAGGCAGGAAGTCTCCCTCGGTCCATCCTGGCCACTCTTCAGCTTTTGGCCGTCTGCGATAGTGCGATGATGATTTCTGATGCCTGGGATGAGTCAAGGCTTGTGATGAGCATTTTACATGCATTCTTTTGTTTGATCTTCACAATAACCCTTCTAAATAGGGTGACCATGCATCATGATCTGAACATGGCCATCCTGGGCCTGTTGTTTCTGAGTCAGTTTTAAGCCCCTTCCCTTTTACTGTTAAATGAGTTCTTGTTTGGACCGTAAATGATTGTACCCACTTTGTAGATGAGGAGTTGAGGCTTAGCGCTTTGCCTAAGTGTCCCCAGCTGGTCAGGGGCAGACCAGGTTTTACACTGGCTCTGTTTGGAATCTGAACTCTTGATGCTCCTGCTTCTGGGCTGGTAGGGAAGAGGAAAGGCAGGGGACGGAGCTGAAGGGGAGGCTGAAGCAGTCCTAGTGCTCCGCTGATAGGCAGCAAAACGCAATCTCTCTGTAGGGGCTGGAAGTCAGAAGTTGGGGGCACCCAGCTTAGGAAGTAGTTTGAAGATGTCTGTTGACTGGTCAACCTGATCTCTGGGGGCCTGGGCCTGCAGTGGCTCCAAGGAGGGTTTTGGCTCCAAGCCAGAGATTGAGGCGGGTTGCGGCGGTGAGTACCAAATCCTAGCCGCTAGACCAGTGGTCAATGACAAGGCCCTGGCCCTTTGGATCTGCAGAAGAGAATTCCCACAAAGAAGAAAAGTAGTGAAATAAATAAAATATTCATTAGGAGGAAAAAAGAATACAGTATGTGTGGATAGACACACGGGCAGCCTCAGAGAGAGTGTTGCGCCTTTAGTTTTCATCATTTATATGGGACATTTCTTCCAGGTTTCCTTTGGCCCGTCCTTTTGATTTCCCTGATTCAGACTCTGTATTTGGTATATCTCAGGATCCTCCCATGTGCATACGTGCATCTCTCAGCCAAGATGGGTTCCATGGAGAAGGCCTCTGGGCAGCCTTGACACCACTCCCGTTTTGACTTCCAAGGAACTCTCTAGTCAGGAAGGTCTCCTTGACTTCAAGAATGAGAAATATGTGGTCTCGTATCTTTTATCTGGGCAGGGCCGAGCCTCCTTCCTCCATGGTCCTGCTATCTTCATCTTACAGTTTCCATCCACAGGGAATGAACTCCAACTGTTCACCATGGGGTAGTTGGGGGCAGGGATTGGCATCTACCTCCTGCATGAAACCTCTGGCAGCTGAGAAGGAGAGTCTGCCCTTTGAAATCCAGCTCCTGGATAAACTTGTTCAAGGCAGGTGCCTGGAGAACTTAGATGGGGACTAAGTATTGTTCTTTGCCGAGAGGTGACCCACATGTGCCTGGCTCTTCTTCAAGTCCAGATGCCGGCACAGAGCCAAGAATCTGAGTCTCTATTTCCAGTCTTTGGCCTCTGATCTGAAGCCACAAGAAGTGACAATAAGAAAATCCCCCTCCAGTTGGCTGCCTGTAACACATCCTGTCCCATCCCATTTGTGGAGGAGGGAACGGCTTGGTGAGCCTGGCTACTGTTATTGGAGGCTATAAAGTCGGTGCCTGAGAAATGAAAATTGTTGTTATTACCATGCAAACTGTTGATGTAAAGGGCTGGTCTGGAGTACTTTGCTTCCTTAATTAGAGCTGATCTTTCTTTTCCTGCAAATTTGGGGACTATCCTGTTATTAATGACCTTTTTGGATCCATGCCCAGGACTTAGAGATATTGTCTTTGGATCCAGGTAATGAGGTCGCTACTGATCCTGAACAAATGGGGAAGTGATTTAATAATTACTCTGCACTGTCTGTGGGTGACCTTTCATTTGTCGAGATGAGAGGCATCTGTTTATCATCACCCCCATGTGGAAGATTTTGATTTGGGGGGATTAGTTCTCCTGGACGGAATCCATTTTGCTCTCTGCCTTTGTCGAAGTTTGCCTGGAAAGGTACCACGTGCCATGAGCACGTGCAGGAGCTGCAGTGGCGGAGACAGAAGTGGGCCAGACGGGCTGACACATGCGTTCAGTGAAGGACTGACTCCCGGGTGCGTGGACTTGTGCACTGGTGAGGTGGGTCAGTGGTTTAAGGAAGGATGGTGTATATCCTCTTCTTTAAACCTTCAGTGTTAAAGTTCTGATACTTAATTCCTGTGTGTGTGTGAGTGTGTGTGTGTGTGAGTGTGTGTGGCAGGGGCGGTTCCCACCACCAGGCAATTAGCACAATTCTGACTCTGTCCACCTGGGGATAGTGTCAGATCCCACACGCTGAGGGCTCAGTCTCAGTCTCACAAGTCTATCCCCCACTTCAGACGCCAGTCCCAAGTCCAGGTTGTCACTTGTGCCTTCTGATGGACCGGAGCAGACAGATTCCAAGGACCTCCTCCCTGAGTTCAATCAGTGGCTACAATAGCTCGTGAACTCAGAAACATTTCACTTACTAGACTACCGGTTTATCATAAAAAAGGACTCAGAAACAGCCAGATGGAAGAGATGCATGGGTCAAAGAATGGGGAAAGAGTACTGAGTATCCACGCCCCCTCCAAGCGCCCTCCTCTCCTCAAATCTCCGCGTGTTCACCAGACACTCTCATCCTTTTGGGTTTTTATGGAGGTTTCACTATATAGACATGATTGATAAAGTCATCGGCCATTGGTGATTAAACTCAGCCTCCAGCCCTCTCCCTTCCCTGTGGGTCAGGGAGGTGGGGCTGAAAGTCCCATCCCTCTAATTCTGCAACTGGTTCCACTGGCAACCTTAGGTGGTGTAGGGGTTTTCTAAGAGTCAGGTCATGAACCTGACTTTTCTGGCATTTGTCACTTAGGAAATACCAAGGGTTTAAGAAGCTTGGTGACAGAAGGGGACCAAGACCAAATGCCTATTTCTCATTGTAAATCATATTGCACAGTGCAATGGGAGAGATGGCCCTGTGTGCCTGGGTGAGATGTGGTGGGTCTAACCGGGGGAGAACTGAGCTTGATCAGGGAGCTCGTGCTACAAGGAGGGACCAGGTCGGCTCAGTGCTCAGGGAGGCTGAGTCTGTCCTGGCCGAAATCTCTCTATTACTGGATCTTGAGGGACCTCTGGAGGGCTTGATAGAGAGTCAGGGAGAGGAATGACAAGGACTGAAGGCTGGGGAAAGAAAGCAGAATAATTTGAGATGCACAGCAAGTCGGGCAATGTCAAGTGTGGGCAGGGTCTCAGAGACCTTGGGGCTTGCTCTTTACTCATTTCTCCATGGCTACTAAGTCCATGCTTACATGTCTTCCTTGCGGAACTCACCCCTCCTTCATGTCCTAAAGGCCTCCATTCCATTTCCAGTCATTTAAAAATAAAATTCCTTTAAAAAAATCGAGACAAGAATATCTGTTCTTGACCATTTGCCCATTGACTTTTGTTCTTATTTTGGGGGCATCAGTTTGTATAGGTCCTCTTCCTTAGGACAATTCTTTAAACTTTGGAAAGGAGCGCTCTTATTCACCCTGAATCTTCTGGTTAAACATCCCATTTCTTTATATGCTCTTCATGAGTGATGGTTCCAAGCATGCCCTCCACCCTAGTCACCTGCCTATGACCAAGGCTTGTTTTATGTATCTCTGAATATGTGATGGAACGGATCTCTCTCTTTTCTTTCAAAAAATACTGTTTTATAATGCAACCTAAGAAATAGAAATTTTTTAAGGGGATGGAAGAAAGGTTTGGGGTTCCCTCTGAAGAAGAGGTGGAAGAGATCACAAAGAAACCTAATGTTTTGGGGAGCAGCTCTGGGTGAGAGGACACAGGCAACCACTGATGTGGGAGGGACTCTAAACCTCATTGTGTTGATCTCAGAGCAAGTCTTGAGGGGAGAAGCTCCCCCCGAGCTTCTTGGTGAGTCAGCACAACTTGATCACACCCCAGAATGTTCTGCATCTCCACGCTTCCCCCTTGCATCCTACCCATAAGCATGTGCTCAGCTCCTGACTTCCTCATGGGCTCTGAAGGCCGGGTCCATGTGTGTCTTCCGATCCTTCATGCACAGAGCCTAGTACAGAGTGCAGCAACAATGGGCTGGATGAATGAACCAAGAAAGAATCAGTGGATTCAGATCGTGCCTGCCCTGAGGTTTCTGTTGATGGGTTCCATTCATTGGCCTGTTTGGAAACTCTTGTTATTCCTTTTCTTAGTTGTGACCACCTTTCTCCTACTGAAGCGAACTCTCCATTATCTAGCCGTGTTAAGAAATAGGAAAGAATCACAAACACATAACATGATTCTAGCTGAAGAGAGCTTTAGATATCTCCCCAGTTTATTGAAGAGAAAAAAAAAAAAACTTTTATTTTCTCTGCATTCCCACTCCAATAAATTCCTTCTTTTCCTTTCCTTCTTTCCATAACCCAGCTCTGCAAAGCAATTCCCTTGCGAACACCCCTAACTCCCATTATCCTCCCTTCCTCCACTGCACCCACCAGAAAACCCCACCCGCCTGCTTACTTTATATCTTCTTTAAAGTGGTTCAGCTGGAATGCATCTTCCTCCCCTTGAGATAGATCAGTTGAACTCCAAGGAACACATCCTTGGTCCCACCTCACACCGTGATCTCTAGTAATGTGGCTTCTGCAATCTGTAGGTCCTGTCCTATTTCTGTTGCCCATTTTAAAAGAATATGTTTCGGAGGATATCCACCTGGGTGAGTTTTCTGCATATCTACTCTCTAGACTTGGGCTGGAGGGCATCTTAAGGATGAGATGATCTTGTACATTTCAAGGTGTTGCTACCTTGAAGTGGGAAACCTTTTACATAAAACCATTGGGGGCTTCCCTGGTGGCTCAGACAGTAAAGAATCCACCTGAAAGGCAGCAGACTTAGATTTGATCCCTGGGTCGGGAAGATCCCTTGGAGAAGGGGAAGGCTACCCACTCTAGTACTCTTGTCTGGAGAATTCTGTGGACAGAGGAGCTTGGCGGACTACAGTCCATGGGATCACAAAGCATCAGACATGTCTGAGCTACTTAACGCTTTCACTTTTCATTATTTATAAAACAGATGAATGTGAGGTCTTGCTGAAGAGGTGCTGAGGGGCAGGGTCCTTCAGTTTGGACCATCCATTGCTCCTGAAGCTCCATCGTTTGAAAATGCTGATTTAGCCTGAGAGGCTTGTTGTCAAGGTGAGGGGACCAAGGTCCAGAGAGGCAAACCACTTACCCGAAGTTACACAATAGACCCAAGACTAGGAATGCTTACTCTGGGGCTCTTTTCACCAGAGCAGGGCGCCTCTTGCTCTGACAGCTGTGCTTTCTAGCCTTCCAAGCCTGGCCCTGGCTCATGGTGAGCCCGTGAGCACCCTCAGCTCCTATTTGAACGCTGAAGGTCAGTTTCGCCGGCAGACAGATGGGCTGGCGTCCCGGGGCCATGTTCCCCAAGCTCAGGGGTACTGCCACCCTCCCACCTCCGTCCTTTCTAGGGATTGAAGCCAAAGCCTCTTACAAAACTGTCTTCTGAGGGCCCCTTGGCTGTCCTGTTTGTAAAACCATTCACAGTCAGCCTTGCCTTTCATTTCCGTAATCTTAAATTGCATCAAAAAGGGAGAGATTAGAGGTAAAACCTCAATAAAGGACTGAACAAAAGCCCGCTCCCACATTGGATTCTCACACCTAGCTTTGCCTTTTCTCCCCTCCCTCTTGTCTGACAGACAGAGTGTATGAACCTCTATTTTTTAAAAAAACTTAGATTAAAATGCTATTTAGAAAAGACCCGCGAGTTTGAAGTCACCTCTGGTTCATACATTAAACATCAAATGTACATTAGCTGTGAATTATGGTCATGAAAAGTAAATCCTTTAATGCCGTTTTCTGTGTTCCACTGCTGAAGCTTAACATTAATGGCCTCTTAGCGACTCTGTCAGTGGGGGGACTTCTTATTTTCCAGCTTTCACCACCCCGAAGGCTTCCCTTTCTGTGTACCTGTAAACAGACAACCGTGGGAAAAGATCCTAGGGCAGGTTAAGCTTAGGAGCAAACCCACCCGGGTGGTATGAGCCATCACTCTCCAAAGGGCAGGTGGCCACACCTTGCATAGGGCACCACTATTGCTCCTTTACAACTGTCCTGGGCTTAGTTCAATTCTGTTTGCAACATTAAGTTCTGGGGCTGTAATTGTTAGGAAGGTGTCTAACCAGTATGGAGATCAAGTTATCGTCAGAAATCCTGGCAGTAGAGAAAGAGAAGCTGTACACAAAGAGCTTCTCTTAGAGGCAGATGCAGAAGTCAGGTGTGGGTCTCGGTGTGGAAGTCACATTCTTGCCTTTCTGAGCCATCTGTCATTTTCTGCAGGACCAGGGTGAGCCAGACCAGGCAAAGAGTGGGGTGACATATATTCAAAGTTCTTACCCTTAGGAGAAGGACCTTTCCCCTCTAAAACTGTAGGAGCACTCCCTGTAGGAGCAAAGATGCAAGCCACCTATAAAGGCTTTTTCTCTAATGTCATCTAAAACCTGGGAGGCCAGAAACCTGCTGCAGTTGTGGACAAGCTTTAGCAGGTTTTGAGACAAAATTAGGAAAGTCAAAATGAATTACTTCTCCCAACCTACGTTGCGACCAGATTAGATAAAGTCAAGATAATGATAGAAAATGATTTAAAAAGGCATTGAATTGCATTTCAGTGTTTATGCACCTTTAAAGCTTGCACTAAATTGTACAAGTTATTTAAATACATTCTTTAATATTTATGCTTTGTTGTTTTAATAAAGACTTCTATTTTTAAATAAAATGCATAATTAAGTGGAACGGAATATTTTCCTCTTTGACACGCTTAATCATGCCTCTGGGAAGCTTAAGTTGTTCCAATTATAAAGTCCAGACACTACCATCTACCATGGAGCACCCTGCACTCAGTAGGTCTTCAATAAATATTTAATTATCAGCTATTATGTGCCTGACACTGTGTTACATTCTGGAGACACAAAAAGAGAGAAAAAAAAATGATATGGTTCCTTCTTTAATGGAGCTTGTATTGTAACACAATGACAGAGTCAGACATTAGTTATACAAATGTGCGGAAAGCTTATGAGATGAGATCATCTCAAGAAGCATGGAACGCTGTCCGATGAGAGCTTATCCCAAACGAACTTGGTGAGTTGGAGGGGTGGAGAGATCAAGCAGGCTTCCGTGAGGATGTGATGGCTGAGCTGGGATTCTGGGGGACAAGTTGGAGATCACTGGGTAAAGAGAGAAGGCAGGAGAATCCCAAGCAGAAGGAGTGGCATGAGCAAAGCCTACTGGTAGGAGGCAGCATGGTGGATTTTGGGGAACTCAAAAGGCAAGGATGATGGGCCCAGCAGATCAAGGCTGTGCTGTGTGAATAGTGGGGCTGAGGAAGGTGCGTAGGGAGCTGACATCCAGCCCTGCTCCACTTACTAAGCTAGAGTCCCATGAGCAGCTGTGCCCACAGGAAAAGGCATCTTTTTTCCAGTGGGGCTGCCCAGAAGGAGCACCTTTATCTTATCCCGTCCAAAGTGCCTTGAGTGCTTTCAGCCTGGTGTCTGGACCACAGTAAGAGAGAGAAAGAGAGAGACCAGGTTACGCTGGAAAGGCAGCCAGACTTGAAGCCCCCTTCTGTGGGCCTTTATCCGAAGGACAATGAGAAGCTAATGGGTTATAAGTGTGTATGTGTGTGATGAACAGATTTGCATTTTGAAAAGATCACTCTAGTTGCAGCGTGGAAAACTGATTAGAAGGGCATCAGAGTGAAAGGGGAGTTTGGTTTGGAGCAGAAGATCGTGAGTTTCTTCTTGGACTATTGAGTGTGATGTGCTTTGCAAGCACCCTAGTGGAGCCGTCAGGTAGGCAGAAAGCTCAGACAAATTGCACATATAAAACTTAGTTTGCAGTTGTCATAATATCCAGGCATTGGCCACAGGGCATGTAGCAACTTAATCTATGGGACAACTGGGAAAGAAAGAGAAAGAAACTAACTCCAGGCAAGGTAGGGAGTAGTGGAGTCCGCGCTGGTGGTAAGGCAGGCTCTGAAGCGTAAGCTCAGCACAGGGAAACTCCAGACGAAGTGACGGTCACGGTAAGGTTAGTGTCGACACAGTTCATCTCCTGGTACAGGCGGCGGCGGCACTGTGGACACTTTGGCGATGATCCAGGCCCAGAACTAGTGCTCGGTTGGGTACTGACAAAGAGTTCAGTTTATCTGGAAAAAGGACTGGCATAAAATGGATAAATTGGAAGGTTCTAGAACAGAGATTTAGGGGCAAGGTGACAGTTCCAGAAGAGGCTGTTGATGTTTAGTCATTGAGTCATGACTGACTCTTTTGTGACCCCATGGACTGTAACCTGCCAGGCTTCAGAATACCGGAGTGGGTAGCCATTTCCTTCTCCAATCATCCTTACCCAGGGATTGAATTTGCTCTTCCTGCATTGTAGATTCTTTACCATTGAGCCACCTGAGGATCAGAGCGTAAATTTAGAAGTGGACAGAATCCAGCCATACTCTCTGGGAGGACAAGGTGAGCACTTGTGGGAAAGGTGAAGCTCATTGGACTTTAAAAGCCTCATGGGTTTAGCTCTGGGACCACTGGGTACCTGGCTTAATGAAACGAGATCAATTATCTCCTCTCAACTGCAGGTGGAGTTGGCTCCCTAATAAACAACTGGGCTTGGTCGGGACAGGGTTAGGGACATGGCAGGTCTGAGTCTGCCAGCTGAAAATTATCAGTATCTTTAGGTAGGCAAGGCTGGAGATGGCAGAAGCTCATAGGGATAAGATCAGGAGCTTTGTGAATATAAACCTATAAATTATGAGAAGCACTGTTTCCTCTCTCTTTCGGGTTAGCTGCCAGGTGTTCTAGTGGCCTTATCAATTCTGTGCGGAGAAGCAATTCCTTACTAGCCTGGGATAAATGTTGCACAGGTTAAAAAAAACTTGGGGTCAACTAGTCCAGAAAAGAGAAGGCCAGGAAGTAGAATCTCCTTCTCAGCTGGCAGGACTTAAACTATTCTTATTAATAATAATGTCAGGCACTCTTCTAAACAATTTATGTGGATCAACTAATTTAATTAACTCAATAACCTCACAATACCTCTGGGAGGTCGGCTATCACTCACCACACTTTACAGATAAAGAAACTAACACGCAGCTGAGAGGTTACGCTTCCTGCCCAAGGTCTCATAACTAGTAAGTGTTCTGCTGCTGCTGCTAAGTCGCTTCAGTCGTGTCCAACCCTGTGCGACCCCATAGACAGCAGCCCACCAGGCTCCCCCGTCCCTGGGATTCTTCAGGCAAGAACACTGGAGTGGGTTGCCATTTCCTTCTCCAATGCATGAAAGTGAAAAGGGAAACTGAAGTTGCTCAGTCGTGTCTGACTCTTTGCGGCCCCATGGACTGCAGCCCACCAGGCTCCTCTCTCCATGGGATTTTCCAGGCAAGAGTCCTGGAGTGGGGTGCCATTGCCTTCTCCGGGAAGTGTTCTGACCAAGAGTCAAATCCAGATCCTCTATTCCAGACCTTCATGTTGAATGTCTACATCATATTGAACGTGATGAGAAAATCACTGAGTCCCCAAGGGCTGTTTCATAGAAATGGCTTAAAAAAATGCTTGAAATTCTGGAGCCTAGAATTCAGTGGCATCATTCCTGACTTCCTTTCTTCCTAGGAAGCCATGTAGACCAGGTAAGGGAGAGCTGAAGACGGAGGGCGGCTGGAATAATTATTCTGTCTAAGAAGTGAGTTTCTGAGGGGATCTAAACTGGAGCAGGGTGGCAGAGTAGGGGGTGAGCGTGGCCATGAGATTAGGGCTCCCTAGGACATATCCTACAGCAGATCTTGGAAGCATGGCAGTCTCTATTTCTGAATTCCCATCCTCTGCCTCGCTAGTCCGCAGGAAACAGATGTGGCCATGGCATCTGCACTGACTGCTCAGAAGCTATCTGTTGGTGGCGTTCCACTCATCTCTTTAAATAACAGCCTTGGACCGGTAGCACTGTCTCTTATCAGAAACCTCTCTCCATAGTGGACCGCACAATACTGACGCTTGTTGCGAGCTGTTTGGAGTGAATGAATGAACTAGTTAGTGCAAAGTCCCGTGTTGTAACTCCCACGCAGTTAACAGGTTTTCTCCCTTGGCCCGTCCACTGGGCAGACAGCCTCCTGGTATAGCTCAGCTGATGGATCTTTCATTGTGCCCAGTCCCTGTGCTTCCCAATCACTTACTTTCTCCTGGAAACCTAGCCACAGAGCAGCAGCATTGGTGATCGAGAACAAGCAGGCCTGCGATCAGGGCAAACCTAAGATCTGAGAGAGGAGTCAATTTCTAAGAGGCCCTGTTGAGGAACTGAGTCTGTTGCTTGTGAGGGCTTTTGCTCAGGTGGTCTTTCTTTTTATTTTGCATTTTCTCCCCTGTTAGAAGGTTGGAATGGGAGGTGTATTGAAAGCACCTGGCTAGACCCAACCCTCATTTTCCTTCTGAAATATACTTGCCCATGAAACATCATGTTTCAAAGGACAGATGAGATCTGCCTGGCTACTGCAAAGCCCTTTAGTGAAGCCAAGAGCAAGAAGTCCAGAACAGAAAACAAGACTGCGGTCACTTGCTAAAAATCTTAATCGAGTTGGAAATCTCAGACTGTGATGGGAACCTGGATGATCATTCTCTTCCAAACTCCCATTTCCATTTGTCCTTCCTCTTCTCTCTTTTAGACGATAGACTCCATCAAAGATGGAGAATGATGAGCTGGGATTACATATCATTTGGGATACAGCTGAAGAGTTTGATGCTGCCAATTTAATTTCTACTGCCAATAAAAATCAAAGGAAATCCCTTGGGATAGGAAGGAATTCATTCATCCCTTACATGGACAAAACACTGTAGAGAAAGTGAAGAAAAGAACTCTGAGAAGATCCACTCTGGAGGGGCCCCATAGGTAGCACTGGAAACATTTCTCTGAGCATCTCCCTTTTGTCCCTGTCAGGCCCAACACACAGTGGTCCATTTGGGCTCAAGAAAGAAACAAAGAGAATTCTACTTCCTCTTCTTCTAAGTCCTTTATGAAAGAAAGGCTCTGCATTTTTAAAAAAGGACCTATTCTAAAACTGAAAGAAGCTAAAAGGGAAATGAAGAAAATACAAAAACGTACAGGGGATGAGATGACTAGATGGTATCATCAACTCAGTGAACATGAGTTTGAGCAAACTCTGGGAAATAGTGAAGGACAGGGAAGCCTGGCGTGCTTCAGTCCATGGGGTTGCAGAGTCGGACATGACTGAGCGCCTGAACAAGAGCAACAACAATGCACGGTGTATGCAGGCTTCCCTGATGGCTAAGCAGGTAAAGAATTTGCCTGCAATGCAGGAGACACAGAAGATGCGGGTTCAATCCTGGGTCAGGATGATCCCCTGCAGGAGGAAAATGGCAACCCACTCCAGTATTCTTGCCTGAAAAATCCCATGGAGAGAGGAGCCTGGCAGGCTACATACAGTCCATAGGGACGCAAAGAGTTGGACATGACTGGGTGACTGATGCACCCATGCAGGCTTAAAATACAAGCATTTGTGCAATAAATCATACTTGTTATTATGCAGGAATGTCCAGCTTCACTCCATACCCAATTTTAGGAGTCTCTCTTTTTCGGTACTAGAGCCATTTCCCCTCCTGTTCTGGGATGATGTTCTAGTTAGGTCAGTGTCTGGAAGGCTCTTATAACTAAAAGTGGGAAAATGAGCTGCCAGCCCTTCTCCAAGGAATAGGGCACCCCTTAACTTCCTATAGGACCCCACTTACATGGAGCAGATGTGAACAGTCTGGACACACCATCTGCTAACCACAGGGAAGGGCCAAAGCGCTCCTTTTTTTTTCCTAGGGACCCTCCACAAATTCCAGCCAAGTATCCACAACACTGTAGACCATAGCAGTGTAAACCACACACAAGGAAGTCCCAGCTCACGCCAGTAGTTCTGTTTATTTCAGCACCTCCTTTTCTGCAGGCATCAGGTACACTGCAGACAGGGAAAACGGGTTTCAGAAATAGCACCTGTCAGAGAGCGGCAGGCACTGCCTCCCACCCCCGTCACCACCAAATGGTCTTAATTAACTTTGGACACTTCCTCGCCTCACACTTTATTTCTGAATGTTATTGAAAGTTGTCAGAACTTGTCTCACTCTTTTCTTTTATTATTAATGTGTAAATACAATGCCTCAGGAGTGTTACTAAAACACAGAATCTAATCCCAGGAGATTAATTTATGAACGCAGCATAGGGTGAAGTTACATCCTGGTGACTGCAAATTGATGTTGGTAAGAGCCACAAGCTTCGGCCTCTCTAAACCCACAGGGATTCAGAGGGCCAAGGTGGCTGGAGGGAAGCAGGGACGAGGGGAGGGCTGGGCTCTGCTGATTTTTGAGACAGCCCGAGGACACATGACCTTAGTTTACTCCTGGTGGGGAAGAGAAGAGTAAGGCCATCTTTCTCTCTCGAGGGTACAGTGCCCCCCTTGCAAGTCCATGCATCTATCAGCCAAGTCCATGGGCATTTATTGAGTGCTTACGCTACATGAGGGAAGTGCTTAAGCTTCCCTGATGGCTCAGAGGGTGAAGTGTCTGCCTGCAAGGCAGGAGACCTGGGATCGATCCCTGGGTCAGGAAGATCCCCTGGAGAAGGAAATGGCAACCCACTCTGGTACTCTTGCCTGGAAAATCCCATGGATGGAGAGATGTGGTGCAGGCTACAGTCCATGGGGTCGCAGAGTCCGCCGCTACTGAGCGACTTCACTTTCACTTTACGCTACATCAGTCTAAGCTCAGCTTCATGAGAATCAAAACAAGCAGAGCAGTAGTTATTGCTTGTGAGGACCTTACTTTTCCCTGCGGGAGCCAAACACAGGCACTCAAAACTCCTGGAGAACAAAGCTAGAATATGCTTGTAGAGGCATGGCCTCCTGAGCAGCAGATCATCAATGCATAGGTTAGGGGAGCATCCCTGTGGACTGCAGTGACCAGGTAAGTCCTCCAGGTGGGTGAGTTGCTGGGGTGGGATGGACTGGCTGCAAGCATAAGGTAGTGTCCTTAAAGATGGGTGCCCTGGGGCCTTCCTCAAGAGCTGGGAGACCTGGCTAATACTGCAGTGGTGCCTTTATTTCTTCAGAGCAGCTGAGGCCAGGCAATCTGGTGGGAAGGTGAAAAGAGGCCTTTAGGTCGAAGCTGTGCTTAACACAAGCTTGAGAAAGCATCTGTCTGTCCTTGTCAAGAACCTTGTGGGACATCACTGATCTGCACCCCCTGGGAACTCTGAGCACGGACGCCAACCTTCGGAATTTGGGGCACAAAGAGGCCATAGCTGCCCATAGGCAAGGGGAGGAGCAGGACGCAAGGGGTCCAACAGGGTGAGCGAGCTGGGAGGCTGGAAGAGAGGAGAGCGGCCTTCCCTACTGGGCTGCCGATAATCAGCTGTCTTTTCAGCGACGGGGAGCAGATGCCGGACCGGGCTGGCGGGGCTCCTGTCCCCTCCCGAGGATGCCGAGGGACCTCCCTCGGGTTTCCCTGTGTCCCTTTCTCCAGCTCGCCTCCCACCTGCTCTTTGGGCTTCGGCTCCCGGCTGCGGCCGCTCCCTGCTCCTCCCGGGAGCCGATCTGCGTGTGTGGCGGCGGGGTGGGGCGCCGACCCTGAGGGGAGGCCTGAGGTCGCACGGGGCTCCCCCTCCCAGAGCTGAGGCGAGGGCAGAAGGCGGGTGAAGGCAGCGGGCGGGCTGGGCGCGCGGGGCGACAAGGGGCTCTCCCGCGCGCCGCCCTGGACGCGGCGCCGGGACGGATGCGGCGTCCGCCGGGCGCTCACTACGGCAGGAGGCAGCCGGGCACCGCGGCCGCGGCAGGGGCTGCCCAGGAGCCGGCGGCCGGGCCCGCACGCCCGTCCGCGCGCCGTCAGTGTCCGCGAGCTGACAGGTCCCCGGGGCCGGCTGCGGAGCGCGGCGAGCGGCCCGCGCCGCGGTGGGTGATTAGAAGCGCGGGCGGAGCCGCCTGCCGGTTCGAGGGAACAGCCTCGCCGCGGCTGCTCGTCCTGTTCGCGCCGGCGCCCTTTGCTCCCCTTTCCCTCTGCGGCGCTTCTCTGCCTCCCTCGGGGAGGTCCTCGGGGACAGCGGCGCCCAGGCAGCCCCTCCTCGCTACCCACCCGCCCCCTTACCGCCTCTGCTGCCCACACCCCGTCCCAGGGCGCCTCCGGGCCTTTGCGGAGATGTGGGGGGTGCGTCCTCACAAGGGATCCACCAGGGAAGGGCTGGCGTGGCGGCGGGTGTCGAGGGATGGGGGCCACCCGGCCTGGCAAAGGAGACCCCCTCTTCCTTTTAGAAATCCAGCACCCAGAGAAACCAGAGCTTGGTCCTGTGCTTGAGCAAATGGTACATTTCAATCTCAGTTTCCACTCCTGCCTTGGGGGCCCTTGGCTCTGCGTGTGTGTGTGTGTGTGTGTATGTGTGTGTGTGGTCTCTCAAATGGGATGGGAACTGCTCAGATTCCATGCTCCCTGTGTTCCTGAGCAGGTAGAGACAGACTCCAGTATTTTTGCTTGGAGCATCCTATGGACAGAGGAGCCTGGTGGGCTACCCTCCATAGGGTCACAAGTATCATGCATGACTGAAGCCACTTAGCACCCACGCACAGGGCCTCAGGGCTTAGGAGAAAAGGTAGACCGCGTCTTGTCTCTCCTCTCCTCTCACCGCTGGGCACGCTACTTCTGGCACCCCCACCATGCATAGAATCTATAGCCCAAATCAATGGCTGCACAAAGGGCTGTCTGAGCTTGGCCCCAGCCCTTCACCCTGAGGCTGGTGAGAGTGGCAGGAGGCAGGGGAATGAGGAGGTAGGATGCTCTGCACATGGTAGGCACTGAGGAAACACACAAGGGGTCAGGCCCACAGACTAGGCGGAGTCCGGGGTCCTGCGGCTGCTGGGGAGCTGTGATTCAGAGCAGCAAACCAGCACCGTTAGCTGGGAGACAGAGGTGGTGGCCTCCGCAGCTCAGCCCCATTAGCTGGGCTGGTGTGAGGCGGCCGGCGCGTTTGAGGGCTCGGACAAGCCCGGTGATTGAAGGGCTGGTCTTTGGAGCTGCTGCCAGACTAATCTCAGGCCGGCAGCCCGTGCTTTTCGTTTAGTTTCAGCCCATTCGCTGGCTCTGCCCTGCAGAGGAGGCCCCCACCTCCTCCTGGGGCTGCGGATTAACCCCTAAAAACTGAGTTTTGTTTGCAGAGCTTTCTCCAAAGCCGAGGGAGCCTCTGGAGCCTCCTGCTTTTGCTCCTTGTTGACTAGGGGGATCCGTGAGGTCAGATGCTGCTGGCAGTGGCTCTGTCCCTGGCCCTGGACACACACTCAGTCTGGGAGTCTGCCAGGGAGCCTTTCTCACCCAGGCCAGCCTGTCAGTCCTGCCTTCCCCAGCCCCCCAGGGCGCAGTCACCCAAGCCTTCTCCTGAGGTGCGTCAGGCCTTAACTGGGCTTGGCAGGTACCAGCATCTCTATCTTCCCAGCAGGAGAGATGTGCTCAGATGTCTGCCCACAGGCCCAGGATCCAGTTCACTGGGGAACAAACACCCTTCCCTTGATTGTTACTTAAGTGTTCGATTCATACCACTGGAATTCTGCTCAGTTTCCCTCTCAGCTCTCCTGCCCCAGAGCTTCAGTCTCACCTGACAGATGCTAGGACTGACCTCCTTTCTGACCCTTTACCACCCCCATCCCAGGGAGCTGAGCCTGTTCCTCTCGCCTTCCTGATGCCACTGGGGTTCTGTTCTGACCAGGATGACCATCCGAAGCCATAGGTGTGTTATCTATCTGCCTTTGAGGGTCTCTACTGCCAGCTCCTCACTAATTAGGCCTCCCTCTTCCCCATGAAGACCAACCTGATTGTGAATCAAGTCACATCCACCCTACCTCGCCTCCTTTCCCATTAGCTCAGTTTACACCCTATAGCCTGTTGGGCTTCTTGTACCCTCTCTGTGTCTGCCTGTTCTGTTCCCGTGGCTTGTGTGTTCTCCAGCTCTGTAAGCCCTCACCTGGATGGGTACCTGCCCTTTCTGTAGCTCTGACCATGAAGCTCTTCTTGAGAATCTGGGGGTGATGGTGAGTGAGATCTGGGGTAGCTACACCACTTACTAGGGCAGTTTCTTTGTGCCAGATGCTGTTCCAGGTACCAAGGATCAAGAAAATGGAAAGATAAGGTCCTGTCTGCTCCCAGAGATTTTTCTTTGTAGTGGGGAATCTGGAAAACCATCTGAGTACAATATGAGAGAAACTGTAGTAGAAGCACATTCTAGCAGAAGAGGGGGCTTCAGGGAACATTTTGCCTTGAGTTCACTGGGCCAATAGTCTCTGTGAGTCTCCCTCCTCTACACAGATGCAATGATGAGGGGAGGGAAGAGAAGAGAAGTGAGCCAGACCCTGGGAGCCAGTGTGGGTCTGGAATCATCTCCTATGCGAGCAGATGTCCCCTTATGCTCTTGGTGCTGTGAGGGGTATGGAGGTGAATAAAACCTAGTCCTTTAGCTTGAGAGGTTCTGTTACAATGGAGCAGATAGACACTTGGAGTAAGTAACTCTAATAGAAGGCAGATTGAGAAAAGTGCCATGAAGGTTGTAATCAATATATTACTAGTATATGGAGAAGGAGGTTCTTTGCTGAATAACTTTTTTTCAGGGGGAGGGGGAGAACTTCATGGAGCTTTCCTTTAGTACACATTGCTATCAAATAATCCTTCTCTTGCACACAGAGAAGGATGAAAAATTATTATTTGCAGTGAATAGTTCTATATTTGAACCCCTCATGTCTTCCTTGCCTGCTTATTCTTCTCTTCATTTTTTTTGGTAATGATACAAATTTCCTTTGGGAAAACATCTTTTATGCAACTCTCAGTGCTTTGACGTAGGTAGAGCTCCCTCCCACCACCATTCTTCCCCTCCTGGTGGAGTTTACCAGTGATCACATTCCAAGTCCAAGGGCATGGTGATTGGCTCAGGAATGACTCAACTCACATGACGTGTGTCCAGCTCAGGACTTAGGTGAGTCATTAAGGGGAAGAACAGCTCCTTCTCTGTTGGGCTTGGGATCCTGAGGGTGCCATTCTGAAGCAGCTGCTGCCATCTTGCTGCCACCAGGTCTTGTATGACATGGAACTAGGACAGAGGAATGGAATGTTGAGTGAGAAACTGTCCTGGGGACAGTCCCCAAGTCCCCCTTTATGTGTCTGAAGCCAGGCTCTGTGCTTGTCAGTTACATCATCCAATACATTCCCTCTTTGTTTAGGCACTTTGGTTGGGGATTTGATCCCTTGTAACATGTAGCCAAAAGAGATATAATTGATATAGTTTTAGCAGATGGTGACTGCAGCCATGAAATTAAAAGACGCTTGCTTCTTGGAAGGAAAGTTATGACCAACCTAGACAGCATATTAAAAAGCAGAGACATTACTTTGTCAACAAATGTCTGTCTAGTCAAGGTTATGGTTTTTCCAGTGGTCATGTATGGATGTGAGAGTTGGACTATAAAGAAAGCTGAGCGCCAAAGAATTGATGCTTTTGAAGTGCGCTGTTGGAGAAGACTCTTAAGAGTCCCTTGGACTGCAAAGAGATCCAACAAGTCCATCCTAAAGAAAATCAGTCCTGGGTGTTCATTGGAATGTCTGATGCTGAAGCTGAAACTCCAATATTTTGGCTACCTGATGCAAAGAGCTGATTCATTTGAAAAGACCCTGATGTGGTGAAAGATTGAGGGCAGGAGGAGAAGGGGACGACGGAGGATGAGATGGTTGGATGGCATCACCGACTCAAGGGACATGAGTTTGGGTAAACTCCGGGAGTTGGTGATAGACAGGGAGGCCTGGCGTGCTGCAGTTCATGGAGTTGCAAAGAGTTGGACACGACTGAGCGACTGAATTGAACTGAACTGAACTGAACTGAGCTCTGTGCTCACTATTTTTAATTACAGCCTCTATTTTGATAGGTGGCAGTTACTGTTTCCATCTTTCCAATGAAGAATCTGAGGCTCGAGAGGTCAGGACTCCAGGAGTTGGGAAGGGGGGCAAAGATTTAAGAAGCTCAGGTAGGGTCTGAAAGGCTCCTTACCTTCAGGAGGAAAAAAAACATTCAGTTCAGTTCAGTTGCTCAGTCGTGTCCGACTCTTTGCGACCCCATGAATCGCAGCACGCCAGGCCTCCCTGTCCATCACCAACTCCCGGAGTTCACGCAGACTCATGTCCATCGAGTCAGTGATGCCATCCAGCCATCTCATCCTCTGTCGTCCCCTTCTCCTCCTGCCCCCAATCCCTCCCAGCATCAGAGTCTTTTCCAATGAGTCAACTCTTCGCATGAGGTGGCCAAAGTACTGGAGCTTCAGCTTTAGCATCATTCCTTCCAAAGAAATCCCAGGGTTGATCTCCTTCAGAATGGACTGGTTGGATCTCCTTGCAGTCCAAGGGACTCTCAAGAGTCTTCTCCAACACCACAGTTCAAAAGCATCAATTCTTCGGTGCTCAGCCTTCTTCACAGTCCAACTCCCTCTTTGTTTAGGCACTTTGGTTGGGGATTTGACTTAAAAAAAAATTAAGTCTCAGTAAAAAAGAGAAAGTTCAATCAAGTGACAAGTTCCTCTTCTAAAGTCTCACCCCTTCCTTCCTGCAGTTCTTGGCATGGCTTTTGGGCCTGTCAGTGCATGGCAAAAGGCATGATTCATTTTGTGGGTAGATATACAAATTCCGTGGGCCAGTGGACGTGTGGCTCTGTTTGCAAAGCTGGAGTTATTTCTGCAAGAGGTCAGGGAAAGGAGACACTAGGTCATTCAAACAGGATGAGGGGTAGGGACATAAAGAGGGAGAGATGCTTGCAGTCATCCTGCCAGCCCTGGAGCCTACTGCAGGCTTGGCTGACAGCGGGCGAGCTTTCTAATTCTGCTCTCAACCTGCCCTGGCCATGCCAGGGGACGCTCTGGGCAGGGGAGGGTTAATGACCAACCTTCTTCAGATAAGAAAAAGGCTCCGGTAACAAAACCCAACAGCACGGAGGGAAGAGACACAAGTTACCAGCCACAGAAGCTTAAAAAGGAACCCACCCACAGCTCCCGCTACAAATGCTTTTAGCCGCACGTTAAATCTTCTCTCTAATGGCACCCCCTGTTAAACGAGATATGTCACCCGACCTGAGGAGGCTGACTTGAAAGGCAAATAGTTGGAAGTGATTCCACACGTTATTAGTGAGAGCTATTCTCACATTTCCGGCAAAAATAATGGAGCCGAGGTCTGAAGGGATGACTAATACCTCCCCATTACTGACCCGAGGCCTGGCATTACATTGTAATCCTGGCCACCCAGTGACCCTTCAAGCCTCTTTTTTTTTTTGGTGCTTGTCCTCTGGGTTCTTTCTGCTGGTGGCTGTGGTCACGTTAACCTGGGCACCAGCCTATTGAAATGAAAAGGCTCCGCTTCACATCTCCTTGGGGGCAGGGGAGGAAGCAGGGGGCCACTCAGAGAAGAAGTGACCTGTCTTGAGATTTTGATTTGCCCTCTGCTTCAAGAAAGGGCTGTGTCCAACCTGTCCCAGACACGCAGGAATCTGTTCTGATCCTAATTTCATCCAGGATTCTATCATCTTCTTTAATAGCTTTTATGGGTGTTTTACAGGCCTTCCTGTCAGGAAATTCTTTGGGTTTAAATCTTAAAGCTTTCCTGTTAAAATGTTAGCCTATGTCTTCTCCTATCCTGCCCCCCTTCAGTAGAATAGGAGAATATTAGATTTAAAGACCCGAGAGAGGGAATTTAACAAGAGCCAACATTTACAGAGGGCTGGTTATGTGCCCATCCAGCTTCCCTTGTGCCTCAGCTGGCAAAGAATCCGCCTGGAATGCAGGAGACCTGGGTTTGATCCCTGGGTTGGGAAGATCCCTTGGAGACGGGAAAGGCTATGCATTCCAGTGCTCTGGCCTGGAGAATTCCATGGACTGTATAGTCCATGGGGTGGCAAAGAGCTGGACACGACTGAGCAACTGAGCACACACGTATGCCTGTCACTGTGTTGAAAGCTTTGATACGCAGCAGATTAGGCCATGGTCTGAGTCACTGGTTGGTGTTGTTGTATCTGTCTGATGGATATGCTTTGCCCCTTGTTTCCCTTGACCGCTTGGTGATAGTCCACCCCCTCGATCACTCTCTCTAGTTGAAGCACACACTGCCCCCATTCCCTGTGATGCTGTGTTCACTTGGATTCTTTCTCCTGTTTAGGGGCTTTGCCATCTCTCCTTGGGGCTCATCCTTCCCTGTCATCCCTACTCCTCAAGACTTGGCCCTGGTTTCTTCTGATTCTATACTTTATCTATTCTGACTCCCCGTGGGACTGGCCTCAGCCATCATCTCTGTGCACTGGCTCCCTCATGGGCCTCCAATCCAGACTTCTCTGTCCTTCCTGCAGCTGTCCTTCCAGTGGTGTACTTGGAATTTCCACTTTGCTATCTCAAAGCTGCCTCTAACTCAACATTTTCAAAATTGGAATCCATGTCTTTAGTCTTGGCCTCTCCCACTGTTCTCTTTCTGCACGTACAGAAAGGCTGGGATTCTGTCCATACAAGCTGGAAAACTGGGGCACTCCTCCCCCTCTGAAACCCTCATCCAGTTGATCACCATGTCCTTGCTGATTTGACTTCCACATTATTTCTTTGTTTTCCTGTTCCCTCGGCCACCACCTTTGGTGATGTAACCGCTGCTTACAGCTTCTGTACTTACCTCACACAGGCTGACCCTCCAGTTTGTTCTCCATCCTGTGGTCCAAGAGCAATTTTCAAAATTCCACTTTGGCCATGCTGTCCTTCTAGGTTGAAATTTTGCATTGGTTTCCCATTGCTCCCAAAATGTAGATCATAATCCTTACCAAGGCTGTGCACAAGCTGGTCAGACTATTTCCTTGGTCTTGTCATGCACTGTTCTCCCCTCACCTCTCAAGCCCCAGCATATGCTTCCCTCAGTTCCTTAATTCAGTCTTCTTGCCCCAGGATTTGTGCACAGGCTGCTATTCTCCTGTTTGCCAAGCTAACCTTCTACTCTAGCTCTTGACCTGCATCAAATTTCCATGATCTCTCAGATCAGATGAGGTCTGTGCCATGCAGCTAGCCTTCCCCCAGTGCGCAGAACCACTCTGGCCCCTGTATTCCACTCTGCACCATTTGTTGGGTGACCTACCCCTTCATCATGCACTCAACCATCAGCCGTGAGGGTCACACCTCAGGTCCTCTCATGATGCCCTTATTTTCCTGGCTGGAAACGGGGAAGAGGCTACCCTCTCGGTGATCAGGCGAAAGCTCAGGCAAGTTCGGCGTTTTCCGTCCCTATTTTGCCCTTAGGGTGTGGTTCCCTCTACAATTTTCCCTGCTGCCTGAATTCTTTCTTGAGTCTTGTGGTCTGTCCTGGCTGTTCCCAACCAGTGCTTCTAGCACCCTCGATGAAGATGCTCAGGTCCGTCCTATTGGAATAAGAAAGGCTCAGAGGCTCGCCCTGCCTGGGGAGGCCACACGCACTCCCTGCGCTCTTCTGCACCTGCCACCAGGACCTTTTGTCACCCTGGGTCTGCTGGCTGGTGGGGTCCTCCAAGGACTATGCTGGCAGCCAAATTCTCCTTTTTGGCAAATTCTTGACTCCTTTTGCAGAATCTAAGTTGATTTATTTGTTCCCTTTAGAGCATTTACTTTCTTATATATAAATATTAGGCTGTGGGTTTGGAACTCACGCTCTGCAGACAAGGGTGGTGACAGCCGCGACAGTGGGTTTATTTTTAAATAAAAATTGGGAAGTTACAAGGCTCCTGAGGTTTTCTGCATTTTTATTTTTCATTCAAAAGAAAAAATTAAAAAAAGGCAGGGGAGGAGAAAAGGATGAGGGTGGGTGTGGGGAAACATGGCCTGCCTCTCTGCTTCCATTCTTCAGGGCTTCCTGTTTTCATCTCTTTTTCCTGCCTCTGTTCCCTGGCATTTGGCGTCTCCATAAAGAAAGGGAAGGAGTGATTACTTCTGAGAAGGGAGTGGGGGATCTGTTCAAGCTGAGCATTAGGCATGCAGCCCCTGAGCAAGTCGCATGCATGGTAAAATATTACCTTAATAACACACTCGCAGAGAGCTATGTGTAAATGGTAACAGCTGCTTTTGTGATGACCGTGTTATAAATGATTGCAGCCCTGGTCATTAATAATGCATCTGAACAATAACAACTTGATTCCAAGGAGGAAGTACAGCCTTCCATTTTTCCCTGGCACGCGAATTCACTCTTGCTCTTATGCAAAGTAACTGGACTCAAGGATTGAAGGCCCACGCTGGGGCTTCAGAACCAAGAGGTTTTCAGCTCATTCCTGGCTCCCAGCCAGGGAAAACAGGGCTTCTGGACCCCACCCTACATTCTTACTACATTAACAGTGTTAAGCCTGCAGCTGGCCTGTACCCTTTAAGCCTCTCTGCCTCCCCTTGGACCTCAAGCATGCAGAGCCTGCCACTCTGATGGTAGCTCCAGGGTGGACCCCACCCGCCCACCCGCCCCTGTGAGATATCAGAATCGTGGAAATTTCCCAGCAGCTGATGCTAATTACTCGAGGGTCACTTTTTTTTTTTTAACATGTCTGAGATTACTGTTCTGCCAGAAAGACAGTCTAAACTCTCAGATATCATATTAGGAAATATCACAGTCCAGCTCCAAAGTTGGTCACATCTCCTGCTATTCTTATTCCACACTATTCTAATCATTTCAGACTTCTCAGAGTTTCAAAAACATCCCCTTCTTTTTAAGGCCTTTTACCTTGGTGTTTGCTGTTCCCTCTGTTCTATCTGTACAACTCCTACTCATCCTTCAAAACCCTGGTTAAAAATGCCCCCTTTCTCTACCTTCCCAGGGCAGGGTTAGTTGTTCCATCCTCTGTGATTTTATCTATACTGTAGCATTTTGTATAACTCTGGCATTAATCATACCACACATTGTAATACTTTATTTACATGTAGATTTTCTCCCTAAGCTTGGAGCTTATTAAGGGCAAGACGTATGTGTTAGTATCTTTTATATCTCCATTCCCTACTGCAGTGCTCAGTAATCATTAAATATTCAATAAGTATTGAATGAAAAAAGGAGCAACCATTCAATAAATATTTTTCTTTTTTCTTATGTTTGATGATATTTTGGGGCCCTGGATTGTGAGCTGGAATCAGATACTCTTATGAAGACTACTTTATACCCCCTGAGGTGCCTGCTTGAAGCATTGTGATCTTGAGTTGGGGCAGCCCAAAGGTGTTTAGTAGTTACCAGTATCTGTGGGAGTGTAGGCCATGGGCCCAGGCATCTTCCATGCTACACAGGTGATAGTCTGACACTCTCTGCCCTTCTGAAGTCAAGACTTTCTCCTAAGAAAGGGAGAAGGAGAGATAAATTAGGAGTATGAAATTAACAAACTACTATACATAAAATAGACAAGCAACAAGGAATTACTGTACAGCACAGGGAACTATAGACAATATCTTATAATAACTTATAAAGGAAAATTATTTGCAAAATATATGTACAATGCAGGAGACATGATTTTAACCCCTAGGTCAGGAAGATCCCCTGGAAGAGGAAAATGACAACCCACTCCAGTATTCTTGCCAGGGAAATCGCATGGACAGAGGAGCCTGGTGGGCTACAGTCCAAAGGATCACGAATAGTCAGAAATGACTGAGTGACTCAGCATGGCATATATATATATATATATATATATATGAATTGTTTCACTGTACCCCTGAAACTAGCACAGTATTGTAAATCAACTATATTTCAATTAAAAAAAAGTTTCTCCTATAACTGCTTTGCTCCCTCTCTCCACCTCTACTCTAGTACTGAAACTTCACACAGTTTATAACTACACTGAGATGGACCTCAATATACCAAAGTTACAGGCACACGTATTCAATTCACTTGGCATGCCTTCAATATGGGGCAGATTTCTATTACTGTTTCTGACTCTCCTTGTTTACTCTTATTTCAACCTCCAATTCTAGCCCAGAGGCATTCCTTTAGTTTTCTTAATCATTGGGAAGGTAAGGTCTTTTTTCCCTGGACCCTAAGTTCATTCCTCCACACAGCCTTCTGAACCCACCAGGCGTCCTTCTGTACTGGAGTCTCAGAACTACAGTGCATTAGGACCTCCCTTCTCTGGGTATAAAGACCCCACAGTTAGTTCTCTGTAACTGCCCCTGTTTTACCTACTTCTTCCTGCTCTAAAAGCTTTTCCTTGCCTTCTGCCTTTTATGACTATACTATAAAACCACTCTCATTTCTTCCTGTTCTAAAACTTCATCATCCTTTCTGAATCCATGTTTTCTCTGCAAGTCCTAATATTTTACAACTCTGACCTTAGAGCATCACTTACTCCATATATTCTTTCTGGCCCTGCTTTCTATCAGAAGTGCCAATCCAAGGACTCATCGTTCAACCCAATTTCTCTCCTCATCTTAAAAAAAAAAAATCACAAAGCATTTGCACATCCATAGATTCAGGAATTTATCTTATTTATTTATAACTTGTCTTCTTACCAAAGGATTTAAAACAGTTTGCAAAGATGCAAATGATATGGCAAGATAAAATAAACAAAAAATTGGTTTGAAAAAAGAAGAAGATGAAAAAGTAAAACAAGGTTAGGAGAAGGTGATGAGACCAACGTGAGGTTTCCTGTGGGATCATGAAGTGCCATCTATCTGTTGGTGGTGGTCATGGATTTTACCACGGGTATCCCATGGTCAACACAAAAAGGGAATGAAATTAATTACAGAATTCAGTATCCAGGAGACAAAAATGAATCTGAGTTTCTCATGAAAACTACAACATTAAGGTACCAATATTAGAGACAGATTTTTTTCTGTGTCTTGAGCTAGGTTCTCCTAATAAAGTAGGCTCTGCACAGTGATCTTAGACTAAACACTGATGAATGTTCTTTATGAAAACTCATGCTATTAGAAAAGTTTAGTAAATTTTAACTTAGTAGGGATGTTGAGAGGATAGTCAAGCACTGGACTGGTGTTTGAACACAGTGATCTTGGAGCGTCCCTTCCACTTGAGTTTCCAGGTGCATTGATGTTTATGCAGCCAGGTAAGATGTGGTCCCTACCCTTGGGGAAATTACAGTCTCACAGGGCTGCTGCTGTCAGATCTGGATGCACAAGTCACTGGGGTACATGCTGAAAATGTGGGTTCTCTGGGCACGGTGCCAGAGCCTGTTTTGGTTTTTTGCCATGCCACATGGCATATGGGATCTTGGCTACCCTGACCAGGGATCAAACCTGTATGCCCTGAACTGGAAGCACAGGGTCTTAACCACTAGACCTTCAGGGAAGTACCCAGAGCCTGTATTTCTAGCGAGCCCCTTTGTGATTCTCATACAGATGTTTCAGGTAAGAACTCTGATGATGGGGAATCAGAACACAGGTCACTGATCCACAATGCAAAGCATCAAATCCAAATGCTAAAAACAGGATTCTAAAGGGTGGAGCAATCACTTCTGGCAGGTGTGTTAAGAGGAGATGGTGATCATGTTTGAACTGAGCTCTGAGACATGAATAAGAGCAGACACAGGACAGGTGGGGGGCACTTTCATGCAGAGGAAATGGAGTAGGCAAAAACTCAGAAGTGGAAAATTGCAATGCTTGTTTAAGGAAAAATAAATAGATCAGGTTGACTGGAGTATAAGGCCTATGTAGAGGAAATAGTAGGGAATAAGGCCAGAAAGGTAGGTTGGGGACAAATTATGGAGGACTTTGAATGACAGACTGATGAACGGGAGTTGTACTTAGTGGGCAATGGGGAGCCACTGAAGGCTTTAGCGCCCCAGGATGATGTGATCAAAGTAGTACTTGAGGAAGATGAATTTGGTTATAGTGTTTGGAATGAATTAGAGAATGTGAAGATTGCACAGGGTTTGGTCTATAAAAGGCACCCTGTACTGTAAATGCTTGTTGAATAAAATGTTTGACTAGAGCAAAGAAAAGATTCTTGCAAAAGTCTAGGTACAAGGTGATAAAGACATTAAGGAAATAACAGTGAGAAATAAAGAGCCTGGGAAGAAGGTTGTGACATTCAAGGAAGAAATTACGGACCAGGATGACCTGCTTTGCAGGGAGAAGGGAAGAAAAGAGTCTTTGTTGGCTCTCAAGTTTGGAACCTGAGTTACTGGGGGAGCTGTGGGTCCACTCCCTGTACCGAGAAATTCAGGGCAGGCTCTGGATGTGATAAAAGGTGATGAGTCTTTGAATTAGGAGTGGGATTTGGTGCTTTCAAGAGGGATCAGGGCTAGCAATTCTGGCCCAGAAGGAGTGGCTTCTGCAGAAATGTAGTCTGGAAGGGAGGATCTGGCTACTAAGTTGCTTCAGTCGTGTCCGACTCTGTGCGACCCCATAGACGGCAGCCCACCAGGCTCCGCCGTCCCTGGGATTCTCCAAGCAAGAACACTGGAGTGGGTTGCCATTTCCTTCTCCAGTGCATGAAAGTGAAAAGTGGAGGATCTGGAGCAGTGCCTATACGTTAGTGTTGGGAGAAGAAAAACCAGCCATCCTTGGAGACGCAAGAAAGGTCCTGGCACTGTGGGGATTAAGTTAGCACAGAGTGTGGAATTCAAGGGAGAGGGGCTTTTAAGGAAGGAAACACTAGGACTTCCCTGGTGGTCCACAGGTTAAGACTCTCCATTCCCAATTCAGGGGGTCCAGGTTCGATCCCTGAACAGGGAACTAGATCCCATATGCCACAACTAAAGATCTCACATGTTGCAACTGAGATCAAAGATCCTGAATGCCACAAGGAAGAGTTCTTATGTCGCAATTAGAGATCCCACATGTTGCAACCAAGACCAAATAAATAAATAAATGTATGTGTGTGTGTTACTCACTCAGTCATGTTCGACTCTTTGTGACCCATGGACTGCAGCCAGCCAGGCTCCTCTGTCCATAGGATTCTCCAGGCAGGAATACTGGAATGGGTTGCCATGCCTTCTTCCAGGGGATCTTTCCGACCCAGGGATTGAACTCGGGTCTCCTGCATTGCAGGCAGTTTCTGCTCTTCAGGCAGAGCCACCAGGGAAATAAATAAATATTTTTTAAAAATAAATAAAATATTTTTAAAAATAAGAAAGGAAGCACTGAGAATTATGCTCTAGGATTGTAGACAGGTGGGGACACATTGCAGCTGAGGTTGTGCTGTAGGATTAAGCAGTTAGATTGTCATTGTTGACCTTGGAAAGAGCAGTTTCAATGAGCAGCGGAATGTTATTTCAGTTCCATTCATCAGGCCTCAAATTAGAGTAGGGGTTTTCAATCCTTCTGCACCATTTTTGAAGATTTCTCTCCCACCCCCCCTTCTTTTTGGCTCTAACTGTGCGACCCCATAGACGGCAGCCCACCAGGCTCCGCCGTCCCTGTTCCTTCCACGGCTGGCTCTTGGCTAGACTTACCCACTCCCTCTTCCAATTCCACAGGGCACAAGAGAGCCCTTGGGGCTGCTGACCTTTGTAAAACCTCAAGGAGCAAGAAATCCCATCACCCAAGTAATAAAAGCAGGTGCAGCTCAGAATCAGTTTCTTCTAGGCCTGCTGTCTGCTATCCTCTGTGGTCAGTTCAATGCCAACTTCAGCAGCTCGTTTTACGTCTGACCGCCGGCCCTATGGTTCTCGCTCATTATATGTATTAGGACTGTTTGGATGCAAGTAACGAAACTCAGTTTGAATTATCTTATTTTAACAAAGGGAATTTACTGGCACATGTGTCTGAGAACTTCAGCTTCTACTGGATTAAGGAACTCAGACAGTGTCACCAGGATTCTTTTTCTCTATGTCTACACCCTACCTGTTTCTGCTTGGCTTTATTATTTCCTGCTGCAGAGAGGTCTTTTTCAGGTGTCAGGGAAGTTTCCCATCTCTAGCTACACCCTCCTCCACAATACTTGGACTGGAAGAAATCCCAGGGAAGAACAGTGGCCAGACATGGTCCGAGGCCAGACGTGGTCCGAGGCCTGTCCTTGAACCATCGCTATGCCCAAGGGCATGAGGAGCTGTAATTGGCTGGACCTGGATTGCACACCATCTCTGCTCTTTGGGGTTATCAACAGCCGATTAGAATTACACAGCTGATGTGGCAGGGAAGTGGTTTCTCAAAAGGAGGAGGACTGATGGCGGTAGGTGATGGTGCTGGGGGGTCAGTTCCAAACAACAGGCTGTCCAACGACACCCCAGCTACTGGGCTTACAGCTGTCCTGTCATCCTAGTGAGACTCTGCCTGTATTTCTCACATTCCCATCACTGCCCCAATTAGTGGGCTAAGAAGTAAAGATGAAACCGAATACTGCGGCTTC
This sequence comes from Budorcas taxicolor, assembly GCF_023091745.1. Classification (NCBI taxonomy): domain Eukaryota; kingdom Metazoa; phylum Chordata; class Mammalia; order Artiodactyla; family Bovidae; genus Budorcas; species Budorcas taxicolor. The sequence continues at coordinate 25,804,332 of NC_068924.1, forward strand.
CCCTCTTCCTCCTCCTCCTCTCTGGGCTCTCTTCGTGACAGCCATCACCTACCTGGGCAGGTGTCTCCTGATTTCCAGAGGCCCCAGGCTGGGGGTGGCAGGGGAGGCTTAGATCAGGGCAGTGATGGGCTGGCTGAGCCGTGTGGGAGCAGCGGCAAAGCCAGCCCGGGCTGCTGAGGCAGGCAAGATGAAGGTGCCGTGAGGCAGATGCCCGAGGGCACGTTGCCCACTCGCTGCCTGAATCCGCAGGAGGACTTGATGCTTTCTGAGGGCCTGAGCTGACTTGCTCCATGACCTTAGGCTAGACACTTAATTGCTCAGGGCCGCTTCCCCTCACCCTCCATCTGTAAAGCAGAATAATGACATGACAAAGTGGGTAGGAGCTGCCCCTTTGCAGGTGGGGGTTATGCAGGCTCTGGCTTGGAGATTGGTGCTCTGGAAAAATGGCTCTCCAGCCACACTGCACCCCTGAGTGTGGGCCCCTTGGATCTGCCTGGCCACCCCCACCCCCCCACTCCACCTACTCAATAGAGAGTAGATCTCTGAAGAGCTTTGGTTTGAGGTTCTTTGATTTCAACCTCCTGAACTATTTGCAGCTGGGCTGGGAAATGGATGACCCTTTTCACACTAGGAGTTGGGAGTGGGCGTGTAGATTTCAAGGTGCTTTAAAAACATGTGCTTTCAGAGCCTGTGGTGTCTAGTGTCACAGAGGCCCTGAGCAGTGGTGTGGGTTTAAGGGGTTGGTGGGGTTTTCATAACTGTTGTTCCCTCTGCTCCTTGCCTCTCCAGATTCAGCACCGTGAACAGCTACATGAGGCCCCGGAACACACTCACCAGTGTGTGGCAGGGAGGTGGGTAACACAGGTCATGATACAGTCAAGCCAAGGGGAGGATTTCCCTGCCAATCAGGTATACATCTCTTTTTACCCTCTGTCCTGCCAAGCCAGGGAGTATGATGCTCAAACTTCCATGCACTTTGCCAACCACCAAGAGTGGTACAAAGAAATGCATATTCCAGGGCACCACCTCTAGAGGATATGAATCAGTGGGTCTGGTGAAGGGTGCTAGAAGCCTGCATTTTCAACAGAGAGCTCAAGTGATCCTGATATTAATGGGACCAGATTCTGAGTGAGGGAAAAGGGTAGATCTCTGGGTCTTCCATCTGTTTAATTGTAATAGCTTCACTTGTATCTACATTGCACCTTGAGGCTCTGGATAAATGTACATTAGAACAAACAGTCTCATGATCTTGAAGTAACTTGAAAGCCACTGAGCAAAAGCTACCTAATCACCTTGGCAAATTTTGAGTCCAGGCTTCTTAGCCTTGCATTCTATGACCTTAACTCCCCTCAGGGAGGTTTTAGCCACAAGCAGCACAGAATCTCCCAAACATGCTTCCTACATCCTTGCCTCACAGTCTTCTTTTTACAGGAAGTCTTCCAGGACTATACTAGAAAGCCAGGATCCCTGAGAGTTCTGGGAAGCACACCTGGAGGAGAAGGGATAGAAGGGGTGCCCTCTCAGCTCATCCTTCTAAAATGTTACCTTTCAGTGAAATTCGCCAAGGTATCATCTTGATACGATGGAGGTCTAGAGGCAATGGTGAAAGTAAGGAACAGGGAGACTGGAAGTTAAACGGTGTAGAAAGACCCTCCCTTCCCCACACCCTGTCCTTGGGTCTCTCCTGGGGACCTCATGATGATTCCAGGCAGGGGGAGTCAAGTGTTTGTCCAATCAAACCATCCAGGAGGATAGAGCGGGTAGACGCCCCCTCCCTCTGCCCAGCTTTCACACCATGCCACTTCTCCCAGGCACAAGCCTGGGCTCTGCACACTGGCTTTCCCCCAGCAGCATGAACATAGGCTGGGCTGGGTACTGGTGAGTGAGGCTGGAGGGGCCCACCCGCCCCAGTGCTGGGAAAGTTGGGTCTCTGGATTCTGTGCCCCTTTGCTTGGAGAAGAAGGAAGGAATGGGAGCTGGGAGCACGGGTTCTCACATCCTGAGAGCTGTCAGCCTGACCAGAGCAGGCATTCATTTTCAGAATAAATAATCAACTCAAAAAATGTACCAAATTCATTTTCAAATTGGCTTGTCAGATGCACGTTTGCCCAGGACGAGTCGGTTGAATAAAATGTATCTTGGGGAGCAAGGTGAGCCGGCCTGTCTCATTCCCTCAGGGACATCTTGTAAATAAGGGCCATTCTGGAGGCCGGAAGCAGAGAATTCCCTGGAACAGATTGAATTCTGGCTTTGTCTTAATGAACGTCAATATTTATTACCAAAGGCGTTGTGCTCCTTGGAGTGATAGAGCATTTCACCATTTCAGCTCTCGCCGGTTGCCTTCCCAGGTACCAAATGCTGTGTAATTGCTGCTCATAAAGGCAGCAGACAATATTGCCAGGGAAACTCACTTCTGGCTGTAAATCTTCATCATCAAAACCAGCAGAGCTTTGCTTGCTGTTTGGACAGAGCGTCCCTGAGGGCAGGGCCCACCCAGGCCCACCCAGGCTTTCCAGTGTCCTGCTTCAGCAGGGGGACTCCCCAACCCCTCTGGGGAGAAGAAGGGGGCTCTTCCTGGGGTCAGAACGAGGGCATCAGCCAGCAGGCTGGGAAGGCTGAGAGGTGATGGAAGTTCCAGCTCCTACCGCCACCCAGCATCGAAGGAGAGACAGTCACTCATCACATAGTTGGAAGGGCCTGTGAGGTTGTCCTGTCAACACTCTCCTCTGCAGTGAGGATGCTGAGGCTCAGAGAGGTGGTTTTTGTCAAGGTCACACAGCTCCCAGACCAGTACCCTTCACGTTCGGCCACACCGTCTCCTGGGGAGTCAACATGGAGTGCCAAAGGACTCCTTGGGCCAGCGGCTGCCTGCCGGGGTCTGTGGCTCCCAGTTGGAGATTCTCTTTGACTCCTGGTGGGTCTGGGGCCCTCCTGTCAAGGGGCCTGGCTTCCTGGGTCTTTGTACTGGCGAATTACTTCTCCTAGTTGATATATGACTACGACCTGCTCTCATCTGCCCTGGAGCAACCTATGGTAACCAACTCCAAACTCTGTCCCTCGGCCAAATTGTTCTTTTGAGCCACAGTCTCACGTGCAGAATTTGTACAGGGAAATAGAGATTAGCTTCAGCTTTTCCTCAGTGCATAATCCAGTCGTTTCCAGTAGGACTTCATCCTACTAAGGGTAGAGGCATATGCCTCTCCAAAATGGGCTTTGGAAGGGCCAAGGAGAGCCTGAAATGCGTGAACTCAGGACACCAGGCTGGGCCAAGGTGCAGCTTCTGGTTCTGCTTCCTTTCCTCTTGCCAACTTGCTGAGGACAGAGAGGGCCCAGGGCAGAGACACAAAATGGGTTTTAGAGAGTGATGTCATGTGGTTCCCAGACACCAGATCGCTCTGCAGAAACTGCCTGACTGCTGTTATGGGAGTTGTGTTGGAGAGAATTATAACTTTTGACAATGGACATCTCATCTTGCACAGATGCGTCCTTTATAGAATCTGCCAGCAAGATTACAGAGGCATCACAGTGTAATGGGAAGAGGAGTCAATAATTCTGGGGTTATTGATTGTAACCAGACCCATTCTTCTTTTTTAATTTATATTTTATCCACTTTTTTCAATCTGCTTTTTTTTTTAAACCCATACTCACAAAAGCACCTGCTGGATCAAACGCAGTTGATTACATTTTAAAAATGATAAGAGTCATTTGTTGCCCTTAGGAGAGTCTGGGACATGGCAGTATGTAGCCAGAAGGGGAGGGAAATGCATGCAGGGAGCAGGGTTTGGGGGAGGAGTAGAAAGTAAGGAGGAAAGCATGTTCAGGGAGGGACACAGAGCAGAGCGGGGGACCCCCCCAGGCCCCCACCACTATCAGCTGACCCCGAGCTCCCCAGGCCAAGATCTGATGAAGACGTCATCAGATATTCGGATCTCCTGCAGCTTCAGGCCTCACTCGGCTTGAGTGCATCCCAGAGGATAAATGCTCATCTCGCAGGGCTTACTTCCTCCAGGAGATTATTCATGATAAGGCAAGTGGAGATACTGGGTGAGTCAGGGCAGGAGGACTGTGCACACAACCATCCAAGCACATATACTCACATGTGTACTCTCATGTGCATCTTTTTAAGATTTTATTGAGATGTAGTTGATTTACAATGTTGTGTTAATTTCTGCTATCCACCAAAGTGACTTAGTTGTGTATATGTACTGTATAGACACAAAATATATTATACATATATGTATGTATACCTTTTTTCATAGTCTTTCCCATTATGGTTTATCACAGGATATTGAGTATGTATTTATATTGATATTCCCTGTGCTATATAGCATGTGAAAGTGTTAGTTGTTTAGTCATGTTTGACTCTTTCAAACTCCATGAACTGTAGCCCACCAAGATCTTCTGTGCATGGAGTTCTCCGGGCAAGAATACTAGAGTGGGATGCCGTTCTTTTCTCCAGGGGATCTTCCCAACCCAGGGATCGAACCTGGGTCTCCTACATTGCGGGTGGACTATTTACCTTCTAAGCCACCAGGCGAAGCCCTGTGCCATATAATAGGACCTTGTTGTTTATCCATTCTATATATAGCAGTTTACTTCTCCAATCCCAGATTCCCAGTCCTTCCCTCCGCCACCTTCATGTACATCTTCATTACAAAATATTTACGTATAGGACACAGCAGACAGTTTGATATTTGTAATTCTTGGGTTTTGTATGAGGGGAGCTTGTAAGCTCTTAAAAAATTGATTATGCCTCTTCGACGTCCCCAATACCCCTTTCGTCTCCAATCCTCTGTGCAGTGTAGCATAATAAAGGCAGTGGGCATTTGTTGAATAATCTGTGGTGAGTTTCGTGGTTGCTTGAACATTTTCTTCTTGTAGAGAAGGGACCAGGGGCTTTCCCCCTCATCAAAATAAGCACATTATGACTTTGATTCAGTGTGTCTATCACCCTCTGATTGCATTTTCATCGGCTTCTCTTCCAGTCAAGGAGAGCCCAGCCTAATCAGCAGAATGAGATCTGTGATCGTGAGCTAGGCCACAGAAGGCCCAAGTTCAGAGGCAGCTTAGAGACTGGCTCCTCCACATCTGTCATTGTCCAGAAGAGGAAATTGGGTCACAGAGAGATGAAAATGACCTGTCCCAAAGCCAACAGCTGGTTTGGATTTGGGTTAAAATCAGGAGCATTTCAGTGTATTTGCCTCACGTACCATCAGTCTCTTTTCTTCCTCTTACATCATTTTCTTCTTTGGGCAACAGCAGGGCCTAGTCGCCAATGTCTCTCTCCACGTCTCCAAACTTGCCCACAGCCGAGTCTCTCCTGTTTACTCCTAGATGGATTAGAAAACAACAGGGGCTGGAGGAAAGTATGAGAGGCTGAAATGGAGCTAGATTTAGGGTCCTCATTGCCCATTGACTCATTTTGTGCAAACCTGGACCACTTCTTTTCTGTTACTGACATTCTGCGGGATGAGGTTTTGCAGTCTAGTAAAGAGAAAGAGGATGAAAGGTCATCATGTCAGTTTGTTTTCTGGGTCAACAAAAATACTTCCACAAGAATTCTGGATTGTGTTTCCACATGTAGGATGTGGGGGAGGTTTGGGAAAGGATGAGAAAGAAAGAGGGGTACATAGAATTTTTTTTCTCACTCTAATGCTTCATAATATGAGACCTATAAGAATGACCATCAACTGCTGGCTGCCCTTGACCTTTCATCTGTCCCTATCAACAGCCCCTACTGCCAACTGCTCTGGCTGTTAGAGAGAAACCTGCGCTGTCTTTTTTCTTTATCCTTGTTCTCTCTGAGATGATAACATTCATTTTAAGTTGAAAGGCCTGAGAATGAAACTAATCTCTTACACTTAATAGCTATGTGATCATGGGCAAGTCACTTAATTTCTCTAGATCTCAGTTATTTCATTTGTAAAGGAAAGGTAAAGATGCCTATTCTCCCTACCTTACTAAGGCATCGAGGACCAACACTGATTGAACAATAACAAGGCTTGGGCTGGACTGTATCACATATAGCAAGAGAGTTATAAAATCAAGCTGTTTATTTTAGAGCAGTTTAAGATTTACAGAAAAAGATGGTTCAGGGAGATCTCACATAACCCACACCTGGTTACTTCTATTATTAACATCTTCTATTAGTACGGTGCATTTGTTACAATTAATGGCCCAATATTAACAAATTTTTATTATGAGGTTCACAGTTTATTTGAATTTCCCTAGGTTTTATCTGGAGAAGGAGATGGCAACCCACTCCAGTGTTCTTGCCTGGAGAATCCCAGGGACGGGGGAGCCTGGTGGGCTGCCGTCTTTGGGGTCGCACAGAGTCGGACATGACTGAACTTAGCAGCAGCAGCAGCAGGAGGGTTTCCCAGGTGGCTCAGTAGAAAAGAATCTGCCTGCAGATGCAGTAAGTGCAGGATATGCAGGTTCGATTCCTGGTTGGAAAGAGCCCCTGGAGAAGGAAATGGCAACCTACTCCAGTATTCTTGCTTGGAGAATCCCATGGACAGAGGAGCCTGGTGGGCTACAGTCTATGGTGTTACAGAGAGTCAGACACGACTGAGCGACAGAGTGTGCATGCACGCAATGCTGTTTGGAGTTATACCTTGTCATTAAGAAAGCGTCCTCCTCATTTAGAACCCTCCCCAGCCATGTCTGGGTCATACCAGCACCTTCTTGGGCCTGGAATATGACTCTTGATAGGGTTTCCTTTGAAATGCAAGAGGCTCTTTCCCTCTGGTCCACTGAGTCTGTCTTTCTGGTCACCTGGGCCTGACACTAATGAGCTGTTAATAACATGACCATTACCTATGCAAATGAAGGAGCTGGACTGGGGCAGGAGGTACTGCAGTGACAGCCGGTTCCCTTCGAGTGCTAAGTAATAAATCATGTTGCTGTGGTTATTAACCGCCTTAACTAAAGTGTCCCAGGAGCTGACCCCCCAAGAGCCCCTGGGTTCCTGGTTTATTTACATCAGCAGCCCGTCTCTCAGGAGATGTTAAGCATGTGGGGGGTTAAACACCTCAGCTCTGTATTAAGGGAGCTACGTGGTGTCAGGAGCTACAAACAAACAAATCCAACTCTCCACTTGGGTGCCGACTCCTGTGTGTTCTGAGACAGTTACTCAGCTTCTTTGTGCTTCAGTTTCTCTTCAGAATGCTTGTATGTGGTGGCTCTTGTGAATTTCTTCTTCCTGGTTGGGGAATAGTGATGCAGGTTTAGAGTCTGAACTGCCTCATTCTCAGTTAACCTGTTCCTGACTTGTGGGACGGGATGATGGGTTGAGATTGTGGCCCCAGGAAACGTTAGAGGGTATTGGAGTTGTGACAGACGCAGGCGTGCTTGTGGCCACCACACACCGCCTAGTCCTCCCTATTGTAAGAAGAGGTGGAGGGATCAAAAAAACACACAAACAAACAGAGATGGAGGGAATTTATGGTTGGATGGGATATGGAGGAAAAGGCCTTCTTACATTAATAAATACCCTAGCTGTTTGCTGTAGCAGCTATACCCTTTCCAAAATCAGGGTGAAAATGAGGTGTAAAGGAGCCTTTAAATCTCCAAGACAAGTGACACGCTTTGTGCTTTTCCTCCCTTATATTAAACTGTCCTAAGTGTCAGGTGCCTGCAACTACCAAAACCTTTATCTGTTTCCTCTACATCCAAATTGTCAGGGCATAGGGGAGGTGCATCTTAGGGTGGCTGTCTAACTGAGAATGGTTTTCACGACTTTGGTGCCAGACCTCAGAATAACAAGCGGCATTCCAGACTCTAATAAATCAGAACTTTCCTCTCTGAGTTCTGAAACCAGTGGAAAGGAATCAGGGATCAATATGTCGGTTTTGTGGGTGGTAAAGTTGAATAGGAAAATAAAGTTTGGATCTGAGGCTTAATGAAGTTTGGAGTTTTCTTTCCTTCCCTCCTGGATTGAAATTTCCTAGTCGTAGGTAGAAAATGGAGAGACTGCTGGCCTGCCCTGGTGAGCTTACTACATGGAGGAGACAAGAAATCTTGTGACCTGTGTGTAGGAAGATGAGAAAAGGTGAGATGTGGGAGAATATGCATGTTAAGAAGGAGATCAAAGCCTTACTCCCTACCCATCTCATTGGATCCAAGTCCCTGTGCAGATATACCCTAGGGTGGCCCCATGATACCCACCCCTTCAGGCTTATGCTCTGTATGATCCTCTTCCCTTAAACGTGAGCAGGACCTGTGACTTGCTTCTGGTCAGTGGAACACGATAAAGGTGAAAGGATTTTGCAAAAGTAATTAAGTTTACAAATCAGTGGATTGGGAGTTAATCAGAAGGGAGTGGTTCTAAATTCAATAGGTAAAAGCTCTTAAAAGAGAAGCTAAGCTGTCCCCATGGAAGAAAAGCTATGGTAAACCTAGACAGTGTATTAGAAAGCAGAGACACCACTTTGCTGACACAGGTCTGTATAGTCAAAGATATGGTTTTTCCAGTAATCATGTATAGATGTGATATCTGGACCATAAAGAAGGCTGAGTGCCAAAAAATTGATGCTTTTGAACTGTGGTGTTGGAGAGGACTCGAGAGTCCCTTGGACGGCGAGGAGATCAAACAAGTCAATCCTAAAGGAAATCAACCCTGAGTATTCATTGGAAGGACTGATGCTGAAACTAAACTCCAATACTTTGGCCACCGGATGCAAAGAGCTGACTCATTGGGAAAGACCTTGATGCTGGCAAAGATTGAGGGCAGGAGGAAAAGAGAGTGACAGAGGATGAGATGGTTGGGTGGCATCACCAACTCAATGGACACGAATTTGAGCAAACTCTGGGAGATAGTAAAGGATAGGGAAGCCTGGCAATGCTGTAGTCCATGGGGTCACAAAGAGTTAGACATGACTGAGCGACTGAACAACAACGATAAGCTGTCCCCTGGGAGAGAGATTTCCCTTGCTGGCTTGATGGAGTAAGCCACCACACTGAAGGAAGCTCACAGGGCAAGGTAGTGGGATGGCCTTTACGATATGTGGGCAACTGACAACAGCAAAAATTCAGGGTCCCCTGAATAATAGCAGTTCATTGCTTCTAGCATTGGTTGTCCTCAGAATCCATGAGCATGAACCAAACTTCATAGCACTGTTCTCGGCTAGATTCCTGACAAGCTGCTGTTCTGTTTCCCTGGAAGGTGCATGTCTTTCCCATCTTTCCTGATTCCAGACCAACCGACTCTGATTTTTCAAATGGTAAAGGACGAATTTTCTCTTCCACTTGAGTCTTTTTTTTTTTTTCTTATCCCAAGATTGACTTTCAGAGGAAATCCCCAAGGTTGCCTCTGTCTACATAATCCCAAGCACCAATACAGTGGTTCCACAAGGCAATAACCAAAGTCCATTTTGTTCAGTATTATATAATGCCATATGTTGACACAACCAGTTTAGTCTAAGTTGTGTTGTATTAGATTTAGACCAGTTCTATCCTTCACTTCAAACTGGAAGGCTATGCTTTCCTACTTTCAGTCTCCATACTTAATCCTTGGGGAGCAAATCATTCCATAAGGACACAAACAGGAATTTTCAGGCATTTCTCTTTTGAAATTTAGATTTAGACAAAGAAAAATTTTCTAGCAAAATATGTAGGGAAATGGTTAGGGTAAATTAAATTACCATAAATGTAATCAATTACTATAAATGTAATCAATTACTAGAAATGTATAATTACTATAAATGTATGTAAATAAACTTGAAGGCTCAATTGGAAGCATCAACATTTTGGGTTACCTTATAGGTCCCAGTTCTTCTTCAAGCATCTTAATGTGTCCTTGTATTAGATTTGCATTGGTAAAATGTTTCTTTTAATGACTTTTTTCCAAACAAAGGTATATTTCCCCCCCAAAGTTAAGTTCCAGTCTCCAGTGGATTCCCATTGACATATGGTTGACTAATTGGTAGGGTGGGGAGAAATTTCTACTGAATATTAGAAGAATGAATTCCAGTTCTTTCTCTATCAAAAACTAGTCATAATAGCTTGAGCAGTCATTTAATCTTTCTAGAAACTTTGTTTTATCTGTAAAATGAGATGAATTATATGTTATTTTCTAGCCCTCTGCTTACCTAAGAGTTAGTAGACAAGATGTGATGGGGCAGTGACACGAGGTATAAGAAAATCTAGCTGCACTATTTTCAATAGGCAAGACATGGAAACAACCTAAGTGTCCATCAACAGATGGAAGGATGAAGATATAAGATAGAGTGGGTTGCCATTTCCTTCTCCAGTGCATGAGAGTGAAAAGTGAAAGTGAAGTCACTCAGTCGTGTCCGACTCTTCACGACCCCATGGACTGCAGCCTACCAGGCTCCTCCATCCATGGGATTCTCCAGGCAAGAGTACTGGAGTGGGGTGCCATTGCCTTCTATATATATAATATACACACACATATACATACAATGGAATACTACTCAGCCATAAAAAAGAATGAAATGTTGTCATTTGTAGCCACTTGGATGAACTCAGAGATTATCATACCAAGTGAAGTCAGACAGAAAAAGACAAATAGCATATGATGTCACTTATAATGGAATCTAAAAAAATACCAATGTATTTGGTTACAAAGCACCAATATACTTACAAACATAGGAAGCAAGCTTATGGTTATCATAAGGAAAAGGAGGGGGAGGGATAAATTAACAGTATGGGGTTCAGTTCAGTTCAGTTGCTCAGTCAAGTCTGACTCTTTGTGACCCCATGAACCGCAGCATGCCAGGCATCCCTGTCCATCACCAACTCTTGGAGTCCACCCAAACCCATGTCCATTGTGTCGGTGATGCCATCCAACCATCTCATCCTCTGTCGTCCCCTTCTCCTGCCCTCAATCTTTCCCAGCATCAGGGTCTTTTCTAATGAGTCAGCTCTCTGCATGAGGTGGCTAAACTATTGGAGTTTCAGCTTCAACATCAGTTCCTCCAACGAGCACCCAAGACTAATCTCCTTTAGGATGGACTGGTTGGATCTCCTTGCAGTCCAAGGGACTCTCAAGAGTCTTCTCCAACACCACAATTCAAAAGCATCAATTCTTTGGCACTCAGCTTTCTTTGTAGTCCAACTCTCATATCGATTCATGACCATGGGAAAAACTATAGCCTTGACCAGATGGACCTTTGTTGGCAAAGTAATGTCTCTGCTTTTTAATATGCTGTCTAGGTTAGTCATAACTTTCCTTCCAAGGAGAAAGCATCTTTTAATTTCATGGCTGCAGTCACCATCTGCAGTAATCTTGGAGCCCAGAAAAATAAATTCAGCCATTGTTTCCACTGTTTCCCCATCTATTTCCCATGAAGTGATGGGACCAGATGCCATGATCTTCATTTTCTGAATGTTGAGCTTTAAGCCAACTTTTCCACTGTCTTCTTTCACTTTCATCAAGAGGCTCTTTAGTTCTTCTTAATTTTCTGCCCTAAGGGTGGTGTCATCTGCATATCTGAGGTTGTTGATATTTCTCCCAGCAATCTTGATTCCAGCTTGTGCTTCTTCCAGCCCAGCGTTTCTCATGATGTATTCTGCATAGAAGTTAAATAAGCAGGGTGACAATATATAGCCTTGATGTACTCCTTTTCCTATTTGGAACCAGTCTGTTGTTCCATGTCCAGTTCTAACTGTTGCTTCCTGACCTGCATATAGGTTTCTCCAGAGGCAGGTCAGGTGGTCTGGTATTCCCATCTCTTGAAGAATTTTCCACAGTTTATTGTGATCCACATAGTCAAAGGCTTTGGCATAGTCAATAAAGCAGAAATAGAAGTTTTTCTGGAACTCTCTTGCTTTTTCCATGATCCAGCGGATGTTGGCAATTTGATCTCTGGTTCCTCTGCCTTTTCTAAAACCAGCTTGAACATCTGGAAGTTCACAGTTCACGTATTGCTGAAGACTGGCTTAGAGAATTTTGAGCATTACTTTACTAGCGTATGAGATGAGTGCAATTGTGTGGTAGTATGAGCATTCTTTGGCATTGCCTTTCTTTGGAATTGGAATGAAAACTGACCTTTTCCAGTCCTATGGCCACTGCTGAGTTTTAACAGATAAAATTACTGTATGTAAACTATATAAACAATAAGGGCTTATTGTAAAGCATAGGGACCTATATTCAATGTCTTGTGGTAACCAGATAATGGAAAATAATCTGAAAGAAATTATATATAACTGAATCACTTTACTGTATACTTGAAGCTAAGACAATATTGTTAATTAACTATGCATCAATAAAATAATAAATACAAAAAAAATTTAAAAAGAAAACCCAGCTGCTTTCTCAAGCTGTAATGAAATAGGAATCAAATCCTCTTATGCCAGCTGCTCTGCTGATGCCTGTGGATCTGAGTGGAGACTGACACGCACACTCATTGGGATGTTTATATGTGGTGGGACCTACCCTCATGGGTGAAGGTACTGCCATTTCTCTTGTTCAGTCCAGTGCCTTTAAATCATCAATCCAGGCAGGGCTTGTCTGTTTTGCAAAAAAAGGCTGGAAGACTCAGCATCAACTGTAGGTAAGTATCCTCTGCCCCATTCAGCCCACCAAATTCTGCATTTGGATTGTTTCTTTGCCAGACACTCTATGTTATACATGGGTTCTCTCTGCTCTTAGGGTTGTCTGGTCTTCCTGCTTTTTCCCTGTCTTTGGGCCCTGGGCTGTGTCCTCTTAGTTTCTTTCTCCACTGTTGGAACTCTCTGAACACTGCTGCCTGGTCATGGGGCCATTCCAGCCTGATCCAACCCTTCTACCTCCATGCCCTGCTTTCTCAGCTGGCACTTCTTACGTTGCCCCACATTGTTCCCCAGGCAGCAACTCCTAACTGGGGGCAGGTCCAGCTGTGTCAGGGCCAGAAACTGGGGGTCCAAGATCAGCTACTGTCACTCGTGAGTCTGCTGCACTGTCCTTCTGTCACAGGAGGGGTCCCCCGGCGTCATGTTGGCAGGGGCTGGCTTATGGCGTGTCCTCCCTACCTGCCTGCACAGCTGTGTTTGCGTGTACACATGATACAGTGCCAGACAAGTTCAGAGTCACTTTGGGAGATGATCAGATGTCTCAGTGAGTTTGTTTGAGTCTATCAGGGATGGCAATATCAAACAGAGGGGTTTTTGCCCCAGCCACAGGCCTTGGCATCCATCCAGGTCACTAAAAGGAAACAAACTGACTCATTGGAAAAGACCCTGATGCTGGGAAAGACTGAAGGCAGGAGGAGAAGGGGACGACAGAGTATGAGATGGTTGGATGGCATCACTGACTCAATGGACATGAGTCTGAGTAAACTCCAGGAGCTAGCGATGGACAGGGAGGACTGGCGTGCTGCAGTCCATGGGGTTGCAAAGAGTCGGACATGACTGAGTGACTGAACTGACTGACTGACTGGTAGTGATGGAAACAAATGAGATGGTGGACATGTAAGGGACACACTATTTCTTCCTATTCTCCAGTTGATAGACTCCCAAAAGGAAGGGAGACTTGAATGCCTACTATGTGTTGAGTTCTTTACTACACTATTTCTGGTCTAGCATTTCTTCTCTCCTCTATGGTACCTTCATTCACCCAAGTCATTATAGAAATTTCAGCTTCATCTCAAACACCTCCTGTTTTCTCGTTCTCCTAATAGTCATTCATTTCCTAAGGCATATTTATTTTCTTTCTACCATGCTCATAAATTGTAGATATCAATTACACTTATGGATAAGGAATGAAGCTCAGAGACACAGAAATCTTCTGAGGCCACAGATAGATTGCAGAGCAATGTTTTAATCTGGTTTCTCTTCTTCCACTGTCCTTGGCAATTTACTGATCAGTGCAATGCAGGATACCCTGGTTCAGTTCCTGAGTTGGGAAGATCCCTTGGAGAAGGGATAGGCTACCCACTCCAGTATTCTTGGGCTTCCCTTGTGGCTCAGGTGGTAAAAAAATCTGCCCGCAGTGTGGGAGACCTGGGTTCAATCCCTGGGTTGGGACAATCCTCTGGAGAAGGGAAATGCTACCCACTCCCGTATTCTTGCCTGGAGAATTCCATGGACTGTAGAGTCTATGGGGTCACAAAGAGTCAGACATGACTGAGTGACTTTCACTTTCAGACACTCACCAGCCCCTGAGTGCAGTCCAGGAGTGGGGGGATATATATCCCTCAAAGCCATAAATCAGTGGAGGAGTTGCATGGTTCTGTGAGAACACAAAGAGGAGCTTGGCTAACTGCTAGAGGAAAGTTAGGAAAAACTTGGTGGAGGGGGTGGCTTTGCAGCTGAATCTCAAAGACTGGGAGCAGTTGAGCAGTTAGACTAGAAAGGAAGGACAGAGAATTCGGTTTGGGGAACAAACACTGACAAAGCCGTGGACATAAGACAGAGCATGTGAGGGAAACCACAGACTCTGCCGTCTGGTGATGGCACGAGGGTGTCAGGAGATCACATGCTGGGTGAGGAGTCTCGGCCTTTTCCTGAAGTCTGTGGAAAGGAGATGCAATCATAAGGTGCCTTAAAAGCTCACTGGAAGGCGTGCGGGCTGTATGCATGGGTATTTGTGTCGTGTCCTGTGCTCAGTTGTGTCCGACTCTTCGTGACCCTGTGGGCTGTGGCCTGCCAGGCTCCTCTGTCCGTGAGATTCCCCAGGCAAGAATACTGGAGTGGGTTGCCATGCCCTCCTCCAAGGGATCTTCACGACCCAGGGATCTCACCTGCCTGTCCTGTGTCTCCTGCATCGGCAGGCGGATTCATTGCTGCGCCACCTGGGCAGCCCCGAGTATTTGTGTGTTTGTGAGGAAACACTAAAGACTTAAGAGGCTTTTCCCACAGATTACAGAAGAGATGATAAGGGTCTGGACCAGGCAACAGTAGCAGGGATGGCGAGGAGGGGCCGGAGTTGACAAATCATTGTGTTAGACAACAGAACAGACTCAGAGATGGATGCACGGGGGGTGGGACGTGAGGAAAAGGGAGGTGTTTGGGATTATGATGAAGTTTCTAGTTAAATAACTTGGGTGAGTGATGGTACCATTAAGTCGGATAAGGAAAGGCAGAGAAAAATAATGAGGTCAATTTGAGAGATTTTGGTGAAGAGTTTCATGTGGGTGCCGCTGCTTTCTGAGCATAATGAGAGGGTGGAAGGATAGAGTGGGGGCAGTGGTCAGAAGTGGGTGGGGGGCTCCCAGGACATGGTCAGGCCCCGGACTAGTACTCCTGGCCAGGAAGTCAAGGTTTGGATTGGAAGAAGCTGAAACGCCATCTGCAAGACCGTTCCATGTTCCCGGGCCTCTGGTCACGTTGACACCCTCCTCTACTTGTCATGAGTCAGGCCCTGACAGTCTCAATGGTGCGGGCGATTTATCAGTGAGTGGAAAAAGATAATTGACCATCATCTCACCTCGCCTCGCCTCGCCTCAGTTGATAGAGAGAAATTTAACTGCTTCATCCCACCATAATTTTATATAATTCTCCATCTTTTTCTTCCGAGTTTTTACTTAGAAGTTTACACAGGTGATGGATGATTCGCTATCAAGTAAAAAAAAAAAAAAAAGAAGCTAAAATATCATTGGACAGTTTAACAGCCTTTAAAATATAATGGTCTCTCAGGCTGGACATCCAGAGTAGCCAGAGAAGCCCAGAAGGTCAAGCTTTAATGAGCTGATGAGAATTAGAGGAGGAAATTGTAAGTGATCAATGCTCGGAGCCAACTCCACAGTCCACTGACCTTGGGGGAAGGGAGACCTCGGAATGTCTGGACCCCCCTTCCCGGCCCTACCTCCAATTCAGAATGTTCATAGAGTTATCTGATACCACTAGGGAGGGCGGTGGGCTAGGCTAGTGATAGGGAGTCAGGGGTCCTTGTCATGAGGCTGTTTGCTCTTAGTCTGGTCCTTGTTTATAAACCCTCACCATCATCCAGGCTTTGAGGTCTCAGCCCCCTTAGCCAGACTCCCTCTGAACATCTGCCTTGGAGAAGGCCTGCCTCTGACACATCCAGAGAACTCAAATGCTCCTCTTGCCTTCAGTTTTGTTTCTGGGACCCTCTGACTTGCTCACTGCATCCCTTTGCTTCATCCTTGGAAGTGGAGACTTTGTAGCCTTCTTTGCACATAAATCTCTAAAGATATTACTGAGACATGACAGGCTGAGGAGAGGTGAGGCAATTAACTTCTGGAAGTCACTGACAGTGTGCCGTGCATTCTTCTAAGCACTGATCTCAACACTGTGTCATCTGATTCTTTCTCCCCACCTTGAGGGAGCTATTACAATGCTCCCTTACAGATGAAGAAACCGTGGTTCAGGAGATGCTGTGGCTAGCTGCCATAGTGGCTCTCCAGGATCCCTGCTCCCTGGCACTCATGTCCTTGTATAATACGTGTCCCTGGAGTGTGGACTATACCTTGAAACTTGCTTCTAACAAACAGAATACAGCAGAAGTGATGGGGTGTCACTTCTGAGATTAAGTCGTGAAAAGACTGTCACTTCCGTCTTGTCTTCTGCTGGTCCATTCTGATGGAAGCCTGCCACCTTGTTGTGAGCTGCTTTATGGGAAAGTCCACATGGCAAGGGATGGAGGGAGGCCTCCAGGCAATAGCTTGGGAGGAACTGCATCCTGACAGTAATCACGTGAGGGAGCTTTGATGCACGTCCTCTTTGGTGGAGACGCGAGAGATGACACACTGATTGCAGCCTGGGGAACCCTGAGCAGAGGCCTAGCTAAGCTGTGTCTAGATTCTTGACCCACAGAAATGGAAAGATAATAAAAGCATGTTGTCTTAATCCACTTAAGTTTTGGAGTATTTTGTTATGCGACAATAGATAAATAATACAAAATGGTTAAATGAAAGTTGATAAATGGTACAATTCTGACTCAAACTTGGAACTGCTTGATTTTTAAGTGTTGCAATCTTTTCATGATACTGTTTTGGCTTAAAAAAAAAAAAAGGAATGACATGTGCCTGCAGCTCCAGAAGGAGCTAGAATAAGGAGGCAAATTACATCTGTTAGGCAGGTGGATCCTGAGATATGCAGAAGGCCAGGCTCTCATGAAGGAAACGTGTATTGTCTTTACCTATTGCTGGGCCTGCCCAGGGTTGCTGCAGAGTGACAGCCCTTCCCCACAAAGCTCTTTCCCATTAGACAGATTGCACTTAGGAACGTCTGCCCAGAAGTCCTCCAGTTGATTTAAGCATTTTTGCTTTTAATTTTTGGTAGCTTTCAGGGGGAAAGAGAAAAATAAGATTAGTTTCCTGAAGTGTAATTGTTTCGGGCAGTTATTTATTGATGAGAAAGAACAACATGCCAAGGAGGCCGGGTTTGGCTGTACAACTCATGTTAGCCGAGGCGTAGGTTAGAGGGAAGGTAAGCCCGCCGTCAGTCTGCATTTGTCCAGCTCCGCAGTTAACCTGTGCTCCAGGCCCTGGAGTGGGGACAGGCTTTGCTTCCTTCCCACCGAGGGTTGCTGAGCTCCATGGGGCAGGGGAATCACCCTCTCTGACATGATGCCTCCCATGGGGTTCTATGGTCCTTGGAGCTTCCTCTAAGGTTCTAAAAACTCTGAGCCTTAGCCCCAGCACAGGGAAAGGGTAAAGCTGGCAGCTTCCATTGTTGATGATACGGGGTGCACAATTTTAACCTGAGTTGCCACTGACTTATGTAAAAGTATTGTATTTGGGTGAGTGCGTGCATGCTCAGTCATGTCTGTTTCTTTGTGACCCCATGGACTATAGCCCACCAGGCTCCTCTGTCCATGCAAGAATACTGGAGTGGATTGCTCTATCCTTCTTCAGGGGAATCTTCCCTCCCCAGGGATAGAACTTGTGTCTCTTGAGTCTCCTGCATTAGCAGGCGGATTCTTTACCACTAGTGCTACCTGGGAAGCTCATTGCATTTGAGTGAGATCATGGAACTCTCTTTAAGTTTCCTCATGTACAAAACGGGGAATTATAGAACCACAAATCTCACAGGACTAATAGAGGAATCAAATGTGATAATGTACATGGAAATTTGTGTGATATAAAGCACTTTGCAAATTGTGTGTGTGTGTGTGTGTGTGTGTGTGTGTGTTCCTGTGAACTTGGTCAAGTTGGAGTTATACTCATGGAGAGGACCCAAAGGAATCAAGCGATTAATCTCATGAACCCACTTGACTAGAAATTAGATTGGTATGTGTCAGAGAGGCTTTCAGCAAAACTTTCAGCAAAATTCCTGCCTAAATAGGAATTTAAATTCTTGAAGGCACAAGAGATTCCTTCACTGAGATGATCCCACAACTTCATATAGTTCTGAAATATTGTTCCTAAGTATGTCCAAGTGTTACTTTTCAATTAAAAAAAAAACTAGCTAGAAGTGTGTCACAGTGTAAACATACTAGTCATATGCAGATCTGGACCATAGCTGTACATTCAAAATAATGTAAAGAACTAAGGCAGTTCCATTTTTAATTTGGTATTATCATTTCATTAACTATTTCTGTGTCTATGTGTTAATAAGGAATTAGGCACGCTGCTGTCCTTGGTATGTTGATGTTTCATCCTCATTCTTGCCACTTCATTATCATTATACAGCTAACAACTCCTCACTCATGACAGGAAGAAGAAAGAAAGGACATCACATCTGTCCATTTTACCTTGGAAAAAAAAAAAAAGAAAATTCCCGGAAGCCCCTGTTGAGAATTCGTCACATGTCTGCTCATATTGTGTGAGCACCCGAGAGAATAAGTATAGGTCTGGTTTTTTTTGTCTTTTTTCAACATTAATAGCTGTTAGAGGACAAGAGGGAAAGGAGTTAGAAATGTCTGTGTGAGCAAACCAACCAGGTTTTCCACAGGGTGTCAGAGGCAACTGGTATTAGAACAGGAAGGTGATGATCTTGGAGAGGATCTGGTTTAACCTCGTAGAAAGAGACAGGAGGCCCAGAGAGGCTATTGCTTGTCCAAAGTCACAAATGAAGTGAGCGATACCTTCCATGCTTGAAGTAGGTATCAGTGGATTGTCTCCATGTTTCACATGGGTGATGAGGCATTTGAGGAAAGCTCCCTTGTACAGAATGCCTGGAAACCTTGAGTTTCAAAACACATCTGTATTTCTTTTTAGATAGTAGAAGGGAATGGCAAACCACTTCAGTATTCTTGCCTTGAGAACCCCATGAACAGTATGAAAAGGCAAAATGATAGGATACTGAAACAGGAACTCCCCAGGTCAGTAGGTGCCCAATATGTCAGTGGAGAAATAAAATGAGATGGCTGGATGGCATCACTGACTCAATGGACGCGAGTCTGAGTGAACTCCGGGAGTTGGTGATGAACAGGGAGGCCTGGCGTGCTGCGATTCATGGGGTCGCAAAGAGTTGGACATGACTGAGTGACTGAACTGAACTGAACTGATGTGGTTTCAAGAATACAGAAGTAAATTAAGTTATAGAGATGAGAGGGGAAATGGAAGCTATTGACTACTTAGGGTTGTCTCCTTGGAGGGTGGCCAGAAAGGTTTAGGGTAAGTAAGCTTGTGCGTGCATGCTCAGGCACTTCAGTTATGTCCAACTCTTTGCAACCCTGTGGACCATAGCCTGCCAGGCTCCTCTGTCCATGGGATTCTCCAGGTAAGAATACCAGATTGGGTTGCCATGCCTTCCTTCAGGGGATCTTTCTGATCCAGGGATCAAACTTGCGTCTCTTGTATCTCCTGCATTGCAGGTAGATTCTTTACCACTGAGCCACCGGGGAAGTCCAAGTAAGCTTACTGAAGCCTGGAAAACCGTGTGCTTCTTCATTATAAACTCATGAAGTCACAGGGTGAAGGGGCTGAGCGGGGGATTGAGAGGTTTAATTCAGGCCCAGCAGCAAATAATTGGTATGTGCCCACACTTTGCCCAGTATTGAATTCGGTCCTATGATGGAAAAAAACAAGTGCAGTTCAATTCAATTCAGTTCACCATGACCCAACAAACACGTATTGAATGTGCTTGTTCCAGGCATGATAAACATATAACGATAAATAAATGATGCTTTCCCTCCAAGTGCTCATGAATAGAATGGACAACAGCTGAATAACTCACTAAAACACTGTAAAATACTTGCTGAAATATGACGTGAATGAAAGATAGTGAGACTTCAGTGGACCCAACCAGAGAGGCACTTATAATGGTCATTCCAGAGTCCAACAGGATGGAAAAGAGATCTATATCATAGCTGTCAAATTCTCCAAAATGGCTAAACTTATAGACTGACCAATCTGGAGTAGTTGAGTATGGACATTTCAGAGAATACTATGGAAGTTAAGAGGGAAAAATGTCAACCAAGACTTGGCTCACTCAGAGAAGACTTTCTGGGATTGTGGACCTTGTGCTGAACTTGGAAGATGGCACTTGAAAGATATAAGGAAGGATAAGGGATCTGTGGGAAGTGAGCTGAGTTAAGGAGGTGGGAATAAGCATGATGTGTTTGGAAGCCTTGCCTGGTCATGAAGAGCCCTGGGCAGCCTCTTTTCTACTTCCTTCAAGATCCCTGGGTTCCATCCCTGGGTTGGGAAGATCCTCTGGAGAAGGGAATGGCTACCCACTCCAGTGTTCTGGCAAGGAGAATTCCATGGACTCTATAGTCCATGGAGTCGCAAAGAGCTGGACACAACTGGAAAGGGGAAACTTTCATTTTCACTTTCAAGCTCTAAGTCACTGAATTCTAAAGTTTTCTCACACAGTCCTAAGCCAAATGATTTCACTTGACCTTTGAGTAAAGGAGCCCATCTTTAGGTTCATTCCTTAGAAAAAGGTAGAGTGGTCAGAGACCCTGTGGAATGGCTCACATCCACGGAGTGACTCACTTTAACCCTGATCTCAAATCTGGAAATCCCTTACAAGCGATTCTTAGCTTCTTCACTCTGCACACCCCCAGAAGGATAGATTAGAAACCAGAAAATTAAGACTCTTGCCAATATGGGGAATATGCCTGCGTCATTCCATACAGAAATCTGCCTCCAAAGAATTTGTCAGAATTCAGTGTTCATATCCTACTCTGTGTAATCTTTAGATTTCTTCTTTCAGAGTATCTCAAGATATTGAAAGTTCATGAAAAGTTCCAGATAAAGATACAGGATGTTGAAGAATCAATAATGTTTATTGAGTGCTTACTAAGTGCCAGGCACTGTTCTCAATACTTTCCATCTACAACTCATTTAACAGGGAGAAGACACTGTTGATGAACATCTTGAGCCTTCATTGCCTGTAGCTTAGAAATAGTGGGCTGATAAAAAAGAAGGAAATCACGCCATTGGCAGCAGCATGGATGGGCCTAGAGACACTCGTACTAAGTGAAGTAAGTCAAACAGAGAAAGACAGACCCCCTATGATATTACTTATATGTGGAGTATAAAATATGGCATGAATGAAGCTATCCATGAAACAGAAACAGATTCACAGACATAGAGAACAGGTTGGTGGTTGCCAAAGGGGCGGTGGGGTAGTGCAGGGATGGAAGGGGGGTTTCAGGTTAGCATATGCAAGCTATTATATATAGAATGGATAAACAGCAAGGTCCTACTATACAGCGCAGGAAACTGCAGTCAGTATCCTGTGATAAACCATCATGGAAAAGGATATGAAAAACAATGTATGTAGACGTATAACTAAATCACTTGGTTGTATAGCAGAAGTCAACATAACATTGTAAATCAACCATACTTCAGTAAAAGAAATGAAAACAAACAAACATTGGGCTGGCAAAATGCAAGAAGCTATCTGTGCAAACATAGCTCTTAATAATGGTCAGGAAGAGACGTGAGCATTGGGCCCATGTCAAAGACTTTATTAATTGCACCCAACATTTTGTTCCTGCCCCTGTAGCCATTTTTGTTTTCTTTCATGTATAAGCTGAAGCTTTCCTGTCCCCGTGAACCATTTAGGCTGCAGCTTGATAAACCATCACTCACACCCACTTCCTAGAAAGCTCTTCCGTGGGCAAGTGGCACTGTTTGCTGAGTTTCTGAGCAGCGCATACTGAGGCCAAGGTATGGCCCAGAGTCAAGGGCAGGATGGGAGTCAACCGAACAGTGTCTGATTGTCACGATGGCATGTTGGAGTAAAGATACCCTCACTCTGCTAAAAGAGAACCTTCTTCCTGTCTACAGTAATCATGCAAACTAAACTCTTAAAACAAAATTAGGCTGAAGCAGGACTAAAGTTGGAGTCCCAGTTGTTCTATGACTTCATTGAAAGCTCCAGTGCCAGCAGGAAGAAAAAAGAAATCAATACTACATTTTCTTCCTCATCAATTTTTGCTTTTTGCTAAATGAAAATGCTTTTATTCCCTTTCTTGTTCCCTGTGCCATCAAAGATGTTTTCTCTGCACATGTACTATCTTTACCCCGTACTGTCATGTCAGTTGTGCTCATTCAAAGAGCTCCATGGAGAACGGTGTCATAGGTATGCCTTTCTGTAATAAGCATTTAAACTGCAGAGGATGCCATCTCAATGCCCCAAAGATTTCCTAGTACAATGGTCTTTGCTCGGCAGGACTTTCTGCCACTGCGCAGGGCCCTAACATGTACTGCTCCATGAAACTATTGGCTGCTCCAATTTTTCTGGAGTCAATAGTGGCACACTTACTCTAAGCAGCTCTCAAGGCCCCAGGGTCCCATCCCAACCCCATGCACTGTGCCAGGCTGTAGCACTGTGTCTTGTAGAAGGGAATCCGATAGGTGAGGCGGGCCTGTCTTGAACTCATTCATGGGCTTTGGTTACAGAAGCAGCAAAGGGACCTCATTATAAGCTGTTCTCACCTGTTCAGTTACAGAAGAGCTGAAAGCGTTTTGCCGAACAATGCAGTGAACTGGCTTGCGAAGCAGTTCCGAAGTAGTGACCTTTATGAGCTCTCAATGAGCTCCCGTTGCTATTGGCTCCAAGACGGTCCCCATCCAAGACTTGACACACTTGGTGAGATTTGGAAAGAAAGAAAGAAAAATTTGCAATAGAGGATAAAAAAAAAAAAAAAATACAGCTTCACGGGCTGAAAACTCATTTCCTGAGGAGCCAGGGGCACATTGCAAGCTCTCTGGGACTCACCGAGCTCCAGGAAGCTCGACCAGTCACTTAATAAGTCATTGAGGACGTGTGGTTTAATTAACTCGCCCAAAATTCCTCCTTTCCCTTTCTCACTTTTGCTATTAATATTTTTCGATATCTGATAATGCAGTGTAGTTAATTCTTTCTGGCTCTATAATGAACACTGCCATAATGAAAAAGGTTAGCAGTGCTTCAGGCAGCTTTTAATTATCCAACTGAGCAGGTAAAAGCACTTTATTCTTCTCTTTTTTCCTCCCCCCCTTACTTAGCAATTAATGGAGGAGCTCAGTGGCACTTACTGTACCTTTTTTGTTTTCTAGTGGATGATGCTGCATGCAGCAGGGAGACCTTCCTGTACCCTTGTTCCTACCAGCTGGGAATGTTGCGAGAGGTATGGCTGTATATCAGGCCTCTGGCATGTGGCATGTAAGTGCTTCTGGCTGAAAGTTTACCTAATCTAAAAAATCAAGTTAACCAGAGTTGTTGTCATTGTTCAGTCCCTCAGCTGTGTCTGACTCTTTTTGACCCCATGGACTGCATCATGCCAGGCTCCCTTATCCTTTTCACCGTCTCCTGGAGCTTGCTCAAACTCATGTCCATTGAGTGGGTGATGCCATCCAACCATCTCATCCTCTCATCCCCTTCTCCTCCTGCCTTCAATTTTTCTCAGCATCAGGGTCTTTTCCAATGAGTTGGCTCTTTGCATCAGGAGGCCAAAGTATTGGAGCTTCAGCTTCAGCATCACTCCTTTCAATGAATATTCAGGGTTAATTTCCTTTAGGATTGACTGGTTTGATTTCTCAAGAGTCTTCTCCAGCACCACAGTTCAAAAGCATCAATTTTCTGGCACTCAGCCTTTCTTTATAGTCCAACTCTCATTTGACTCCTGGAAAAACTACAGCTTTGACTATATGGCCTATAAGGACCTTTGTTGTTGTTACCAGTTGCTTGTCTTGCTGTCTTCTGCCTTTGCATCTATGCCCAGGGATCACTCCGCTTCCACCAAATACTTTGATAGCTCAGTTGGCTTAGCTTTATGGTAGACATTTTCCTGGTTCTATAATGGGGCCATCTTCCTTCTGCTTCCCATGGTAACAGAAGACTTGACATTGCTCTCCTTACTTTACAGATAGGGAAACTGAGGCCCGAAATCAAAGCAACAGACGTTACCTCCCTCTTTAAAGCAGTGTTTCTCACCTAGAGGTAGTTGGGCTTTCAAGGGATATTGATAACGCCTGGAAATATTTTTGTCATCATAACTGGGTGACCGGTGGGACACAGTGCTACCAGCATCTGGTGGGTAGAGGCTAGAGATGTCACCAAACTTCCTATAGCACAAGAGACAGTCTCCCAAGACACAGAATTATCTGAAGTCTTAAAGTGTGGAGGTTGAGAAAACTCTGATGCAAGGATATTGTTCTTAGAGGAGGAGCTGGTGATTTTTAAAACTGATGTCACAATTCATGATAACATCTGCTACTTGTTGAATATTTACTGAGTACAGTTCTAAGTCATCACACTCATTGACTCAGTTCTCAAAACAACCCTGAGTGGCAAGAGTTATTACTCTAACTCAAAATGAGGAAGCTGACACTAAGGAGGTACTGAAATTTGCCAAAGTGCTCCTGGCAGAGGACATTCCTGGCGGCTCCTCAATAGGTAAAGAATCTGCCTGCAGTGTAGGAGGTCTGGGTCGGGAAGATCCCCTGGAGAAGCAAATGGCAATGCACTCCAGTATTCTTGCCTGGAAAATCCCATGGACAGAGGAGCCTGGTGGGCTACGGTCTATGAGGTTGCAAGAGTTGGACGGCTTAGCAATTAAACCACCACCACCCTGGGCTTCCATTGTGGCTCAGCTGGTAAAGAATCAGCCTGCAATGTGGGAGACCTGGGTTCAATCCCTGCGTTAGGAAGATCCCCTGGAGAAAGGAAAGGCTACCCACTCCAGTATTCTGGCCTGGAAAATTCCATGGACTGTATAGTCAATGGTGTCGCAAAGAGTCAGACACAATTAAGTGACTTTCACTTTCACCCTGGCAGAGTGAGTGATGGGACCTGTGTCAGCTCAGCCCTGGGCTTCTCCTGCATCCCACTCTCTGCATGGCTCCCTGCAGCTCCACTAGACAGGAAACTCTGTCTTGCCTGGGTAGCACCAAGCACAGAACAAGGAACCGGTTACTTTTTAGATGGTCAGAAGCCTCCGTTTCCAGAATTGCCAAGGAAAAGTAATTTCCAAAATCCTGCCATTTGTGACAACAGGAATGAATCTGGAGGGCATTATGTAAAGTAAAATAAGTCAGAGAAAGACAAATATTGTATGATCTCACTTATATGTGGAATCTAAGAAACCAAACTTATAGAGACAGAGGAGGGAATGGTAGTTGCCAGGGGCAGGGGTAGAAGGTGGGGGGAATGGGTGGAAGTTATCAAAAGGTATGTGTGTGTTTGTGTAGAGTAGCTTCAGTCATGTCCAACTCTTTGCGACCCTATGGACTGTAATTTGCCAGGCTGCTTGGTTCATGCAATGCTTCAGGTAAGAATACTGGAGTGGGTTGCCATGCCTTCCTCCAGGGGATCTTCCCGACCTAGGGATCGAATCTGTGTGTCCTGGTTCTCCTGAATTGGCAGGAGATTCTTTACTGGTAGCGCCATCTGGGAAGCAGATCGTACAGATTCCTAGCTATAAAATAAAAAATATCCTAGAGATGTAATGTACAGCGTGGTTATTATAGTTAATAATCTCTGTTGTATATTGGAAAGTTGCTAAGAGAATAGAGGTCTCACCATAAGGAAAAAAATTGTAACCATATGGGGTGATGCATCTTAACTGAACTTGCTATGGTGATCATTTTGCAAATATACGTACAGCAAATCATTATGTTGTACAGCTTAGGATAAAACAATGTGATACATCAACTATGTCTTCAATAAAACTGAAAAAAATAACCTTGCTTCCTTCTTGTTCTCTCCAGGGTTAAAAGCAAGATTCAAGGAGTCCAATGGCTTCAAAAATATTCATTGACATATGCTCTTTCTCCCCTCGTATAGCTATGGAGCAATCTCGGACATGCATACACACCATTCATTTATTCATACACTCACTCAAAAAATATTTGTCAAGGGTTGAAGATACAAAGGGGAAAGAACTATATATATAGTCTCTATTCCCAAGTTACTAACAGTCTATTGGGTCAGAAAAGCCACACAAAAAAATCATTCTATTACAATGTGCTTAGTTCAATGATGGAGATGTAACCGGGCTACAGAAAAAGGGCCCCTAGTCAGCTTCTAGGGGCCTGGGAGTCATGCAAGTCTCCCAGGAGATGGTAACTGTGCGGAGTCTGAAAGGCTGAGATGGAATTAGTCAAATGGAGAGATAAAGAAGGGATCACGTGAAAATTCAGTCTCAGAGGCCTAGGGCTTCATGGTGTAAGAGCACCTGGAAAAAGTGAAGTAGTCCTGTGTTATCGAAAGGCAAAGCACACAGTGGGGGTAAGAATGTAGAGGAGTAGGCTGAAGCCTGAAAGGGGAGCTTATAAATGCTAGGGAGACACTGATGAAGGGAATGGGTTTTAATGTTCAGGTTATAACCCTTAGGGAAAGCTGTGCTTAAGCCCTCATGGAAGACAGACTCGAGGGACACGAGGCTGGAGCCAGGGAGCTGGGCCGGGATGCTGTTGCAGGAATCCATGTCAAGAGCCTAAATGGCTAAACAGACGTAGGTATTTAGATCTAAGACTAAAGGAAAAGGATATGTTATGTTGGGACTGGTTGCATGAGTTATTACCTGAGGCACATCAGGTAGATCTCTCTGTCCAGTGGACCATGGACAAAAATGAACTTGTAGGGAGAAAGATGGGATGGAGATACAGGTTTTGTAATCAGCAGTAGAGAAGTGGGATTTGCAACAATGGGGCACAGTTGAGTGAATTGGCCCAGTGTCCTATTCAGTCCAATGGTCTGTGACCAAAGCACTGGGCTGATGTACAAACAAGGCAGTGGGGAGGCCACCCATAGAGATGACAGGAGGGCATTCAGAGAACTCACTGCAAGCTGGCAAGCTGAACAAACAGCACCCCAATAAGGCAAGTGCACACGGCAATGTGCTCTGGATGATCACTGCAGAGGCTCAGTGCGAAGCTGCCATTTGCCCTCCTAATGTGAAGGGAATGGCTGTTCATTGCAATACAAGGTCAACTGTTTGCCAGCTTTACAGTCTCATGGCTTAGACTTGAACTACTCTTCATCGGAATATTCACTGCAGGGCTGTGAACCATGGGAAGCTCTATCTGACATCTATAGTTCTGTCCCAGGATGGAAAGTTGTTGGATTTTCCACATCATCCTTCTTTCTACTATGTCCTGGTCCTTCCTAAATGGCAGAATGTGGTGTCCACAGTCACATGCTCAAGCATGATTGTGATCATGTAAACACATACATCCCCACATCCCCGCTAACATACGTACAAGCTTTGAGTTAGAAAAAACACGTTCTTCCTTATTAACACCTGGCACCTGGTATAATATAAACCCAGCCTTAGTAATTATTCAAGGGCTTCTCAGCAGCTTTCTTCTGACCAGTGTTGATGGCTGGTGCCAGTCACCGTAACTAGGTGTGAATTAACGCAACAGCATTCATGCCGCACAGCCTCCTGGGCTTGTGTTTGAAACACAGGGCTGTGTTTTAGAGCCTTGGATAAAGTTCATTAATAGGTGCGAGCACAGTTCTCAAAGGGCAGTTCTGCCATATTTCCAGCCACTGTTCAGAATTCTCATTAGCCAATTACCCTGCTCCTGTCTTTCCAGCTCCTGCAGTAATGTGTATTTTAAAGCCTCTGATAAGACACAGCATGTTTTAAATATACCTTAATGTATTGGAAATGCACGAGCCCCCTTCGGGTTTATATATCTTAACCACGACCAATTTTGTAAAGTTATAAATAAATGTTACAGGCATCGGCTGCAGTAGTAGAATCAGCTGGGGATATTTAAAAGCCAGTCCGAAGTCTAACTTACCTCTAATCTGAGGTATAAAGCATGGTGAGCAAAGCAGGCGGGAATATGTAGATGATTTCCTGGTAATAAAATTGACAACCTTGACATATGAAGTGAGATTGAGTGGGTATAGGCTTGGTGGGGGCAGCAGCTTGGTTGAACTAACAAGCGTTTATGCATTGTGGGACTAAAAATGAAGAGAACCACGGTTCTGACTGGTTTATAAACATGACAGAAGGGTTGAGGTGAACGGTCCTGCAGGAGGGCACAGTGCTATGGGGGACAAATTGGGAGGATTCAGATGACTCTCTGAAGAGGGGGCAGTTGAGGTGGGCTTTGAAAAATGGGTCGGATTTCATAGGCAGAGATTGGAAACAGTGGTGGGAGATAGGGAAACAGAGGAAGTTTCAGTGTAGGGTGGACAGTTCAGTTGGGTGGGAGGAAGTATCAGGCACACGCAGCGGAGTAGTGGAAAAGAAGTCTGAAAGGGTGGGTTGGGGTCAAATGGTATGAGGTCTTGAACTTCTTGAAAGAAGTTGTGGATGAATTCACTAGGAAATGGAGAGATAATTCAAAGCTTTTAATCAGAGGAAGAATAAGGTAACAGTTACATTTCAGGGGAACTAAGTCGGCAGCAGACTTTACAAAGGACAAAATTGGAGACATGCAGGAATTGAGAAGACCAGTTAGGGAGCTTTTGAAATAAAACACAAGAGAGAGAAGGAAGGTCTGAATTAGGGACCTGAATTAGTCTAGCAGTGGGACTGCAGAGAAATAAGTGCCTCTTAGAGATATTAGGAGGGAAGATTAACATGCAGGACCGTGGGCTTCTGACTGGATATGATGCATGAATACTGAGGGCTACTAACTCGGGCAGAGAGTCAAAGATGGCGCCCATACTGTTAGCCCTGGTAACTGGTACCATGAGCTGAGCCTTGAACAGACCAGAAGTAACACTGCCACAAAGATAGACTGACTGAGAGTGGGCCATGGGTGTGGAGGATAAATGAAATGTTCCAGTCTCGAAAGACCTACAACTCCTGCAAGGGCCTGAGTCTACAGATAGTTACTTGTGAGATAGGAGAACAGATGAGACCAGTAAGGGCAGAGGGTAAAGCAAAATGAGAAGAAGGCTAAGACGGAGATGCCATTATTCATGAGGCACTCTGCCTTTTTGCCTCACCGTAGCTCCTATAAATGGGGAGCTGTTGACCAGCACTGGGGATATCTAGTCATTTTCAAGATCTAATTTTGCCATTGCTATTCCTCTGCAGGACAAGAGAAGACAGGAAATAAGGGAGCCAGAGTCCACAGAGAGGTCAAGACAGACTCCAGAATGGAAGGTTGTCCAGGAGGTGGTGAGTGGGCAAGCAATGGAAGAGGGAAGGGATGAAGCAATATTTCTCTCTGAGAATTCCTTCTGCAGGGCCCTAGGAATCAGTCTGAAGATATTCCCCACCCCCAGGGGAGGAGAGAGGTATAGTAGTAGACATGGCTGCTATGTGAAAGAAGATTCTTGAAGATGATGGTTGTTAGCCAGAGAAGTAGACCATTAAGAGGGGTGCGTGTGTGTGTGCACATACATGCATTTATGTATGTACTTATGTACATGCCTATAGACAGATATATGCACATATATACATATATATGCATTTATATCTACACATCTCTATCTCCCCATTTATTTATGTACCTATCAACCTACAAGTCTAAGTGATTTGTTACAAGAGTAGGACCTTACACAGTTGTGGGAACTGCTTAGTCACTGTAAGGCTGCTAAATTTCATCTGATGCTGGAGCCTCATGTCCACAGGAAGGCAGTCATGAAGGGAAAGGAAGTGAAAGTAGCTCGGTGGTGTCCGAATTTTTGCAGCCCCAAGTAACCTGCCGGGCTCCTCGTTCCGTGGAATTCTCCGGGCAAGAATACTGGAGTGGGTTGTCATTTCTTTCTCCAGGGGCTCTTCCTGACCCATTGATCAAACCTGTGTCTCCTGCATTGCAGGTGGACTCTTTACCGTCGGAGGCACCAGGGAAGCCATGAAGGGAAGAAAGACATAACGTGGGAAAGAAGGACAAATCAAACTTCCAAGAAAAGCTGCAGTCTGCAAGGATGGACCTGCTGGAATCTGTGCCCATTCTCGCCGCCTCCAGTCATGAAGAAATAGGTAACCCACAGCGAAGGTGGCTGCTCTCACGATGGGGTAAAAAATTACCGGATCCAGTCGCTGGAGGAGCTGAGGGAGGGCCCAGAGGAAGGTGCCCAGCATCAAAGAGAGGTGAGAGCAGATAAGCGAGTGAACCCAAAGATCTCCTGTCCCGGCTTCTGAATGTCAAAACCACTGTGGCTGTGGCTCCGTGTCCGCCCACCAGCACTTAAAGGAAAATGCGTCTCGTGGCTTGTCTAACCAGAAACACACAGGAGTTCTGGGGAATGAGGCTCATTTGGTCTCGCTGATCTGACACGTGCAGAGCGCCCTGGCCAAGGGGGAAAGGGGAGCAGCCTGAGAGACGAGGAGCTGGTGTTCTGGCTCCTCCAGTCGTCAGGATCCAACTCGCCAGTGTGGATCTGGAGTCTGACTCAAAGCTCCCTAAGTCAAGGTTTACATCTCATCTCCCTTGTTCTCTCCCGCAGCATGTAAGGACAGGCTCTTGAGTACTGTTAGTCTCCAGGGACTGTACTATTTTATATGCATATATATTCTCTTTGTGCTCAGTTGTGTCCATCTCTTTGCAACCCTGTGGCTTGTAGCCTTCCAGGTTCCTACGTCCACGGAATTTTCCAGGCAAGAATAATGGAGTGGATTGCCATTTCCTATTCCAGGGGAGCTTCCTGACCCAGGGACTGAACCCACATCTCTTCCATCTCTTGTATTGATGGGCAGACTCTATCACTGTGACACCTGGGAAGCCCTGTATTTTCTTTACTATTCAGCATAACCTTAAATAGAGAGTAGTATTACTCCCATTTTACAGATAGGGAAACCAGGGCTTTGGGTAGTCAAGTAAAGCGTTAAAGACCACACAGCTAGAAAGCCGACAGAGTCTGTATTGTATCCTCAGTTAATCTCACTCCAGGGTTGCTGGTTTTAAACACTACAGAATCTAAAGCATCCCAAGTTTCCTGCAGAATTTCTGATGGTAGAATTTCAATAAATTGTAATTAAATGAATGAGTGGGTTTATGGATGAGTGATGGGCAAATGAAGGGATGAGTGGACAAGTGATAGGTGGATGGATAGATGGTAGAACTAAGGTATCCGGGAGAAATTGAGATTGCAGGAGAGAGACAGGCTCAGGGGAAAATTTGTGTGGCATTTACAAAAGCTCGTCTTTGATCAGGTAGGGGAGAGAACCAGAGGAAAAGCCAGACAACTGCTGAGCCCAGCTTTCCTTTTGCCACTGAATTAATCCATAGACTCTTCCAAGAAAAACTATGCTTCCAATGGGTCATCATTCGTATTGAATATTATTTACCAGGGCCCATGTAAGTGGTGAACCACGGATCAAAGGCCTGATTCCTAAATCTGCCTTCATAAGCAGCTTGCTGTGAACTTGAGCATCTAATTCTGCCTCTGTTCCACGCGTTAATGGTGCTTGCCAGGCCATTTTGCTGGGTTCTGTTTTTGACTCTGCGTCCTGAGACTTGACCTGAGGAAAATTAACCCATCCTTTTATTTCTCAGTTACTTCAGAATGACAAGCCATTGATGTAGGAGCCGTACCCCTTAGAAGCAGGAGTAGACCCTGCGCCCTTCTAGATTGCTTCCGGAAATGTGTGCAGTCTGTAGGACAGGTCTCACCAGAGCCCTTCCTTGGCACCAGCCTCTCCCAGCTGGGGAAGTGGTGCCTCTGCATGGGAGCTCATTGCAGAGAGGCTTAGTTGGCCTCTTTTAGAAGCTTCCTGGGTATGGGAAGTGAACAGCTCCCATCCACATCCGCCCTCCTCCTTGGCAGACTGCTGTCTCCTGTCATTGTGAGGTCCCAGGAGCCTGTGACATCTGCTCTCTCCCAGGAGAGACTCCAGACCACAGTTGTGAGCCCTGAGATCGATAAATATGTGGGGAGGGCTCTTGTGCCAGA
The DNA here is from genome assembly GCF_023091745.1 of Budorcas taxicolor. NCBI lineage: Eukaryota > Metazoa > Chordata > Mammalia > Artiodactyla > Bovidae > Budorcas > Budorcas taxicolor. Next base: position 25,836,432 of record NC_068924.1, read on the forward strand.
CACGGGGGCTGCTGAGCTAGGACGATCGGCTGGGCTGGACCAGCCTTGCAGGGTGCAGTTAGCCAGGGCCTGGACTGGGGGATTTTTCCCAGGGTCTGAGCTTCCTGGGAGAGAAGCCCAGCACAGAGACCCGTTAGCCATCCTTAGGAGTGAGGAGCTGTCATTGGTATGTCTGCATTCTCCAGCAGTGTGGACTCCAGAGTCTTAGAAATTCCCCTGGCAGCTGAGCACCCCACTGGCCACAATTAACCTGCTCAAGACTAGGTCAGCAACTTTGCAGGGAATGTTTGCTGATGGCATTCTACTGGGTATACTGGTACTACTGACTCTGGTCCCCAGAAAGCCTGGCATGTCTCTAGTGGCAGAAGAAAGCTAGGAGCAAATTCTGCCAGCATCACAGAATCCTTAGGCTGAGTGTGACATTTAGAGGTCACCTGGTCCAGCCATTTGCCTGCAGGCATACCTGGACATAAACCAGCTGAGGCAGATGAGAATCTGTTCTCTCTCCCTGCCTTCAAAAACCTTCACACACAGAAGGACATTTCATGTATAGCCTTAGTATCTAATATTCCTCAACCCTGAGACAGTTGTTTCTGAGCACTCATCTGTATTCCACTTGCTCCCAAATGATTCTCTCTTTGATTTATATCTCGATAGAGATGGAAGGAAGAACCCTTTGCATGTTGTATGCAGTAGGCGTTGGATCTTGCTCATGAAGACATCTCCAGAATTCACTGTGCTTCTTCTAACTCTGCGTTCAATGACATCCCTTTGGTAGCTCGAAATCAGCCATGGTGGACTTCTCAGATGACTCAGTGGGAAAGACTCCGCCTGCCAAAGCAGAAGACGCAGGATATACTGGTTTGATCCCTGGGTTGGGACGATCTCCTGGAGAAGGAAATGGCAACCCATTCCAATATTCTTGCCTGGGAAATCTCATAGACAGAGGAGCCTGGCAGATGACAGTCCATGGGGTCACAAAAAAGTCAGACGTGGTTTGGTGACTAAACAACAATCAGCCATGGTACGAGTATTTACACCGTGGAAATGGGCAAACGCCACAGATTAGGGCTTTCTTTCCTCCCAGAAACAAACAGGGGTTTAACATTGCTTGTCGTGGAGAGCAGTAGTCCCCGGAACCTGGGGGTCAATGCTTCTGTGTACACGTCACCTTAGTGCTCTCAGGTGGAGCTCACTGTCTGGCAGGACTGTAATTTCGCAGCGAGCAGAGGCTGTGACTTGCATTCACAGCCTGCCCAGGACTTTTTCTACAGCAGCTGCATGTCTGCTGTATGCCAGAGGAATGAGGGACACATATCAAATCATCAGGCTGAATGACTCTAGTTTTCATCGTCTTAGTCCTAATGCGATCCCACGGTTGGAGTCAGATTTGCCAAGCAGGAGAGATGTTTATCTCAGTTGACTTCAGAGTTGTGCAATTCAATTCAAGCAGGATTTGAGAGACACCTTCTCCACGTTCACCGGGTTCTAGGCTCAGGAGGAGGGCATGTCTGTGAGCTGCTACAGCCCATCACTTCTATTCTCAAATAAATTACAATTTTATTTGTAAGTTATGCATACCAACAGAGAGTGAGGGCTCAGGATTAATATCCTGGAAGACTTGTGCTTGAGGGATTTTGAGTGGTCATAAAGCATGGTGGTAAGAATATGGGGCACTGGGGTCAGATTGCCTGTGTTCTGACTTCAGATCACCACTTAGTAGCTGTGCAACCCTGGAAGAGGTGCCTGCCATCCTGCACCCAGCGCCACCCCAACTCAGATTCCTCATTCCAAGAGTACAATGAAATCTAGCTCACACAGTCATTATCAGTCAGTGCTTTAATGCTTATAAAGCACATAGTACATGGCCTGGGATAAAGCAAGTGTAAAATATACAGCAGTTGACATTTTAATGGCCTCTTTTTAAAAAAGTGAATAAACTGAGGCCCAGAAGTGGAAAAATGACTGTTCACCAGTGGCGGAACTGGGGTTAGCAGCAATAACTGATTTAATTAGTAGAGGAAGGTATATCCTTCAGTGACAAACCCCCAGATCTCAATGGCTTGGCATAAGAAATGTTGTTGATTGTTTATGCAAGGTCAGACGGGGACCAGGGGACTCTGCTGCATTCTGGGGCTGTGTCTTCTGTTGCTCATGGTGTCCAAGGCTATCACAGGGAGGCAGGTAGAGCTGGAGGAGGTGTGCCAGCTCCTACTGCCCTGGCCAGTCCATTGGTGAGAACCGGTTACATGGCCCCGCTCAAGAGTGGCAGGGATCGTCGGCTGGCACGGGTCAGTTGGTGAGCACAGTGCCTGGCATACCCATAAGACAAAAGCCAACACATAGGGGGAACCTGGTGAAGCATTTAATTGCAGGGCGGATACTATGTGTGATAGTGATCAAGTGTCTACTGAGGGGTAGAGACAAGTGTTGTCAGAGGTTAGAGGAGGGCAGATAAGAAAGGACGAAAGGGCAAAACAACGCTTGTTGAGGGGGTAATACTATCTCAGGCCCTGGGACAAGAGCAAGTCTGAGAACCATGCGTAGATCAGTTGTGGAGGGAAGGGAGTCCCTGTGAAATCAGCATGGACAAATGGGGGAGACTTTCTGCAGTGATGGTTGGGATCCCCAGCCTTGATCACCAGGGGTCAGGGTGCAGGCAGAGGAGGACATCACTGTGAATAATGACAGTTCCCCAAAGCTCAGGCTCCTGCCGCTTACTCTGGCACTCATCTGGGGAAACTTCCAGAGAGCTCAGCTTCCTTCATGAAAGTGAAAGTTGCTTAGTCGTGTCCAACTCTTTGCAACTCCATGGACTACACAGTCCACAGAATTCTCTAGGCTAGAATACTAGAATCAGTAGTCTTTCCCTTCTCCAGGGGATCTTCCCAACCCAGGGATTGAACCCAGGTCTCCCACATTGCAGGCAGATTCTTTACCAACAGGGAAGCTCAAGAATACCAGAGTGGGTAGCCTATACCTTCTCCAGCAGATCCTTTCTCCCAGGAATTGAACTGGGATCTCCTGCATTGCAGGCAGATTCTTTACCAACTGAGCTATAAGGGAAGTTTCCTTCACAGACCCTGAAGTAAGTGCTCTCTGGTGAAGCTCAGTGTGGTGGGAAGAAGGCTGGACATGGTATCAACAAATGCACATCCCACCTTTTTCTGTTCCCACTTTGGCCCCTGACTGCTGTGTGACTCTGAGCAGCCTCTCCACCTCTCTGAGCTGTGGTCCCCACTGGTGAAAAGAGGAGTTCCTGCTGGCCTTTTACAGTTCTGATTTTCTGGGGCTCTCAGCCTCCCATAGCCATCACTGATAGTATATTTTGGTGGTAAAAAATTTTGGAGGGCCAATCTGGAACTCTCCTCTGGGAAGAGATTCAGAGGAGGGAAAGATTTGACCAGAAATACCGCGATTTACATGGTGAACAAGATGGAGCGTGGCATATGCAAATCTTTGGTGAGGGGCCAAGCTTATATCAGAGAAGACTCGGGATAAGGAGACAGCCCTGGAAGCTGGGCCCAGCCTCATAAATCTCAGCAATGACATATCAATCAGTCAGTTCAATCAGTTGCAACATTTTTTTCTTTTGGAAATAAATAAAGATGAAGGCAAGAGATACCACCCAAAGAGGAAACCCTGGAGCAGCTTGCAGAGTCTTACTGCCACTGAATCCTGGAGCTGGGCTCTGATGAATGGAGCAGGCTGCGTTTGATAAATCATGTCCCTCAATCCAGCGGGTTCAGGCTCTTGTTTCCTAAATGGGAACTTAATGCTGTTCACTCATTCATAGGTAGGAGGCTGCATCAGAAAGTTAATATATAAAGCTGTTATTTACAAGGGTCTTCATGTTTGTTTTTTAAAAAATAAACTTATAAATCACTTCCATCTCAGATAGAAACTTTTCTGGTATAAATTGTCTCCCTCTTCCTATAAATCTCACATTTACAATCCTTCCTGATCAATCAGACCTCACACGTCTAGGGAGGGAGAGCTGGAAATAAAGAAGGGATACTGTGACTGGGAGGCCAGGAGGGGTCGCGTAGAGGGGCTGGAGGCACAGGGCTGATTTGTTCCTTGGTTTGCCTTGGAGTCTTTTTATTTATTTATTTTATATTCTATCTGGCTGTGGGAGTCCACTGATGAAAAAAATTTTTTCAAGTCAAGAAAATATGCAACAGGAAATGGATTCTGGGCTGGTTTATTAGGCAGTTTCCTGTAGAGCTCCCAGGGCGGGGAACACGCAGACTTCCACACCCTGCCCAGTTCTCATCCCACATTAACCCTTGGGGTGCCGCCAGCCGAGCTCACAGGGCACAGGAGCCTCCAGCACCCCCAGGTCCCTGCTGTAGTCTCCACCGGCTCCTCTTTCCCACACCGGAGGTGTCCGCGGACTTCCCGATTGCTGCAGCGTCACCACCAGTCCCCTCCCTTCCTGTCTCTATTCCTTTAGGAAGCCACCTCCTCCAAGAAGTCCTCTCTAACTAACATCCCATATAAGAATTTATATTAGGTCGGCGAAAATGTGCATTCAGGTTTTTCTGTAACAGCCTCTGGGAACCCAAATGAACTTTTGGGCCAAGCAATATTAGCAAACGGCAACAGCGAACAACAAAGCAGGTACTTAATCAGAGGATAAATAAATAAAGGAGTGGCTTGTGTTCTTAGGAGTCACTTCCTGCTCATATGTAGACAGACCGGGTCTTTGTGGATGAGGAGGGACCCGGAACACTGATGTTTCTCCTGGGGTGAGCTCCCCTGGGCTTCCCCTGGGTTCTTCCTTCTCTCTCAGGCACCAGACCCTCCAAGGTCCTCATTGTTCAAAAGGGCTTTTAGCTACTTCTGCCCCACCCGCCCCTGCGCCATCCACCTCTCTCTAAGCCACCAGCCCTGAGGAGTTCTCACCTTCCTCACTGTTCTGGCTGACTTTTTCAAGAGGGGATGTGTTTCAAAGAATGTCTTCATTGAGGAATTGAAGTGGTGTCATTTTAACTAGGGGCGGGTGCCTCACTTAACGCACTGAATAGATTTCTGAAATATAAGTAAAATGAAAAAAAAATCCTTTTAAAAGCCTAGAGATGTTCTACTTAAAGCAATCTTATGATAAATCCTTTCACGAAGAGTTGTTCTAGTTCTGAGCAGCAGATTTGCAGTTCTGTCTTTCTGCTGGACATGTCCCCCTGCTTAACAGCAATACTAACAATACTGGCAGATTGACTGTTTGTTGTGTGCCAGGCACATGCATGGGTGGGTGTGCCTGTGTGTAATTTTCCCACCACAAGCTTGTGTATAAATCCTATATTATCCCCATTTAACAGATAAAGGGGGCTTTTCTGGTGATCAGTGGTAAAGAATCTCCCTACCAATGCAGGAGACATGGGTTTGCCCCCTGGGTCCGGAAGACCCCCTAAAAAGGAAACGGAGACCCATTCCAGTATTCTTGCCTGGATAAACCCATGGACAGAGGAGCCTGGCAAGCTGCAGTCCATGCGGTCACAAAGAATCAGACGCAATTTGGCATATAAGCCACAACAACAGGTAAAGAGACTGAGACAAAGAGAAATTCTACGGGTCACAAGTGGTGAATTAAGATGATGTTTGACAGCTCCAAGTCAAGGCACATAAAATCAGATGCGTCCTAGTCCCACCTTAGTCTGTGTAAGCCTGCCTTTTTCTTACCCGTTTGTCCAGCACAGTTCTCCCATTTGTGGGCAGGGCTAAAACTTAGAGCAGAATGTTTCTTCTCGCCTCCTCTCCTGCCCTGCCCACTCAGCCAGTTGTCAAGTCTGCTGACGTGACCACAGTTCCCCTCTTATCACTTCCACGTTCCTTTGTCCCTCCTCTCCTCCCTGCAAGGACCGCTCTTGTTTTCTTTTGCAGTAGCTTACCAACCAGCAACCCTACCCAGACTCCTTGTGCTGTGCCCACCCTGCCCACTGTTTGCAGAGTGACCCTCCTAAACCATCAAGACTCCCGTGCCGTGTTCCCTCTTCAAAACCAAGCAGGATCCCCTGCCTGAAGTAAAGCCTGCCTTCTTGCTCTGGCCTGCAGGGTCTTCCAGTCAGTCCTCCATGTCCACCGCTGCCTCCCCCATGCAGTCCTCACCCTGCATACTCTCTCCACACCCTGCTTTCACCATTCTTTGCTTAAGTAGCGGCAACCATGGCTCTCCCTGTCTCCCCTTGTTAGCATTGTCCCTGGACTTCCAGGGAATGCTCTAGCCCTCTGGAAGACCATCACTTTCTGCCCTGAATATAAACTTGATCCATGTATTGTCTCTCTTTGTTAGCCCCCTGGGGGCTGAGATCTGCCTTATCCAATTCAACCGATGCTTTATGCAGCGTGCACAATAGGTCCTGGGATACTGAGGTGTGTAACATCGTGACTTGGCTCTGAAGGAGGAAGAGAAGCCAAAAAGGCCCAGTTACAATCCAGCATGTTGGAGTAGAGCCAGAGGTCTTCACGTGGAGCTGCAGGAAGCACAGGAAGGGAGGTTATTGTGGCCTCGGTCTCCTTTGCATCCTGTGTGTGGTGCTAAGTCACTTCAACCGTGCCCCACTCTTTGCAATCCCCTGGACTGTACCAAGCAAGCTCCTCTGATCATGGGATTCCCCAGGCAAGAATACTGGACTGGGTTGCCAAGCCCTCCTCCAGGGGATCTTCCTGACCCAGGGATCAAACCTGTGTCTCCTACTGCTCCTGCCTTGCAGGCAGATTCTTTACCGCTGAGCCACCAGGGAAGCCCCTTTGTATCTTGTAATACAGAGCAAAGTGCCCTGCCTTTATTGCGGCTGCAGGAAATGTTTATTTAATTGAATAAGTCCTCAGTGACTCATTTGTTAAAAGTGATTTTTAAATATTTGGTTGACTTGACTGAACTGGGGTGTATATATATCAGGTGTTCATGCATTCTATTGTGAGCTAAAGAATGATTGTTGGTATATTGTTCTGGAAATCTTCTCAAGACTGCTAGGTATGTTCCACATGTACATTATGAACTCCTCAAGGATTTCTCTGTTCCACTTCTTTATTCTCCAGAGAACAGTGAGTGACAGACTAAAAAATCCCACCCACATTCTTACATTCGAGTAAGGGGGTCAACCTTTACCCTAGTGCATGTGGGCATGCTAAGTCATTTCAGCTGTGTCCAGCCTTTTGCGGCCCCATGGGCTGTAGGCCACCAGGCTCCTCTGCCCATGGAATTCTCCAGGCAGGAATACTGGAGTGGGTTGCCATGCTCTCACCCAGGGGATTTTTCCCAACCCAGGGATCAAACCTGCATCTCTTTTGTCTCCTGCACTGGCAGGTGGGATCTTTACCACTAGCCTTTACCCTAGACACTTGCCTAAACATGGATCACCTTGGCCTGATTTTCCACTTTGGAGAATAGAAGAGTGTGGAAATAATTAAATCCTACTCTTTAAGACCCTTCAAAAGCCAAGATGTAGATGATGATATTGTTTATTCATTGGTGACCTTGGATAGGTCCATTCAAGCTTCCTGAAACCAGTCTGTTCATCTATAAAATAATACCTATACTCGGGTTGCTGTGAGAAGTAGGTAAAACAGTGAGTGTTACTTGCCTGCTATATTTCCTAGAATATGGTCTAAATTTAACAGATAAATAGGTATTATTGCAGAAATGCTATTATTGAGTATAACCATGGATAGAGGAGTCTGGCCAGCTTTGGTCCATAGGGTTGCAAAGAGTCAGACATGACTGAAGTGACTGAGCGCGCGTGCACATGGCAATCACTGGGCTAGGTAGGCAGTGATAATTAAGACACATTTATTTTTTGCTCTCAAAACAATCACAGTCTAGTATGGGAGAACTAAAGATAAAGGTGATCTGAGTGCAATGTATGGGGGAAGGAGCCCAGGGACCACCCAGAAGGCCATCCTGTAGGGAGTGGCAGTTATACTGAGTTGGAGAGTGGCTGTAAGTTAACCAGTGAAGATGGGAGGGAGGGATCCGCAGGAAGGTGTTTCAGACAAAAGCAGTGGCAATTTTCCAGCAAATTTTAGTGTTCCTGTAGCAGGAAAGACTTAGGCTAAACTTTCAACCAGGCAGAAAAACAATGGAATTAATGGCATAGGGAAGTTAAGACATTTCTCTCTTTAGGACTCTCAGCCAAAGGGATGAGTAGGTTAAGCATGGCACTGCTTTGATGTGGCAGGAGTGGTTGGGTGGGGAAAGGGTGGACCATGAATACATAGTTCAGGAGTTTTCAAGCTATTTTTAAAAATCCATCATAACCATCTCTTCAGGTGGAAACTTCCACAGCAAAAGAAAATGCAAAGTAGTGCTTCTCTGGACGGAAGACAGCGCTGTTTCCAAACGCTTGCAGGGGGCTCCCTTGAGGCCTCCTCTTATACCGCAATGCACTTGGAACACTTCTAATGGAGCCCCTGGATTTCTAAACCCAGAGCCTGAAAAGCCTTATTTGAAAGGCAAAGAGTTGGCTGGCCAGACAGTGAAATGATGTTCTCCAAGTCTAAGAACCACTTCTGGCATGAAAGCCAGTGGTACTCTGGCCCCTGCATAGTTCTCTACTACATGTGCCTGCGCGTTGAGTCGCTTCAGTCATGTCGGACTCTTTGCAACCCCTATGGACTGTAGCCCACCAGGCTCCTCTGTCCATGGGATTCTCAAGGCGAGAATACTGGAGTGGGTTACCATGCCCTCCCCCAGGGCATCTTCCCCACCCAGGGAATGAACCCGCGTCGCCTTCATCTCTTGCATTGGGAGGTGGGTTCTTTATACTAGGGCCACTTGGGAAGCCCCCTTTACTACACAGAGCTTCCTAAAGTGTCTTCCATCACAAGGTTGTCTATACCTTTCTAAGATGCTACGGGAGCATCAGTCTTCTTGCTGCTATGGTTCAGTAATTTTTGCTCAATTCAGTTCAGTTGCTCAGTTGTGTCTGATTCCTTGTTACCCCATGGACTGCAGCATGCCTGGCTTCCCTGTCCATCATCAACTCCCGGAGCTTACTCAAATTCATGTCCATTGAGTTGGTGATACCATTCAACCATCTCATCCTCTGTTGTCCCCTTTTCCTCCTGCCTTCAATCTTTCCCAGCATCAGGGTCTTTTCCAATGAGTCAGTTCTTCCCATCAGGTGGCAGTTGGAGCTTCAGCTTCAGCATCAGTCCTTCCAATGAATATTCAGGACTGATTTCCTTTAGGATTGACTTGTTTTATTTCCTTGCATTGCAAGGGACTCTTAAGAGTCTTGTCCAACACCACCGTTCAAAAGCAGCAACTCTTTGATGCTCAGCTTTCTTGATGGTCCAACTCTCACATCTATACATGACTACTAGAAAATCCATAACTTTGCCTTGAGCACCCCACAAACAGAACAGTATGAAAAGACATATTTTTTGCTCAGGGTCTGTCTTTACTCCAACAGGAGAGACAAGTAGATTGTCCAGGAATGTTTCCTGAAGCTCAGATCACCAGGGAATGGACCAATGACAGCAAAAGCTCCCTTCTAACAGGAGGGACTGGGTTTTAACTCAACTTCCTATGGGACTGGAGTCCTTGTTCTCCCAGCAGCCCAAATCCACCTTTTCACAAAGTTTCCAGGTGCTAACAGCTGGCACTCTTAGATAACTCCCTACACAGCTGGCATTTACATGCAGTCTGCCTGGCACCTGGGTCGGCCTGTTTATCCTGTTACCATGTTGCTCTGTTTGTACTGGAAGCAGCATCTTTTCCTTAGAGCATGACTCCGTAGTCTGATCCATGGTGCCTTGACCTGTGGGAACCGCAGGCCTTCTTTTGCTGGTTTTGACTTGTAAGTTTTTCCCAAAAAAGTTGATCCGTCACCTCTATGATGTGATATTATGTTTACCTTCTCCCACCTTGACCTCACATCCCATTTCATTTTCTAGCCTTTCCAGTTGGCATTTCCAGTAGAGACTGGGGGTAAGGATGTGGGGAGATGCAATCAGGAGGTTCTTCACTGTAAAAGTCTTCAGAGTCAGACAGACCTCTCTGTCTCCTTCTTTCTTTGGCCTTGTCCATCTTTGGAAACACCATTTGCCTCCTAAGAGGTCTCTTCCAGACCACCACCACCACCCCCTGCCTTTTTGGATCAACACCATAGTTTATTTGTAAACCTATTGTATGTGTCAGTAATCCAATTAACAATGCTTTAAACATTTCCTTGTATAATATTAACATCATATCAGAAACAAATTCCACCGTACTCAGTTACAGTTTTGGTATTTTAAAATCTTTAAAAACAAATGGTATTTGAAACACTGAACTTAAAAGGGAAGCACAAATGGCAGAGAAAACTGGAAACAGCTAAAAGAAACTGATATTCTCCCCAAAACAAATCAAATCATCTGATTACATATTTTATTTTTTAATTTAAAAAAGATTTGATATGAATAATTTCTTTTTTTTCACTTTTTCCTAATTGACATACAGCACTGCGTAAGTTTAAGGTATACAGCATAATGATTTAACTTAAGTGCATCACAAAATGATTATTACAATAAGTTTAGTAAACACCCATCTTCTCATGCAGATGCAAAAATTAAGAAAAAGATTTTTCTAGTGATGAGAACTCAGAATTTTCTCTCTCAACAATTTTCATGTATAACATATAGCGGTGTTAATTTTATTAATCATGTTGTACATCTTACCTCTAGTATTTACTTATCTTATCACTGGAATTTGTACCTTTTGACCATCTTCATGATTACTTATTGTAAAAGCAGAAAAGCAATCAAGGGAATCAGAGGATCATATATTTTTTAACAACATAAAGTTACATTTCTTTAGACCAATATGAGAGGTGAAATTGTACCATGTTAAATTCTATGTCCATTTTTATATTTCTTGTTTCTCAAGTTTGTCAGTGGTTTAAGCTACATTAAATACAAAAAGGGGCTTCCCAGATGGCGCTAGTGGTAAAGAACCTGACTGACATATCCTCCTCATGTAGGGGACATAAGAGATGTGGGTTCAATCCGTAGGTCAGGAAGATCCCCTAGAGCAGGGCTTGGCAACCTACCCCAGTATTCTTGCCTGGAGAATCCCGTGGACCGAGGAGCCTGTAAGCTATGGTCCATACAGAGGCAAAAAAGCAGGCACGACTGAAGAGGGTTACCTTGCATGCGCAAGGGCAGAAAAGAGGGGAGGTCGGACACTTTTCTGAGTGATGCCTGCAAATAACCAGACTCTCAGGAGAGAGGTGTCCAGGATGGAGGGCTGGAGGAAGTCTCTTGCTGACTCACCCATCACTCCTGTAAGTACCCCTCCCTCACTTATGACATTTCTCACACTGCACATAGTTTGTTGGCTGCTTACAGCTTCACAATCATCGATAGTCTCTGAAAAAGCTGGGACAGTGTTTGTTTCATCTGTCACTGTACAACAGACCTAAGATAGTCCTAAGTCATCACAGTGGCCTACAAGACCCTACCGATTTGGCTATCCCTTCCCCCATCACTTCTCTGATCTTGCCCCTGTGTCATTGTCCCTTGCTCATCCTCATATCCTCATTCTGCTACAAGTTTCAACTGTTTTCTGAACGTTTGGATCCACTGCTGCCTCAGAGTCTCTGTACTTGTTGTTCCATCTGCTTCCATGCACTTCCCTCCCACAAGTATCTCCAGAGTTGGCTGTCTCACTGTTTACTGGGCTTTTGTCAAATATCACTCTTTCTAGGAGGTCATATCTGACTACCCATTAAAAAGAAAAGGTACAATCTCTTTGTAGGAGGTATATTCAGTTCAGCTCAGTCGCTCAGTCGTGTTCCACTCTTTGCGATCCCATGAATTGCAGCACGCCAGGCCTCCCTGTCCATCACCAACTCCTGGAGTTCACTCAGACTCATGTCCATTGAGTCGGTGATGCCATCCAGCCATCTCATCCTCTGTCGTTCCCTTTTCCTCCTGCCCCCTATCCCTCTGAGCATCAGAGTTTTTTCCAATGAGTCAACTCTTCGCATAAGGTGGCCAGAGTACTAGAGTTTCAGCTTTAGCATCATTTCTTCCAAAGAACACCCAGGGCTGATCTCCTTCAGAATGGACTGGTTGGATCTCCTTGCAGTCCAAGGGATTCTCAGGAGTCTTCTCCAACACCACAGTTCAAAAGCATCAATTCTTTGATGCTCAGCTTTCTTCACAGTCCAACTCTCACATCCATACATGACCACTCGAAAAACCATAGCCTTGACTAGACAGACCTTTGTTGGCAAAGTAATGTCTCTGCTTTTTAGTAAGTTGTCTAGGTTGGTCGTAACTTTTCTTCCAAGGAGTAAGCATCTTTTAATTTCATGGCTGCAGTCACCATCTGCAGTGATTTTGGAGCCCCCCAAAATAAAGTCTGACACTGTTTCCATTGTTTCCTCATCTATTTCCCATGAAGTGATGGGACCAGATGCCATGATCTTCGTTATTAAGTTAATCTTAATGCACTCCAATATACAGTAGGTACAAACAAACACTTTGATTCCATTTATACAAGGTACCTAGAATAGTCAAATTCATAGAGTCAGAAAGTACCCTGGTAGATGCCAGAGGCCAAGTAGGGGATGGAGTATTGGGGAGGGGAGATTGGGAGTTAGTATTTTACTGGGACAGATTTTCAGTGAAGGAAGGTGAAAAACTTGGGAAATGTATGATGTTAAGAGTTGCACGATAACGTACTTAGTGTTACTGAGCTGTAGAGTTAAACATGGTTAAAATAGTATGTTTTATATTATGTGATTTTCACCACACACAAAAAAATCATTAAAAAAATCAGTACCACGTTCTATCCCCTGCTGACTAAATTTATTTTTCTCCGAAGCGCTTATCCATTAGTGTGCTATATATTTTACTTGTTGATTTTGTCTTCTTGTGACTAGAATGCAGGCTTTCAGAGGGCAGGAATTTTTGTGTGTTTTCTTCTCTGTCCTACCCTCGATGCCCAGAACCATGCCTGACATATTGCACATAGTAGTCTGTTGATCAAGTGCACGAATTCTTCTGAGAATTAGAGCAGACTCCAGGTTTCTTTTCTGTTTTGTATTTTTTTTTCTTTTCCCCCTGGAGTTTAGGGAACTAGATGTACAAGACTTGCCATGGAAGACCAGAGCCAGCCTGTCTATTCTTCTTCATTTTGGTTTCCTTTCATTTCTTACTAAAACACCCGAATAGGCTCTACGTTTAAGAACTGCCTTCCCTCCCAGCATCACTTAGTAGAGAAAAATATTTATCTGGGTTTGAGGTTGGCAATACATCAAAATCCAATAATCGTACCCTAGTGCAATTGCACTGAAAGGTGTGAGATCCATAATGTAATAACATGTAATCTGCACATCAGGATCACAAAGGCAAATCTATAATTTCATTTTATTTATTTTCTTAAAATGTGACAATCCCACATGTTGGTTGAAATGATGGAAGTTGGGACAAACAGCAATGTGGGAGATTTATGAGCTGTGTCAACTCGGTCTTAGGGATTCCTCCCTGCTCCGTGCTTGGAAGATAGGACTGAACAATTTCCCCTTTTACTGCAGCAATATCTTGTCTGCATTTGGGAGAAAGACCCCCGACCCGTGAACATATTAACAGGCCTGTCTGTTTATGAGCGTGTAAATTTCTCACAGTGTACGCCTCCTGAGTCTTGGGGGTCTGTTTATTGGTGTGAGCTGTTTGGAGGCTCGGGTGTACAGCCTATGTAGGAGAAATCTTCATTGTGATTTGGACTTGTGCAAAGTGGAGAGGGGGAGATGGTCTGGAGATTTTAAAAAGCAGCAGACTTTTTTTTTTTTTCCTGAACGCAAGGCAGGAGCCTGCTCAGATGAAATAACACAAAACAAATTCAAAGGCCTGTGAGCTGTGGTCGCAGGTTCAGGGTTGGACAGATTGGATCTCCCAAAGCCATCTGAGAGGGTCTTCACCCCCAAGGGGAGACTTCACCTGCCTCTCCCCACTTTCCTCCTTCATTCCTTCCCCCAAGGATTTGGCTCTGTCTTCTCACTGTTCTAAGCTTCCTGTCCCTTGCTGAGTGATTTTATGTTAAAGGTAGCAATAACCATTGTTATTTGGCAGAAATGTAACAGTGTCTTATAAAACACTCTGCAAGGCAGGTGTGTGGTCTCAGATTTGTCCAGGAGGAATCTATGACCATAAGGGTTAAATGACTAAGAAAGCAAGTGTTAAAGCTAGGATTTGAGACTAGGACTATGTGGTTGGCTTCTATTTTAGTGTTTTAGGGTCATCAGACCTTCATTGGTACTGTCATTTGTCCCATGCCACCAGGGCTCTGGGCTTCACGCTCAGAGGGCCCAGCACTGGCTTTTATTACAGGACATGACACACTCCTGGATCTCACACCCCTTCTTCAAGACCAAGTTCCAGATCCTTAAGGCAAGAACTGGAATTTAGATATGTGGTCTGGGATAGTCACATACTTTCATGAGGGCCTCTTGTCATATCAGTTCAGTTCACTCACTTAGTCGCGTTTGACTCTTTGCGAACCCATGGACTGCAGCATGCCAGGCCTCGCTGTCCATCACCAACTCCCAGAGTTTACTCAAACTCATGTCCATTGAGTCAGTGATGCCATCCAACAATCTCATCCTCTGTTGTCCCCTTCTCTTCCCTCCATCAATCTTTCCTAGCATCAGGGTCTTTTCCAATGAGTCAGTTCTTCGCATCAGGTGGCCACAGTATTGGAGTTTCAGCTTCAGCATCAGTCCCTCCAATGAACATTCAGGACTGATTTTCTTTAGGATGGACTGGTTGGATCTTCTTGCTGTCCAAGGGACTTTGAAGAGTCTTCTCTAACACCACAGTTCAAAAGCATCAATTCTTCGGCACTCAGCTCTCTGTATAGTTCAACTCTCACATTCATACATGACTACTGAAAAAACCATAGCCTTGACTAGACAGACCTTTGTTGGCAAAGTAATGTCTCTGCTTTTTAGTAAGTTGTCTAGATTGGTCATAACTTTTCTTGCAAGGAGCAAGCATCTTTTAATTTCATGGCTACAGTCACCATCTGCAGTGATTTTGGTGCCCAAAAAAATAAAGTCTGTCACTGTTTCCCCATCTATTTTCCATGAAGTGATGTGACCAGATGCCATGATCTTTGTTTTCTGAATGTTGAGTTTTAAGCCAACTTTTTCACTCTCCTCTTTCACTTTCATCAAGAGGCTCTTGAATTCTTCTTCACTTTCTGCCGTAACAGTGGTGTCATCTGCATATCTGAGGTTATTGATATTTCTCCTGGCAATCTTGATTCTAGCTTGTACTTCATCCAGCCCAGCATTTCACATGATGCACTCTGCATGTAACTTAAATAAGCAGGCTGGCCATATACAGCCTTGACTTGTAGGGTGAACCAAGTGTTGAAAGAGGAGATAGGTGGGCAACTCAGTAAGGCTCCTTCCTTAGGACTCTTGCTGCAGGGGCCATAGACGCCAGGCTTGCATTTTCATCATCATGACATCCTGAGTGTGTGGAGCCTCTGGACCATTTCCATTGCATCCATCCACTGTTTGATATTCACTCCAACTCAGTGAGACTGGAAGAATATGAGGATAAGGGAGAGTTCTGCCCCCAGACTTGTCCTCCAACCCCCTCTGATCTCTCTCCAGTGCCTGCTCAGGCCTGTCATGTTCTTTGTGGTCCCTCCTCCTTTCTAGCATCCTCCTTGTAGTTCAGTTCAGTCACTCAGTCGTGTCCGACTCTTTGCGACCCCATGAATCGCAGCATGCCAGGCCTCCCTGTTCATCACCATCTCCCGGAGTTCACTCAGACTCATGTTCATCGAGTCGGTGATGCCATCCAGCCATCTCGTCCTCTGTCGTCCCCTTCTCCTCCTGCCCCCAATCCCTCCCAGCATCAGAGTCTTTTCCAATGAGTCAACTCTTCGTATGAGGTGGCCAAAGTACTGGAGTTTCAGCTTTAGCATCATTCCTTCCAAAGAAATCCCAGGGCTGATCTCCTTCAGAATGGACTTGTTGGGTCTCCTTGCAGTCCAAGGGACTCTCAAGAGTCTTCTCCAACACCACAGTTCAAAAGCATCAATTACCCTAACCCTAACCCTAACCCTAACCCTAACCCTTCGGCGCTCCTCCTCGCAGAAGCCATGAAATTGGCCTGTGTCTCAGAGATAAGATCTTTGAAACTTGCCCCTACTAATCAGGTCCAGTTTGGCTAAACTGATAGACGTATCCCCAAGAACATGGAGACCTCAGGGGGTCTTCCTCCCCAGGCCAGCTACATGTTGCCTATGATGTGCTGGTCAGATCACAAAGAAAGTTGGAAGCTGGAGGCAAAGCCATCTGCAGTAACTAGATACCCTGCGTCTTCTCATGGCTGTCTTCTCTGTGGTCTTCCCCCTACTGGGTCCACAATGGCCTGGGCTCTCACGAAGCAATAGGACCTGATTACAAAAAGACTCCCTGAATCCCAGAGCAGGCTGCTCTTGGATTGACTGAGATTGTTCAGTGTCAGGCATGTGGAGTCTACAATTCAGGCTCTGGGCCTGCCTCCTACCACTCCTCCTGCACCTCCTGCCAACTCCCCAGTTAAACTCAGCCCTAGATAGGTGGATTTCTTCGTAGACCAGTCTACATACTTGGTCTCTCTCAAAATCTATGTCTTGCTTGTACCATTTTCCTTGCTGAGCATGTCCATTTTCCTGTCTCTCATTTTGTGTGAGCTTTGCCCGTTTTTGAAGCCCTTGGCAGTTGTAAGTCATTCCATTTTAGGTCAACTGAAGAATCTATAGTTGTTTTGGCAAGAAAAGAAGGACAATTCAGGAGAAATGTGTGGAAAATGTTGCAAAATATGGGAAGGATATTGTCTGGTAGAAGAGGTAGTGAAAGTGAAGTTGCCCAGTTGTGTCCGACTATTTGTTACCTCATGGACTGTAGCCTACCAGGCTCCTCTGTCCATGGCATTTTCCAGGCAAGAGTTCTGGAGTGGTTTGCCATTTCCTTCTCCAGGGGATCTTCCCATCCCAGGGATGGAACCCAGGTCTCCCGCACTGTAGGCAGATGCTTTACCATCTGAGCCACCAGGGAAGATCTTAGAAGAGGTAGAGGACCTAGTATATTTGACCTCAGAAGGCAAGTCAGAGCCACCAGAGGTTCACTTCAGCTCAGTATGGGAGAGAACCTGCAGGCAGTATCAGAAATCCAAACATGGATTGGACTGACTTGGACAGTATCAAGTCTCTGGTTTCATGATACTGACTGTGTTCACCAGGGGATCATTTCTTGTGGCTGATGAAGATGAAATACAGGGTCAGTTTACAAGGCCTTATATTTCAATGACTATAGTTCAATGACTTCCAAGGTCCCCTGGACCCTGAGATACAAAGTTTTCTGGCATCACTTCTTCTGGAAGATCTTCTTTATCCATTGCTGCCTTCAGAGATATTTCTTTCTCTGGACCACTTGGAACCAAGAACTCAATCTTTAGTCCTGATTTTCGTTACCTTGTCTACTATTAGTTACCCTAGGTAGAGCAAAAATTCCTTGAAGTTAAGGACGCTTTCTGAGATAACTGTTCTTCTAGAATAGAGTAAGGGGCTCAATATACACATCTTTTTAACTTTTTTGGATGATAAAATATATTTCTGCTTATTAAAAAGAGTCTAGAAACTGCAAAGCATGCAGAATAATATAAAAATGATCCATCATCCCAACATCCAGAAATAACCACTGACAAACATGTTCATGCATTTCCTCCCAGTCCTCAATATGCATTTATTTTTTGAAATGATGAGGACAAACTTGTGGGGGAATTTTGTATTTTTCAAACTTAAAAGCTAGTGGTAACCAAGAAGCTCAGTCAGCCTTCTGGGATGGTGCAGTTCAGTCCAGAACTTTCTGTTGTTGGTTCCTCCTTGGAAGCAAGGTAAGGGGTAGGAGAGACTCTCTAATCACTGAGGGCTACTGGCTATTCCAGGTAAAATGCCCAAGAGTCTATAGGAAGGTGTATTTTTTGGTGCAGATAGTGCACCAAGCCAAACCCAAGTGTTTGCCTTCCAACCCTAGGATATTCCTTGTGGTCAAATGTGCTCTCATTCTCCACAGTTACCAGGGGGTCTCCGCAGGGAGGATTAGCCTGGCTGGAGATGTCCATGTGCGGACGTGTGTGTGTGTTTTCCTTTCTCCCTAACTCACTGAGAGCTTGGCAAGGCCAGGAGAGAGGCGGCTGATTATTTTTAGCCCCTTGTTCCTCAGAATGGATTGTGCATAACAAAAGAATGCTAATGCTCAGTGTCTTTATGAAAGCACTGGAGTTCATCAGCTTTGCAACGAAGTGAAATTAAATCAAGATTTAATTGGGATATGCATGTTTTATTCATGCTACTAACCACAGGAGAAGCCAGCAAGCTGAAGGTAAAAAAGAGGGGAAAAAATCTTTTGAAAAGTTGTTTCTCTCTGATTAAATAGAGATAGTTTCCAACTTCAAAGGCAGCAGGCCTTTAATGTATTTTAAATGCTCAACTATGCTTGGTCTGGCCAGTTCTGTTGCTGGTGGGTGATAGCAACCCAGGCATGCCCGGCTCCTGGCTTCAGATTCTGGCACCAATGCAAGTATGTGGCCCCTTGCCCTACCATCTATGCTTCAGTATGGGCCCTGCAAACAGCTGTCCCAGGACTCTAGGGAGAAGCGAGCACAACTCAGGGGATCTAGAGTTACCTTTCAGAATATGAGTAGCCTCTATTGCCCAAGTCTGTAATATTGAAGAATAAGACTTTTCTTCTTCAGAAATTTCTCTTCTGGAAGGAGATATTTGGGGTATCAAGCAATGTTAGGTCCAAAGATAAGGCAGTCCCAGCTTAAATCTCTTGCACCTCACAATACAGAACAAGAGATTAAAGAAAGAGCCAAATAATAGGGGAAAAAGAGAAAGGCAAAGTTAGCTGGAAAGGTTTCTGAAGCTCTGAGAAATCAAAGGAAGGAGCAATCCAGTAGGAAGACCAAGAAGAACTTAACAGAGGAGGTGAGATTTGAGCTAAGTTTGAAAAATGTCTAGAATTTCTATGTGTATAATTGGGAGCAAGTGTTCCAACCAGTGAAACTCTGAATCAAGTTGCTGGAGATGGAAAGCTTGAAAGATGTTTAGGGGAGGACAAAGAGTCTGATTGACTAAGACTTGTGGTGCATATGGTGTAGCAGCAGGAGAGTCTGGCAGCATGGGTTGGGACAAGACCAGGGAGAGAGTCTTAAAATCAGGCTGAGCAGTGTATAAAATGAGAGGATTAGCTGAAGTTTAGGGGAAAATGGGCTTTTATATTAATGAATCCAGAGGGCCATAGAATTGGAAGAGGTTTCCAGAATTATCTGGCTCAAGGATTTCTCTTCCTGTGGCTAACCACCTCCTGTGACCATGGTAGACATCACTCATCCATACTGGCTCTCTTCTTCTGAGCTCAGAATGAAGCTTGAAGTCTTTTCGAGCAAAGCAAACTAGTATCCACTGCTAGATTCTGGCTCTCTCAATTCTTTTCCCGACACTCATGAATATATCACATGTCAAAATATCTGCATGAAATGGATGGAACTGTACTCTTAACTCTCTATAATAATGGGCTAGGTTATTTGGTTCTAATTACCTGTTGAGAGAAAACTACAAGTCCTCTTAAACGTATCAAGTAGGTAAGAAGTTAGTATGGAACTACTGAGAAAATTAATTAAAGGAAAATGTGAGAGGTAAAGCCAACACAGAAGACATTTTTTGCCGTAAGAGCATTGGCCAGCCTGGTGAATTCTGAACTTTTCTTTTGAATTCGTTATGAAAAGAAGGGGAAAGAAGAGAAAATCCAATATCTGAACAAGATTTGAAGTTTAATAGGTGATATGTTCCTCAACAAGCTGGTATAAATGTGAACCAAAAGGAATCCAGCCCACCTACAGTTCTGCAATCTTGTTTCAAATCTCCTAGATGGTCCAAGGAGTCTTTGGGCATAGATTCAGCATAGGATGGCATATATCCATGGCACTTGAAAGAAGCAATGCAAATTGGCTCCAAAAGAAAGCAACTACTTCCTTTTGTCCTCAAATATTACAGGTAATTCTTTCAAGTGTAATGGGTATCATAAAGTGAAAGATCATCAAATTGCAAAGAATAAAATAAGTGTAGAAAAGCAGAAAACAAACAAACAAAATAATAGAAACATTTCAACAAAGAATTCATTATCTTGACCAGACAGAAGTTATAAAACAACTATATTTAATCTGAATTGCAGCCTGGATTCTCAGGGATGTAGACTCTGAGATGGATATGAAAGTTAGAAAGCTTGTTAGGGATTAACGTCTGTGGGGGAAGAAAAGAAAGTAGGATTGAGAAGAGGAAGAAGCTAGGCTGAAATTCAGTCTCATTAGACCTCAGCAAACACTAGGAGAAACTCTGAAGGTAGGATGGCTCTTCAGAGATACCCTGAATTGGAGAGAGGAATTTAGGTTATTAATTCCATTACAACCAATCCTTGGATATGGCTTACCTGTAGGAAATACCTCTTTTTAACTGAGGTAAGGAATCTCTTTTCAACCAAGGCAAGTTCCAATGAGGTTGTCAGACAACAACATTCTCATCAACTGGGTAAGAAATCTCTTATTCCCGAGAGGGAAGTGTAGCATAACATCCATAATGCTCTGTTAAAGGAAATAAAAAGAATTGTGAATGTATTTGTATGAGAAGGAAGCTATAAAGATTAACAGAGTAGGTTTTTTTAAAATAGAATTTCTAAAACTGTAAAATCTAACCATTACAATGAAAAA
Source organism: Budorcas taxicolor (assembly GCF_023091745.1). Lineage (NCBI taxonomy): Eukaryota > Metazoa > Chordata > Mammalia > Artiodactyla > Bovidae > Budorcas > Budorcas taxicolor. Next base: position 25,857,189 of record NC_068924.1, read on the forward strand.
AATGGGCTTAATTACAGATTAAACACAACTGAAGAAAAAATTAGTAAACTGGAAGATATGTCAGAAGAAAGTAGCCTATGTTTGACATGAAGAGACAGAAAGGTAGAAAATAAAGTAGTCAGATGATACACAAGATAAAGTGAGGCTCACATGCATTTAATCAGAATTCCAGGAGAGAAGAGAGAAAATAGGACAGAAGCCATGTTTGAAGAGATAGTGGCTGAGGATTTTCAGGACCTGACTGTGTATGATTTATGACATTCATAAATCATGGAGTCTTATAAATCCACAAAACACTTAAACACAACATAGAGTAACACAGACAAAGAGAAAATCTTAATAGAAGATTTAAAGAAATACAGATTATTTTCAAATGAATCAGAGTTAGATTAAGTACTGACTTCTCAACAATAATAAAGGAAACTAGATAGCACAGAAATAACACCTTAAATATGTTGACAAAATTAATAGCTATGAACAATTCTACACTTAGTAAAATATCTTTTAATAATGAGGACCACACCTCCTTGAGAATCATGATGGGATCCAGGCATGGCCACAGTGCCTCCTGCACAGGTCCACACATGCTCCATGTTCAAAATGTCTGAGACACTTTAAAATCATGTGACTTCTTTGGCAAAGGGACACCCCTGCCCCCCAAGCCCAAGGCACTCGTGGTGATCTCTCTTCTTGGCAGACTCCCATTCCTGTCTTAGAAAGACCCCAAATGTAAAGCTGAGTCCTCTGAGACCCCTGAGACGAAGCAAACCTTTCAGGATGGCAGAGTGACCAGCTGAGGAAGGTGCCCTTGTTCCAGACCCAAGAAGTTGCCCAACCATCTCTTGGATGCCTTTTACCCAGACTATTGCAGATCAAGTCCTGAGCCTTTGGAGTGGGAGCACTGACTCTAAGACCCTAGACTACCAGAGAACTAACCCTAGGGAGTGTCAAATAGTGATAACTCACAGAAAGGAAGCCACTTGGATACAAGACCCGGCATCATCCAACCACCAGTAGCACCCTGTGCTGGACGCCTCAACTAAACAACAAACAACACAAAAGTACAAACCTAATCATCAGCAGACAGGATTACCACCTCACTCAGCCTTGCCCATCAGAGGCAAACAAACAGCACAAAAAACTCAGCACAAATATCACCCTATGCAAAGCTTATACAAACCACTGGACCAACTTTAGGAGGGCAGAAACCAAAAGGAAGAAAGAATTCAACCTTGAAACCTGGGAAAAGGAGACCTCAAACACAATAAGTTTAAAAAAAAAATAATGAAAAAGTAGAGAAATGCTACAAAAATGAAGGAACAAACGAGAAACACAGAAGTCCAAATAAATGAAGAGGAAATAGGCAAACTATCTGAAAAAGAATTCAGAATAATGATAGTAAAGATGATCAAAAACCTTGAAAACAAAATGGAGAAAATGCAAGAATCAATTAACAAAGACCTAAAAGAATTAAAGAATAAACATACAGAGACAAACAACACAATTACTGAAATTAAAAATACTCTGCTGCTGCTGCTGCTAAGTTGCTTCAGTCGTGTCTGACTCTGTGCGACCTCATAGATGGCAGCCCATCAGGCTCCTCTGTCCCTGGGATTCTCCAGGCAAGAATACTGTGGTGGGTTGCCATTTCCTTCTCCAGTGCATGAAAGTGAAAAGTGAAAGTGAAGTCACTCAGTCGTGTCCGACTCCTCATGACCCCATGGACTGTAGCCCACTAGGCTCCTCTGTCCATGGGATTTCCCAGGCAAAAGTACTGGAGTGGGTTGCCACTGCCTTCTCCATCAGAATGGCCATCATCAAAAAGTCTACAGGCAATAAATTCTGGAGAGGGTGCTGAGTAAAGGGAACTCTCTTGCATTGTTGGTGGGGATGTAAGTTGATACAGCCACTATGGAAGATGATATTAAGAGTCCTTAAAACACTAGGAATAAAACCACCTCATGACCCAGCAATCCCACTCCTAGGCGTATACCCTGAGGAAACCAAAATTGAAAAATACACATGTATCCCATTGTTCATTGCAGCACTGTTTACAATAGCTAAAACATGGAAGCAATCTAGATGTTCATCAACAGATGAATGGATAAAGAAGTTGTGCTACGTATGCACAATGGAATATTACTCAGCCATAAAAAGGAACACATCTGAGTCAGTTCTGATGAGGTGGATGAAAATAGAACCTAGTATACAGAGTGAAGTGAGTCAGAAAGAGAAAGATAAATATCGTATTCTAACACATATATATAAAATCTAGAAAAATGGTACTGAAGATCTTAATTACAGGGCAGCAATGGAGAAACAGACATAGAAAATAGACTTATGGACATGGGGAGAGGGGAGGAGAGGGTGAAATGTATGGAAAGAGTAACATGGAAACTTACATTACCATATTGGTAAAATAGACAGCCAATGGGAATTTGTTGTGTGGCTCAGGAAACTCAAACAGGGGCTCTGTATCAACCTAGAGAAGTGGGATGGGGAGAGAAATGGGAGGAAGTTTCAAAAGGGAGGGGATATTTGTATACCTATGGCTGATTCATGTTGAGGTTTGACAGAAAACAATAAAATTCTGTAAAGCAATTATCCTTCAATAAAAAATAAACTAAAAAAAATTATGAGGACAAAATAAAGACATTTTAGGTAAACTAAACAGAGCTGTTATCAACAAGCCCTCAGTAAAATAAATTCTAAATGATGTCTTTCAGACAAAAAGAAAATTATTCCAGATGGAAGATATGAAATGCAGAAAGGAATCAAGGAAAAGAAAATTGTAAATAAGTGGATAATCCACATGAACAGTGAATATACAGAAGAATAAGCATAAAAATCTTGAAACTTAATTTTAGAAATAAGATATTAATGGAGTTAGTGTTGTAAGATCTTTGGGTAATGTGATATGAAGATTAGGTTATTCACATTTGATTTTGATAACTTAAACATATATCTTATACATTTTAGAATATATTGTTCATGATTCAGCACAGAAAAACAGAAACAAAATATTTCAATAAGGAAAAATACAAACACAAGGAATTAGGAGTTTATTAAATCACTGGAATGATTGAGAACAAGAGTTAGAATGGCAGTGAAAAAATATCCGGCTGCTGCAAACTTCAAGGTTTTTACAACCTGTACATCAGCCATCACCACTGTCAAAGAAAGAAAGGTCTTTTCCTCAGTCTTGCTCTCCAGATTATATATATTTATTGGCAGAACATAAATTGCATTTCAAAATCCAGTGTTAAAGCATTTGAGAAATTTAGGTTATAGGTTTCCAGTCCCTGAGATCTAGAGACAGGCACAGAAGAAGATGGAAATGAAAGATTACCACTAAACATTTTTCAGCACCAACAGCATAAAAAGAGTGTATAAAATCCAAAGAAGTAGATTTGCCACTGTGTTTTAGGCTAGAATCGTCATAGTTTTTACTTTTACATTTAAGTATATGTTGTATGCTGTATTTAGGTGTATGTTATCTATTTTAAGCTATTTTTTACATATTGATTGGAATTCATCTGTTTTTTTTTCCATTGTGGATGTCCAATTGTTCCAGTACCATATGTCAAAAGACTATGCTTCCCCACTGAATTGCCTTTGGCCTGTGTGTGTGTGCTCAGTTGCTCAGTTGTGTTCAACTCTTAGAGGCCCCAGGGACTGTAGCCTTCCAAGTTCCTCTGTCCATAGGATTTTTCCAGACAAGAATGCTGAAGTAGGTTGTCATTTTCTTCTCCAGGAGATTTTCCTGACCCAAGGATTGAACGCACGTGTCCTGCATTGGCAGGCAGATTGTTTACTGCTAGCACCACTTGGGAAGCCCCCCTTGCCCTTTTGTCAAAAATCAATGTGTGTGTATGTGTGTGTGTGTGTAACTTTTAGATTCTCCATTCTGTTCCATTGCTAGGTCAGTCTATCTGATGTCAACATCACACTACCTTAATTGCTGTACCTTTACATTAATTCTAAAAACAGGTAGAATTAGTTCTCTATTTTGCACTTCCTTCTAAAGTTTATCTTGGCTGTTCTACTTTTACAATTCAATATAACTTTCAGAGTCAACTTGTCTAAATCTATAAACAGAAAAAAAAACCTCAAGGCATTTTCAATAGAGATTCTTTTGAATCTATTTGAGGACAACTGACGTTTTAACAATACTGAACCTTTGAACCTGTGAACAAGGTATTTCTCTCCATTTATCCAGGTCTTCCATTTCTTTTGGCATTATTTTTTTTTGTAGTTTTCAGTGACAGATTTTGCATATATTCTGCCAGTTTTATACCTAGTCACTTCATATTTTGGTGATATTATCTCTTAAAAATATTTCAATTTATGATTGTTCATTGTTAATATTTAGAAATACAGTTGAATTTTGTATATTGGTCTTGCAACCTGAAGTTCTGCTAAACTCACACATTAGTCTCAGTAACTTTTCTTTAGATTGCATCCCATTTTCTAGATGTACAATCTTACTGTATGTGAATCATTTGTGTATGTATGGGAAAATATTTCTACTTCTTCCTTTTCAGTCTAGATGCCTTTATTTCTTTTTCTCGCCTTATTGCACTGGTTAGAAATTCCAACATAATGAATAAAAATAGTGAGACTGGATATCCTTATCTTGCTCTTGATCTGAGGGGGGAAAACACGTTTTCTAAGAGTTTTCTTTTTTTTAATGAAAAAATGGAAGTTGGATTTTCTCAAATGCTTTTTCTTCATCTATTGAGATGAATTATGTGATTATTCTCTTTCAGTTTGGTAATACGGTGACTTATATTAATTCTTTTAAAAAGTTAAAACAACTTTAACAGTGATTCATGGAATAATTCATGTGATAAATCCTATTTGGTCAAGACATGTTATTATTGATTTGGTTTTCTAAAATATTGTCTATAATTATGGTGTCTATGTTTATGGGAAATATTGCTTTGTAGTTTTTCTCTCTTTGTAACGTCTTTGCATTGTTATCATTGTATCAGCTGTACTAACTTTCAGATGAATTGGTACATATTCCTCTTTTTCAATTTTTTGAAAGAGTTTGAGTAGAATAATTTTAATGTTTTCGTTCAGTGTTTGGCAGAATTCACAGATGAAGTCACTTGAGTCTGGAGTTCTCTTTGTTGGAAGGTTTTTATTTACAAATTCAATATCTGTAATAGATGTAAGACTATTCATGCTATTTCTTCTTGAAAGAACTTTGATAGTTTGTGATTTTTCAAGGAATTTTACATTTCATTTAAGTTAATAAATTTATTGGCATAAAATTGTTCATAATAATTCCCTCTGACCCTTTTAGTATCTGTAGAATCTGTAGTGACATCCCTTTTCATATCTGATATTAGTCTCTTGTGTCCTCTCTTTTTCCCCCTTGATTAGTGTGGTTAGAGGTTTATCAGTTTTGTCATTATTAAACAATATTTATTGTTTATTACTATATTATACATATATTTATTTTGAAAGCTGCTAAATCTTTTTTTTTTACTGTGATCCTCTGATCTGTATTATTTCTTTTCTTCTATTCACTTTAGGTTTTTGTTTTTGTTTTTCTTTCCAGTTTGTGAAGGTGAAAGCTGAGGTTATGTGTTTGAGATCTTTTTTTTTTTTTACTAAAATAGATATTTAGTGATAGAAATTTGTTTCTAAGTACTGCTTTAATAATCCCACAAATTCTGAATCATTGTGTTTTCATTCAGTTCAAAATGTTTTTGATTTTGTCTTTTGGTTTCTTTGATTCACAGGTTATTCAGAAATGTGTTATTTGGTTTCCTAATTTTTAGAATTTTCCTTATATTTTTCTGTTTTTAATTTCTATTTACTTCCATTGCGCTTCCCTGGTGGCTCAGATGTGTTCAGTGTAGGAGACTCAAGTTCGATCTCTGGTTTGGGAAAATCCCCTGAAGAAGGGAATGGCAACCCATTCCAGTATTCTTGCCTGGAGAATTCCATGAACAGAGGAGCCTGGAGGGCTACAGTCCACAGAGTCGCAAAGAGTTAGATATGACTGAATGACTAACACTTTCACACTTACTTCCATTTTGGTCCAAGAATATACTTTATATGGCTTGAATCCCTTTAAATTTATCTAGATTTACTTTTTTGGCTTTTGGCTTGAATTTGGTCTACTTTGACAATTGTTCCTTTTACATTTAGAAGCAATGTGTAATTTATTCTTGTTGGATGGAATATCTTATGGATATCAGTTAGGTCAAGTTGTTTGATAGTGTGTTTAAGTCTTTTATATCATTGTCAGTTTCGTATTGTTTTTTTAAGTATTTAAAGAGGAAAAATTTCCAAGAGTAATCCCCAGCTATACCTGCAGATTTGTCTATTTCTCTTAGGTTTATTTTTCTTTGTTTCATGTATTTCGAAACTCTATTATAATCTTCTAAACATAAATGTTTAGAATTGTTATACTGTGGATAGATTAGGGCGTCCCTAGTAGCTCAGATGGTAAAGAATCTGCCTGCAATGCAGGAGACCTGGGCTCCATCCCTGGGTCAGGAAGATCCCCCAGAGAAAGGAATGGCTATCCACTTTAGTGTTCTTGCCTGGAGAATTCCATGGACAGAGGAGCCTGGCAGGCTACAGTCCATGGGGTCACAAAGAGCTGGACATGCACACACGCACAATGGTAGATCAACTCAGATCAATCCCATTAATCATTATGACTTAAAGTTCTTTATCTCTTATAGTATTCTTTGCTATGATTCTAATTGTCTAATTATAATATAAACACTCCAGCCTTCTTTTAACTAGTGTTAATATTTTTCCTTTTGATTACCTTATTTTTTAAAATAAAATTTGCTATCCATTCATGATAAAGAAAACATTTAGCAAAGTAGAATTGGAAGGGAAACTTCTTTGTCTTGATAAAACATATCTACATCATACTTAGCAAACATAGCAAGTACCATACTTCATGGTAAAGCTCCCTATGCTTTCCTCTTGAAAGCAAGAACAAGACAAGGAATTCTATTAACCCCACATCTATCAATTCAATATTGTACTAGAGGTTTTGGCCAACACACAAAACATCTTCCTTCACTACCTCCAGAAAATGATTGAAAAGGAAAAAAAAAAGTCATCAGTTAAATATAACTGTGCATATAGAAAATTGAAAAAATTTCCATAAATTTTTAAATGTAAGAAGAAAATTCTAACAAGTTTGTTGGGTACAAAATAAATATAAAAACAACATTTGTTAGAATATTTACACCACCATATATCAAGCCCTACTATAAATAATATGTTAATTAGGTTGGTGTTGCTCTGATGCAGTGATAGCAAAATGCAGCAATGCCATGGAGCAGCAAGCCAAGCAATAGACTCTTGATACAGTGCAGAGGTGATTCTGCAGAGAATTAGATAAAAGACAGACTTTTCGAAAATGGTGCCAAGAAAATTGGATATCCATATGGGAGAAAAAGAAATTAGATATCTGTCTCACATCATACACTAAAATCAATTTCAGATGGATTAAAGACCTGATTATGAAGTCAAAATTATATTGCCTTCTGGAATTTCGGTTCCAGAACAAGATACTATAGACTGACATTTTCTTGCTCCTTCTCTCTCTAAATATAGCTAAATACCCAGGAATTTTTAAACAGACAATGATAAAAGGACTCTGAAAGCGGGAAAGAAAAAGTCAGACTGGCTGGAGACCTCAGGACTTGAGGAGTAACAACATGATGAATTCCCTTGGTGGGGGTGGGGGTGGGGGAGGGGCTGGGTTGGTTTGTTTTTGTTTCAGTTTGTTTTGTTTTATGTCTCTCATATATCCTTATACTGGGCACTGGAAAAGCCTACAACCCTGAACCACTGACAGGCATAAAGATAGAGAAAAAAAAAAGACCTCTCTACTGCCAAAGGACCAAAAAGAGGCAAGCTCAATAGGAGATCAAGTGAGGAATCTCAACCCCTGCTCCATCACTAGGAAACCGGCAGTGGCAGCAGTAGACTCAGCCCCCTCAATCCTGCTCCACAACCAGGATGCTGGTGGGTGGTCTACTCTACTTACAGCAGCAGCAGAAAGTCCCCTGGCCACCCAGCCCTTGCTCCATAAGCCAGGCCGAGTGGGTGACCTGATCCATAGGAAATAGGGAAGCCCTGAGCTGTCTAAGCCACCACTGAACAACTGGAACACTGGTGGCTTATCCCATCTGTCAACAGTGGCAACAACCATGAAGATCTGTGTCTCCCTGCTTTCTGCCTAGAGGTATAGGGAGACCCAGGCCTAGGGAGTTTCTTCTCCGTCAAAGTTTTCTCAGTAACAGGTGGCCTAAGGGAATACCTTCTGCCATTGCAGACAGTGCTAGCAGGCCTTGAGCAAGTATTTCAACTGCACTAGAAGAACAAAGCAAGTGAAAACAACATTGCAAGGACCCAGAAAACTGAACTTTTATTAGAAGCAAAACAACAAAAGTAGGGCAGAACCTATATGTTAAACTTAAAAAGGGTAACTTTCTGCAAAAGTAGATTTAGATGAGATCAGAATTTCTTAATTTAATAACCAAAATATCCAGGATGCAATAAAAAAAATCATCCTTCATAAGAACAGAAGAACCACAACTTGAAAAAGAAAAGACAATCAACAGACACTAATCCTGAGATGCTGAATTATTTGGCAAGACTTTTAAAGCAACTCAGACAAAATGCCCCATAATCAATTACAACTTCTATCGAAACAATGAAACATATAGAAAATCTCAGCAAAAAAATAGAAGTCATAAAAAAGAACCAAAGAGAAATAAACTAAAAAATACAATAACTTAAATGAAAAGCTTGCTGAATGGAATCAATAGCAGAGTGGATATGACAGAGCACTAGATCCATGAACTTGAAGTCAAATCAATAGAATTTATTCAATCTGAACAATAAAGAGAAAATAGACTAAAGAAAAAATTAAAGTATCAGGGATTTATATAACAAATATCTAACATGTATATCAATGGAGTCCCAGAAGAAATAATAGCTGAAAACTTTCCAAACTGGTGAAAAGCAAAAACCTACGGACCCAAGAAGCTGAGTGAATCCCAGATAGGATAAACCAAAAGAAATATATACTGAGAAACATTACAAACTTCTGAAGACTAACGGTGAAGGGAAAAAAATCTTAAAAACAGCCAGAGATAAATGACACATTATTAAAAACCACCAATTTGGATGACAGAGGATGTCTTATCTGAACCCATGAAGCAGACAGAAATGGCATAACATTTTTCAGTTCTTAAAGAAATGGCAACCTTGAATCAGCTGAAACAGATAGCAGGGCTTTTTGGTTTTGTTTTCGTTTGTTTGTAGACACAAACAAGTTTACTTTATTTTTTTGTTTGTTTTATCTTTTAAAATTCATTTTCATTGGCGTATAGTTAATATACAATGTGTGCTACTTTCTACTGTACAGCAAAGTAAATCAGATATATATATATATATATATATATACACATACATACACTCTTTTTATATTCTTCTTCCATGTAAGTCATTACAGAGTATTGAGTAGAGTGCCCTGTGCTATATAATGAGTTCGTATTAGTTACCTGTTTTATAATAGTAGTCAGTTAGTAAGTTGTCACTCAGTCCTGTCCGATTCTTTGTGACCCCTGGACGGCAGAACGCCAGGTTTCCCTATCCATCACCAACTCCCAGAGCTTGCTTAAACTCATGTCCATTGAGTCAGTGATGCCATCCAATCATCTCATCTTCTGTCGTCCCCTTCTCCTCCTGCCTTCAATCTTTCCCAACTCCTCTTTTCTAAGGAGTCAGTTCTTCGCATCAGGTGGCCTTGTTAATCCCAATCTCCCAATTTATCCCCCCCTTTCCCCTTGGTAACCATAAGTCTGTTTTCTACACCTGTGACTCTATTTCTGTTCTGTAAATCAGCTTATTTTTAAATTTATGAAAAGAGACAAGCTCTAGAATGGCCAAAACAATTTTGAAAAAGAAGAATTAAGTGCTAGAAATAACTTTTCCCAATGTTAAGTCTTACTATATGGCCAGGGTGTTCAATGGGCTTCCTAGGTGGTATGAGTGGTAAAGATCTCGCCTGCCAATGCAGGAGACATAAGAAAGGCAGGTTCGATCCCTAGGTTGGGAAGATTCCCTGGAGGAGGGCATGGAAACCACTCCAATATTCTTGCCTGGAGAATCCCATGGACAGAGGAGCCTGGCGGGCTACAGTCCATAGGGTCACAAAGAGTCAGATTCGACTGAAGTGACTGAGCATGCACACAGTGTATTCAATTAAATGTAATACTAATAGGGGAATAGACATATAGATCAGTGCCACAGAACAGAGAACTCAGAAATAGATCCACACAAAAATACCCAACACATTTTTGATAAAAGAACTAAACTAACTAAAGGAGAAGAGACACTTTTTTCATTAAGTGGTACTGGAGCTATCCATAAGCATAAAATGGACTTTGATTCTAAACCACTCATTTTATGTGCAAATAAATAAAAATGAATCATGGGCCAAATCTTAGGGAAAAAAGCATAAGAGAAAACCTTTGGGTTCCAAGATTAGGCAGAAAGTTCTTAAACCTGACATCAAAAAACAATCCATAAAGGAAAAATTAGAACTCATCAAAATTAAAAAGCTTTGCTCTCTAAAGATCCTCTTAAGTGGACAAAAAGACAAATCATGCTGAAAGAAAGCGCTTGCAATGTTGTGAAGAATTTGTATCTAGACTACATAGAGAACTATCAAAATTCAACATAAAAAAAACTCCAATTAGATAGTGGGCAAAAGACACGCACAGACCTTTTATCAAAGAGCATATGCAGATGGCAAATAAGCACATGATGCCCAACATCGTTAGCCATTAGAGAAATGCAAATTAAAACCACAGTGAGGCAGTACTATCAGAATAGTTGATGTAAAAAATCACACCAAATGCTAGCAAGGATGTGGAGAAACTGGCTCACCTACATATTTCTAGTGGCAATGTAAAATGGTACCACCACTTCAGAAGATAATTTGATATTCCCTTTACAATGAAAAATTCACACAACAATCATACAATTAGGCATTTATTCCAGAGAACTGAAAACTTATTTTCACACAGAACCTTGTATAAAAATATTTATAACAGCTTTATTTGTAATTACTCCAAAACAGAAACTATCCAGTGTCCTTAATTAGCTGAAAGATTAAATAGGCTGTGGTGCATTTATACTCGGGATTACTACTCAGCAGTAAAAAGGAATAAACTTGATAAGTGCAACAACTTGGATGAACCTCGAGGAAATTACGCTGAGTTGAAAAAGTTATGGCTGAAAGTGTATATGCTACATGATTCCACTTGTACGGCATTCGTGAAATAGCATAATTACAGAGATGGAGAACAGATTAATGCTTTCCCAGAGACAGGGATAGAGAGAGGAGGAGGTAGCTATTGGGGTGTAGCATGAAGGGAGTCCTGTGATAACTCTGCACTCACGTATAGGGATTGTGGCAGTGATTCCATGAAGCTACACTTGTAATAAAACTGCTTGCTGCTGCCAAGTCGCTTCAGTGTGTCCGACTCTGTGTGACCCCATAGACGGCAGCCCACCAGGCTCCCCCGTCCCTGGGATTCTCCAGGCAAGAATACTGGAGTGGGTTGCCATTTCCTTCTCCAATGCATGAAAGTGAAAAATGAAAGGAAAGTCGCTCAGTCGTGTCCGACTCTTAGCAACCCCATGGACTGCAGCCTACCAGGCTCCTCTGTCCATGGGATTTTCCAGGCAAGAGTACTGGAGTGGGGTGCCATCACCTTCTAGTGATACAAATACACACTCATGTATGTATAGGTGCGTATATGCGAGTGCAGTGAAGTCTGAATATGCTCTGCAGATTGCAGTGATGTCAGTTTCCTGGTCCTGGTATTTCACCCCAGCTCTACAACGTGTTAACATTGGGAGACACTGGGTGAAGGATGCATGCATGGAGATTCCCCATATATATATATATTTTTAAAAACACTAGCTTTGTGGTTGTTTTTCAGTTGCTAAGGAGTATTACCTTGTTATTAATATAATGGTTTTTATCGTTACCCTTTTTCATGTTTAAGAGGCAAAAACATCTACCTGATGGCCACGACTATGGGGTAGAAGGGGAAAATGTTCTTTTTGATCCTCTTTTGCTTACAGAGGTGGTTGGTGGGGAGGTTCCTCCTGAAAGTTTGAACTGGTGGCAGAGGAAGAAATACCCTTTATGCCCTGTAATTTCTGAGCTCCTGCTGTTTTTTAAAATTTACTTTTAATTGGAGCATCAGTGCGTTACAATGGTGCACTGGCCTCTGCCACCCAACAGTGTGAATCAGCCATGAGTATACCTATGTCCCCTCCCTCCGGGGCCTTCCTCCCCCACTCCCGCCCCATCCCACCCCTCTAGGTCGTCACAGAGCATGGCACTGAGCTGCCTGTGTCAGTCAGCATCCTCCCACTGGCTTAGAGTGGAAAGCTGCTCTATTTTACACATTGTAGTGCATTTGTTTCGATGCCACTCTCTCAATTCATCCTTCTTCTTCTTCCCCCTCTGTGTCCACATACATTTTTTTAGTGCCTCTTGTGACTCTACAATTATTCCAAAATAAAAAATAAAAATTTAAAAAATTATTTTGTTTTTACATGACAAAATGGAATAACCTCATCACCTCAAGGTAGGGAAGAATATCTTAAACAAAATACAAAATGAACTACATACGAAAGACATTTCCTCAGTTTTCAATCTTACTCAAACTTCTTGAAGCAATTTATATTATTCAATATTATTTACTTTGAAATCTAGCTTTGATTATTTTCTAGCTTGGCTTCTGTGGATCTTAAACTTATCTAAATTTTCCTTTTACTTCTCAGAATGTATTCACTTTGTTAATGACTATTGAGTACCTATCATGGGCCAAGAATTGTTTTATGTTCATTCAGTCATGTCCAACTCTTTGCCACCCCATGGACAGTAGCCCGCCAGGATCCTTTGTCCATGGAATTTTCCATGCAAGAATTCTGGAGCAGGTTGCCATTTCCTCTTTCAGGGGATCTTCCTGACCCAGGGATTGAACCCGCATCTCTTGCATTGACAAAAGAATTCTTTACCACTGCACCACCTGGGAAGCAGGCTATAATAGTGAACAAAAGAGGTTTCTCAAATAGATAAGCTTCCTATCCTGATGGGGCTTACAGTTTAGTGCTAGCTGGTGGTTGAGAAGACAAAAAAAAAGTATAAATAAATAAGTAAAATATAGTAGTATGTCAGTTGGTGATAACTGTTACAGGAAAACTATAAATCATGAAGAGGGACTAGAGATGCTAGGGAGAGATAAGGTGTGCAGTTTTAAATAGGATGATTAGGGAGTTCCTCACGGAGGTGTCTTCCGAGCAGGGAATTAAAGGAGGTGAAGAATGTGCTGTGAAACTACCTGGGGGCAAGTGTTCAGAAAAGAGGTTTGAGCAGGAAGGTGTATGCTTGGCTCAAGGATGGGTAAGGGGACCACGGAATCCAGAACAGACTAAAGAAAAAAGTAACAAGAGCTGAGGTCAGGGTGGTAATGACACCAGATCCCAACGGCCAGATCCTGGTGTAAAGCCTTTACTTTCGCTCTGCATCAGTGGTCTTGAAACACGGTCCTCACCCAGCAGCATCAGCATCTCCTAAGATGGTGTTAGAAATGCTCAACATCGCTGGTTATCAGAGAAATGCAAATCAATGCTACAATGAGATATCACCTCACACCAGCCAGAACGGCTATCATCAAAAAAGTCTACAAATGATGAATGCTACAGAGACTGTGGAGAAAAAGGAACCCTCCTACACTGTAGGTAGGAATGTAAATTGGTGCATCCACTATGGAGGAAGCTATGGAGGTTCCTTAAAACACTAAAAATAGAGCTACCATATGAAGCAGCAAGCCTACTCCTGGGCTTCTATCTGGAGAAAATTTTGAAGAGGTATGTGCAACCCAAGGATCATTGCAGATATGTTTACAATAGCCAAAGTGTGGATACAACCTAAATATCCATGACAGAGGAGTGATAAAGATGTGATACATGGATACAATCGAATAGTATTCATGAAAAGAATGAAATAAGGCCATTTGCAACAACACAGATGGGTCTAGAAATGATCAGAATAAGTAAGGCAGACAAAGCCAAATATGGTATCATTAAGATGAAGAGTCTAAAACAATGACACAGCTGGGTGGAGGTTGCCATAGCCAGGCATCCCTGGGGAGGAAGCTGGGGCTCCTCCCTGGAGCTCAGGCCACAGCCGCCTACATTCCTGCCAGCCGGTGAGTCGCCCGGAGCGGGAGGGCGCTCAGGGCCTCCAGGGGGGCGCGAGCGGGCAGGGGTGTGTGAGGGCGCTCGCCCAGCTTCCCAGGGGCCGCGACTACAGAGGCGTCCCCACGCTGGCCGTTCACTTTCCTCTCGCTCTGATCCTGGCGACGCCCTCCCGTGCTTGGCCCGTTGGTGGCTTCCTGGGCCCTGGGGCCTGCCGGGCCTCCCTCCGCCAGTCTGGCCTGGGGAGGGTCCGTGGGCATACCAGCAGCCTCACTGACGCCCCAGTTCAGTTCAGTCGCTCAGTCGTGTCCGACTCTTTGCAACCCTATGAACTGCAGCACGCCAGGTTTCCCTGTCCATCACCAACTCCCGGAGCTCACTCAAACTCATGTCCATCGAGTCGGTGATGCCATCCAACCATCTCATCCTCTGCCGTTCCCTTCTCCTCCTGCCTTCAATCTTTCCCAGCATCAGGGTCTTTTCCAGTGAGTCAGTTCTTCGAATCAGGTGGCCAAAGTATTGGAATTTGGTCTCCCCGGGGAGACCGCCGGGGCACCCCGGGCAGGAGACCACCGCCTTGCAGTTGACACAGCGTGGTCAGAAATTTTTTTTATTTAAAAAAAAAAAAAAGTGACACAGACCAGATGAACTTATAAACAAAAAACAGAAATGGATATGTGGGTATAGAAAACAAAGTTTCCATTACCAAATGAGAAAGGGGGTGAAGAATAAATGTGAGTTTGAGATTAATACATATATACCAGTATATATAACAAATAACAAGAACCCACTATATAGCACTGAGAACTATACTTAATATTTTGTAATAACCTATAAAGGAAAATAACCTGGAAAAGCGCATATATATATATATATATATATATATATATATATATTATATAATATGGAGAAGGAAATGGGAACTCACTCTAGTATTCTTGCCTGGAAAATTCCATGGACAGAGGAGTCTGATTGGGTATAGTCCATGTGGTCGCAAAGAGTGGGACATGACTGAGCACACACATACACATAATATAATAATATATATATAGAATATATTAAATAATATATAAATAATTGAATCTCTTTGCTGTACACTTAAAACTAACACATTATAAATCAATATATTTCAATTAAAAAGAAAAACACATATTCCCGGGCTTTTCCCACTATCTGATAAATTAGAAACTCTAGAAATGGGGCCAGCAATCTGTGTTGTAACAGCCTGTTGGGTGATTTCTTTTTTCTGAGCCCCCATGGTGATTTTCTTTAAACTTATTTTTTAAAATTAATTTTGATTGAAGTATACTTGGCTGACAGTGTTAGTTTCTGCTGTACAGCAAAGTGAATCAGTTATATATATAAATATATATTTATAAAAAGTCAGTTACACATATACATATATACCTATATATCTATATCTATATCCACCATTTTTAAGATTCTTTTCCCATATAGGTCATTACAGAGCATGGAGTAGAGTTCTCTAAGCTATAAATAGCTTCTTATTATACATTTTTTATGGTATATGTCAATTCTAATCTCCAGATTTATCTTTTCCCCCTTCCTCCTTGGTAACCATAAATTTGTTTTCTACATTTGTGATTCTATTTCTGTGTTGTAGATAAGTTCATTTATACCTTTTTTTTTTAGATTCCACATATAAGAATGTCATATGATATTTGTCTTTCTCTGTCTGACTTCATTCAGTATGACAATCTCTAGGTCCAACCATGTCACTGGAAATGACATTATTTCATTCTTTTTTTTTATGGTTGAGTAATGCACCATTGGGGAGAAGGCAATGGCACCCCACTCCAGTACTCTTGCCTGGAAAATCCCATGGATGGAGGAGCCTGGTGGGCTGCAGTCCATGGAGTTGCTAAGAGTCGCACACGACTGAACAACTTCACTTTCACTTTTCACTTTCATGCACTGGAGAAGGAAATGGCAACCCACTCCAGTATTCTTGCCTGGAGAATCCCAGGGACAGGGGAGCCTGGCGGGCTGCCGTCTATGGGGTTGCACAGAGTCGGACACGACTGAAGTGACTTACCAGCAATGCACCGTTGTATACATGTATCACATTTTATTTATTCATTCATCCATTGATGGACATTTAGGTTGCTTCCATGTCTTTGCTATTGTGTTCTTCTGGGAACAGTGGGGTGCATATATCTTTTCAAATTATGGTTTTCTTTGGTATATGCCTTGGAGTGGGATTGCTGGATCATATGGTAGCTCTACTTTTAGTGTTTTAAGGAACCTCCATACTGTTCTCCGGAGAAGGCAATGGCACCCCACTCCAGTATTCTTGCCTGGAAAATCCCATGGACGGAGGAGCCTGGTGGGCTGCTGTCTATGGGGTCGCACAGAGTCAGACACGACTGAAGCGACTTAGCAGCAGCAGCAGCAGCAGCAGCATACTGTCCTCCAACCTAGATGGCATATTAAAAATCAGAGACATTACTTTGCCAACAAAGGTCTGTCGAGTCAAAGCTATGGTTTTTTCAGTAGTCATGTATGGATGTGAGAGTTGGACTATAAAGAAAGCTGAGCACTGAAGAACTGATGCTTTTGAACTGTGGTGTTGGAGAAGACTCTTGAGAGTCCTTTGGACTGCAAGGAGATCCAACCACTCCATCCTAAAGGAAATCAATCCTGAGTATTCATTGGAAGGACTGATGCTGAAGCTGAAACTCTAATACTTTGGCTACCTGATGACTCATTGGAAAAGTTCCTGATGCTAGGAAAGACTGAAGTCAGGAGGAGAAGGGGACAACAGAGGCTGAGATAGTTGGATGGCATTACCAACTCAATGGACATGAGTTTGAGTAAGCTCTGGGAGCTGGTGATGGGCAGGAACGCCTGGTGTGCTGAAGTCCATGGGGTTGCAAAGAATCAGACACAACTGAGCAACTGAAATGACTGACTGATATTGTTCTCCATGGTGACTGTACAATTTACATTCCCAACAACACTGTAGGAGGGTTCCCTTTTCTCTGCACCCTCTCCAACATTTATTGTTTGTAAAGTCTTTAATGATGGCCATTCTGACCAGTGTGAGGTGATACCTCATTGTAGTTTTCATTCATGCAGCTCAATATAAACAACAACAACAACAATAAACCAATCAAAAAATGGGCATGAGATCTAAATAGAGATTTCACCAAAGAAGATATATGGATGTTTAAAAGGCACTTGAAAAGATTCTCAACATCACTAATTATTAGAGGGTGGTTCTGATGCACACTGGAGTTTGAGAAACAACGCTCTAAATCATATGGAAACCATCTGAGAGCCTTGAGCAGAAGACTGGGGTGGTCCGATTTACCTTCTGGCTTCTATGTTGAAAATATTTCACAGGAGTGGACACAAAGAGGCCAGCAAGGAGACTACTGCAAAGCTCTATGGGAGAGTTGATAGTGGCTTGTTCTAAAGTCATAGTGGTGAAGATGGAGAGGGGGTTATCATCACTGATTCCTCAAGGATCGTTTTCCTTGAGTTATTTTCTTTTGAGTTTGGTTACAAGGTTTCACATGTAATTTGCATAAGAAGATGCTCAGATCTGTGTATTCCTGGGCACCTTGCAGAGCTCTCTATCCCCTATATTTAATTCATTTTAGGATATTTTAAAGGAAATATCACCAAGCCTACACTCAGTGTAACTATTCTTCATGTTTTGGTATCTGTATTACATGTGTTTACACTGATAAATTCCCAAAGAATTAAAAATAAATTCATTTCTGGGCTTTATTAACCCCCAAAGGACTGAGGTCCTGTCACACCTATGAATTAGATTACTCTGTCTCCAAAACCCATTAAAAATATGTGACATCCATGCTCGTGTGCATGTGCTCACTCAGTCATGTCTGACTCACTGTGAACCTGTGGACTGTAGCCCGCCAGGGCTCCTCTAGGCATGGGATTTTTCCAGGCAAGAATATTTGAGTGGGTTGCCATTTCCTCCTCCAGGGGATCTTCCCCACCCAGAGAATCAACCCTCATCTCCCGTGTCTCCTGCACTGCAGGCGGATTCTTTGCCACTGAGCCACTGGGGAAGCCCATTCTGTCACCGAATATTCCCAAGAACTGATGTCCAGTCTAGGATGACAATTTTGTCATTTTGCAAGGGTTGGGGTTTATGTTCCCAAATGTTGGGTTAGTTCTTGTGGGATCACTACAGCCAAGGAATCTGTAAGCCTCTAGTTGGTTCAGTTCTAAATGTTGACAGTGACAGATGATAAGAATGAGATGAATGTTTGTAAGAATTGCATGCATCTCTGAGTGTTCATTTATTTGATCTTTTAAAAATTAATCTTAGAATTTGGACTACATGTAATGCTAAACACATGTCGCTGATTCCAAACTTCATACGGTGCATGGAAATGTTAACAGGAATTAGAGGGACTTCAGAGTCTGTCACGGGGACAGACTGTTGACACAATCTGCTTCTGCTTTCTGAAACCTATATTTAGTCACGGACAACTTTAGGTAACTCTTTTAAGAGTTCAATGGCTAAAATTATTCTCGTGTCTAAGAAGAATGAGATTGTTAATTGTGTTTACAATGAAAGATGTGAATAAATAAACAGAGTCTGTTAATATTTTATTGTAACTTAGGATTTGCTAGAACAGTATTTAATATATTGGGTACAACTAGTAGATTTTGTTTCTCATACTAGGTCCTATTGATTACTAATGACTGCTTGGAGCTCTGTGTGAAGTGTTCTGAGGCTGAGTCTGGTTACCTCAAGAAAGAGGGTCATGTTCGATATAAATTGTCTGCTGTTGGAGTGGGTCGTGGGCACAGGGGTGGGGGTGGCTTTAGAGCCTCATATTGCCTGACTCTTCCACAGAAGCAAAAACTGTCAGCTTTATTTGGATAAATTCAACATTTCCCAGCCTGTATGGGAACTCCCCACTCTTCAACTCTCCACTTTGAATGTGCTTATCTTTCTCATCTTTGCATTTTTCTCAAGGGCCCGCTGCTCATCCAGCTGCTGTTCTATCTAGCATGAAATTCTCTGGATTTAAGGGTTCTTATGATCTCCTTCCACCCATTCTATGGCTATCATCCTCCTAAGGTCCTTTATGCATACCCTTCTTTCTGGTTAGCCTGGCTTCCTTATTGTCACAAGTGGAAAAATATTGATGATTTTGTCTCTGAGCATTTGCTTAAACCTTCCATTTAAGTCTGAAATGTCCACTCTCCTATTTAACTTCTGTCTTTCAAGATGTGTTATAAGTCCTTTGTAGACTGTGGAGTCTTCCCTCATTGCCCTGACCCCTCTCCCCTGACAACTGCAGTTCTTGATCCAATAGAAACCTGGGGTGTGCTGCAGAAACCATGATATCTTTCTTAAAGCGAAAAAACAAAACAAAACAAAAAAATCAACAATGAATTACAGAGAATTGGGTAGCAATTGGAAAGTTTGGAGCAGCATGCTCTAGGCTGTGCTTTTAGAAAGACTTAAAGAATATCAGTACTCTTGCCTGGGAAATCCCATGGACAGAGGAGCCTGGTAGGCCGCAGTCCAAGGGGTCTCGAAGAATCGGACACGACTGAGCGACTTCACTTTCACTTTTCACTTTCATGCATTGGAGAAGGAAATGGCAACCCACTCCAGTGTTCTTGCCTGGAGAATCCCAGGGACGGGAGCCTGGTGGGCTGCCGTCTATGGGGTCACACAGAGTCGGACACGACTGACGTGACTTAGCAGTAGCAGCAAAGAATATCAAGAATTCATCCACTTGGGAAGCGGCTTCCTAGATCCAAGAGGAAAGGTTAGGGATTTGGAATAAAAACCCTAGAACACTTGGTTTTAGGGACATACCATTTTAGGTAAAGTCCAGGAATCAGAACATTGCCAGTATTGTAACTGTTAAGAGCCACATCAGTCCTGCCAGAGTACACCGGGAAAAAGGATGCCTTATGCCCAACATTTTGGCACCTGAGCATCGAATGACTGGATGATGGAACACGGTGCACAAATGCCCTACTTCATGGTCATGCTTGCCAGCAGAAGACAGCGGATGCCTGAGAGGATGCCCACCTCTACCTTCTAGATCTTGCCTGAGTAGATGTGATTGCCTCAAGCTGAATCTTGAAATCCAGCTGAAAAAGCCTAGGGAATGCAGTTCCTGGCATTCTACCATCTACAATACAGAAAGGTACACTAGAAAGAGAGTGGGATTGATCTTGGTGAGGCAGCAGGGAATGGTGGTGTGAAGCAAGATCTTAATTCCCTGCCCAGGAATTGAACCTGGGTAGCCTGGATGAGAACCAGGAATCCTAGCCACCAGACCAGCAAGGCTACTGGCTAGAAGCTATTTTTTCCTGGATCTTTGCCCCCATTAAAAAAAATGTATTTATCATGGAAGCAGAAACTGTAAATGCAGGTACAAAGTTTATTATTAGAGACAAAGCGCAACAACAAGTGGGAGAGTGCATAGAGAAACAGTTTGTTTAGATGAGATAGAAACAAGACAGAGATGCATATGTGGAGAGAAACGGTGTGGGCGTCCCCCCTAGTGAGGAGGAGGGCAGTCAAGAGGCTGTTAAGTCATGTATATAAGGCAGTTCTTCTGGGTCTTTGTCTTCCTTCAGGCATAATATCTGGTTTCTTTTTCTACACCTGACCTCCCCTGGGACCTCCCCTGGGTGTACACATACCCCTCAGCCGATATAAATCTTGAAGTGAAGGCTTCTGGGAGGAACAAGACTCATTACAGCCTGGAATTATCCCCTTGCTTTTGACCCACAAGGATCTGTGCATGTGTAGTGTCTCCCTTGTTCCCAAAAGAGAGGAGAGCAAAGATTCCTTAATCCGTTACTCAAACAGGGTTTTGCCCCTCTTCGTCCTTGCCATGACTATTACCTTAGAGACAAACACTGGCTATTTACCCTGTTTCTGTTGTTACTTCCATTTTGGAGGGCAAACAGGAGGCTGATTGTAAATGTCTTAACAGGAGCCCATCTATCTTTTGTCTCAGGAAGTGCTAACGGTTATAAGTATCCAGCCTGAAGCCCACTTCTTCAAGCCCCATGAAATGCAAACAGGAGGCCAGCTGTAAATGTCTAGCCTGGAGCCCATCTATCTCCTACATCAGAATGGGTATGGACAGTCTGCCATGTTTGCCATAGACATCACAAATTGCTATCTCTTTTTTAAAAAAAAATTAATTTTAAATTGGAGGATAGTTGCTTTACAATGTTAAGTTGGTTTCTGCCATATATCAGCATGAATCAGTCATACATATATGTATGACCCCTCCTTCTTGAACCTCTCTCCCTCCTCCCATCACATCCCACCCCTCTAGGTTATCACAGAACCCCAGATCTGAGCTCCCTGCATTATACAGTAAATTTTCACTGGGTATCTAATTTTACATATGGTAGTATATATGTTTCCAATCTTCTCTCTCAAATCATCCTACCCTCTTCTTCTCCCACTGTGTCTGTAAGTTTGTTATCTATGTCTGCATCTCCCATTGCTGCCCTGCAAATAGATTCATCAGTACCATCTTTCTAGAGTCCATGCTGCTGCTGCTGCTGCTGCTAAGTCGCTTCAGTCGTGTCCAACTCTGTGTGACCCCATAGACGGCAGCCCACCAGGCTCCCCCGTCCCTGGGATCCTCCAGGCAAGAACACTGGAGTGGGTTGCCATTTCCTTCTCCAATGCATGAAAGTGAAAAGTGAAAGTGAAGTCGCTCAGTTGTGTCCCCTCTTAGCGACCTCATGGACTGCAGCCTACCAGGCTCCTCCTCCCATGGGATTTTCCAGGCAAGAGTACTGGAGTGGGGTGCCATTGCCTTCTCCGTCTGGAGTCCATATATATCCATTAATATATGATATTTTTTTTCTTTTTCTGACTTATTTCACTCTATAATAGGCTCTAGGTTCATCCACCTTATTAGAACTAAGTTAAATGTGCTCCTTTTTATGGCTGAGTAATATTCCATTGTATATGTGTACCACAACTTCTTTATCTATTCAACTGTCAAAGGGCATCTAGGTTGCTTCCACGTCCTAGCTATTGTAAATAGTGCTATGATGAATATTGGGGCATGTGTGTCTTTTTCATTATGATATCCTCAGGGTATATGCCCAGCAGTGGAATCGTTGGGTCATACGGTGGTTTTATCACTAGTTTTTTTTTTTTTTTAAGAAATCTCCATACTGTTCTCCATACTGGCTGTATCAATTTACATTCCCACCAACAATGCAAGAGGATTCCCTCTCTCTGCATCCTCTCCAGCATTTATTATTTATAGATTTTTTAAAATGTAAACTTAAAAGATTTTGCACAGTGAAGGAAACTATAAACAAGGTGAAAAGACAGTCCTCAGAATGGGAGAAAATAATGGCATACAAAAGAACTGACAAAGGATTAATTTCCAAAATATACAAGCAGCTCAATAGCAGAAAAACAAACAACACAATCAAAAGTGAGCAGAAGATCTAAAGAGATATTTCTCCGAAGAAGACACACAGATGACAAATAGACACATGAAAAGATGCCCAATGTTGCTCATTATTAGAGAAATGCTAATCAAAACTGCAACGAGGTATCATCTCACACTGGTCAGAATGATCATTAACAAATTGCTATCTTTAAACATTGCAAATCCTGTCCTGCTATTTCCCTCTTTAAAACCACTCGTTCCCTCTTAACAGCCTGAAGCTGTGCTCCTTAGCATGGCCATAGGCTTTCTTCTGTGCCCAGGAGGCTAGGGGAGTACAAATGTAAAACCGAGTTTATTAGGGGAAGGTGGCTTGGATAGCTTTTCCAGCTTCTGGGCACTAGTATTCTCTCCTCTGCTCTTTTGCAAAGTCATAAAAAACACGGTTTTTGTTTTGATTTTATACTTTTCAAAATATGACTGTTTCAACCCCTCCCTTGCTTTTCTTTTAAAAAATTGGGGATATATTTGCTTTACAGTGTTGTGTCAGTTTCTGCTGTATAACAAAATGAATCAGCTATACATGTATATATGCATATATATACATCCCCTCCCTCTTGAGCCTCTCTCCAACATTGCCTATACTGCTGCCCCCCATTTAGGTTATCACAGGGCACCAAGCTGAACCCCCTGTGCTCTACAGCAGCTTCCCCCTAGCTATCTATTTTATACTTAGTAATGTATCTGTTACCCAGTCTGGAAGTAATTGACTGGGAGTCAATTCCAGTCTCCCAGTTCATCCTGCCTTCTTCTCTTCTCCCCTCCCAAGTCCACTCTTACTTTTATTTGAAGCTTCCTCTTCTTATGCCCCTATAGTTCTTTTCTTGCACAGTTTGGATTTTTACTCCCAGAAGTTTCTTCTTGGTGTAATGCTCTGCCTCAGAAGCAAGATTTAGTTGGTTAGCTCCAAGTTTTAGGGTCCAGACTGGTTCAGCACCATCTGTCATGACTGCACTCACCCACATTGCACAGCCAATATTGCATTGTCTCTTTGCACTCACCCGCAAATTGGCTCCTGTAGAATTCCTCCCCATTTTTGGCCTCCATGCTCAGACTGGGCCTCCAGAATTCCAGCGAATACTTTTGGCATCTTAAAGTTCTCCTAGTCTTGGGGCCATGAGAGCTCAACTGTCTTTCCTTTTTTCCTTTAGCACAGATGCTAATATCACTTGTTCTGTTGATATTAGACTATTCTTTGATGGTTTGTTCCTACTTACTGGGTATATATCAGGATTTCATGATTTCTCCTTTTTTGTAGATGTTTTCCATGATTCTTTGATTTTGAAATCCCAGTTGCTATGTCATTTTTTTAAATGGGAAAATTAATGGAAAAAATGAAGATCATTCCAATTTTGTCAGCATCTTCTTTTGAAAATTTTAAATGAATAAATAAAAATCACTGATGACTCTGAATTCACCCTTAGTTTTGTTAGAAAAAAAGGGTCTTAGTAAAGTCTTGATGTCATGAAGAATGATGGATTTGCAAGGATCTCTTCAGGCATAAGCCAGCACCCTCACTAAGCTGACAGTTTTGGCTTGGGTCCACCCAAAGTTTCCTTAGTTGGGCCCAACACAGCTTCTTTCTACTCATTGCTCTTTTCCTGTGGAAACAGATGCCACTTCTGATGCTCTTGAAAAAATTGTAGGTGCTTCCTGTGGCATTACTAAGAACAGAAGCTGGGCTTTGTCATTGGTGGTGTAGATGAATTCTAACTATCTTTCATTTTCTTGTCACTTACTTAAGAGTTAAAATCGGGTGGGGAGTTTAGGTGCACCTTACTGGCAAAGTCTAGGCTTGTTCCTGTGATTTCCTTGCTAGGGAATAGAGGATGAAACTGATGATATTTTGGTGTCAGTAGCATAAGAGGTTAAGACTGCATAATAGGTGATTCCTTTACAATGAGAAAGGAGTTTGATGTTGGAAAGCAGCAGGAAAAGCTAAATCTCTATTGCAGTCCATCCTTTTGGTTGGTGAAAATCCATTTACTGTTCCTTAAATCTTAAAATTTTGTCAGGAACAATAAAAATAAACAAGGGAGGAAAAGAAGAAAGACAGACAAGCAATAAAACACACCTATCTTTTATACAAATGAAATGTCTACCTTTGATCAAAGATAGACAGACTATGATCTTGCAGTTCTTACTCCAGTTTTGGGTACAGGATTTTGGTGATGCTGTCTTAGTGTTGGCTCACCAGGTTGTGAAGTTCACCACCACCAATGCACAATATATCAAATCATGAAAAAAAGAAAAGAAGAAGAAAGTGAAATATATTTTACCACAAATACAGAAATAAAGATAAAGGCTATGTCTGTTTTTTCCAAAGCTGATTATGACACTATAGTTAATTTTTATGACTTCCTTTCTCTGTTCCCAATTCTTGCTTCCATGGACTTTAATTAGCAGCTTAACTAGTTGGAATTCCTTCCTGAGTGAGGTGGTGCATATGACATTCATTTCGGAGGGCGTGAGCTCTTGATAATCCTGTGTGTAGAGCCTTCTATGAACTTTCACCATTGCAAACAATGCTACTGGGAGGAGTACTGGAAGAGCCTCTGAATTTACTCCTTTCTCTTTCTTCCTCCCCTTCTATAAGTCACTCAGTCATGGCCAACTCTTTGTCATCCCATGAACTGTAGCCTTCCAGGTTCTTCTGTCCATGGAACTCTCCAGGCAAGAATACTGGAGTGGGTTGCCATTCCCTTCTCTAGCCCTCTTATAGCAGAAACCTTACTTATTTCATCTTGATACTGAGAATTAACCATCCTATCTAACACTACAAAATTATTATTGTTTGCATGTTGTCTCAGGAACATGAGAAACCCAAAACATCCAGGAGACAATTACAACTTCCAACTTGGTTAAATAATTGTTGTATTTCTTCATGGAAACGTTCCTCCATTGAGAGGTATTGTAGCATAGTGGTTAAGGGCCTGAGCACTCAAATTCCAGCTCCACCATTTACCACTTCACGGCGTTCAATTTCCTAATGTGCAAAATGTGGACAATATAGTACTTCAATGGAGTCGTTATGATGACGAAATGAGATGTTCCATGTAAGTCACATAGAACAGTGCCCATCACATGGGCACTGTTAAAATACAAACTGTTACCACCGAGGTGCTAAACACGCAGAGTACAGTTACAAGGAAGGGAAACAAACAAAATCAAGATTATGGGTCTAACTGTGAACCTTGAACAGCCCCTCACTACTCTATATACATACATTTTCACATCTTCATTTCTTCATTAATAGTAGAAATAGCACCATACATCTGTTGCCTACTCAAAGCACCCAATTTACCCCATACCATGTGCTCTAATCTCCCAAGATTCCCCCACCACTGGCACTGATTTTTATAAAGATTCATATTCTTGTTCCATAAGGTCACCTATTTCTGGGTGATACGCATATGTCGTGATCAATGAATCCCACGGGTATCAATCCAGTGTCAATTCTTTTCTGTACAAATATCAATTATTAATACTAATATTTGAATTATTTGATAAGAAATAGTAATGTGTGACTGTCATTATGATGTATAAGGCAACAATAAGATCATAGATGACAAAGAGAATCTTAATCCAGAATAACTTTCTCTTCCAAAGGGGTAAATCATGGCCACCTTCATAACATAAGTGTTCACTGTAATCAGCCTGCCAACAGGAGGCTAGCTGGTCCCTTTGACATACCGTATTAAGGGATAGAGATGTTGATTGCTGCTCTGCAAACTGTAGAGGATACATCCTTATTCTTAGTCTGTGTTCCTGTCAGCTCTTGGTCCCATGCTTGTGTGGATCTGGTGTTCCATGTGTGAAACAGCACTCTATATTGTCCACTTATTCAGATCATCAGAATGTACTCTGTAGAATCCCAATAATAACTTTGCTTTGTTCATAAAAATAATACGCAATGTTTAATTTTCTAATGCTGTCATAAAAATTACCACAAATTTAATGGCTTGAAACAACACAAATTTTTAATCTCACAGTTCTGTAGGTCAGAACTCTGACATGGGTCTCAGGTGTCTAAAATCAAAGTGTCAGCATGTCTGTATTTCTTTCTAGAGGCTCTAAGAAAAATCTGTCTTAATGCTCATTCAAGGAGTCAATAGAATTCAGTTCCTTGAGGTTGTAAGACTGAGGCCCCTACTTCCTTGCTGGTTGTCAGTTGAAGACTGTTCTCAGCATTTAGAGGCCCCTGTATTTCCTCCTCTATCCATCTTCAGATCTAGTAATTGTGAATTGAATTCCTTTCACACTTTGAATCTCTCTTGTCTCTTTTGTTACATCCCTCATACTCTTCTTTCAGGAAATGTTCTCCACTTTTAAGGACTTAAATTATTTGATTGGGTCCACCAGGGTACTACAGGATAATCTTCCAGGCTCAAGATCCAAGGCCTTAACCGTATCTGAAAAATTCCTTTTGCTAAGTAGCAAAACATAATAGGGTCCAAGGATCAGGGTATGACCATCTCTGAAGAGCTATTATTTTGTCTACAAGCCAGCATTGTAGAAGAAAGCTAACATCATCTGACTCTCTGCAGTAGGAAACTTCGATGATTATTCACAAGAGACATAATATCATCCTTTCAATCCCCAAATGTTGATCCTTCTAACTTATAAATAATTTGGCTACACCATTAGCAAACTCCTAGTTCCTTAACTCAGTTTATCGCTCTTTCCAGGCAAAGTGGAAAAAGAGATGTCCTAGTCAAGGAGAGTTGAGACATCTCTGAGAAAGTCATAAAGGTGTACATTTGTCCCATCAAGTGAAAGAAAATTGCTTCTAGTGTCCTCCATTTGTTGGAAATTGAGGAGAAAAAAAGCATTTGTCAGATTAATAACTTCATACTCAATATCAAGGGCTGTACTGATTTGTTCTAATAAGGAGCCCATGAAAGGAAAAGTACCTGCAGTTAGAGTCATACATTATTAAACTGACAATAATCCACTGCCATTCTCCAAGGTTCATCTACCCTTGGCAGGATAAACCAAAGAACCAAATGGGCCTGTGAATTGGAGTGCTTTTCAAGTATTTTATGGTGACACTGATTTCCATGATTCTCCTAAGGATGTGGTTTATGTTTTGGCTTATTGTTTTGGTAGGAAGCACAAAGTGTAGAGGCTTCTTCTTGTCTCTTTCTGTGATGATCTCTCTCCCTCCACTGGTAAAGGGTACTGATAGAGGATCCTTGCTGTGCATATTTATTTCATTTACTGACATATGTTTTGATTGCCATTGGCCCACTACCATGATTTAGTTCAAAACTCCGCTTATCACCTGTCTTATGTAAGCTTCCATTCTGGGTATTAGATCACTGTGGTTTTCTGAGAACATAAGCAGTAGTGTCAGTTTAGACCTGATGGGTAATGTAAATAAAAAGTTTAGATACCTATCTTTTTCTGAGGACAAATATCCATATCTACCTTTGGAGAAGAATAAAGGGAAGATTCTAAGTGAACACTGGGATATTTTTGCAGGTTATCCCCTCAAGTGTACCCAGTCTTCATTTGCAAGTTTCTGTTTCTTTGAACTTGAGTCTAGGAATTGCATGAAGGCTCAGGATTGTCATGATCAGGTGACGTCAGGTGACAGTTGAAGTCAGGCCTCCAATTATTCAGTAATATCCATAATGTAGGACATCAGGAAGCATGGCAGAAAAAGTAATGCTCACAAGTGTTCTATATGGTCTATCCATTTCCCCGTCCCCTTGCAGTTAAATGCTGCCATGTGATTAGCTTTGCTCAATGGGCTGTGAGTGGAAGTGACATGTGAAACTTCTGGCTGAAGCCCAGAAAAGCAGGCATAAGCTCCTGGTGCAGTCTCTTCCTCTACCATGGAAGCTACGAGATCAGATTACAACATGGAACAAGCTTGGCCTCTAGTCACTGTATGATCAAAAGCCCAATGGAGTCACTCAGACCTATAGCAGACTAATGTGCAAGAGAAATAAACTTTTAACTGCTAAACCACTGACACCTGCGGGCCATTTTTATTAGCATAGCATTTTCTCATTCATTGGGGAACCAGTCCTTACAGTCAAAGGATCCCTTGAGCGATCAACCATCATCAATGATCTTGTGGTTTAGACCATTTTATACTTCCTTCTGTTATGATAATCAAGCTCATTCTGCCTCTGCCAGTTAAGTGTCTCTACTTTTTTTTTTTTTCATTCTGAAATTCTTGCATCACACTGAAACCAGGGGGCCTATTTTAACTGTAGCATCTTCCTCACCATCTTTGGACTACACAGATCAGCCATCAGCGTGTTTCTCAAAGGTGCTCATACTTCTTTTACCAATATTGATCACAAGGTTTCATTGAGCAGAGATTTTTTTTTTTTCTGGGCCCTCCCTAGGGACTTAGGAAGTGGGTGGTTGCATTGTGATTAATTTCAGACTTCCTATATCCCTCCAAATTAAAGTTCCTTTATATACATTAGATCAAAATATTTTTGGTATTTGAATTTTATTTAGTGAGAGTCAGATAAGAACGTGGATGCAAATGTTCATTAACCAGATATACAAATTATTACAATACATACCAGCAAGAACACAAAAACTAGTCTGTCTAGTAAGTCAATTCATATTGATAACTTGAGTCCAATCTAAAGCTATGTTTCTTCCAATTTGGTGTGTGTGTGTTCAGTTGCTCAGTCATGGTCGACTCTTTGCACCTCCCTGGACTGTAGCCAACCAGACTCCTCTGTCCATGGAACTTTCCAGGCAAGAATACTGGAGGGGATTGCCATTTCCTACTCCAGGGGATCTTCCCAACTCTGGGATAGGACCTGCATCTTTTGCTTTGCCTACACTGACAGACAGATTCTTAACCACTGCACCATCTGGGAAGCCTCCTTCCAGTTTGGTGAGAATCCTCTAAATTCATTCCTACACACATTCCAAAGACCTTTGCAAATAAAATGAAAATCCTGCAATTCTTTGGAATAGATTCCTCTCTTTGGTTTTATTTATCATTTTCTCCTTAGGGTATGCCGTGGTCTAATTTAACTGGAGAAAAGAAGGGTGTGTGAGGGGTTAAAGAGGGTAGATTGAAAGATAAAATGGTTTGTTGTTGTAGGGTAACTCTCTTATTCATGGGCACAGGAAGATTATCTCCAAGAGCACGGGAAGTTCCGTGATGGGTAAGGATCCTATATACCAAGACATCTCCTAATCCTGCGACATACATCTAATCCAGTGTCTCGGTATTCTCTTTTTTCCTGATACATGGCCCTACTGAAGAGACATTACAAGCTGGTTAATTCAACAGATGTCACAACTTGGCAGTCCACAGGGGAAAAAAATAATCTCTGATAAATTTGGTATTCACTTATCTCAGTCCTAAAGACGCAACTAAAAATTTATTCTTTCACAGTGTTTGTAGAAAGCCTGAGAATTTAGAAATTTAAATGCTTCATTTTCTTTTTAAAAAAATCATCAAATGCCAAGATAATTCCTTTACCCTGTAGTCTTTGCTTTAGCAACAACAATCGCCCAAGCTTTGCCCTCTATGAACACTTGATTCCGATAACTCTGGGTAATCTTTAACTATTTTGCTGCTGTATGCCATAAACTAGAATTCCATCCTGGAATTGTAATAGGATGTTCATTGCTTTCTGCTGTATCTAGGCTAGATACCCAATCTCAGCTTTTCTGTACTTTATTGGAGACGTGTTTATTACAATGTGCTTACTTTGTGCCAGGCGCTGTTCCGAGTTGTTCTCACATATTAACTCTTTAAGCATTAAAACAAGCCAGTGAGATTGGCACTGTTATTATCCACACTTAAAAATGAGACACTGATACATCTACAGGCTAGTTCACAGAGCTTGTAAGCGGCAAAGCTGAAGACTTAAATGCAGGCAGTCTGGCTCCTCCAGGTGCTTTGCTGCTTCTCAATTTGAAAGTGCATCCTTATCAGTTAGTTTGCTGTCATCTTGTGAGAAATAGAAACTAATTTTTGCTATCTTAACAAAATGATGTTTTATTGGAATGTCGTCAGAATTGACAGAAAAGACTACAAGAGCAGCCTTGGGTAATAAACAAGATGGAGCTGAGGTCTCTATAGTGGGCCAAAGAAAAGGAAGGCAGTAACTATTCTGCTGAGAAAACAGTCTGGCCAGGACACCGCTCTTTTCACTACATCTGCCATCACTGCTAACTTCATGACAGAGTTCTAATCACTCCATCATCGTATTGCCACTCACTCGAGTGCCAAACTTCAGGGCAGAAGCCTCTGATGTGCTGAGCTTATTCACCTGCCTGTATTGTGGCTGCCAAAGAATGAAGAGAAGCAGGACTGAAAGTTTTTGGCTTCCTTAGTGCGAAAGAGATGAAGCCCAGCTTCACAATGAGACTAAATACAATGAGGAAATCTTACAAATCATAAAGGGGTTGCTTAACCGACATCAAAATACTAACTGCTCATCGAGATTTGTAAAGATCTAAAAGGATCGGTACCCTACAATCTCATTTGTGTCTGAAAACCAAGAAACCAAGGAACAGATGTTGCTCAGCCTTCCCACTCTCCAAATCTCTCCTAGCTCCACTGCATAGACTTCACTGAAAAGAAGTAAACCAGCTCTCCCTTACCCCATCTCTGAAACACAGCAAGCTAGATTCCAATTCTAGGCTCAGACCATTTAGTAGGAGGCTATTTTTTTCCCCCAAAATTTGCAAACCCAAGACACACCCTAGTCTATTCTGAGCTTGGGGCTGTTTCTCACATTCCTTTGTAGAACTGGTTACCAACAATCTCAGTAGTCCCAGACCAAGCCCCAAACCACTGAACTGAGCCCATCAGACTTTCAGATAAAATTTGGTATGGTAGAAACAGCCCTAAGTAGTCCAATTTATCAAAATAGGTAGGTCCCTTACACTTTCTTTGCTCAACCCCAATTTCCCAGGAAATACTGTAAAAGGAAACAAGAAGACATAAACTTGATAGGTGAAGCTGTAGATAGACATAAAAAGAAAATGAGGAGTGAGTGACAAGAAAGAATGTAGTTCCATTCAAAAGAAAATTGCTTCCCAAGTTACGCCATCTCCAGAGTGCTGCCCTGTTATTTTGGAAAATTTCACTATTCCTAGCCTGCCTGCTTCAGAGAAGGCAATGGCAACCCACTCCAGTACTCTTGCCTGGAAAATCTCATGGACAGAGGAGCCTGGTGGGCTGCAGTCCATGGGGTTGCTAAGGGTTGGACACGACTGAGCGACTTCACTTTCATTTCTCACTTTCATGCATTGGAGAAGGAAATGGCAACCCACTCCAGTGTGCTTGCCTGGAGAATCCCAGGGACGGGGGAGCCTGGTGGACTGCCGTCTATGGGGTCGCACAGATTTGGACATGACTGAAGTGACTTAGCAGCAGCAGCAGCAGCCTGCCTGCTTGCCTACTCTTTACCCAGAAAGCCTGCAGATAACTGCCTATCATTTGTAGTAAATCTTCCCCATGTGCAGTTGCAAACATAAGGATTAGACTCATGAAACCTACATCAGCTTACTAAACAAATGGATGGGGTTCTTCATTCATAAGTATTAATAAACAACCACTAGATATATGACTAAAACCTATGACAGGAAATAAATGTGCAAGGTGAACAAGCAGAGCTGACCATAGATGAGAGAGAGATGATAATGAAGCAGAAGAGAACTTGATATATACTTGAGAGGTCATTGCAGCCATAAAAGGATGCAATCAAAAAGCAAAAAAGAGTTAGCAAATTTGTTATTAGTGTTAGCTATGAAGGGGAAATCAACGAACCAGTAAATAGTAAAATGGACAAAGTAAGTTGGGTACTTATAGATAAAAATTGAGAAAGCCAATGATAATATAATAAATGGATTATATTACATTACAGGAAAGTTGAGACTGGTGAATAGAACTGTATTCTGAATAGAAGAATTTCTGGGGAAAAAAAAGAGTGGAGAAAATGTCAAAGATAAACAGAAAAATAGTTTCCAGAGCCAAACAAAGACATACACTAGCAATAATTTTGATTTTTCCGTGTTTTCTTTTTTTCTTATTGTGAATGTATCTCATTCTTATTTTCTGTCCCTTTAATTATGTTTCTTCTGTGGTTTGTTCTGTTTACTTTGTAAGTGTGAGAAAAATTGATTTTAAAAGACTACACCTGAACCTCTGGTTCCAATCAGGTTGCAGTACATTCCATATACAACTTTAAAAGCTAAACAAAAAATATAAAAACTTTTGTTTCTAGGCATTAGAGAACAATTATAGCAGAAGTATAATATAGGAGGTGAACACTTCATTTATACTCACTTTGTCCCCAAAGGCATTTTCTAAACAGGTGCAGAGAACCCACACAGAGAGTGGTGGTTTATTCAAGCAGAAGAGACATTCATTGTTTAGATCTGCCAAGAGAACTTTAACTGAAAGATTATAACAGTAAAGGAGAAACCTGCAGTTGAGTCCCCCAAATCTATATTTTCCTAGTTCTTTGAATAATTTCTAAATTATTTGTGCATAAGGAGAACCTCTGGAAAAAGAGCCACAATTTGGGAGGTAAAGATTACAATTTTGACGTAAATAGAATGGAAATATCTTGGTGAACCCTATAGACTTTCAGTCAAGAGCTAAGAAAGGTCATATCCTAGTAAGTGGCAAATGTTAGGAGTCCTAGCTATATCTTCAGAGTAGTACAAAACTGAAGTAAACCTACTTAACAAATCCTAAAAGGCCTCCACAGGATAAAAGTGATCTTCCAGTAAATTTTTCTCTTTTATGTTTAAAATAATTTTACTGACTAATTTACATACAATAACGCATTTTAGCAACTGGTTTGAATTGTAAAGATTCATGACAAATGCTTACATCCATATAATCACTACTCCAAAAAAGATACAGATGTTTTCTATCACCTCAGTTTTCTTTTTAAAAGAAAATTTTATTGATATATAGTTGATTTACAATGTTGTGTTAATTTCTTCTGTTTAGCAGTCTTTTGGTTATACATATATATTTAATATATATATATTCCTGCTCATATTCCTTTCCATTATGGTTCATCATGGGATATTGAATATAATTCCCTACATTATACAATAGGAACTTATTGTTTATTCATCCTATATATAATAGTTTGCTTCTACTAATCCAAAACTTCTAATGCTTCCCTCTCCTACCACTGCTTCCCCTTGGCAACCACAAATCTATTCTCTATATCCGTGAGTCTGTTTTGGTTTCATAGATATTGCTTCGGTGGTTTGTATTATATTTTAGATTCCACATATAAGTGATACCATATGCATTTGTCTTTCTCTTTCTGACTTAACGATAATCTCTAGGTTTGTCCATCTTGCTGTAAATGGCATCAAAAAGAATGAAATAATGGCATTTGTATCACCCTAAATTTTCTTTGTGACTTTTTGCAGACAATGACCCCTCTATTTCCTCTAGATTCCTCTAGAAAACTACTAATATTTTTTTTTTATTAGTAGATAAAGTTTCCCTTTTAAAAAAGAACATCCTTTTGTGTCTGGTTTATTTGACTCAGCATAATGTTTTGAAATCATACATATTGTTGTGTGTATTAGAAGTTTGGTCCTTTTTCTTTCTGAATAGTGTATAATATACTACAAAATATATATAAATATATATATATATTTTGTATAATATACTACAAAAATTTACTTATTGGTAGGTATTTAGGTTATTTTCATTTTTTTGCTATAGTAAATAAAGCAGCTATTAACATTTATGTATAAACTTTTCTTATGAGCCTTTCATATTAGTCAAAGCTATGGTTTTTCCAGTAGTCATGTATGGATGTGAGAGGTGGACTATAGAGAAAGCTGAGTGCCAAAGAATTGATGCTTTTGAACTGTGGTGTCGGAGAAGACTCTTGAGTCCCTTGGGCTGAAAGGAGATCCAACCAGTCAATTCTAAAGGAAATCAGTCCTGAATATTCTTTGGAAGGACTGATGCTGAAGCTGAAACTCCAATACTTTGGCCACCTGATGCGAAGAACTGACTCATTTGAAAAGACCCTGATGCTGGGAAAGATTGAGGGCAGGAGGAGAAGGGGATGACAGAGGATGAGATGGTTGGGTGGCATCACCAACTCAATGGACATTAGTTTGGGCTAGCTCCAGGAGTTGGTGATGGACAGGGAAACCTGGCATGCTGCAGTCCATGGGGTCACAAACAGTTGGATAAGACTGAGCAAATGAACTGAACTGAACTGAACTGAACTTTCTTGTGAGCATATCTTTTCATTTCTTTTATATATTTAGTAGAACAGTTCCTTAGTTATACGGTAGGTGCAGATTTAACTAAACAAGAAAATGGTGAATGTTTATCAAAATGGTTTCATTTTACACTCCCATTTGGAATGTTAGAATTCCAGTTGTTTTACATCCTTGCCAACTCTTAGCATGGTCAGAGTTTTAAATTTTAGCCACTCTAATAGCCATGAAATTAAAAGACACTTGCTCCTTGGAAGAAAAGCTATGACCAACCTACAGAGCTTATTAAGAAGCAGAGACATTACTTTGCCAACAAAGGTCCGTCTAGTCAAAGCTATGGTTTTTCCAGTAGTCTATAAAGAATGCTGAGCACCAAGAATTGATGCTTTTGAACTGTGGTGTTGGAGAAGACTCTTGAGAATCCCTTGGACAGCAAGGAGATCCAACCAGTCCATCCTAAAGGAAATCAGTCCTAAATATTCATTGGAAGAACTGATGCTGAAGCTGAAACTCCAAAACTTTGGCCACCTGATGCGAAGAACTGACTCATTAGAAAAGACCCTGATGCTGGGAAGGATTGAAAGAGGGAGGAGAAGGGGATGACAGAGGATGAGATGGTTGGATGGCATCACCGACTTGATGGACATGACTTTGAGTAAACTCCAGGAGTCGGTGATGGACAGGGAGGCCTGTCATGCTGCAGTCCATGAGGTCTCAAAGAGTGGGACACAACTGAGTGACTGAACTGAGCTGAACTGAATGGGTATGTAATGCTTTTCTATTTGCTTTTTAATTTGCATTTCCCTGGTGACTAATAATATTAAGTATGTTTCAGATAGTATTGGTTACTGCCTATCTTCCTTTGTGAAGCTCTGTTCAAATATTTTGCCCATGTTTTAAAATGTAGCTATTTGTGCTTTTATTATTGAGCTATAATGCTTCTTTATATGTCTTTGATGCAAGTTCTTTATCAGATATATATATATATATAGATATATATATAGTGTGTGTGTGTGTGTGTGTGTGTGTGTGTGTGTGTGTGTTGTGTGTTTAGTTGCTCAGTCGTGTCTGACTCTTTGTGACCTCCAGGCTCCTCTGTCCATAGGGATTCTCCAGATGAGAATACTGGAGTGAGTTGCCATGCCCTCCTCCAGGGGATCTTCCCAACCCAGAATTGAACCCAGGTCTCCCACATTGCAGGCAGATTCTTTACCATCTGAGCCACCAGGGAAGCCTAAGAATACTGGAGTGGATAGTCTATCCCTTCCCCAGGGGATCTTCCTGCCTCAGGAATTGAACCAGGGTCTCCTGCATTGCCTATATATATGTAGATATATATATGTGTATATATATATATACATAAAATATCTTCTCTGAGTGTATAGCTTGTCTTTTAACTTTCTTACTGGAATCTTTTGAAAAGTAGAAGTTTAAAATTTTGATGAAGTTATATTTATAATTTTTTATTTTCATTTGTTTGTGTTCTATCTAAGAAACTTTTGCCTATACTCAGTTCACAAACATTTTCTCCTCTTTTGTTTCAGAGGTCTATAATTGTATCTTTTACAGAGGTTCATGTATGGATGTGAGAGTTGGACTATAAAGAAAGCTGAGCACCCAAGAATTGATGCTTTTGAACTGTGGTGTTGGAGAAGACTCTTGAGAGTCCCTTGGACTGCAAGGAGATCCCACCTGTCCATCCTAAAGGAGATCAGTCCTGGGTCTTCATTGGAAGAACTGATGCTGAAGCTGAAACTTGAATCCTTTGGCCACCTGATGTTAAGAGTTGACTCACTGGAAAAGACCCTGATGCTGGGAAAGATTGAAGGCAGGAGAAGAAGGGGATGACAGAGGATGAGAGTCGCAAAGAGTCGTATACGACTGAGCAACTGAATTGAACTGAACTGAGCTGAACTGACAGAGATTCGTGATCCATTTTGAATAAATACTTGTTCATGTTGTGACTTAAGAAATGAAGTTCATTTTTGTCCAAACAGATACCCAGTTGTTTCAACACCATTTCCTCATTGAATTACCTTGTTGAAAATCAATTGAATATGTACATTTTTTCCCAGTGAACTTTTGATGTTCCATTAGTTTATATTTTAGAATTTCAATTAATATAATTATTATGGTTACAGTTTCTATAAATTCTTGAGCTTTTTAAATAAAAAAGTGTTTTAAATTGTTTGCTAGTTATATCATTTTTCTTATTCCTGACTATGCTTTGTTAACTGATTTTCTCCTGATTATGAGTTGTATTCTCCTGCTTCTTGATATGTCTATTAAATTATGATTGTAAACTAGACATTGTGAATGTTACACTGTTGAATGACTGGATTTTGTTAATATCCTTAACGAGCATTTATTTGGGGTGGGGGAGGGTGGAAGTAGCTAAATTATTTGTTGTTCAGCCTGATCCTTTTGAGATGTTTCAAAGACTTTTGCATGTACACACCATTAATTTACCTAACAAATGATTCTATTGGGATCTCTATTTAATATCCTGGGTATTCAATAAATTCTCTCTACTGTGATTGGCTAGAATATAGATGTCTCCCACTTTTATGTGAATTCTAAAGTTTTTTTTTTTTTAACTTGTAGCAAACTAAAGATTGTAATTTTTGCAGCATCAAGGAATTTCACTTGATGATATGTAATAAATACTCAGCTAAGAAATCAAGAATACTCCTAGGCAGATTTCTGAAGCTCTCCATCTGCATAGTTCTCTCCTCTACACTACTAT
Source organism: Budorcas taxicolor (assembly GCF_023091745.1). Taxonomy (NCBI): domain Eukaryota; kingdom Metazoa; phylum Chordata; class Mammalia; order Artiodactyla; family Bovidae; genus Budorcas; species Budorcas taxicolor. The sequence continues at coordinate 25,894,893 of NC_068924.1, forward strand.
GCCCTGCAAATGCCAGTCACATTATTCTCGGACAAATCCTGCTGATATCTTCCCAAGTCAGCAAAACCCCTTTTGTCTGCTTGAGGTTCTTTTCCTTTGAAAAAGTCTAGAAGTCTCTTCCTGGAAGAAGGCTAGAGTGAGTAGAGCTAAAGAGACATGAAGGTGTCTAAAGTCATGTATGTACTCGATTCATCAGAAGTGAGGATATATAATGAAATGAGGCAATATTTGAAGAAATAGCACTGAGAAATTTCCAAATCTGATGAAAGTCATCAACCTATAGATTCAAAAAAACTCAGAATATAATTTTAAAAAGGCTTCATCTAAGCATGTACTAGTTAAAATGCTGAAAACCAAAAATGAGGAGAATATCTTAAAATATTCAGAGAAAAAAAACAAGCAAAAACAACAATAAACTGATAATTTTTCAACATATACTATAAAAGCCAGAAGGCACTAGAGTGACATATTTAAAGTGCTAAAATAAATAAATAGAACCGCCAACTTAGAATCATATACTCCATGAAAAACATCCTTTAAAAATATGGACAAAATAAAGATGCTTTAATATAAGATACCAAAATATTAATTTTTAGCACATTCATACTATAAAACCTACAGGAAAATGATAGAGATGAAAGTCCAAAACATAAAGAAGGAATAAAGAATATTAAAAGACTAAATAGGTAGCTCAGTTCAGTTCAGTCACTCAGTCGTGTCTGACCCTTTGCAACCGCATGGACTGGAGCATGCCAGGCTTCCCTGTCCATTACCAACTCCCAGAGCTTGCTCGAACTCATGCCTATCGAGTCAGTGATACCATCCAACCATCTCATCTTCAGTCATCCCCTTCTCCTCCCTCCTTCAATCTTTCCCAGCATCAGGGTCTTTTCCATGGAGTCAGTTCTTCACATCAAGTGGCCAAAGTTTTGGAGTTTCAGTTTTAGCATGAGTCCTTCCAATGAATATTCAGGACTGATTTCCTTTAGGATGGACTGGTTGGATTTCCTTGCTGTTCAAGAGACTCTCAAGAGTTTTCTCCAACACCACAGTTCAGAAGCATCAATTCTTTGGCACTCAGCATTCTTTATGGTCCAACTCTCACATCCATACATGACTACTGGAAAAACTATAGCTTTGACTATATGGACCTTAGTTGGTAAAGTAATGTCTCTGCCTTTTAATATGTTGTCTAGATTGGTCATAGCTTTTCTTCCAAGGACAAGCGTCTTTTAATTTCATGGCTGCAGTCACCATCTGCAGAGATTTTGGAGCCCAAGAAAATAAAATCGTTCACTGTTTCCATCGTTTCCTTATCTGTCTGCCATGAAGCAATGGGACTGGATGCCATGACTTTCATTTTTGAAAGTTGAGTTTTAAGCCAGCTTTTTCAGTCTCCTCTTTCATTTTCATTGAGAAGCTCTTTAGCTCCTCTTTGCTTTCTGCCATAAGGATGGGGTCATCTGCATATCTGACATTATTGATATTTCTCCCGGCTCTCTTGATTCCAGCTTGTGCTTCATCCCACCTGGCATTTTGCATGATGTACTCTGCATACAAGTTAAATAAGCAGGGTGACAATATACAGCCTTAACATGCTCCTTTCCCAATTAGGAACCATGTTCTGGTTCCATGTCTGGTTCTAACTGTTGCTTCTTGACCTGCATACAGATTTCTCAGGAGGCAGATAAGGTGGTTTGGTATTCTCATGTCTAGAAGAATTTTCCACATTTTGTTGTCATCCACACAATCAAAGGGCTTCCCTGGTGGTAGGTAAAGAATTCTCCAGCAATGCGGGAAACCTGGGTTCGAACCCTGGGTTGGGAAGATTCCCTGGAAAAGGGAATGGCTATTCACTCCAGTATTCTGGCCTGGAGAATCTCATAGACTGTATAGTCCATGGAGTCGTGAAGAGTCACACATGACTGAGAAACTTTCACTCACACAGTCAAAGGCTTTAGTGTAGTCAGGGAAGCAGAATTAGATGTTTTCCTGGAATTCTTTTGCTTTTTCTATGATCCAAAGGATGTTGACAGTTTGAACTCTGGTTTCTCTGCCTTTTCTAAATCCAGCTTGAACATCTGGAAGTTCATGGTTCATGTACTGCTGAAGCCTAGCTTGGAGAATTTTGAGCATTATTTTGCTAGCATGTGAGATGAGTGCATTTGTGCAGTAGTTTGAACATTCTTTGGCATTGCCTTTCTTTGGTATTGGAATGAAAACTGACCTTTTCCAGTCCTTGCTTTTCCAATGGCCCCTGCTGAATTTTCCAAATTTGCTGGCATATTGAGTGCAGCACTTTAACAGCATCATCTTTTAGGATTTGAAACAGCTCAGTTGGAATTCCATCATGTCCAATAGCTTTGTTTGTAGTGATGTCTCCTAAGGCCCACTTGACTTTGCAGTCCAGGATGTCTGGCTCTAGGTGAGTGATCACACCATCGTGGTTATCTGGGTCATGAAGATCTTTTTTGATATAGGTCCATGTATTCTTGCCACCTCTTTTTAATTTCTGCTTCTGTTAGATCCATACTGTTTCTGTCCTTTATTGTGCCCATCTGTCTGAAATGTTCCCTTGGTATCTCTGATTTTCTTGAAGAGATCGCTAGTCTTTCTCCTTCTATTGTTTTCTTCTATTTCTTTGCATTGATCACTGAGGAAGTGTTTCTTATCTCTACTTGCTATTCTTTGGAACTCTGCATTTGGATGGATATATCTTGCCTTTTGGCTTTCCTGTGGCTCAGACTGTAAAGCATCTGCCTACAATGCGGGAGACCCTGGTTTGATCCCTGGGTTGGGAAGATGCTCTGGAGAAGGAAATGGCAACCCACTCCAGTACTCTTGCCTGGAAAATCCCATGGATGGAGGAGCCTGGTAGGCTACAATCTTTGGTGTCGCAAAGAGTCGGACGCAACTGAGCGACTTCACTATCTTTCCTTTTCTCCTTTGCTTTTTGCTTCTCTTCTTTTCTCAGTTATTTGTTAGGCCTCCTCAGACAACCTTTTTGCATTTCTTCATCTTGGGGATGGTTTTGATCACTACGTCCTGTGCAATGTTATGAACCTTCATCCATAGTTTGTCAGGCATTCTATCTATCAGATCTAATCCCTTGAATCTGTTTGTCACTTCCACTGTATAATCATAAGGGATTTGATTTAAGTCATACCTGAATGGTCTACTACTTTCTTCAATTTAAGTCTGAATTTTGCAGGAAGGTAGTTAAATATAGTCATATTATTTTTTTTAAAGAATATTTTTTTATGAGGACCATTTTTAAAGCCTTTATTGAATTTGTTACAATACTGGTTCTATTTTGTGTTTCAGTTTTTTGGCTGCAAGACATGTGGGATCTTGGCTCCCAAGCCAGGGATTGTACCCACACCCTCTGCATTGAAAGGCAAATTTAAAACACATGTCAGATTTAAAACATATAGAACTAAACTATTGGACAACAGTAGCACAAAGAGAATGAAGGGGAACTCATTGAATTAAACTGTTGTCAGGGTACTGCATTGATAAAAAATTAACATAAGCATTAATTTAAATACACTGTAATAAATTAAGGATGAATACTGAATTATTCAGTATTTAAAAGAATATAAAATCATTTTAAATCTCCATATAAAAGAACAATAAACAATATACAAATAAAAGAACAAATAGGGAGAAAAATTGAAATATGAATAAACTTGATTGATTTAGAAGGGACCAAGAAATTAAGAATAAAAAACAAATAAAAACATGAAACAGAACACAAAAAACAAAATGAAAGACAGTGGTGACTAGACTGGTAAGCTATATTCGGTTCAGTTCAGTTGCTCAGTCATGTCCGACTCTTTGCAACCCCATGAGTCGCAGCACGCCAGGCATTCCTGTCCATCACCAACTCCCGGAGTTCACTCACATCCATTGAGTCGGTGATGCCATCCAGCCATCTCATTCTCTGTCGTCCCCTTCTCCTCCTGCCCCCAATCCCTCTCAGCATCAGAGTCTTTTCCAAAGAGTCAACTCTTCGTATGAGGTGGCCAAAGTACTGGAGTTTCAGCTTCAGCATCATTCCCTCCAAAGAAATATTAGGGATAAATAATTTAAAGAGTTACATTATAAATGAAATCATTAAGTAGTATAATTAAAACTGAGCTTGTAAGAATGGATAAACAAATAAACTTCAGCTACATGCTATTTATAAATGGTATTCTTCATTAAAAGCCACTGAAAATTAAAAATAAAAATATAGAAAGGGATATTCTAAGTAATCACTAACTCAAAGAAAGCTGGTATAGTTAACTATACAAATATCAAGTAAAGCAGACTTTAAGGCAAGATATTACATTATAAAATATGTAATATAATATGTAGCGGTGGTGGTTTAGTTGCGAAGTCATCTCTGACTCTTGTGACCCCATGGACTCTAGCTCATCAGGCTCCTCTGTCCATGGGATTTTCCAGGCAAGAATGCTGAAGTATGTAGTATATATAATTAATGTCATTTCATTTTGTAATAGTAAAAAGTCCACATCAAAAAAAGATGGTAAAATATTGCATAATTGCAATCAATAACAGTTTTCTGAATACTGAAGAATAACTTCAGTATTCAGAAAACTGTTAACTTCAGTATTCTTGCCTTGAGAACCCCATGAACAGTATGAAAAGGCAAAATGATAGGATACTGAAAGAGGAACTCCCCAGGTTAGTAGGTGCCCAATATCCTACTGGAGATCAGTGGAGAAATAACTCCAGAAAGAATGAAGGGATGGAGCCAAAGCAAAAACAATACCCAGCTGTGGCTATGACTAGTGATACAAGCAAGGTCCAATGCTGTAAAGTGCAATATTGCATAGGAACCTGGAATATTAGGTCCACGAATCAAAGCAAATTGGAAGTGGTCAAACAGGAGATGGCAAGAGTGAACGTCGACTGGAAAAGATCAGTTTTCATTCCAATCCTAAAGAAAGGTAATGCCAAAGAATGCTCAAACTACCGCACAATTGCATTCATCTCACACAATTGCATTCATCTCATTTGAGTAAAGTAATGCTCAAAATTCTCCAACCCAGGCTTCAGCAGTATGTGAACCAGGAACTTCCAGATGTTCAAACTAGTTTTAGAAAAGGCAGAGGAACCAGAGATAAAATTGTCAACATCCACTGGATCATCAAAAAAGCAAGAGAATTCCCGAAAAACATCTATTTCTGCTTTATTGACTATGCCAAAGCCTTTGACTGTGTGGATCACAAGAAACTGTGGAAAATTCTGAAAGAGATGGGAATACCAGACCACCTGACCTGCCTCTTGAGAAACCTATATGCAGGTCAGGAAGCAACAGTTAGAATTGGACATAGAACAACAGACTGGTTCCAAACAGGAAAAGGAGTACGTCAAGGCTGTATATTGTCACCCTGCTTATTTAACTTATCTGCAGAGTACATCATGAGAAACACTGGGCTGGAAGAAGCACAAGCTGGAATCAAGATTACCGGGAGAAATATCAATCACCTCAGATATGCAGATGACACCACACTTATGGCAGAAAGTGAAGAGGAACTAAAAAGCCTCTTGATGAAAGTGAAAGAGGAGAGTGAAAAAGTTGGCTTAAAGCTCAACATTCAGAAAACTAAGATCATAGCATTTGGTCCCATTTACTTCATGGGAAATAGATGGGGAAACAGTGGAAACAGTGTCAGACTTTATATTTTTGGGCTCCAGCATCACTGTAGATGGTGACTGCAGCCATGAAATTAAAAGACATTTATCCCTTGGAAGAAAAGCTATGACTAACCTAGATAGCATATTCAAAAGCAGAGACATTACTTTGCTGACTAAGGTCCATCTAGTCAAGGCTGTGGTTTTTCCAGTGGTCATGTATGGATGTGAGAGTTGGACTGTGAAGAAGGCTGAGCACCGAAGAATTGATGCTTTTGAACTGTGGTGTTGGAGAAGACTCTTGAGAGTCCCTTGGACTGCAAGGAGATCCAACCAGTCCATTCTGAAGGAGATCAGCCCTGGGATTTCTTTGGAAGGAATGATGCTAAAGCTGAAACTCCAGTACTCTGGCCACCTCATGTGAAGAGTTGACTCATTGGAAAAGACTCTGATGCTGGGAGGGATTGGGGGCAGGAGGAGAAGGCGACAACAGAGGATGAGATGGCTGGATGGCATCACTGACTCGATGGACGTGAATCTGAGTGAACTCTGGGAGTTGGTGATGGACAGGCAGACCTGGCATGCTGCGATTCATGGGGTCGCAAAGAGTCAGACATGACTAAGCGACTGAACTGAACTGAACTGAACTGAATAACAGTTTCAAAATATTGGGTTGGCCAAACACTTTATTTGAGTTCTTCCACAACACCCAAATTTTTAAAAAAATGTTATTGGATCTAAATGTAAGACCTGAAACTATAAAATTCCTAGAGGAAAACATAGGCAAAACACTCTCTGATATAAACCACAGCAAGATCCTCTATGACCCACCTCCCAGAGTAATGGAAATAAAAACAAAAATAAACAAATGGGACCTAACTTAAAAGCTTTTGCACAACGAAGGAAACTATAAGCAAGGTGAAAAGACAGCCTTCAGAGGGGGAGAAAATAATAGCAAATGAAGCGATTGACCAAGAATTCATCTCAAAAATATACAAACAGCTCATCCAGCTCAATACCAGAAAAATAAACGATACAATCAAAAAGTGGGCCAAGGAACTAAACAGACATTTCTCCAAAGAAGACCTACAGATGGCTAACAAACACATGAAAAAATGCTCAACATCACTCACTATCAGAGAAATGCAAATCAAAACCACAATGAGGTACCATCTCACGCTGGTCAGAACAGCTGCTATCAAAAAGTCTACAAGCAATAAGTGCTGGAGAGGGTGTGGAGAAAAGGGAACCCTCTTACACTGTTGGTGGGAATGCAACCTAGTGCAACCACTATGGAGAACTGTGTGGAAATTCCTTTAAAAACTGGAAATAGAACTGGAATAGAACATATGACCCAGCAATCCCACTGCTGGGCATATGCACTGAAGAAACCAGAATTGAAAGAGACACGTGTACCCCAATGTTCATCGCAGAACTGTTTATAATAGCCAGGACATGGAAGCAACTTAGATGTCCATCAGCAGACAAATGGATAAGGAAGCTGTGGTACATACACACAATGGAATATTACTCAGCTGTTAAAAAGAATGCATTTGACTCAGTTCTAATGAGGTGGATGAAACTGGAGCCTATTATACAGAGTGAAGTAAGTCAGAAAGAAAAACACCAATAAAGTATATTAATGCATATATATAGAATTTAGAAGGATGGTAAGGATGACCCTATATGTGAGACAAGCAAAGGAGACACAGATGTAAAGAACAGACTTCTGGACTCTGCGGGAGAAGGTGAGGTGGGATGATTTGAGAGAACAGCATTGGAATATGTATATTACCATATGTGAAACAGATCGCCAGTCCAAGTTAGAGGCATGAAACAGGGCTCTCAAAGCCGGTGCACTGGGAACCCAGAAGAATGAGATGGGGAGGGAAGTAGGAGGGGGGTTCAGGATGGGGGACACATGTGTACCCATGGCTGATTCAGGTCAATGTGTGGCAAAACCCACAATATTTTAAAGTGATTAGCCTCCAATTAAATAAATTAATTTTTAAAAAGTTATTTATTTTTAATTGAAGGATAATTGCTTTCCAATATTGTGTTGGTTTCTGCCATCATCAATATGAATCACCCGTAGGTATACATATATCCCCTCTCTCGTAAACTTCCCTCCCACCATCGCCAGGATGAACTTTTTGGTAAACTCAGTATATAAAGCCAAAGTTGACAGAACTAGGAAGAGGTAGATGAACATACAACCAGCTATCAGTGGGAGAGATTATAATCAACAACCTAGCAGGTAAATAAATACACTTCAGAGGGTAGCGCCACGGCTGGCCACAGACCAGAGGCTCTGTGCCTACCATGATTGCCTTGTGAGGCCTGGAATGTAGACAGTGTTGTGGGAGAAGGGTTCAAAGGGAAGAAATCAAGAGTTACTGACCTCAAACCTGAATTACTGAGTGAACCCTAAAATGAGATTACTAGATTTGACAAGGTTATCTTCCCAGTTGCCACACAAAATGAGGAACTGAAATACAGATTACTTAGAGTTACAAAAAATAGTAGTCACTGTTTTTTGAATAATCCATTCTGTGGCTATAAAATTCAAACCCTATATACATCTCTAATTAAAATGATAGGTTATGATACACTGACAAAAGGGATTACTATACAGTAGTTTAAAGAGTAAAATATGTCTGTAGGTACTATCATAGGAAAGATGTTGACAAGATATTAATTTTGAAAAATTTGCATAATGGTATAATATACTAGGATACCAACTATGTAAAAACATATATAGATGTGTATTCATGTCTTTATATGTACACACACATACACAAGCTTTGAACCGTGTTGATTCCTGAGGAGAGGTATTTGAGGGGAGGTATGCCAAGACAGGATATCTTTACTTTTTAATAATGAATTTCTGTACTGTCAGATATTTTCTTTTTTAATAGCTACCTGTGGCTCAGCTTGTAAAGAATCCACCTGCAATGTGGGAGACCTGGGTTTGATCCCTGGCTTAGGAAGATCCCCTGGAGGAGGGAAAGGCTATCCCCTCCACTATTCTGGCCTGGAGAATTCCATGGACTGTATAGTCCACAGGGTCACAAAGAGTCAGACACGACTGTGACTTTCACTTACTCACAAGCATTATTTAGATGTACTTTTTTTTGATTAGTGTGTGCCTGACATAGAGTGGTGGTGTTGGTTTAGTTGCTAAGTTGCGCCTGACTTTTTTGCCAGCCAGGCTCCACTGTCCACGGGATTTCCTAGGCAAGAACACTGGAGTGGGTTGACATTTTCTTCTCTGGGGGATCTTTTGGTCCCAAGGATTGAATCCTCGTCTCCTGCATTGCCAGGTGGATTCTTTACCACTGAGCCACCGGGGAAGCCTATATCACACAGGGTAGGCAGTCAATAAATGATAGCTACTATTTAAAGAGAGTAACTTTTACCCAGCTTACTATGTGTCAGGAATTAGATAAATAACTTGCACATAAACTATCTCCTCTAACCCTCTCTAACAGCTGATTGTGAGAACTGACACCAGGATTCCACTTCCAGGCCCTCAGCTGATTATTACATCTTCTTCAACCACAGGCAAACCCCAGATTTCTGTGGCTGCTCTAACTCTGCAAAAAGAGCCACTTTGACACGACACTGGCCTCTTCCGGGGAGAGAGTGGAAACCAGAGGCGCACTGGCACTGCCTGGGGGGACAGAGGTGTGCAGGCAGCATGCCCAGTGCAATTAGAAGCGGATTAAGAGGGAGACAGGGTGGGGGCTAGGCGTGATGTGTTTCTGCCGTCTTGTCTGGGATTAGTAGTAATATATCTGCTGGTGTGATGGACACATCTGCTTTCGTTTATTCTGAGCCCTGTCAAGCTCACAAGCCTGGATTAAAGCAAAATCACGCTGAGTGAACATTGCTAATTTAGCTACTTTTTTCCCCTCTCTTTTTCTTCCTCATCTTCAAATTTTAATGTGAATGCTGCAAGAAGCCATTTCTTTCCAACCAAATGATTTGGGAAAGGAGCCTCAAATTCATAGATCCTGAAGGGGAGAGGGATGAGGCGATCTGGACCAGAAGGTGGAGCCTGGGGAATCATGTCCATATCCAGATGGAAAGGGGAGAAAGGAGAGACAGTAGGATGGGAGGGGAGTAGAGGAAATGTGAATTTCCACAGTACTTCCTGGGTTGAATAGATTTGGAACACTTCCCCTTAAAGCAAAAAACAACCATCTCCTCTTGCAGTGAAGAAGAAAGCCTGTGTGTATTTCAGTTCACAGTTCTCTTCCACCTCCCAGAGAATCAGACATTTCCTCTCTGTAGCCCCATCCTTGAGGCCGGCTCCTACTTCCTCAGTCTCTTCCTTCCCGGATGCATGCATGCGTGCTCAATTTCTTCAGTCATGTCTGACTCTTTGCAACCCTATGGACTGTAGCTGGCCAGGCTCCTCTGTCCATGGGCTTCTCCAGACAAGAATACTGGAGTGGGTTGCCATGCCCTCCTCCAGGGGATCTTCCTGACCCAGGATAGAACTCTCTTATGTCTCCTGCATTGGCAGGCAGGTTCCTTACCACTAATGCCACGTGGGAAGCCCTTGCCTGCTACTTCCCTGCAAAAGAATTTCACTGCGGTGTGAGCTGCTCATGGTATCTCAGTTACTGGTCCACTGTCTCATTTCTGAAGCTCAGTTCTCAACAAGTTTGCATTTCTTACTGGCTGCCCAAATTCTGCTTCTAAGTGCTGAGTCAAAGAACTCCCTTTGCAACCTTCAGAATATCATCTTTGAGATTCTTTTCTTAATTTCTGCCCAAAACCAATACACCAAAGTGATGTCTTCAGGTACTTTTTGTTGGTCTAGACAAGATCTTGGGATTTCCCCTCTCTCCACCCTAGTTAGGTTTTTTCATAGACAAATAAGCTTTCTGCTTTTCCCTTCTGCTATCTTTGGGTGTCTGATTTGCATCAATTCATTCAGCCGATTCCTCTTTGGTTTCTTGTACCTTTCTCAACTTCCCTTTCCTTTAAACATCTTTGAGACAGCAACATCTTTATTTACCAAGAAGAAACATTATAGGAGAACATATTTCTGGCTTTGAAATGTGATAGCCAGATGCAGAAATAGTAAATAAGCTCTAAGAATAAATGCCAGGATGCCAGATAAAGGGGATTAAGGTATGAACAGTCTTTAAAAGCGTAATAAAATCAAGCTGAAAGTCAGCATGGTGTCTTGGGACAAAGGGAAGGGATGTCAGGGATTAGGCTAAGATTAGAGGTGCAGGAGAGACACAGCTGATCTCAAACCAGGAAGTGGAGGGGAGACACAGGAGGCAGGAGGCAGGAGGCAGGGCTGCAGCCTACCTCTCCAGGAGTCAGGCAGGCTTTGGGTCAAAGATAGTAACTGAGGGATTGGATCTATTTTATCCTCTGCAAGGGTTGGGACATCGACAGCCCCAGAGTCCGTTTGCCTACTCCCCAACCTTATCTAGGAGGGCAGGGACCGTTTAGTAGGGCAGTCCCTCTGGCTACTGTGCCACGCCATTTCCAGCAAAACAAAAAGCACTTGAAAAGGGCTAAATCAAATTCACCTTCAGAACTAGCAGAATCTGGCTAATGTGATTTCAAGCTCCCCCTCCCTTCCCCCAGAGCTCACCACCTTCTTGCTGAAGTCTCAAATTCTTTTTAACAAGAGAAAAAGTCTTTCATGCCACAATTAGGGATAAAAGACATAAAATGCAAACGCCTGGCTGAGCTCCAGTTGGAGAATAATCAATCAATCCTTGGAATATAAATTACTAATATCAGATTCTTTCCTGATATGACAGAGGGAGGAGGGTTAAAGACCAGGATGATAGTGACACCTGTAATGGAGGTTGCCAAGGAGATGGGAGCTGAGGAGGAGGGGCAATCCCTTCTAGGTACACAACACCTTAAGATTTGAAGAGTACGTGTGTGTGTGTTTTGAATCACTACTGGTCACAGCCCTGGGAGGCAGGCCTGTGTGCCCTTTTCATCAAGCATAAGAGGAAACTGAGGCTCAGAGCTGTCCAGAAACCATTGCCAGGACCAAAGGTTGCCAAACTAGAGATCTTTATCTTATATTTGAACCTAAGGTTCTGATTGCAAGCCCAGTGATCTTCAAAATATATCAAAGCTGCAGAATGAAACTGACAACAGAAGAAATATCCTACCAACTTTCACAATTTTGGCTGAGATTTGTTGACTTTCAAATGGGGGAGGACACATGACTCTGTGTGTGGAGTAATTTTAGGATGGAGCTGCCAAGGCAAGTAGCCTGCTTTGCATGATTTATGAAGACTTTAAAAAAAAGAGAAAGAGGTTGTGTGTTGACTTTGTTAAAAAGGAGCTTCATTTTCTGGGAATTTACTATTTGAAGTACACCCACATTTTCGTGAATTTATCCTCTCCTCACAAAACTCCATTGACCTTTTCTTTCCCATCCATGGAGGTAGTCCAGAGTTTAAACTATTTCTAGTTTAGTATGGATATTCATGCTTATTTTTCTTAATTTTTTAAAAATAAGCATGTGAAGTATAATACTCAGACAGAAATATGTACACAACAGGAAACTATAGCTCTATAAATTATCATAAAACAAATCTCAGTGAAGCTATTACCCAGATAGGAAAACAAAACACCTGTAGGACCCCAGAAACCTTCTTCTTAATCCCTCCTCATCACTAGTCTCTCTTCTCCCTAAAGGTTACTCTTATCCTCACTTCTGAGATCACAGGCTGGTATTGCTTGTTTGGGGGACTTTAAATGGAATCATATGGAGTATATTAGATGTATTTGACTTATTTTGATCCATATCATACATGTGAGGGGCTTCTGGCACTAGTGGTAAAGAACCCACCTGCCAGTGCAGGAGAGGTAAGAGACACGGGTTTGATTCCTGGGTCGGGAAGATCCCTTGGAGAAGGGTATGGCAACCCACTCCAGTATTCTTCCCTGGAGAGTCCCATGAACAGAGGAGCCTGTCAGGTTGCAGTCTATAGGGCTGCAAAGAGCTGAACACAACTGAAGCGACTTAGCACATGCACGTACATGGGAGATTCATCCTCATTACTGAGCACAGTTGTAGTTTGTTTTCATTGCTGGGTAGTATACCATTGTACAAATATACAACATTTACCTATTCTACTCCTGGTGGAATTTGAATTGCTTCAGTTTGTGCTATTATGAGCAATGTTACTATGAATATCCTCGTGCATGTATTTTTATGCATAATGCATTATTCTACTGGATACATACCTGGGAGTGAAACTGCTGGGTCATAAAGTATGCATAAGTTGAAGTTTAGTAGAAAGCTGTTTTCCAAATAATTCTACCAAAGTGCAGTCCCATCAACAAAGTATGAGCGTTCCAGTTGCTCCACACCCTTGCCAACACTTTATTTATTACCAATCGGTGTAATTTTAGCTGTTCTGGTGGGTATGTAGTGGCATTTCACTATGGTTTTAGTCTTTATTTCCTCAATTACTAATAAGCTTGATCATTTTCATTTGTTAACTGGTCATTAAAATATTCTTATTTATTAAGTATCTTTCTCATCTTTTTTTTTTTAATACTTGTACTTCCCTTATTGATTTATAAGTTCTTTATATATTTTGGATTGAGTCCTTTGTCAGTTACATGGCTTGCAAATAATGTTTCTGACTCTGTACCTGTTTTTTCTCTCTTAATAGTATCTTTTGATGAATACAAGGGACAATTTATGCAGTCTAATTTATCCATCTTTTCCTTTCTGTTTAACACGTTTGTGTCCTTTCAAATAATCCTTTTTTTTCCCTTGCTCCTGGTTCAGGAAGATCCCCCAGAGAAGGAAATGACAGCCCACTCCTGTATCCTTGCCTGGAAAATCCCATAGTATGGCAAAGAGTTGGACATGACTGAGTGACTAACATTTTCACAGAGATAATACCTTAGGTTGTCATGTAGAAACTTTATGGTGTTGCCTTTTACTTTTAGATAAATAAGCCATCTGAAATTGATTTCTATGTATGTTATATTATAAAAATCAAGTTTTATTTTGTTCTATATGGATATCCAAGGGCCTAACACCATTAAAGAGAACATTGCGCTATCTCTACTATTCTGCAGTGTCAGACCCAGTGGTCATATATGCATAGTAGTTTCTGGGCTCTCTTCTGTTCCATTGGCTTATTTGTCTATCTTTGTGCTAATACTATGCTGTCTTAATTATTGTCACTTAATGATATGTTCTACTTTTTTGTTCTTTGTCAAGAATGTCTTAGCTTCTTGACCTTTTTCACTTCCATATGGATTTTAGAATAATATTTTCCATTTCAAAAAGAAAACAGGAAAGAAGGGAGAATTCACTGGCATTTTGATTAGGATTAAATTGAATATATAGCTAAACTTGGAGATGATATCATTGCACAATTTAGTTTTTAATCCTTGAAAAGTTTTTGTATCTCATTGAATTTAGGGGAGCTTCTCTGGTGGCTCAGTACTAAAGAATCCACTTGCAATCCTGGAGATTGGGAGATGTAGGTTCAGTCCCTGGGTCAGGAAGATGCCCTGGAGTTGAAAATGGCAATCCACCTCAGTATTCTTGCATGGGAAATTCCATGGACAGAGGAGACTGGTGGGCTACAGTCCAGGGGGTCTCAAAGAGTCAGACATGACTGAATGACTGAGCATGCATTGGATCTAGACCCATTTTTCCAATAATATTTTAATAGGGATTTCTTCTGGTATGATTTTTGCTTGTTGTTTTGTTGTTGATGGTAGTGGTGATATATGTATACATAGAAGTCTTCCATATCTTTCATTAGATTTAATCGTAGGTATTTTGTTTGCTGATGCTGTTATGAATGCCTTATAATTATCTGAAAAACAATTCATACTCTAACTCTTTGTTTACATTATACAAATATATAATTGATTTTTGTATATTGTCCTTATATCCAGTCACTTGCTAAATAATTTTAGAATTCTGATTGTTTATCTGTATTCTCTTTCAGATTACCTATGTAAAAAACAGTATTATATGCAAATATTATCTCTTTATAGATTTAGTTATCACTTTATAATTGTGATCTTTTTTTTCTTATCACATTGGCTAGACAATTCTATTACAATTTTTTTAAATTATTATTATTTTGTTTTACTTTACAATATTGTATTGGTTTTGCCATACATTGACATGAATCCACCATGGGTGTACATGTGTTCCCCATCCTGAACCCCCCTCCCACCTCCCTCCCCATCCCATCCCTCTAGGTCATAGTGCAGCAGCCCCGAGCACCCTGTATCATGCATTGAACCTGGACTGGCGATTTGTTTCACATATGATAATTTACATGTTTCAATGCCATTTTCCTATATCATCCCACCCTCGCCCTCTCCCACAGAGTCCAAAAGACTGTTCTATTCACCTGTGTCTCTTTTGCTGTCTCATAGCAAAAGAGACAGGGTTATTGACAGGGTTATCGTTACCATCTTTCTAAATTCCATATATATGCATTAGTATACTGTATTGGTGTTTGTCTTTCTGGCTTACTTCATTCTGTATAATAGGCTTCAGTTTCACCCACTTTATTAGAACTGATTCAAATTATTACAATTTTGAATGGACGTAAACCATTGCTTTATATCCCTTTTCAAAGGGTCAAAGCGATATCTGACCCTTTATATTTTCCATTTAGAATGGTGCTTGCTATTTCTGCCTTGCAGATAAGTTAATCTGTATCATTTTTCTAGATTTCACATATAAGCAATATTTTATGATGCTCTTTTCTTTTTCTGATTTACCTCACCCTATATGACAGTCTCTAGGTCCATCCACATCTCGGCAAATGGCACAATTTTGTTCTTTTTAATGAGATACAGATATATAAAATGGATGTGTGGATACCAAGGTGGGAGGAGAAAGGGTGGGATGAATCGGGAGATCAGGATTAACATATATACACCATTATGTATAAACTAGATAACTAATGAGAACCTGCTGTGTAGCACAGGGAACTCTACCTGGAGCTCTGTGGTGACCTAAAAGAGAAGGAAATCCAAAAAGAGAGAGAATGCATGTATATGTATGGCTGATTCACTTTTTGTACAGCAGAAACTGCAGCAGAAATGAACATGACGGTTTAAAGCAATTATACTCCAATAAAAATTTATTTAAAAAAGGATGGTGATTGCTAGTTTTATCGTTGTTTTTTCTCATAAGATAATTTTATTCTATTTCTGTTTTGCTTAGAGCTTTTATCATCAACATGTTTTAGATTTTATTAATAATCATTCTTGCTTCTATTGAGAAGATAGTATAAAATTTCTTTTTTCTGTTATTATTGTAAACTAGAATTGTTTTCAAATATTAAATCAGCTTTTCACTTTTGCAGTAAATATTCCTTGGTCTTAATAGTCTCCTTTTCATATATTCCTGAATTCTGTTTGATGATGCTACTTAGGATTTTTGTATCTGTGTTTGTGAGTCAGATTAATTTAAACTTCCTCTTTTGTCATATCCTTGTCAGTTTTTAGTATCAAGGTTTGCTAACCTCTTAAATGAGTTAGGAAGTATTCCCTCTATTTAGGGACTTCCCTGGTAGCCAGGTGGTAAAGAATCTGCCTGCAATATAGAAGACCTGGGTTCCATCTTTGGGTCAGGAAGATCCCCTGGAGAAGTGAATGGCTACCCACTCTAGTATTCTTGCCTGGAGAATCCCATGGACAGAGGAGCCTGGTGGGCTACACTCCTTGGGGTCGCAAAGAATTAAATTCGACTAAGCACACACACACACATCCTCTTTTTAAAATTTCTGAAAAAGCTTTGTAAAATTGTTGCTTTAAATTTGAAGGTTTCAATACAGAAGCGACCTAGGTCTGAAGTGTGTGTGTGTGTCAATGTTTTTAACTATAGATTTGACTTCTGATTAGATGTGGAATTATCATATTCTCTTTCTTTTTGTGTTAGTTTTAATAAGCTATGTTTTTAAGGAATATATTCATTACCTCTATAGTTTCAAATGTATTGGTATAAAGTTTTTATATTAGCTTCATGTTTTTAGTCCTGTAGAATCTGTAATAATACCACCTTTTCAGATACTGTTCTTTTATCAGAAGGAGAGGATTTTTTCAGATCCTAGGCTTTAATAAATGAATAAATGTTGCCTTTGTGTTACTATTCCCAGCACCCAGTTCTGACCTCCTAACATCATCTTCAGATACCAACTCCAGGCTGAAAAAGGTAGACGGAATCTTCCTTAGTATTGATGCTACAGGCCATCATCAATGATCCCTTCAATTCTAGTATTTTTAGATGAAAATTTATGAAAGCATAATATATATACACAAAAGTGTATATATCACCCAACTCAACGAATTCTGAGAAACCCATCTGTATAAGTGATTATTCATCTATATAATCAGCACATATATTAAAAATTAAAACATTACTAGCATCCATAAATCCTTCCCATGCTTCCTTCAAATTATACTTCCTACAATCCAGACTTCAAACATCATGAACTGGTTTTGCTTTCATATAAATATCTGTTGTCTTTTATTCAAAATTATGAGAATTTTGAATTCTCATAATATTGAAAATTATTCCTATTGTTACATACATACAATAGTAGAAGATTTTATTCTCTTTATTGTATAGTATTGCATTGTCTTAACATACCATAATTTATTTATCTTTTGTACTATTGATGGATATTGGTATACTATCCAGATTGGTATCATAGTTCTACGATAAAAGCTCTTGTATGTATTTTTTGCTGAATATATGTATACATTTTTCTTGGTTTTCTACTTAGGAGTGGAATTACTAAATCATGGTTTGCATATGTTCCACAATAGTGTAAATACCATAACTGCCAAAAAGCTTTAAAAAGTGATTCTATGAATTTACTCCTTACTATCAATGGACAAGAGTTACATTTGTTCTTCATCCATGACAGTTCTTGATATTTTCCATCTTCTTCATTTTACCATTTGGCTGCCTATCTAGTGGAATTGCACTGTGAGTTTTAAAAGGTGTTCTCTTGATTTCTAATTAGGTCAAGCATGTTTTTGTATGTCTATTGGCTACTTGGAGATCTTCTTTTGTGTTTATTCAAGTATTTTGCTCATATTTCTATTGGGTTGATATTTGTTTTATAATTATAAAATAATGATATTTTGTAACATTTATGTTCATGATAGAAAATTCAGAAAACAGAAGAGTATCAAAGCAACATAAAAAAGAAACCTATGATTCCAATAATATTTAAATAGCTCAATATTATAATTTTACCACATTATATCATATAATATAGTAGTTATGGTTGTAAAGAAGTTGTAAAATAATATAGTAATGTTCATACTCTTTGAAACAATCACATTGACTCCTCCTCCAAAGTACACAAATGGGACATGAAAGGAGGTACGCCTTTTCTCTCAGCCTTAAAAGGCTTGAGGATATTAACCCCTTAATCTTGTCCCTAATCAGAGGAACATCATTAGCTCATCACAAGGTCACTCCTAGTCCCAGCATCTCTGGAATCTGAAGAAGGCACATTTGGGGATCATTTATGTCAAGTTGGTTTCCTCTCTGAGTTCATGGCATCACCACCCTCCCTCTTTGCTGAGTCAGACGCCCAAGTCAACTCTTATTCCTTTATTTCGCTAAGCTAAATTTTCACTTAGTTCAAAACCTCTTCTTTCCCGCTGCTAGCTCCCTAAATTGAGCCTTATCTGTCCCCTGAATTACTTCCATCCCACTTGCTTCTTGTTCTTGTTCTTGCCTCTATTCTTACTCTACTGCTTGCCTCCCTTTCTACTCCAGGCCATTCTTCAGATGCTAGGCAGCCTTTCTAAAATGCAAATCTGATCATGTCACTTCCGTGCTTATATCCTCTAAGAGGCTTCCCAATGCCCTCTGATAAGGTCCAACGTCTTTGCATCGATTGCTTACATGCTTCTAATCTGGTTCTTGCTTTCTTTAGCCTCATCTCCTGCCACTGACAGATCGTGCACTTCTAGGCATCAGAGCCTTTGTTCCAAGTCTCCCTGCTTAAAATGCCCTCTCCTGGTGTCTCTGTCTTGGAGATGTCCTGTGCACATTTTCAAAGCCAGGGTCAAGTGTCATCTGAGCTCCTAGACAGGATTCATCTGTCCCTCTCAGTTGGTTGTGTAAACCACTCAGCCCGTTGAATTGCTATAGTATCTTTCCCATCCTTGCCACACACTGCATTTCTCAAATCTTTATCTCTTGACTTTCAAGTGCTTGGCACAAGATCCAGCTTATAATAGATGTTCAATAAACATTGAAAGAATACCCAAAGGAATTAATCAAAGGTAAAAAGAAAAAGAAACATTTGTTAGAAACTTGCTGCATAGCAGACACTTTCCCTATGTTCCCTCTTAAACTTCCCCAACAGTCTTATTAATTAGATGGTCTTATGTCCATTTTTATGAATGAGGAGATTAAGGCATAGATAAATTTAATAATCTTTTGCTCAAAGCTACACAGCTAATATATAGCAGAGCCAAGATTTAAATCTAAGTCTGAAAACAAAGCTGGTTGTTTCCCCTTAAACAGGTTATTATAATCATGATTATTTTAATGATGGTACTAAGAAATGGTCAGAGCACTTTACAAGCATTTCTCAGTGGTCAGTCCATAGATCACTTTCCCATCCATCATTGTTATTGAGTCCCATCACAAACAGATGAAGTCAGCAGAATTAGCCTCCTCCTCTGATAAAGACAGTAAGTATGAGGGTTTAAAGTGCCTCATCTGACTTACTTCACCTAGTGTGATAATCTCTCGGTCCATCCATGTCACTGCAAATGGCATTAGTTCACTCTTTTTAATGGCTAAGTAATATTCCAGTGTATCTATACCACATATTCTTTACCCATCCTTCTGTCGATGGACATTTACGTTGCTTCCATGACTTGGCTAGTGGAAACAACGCTGCAATGGACGTTGGGGTGCATGTACCCTACTGCATAGCACAAAGAACTCTGCTCAGTATTCTGTAGCAACCTAATGGCGAAAAATTTTTGAAAAAAGGATAGATAGATACATGTTAATGTATAACTGAATCACTTTGTTGTACACCCGATACCCAATCTTGTTAATTAACTATACTCCAATATAAGATAGCAAGTTAAAAAAAGATAAATCAATGTCTCACCTAAGGTCACATAGTCTTAGCAAGCAGTGTGGCTGGATCTCAAATCCAGGTCTTCCAGCTCTAAGTCCAGTGGGGGCTGGCGAGGAGGACAGAATCTCAAAGGAAGGAACGCTTTGAAATAATAAGCTGGCTGCTTACTCTGGCACATATCCTGTCCGTTTCCCTTTGCAAGTCTGCTGGAGCCATGGCAGCTTCTAGAAGGTGGAAAAAAAAAAATCTCAGGCTGAAGCGGTCTACCATTTCATAAGGATTGGGAATTCTTTGCATGAGAGCCATTGTTTGACTTGGCAAGAAAAAAAAATTTTTTTTAATGAAGAGAAGAGAAGCCAGTATATATAAACATTCTAAAAAGCTGCATGGAGCCCGGACCACTACAGCAAGAAGAAAAGCTCTCTTGGGCTGCTGCCCTGTGTGAACCACCCCCAGGTAACCCCCTGTAGGCACTGCCCACCAGGCCTGCCTAGGGAATCTCCAATCTCGGGGAAGAAAAGGATAAAACAACATGAATTCTCCAGGAGCCTCATTATTCAAACAGTTCCAGAGGCAGTGAGAGGACAGCGGTGACTTTGGGAGAAGCACAATCTTATCTCCAGGGTGAATAGGACCATTTGTTGTTTATGTCCAGGAAAGCGGGCCCCACACAAAAAGAATGGGGGAGAACTCGGAGGAGAAGGGCGCCAAAAGCCAGCGGCTGATCTAAAAATCCTCTGCAGAAACAATGGCTCCTCCCAGGATGAGCCGCAGCCCCTTCAGAAAACAAAAGCTCTCGCGGAGGAAACTGGTCTTTTGTGGCTCTGGCAAGAAGCGACCCAGATAAAGCTAACCTGGCCTGACCCTCTCCCTTCCAGCAGAGGAGACACAGAACTTGTCGGGAAGTGGGGACACTTTGGCGGAGCGTCCTGACTTCTATCTGCTCTTCCAGCTTCCTGGGTCCTCCGCAGAGGCCTCCACTCTTCACAGCAAGGCCCTAGGACATCCTGGCCACCCGCCCCCAGACCCCTTTCTGCGTCCCTCTGAGGCATGTGGTTTCTGTCCCTCTCGTTTCAGCCAAAACCAAATGCTGCTGTTGGCCCTGGAGCCCTTGCGAGTTTTTCTGACAATTTTTTGAGCTTGGGCTAAAAATACACCCTGGCCTGGGACTTCGAAGCCAGCCCAACCTTGGCCTGACTTGAACCTGTTTGGCCCTTTTCAGCCGGCCAACAGAAGCGCCCAAATTTCAAAGGGAGTCCAGCTGGGACACGGAACAGGCTGCCAGCCAGCATCTCCCCACCTCCTCCTGGGTCACCAGGGTCCCTCAGATGGCTTAAGTTCCCCTTTGTACCCTGAGACCTGGCCCTGGGGTGGCCTTTGAGCTGACTCTGCAGAATTGTTTTTTATGATACTTCTCACATTTGGATTCAGATAGGACTTGGAAGAAGTAATCTGTTTAGAAGAGCGTCCTGTGGACCTTGTCTTGAGATGATGTTTGCCTCACAAGGGAGTGGTTTTATATTTAGATTGCTGGTCTAACTGGGGAGATTGGTGGGGGACGAAGGCCAGCAGAGGTTTCCAAGCCACCCCTCCGCAGCTGTATCTATTAATGACCACATCAGTGGCAGGGAGGGGAAACCACACTCAGGAGCAGAGCAGAATTCATTCTACCATAGTCTGGGGGAGGGTCGGGGGAAGCCAGGCTCTTCCTAAGGCTTTTGTGGGGAAGCGCTCAGGCACCTGTGATGCCTTCACAGGTAGCAAGAAAGAAGGGAAAAAGAATCAGTTCCTCAAGGAAATGCTGGGGCTCCTTCTCTGCCCTGGGAATGTGGGGGAGAAGCCATGATGGGTGCTCCCTCTGGACACACAGGACAGTGACCAGTATTTGTCAATAATAGTAACCAGCTTGCACCTTATCCTTTGGAGCTAGTGAAGTACTTCCTCACACTTTATCTTATAAAGTTCTTCCATTAAGAACATGAGGTAGTAAGAATATGATCAAAGCTGTCTCTTGTTGAGTACCTACTATGTACTGGGCAGTGTTCAGTGCTTACAAAAGCAGGAGATTTTAGCACAGTGAGCGATAGACTCCCCCAGCAGAGCTAGAATGGACTTCAGGGTCTCCGTAAAGAGTTGAAATTCCAGGAACAATCTTGCATTTAAGCAAAAATGCCTGAACTCATTTCTGGAGTGAAAGACCATGACATCCAGCCTGTTCTTAAAGGCATTTAGGAATAATAAATGATCAGAACCACTGCTTGAGAAACAGGATTTCAGGGTCTATATTGGTTTGATACCAGGGTCAGTCCCTTTTATGACAGGTTTATAAACCTTATTTCCGTTCTCACGTTGCACTTTGCATGTGCCTTCATTGGAACACTTATAAATGTTTATTATATTTTAAAGGGCTCTTTTTGAATCCTCACCTTTTATTCATTGGACTACAAATTTTTGAAGTTAGGAATTTCATCTTTTTAAAAAAAAGTCTTTAGTGAATTTGTTACAGTACTGTTCCTGTCTTATGTTTTGATTTTTTGGCTTCAAGGCATGTGCAATTTTAGCTCCCCAGGAACCGAACCCACACCCCCTGCTTTGGAAGGTGAAGTCTTGACCAGTGGACTGCCAGGAAAGTCTCCAGGTATTGTATTTTATTCACAATTTTATCTTTGATGCCTAAAGTAAGTTCAGGTACTTAGTAAATGCTCAATAAGATGTCAATGCATAAAGTTAACACAACATTGTAACTCGACTATATTTCAATAAAAAAAAAAAGATTTTGGTGCATGAATGACTAATGAATATAAAGGCCCCGGTAGAGAAGCTGCTCTCTTGTAAATATGCGAACGTCTAGGAGAGTACCTTGCTGGTGGGGAACGTTGGGCCCTCTCAGACATGGTAACAGAAGGTGTGTGTGTAGAATGACTGGAGCTGGTTTGCGGGGAACAAGAGGCAGCCTCAGTGTTGGGCACAGAGCCAAGGGAAGCTGTGTCCGTGCATCCTGGTGGCACTCAGATTTGGCTCCAGACCGGAACATCTCAAGCGCGCCTCTCCCTGCCAGCACCCCTGTGCCTTCACTTTCCTCAGCATCTATTAATGATAAAAGTCCCTGTGGTTGATAATTACCAGTTTGACAAGTTCAGGAGTTCTCTGTTAATTATTATAATTAGCTTTCACTCAGTGTGACTTCGGGAGTTTAACAACAATATTAACAACAGGAGGATGACGATCAGGAATTGACTACAAAGAATTGACTAGAAAGACTTCCTTCTGCTGTCAGGGAAACTTATTAATGAAGGCAGAACCTGCACAGCAGCTCCCCTCTGTCCGCCTTGACTCAGTGATCAGATCTAAATCTGCCTTGGGGAACTGAAAATAATGGTTGTGGCCAGTGCTTGCAAACCCCAAGTTTAAAATTAACCAGGGAAGAAAGAAGAAGCCACTGAAGTAAGAGCTGTGGGCTACTTCTTGAGCAGAAATCAAGCAAAGGAGGCAGCCAGAAAGGAAAGCACGAACCAAAGCTGCCAGCCGTGGCTCCAGATCTTGTTGGTAGGGACTGCAGACGTGCCCACGGTATCACAAAGGGAGAGGAGGGCAGGGCTGGGCATTTCCGGGGGCAGTCAACTTACCTGACACTGTGACAGTGAAAGCCACTTTCTCTGCCCATCTCTCAATGCTGTTCGTTCCCACAGCTATTCCCTGAGTTATGACCCTCAGTCTCTTTCACCTGGGTGTTACTGGACTTAATTGGTTTCCACTCCATTTTCCAAATCTGCTTCAAGTTCACAGGCTTATCAGACTATTCAACCTTGAGGATGGCTTTGGTGACTTCAACTTCTCACCTGCAAAGTCTTTGATGGGTTCTAATTGATCATCAAATACAGCCTAGAGTCCTCATTTTGGCACCAAAGTCTACTCAGTATGGGTACAACTTGTCTTTCCAGTACTCTATGTGTGTTAATTGCTCAGTTGTGTCTGACTCTTTGTAACCCTGTGGACAGTGTAGTCCGCCAGGCTGCTCTGTCTATGGGATTCTCCAGGCAAGAACACTGAAGTGGGTAGCCATTCCCTTCTCCAGGGGATCTTCCCAACCCAGGGGTCAAATTGAGGTTTCCTCCATTGCAGGCAGATTCTTTACTGGCTGAGCCACCAGGGAAGCCCCCTTCCAATACTATCTTCTAATTATTCTCAGTCTGTCACTCAGACAATAAACACCTACTCAATATCAGACAGTGTTTCAGATGCTGCAGCCTGAGTGGACAACAAGACAGATGAGTATTTGCCTCAGTGGCTTTTTAACTCTAGTGCAGGACATCAGAAAATAAACAAATACACTAATAAATAGTATCATCCAAGGAGATGATAAGCCCTCCATTGTCATCTTAACCAAAAAGCTAAAGACACTGAGCCTGAAGCAGGGAGTTCTAAAGAAACTAACATTTATTCAGCCTCTATCATAGGCCAGACGTGATGATAGCCCTTTGAGGAAGCTATTCCCCTTTAGGTTAAACAGGTATTTTTCTACCTGCTGTTTGCCAGCCGCTTCTCTGCCATGCTCCAGTGACCATCAGGGAATAGAAAAAGAATAAATCCATGGTGACAAAGGCATCAGAAAAGTAGGGTGGTGGAGCAAAGAATGAAAGATATCAACAACTTTTTGACAGTGGATAGCAGGCTGGAGTGTTAAAGATGCAGCTGACTGAAGAGCTGATGTCTGAGAGCCTGCAGAGGGGCTTGCCAATGGGAAGTGAGAGGCAGTCCCTGGAAGCCTTAGGTGATCGGGGGTACCAGAGTCCTGAGGGCATGGGTCAGGAGTGAGGTGCACACAAGGAGATGAGTTAAGGAGCATTTGGACTCCCAAATCTTCTTTATTCTGTGCAGCCAAATGACTATACCTCTCCAACCTGGCAAAAAGCTTTGTCTTCTGGAGAAATTAAGTGAGGGAAGTTCTATGTTAGGGGCAACAGGTGAGGGTGAAGGTAAAGAGATGCATTGTGGGAAAAAAATATTATGATAAAGTACACTCAGAATTCTTCCAGTGGCTACTTGTCTTCTCTGTTCCCTCAACTCTGTCAGGAGCTGGGAGGCCTGTGCTCTGGGAAAGACTATCCCCAGGGAAAAGCCCTGTGGACACTGACGTTTGACAATCTCAAAGATGTGGGTACTGCCATACAGACTAGTGGACCCAAGATGTTGACAACCCCACATACAAGGAATTTCCAGTCAGATTTTACTGCCTCATCCTAAAGGACCACCGAGGATCACCACACATTTGGGGAAAACTTAAAAGCAGTGCCCCAGCTATCAGGGAAAGAAATTCAGAGGAAAAGAAAGCAACATAGGGGGCAGAAGAAAAATATGAGGAAAAAGAATCTCTGTCAAATCTGTGGAAAGAGAATACTTTTCGTTTCTTATATTCCAGAAACAAGAACAGGATCCTATTTTTTTTCCCCCTATGGAACAATATCATAACAGGAAAGAACTCTTGAAAGATAAAGTTATTGTGACCAAAATTTTAAAAGGATCAATTGAAGATTTGTGAAATAAAAAATGAATGTATTTCCTAGAAAGTGTGAAAGCAGAAGAAAGTGAAATGGAAGGGAAAAGACAAACATATTTGAAGTAAGTGACTGTATTTTATTGAACCATTAGAATAGCTATGTAGGTTAGGTATAATTTCTTCTATTTTGTCGAAGAGAAACTGAGGCTTCAGGAAGCTTTAGTAATCTTCCCAAAATCACACATAGTGAAGTGGCAGAGCTGGAACGTGACCCAAGTCTTAGGACTCCAAAGCCACGTGTGTCTGCTCAGCTGTCCCCTCAGAAAAGCAGTGGAGAAGGCAATGGCAACCCACGCCAGCACTCTTGCCTGGAGAATCCCAGGGATGGGGGAACCTGGTGGGCAGCCATCAGCAGCAGAAAAGCAGACTCAGCAGAGACCTGGAAGGTGGGTCGGGAACTGAGACAGCAGTTTTAGTAAAAGGCATAATATTTGCACCTTTCTGCTCCGTGGTAACTCTAAGACCCATGCTTTTCCAAAGCTTTTTGTGATTATTTAACAGAGATATCACACATAATGTACAGGGCCTCAATATATGGTTCTTCTCTTTTCTTATCTGCAGCTGAGCTAGAATCCCAGTAACTCTTTGCCCTGGGATTTTATCTGATAAAGTTATGAGCATTCAAAACATACAGTTGTCCTTTGATCAGACTTAGTGGGGCATTTTCATAAAGTGACAGTGGGATCTAGAAGATGGTTCTATATCAGACCTTTCATCCAGGTGGATTAGGCATGTATTCATGCCTTGATGTGTATTTCAAGTCAGGGGAAAATGTAGTGTCAGAGGAAGCATAATCAATGACAACTGGGACCGGCATGTCTTCTGATTTATGGGCCCCAGTTCAGCTGCTGATCATGGACAGTGGAAGGAGAAAAGACCCTCAGCAGAACTGCCTCTCATTTCCTGGGAGAAAAGAGAATGGAAGAGAAAGCCCAGGCTTCTTATGGATCAAACGAGGCCTAATAAGACAGATGGTGTGAGGTTTTACAGTCCATAGAAGCTTCTGCTCTTTTGCCTTCCTTTCCTCTGTCTCCCTTCCTTTATTCCCTCCCTCCCTTCCTCCCTTCTTCCCTCCTTCCTTCGTTTGTGTTTTCCTTTCTTCTTTCCTTTTTTCCTCCCTCCTTCCCTCTTTCCTTAAAGGAGGCAGAAGACAGAGCTCAACACAATCACCTTGATTATCAAAACAGATTAGTTTGAGGATATGTCTTAAATACGTGACAACAATGGGCTTCCAGACACTGACCTAGAAGAGAGAGGCGAGATGGGTCTCAGAAGGGTTGGCTGGCGGGTGCATCAGTCAGTCAGTTCCGGGGGCAGAGATATCCAGCCCTCCTGTCTAGGGAAGAGTGGGTAAGGAAAGGAGGAAGCGTGCTATGCTAATCAGCGCTCCTCCCCACAGAAGGGAGCCTCAGAAGTGGGGACTACGGTCCCTTTAGGTTACAAGTAAACACTGGCATAAAAGGTATTTCATGGGGTGGGGTGGAACATTTTGAAGTACCTGGGAGACAGGGCTTTAGCAGAGGGATGGGTAAGAGCACTGGGGTTTTCGTTTTCTTTTTGCTCCCTTCCTGGGGTATGTTTTGATAAATGCTTGGCAACTCTGAAATGATTAATTTCTCCTTCTTTCTACTAGTAGCTGGGAATCTTGTAGATATCACTATACGATTCCCGGCCACTTATTCTATCATCTTGGGTTCCATCTGGCCTGTCTGGAAGTTGGGCATAGCTCTGGCTGCCTCATTCACCTTCCAGGGTTGTTGTGGGGATCACAATGCAACATTGCTGTGAAAAAGCATCACAAACATTTAATAATGCTGAGGATTGTCCCAGTGGTATCCGGTATGGCTCCAGACCTCTCCTCCACAGCTCTGTTCACAGATACTTCTGCGTATGTGCTTTCTGTCTGGTCCACAGAGACTCTCAGGAGAACACCCTCCATTGCTGTCCATGGCCGTGAAATAGGCATCCTCTCACCCATGGCCATGCAATAGGCATCCTCTGTTCTCCATCCTGCCCCCGCTCTAAATACCTGTGCTTTGGTAGCAGGGAGCAACCTGCCCCGCTACAACCAAAAGGAAAGGAAGAAAAAGAGAGATAAGAAAAACACACAACAACAAACAAACAAACAGAAAAACCCCATGTTCTGTACCTCTTGCTCAGAAATGGCACAGAGAGGGAGGTCTTAAGACAGAGAGATTAACTTTCTCCAAACGCCAATGCACCTGGGAATACACAGCAAGACACAATAGGCTGAGCAAATATTAGACAAATATTCCTTTTCTGCATGGCCCACTTTGCTGGAGATGAATGGCTTGACTTCTCAAACACTCTCAGAGCAAACCCAGCCTGCCTGGCTTCAAGATCAATATCACTTGTCTTTCTTTCCTTCCCACCTCTCCCTCCTTTTCTAATTTCCAAAGCAAATGTATACAAAATATTTATCTAGAATAGAGGCACTTAGAAAAGCAAACTGTGCAGAGTCGATGATCTGAGACCCCAGTCTCTATTTCTCTGTGGGCTGGTACCTGTCTGGGCTCCAACCTAGACTTGCAATGCAGAAATACCTGGGGAAGGCTCATAGCACAGCCCGGGATCCAAGATGATGCTCTTTGGAGCCCTTTGACTCCTCCAGGCACAGGTGGGGAGGATGGGGTTGGGTAAGGAGCTGTGGGACTCAGAAGAGCACAGAGCAGAGATGTGCTCTAAGAAAGAGCTTAGTGGATTTAGGTTGAATGTGAGAAAATGTCCAGTGGATACTGCTTGACTCTGAAATAAAGTGAAATGTGAAGGAAGGCTGTAGAGTGACTTCCTGAGGTCCAACGAGAGAAGGGAGGGGAAAGGTCATGGGTGAGAGATGGTGCCTACAAATAAATGAAGACAGGATTGTCTTGGGGCAGGAATACATCCACTGTGACCTTTAGATATCCCTGTCTGCTGAAACCAGATCGTGAGAAGCCGTCACTGGATGGTACCTTATGGTCGTGGTACTTTATCAACAGTTGAGGGAAAAGGGCTCAGAAATATAAAGGGAGTTTTCTGGTGTCACACAGCAAGGAAGTGATGCAGCTAGGATTGCAGGCTTGCTCTGAGCCATAGCCTGCCCAGCTGAGCCCTAACTGCCTGTGCCTTCCCCTTCTGGGCTCAGTCATCTCTGAGCTCCCAGCATAAGCTGGTTCTGCCCTGAAAAGACTGGTCCCCTGGGTCAGGAGCTACCGTTCTCTAACTTGGAGCATCCCTTGACTGCAAAGGAATGCTCTAAGTTAGAGCATCCCTATGCATCACCCCAGCACAACAACACACTGTATGTTACATGTCCTCATGTATTGAGATGCTGCTACTGCTGCTACTAAGTCACTTCAGTCGTGTCCAACTCTGTGCTACCCCACAGACGGCAGCCACCAGGCTTCCCCATCCCTGGGATTCTCAAGGCAATAACACTGGAGTGGGTTGCCATTTCCTTCTCCAGTGCATGAAAGTGAAAAGCGAAAGTGAAGTCACTCAGTCGTGTCTGACTCCTAGCGACCCCATGGACTGCAGCCCACCAGGCTCCTCCATCCATGGGATTTTCCAGGCAAGAGTACTGGAGTGGGGTGCCATTGCCTTCTCCAATTGAGATGCTAGTCTCTTCCAAATAAGCTCTCTCTGCCCCAATCTTGGTCTTTCATGGTCCCAGCTTCTTCTCTTTCTCCACTGCCTAAGGCAAAGGTTCCAGCATGCCTTTCTGATGAGTCTGTTTGCATTAGAGCAAAAATGGGTGGAAGTAGCATTTTCTCATGGCTCCAGGCCTCATAGGACAGTGGATGCTAGGATGTGACATTCGCATTTTTCCTGCAGGAGGAAGAGGGATTTTCATCTTCTCTCTGGAAGAGGAAATGACAGGAAAGCCACAGCAGCCAGGGCTGGAAGACAGACTGTGGTTTCTCATCATTAGAAAAATTAAAGTATACAGACAGAAATGTGGTTTTGCTCCATAACTGTATCCTGTCAACTAAATATTTCATTTAGACCTAATGCCTGAGCCAAATGAGAATCTCGAGCAAAACTGCACTATTAGAATACACTTAATTATTGATTCAGCCAGGCAAAAAATAAAAAATAAAGAAACCGGGCGGTACTCTAATTCCTCTTATCAAGCATCTCGAGTGCTAATATGCACTTGAACAGCTGCTATTATCCTGGGGAGCCCACTGCCTTCAGCTGCAAAATGTACAACTTCACACCAGCCACATGGAGCCAGTCTGAAGGCGACAACAGAAACACATCCTTTTTTTCCAGACTCAATTCCTCTCTCTCGGGGAGGGGAAGGGGCAGAGGTCCTATGGTCACCACCAAAAGGGGAGCCTCCCCTTTCACTTCTTTCTGACTTCCTATCTCATATGTGTAGAAAATATCATATTATTTCAGTGGTTCCCAACCCGGGATTTATAGACGTGACCCAAAATACTGCTCCTGTGCTATCTAAATGTCCTCTCTTTCACTTGATTAAAATTAACAAAGACAATGGTTTATGATCCTAGCACTAAAAGGGACTGTGGGCACCATCTGATTCAACTCTTTCATTGACGCAGATGGAATTATTGAGACTAGCAAGCTGAGGTGATGAGTCCAAGGACCCGTCGTGTCAGTGGGAGTAATATAACTAATTTAGTTTCATCTAAAACATGTTGTTGGTGATGGGAGAGGAAAGAGAGTATAGAGGAGCTGGAAGGGGAATATGGAGGTATTGTTAGCTGTGATGTGTATGTGTGTGTGTGGCTGAATGCTGTTGTGTTATATAATGTGTCTGTAAAAAGACATTGCTGGCATGTCAGTCTCAAAAACTTTAAAACGCAGCTTTTTTTTGTACTTTTTTTTTCTAGCCGTATTATATAACTTCTCTTCTTATAGCTCTTTTATTTTAGCCACTATAATTCCTCTATTTATCCATTCACTTATCCATCATTCCATTCACAAAGCTGCCATTCAATTTCACCTCTTTTCTCCCTCCCTCCCTCCGGTCCTTCCTTCCTTCCCTCCCCCCTCCCTTCCTTCCATCTGTCTGTCCATCCATCCAGCTACCCATCCATTTATTTATCCCAGAAGCACCTATTGAAGCCCTACCAAGTACAAGATATTGAAACATAATTCTTCACAAGTAATACTGCTTTGTTAAGAGTGTCTTCCTATGAGCACCCTGGGGGAAGGCACTATGTTCTAAGTCACTTAACAGAACCAAAATATGGAGTTTTCTGACGGATATGTGCCCAGTGAGACATTTATGACCAAAGCTGAGGAAATTTAAACGTCTCCTGAAGATGGAGGTGGTAGAACTAACAAGTTGGAAGGAGCCTGCAAAGACCATCTTGTTCCTACCTCAGCCTTCAGGGTAGCTTTTGACCTAAATCCTACCATCTCATCAAAATGGCCTCTTTAATGTTCCCATGGATGGTGTGAATTCAAGTTTCCCTTGCTTTGGGGTGACCAAAGGTGTCAGTTTGCCCAGGACTGAGATTTCCCATCAAATGAGAGTGGCACCTACTTCCTTTGTTAAAACAGCTCCTTCTATTTATAGGAGGAGCTGTTTTCTTGCTTTTATTTATACACATCCTTCTTAGCTCAAGTCCTGCCACCTCTACAGAGATTTATGTAGCTCCTTTTTCTTCTTTAAAATGTCATTGCAATTAGACTCCTTGCCAAACCACTCGTATTTGTACAGTAAAGTTACATTGGCCAGTCCTTTTCACTAGTGTATGAACATCACTGTGGAATCTCTAGCTACACTGGAAACTTCTCAGGTGAAGGGACTTGCCTAAATTCTGTCTTGTGTCCTGTTTACTGCAGCTCTTGCAGAAGAAAATTCTCCACTCTGTCTAACCTAATTCCTTCCTGCTGAATTCGGTCTTGCATTTCCTACTTTTTCCTCAGAAAAGATAGCCAGGAAGTCATCCTCCTACTGATGCTAGTCTTTCTAAAACATCAAGTCAATGACTAAAACCCTTCCAGTCCTTTCACTCTATCTTCTTCATGAGTGTCTATCCTTTGGTCTGTCTTCCAAGGCACCATTTCTTTTCCACGTTGTCCCTTGTTTTCCTCTGCACTTTTTAAACGAGGAGTCCAGGCTGGACATGGTGTCTAAAGGGAGACTGGCCAGGGGATGTGGCTGCTGTGAGCCCGGAGGGGCCAACGGGCCAGGTGCTGACGAACTCTGTCACACAGTCACGTGGAGGAAGGAGGAAGGAAAAGGCCTGGGGAGATCCAAGCCACAGCACTCTGCCTCTCAGAAGGACTGGCATGCATGGACCCCGCTTTCCTTGGGAAATCCCCACCTCCTGCCGCCAGTAGAGTCTGTGGTTGCTGGTCTTGCCCTGACACTCACTTTGGCTGCCTGGGGAAGTGATGCTTCTTCTTTGCATGTTGATGTAAGAGAAAATGCCCACAGAAGCCTGAGGGACACAGGAAGCAACAGACAGTTGGCGATGTTACGAAAACAATACCGGAGATGCAGATGGGAAAAAGAAAATCGATGGCTTGTGAAGACTATGTTGAGCAATTAGGACTGGGAGCCTGGCTCTTGCCTGTGGCTGGTTGGTTGCTGTGAGTTGTGGCTGGATTTATGTTAGAAGGCAATGGCACCCCACTCCAGTACTCTTGCCTGGAAAATCCCATGGATGGAGGAGCCTGGTGGGCTGCAGTCCATGGGGTCGTGAAGAGTCGGAAAGGACTGAGCGACTTCACTTTCACTTTTCACTTTCACGCATTGGAGAAGGAAATGGCAACCCACTCCAGTGTTCTTGCCTGGAGAATCCCAGGGACGGGGGAGCCTGGTGGGCTGCCGTCTCTGGGGTCGCACAGAGTCGGACACGACTGAAGTGACTTAGCAGCTTAGCATGGCTCCTGAAAAGTAGTGTGTTTCTGAACCCCCTCCCATTTCAAACCAGGAGGAAACTATGGAGGCAGTTAGGGCTCTTACAGGAGTGTGGTAGGTCAATTGCAAAAATGGCTACATTTTTTGTATTCGTGCCTTTTGCAATGTGACTTTGCAATTCTATCAGTTTTTGTATCCCTTAAATCTGGACTGAACTTTAAAGAAACTCACTTGTCAATAAAATGCAGCTAAAGTGACAGGGTACCCGTTCTAAGTCTAGAACCCCAGAGCTTTTGTGTGCTTCTGCTCTCCTGTGAAGACGGCGTTGCCATGTATAAAGCCTGAGCTAGCTTGCTGAATGATGATAGGTATGTGGCCCTGTCACTCCAATACCACAGCCAATAGCCAACCACCAGCCACAAATGAGGCATCCTGGACAAGCTGTCTCCCAGCCTACCCACCAGCTGAACACAATCTCATGAGTGAACCCAGCCAAGATCAGCCAAGCCTGGCCCAAATCAGAACTACCCAGAGGACTTATGGTTTTGTGAGGAACAATAAAGGTTTGTTGCTTCAACTCACTGAGTTTGGGTCCGTTTGCTCTGTAGCAAGAGCGAACTGATGTAGGGTTTGAGAGGGTGAACGGGAAAGAGGTATTGTCTTCTATAATAGATCTTAAAGGAATTAGAACAAATCTAGTTCTTAACTGCACACAGGAATCTCTGTGATGTAGACTCCTTGCATCTTTGACTTTACTTCTTGCTAGTTCCCTCCTTATTTGCCTAGCTCCTCCCTCCCTCATACACACACCAAGCTTCAGCCTTCTGGGGCTCCTTGTAACAGTTTGAGCTCTGATTTCCGTTCTACTCTTTCCCCTTCCTGGTACATTGTCCCATGTCTCACCTTCTTTCCTTTGCCTGTCTGAGTCCTGCTCCGTCCTCAGGCTTCAGCGTAGCTGTCTCTTCCATATATTATCACCTTGTCTCTGTTCCTTAGTTCTCTTTAAT
This sequence comes from Budorcas taxicolor, assembly GCF_023091745.1. NCBI lineage: Eukaryota > Metazoa > Chordata > Mammalia > Artiodactyla > Bovidae > Budorcas > Budorcas taxicolor. The sequence goes on from NC_068924.1 coordinate 25,928,064, forward strand.
GTTGTCTCTTTTAACACTTACCACGTTATATTGAGGTCTGAAGGCCTCTCTTTCCTTCAAGGACCATTGTTCTCTGATTCAGAAAGTACTGAAGCTAAGGTCATAACTCTGAAAAGTTAAATCATGTGGTTGAGCATTCACATATTTGAAAGCACCAGGTGATTCTGATATGCACTCAAGGCTGAGAACTACTGTAGGTCTAGTCTATTTGTAAAAAGGTGTGTGTGGAGGGGGTGGTCCCTGTCATCCAAATCTGCAGCTACTCCTCCATTTCTCTTCAGTTCTGTTTGGACTTTCATCTGTGACCAACCATGGTCTGGAATTTCAGGGTTCTTTACTTTCTCAGTGCCATGCTCTGCTGTCATCCTGGTCTCAACAAAGAAGTGATGTGAGGAAGATGAGGTTTCTCTTTGTTGTCCTGTCCAATAATTTACACAAAACCACAAACAGAGGCTATCTTGGTATCACATATTTTACTGAAGGGATAAAAGGCAAGGCAGAGGGGTAGCACACACAGTGAAGAACTCAGAACAAATTCTAGCTTGGCTTGAAAAGTCCCTGGGATTTTCCCACCACCATCACCTGCTCTGACTTTTGCCTCTTCTTGTTGTTGGGTTCTTTTCACAAATGTGTTTGGCTTTCCCAATTTATATTCCTTCTAGCATCTTTACTCTTCCTGCTTGGGCTACCGAAATGGATTAAAACTCCTCTTTAAAATGCAGAGCAGGGGGACTTCCCTGGTGGTCCAGGGGTTAAGAATTCACCTTACAATGCAGCAAACACAGGCTTGATCCTTGGAGGGAACTAAGAACCCACTAAGAACCCACTAGCAACTGTTGGATTCACTCCTCCTGGCAGGTCAGGATCTGGACCTGACTTTTTTCCACATATGATCCATCAAGGTGTATTGCTAAACAGAAGAGAGCTCTTTACTTTTCATGAATTCTGACTCAAGCTTTAACAGAAAAGTTGTTGTTTTCTCTGCTACCTGTAATCTTTGCCTGACTACTTACCGGTCTCTGCAGTGAACAGTGAGCCACTTAGGGGTTGGTTCAGATGGTCGTGTTCGCCAATGAGTTCTTAGAGCCAAGCTCAGATCAGAGGAGGCCCTCAAGCAATATTTGTTGCATGAATAATGCTTGAATGAAAGAAGACAAGGGATTGTATGAACCAGTTTAAAGCTCAGCCAAGGAGTGTGTCTGAGCCTGTTGGAGGGGAAACACTTGATGCGGGGATCCTTGAAGACTGCCAAGGGTCAGAAACTGGGGAAGTGCAGTTCAGCTGTTAGGAAAAAGCTGTTCAGATCTATTAGGAAAACGTTGAGATTGAAATAAGCCAAGCTAAAGTGTCCTAATCCCATGGACGGAGGAGCCTGGTGGGCTGCAGTCCAAGGGGTCGCGAAGAGTCAGACACGACTGAGCGACTTCACTTTCACTTTTTACTTTCATGCATTGGAGAAGGAAATGGCCACCCACTCCAGTATTCTTGCCTGGAGAATCCCAGGGACGGGGGAGCCTGGTGGACTGCTGTCCATGGGGTCACGCAGAGTCGGAGACGACTGAAGCGACTTAGCAGCAGCAAAGTGTCCTAAAATGAATAGCTTAGAATGAAGGAGGGGACAAAAGCAAGGGTGAGAGCGGGAGAAAGTGAGAGACAGACTCAGGGACTGAGGGATCCATAAGTCATGTGGACCTTTGGCTACAGGGACAGAGGGCAGGAGGGTTAGAGCAAAGCTGGGGAGGGCAATGGGTACTTCATCCCCCAAACCACTATTTCAGAATCATTTCCCTTTTCTCTAGTACAAATTTAGATGTGTATATTTGCACACACACACTTATGTATGGATTCCTTGGATCAGACTTTTAAGATCAGATGTGTCCAAGGAAACCAGAATTGAAAGAGACACGTGTACCCCAATATTCATCGCAGCACTGTTTATAACAGCCAGGACATGGAAGCAACTTAGATGTCCATCAGCAGACGAATGGATAAGAAAGCTGTGGTACATATACAGGATGGAATATTACTCAGCCATTAAAAAGAATACATGTGAATCAGTTATAATGAGGTGGATGAAACTGGAGCCTATTATACAGAGTGAAATAAGCCAGAAAGAAAAACACCAGTACAATATACTAACGCATATATATGGAATTTAGAAAGATGGTAATGATAACCCTGTATGCGAGACAGCAAAAGAGACACAGATGTATAGAGCAGTCTTCTGAACTCTGTGGGAGAAGATGAGGGTGGGAAGATCTGAGAGAATAGCATGGAAACATGTTTATTATCATATATGAAACAGATCGCCAGTTCAGGTTCAGTGCATGAGAAAGGGTGCTCAGAGCTGGTGCACTGGGATGATCCAGAGGGATGGGATGGGGAGGGAGGTGGGAGTGGGGTTCAGGATGGGGAACATATGTAAACCCATGGCTGATTCATATCAATGTACGGCAAAACCCACTACAATATTATAAAGTAATTAGCCTCCAACTAAAATAAATAAATTAAAAAAGAAGAAATGTATTCAACAACAACAACAACAAAAGATCTGGTGTGAAAATGCATCTGACAGTCAGAGCAATTGTTTTCCCTTTACAGAAGGAGCATGATGAAGTGCTCAAGAGAACTGAGTTTTGGAGTCAGTACCTAGTGCCGGCTCCACCTCTCAGCAACTGAAGTACTTTAAGATGGGAAACTGCTGGACCCTTAGCTTCTGCAAGTCTTAACAGTCGAATCACATCATCTCCTGCACAGGTTTACTAGGAACCTTAGCCAGAAAAAATCTGTAAGGCACTTAGCATAGCCCTTGTACTCAGTGAATGAAACTATATTTAACAAATGCTCTCTGACTGTTGACTCTGTGTCTGATGCTTTGCTACGCTGGAGGCACATGAAGAATAAAGCTGTAGTCAGAGGAGTTGGTGGGTAAAGACATCCTGTATATATTTCTCTTGTATATACTATGTGAGGCCGGGAGGTAGCCATTGGGGTTTATCCTGAGTCTTGCATCCAAGTATTTAAAAACTTGGTTTCTGAAGGCACTGGTGACCCTGGACCCAGAGAAGAAAAAGGTACCTCTTTCCAGGAGAGATAGTCATCTATGGGATAGTCTATTCAGTTGCATCCTAGGTTTTCCTAGGAGATTTCCTCACCATCCAAAAACTGATGAGGTCTGACCTTGCACGATGGGCTGAGCTCCCAGCCCAGAGCAGTGTGATTGCTGCTGAGGACGGGCCCATTCATAACCAGGCACAGACAGACCTGTTAGCGACTTTGCTGCAGGCGGGCTATTACTTACAATATAGTTAGTGTCGCTTAACCAAAATGGATGGGACGCAGTGTTTGGGAGAAGAGTCCTGAATCTGACCAAGAGGAAAATAAGTTACCGCAGTGGCAGGCTGGTCTAGGCAGTCAGAGGGCAGGGGTAGGGGTTGCCATTGAACTTGGGTCCTCCCTGGGCAATGTAATTGTTTTCCTTTTTTGATAAATGTCCAAGTTTGAAGTTTCCATGGAAGGATCTATGCGAGATTCAATATTTGCTGGGGGAGAAAGTGGACAGGGCTCCAGTGAAAGTAACAGTTATACAGGAGAAAGAGCACTGGGGGTTAGACACAATGGTGGCATGGCCATGAGAAGCAGGTAGTGCAAGCTGTAACTGGAAACTTCTCAAAGTCCTTCTGTCTACATAGCTAGTCTATTTCTGCCACCTTAAGGGTCTAGAGGAGAGTGAAAAAGTTGGCTTAAAGCTCAACATTCAGATAACTAAGATCATGGCATCTGGTCCCATCACTTCATGGCAAACAGATGGGGAAACAGTGCAAACAGTGAAATACTTCATTTTGGGGGGCTCGAAAATTGCTGTAGATGGTGACTGCAGCCATGAAATTAAAAGACGCTTACTCCTTGGAAGGAAAGTTATGACCAACCTAGACAGCATATTAAGAAGCAGAGACATTACTTTGCCAACAAAGGTTCATCTAGTCAGTTCAGTTCGGTTCAGTCGCTCAGTCATGTCCGACTCTTTGCGACCCCATGAATCACAGCACACCAGGCCTCCCTGTCCATCACCAACTCCCAGAGTTCACTCAAACTCATGTCCATTGAGACAGTGATGCCCTCCAGCCATCTCATCCTCTGTTGTTGCCTTCTCCTCCTGCCCCCAATCCCTCCCAGCATCAGACTCTTTTCCAATGAGTCAACTCTTCCCATGAGGTGGCCAAAGTATTGGAGTTTCAGCTTTAGCATCAGTCCTTCCAAAGAACACCCAGGACTGATCTCCTTCAGAATGGACTGATTGGATCTCCTTGCAGTCCAAGGGACTCTCAAGAGTCTTCTCTAACACCACAGTTCAAAAGCATCAGTTCTTCGGTGCTCAGCCTTCTTCACAGTCCAACTCTCACATCCATACACGACCACAGGAAAAACCATAGCCTTGACTAGGTGGACCTTAGTCGGCAAAGTAATGTCTCTGCTTTTGAATATGCTATCTAGGTTGGTCATAACTTTCCTTCCAAGGAGTAAGTGTCTTAATTTCATGGTTACAGTCACCATCTGCAGTGATTTTGGAGCCCCCCCAAAATAAAGTCTGCCACTGTTTCCACTGTTTCCCCATCTATTTCCCATGAAGTGATGGGACCAGATGCCATGACCTTCGTTTTCTGAATGTTGAGCTTTAAGCCAACTTTTTCACTCTCCTCTTTCACTTTCATCAAGAGGCTCATTAATTCCTCTTCAATTTCTGCCATAAGGGTGGTGTCATCTGCATATCTGAGGTTATTGATATTTCTCCTGGCAATCTTGATTCCAGCTTGTGCTTCTTCTAGCCCAGCGTTTCTCATGATGTACTCTGCAGATAAGTTAAATAAGCAGGGTGACAATATACAGCCTTGACGTACTCCTTTTCCTATTTGGAACCAGTCTGTTGTTCTATGTCCAGTTCTAACTGTTGCTTCCTGACCTGCATACAGGTTTCTCAAGAGGCAGATCAGGTAGTCTGGTATTCCCATCTCTTTCAGAATTTTCCACAGTTTATTGTGATCCACACAAAGGCTTTGGCATAGTCAATAAAGCAGAAATAGATGTGTTTCTGGAACTCCTCTTGCTTTTTCGATGATCCAGCAGATGTTGGCAATTTGATCTCTGGTTCCTCTGCCTTTTCTAAAACCAGCTTGAACATCTGGAAGTTCATGGTTCACGTATTGCTAAAGCCTGGCTTGGAGAATTTTGAGCATTATTATTTTGGGGCCAGCTATTATAATTTCTCTGAGAGCAAAGCAGTGAACCAGGTACATATGGTGCCTGTATTCATGGAGCATGCATATGGTGCCATTTGGGGAAGATATTCCATTCATTGAAGTTGATTGGGTTTCCTGTAACTTCCAACAACTGATTAATCCTTCCCTATCAATTAATAACCATCACCATCTCCCCAAACACACACACATACAAGGCTTCTGAGTTTCAGCTTTCTTCAACTGTTCCTCATGACTTATGAGTTAGGATGAGCACCCTCCTCCTCTGTCTTCCACCACCAGAGATTAGAGTGATAAGAAATTGGCATTTGGTTCCAGAGTTATTTTTCCAAGGAAATAATATATTAGTTAGGGTAACTCTTGCTGCTGTAACAAATAAGTCCCCCAAATCTGGCCTAGCACAATAGAAATTTGTTTTCTTATTCACTTAAAAACTTAATTCTGGAAGCCATTGCTGATGGTATTTAGAGTTCAAAGTCCTTTAGTATGTTTCTGTTCATGCCTAGGGACTTTGAAACCCTCTGCATTTGGCTGGTGGATTAGAAAAAAGAGATTGGAGGATGTACATTCACTTCTTAAGCTCCAAGACTTAAAGGTGTGGCTATCACTTCTGTTTGCATTCCAGTGGTAAGGATTTTTGTCATATGGTCCTTCCTAGTTTCAAGTGAGGCTAAGAAATTATAATTCCTAATTGGCAAAACTGTTTGCCAGGATCAAATCTCCAGGACAGAAGCCAGCTATCTCTGCAACAAATAAGGTCAAATTTATGTCAATAAGAGCTATATGCTTTTGAAGGTTGATGGGTGGTCTTTGGAAGGGAACTGTCCTTGTGACAAACTTAATTTGAGGATCTTCTCCAAGACTTCTTCCACCATATTTGCAGCATAAGGTTTGTCTTTCTCCCCCATTGTGGAGCCAGTAAGAACCTGAGCAGAGGACAATGTCTAAGGCTGCAGAACGTAAAAGTCAATGAACTGGAGACTGGCCCTTTTTCAATCTAGTCTCCAGAATAGGCACATGGGACAGAAATACCAGTTCAGGGAGGAATTAGAGGGCAAGGATAATGAGAAAGAAGACGAGCAGAGAGGCAAATGTAGGAAAGTTAGAGCACTTAAGTGGGACGCCTTCTGAAGGCCTGGGTCCCCACCCCTTTATGTAGTATTAGAGACAAGTAAGCTTAAACCATGCTCTATTTCCCCTTTCCTCTTTACTTTTTCCCTTTCTTCTTTGGGGATGATCACTTAAACCTTTTAAAAAAGAACTGTTTAAATGTCCATGGGATCCAATGTATTTTGATTAAGACAAGTAGGGTTTGTGGTATTCAGAATGGGTAAAAGGTAGACCTCCTCTTCAGTCTGAGGACAAGCATCAGCCCACACCCTCGGCCTGAAGTAATCAAAAGTGAAGACTAACTAAGAGCAGGTCATTAACTTGAGAGCTATAAACTCAGTTCTCTCAGTGCTTATGTCCCCAGAGCAATCACTATAGAGAGGTTCTGCAAGCCATGAGAGTTTCCAGCCCATTATATGCTGACCATTATTCTGTTGCTGCTTGCTATTATTTCAATGAAGCCATTGGATGTGTGTGTTTAGTTGCTCAGTCGTGTCCAACTCTTTTGCGACCACATGGACTGTAGTGGTCTCCTCTGTCCATGGGATTCTCCGGGCAAGAATACTGGAGTGGGTAGTCATTCCCTTCTCCATGGGATCTTTCTTACTCAGGGGTCAAACCCAGGCTTCCTACATGGCAGGCAGATTCTTTACCATCTGAGCCTCCAGGGAAGCTCATGGCATTGGAACAGAGCACAGTTAGCCTTATGTGTGTGGACAGTTCAGTGCACAGTAGGCTGAGATTATCAACTCCATTACTCAGGATACTACATTTCTATTAATGTTACACTGGTTTTGTTGAAAGTCATGTACCATACTATTACATAATGAGCTTACCATCAACTAATCCCCCATGATTTTGTTTTACATGAATTTCTGGAAAACTAAGGCTTCTCATTATAGGAGACTGGAATGCAAAAGTAGGAAGTCAAGAAGCACCTGGAGTAACAGGCAAATTTGGCCTTGAAGTACAGAATGAAGCAGGGCAAAGGCTAATAGAGTTTTGCCAAGAAAACGCACTGGTCATAGCAAACACCCTCTTCCAACAACACAAGAGAAGACTCTACACATGGACATCACCAGATGGCCAACACCAAAATCAGATTGATTATATTCTTTGCAGCCAAAAATGGAGAAGCTCTATACAGTCAGCAAAAACAAGACCGGGAGCTGATCGTGGCTCAGATCATGAACTCCTTATTGCCAAATTCAGACTTAAACTGAAGAAAGTGGGAAACCACTAGACCATTCAGATATGACCTAAATCAAATCCCTTATGATTATACAGTGGAAGTGAGAAATAGATTTAAGGGACTAGATCTGATAAACAGAGTGCCTGATGAACTATGGTTGGAAGTTCATGACATTGTACAGGAGACAGGGATCAAGACTGTCCCCAAGAAAAAGAAATGCAAAAAAGCAAAATGGCTGTCTGAGGAGGCCTTACAAATAGCTGTGAAAAGAAGAGAAGTAAAAAACAAAGGAGAAAAGGAAATATATAACCATTTGAATGCGGAGTTCCAGAGAATAGTAAGGAGAGATAAGAAAGCCTTCCTCAGTGATCAATGCAAAGAAATAGAGAAAAACAATAGAATGGGAAAGACTAGAGATCTCTTCAAGAAAATTAGAGATACCAAGGGAACATTTCATGCAAAGATGGGCTCGATAAAGGACAGAAATGGTATGGACCTAACAGAAGCAGAAGATATTAAGAAGAGGTGGCAAGAATACACAGAAGAACTGGACAAAACAGATCTTCACGACCTGGATAATCATGATGGTGTGATCACTCACCTAGAGCCAGACATCCTGGAATGTGAAGTCAAGTGGGCCTTAGAAGGCATCACTATGAACAAACCTAGAAAGTGCTGCACTCAATATGTCAACAAATTTGGAAAACTCGGCAGTGGCCAAAGAACTGGAAAAGGTCAGTTTTCATTCCAATCCCAAAGAAAGCCAATGCCAGAGAATGCTCAAACTACTGCACAATTGTACTCATCTCACATGGTAGTAAAGTAATGCTCAAAATTCTCCAATCCAGGCTTGGAGCGCCGAAGAATTGATGCTTTTGAGCTGTGGTGTTGGAGAAGATTCTTGAGAGTCCCTTGGACTGCAAGGAGATCCAACCAGTCCATCTTAAAGACCAGTCCTGGGTGTCCACTGCAAGGACTTATGTTGAAGCTGAAACTCCAATATTTTGGCCAGCTGATGCGAAGAGCTGACTCATTTGAAAAGACCCTGATGCTGGGAAAGATTGAAGGCAGGAGGAGAAGGGGACGACAGAAGATGAGATGATTGGATGGCATCACCAACTCGATGGAGATGAGTTTGTGTAAAATCAGGAAGTTGGTGATGGACAGGAAGGCCTGGTGTGCTGTGGTTCATGGGGTCGCAAAGAGTTGGACATGACTGAGCGACTGAACTGACTGACTAAGCCTTCTCCTATTGTACAGATAGTTTTGGTTCTTAGGGTGGGATCTTAAGTGTCGTTCTGATAAATTTCATCTTGTGTATTCTATCTTACCCTGTTAGCCTGCCTTCTGAATCTAGATTTTGTCATCAGAGTTATTAGCTATCTCTCCCAGCTGAGAGCTATGTACAACTTTGATAAGCAAGTTTCCTGTATGCTTTAGACAGACTTTGTGATGGTCAAGTTTCAGCAGACCTCTTTTCTTCATAGAATGTTGCTAAAATGAGCTTGCTTTTCTCTGCATATGTTACTCAATAAAAGGAAAATTAGTATGCCGAATTCAAATCAGCTTGTGGATGAGCTACTACTTGCAGACAAGTTATCTGCAAATTGACTCTATTTTACTTTTTGTGTTTCTCCTGAAAGGTGGAATGGAATGTGTGTGTGTGTATATACATACATACATACATATATATATATATATAACTTTTTGGTGCTCGTTAAATTTTTTTGTTCTTATTTGAAGGCTGGTAGCTCTCTCATGGCATATTAACTTTTGACTATCCAAAGCAAGGGCTTCCCAGGTAGTTCTAGTGGTAAAGAAACTGCCTGCCAATGCGGGTGATGTAAGAGTCACAGGTTTGATCCCTGGGTTGGGAAGATCCCCTGGAGGGCATGGTAACCCACTCCAATATTCTTGCCTGGAGAATTCTGTGGACAGAGAAGCCTGGTGGGCTACAGTCCCTAGGGTTGCAAAGAGTTGGACATGACTGAAGCGACTTAGCACAGCACATCCAAAGCAAAACCCTGATTTGGCTACTTAAGTCAGTTCCTCCCTTAGTCTTCCTTAGTTCAGAAAATGATGCTTCCAGCCTTCCAGTTGCCCAGGCCATAAAATTTTGGCATAATCTCTGACTCTTCTTTTGCTTTCCCACCCCAAATTCAAGTCAACAGCAAATCATTTTGGTTCAACCTTCAGAATATATCCAGGGGCTAATGACTTAACTGCTACTACCCTGTCCAAGCTGCTGCAGTCTTTTGCCTGCTGCTAAGTCACTTCATTTGTGTCCGACTCTGTGCGACCCCATAGACGGCAGCCAACTAGGCTCTCCCATCCCTGGGATTCTCCAGGCAAGAACACTGGAGTGGGGTGCCATTTCCTTCTCCAATGCATGAAAGTGAAAAGTGAAAGTGAAGTCGCTCAGCCATGTCCGACCCTCAGTGACCCCATGGAGTGCAGCCTACCAGGCTCCTCCATCCATGGGATTTTCCAGGCATGAGTACTGGAGTGGGGTGCCATTGCCTTCTCTGGATCTTTTGCCTGGGTTACTACAAAAGCCTCTTCACTTTGACCCTATTTCCATCCCTGCCCAAGTGTAGTCAGTTCTTCAATTAGCCGCCAAAGTGATCCTTCAGAAAAACTGAGTCAGATCATGTCACTTCTTTGCTTAAAACCCTCCAAAGGCTCCCGGCTCACTCAGAATGAAGTCCAAATGGCTTGCTATGGTCTATTGGTTGCTGTTCAGTCATGTCTGACTCTTTGCCACCCCATAGACTGCAGCACACCAGGCTTCCCTATCCTCCACTATCTCCCAGAGTTGGCTCAAGTTCATGTCCATTGAGTCAGAGGTGCTATTTAACCATCTCGTCCCCCGCTGCCATCGTCTCCTTTTGTCTTCAATCTTTCCCAGCAATGGTCTCCAGCATCCCGAATGATCAGGCCCCTCTGGTGTCTGAGAGCCCTTTCCAAGGCCTCCCCTTTGCTCACTACTCTTCAGCCACAGCTCTGGTTGTTCCTCGAATATTCCAGGCAGGAGCCTTTTATGCCAGTGTTTCCCTGCTGGAATGCTCCTTTTCTGGTTATCTGCATCATCCACTTCCTCACTTCCTTCAGGTCATTTTATGCTACCTTACACAAAGGTCTTCTCTGATCATCCCATATAAAATAGCACATCCCATCTGAAGCACATATTATTTACTTTTAATTTTTATTTTTTGCCCTACATATTTTTCCTCTTATTATGTTTTAATTTTTTATAACTTTCAGCACCTGACACAGCGTATATTTGGGCTTCCCAGGTGGCTCAGTGGTAAAGAATCTGCCTGCCAATGCAGGAGACAGAGGAGATGCAGGTTTGATCCCTGGGTGGGGAAGATTCCCTGGAGGAGGACGTGGCAACCCACTCCAGTATTCTTGCCTGGAGAGTCCCAGGGACAGAGGAGCCTTGTGGGCTATAGTCCATGGGGTCACAAAGAATTGGACACAACTTAGCATCCGAGCACAGACAAACACAACAGAGTGTATATTGATATCTGGTTCATTGTCTGTCACCTCCCGTTAAAATATAAACTCTCTGAGGATAAAGATGGTTTAGTTCACTGCTGTATTCCAGTACTTAGAACATGCCTACCACAAGTGGCTCCCCCCCAAATATTTGTGAGATAAATGAGCAGATAGCATCGGCAGGGACTTAAAGTTCTCTCTCTGGCCTCAGTTTCCCAAGTTATAATATAATGTATGTTCAATAGACTTCAAACTTTGTCTGCTTTTCCAAGCTAGGGAATTCTTGCTTTAGGTGAACCCTTGAGCAAAAATCAAACAGACAATTTCAACCAGAAAAACTTCACTTTTAATTAAGTGTACTGAGTTCCATGTGACCCAGTATTTCTACTCATGAATATATATCTGGAAAAAATAAAAACACTAATTCCAAAAGATACATGCACCCCAATGTTTGTACCAGCACTGTTTATAGTAGCCAAGCAAACCAAGTGCTCATCAATAGATGTAATTAGATAGATAAGATGTGATTACATGTGATTAGATTAGATGAAGATATGGTATATATAATGGAATATTACTTAGCCATAAAAAAGAATGCTATTTGCCGCAATATGAATGAACCTAAAGAATATTACACAGGGTGAAATAAACCAGAAAGAGAAAGACAAATACTGTATGATATCACTTATATGTGGCATCTGAAAAATAATGCAAATGAAAGTATATGCAGAACAGAAGTAGAGAGATATAGGAAACAAAATTGTGGTTCTCAAAGGGAAGAGGGAAGGGGAGAGTGACCAACCAGAAGTGGGAGATTAACAGATATAAACCAAAAGTATAAAATAGATAAGCAACAAAGATATACTATATAGCACAAGGAATCATAGTCATTATCTTGTAATAACTTTTAATGGAGTATAGTCTGACAAAATACTGAATCACTATGCTATACATCTGAAAATAATATAATATTTTACATCAACTATACCTCAATAAAAAATTGAATTCTTCTGGTTCAAACGAGGGTAGAAAATAAGATACTCCCCTTTCCCTGCTCCATCTCTGTGTACACTCCAGAGTTTCCTCAGGGAGAAATCTTGAAAAACCACAAAACCAAAACATCCTATAACTCTATCACTAGAAAGACTCTCAGTCACTTGAATTTATTACCAAGAATAATTATGATGTATTATCATTAAAATTTTTTAAGGGGAATAAATTATCTTTTAAACATAATCTGAGCTTAGTTCTCCCTTCTTACTCCCCCCTTTCCCCCATTACTGAGGCAGCAGTGGGTGAATTGAATCTCCGAAGGTCTTGTTTCAGGATGAAGATTGTATGAGCAGCCGGTGCTACCATAATGAGCGCTCCCAATTGAGAGAGGAAAAAAGGAGCTGCGGAATTCAGGGGAAGGTGAAACTGAAATTTCCAATGTGACTCAACCCATTGCTGAAATGGAGGAACATCAAGTCTTCAAAGTTAAATGTAGATTCAATTAGAAATTTCACTGAAATTTCAAATTACAACCATTTTTTCCCCCTTAAACGACAGAATTATATGGCATCGCAGAGAAACTGACAGGTAATTTGGGAAACTAAAGGTTCCTTGGACTCTGTAGTTAATGGAGAGTTTAGCACCAATTCCTGTGTAATTTGCACTTCTGAGAAGCAGAATTATTATAAAGTCAGACATCTCTAGCACTTTCAACTCTTGGATCCGCCGGGCTCTAAGATGACCAGGAATGTAGAAGGGCTGAGGTCAGAGGTTGCCATTTCAATATCTGAGGCTGCCCGGCTCCCCCAAACTGGCATTTGAACTGAAGAGTCGAAAATTGGAGGTGACATTCAGAAGTCTCTGAAAATTATAACCCTGACTTCCTCCTTGAAAAGCTTATCTGAATCCTAGCTTATCCTTTGATGAGGTTACTGAAAAAGCACTCCACTCTGAGCTCTTGAAAGATAACAGTCAGCGCTAGGGAGGCCCGGCTTCGTCCCTTGGGGAGAAACAGTGGCAGATGTAATAAGCTGGGGACACTAATTAAATCGTCCGGGCAACTTTCTGGGGATAAGGGAGTCTGCTCCTTAGACCTTTCTCCCTGGGCTCCTCCCGGCAGTGGTGCCCTGAAGGCCTGGGGCCTCAGTTAATAGAGGCAGTCCCCCACTGCTGCCCCAGGAAGAAGGCTTTTGTGCCTAAAATGCAGTCGCTCAGGAGAGCATGGCTTTCCCCCTGCTCCTTGGGGGGCTGCTCTGCTTGTCTTTGCCAAACAGGGATGAAAGGGAAATGAAGAGCTTCAGCACCAAAGATAGTCCTTCTCCATGCATGCATGCTCAGTTGCTTCAGTCATGTCTGACTCTGAGACCCCATGGACTGTAGCCCTCCAGGCTCCTCTGTCCATGGGATTCTCCAGGCAAGAATACTGGAGTGGGTTGCCATGCCCTCCTCCAGGGGATCTTCCCCAACCAGCGATCAAACCTGCATCTCCTGCAGCTTCTACACTACAGGCAGATTCTTTACTGCTGAGCTTCTGGGGAAGCCCGGTCTTTCTCCAGGCATTGTTAAAGTCAGCAGTCCTGAAGGCAGAACCACTGCCAATGTCAGAATTAGTGCCCCTGACTCCATCTAGAACTCAACTGGAATCATCCCTGATTATTGAGCCTTTTCTGAACTCCGTGCTGCTTAGGGTCTTAGCTGTTTATTTTGGCCCTTCTCATGATTATTTAAATACTTGCTCATGGATAACAAGACTGTCCAGCTAGGTGCTAAGCTCCATGAAAGCAGTGACTGTGTTTTACATTTCTACTGCTCCATAGCTCCCTGTATGTTGCTGAGTATGAAATAGATCCTCAATAAATACTTTGTTGATTCAGCAAGTATTTTAGTGAGTGCCTTCTTTTCAGAAGACATGACATGGTAAGTAGACGTCCCCCTGGGCTACAGTCCTGTCTCCTCTGCTTCTTACTGGCTGTGTGACCTTGAATAAATGAGTTTATCCTTGTAATCTCAGTTTCTTTCTCCTTTTAGCCTCAGTCATGAGAGGATAGAAAAACTAGCCTTGACTATTCTATTAGTGTCCTAATAAACATGTAAGAGGGCTTCCCAGCTAGCAATAGTGGTAGCGAATCTGCCTGCCAATCAGGAGATGTAAGGGACACAGGTTTGATCACCAGGTTGGGAAGATCCCCTGGAGAAGGGAATGGCAACCCACTCTAGTATTCTTGCCTGGAAAATCCCCATAGACAGAGGAACCTGACAGGTTACAGTCCATAGTGTCGCAAAGAGTTGGACAAGACTAAAGTGACTTAGCAGCAGCAGCGAACATGTAAGACCCTAAGCAGTATGGATGTCAGAAAAGGGGTAGACCAACTCGAGGACAATAATCAGGGATGATTCCAGTTGCTAAGTTGTGTCCAACTCTTTGCAACCTCATGGGGTGTAGCCCACCAGGATCCTCTGTCCGTGGGATTTTCCAGGCAAGAATACTGCAGTGGGTTGCCATTACCTTCTCCAGGGGACATTTCTGACCCAGGAATCAGACTGGGGTCTCCTGCATCTCCTGAATTGCAGGCAGGTTCTTTACCGACTGAGCCACCAGGTAAGTCCTTGCTTTATTGGTGCAGTTGTCATAAATATTACAGGATTAAATTAAGGCCTTTAGTTTCATGTTATGATTTTTGTTTATAAATAGGATTTAGATTCGACTTTTAGATACCTCTCTGGTCCTCAGTTTTTTTATAGTATTTATAATAATTTATAGTTATAAAACTCCAGTACTTTGGCTACCTGATGCGAAGAACTGATTCATTTGAAAAGACCCTGATGCTGGGAAAGATTGAAGGTGGGAGGAGACGGGGACGACAGAGGATGAGACGGTTGGATGGCATCATTGACTCAATGGCCAGGAGTTTGGGTGGGCTCCGGGAGTTGGTGATGGACAGGGAAGCCTGGTGTGCTGCAGTTCATGAGGTGGCAAAGAGTTGGACACGACTGAGTGACTGAACTGAACTGATAGTTTTTAAATTTATTCATTGTTCAATAAATATGCAATGAGTACCCACTGTGTGCATAATATAGTGCTATTAGAAATAAAAGTCTGAATCTAAGCCATGGGATGCGCTGTGAGATCTTACCCTTCAGTGAGAGATACGGTTGGCAGACAACTAACAGATGAAATAAAGGCTTCCTTATGTAAAGGAAGATATATATTCTATGATAAACACATGTATATAATATATATGACAGAAGTTAATCAATTATTGTTATGCATTATATTTAAGTTGCATTAATTCTGCAAATGTACACCTATATAATTTCAAAGCATCAAATAAACCATAAAATGTGTCTCTTTACCTTGTAAAACACAAATCAACTTGATATGTAGGTGATTTTTTAAATATTAAAGTAAGCTATTGTTTGCGGAATAAAGAGAAGCACCTTTGTTGTGTATTACGGGGAAAGGATGGTGTTAGGAGACCCACAGACAAGTTCACAGATAAGAGGGCTAGTGGACAGTTCAATTGATATCACAGACCCAACTTCAATTTTGACTCCAATCCTGAAACAAAACCACTGGCAATGGAGGAGGGGTCACATCAGATGAGCCACCATTTGGCCATAGAAGCGTCCATGCTAAGGAAGGGAGGAAGTAGTGGGAGGCACCATGTTCTGGAGCAAAGACTCCTCCAACCTGGGTCCCAACTGAGGAGTAAGCAATCACTGACTTTGCAAACAGTGCTTTCTTTCCCAACCAAAGAATAATCTTACTGTGTGCACAATGTGGAAAGAACAGTTGGTCCCAGGGAGATCTTTTCGGCTGTGGCCAGACACACAGATAAGAGTTGTCGTCAGCTCTACCATCCTCTAAAGTAAATGACAGACAAATACAAATCTGCATAGCACACACTATGATGTATGAACTCCATAAAGTCCTTGGGGAATATAAGTATTTAATAGCCCAGATCATTGGTATGGTAGGAAGAATCTGTAAGTAGTGTTTTAGAACAAATGAACTGAAGTTTGCGGTACCTGTATTCTTTATTCACATTGCATAAATTTTAATTTCTTTATGTATGCTATCAATCTGTCCTTCCCCAAAATGCCCAGAAGAGTGTCTAGAAACAGTGGGTATCAACAAATTAATTTTACAATATTGTACCCAAATGTTGTGAAAACTAAATCAGTAGTGAAATATTCAGTCTATCCTATTCTGTTAAAAGTCAATCAGTTGGATCAGCCACTTGTTTTCCTTTCATTAGAGAATTGTTTCATGAGAGCAGGCTTTTTTCTGTTTTATCCACTGATGTATTCTGAGTGCCTACAACTGTGTTTGGCATATAGTAGGTACTCAATAAATATTTATTCAGTGAATGATTGAGTGAATAAACATTTACTGAGTGAGTAAACTGATTTCAAGTCATGGGCAACCAGTAAGGCAGCTCATGTACTAGTCGAACTGAAATGCACATTAGTATGCAAGGAAAGTTCATTTCCTTATTCATTTATTCTCTATTTATTAACTTATCCACTCACTCAAAACACTTTTTAGCATTGCTTATGTTAAAGTTACTGTGATGGGAGACACAAAGTTGGACCAGAAGCATTTTCCACCTTCAGAGAAGTTATAATTATGTTTATGTCTTGAAGAGAGGCATTACCAAATAGAGTAATTGTGTAAGGGTTGAATCAGAAAGATAACCTCTCTGGTTTCTTATTCTGAGATTTCATGATTCCTTGAGGTCAGTGTTGATTTCAGATAGTTTCTATGACATATAAAACCTGAAGCTACTGAGATTTAAAATTGAAACACTTTTAATGGCAAGGACTTTATGGAAAATTGCATTTTAAGTGAATTGCTATCCAAAGCTAGATGACCATTGGGCTGTTCTGGGTTCTGGGTGGCTTCCAGATCATGAGGTCAGATGCTGCCTTCTGCATTTTTTTTCAATGTACAAGAGGTTTAATACATTAGCATTTACAAAATAAAAACTGTGTTCCACATTTTTCATTTTCAATATATATCAAATGCAGTACATTAGTGTTTACAAAACAAAAACTTGAAAATTTTCTTGGGACTTCCCTGGTGGTCCAGTGGTTAAGAATCTGCTTTCCAATGCAGGAGATGTGGGTTCAATACCTGGTCAGGGAACTAAGATCCCATATGCCTCGGTGCAATGAAGAACAGACCCAGCCAAATAAATAAATATAAACAACAAAAGGAGACTTTCCTGGTGGTCGAGTGGCTAAGACTCTGTGCTCCCAATGCAGGGGGCCTGGGTTTGAGCCCTGGTCAGGGAACTAGATCCCTCACGCAAAAACTAAAGACTCTATGTGCTGCAACCAAGACCTAGCACAGCTAAATAAATAAATATTTAAAAAAAAAAAAAACTTGAAAATTTTCTTGTGCTTTCCCTTTGTCACTAAACTGGAAAGACCCAAAAAGTGTGATATTTAAGGAAACTGCTTAATGGATTTAACCATGCAGTCTGTGGGGCCCTTAAAGACAAATCAATGTTTGTTGCAGAAGTATGGTATCTTTAAAATTTGTTGCTTTTTAAAGTCTACGAAGTCGAACTGTAAGACACACACACAAAACCACCCCCCCCCCCCGCCCCATAAAATTTCTCAAGATAATCTCAGTTCAGTTCAGTTCAGTCTCTCAGTCATGTCCGACTCTTTGCGACCCCATGAATCACAGCACGCCAGGCCTCCCTGTCCATCACCATCTCCCGGAGTTCACTCAGACTCACGTCCATCGAGACCGTGATGCCATCCAGCCATCTCATCCTTGGTCGTCCCCTTCTCCTCCTGCCCCAATCCCTCCCAGCATCAGAGTCTTTTCCAATGAGTCAACTCTTCCCATGAGGTGGCCAAAGTACTGGAGTTTCAGCTTTAACATCATTCCTTCCAAAGAAATCCCAGGGCTGATCTCCTTCAGAATGGACTGGTTGGATCTCCTTGCAGTCCAAGGGACTCTCAAGAGTCTTCTCCAACACCACAGTTCAAAAGCATCAGTTCTTCGGTGCTCAGCCTTCTTCACAGTCCAACTGTCACATCCATACATGACCACAGGAAAAACCATAGCCTTGACTAGACGGACCTTAGTTGGCAAAGTAATGTCTCTGCTTTTCAATATACTATCTAGGTTGGTCATAACTTTTCTTCCAAGGAGTAAGCGTCTTTTAATTTCATGGTTACAGTCACCATCTGCAGTGATTTTGGAGCCCCCCAAAATAAAGTCTGACACTGTTTCTACTGTTTCCCCATCTATTTCCCATGAAGTGATGGGACCAGATGCCATGATCTTCGTTTTCTGAATGTTGAGCTTTAAGCCAACTTTTTCACTCTCCTCTTTCACTTTCATCAAGAGGCTTTTTAGCTCCTCTTCACTTTCTGCCATAAGGGTGGTGTCATCTGCATATCTGAGGTGATTGATATTTCTTCCGGCAATCTTGATTCCAGCTTGTGTTTCTTCCAGTCCAGCATTTCTCATGATGTACTCTGCATAGAAGTTAAATAAGCAGGGTGACAATATACAGCCTTGACGTACTCCTTTTCCTATTTGGAGTCTGTTGTTCCATGTCCAGTTCTAACTGTGGCTTCCTGACCTGCATACAGGTTTCTCAAGAGGCAGGTCAGGTGGTCTGGTATTCCCATCTCTTTCAGAATTTTCCACAGTTTATTGTGATCCACACAGTCAAAGGCTTTGGCATAGTCAATAAAGCAGAATTAGATGTTTTTCTGGAACTCCTCTTGCTTTTTCCATGATCGAGCAGATGTTGGCAATTTGATCTCTGGTTCCTCTGCCTTTTCTAAAACCAGCTTGAACATCAGGGAGTTCATGGTTCATGTATTGCTGAAGCCTGGCTTGGAGAACTTTGAGCATTACTTTACTAGCATGTGAGATGAGTGCAATTGTGCGGTAGTTTGAGCATTCTTTTGCATTGCCTTTCTTTGGAATTGGAATGAAAACTGACCTTTTCCAGTCCTGTGGCCACTGCTGAGTTTTCTAAATTTGCTGGCATATTGAGTGCAGCACTTTCACAGCACCATCTTTCAGGATTTGAAATAGCTCAACTGGAATTCCATCACCTCCACTAGTTTTGTTCATAGTGATGCTTTCTAAGGCCCACTTGACTTCACATTCCAAGATGTCTGGCTCTAGATTAGTGATCACATCATCATGATTATCTGGGTCGTGAAGATCTTTTTTGTACAGTTCTTCTGTGTATTCTTGCCACCTGTTCTTAATATCTTCTGCTTCTGTTAGGTCCATACCATTTCTGTCCTTTATCGAGCCCATCTTTGCATGAAATGTTCCCTTGGTATCTCTCATTTTCTTGAAGAGATCTCTAGTCTTTCCCATTCTGTTGTTTTCCTCTATTTCTTTGCATTGATTACTGAAGAAGGCTTTCTTATCTCTTCTTGCTATTCTTTGGAACTCTGCATTCAGATGCTTATATCTTTCCTTTTCTCCTTTCCCTTTCACCTCTCTTCTTTTCACAGCTATTTGTAAGGCCTCCTCAGACAGCCATTTTGCTTTTTTGCATTTCTTTTCCATGGGGATGGTCTTGATCCCTGTCTCCTGTACAGTGTCACGAACCTCATTCCATAGTTCATCAGGCACTCTATCAGATCTAGGCCTTTAAATCTATTTCTCACTTCCACTGTATAATCATAAGGGATTTGATTTAGGTCATACCTGAATGGTCTAGCAGTTTTCCCTACTTTCTTCAATTTGAGTCTGAATTTGGCAATAAGGAGTTCATGCTCTGAGCCACAGTCAGCTCCCGGTCTTGTTTTTGCTGACTGTATAGAGCCTCTCCATCTTTGGCTGCAAAGAATATAATCACTCTGATTTCGGTGTTGACCATCTGGTGATGTCCATGTGTAGAGTCTTCTCTTGTGTTGTTGGAAGAGGGTGTTTGCTATGACCAGTGCATTTTCTTGGCCAAACTCTGTTATTTGCCCTGCTTCATTCTGCATTCCAAGGCCAAATTTGCCTGTTACTCCAGGTGTTTCCTGATTTCCTACTTTTGCATTCCAGTCCCCTATAATGAAAAGGACATCTTTTTGGGGTGTTAGTTCTAAAAGGTCTTGTAGGTCCTCATAAAACCGTTCAACTTCAGCTTCTTCAGTGTTACTGTGCACTTAAGTGCAGGTGGCTGTGAGCCGGCGGCCGCCTGCAAGCTGGAGCACTTAAGCGCGGCCGAGAGGAGCTACCCTGCATCCGAGGTCAGGGGCAGTGGCCTAGAGTGCCAGGCTGCAACGGCTCAGGAATGGTCGAGAGGAGCTACCCTGCGTCCGAGGTCAGTGGCGGCCGGGAGAAGCCACCTTGAGCCCGAGGCTAGGGGTGGTGACCCTGAGGAGCCACTCCAAGCCTGAGGCCAGGGGCGGAAGCTGGGAGGAGCCACCCATGCCCCAGGCCAGGGCCAGCGGCCAGGAGGAGCAACCCAAGGAGCGGTGGCTGTGCAGGCACAGGAGGGCCTAGAGGAGCTATCCCACGTTGAAGGTCAGGAATGGCGGTGGTAAGGAAATACCCTCGTCCAAGGTAAGGAGCAGCGGCTGTGCCTTGCTGGAGCAGCCGTGAAGCGATACCCCATGCCCAAGGTAAGAGAAGCCCAAGTAAGATGGTAGGTGTTGCAAGAGGGCATCAGAGGGCAGACACACTGAAACCATACTCACAGAAAACTAGTCAATCTAATCACACTAGAACCACAGCCTTGTCTAACTCAATGAAACCAAGCCATGCCTGCAGGGCAACCCAAGACGGGTGGGCATGGTGGAGAGGTCTGAGAGAATGTGGTTCACTGGAGAAGGGAATGGCAAACCACTTCAGTATTCTTGCCTTGAGAACCCCATGAACAGTATGAAAAGGCAAAATGGTAGGATACCGAAAGAGGAACTCCCCAGGTCATTAGGTGCCCAATATGCTACTGGAGATCAGTGGAGAAATAACTCCAGAAAGAATGAAGGGATGGAGCCAAAGAAGAAACAATACCCAGTTGTGGGTGTGACTGGTGATAGAAGCAAGATCCGATGCTGTAAAGAGCAATATTGCATAGGAACCTGGAATGTCAGGTCCATGAATCAAGGCAAATTGGAAGTGGTCAAACAAGAGATGTCAAGGGTGAACGTCGACATTCTAGGAATCAGCAAACTAAAATGGACTGGAATGGGTGAATTTAACTCAGATGACCGTTATATCTACTACTGTGGGCAGGAATCCCTCAGAAGAAATGGAGTAGCCATCATGGTCAACAAAAGAGTCTGAAATGCAGTACTTGGATGCAATCTCAAAAACGACAGAATGATCTCTGTTCCTCTCCAAGGCAAACCATTCAACATCACAGTTATCCAAGATAGACTAGAATACAAGAAATGTTTCATAAAAACTACTGAGATACTAATCGGTTCTATGACTAATATCAAAAACTGAGAAATCCTTTTGACTCACACTCACACTATTTCTACACGTAACAGTCCAAAGAGCAGCCCCAGTACAGGATGGCCTTGGCCCCAGCAAGTAGTCATCTTGTAGAGCAGGTCACCGTCTGATGTACCTTACCTGGGTTGAGTCATAATGGTTCTGTGGTTAAAACATGGAAGAGGTGTGTAAAAGTCATGGACAGGCTAAGCTGGGGGAGGAGGACAGACACAACCGGAAAGCTTGTAAAAGTCACCTTTAGCAGAATGATCGCTTCCGTTTTTACGGACCTTAGTTTCCAAAGCTCTTTTCTTATACATCATCTCATTGGTCTTCTAAAATTTTTAATTTAAATTTTTATTTCTTTATTGAGATACAGTCGATTTATAATATTATATGTTTCAGGTGTACAACATGGTGATTCACAATTTTTAAAGGTTATGCTTCATTTATGCTTAATATATAATATCCACTCTATTCCCTGTGTGGTACAATATGCTTGTAACTTACTTATTTCATACATAGCAGTTTGCACCTCTCATTCACCGAGCCCTATCCTGTCCCTCCCCGCTTCCCTCTTCTCACAGGTAACCACCGGGTTGTTCTCTATACCTGTGAGCGTGCTTAGTTATAATCACTAGCTTGTTTTATTTTTAGATTCCACCTATATGCGATGATATATAGTATTTGTCTTTTTCTTTCTGATTTATTTCATTAAGCATAATACCCTCTGAGTCCATCCATGTTGCTGCAAATGGCAAACTTGCATTCTCTTCATTCTTTCTTATTGCTGAGTAGTATTTCATTATACACACCCCCATATATATATATGCATGTATATATACACATTATACATATCGATCTCACATATTTTTTAACCACTCGTCTCTTGATGGACACTTGGGCTGTTTCCATTCCTTGGTTATCATAAATAACGCTGCACTAAACATGGGGGTGCATGTATGCTTTCAAAGTAGTGTTTTTCTCACTTTGGATAAATACCTAGGAGTGGAATTCCACTACATACAGTAATTCTATTTTCAGTTTATTGAGGAACCTCCCTCCTGTTTCACATAGTGGCTATACCGATTTACCTTCCCACCAACAGTATGCAAGGGTTCCTTTGCCCCCATCCTCACTGACATGGCTCTTTTAGAGTAGTTCTCTTTTTCTCCACCCATTTGACGGAAGAGGTCACTGAGTCTCTAAGTGGGAATGTCATTTGCTCCAGGTAATGTGATTTATCAGTGGTGAAACTGCAGTCTGCTTTTCCCTCCACACTGTGAAGACCACTGTCTCGGATACTCTGAGTCTGTAGGAGGGTGTAGAGCCCTTTCTCTGCACAGAGTGAGGTTTACTCTCCCCAAAACTGAGGCTGTAAAATAATTCAGTCACAAGTCCCGCCCTTGGTGCCAGAGCTAGACAACATCTCCTCTGGCCGCCAGTGTGGCGTGGACCCACCCCAGCGGCCCAGTCAGCTTGCAGCTGGAGGAGAGACGCGCCATCGTTTATGCCTGTCAACCCCATGAGTGGATTAAGGTATCGAGAGAGACGACAGCCTCAGGGAGACTTTGGGCCGCAGCCAAGACCAAAGACATAAATTTGAAGGGGTAGATGGGGTTGGAAGATAAGTGCTCTTCTTCAATTACCTAGTGGGGTGGCAAGGGCAGCATTTCTGCCCAGAATCAGGCCAGGATGAGCTTCTTTGGGGTACCTATGTCTATCTGTGCCATTTATCTTTTGAAGCCACCACTATGAAGGGCGACTTCAAAGGGCATTGCGGGGTGGTGGGGAGGGGGCGGTACACAGTGGAGTCAGAAATCCTGGATTCAAATTCCACTTCTGCCTTTTGTATCGTGTGTGGCCTTGGGCAGGACACCGGAAGGTCTCTGCAAAATTTGCAGATAAAGTGATATACCTGGCTTTTAAAGAGGATAAAATAAAACAGCATTTCTGAAAACTCCTTGTACACACTTATTCTGTACAAACATGACTATTTTCCCTGAGGCAGAAGGGCACCCTGAGTTGTCGTCAACTTACCCTCCCACTTCCTGCAGGACCTGGTGTCCCCACCGCAGTCACTGCTCAGAAATTGGACAGGAGCTCCGCTAGGTTACTGCTGAGAGAAGCAGTTTTAGGCTTTTCAACACTGGTTCATAACCCAAGGGATAGAGCTAGGACCAATAGGGTACAAATTACAGGGAGACTGATTTTGACTTCCCGTTAATTATTATAATAATATTAATAACCAATATATATTGGATGTAAAGTCCTGTAAAGTCCTCTGCTAAGTTCTTTGTCTATATAAATTTATTTAATATGTTAAACAAGGTTGCAGTCAATCAGTCATTCAATAAATACTTACTAAATACAACCTATCAGCCTCCGAAATAGGAACAAAGCCACAGAGGTAAAAAGATGTAGCTTCTGTCCTCAAGAAGCTCATGATACATGAGGAGAGAAATATACAAATGCAATGCAATGTGATAAAAAATATAATGAGAATATGTGAAGATAAAGTCAGGGGGATGGAGGACCCAGGCTTGCCTGGAGAGGTCAAGCAAGGTCAAAGGAGGTAGCCCTTTTGGAAGGACACATTTGTGACCAAGGCTAGACCTGCTTATATGTGTGACATAGTCAGAATAAATATTGCTCTGTATCATGTGGGCTAAATTAGTTGCTCCAGGGGCCAGATAATGACACAAATATGATTGCACAAAGCGCGATGTTATAATGTATTTCATAAACTGCAGTGATATTTTTGCAGCTCATGAAAAACAAGATAATGTCCATAAAAATAAGATATTATGGTAAAATTGGTATTAATTACTAGGAGCCAAAGTGCACTGCTTGAGGCTGTAAAACTTTTAATATTCCAGAAGAAAGCAGTTCAAGTAACAGGCTAACCACGATCCTTCACCGCTTGGCAGCTTCCCAGCCTATCTTAGCGAACAACAGAGCGGAAGCAGCAGCATCAGCCCCAAACAAACAATCCCGTGAAGCGTTGCTAATTTGGCTGAGATGACTGGGTGGGGTGAGGAGGGCTGAGAGCCGAAAAGGGCCCTCCTTGCAATTTACCTTCTTACTGCCAATGGATGAGGCTCAGTAGAAAGCCTCTGGGTTAGCCTCCATGGGGACTTCCGAGATGCAATGGGCCCTTGCTACCTTAAGATGGACTTTTCTAATTGCTGGTGATACAGCTGAACTATAGGGGTCCTTGGTGGGGTCAGAAATTTTCTCCTCTTCCCTGCCTCCACCTTCTTTGAGGCCCTAAACACATGCACACAGGCACAAACACTCACAAGGACACAGGTGGGCACACACTCCATCTCAGGGCACAGAGCTCCTACCTTATGTAAGGTCAGGATCGCACTGCAGGCTTTTATTCCCACACTTGGAATGCAAGACCAATTTAGCGACAGCCTCCCATGTGCCATAAACGAAACAGAAACATATGCACATGCAGTGATAAAACAGATCTGAAGCGACGTTCCTGCCGCCTGTTGGGTGGCAGCTGAAATCAGACATCTTAATGTATGATATTATGGGAATTACCCACATTAAGATAAAATATCTGGATTTAAGTAACTGTCTTTTGCTCTGAATTAACTTGGAGATTGAACTCAAAAGAAAAAAAAAGAGGCATATGAGTTGTAGCTAAGGAGTCTGTTTCACAGCCACTGTGCCCACTGCCATCCTGGGCATGGCACTGTGCAGGAAAGCCCATAGGAGCAGCGTTGCTTCATCCCTGTGTTTCCAACACATAGCAGAGGCCCCAGGACACGTTAGGTCCTTTACAAATATTTGTTGAGTGAATGATGAGGTATGGCAAGTCGTCTCTCAACCACCAAGTACATCCCATTGCTACTTCCCACTTCCTGTCCCTGGACATTTACATCAGTATGAATCTCTACTTCCCCCACCTGGTTGGAACCTGTACTGCAGAACCATTCACAGTAGCCAGTGGCAGGAAGATTCCTTCTCCTTAGGGCTTTTGCAAGACTCGACTGTGTTCCTAGTTGTTGTTGCTGCTGCTGCTGCTGCTAAGTCGCATCAGTCCTAGTTGCTAGGAATCCTTTTTCTGGCAGTCTTCTTTGTGGGCTAAAGATGCAATAGGAAGGTCTGAATAGGAAGACTGAGGTGGTTTTGTAAGCTGGTGTGGGGGCAGCAAGTACAAGAGTTTCCAAGGATTCTCTCTGTTGGTTGGCAAAGGACTTGAGTCTCCTGGGCTGGCAATCTGGCACCTGGGGATTCAGGATGGAACCAGGACCACCTCCAACCTTGTAGATGTTGGCTCTTGCAGCATGTGCCCCCATGCTCCTGGCTGTCTTTGATTTCTTTGGGAAAGACAAGTAGCTGGTTTCTGCTCCTAAGCAATGTTTCTTCAACCTCACGAGCTCCACTTTGTTTACTTAGGTCAGAAAAAGACAATTTGTGGTTAAGATATGTAATTCATCTTGAAGGGCCCAAGTGATTGTTTTTTTTCAGGATGGACGAGTCCATTGACATTTGAAGATCTAAGCTGAGACTGCTCTTTGAATCTTTTTAACAGGTATTCATGACATCTACTGGGTGTCTGGTACAAAGTGAGGTGTTGGGGGTGGGGTGGGAGCAGGGACCACATGATGCTATTTAATAAATTGTAAACAAATGTAGGCACTTCGCTGGTGACTCAGTAGTAGAAGAATCCACCTGCAATGCAGGAGACATGGGTCCGAGGGTTCAATCTCTGGGTCTGGAAGATCCCCTGGAGAAGGAAATGGCAACCCACTCCAGTATTCTTGCATGGGAAGTTCCATGGACAGAGGAGCCTGGCAGGTTACAGAGTGAAGCATAGCATGCATGTAGCATCCATGGGGTGGCAGAGTCGGATATGACTTAGCGACTAAACCGCCACCACCACAAGCAAATGCAGAGGTGAGAGACTGAAGGCGAGGAAGAGGCAGGAAAAACTGAGGCAATCTGAGAAGAGGTGAAGGAGCAGGTGAGTCTTGATGATTAGATTGGATAAAAGTGTCACTGGGGAGGGGCAGAATGAGCAGAAGGAGATTTTCAGGTGATTTTAAGATATTGTGCTATCAATACAAGAGTAGAGGAATTGACCAATGAATCAGAGAGCTGGCAATGGACACACTCCTGTAGGTAAACTTAATGTATGACAAATGACCTTGCAGCTCCCAGGGGAGAGGAGAGACAGCTTAACACTGGGGCTGGGATAGCTGCCTGTATTTACTAAAAACAAGTGAAATTGGATGCTGATACATAAATCATAAAAATAACTTCCTCATACGCTAAAGACTTAAATGTGAAAGGCCAACCTTTAAAGCTTTTAGAAGTAAATAAAGGAGGCTATCTTTGCGACGCTGAGGCAGGGACGATTTCTTAAACAAAACACAAAATGCATTAATAATGAATTAAAGGACTGATAAATTTAACTACATTAAAATTAAGAATGTGTGTTCACCAAAACAATGGCATAAAGAAAGTGAAAACACAAAGCACAGATGGAAAGGGTACATTTGCAACAAATGGATTCAATAAAGGATTAGCATCCAAAATACAAAGAATTTGGAAAAACCATTAAGAAAAAGACAAACAAGCCAACAGCTAAATGAGGGTGGGGTGATGTGTGAAAAGACATTCCATAGTCAAGAAAATAAGGATCACCAAGGGTCAAGAATTGTGTGGAAATTTTTCAGGCTGGGAAAGGGGTCAAGGTATAGATGTTTAGCTAGAGATTCTACTTTGAAGATGGGCACATAGGTGCAGAAATTAACAACATCTTCTATCTTTTGAAATTCCCTCCAGTAGCCTTGTATTAAAAGCATGATTTTAGTCTGCCACTGGGAGGTCATTGAGGAAGCCTGGAGCGTGAAACAAATACCTTATAGACAATATGCAAAATCGTACGCCAGGAAGCCCATACTTAGGCACCTACATCTTGGGCATCTTCTGTGATATTAATAGATCTGCAATGTGTGAGACTTGTGGAGGTGGGGTATGAAATCTGAAACTGGAGACTGGCTGAAGAAGCCTTCTTCTCTGGCTACAGCGGCCAGCATCACTAGGCAGTAGCCATTCTTCAGGAAAATCCTACAAAGGCCCCATCACCCTGAAATGCTGTGCTCTATGTCTGTGGGCTTTCAAACAGAATAATTCATTAGTCAGTGCAGAGCAATCAATATCGCACTCCGACAATTACACACTGACTCTGTTTACCCAGTGGACTCTCTCTGATAATATTATTTATGACCCTAAATAACTCCATCAGTGTTCAATAGAGCTGGGGATGCCTCTGGGACCAGGACACCAATCATAAAGACATATGGTTTACGCAGCCCTGAAAGTGTTCAGGTGCATTTCATTGTTAGTCTCGAAGTCCTACCTTTCCCCAGTCAGCTCCACAAACTTTCTGATTGTGCCTACAGGAGGGGGCACAATTGTGCATGCCCTCTTTGGGCCAGTGGGAGGGCCTCTTTGTAGTCGTATGAGAGAAAGTTGACCGCCAAGTGAATTTGACTCTGGCTATTTCAGGATTCTCCAAAGTGAAGGACATGTTGAACAGTTCAGTGGATTCCAGACCAGAGTAGCAACTGGGATGTGGCTCGGCTTTGCCTGTAGAGGAGTGTGGAACAAATGTGTCTCAGAGAGATGAGTGGGGCTGCAGAGAGATGGGAGATGAGGAAGTGGTGTGCATGCGTGTGCATGCGTGTGCATGTGTGCAGGAGTCTATAGTAGGCTTGCGGGGTTAGGTAGAAGCAGAGGATTGTGAGGGCTGAGGGTCAAGGACGCTGGGGTTTCAGGGAAAGTGAGATGATTTACTGAAAAACATCTCTATTATTTGACTTGTTACAATGAGTGTGTGTTATTTATGTGATTAAAAATATACAGAGATGGAAAAACTCCCTTGCCCATCTTCCTCTCCCCATCTCCTTCTTTCTCCACCCCCACCCACAACTTCCATCCTTCTCTTTCTCTCTCACACACACACCAGATTAGAGACATAACACCAAGAGAGGCTTTGATGCCACTTCATCACAATCGTAGTCTAGAGTAACGTGAAAATGGTGTGCCTCTCAGTACCCACTCTGAGCCCATTTGACAGAAGGAGGGTGAAGGCAGAGGGTAAAGGAAGGTGAAGGGGGAAGCATTGAAATCCCACCTTTTTGTTTCAGTTAATTGACCTTTCTCTCCTTAAAAGTGTAGACTGTGAGGAAAGGGAGGGCAGGGTCTCCTAGGCCATCTACACTGCCGTCTGATCCCTACCTGGTAGGGAAGTCTCCAGAAGCAAGAGAAAGAAACTAACTTCTCTGGCCTGTGACAGCCTTGTGAGGGCAGTTGAAGTGTGGGCAGGTGCCAGCACCTGGCATTCACGCTGGAGACCTGCCCTTTCCACGGATTCTTCATAACAGCCCAGAGCAGACAACACCATCCCCTCTTAAAAGTTCCAGGCGTGCATCCCTGGGCCTAGTACCAGGACCACAAGACACCCCATTCCAAGATCTCTCCACCGCCCCTATAGTATTTCTACTCATCTGACCTCAATGACTAGGGACCAGAGGTGAGTCTGCACCAAAGGGTCATCTTGGGAAAGGATTCAAAGACCACTGATGCATTCTAAAAGTAAGGAAGCTGCCCTTCAGTTTCATAATAGCTTCATGCTTCTCTGGTTCCATTGAAGGCCAGTGATCTTTGCTGCATGAGAATCTCATGGATGCTTTACTATCTTGATCTCCTTTCCTTTATTTTATCCGCAGATATTTATTGAGCACTCTGGTAGGACTGATAAGAGACAGATAAAGAAGACACCTGGCTATAAGAGGCTTCCAGCCTACTGACCAGATTTGCCCACAAATGAACCACTGCAAGTCAGAGAAGCATCCACAGGGAGGTACAGATCGAGTGCTAGGGGGCTGTCACCTGGATTTTGAGCAAGCTTCTCATGGCCTTCCCTGGTGGCTCAGATGGCAAAGAATTTGCCTGCAGTGTAGGAAACTCGGTTTGATGCCTGGGTCGGGAAGATCCCCTAGAGGAGGGAATGGCTCCCCACTCCAGTATTCTTGCTAGAGAATCCCATGAGCAGAGGACCCTGGTGACCGTCCATGGGGTCCCAAAGAGTTAGACAGGACTGAGTGAAAGTGTTAAGTCAACTTTCACTTTCTTTCACGTGTCATATGAAATCACAAAGCACTGTGATTTCCATCGTTTCCCACTGTCCACTGACATTTATTCAAGAGGGATGTTCTTCTGCTACCCCTGACCTATGCTTAGAGAGATCCATGACTTTGATAAACGTTTTCCAGCTTTAAAAATTCGATGACACTTTAAATGACATTTAGACTCAACTCTTGCTTAGACTGCCCAATCCCATGTAGTGGTCAAGGCATCCAGCTTCGCTTAGAGTTGCGTCTACTCGCCCTTTCCCTGGGGAAGACCTGCTGCAGTGTCCTCCCTGCCTCTGTCATCTGGAACAGAGGAGTGTGGAGGGTTTCTCTCCCTCTCTCCTTCCCCCAGTCCTCTGTTTGTGACCCACTAGGATTGGGTAGGAGGGGAGGGAAGAGAGGTGAGTGGAACCAGAAAGTCCACACTCTTGGACCCATCTTGGCTCAGGTGAGCATACAATACTGTTACCCTCTCAGGTTCTGGTCCTGGCTTGGAGGGTTAAAGCAGGGAAGGGTTAATTCTGACTGAGGAAACTCAGAGACTCAACCAGTGAGGATGTGTGGCCTCCCAGCTGGAGGGAAGAGTACCGGGATTAACCCTGTGCTGTGGAGGCAGAGGTCATGAACTCTGGGCTGCAGGCATGCGCGGTTGGGACTCCTGCTGCGGCTGGACCAGGACCCTTTCTGGCTGTCTGCCTTCTCACGAGCCCCATGACGCTCTGCTATGGGCTTTTGCAAACTAAGCACCGGTGCTGGAAACTGGACTGGGCAACTGTACTGAGGACATGATACCATCTTACCTTCTAAACGGTATTGGTCTGGGGTTAGAGTTTGATTGTTTTTAATGTGCTATTCGTTCTTTGGGCTCTTAAAAATAGAGGGCATAAAAGACTTGGGGTTGAACTACTTCTCCGAGGCGCTGGGGAGACAGCTCAGGATCTAGCCGCTTAAGGAATCCCCATTCTGCTCAGACACCGAGAACTCTTGTCTGAGATGGAGCTAAGTGAGAAAATGGAAAGGGCCTCCATTGCCTTGAACTTGATTTAAACTTGGGCAGCTTGGGCTCCCTTTGGACTTTAATTCACAGGGGCTAAATACTTTGATTTTGGACTTTAATCTCTTTGGGATTCTACTCTCTAAATTATTCCCTAGGAATTTGATAATGGGAAGGGTTTACATCCAAATTTGGGGCATCTTATTTTGGCATTTATTATTGAAGAATCTTTATGCATTTTTTATTAGCTCTTTATGCATTTTATTATTGAAGTATTTTCATGCTGCTATTAAATCTCATTACAGAACCTCTGATGAGTATATTGGGCCATGCAACTGGACATAAATTTGGGTTGGAAAGAGAACAGGTTCTGAACTTTCAGCCTTGGGTGCAGGAGAGCTTTGGAGGAGATTTGATTATCGTAGTGTTCTTACCCATTTTGGGGCCTCCTGGGAGCAAAGCCATCCCTGTCTTACTATGGAGCCAGGAAGACACATGAGAGGGCGGGCCCTAATGCTGGACAAGCAGCCTTATGAAAACAGAGCAGAACTACTCAGGTGACTGGCACATCCCCTCCCTTGGACAAGCACAACCATACACATGGTTGACCAGAGGCTTAAAAGTTCAGCCCACAGTGAGCTCTCCAAGTCACTGGTTGTGGGCTGGGGCTTCCTGAGCCACTGGTGCTGCACTGAGATGCTTTAAAGCCTTATTAAGAATGTTCGGATATCCATGAAGCCCTACTGTACTCAGGTTCACCAGGAAGTTTGGGTAGGAATGTGATTGAAGGGGGCTTCTCCAGTGGCTCAGTGGTAAAGAATCCACCTGAGATGCAAGTTTGATCCCTGGGTTGGAAAGATCCCTTGGAGCAGGGCATGGCAACCCACTCCAGTATTCTTGCCTAGAGAATTCCATGGACAGAGGAGCCTGACTGGATACAGTCCATGGGGTCACAAAGAGTTGGACGTGACTGAGCATGCGTGCACAGGGTTGATGGGAAATCATTGTTTATAAAATCAGGAGTACTGAGCACCTGCTCGTGGTCATCATTAACCAGCTTTACTTGGATGGGACATTGGTCTGGCTGTGTTGTGGGAACGCGGGATATCGTGTACATTTGTAGCAGGGACGCTGTCCTCGGGCATGAACAGATATACCTATGAGACTCCCCCAACCCCCTAAAAAATGTTCAGCCCAATTGGTTAATTGTTTAGGAAACAAAAGTCTGGGCAGTACCTGTCCCTTCACTTTCTGGTTTCCACGTGGAGGGACCTCCCTGGAGTGACACCCCCGGCCCCTTGCTGTCCCCTTCCTCACCCAGCAGAGTGATTCGTCACTTGCAGCTTTATGCGTGACCTACTCTCTTCCCTCTCCTCTTCCCTTTTGGGATAGGTTTGTCTACAGAGGACACAGACTCTGATGTCAGCATTGAGGTGAGATTCATGGGGCAGGCTCCGATCTAGCCAGGCAATCTTAACGTTTGAGGGGATCAGATCAGTTCAGGGGTGCGGTGGCAAGTCATCTTGGCCAGACCTGAGCCATGCCATCTCATTTAACAGGATCAGAAATAAATGTGAGGTTTGGATCCCCATTTCTCTGGCTCTTAGTCTATCTTTGGCTCTGGATTGAGAGAGGGAGAAAGTGCGGTTGCCCCCCTCACACCTGCCAAATAACCCTTTGGACCAAGAGCTCAAGTGATTTCTCATCTGTGAACTCACCGTTTTCTTTGGGAATGAATCGTGCGTTTTCAATTTTCCACTTCAAAAACACACACTTCAGCAGAAATCACTTTATAGCAAATGAAAGAAGGAATTTCCTGGGGGTGTGAGGAGGGAGGGGTTTGACCCTTAGCCCAGGGCAGAGGGTATGACTTAGGGGCAGGTATCTTTCCCAACTGTGAAGTCACCCTGAGGTCTTTTTGATATTATTGCCCTTACAGCCAATAAGGCAGTGGTTTGCAAAATGCTGACAAGCAGTGCTCTGACTGGCAGAATTGCATCCCACTGTCCAACCCAGTGTGGTTAGGGAGCATCTGACTCACAAGGGAGGTAGGGGGATTGGGTGGGTTTTATTGTGGGATAAGAGGATCACCATTTAAGAGGGTCTGCTCTTTAGAGTCTCAGAGAGGAGCACAGCTAGTAAGGTGGTATTTGCTTTGGCTGGACCCACCGAGATCCCTCCTTACTAAATGCCTCCCTGCGAGCTCTGTCTTCCTCCTCCTCCTCCTCACCTGAGCGTCTCTACTGCTTTTACCTCATCGCTGTTGTTACTGAGCACTTCACAAAATGCTGGGCTCTGTGCTTAGCCCTGTTCATGCACCTTCTGCTCACAACCAGCCCAGGAGATGCTTGAAACCATTATTAACCCCCATTTCCGATGGGTAAACAGAGGCTGGAGGAAGTTAAGCCAATGAACAGGGGAGCCGGAATTCCAACTCAGACCAGTGTCACTCCGGAGTCCGTGTCCTTTGTAGAAGACCATCTGATGACTTCTTGGATGCTGCCAGTGACAGGGTGCTCACTACCTACAAGGTTCCCATTGAGCTGTCAGACAGAGCCCACATCTCCCTCCTAGGGTCTTTGACCTTCTCCTGTGGTTACCCAGGATGCGTTTTGAATGCTAGAACTGCATCTCTGATTGGGGCCAGGCCTGATTAAAGCTCTGTAGTCAAGCTGGAACGTGGGCTGTTGAGATGGGAAAGGCTGACCCATGGAGACAGCATTTCACTGCGGGCAGCGAGGCTTGAAATGGGTGTGCTGCGTACAGTTTGGCCTTGCCCTCCTAGGGGGTGGAGTGGACCCCGAGGGACCACCTAGGCAGCCCAGTGCATGCCTGTTCTCTCTCTGGCCTTGGTGGGGCCTGCGACATACATGCTGAGGTCATGCTTCCTGCTCAGGGAGGCCCGCCGCCCCCCGCATGCTGTGTGCAGTGTCTTCCATCTGCCTCTGCAAACCTGCCTGGCGTTCTGGCTGGCCATGCTGATCACATTCCGAAAGCTTGTGTTTACCCACCTCTCCACTGAACAAATTTACAAGGTAAACATTTTGGGACATCTCAGAGATTAAAAAAAAAAAATCACAACACAAAACCAACACAACTGTGTTGTCCTCCCCAACCCCTTGTTTGTAACTAATAAATCATAGGATGGAATTAAGATTCCAGCTCTCGGCACTGGATCAATTTTGAGATGCCGTCTCCACTCATTCTTGTCCTTAGTCTTCTCCTTAACTCTTACTAGAAGCCTCACTATCCTGAGTCATGAAGGCACACAGAACACGGGATGGTGGGTCACTGAGACCTGGCTTGAGATTCCGGCTCAGCCTGCAGAAAGCTGTGATGATGGGCAGGTTACTTAACCTCTCTGAGCTTGTTTTCCCAGGGGAAACCAATAGCCAGTTTGCACTGTTGTGATGAGCTTTAGGAAAAATGTCTGGGTCATGGAGAGTTTTGGTTGTTGGTTGGTCATTCCAGGACTCCATCCTTTCAACGTTGATCAGTTCCACGGTGAGCGATTTTCATCAGTCAAGTCTGGATGGAGCAGAGATGGATGAGATGTTGGACAGGAAAGCTGGACTGAAACCAGACTGAGCTACCATGGGCCAGTCCCTGAGATCTCTGTGCTCTCTTGCATCCATCTGTTGCTGCTGCTTAGCAGGAGGTGCGGCTGAGAAGGAAAGGAGAAGGGAGGAGCTTAGGTCTGTTGAAAAGTGAACAGCCTCTTATAAGCCCCAACCGTTGCTTCCCACTCTTCACAACTGATCTGTGGCCCTACTGGGAAGACAGCCTAATTCAACTCCCTGACTCCCTCTTCGTTCCTCTCCAGCCTTCTCCCTCTTCTCTGCTCCCACAACACTCAGCAGAGCCTCGCATTGTGCAGGAATTGTCTATTTACGCGGCGGCCTCCCCAGCTGGATTTAGAGCAGGGACCACGGTTATTCTTTCCCTGTGTCCCCATTGCCCAGGCCAGTGCCACACAAATAATAAACACTTGAGACTGAATGGCACTCAGAGCTGCACACCCCCAGCTCTCAACCCTCATCTCCCTTCCACGGCACACTTGCATTCTTCCTTCTCCTCTTACTCTGTCCTCCTCTCTTCTCCCCCTTGTCCCATCACTGTCCCTGTGGCCCCCCAGTTCAACCTTTCTTGGCAGTAAGAAGGTCAGTGATACCCCACAAAGTGAATACACCCCCTGTAAGTAATCCACAGTCACCACCATTCTTTTAGGCATTTACCTCCCCTTCTTGCAGCATGTCCAGCCCTGGGGAGGGTCGTGGAGGGGACAAAGCAAGCTCCTCTAATTAGGGGGCATTCAGTCCTGACCTGAGCGGCCAACCTCCCTTCTCCTCCACCTCCTCCCAGCTCTACAGGCAGCTCTGGGCAAACAAGTCGGTCTTCATTCAGACAAGGCGCACCTGTTACCTGGGTGAACTTCTCCCTGGCGGCAATTAGCGTGGCTCTGGCTGATGGAAAGGCATTTGCTTCTCGGCTCTCTCCATGAGCCTTTCTTAGTGGACGGGGCTATCAGAACTGCCTGCCCAGGGGTCCTGCTGTCTGGTTGGTACTAGATTGCTGCCCCTGCCATGCCTGCCTCTAAAGCACCCCTTGGAGAGGAATTTTAATACGCGCTGAAGGCAGCAGCAAGAATGGGAGGGGGCCCAGGGAGGCAATGACCCTGGTTTCTGGCCAGGGGAGAGGGGCCTGCACTGGGCTGCTTTAAACTTCAAAGAGAGGGTTGCAGGAGCCCTGCCTTGATTTATTCCCTACCGCCAGCAAATAAGAGGATGGAGGGATGCACCCAATTTGAAAGAGCCAGTCTGTGGCGGAAGAGACCTACCTATGTGGTGGGGTTGCGGCAAGCAAGGGAGAGGGGAGGCGATGTGTTTTGTGAAGTCACTGGGTCCATCCCCCTGCCTCCATCGTCTTCTGATCCCTGTAGTCCTTCCCTTTCTCTCCAGTAGGGATGGAGGCATGGCAGGACCTAACTCAGCCACTCACATGTGCCAATAGCTATGCTCAGGACCAGGAAGGTATATTTCTTTTCTCCCTTTCCCTGCCCATGCTGGCCAGTGACTCTCGGCTTGCAGTGTTTCCCAGAAGTGGAGAAAGAAGAGCTAGAGCACGGAAATGGTCTGTCTGGGGCACTCATGTACACCCACTAGGGACAATCACCCTGTGAAACTGCTGGTATTTTTCTCTAGGTCTTTCTTTTTGAAAAAAAATACTATATTGACATTGTTTATTTTAAAAATATCTCTCCTTTTTATAAGTTTTATTTTATTGCAGACTTATCTGTTGCTACAGAAAACATGGAAAACTTATAAACTCATATTCTAATATACACAAACAAGCACTGTTACCACTTTGGAGGGAAGATGTTCAGCTACGGTTGTGTGTGTGTATAGACACTCATAGCCGTGTGTCTAAATCACATTTTAAAAGCAGGATGATGCACATATCTTTTAAATATTTGTGGATGATGCACATACTGTAAAATTTACCACCTTGACCGTTTCAAGTGTACAGTTCAGTAGCGTCAAGCATATTCCCATTGTTGTGCATACAGACCCCCAGAACATTTCATCTTTCAAATGATGAACTCTGAACCCATAAACAACCCCTATCTCCCCTTCTCCCAGCTGCCCTGATCAACTTCATTCTACTGGTCTCTATGAATTTGCCTGTTCTAGGTACCTCCTACAAGCATCATTGCACAGTATTTGTCTTTTTGTGTCTGGCTTATTTCACGTAGCATAGTGTTTTCAAGGGTCATTTATGTAACAGCGTGTGTCCAAATTTCTTCCCTTTTTCAGGCCGAATAATATTCCGCTGTATGCAGTTGGGCAGAGTGTTTCAACTTCTCAC
The DNA here is from genome assembly GCF_023091745.1 of Budorcas taxicolor. Taxonomy (NCBI): domain Eukaryota; kingdom Metazoa; phylum Chordata; class Mammalia; order Artiodactyla; family Bovidae; genus Budorcas; species Budorcas taxicolor. Next base: position 25,964,563 of record NC_068924.1, read on the forward strand.
CTCGGCTTGCCCATCTGTGAAATTGAGCAAATAATAGCAGCAACCTCACAGGGCTGTTGTTAGAATTCATTTAGTTAATACATGTAAAATCCTTAGAGGAACGCCTCACTCATTGTAAGCCCTTCACAATTGTTACCGTTTAGCCTTACTATTCGACTTTCATCCCCTTGCTCCCAAATGACAGTATTCTGGGCTTCATAACAATGATTATTTATTAGGCAACTTTTATGTGCTGTTAGAATTGTGGGATTGTGTGCGCGCTGTCGTGTCCGATACGTTGTGACCCCGTAGACTGTAGTCCACCAGGCTCCTCTGTCCGTGGAATTTTCCAGGCAAGAATGCTGGAATGGGTTGCCATTTCCTGCTCCGGGGGATCTTGCCAACACAGGGACTGAACTTGCATCTCTCGTGTCTCCTGCATTAGCAGGCAGATTCTTGACCACTGTACCACCTGGGAAGCCTTTATGTGCTAAGCAGGTGCCAAATATTTTACATCCTCTTATTTAATCCTGAACAACCTTATGAGGCTGGGGGTGGTGGTGGTGTTATCTCCAGGTTTCAGAGGACTTAACTGAGTCTCAGATAATTTAATTAGCCTCAGGTTATAGAGCTTTGTGGAAGGAAAGTCTGGCATTCAAAGCCAGGGTGCTCTGACTCCCAAACCCACTCATCACTACCCTATACCGCCTCCCAGAGGAACTTGGTGGGCAGGATGTGTCTGCTTTCAGACAACCCATCTTTGCTTCCTACCATGTGAAGAAGCAGCCTCTCCTTCCAGGGCAACACACTCGCCCAAGTTCCAGCTTTGAAAGACAGAGAGTGAGCAGAAAGGAACTCTTTCCTCTCCTTCGTCCCCACCTCCTCTCCGCTCTCCTCTTTCTTCACCCCCAGTTCCTCTGCCCACATCCTGAAGAGGCCACAAGGAGGCAATGACTAAGATGCACTAAGGGAGGGCTGGCCCTGTGGGATTTCTAGGAACCAAACTGGCTGGAAGACGCCTGGGGGCTGGAAGCACTCTGGGCTCCCCTCGTATCACAGAACGCCGAGCTGACAGTTGTCTGTCCCGCATGCCTACCCACTGGTCAGCGGTGTTAGAGAAAATTGAAGCAAAGAGAGCCCCACTCCTGAGCAGTTTAAACAGGGGCTGGACGACCTTTCTCAGGGGCCTTGTAAGAGGAGTCCCTTCTGGGTCTGCCATGGTCTGTGCTGAGACTGAAAGAGTTGCTGTGGTTTAAGCAGATGGGAAGGGAGCCAAGGGGACACAGAGCCCCATGGATGCCTGGAAGGACTCCCGCCAGGGCCACAGTGATTTGCAGCCAATCCACACACCACTGACATCCACTCTCAAAGCCCATGCCTGCTCTTCCTAGGAGATCAGGCTGAATGGATTGTCCTTTTCCTGGAGATTGGAACTCTTATCCCCCCTCTCTGGTCTTTCCCACACACACATTTTATTGCCCCAAATCACCAAGAACAGAAAGAGACAGAAGAGAATCGCGGGTTTTCCCACCTAACCATGGTGTGTGTGTGTGTGTGTGTGTGTGTGTGTGTGTGTGTGTGTGTACAAGCATGTGCTGGAGGGAAAGGATGGCTCTTGGCTGCCTCCCCTGGCCCTTTAAGCCCCTTGCTCTGAAAGACCTGGCTTCAAGGCGGCTGGCCTTGTCCCAACTTTGGACAAAATCCAGCTTCTACAATTTTGAAAATCCAAAGAGAGGTTCACTGGCTTGTGAGCCAAAGAGTGACCAGAGCACATTGGTGGTATCCCTGACTTTGAGGTTCCTTCTCAGGCAATGCCCGGCTCAGCCACTCTCTAGTCTTAGGTGTCTGAGCAGGCCCCTTCAACTCAGTGCCCCTGCTTTTCCTGAGGCCTGGAGTAATGACAGTATAAAACAATAGTATAAGGCAAATGCTATAAATAAACCATAACAATCAATCCACAATAGGAGCAGTTCTGCAAAGACGTGGCGGGACAGCTGAAGGGGGATGTGAAGCCTTTGTGGACTAGACACGCTTGCTTGGGGGAGGGTTATTTTCAATAATCAGGAGCCCTGGAGACCAGCCTGGAGGAGTGGGCTCAGGAAGACCTCTGTGGGACATCCTGCCCGGCCGCTACAAACTATGGGCCTGAACAGTGGACTCCTCAGGGACCAGGAGAAGAGACTGGGACAGCTGTGAGAAGTTAATACAGAGCATTCGGTGATCGGTAACTGGCCATTCTCTGCCCGTCTCGCATTGGTGGGACTCACAGGGAACTGCCAGTCATAACCCCACAGCATCTCAATTTCCTTCATTGAGAAATGGGGTGGCAGTAATGCCCCATTGACCTCAGAGGGTCAAATTGACTTGAAGAGCCTGAAATGTTACCTGGAGATGCACTTTGAGGCTCTTTCAGGTGGGATTATGCTTGTTGACCACATGGGATTCCCAGGTGGTGCTAGCAGTGAAGAACCCACCTGCCAGTACAGGAGACATAAGAGATGTCAGTTCGATCCCTGAGCCGGGAAGATCCCCTAGAGCAGAGCATGGCAACCCACTCCAGTATTCTTGCCTGGAGAACCCCATGGACAGAGGAGCCTGGCAGGCTACAGTCCTTAGGGTAGCAAAGAGTCAGACATGACTGAGTGACTAAGCCCGCGTGCATACTCACGTGCCTCTGTGGTCTGGCCAGCCTCAATTCCTCTCTTCAGCCCTGCGCCCTGCATTCCCAGCCTGTGGTTCCTAAAGGAAGTGGTTTCTCACTGAGGGAGAAACGAATCCTCTCCCAGGGGAGAACCAGCGTCAGGATGCTCGGGGGCCCAGCCCCTCCTGCATTCCTCCCTTCAGATGGATGGGGAGTGGGACGCACCACCTCACTCCTGGGCCTGTTCTTTAAACAGCTCTGCTTTGGGTTTATGGAGTTTGCTGTTTATCTTCTCAGGATTTGGGAATGGAAAGCACGGTGCTTCTTCAGCTTGAGGGTTTGCTCATGTGCTGGACCCCAGAGACCCACCTCACCTCCTTTCCTTCCCTGGGGACAGAGTCAGGGCACGGGCCTCAAGGGCCTTGGAAAGGGCTCACACGCCCTTCTGGAGACTTCCACTCCAGAATGAAAAAGAGGGGCTGAAGAAGTAGAGAAGGGGAGATGAAAGCCCGGAGATGGCGAGCGATCAAGAGGAGCTATGTAAGCGTGAGGCAACTTACACAGGAGCTGGGCTCTAGCGCCCACGCGGGGCTGGAGGCTTCTTGGCAGTGGATGCTGAAAAGAAGCTGCATATTCTAGAAGCCAAAGGAAGGTGTCCTTCCAGCAGGGCCCTCAGGGACCCCAGGCAATCCTCCGCTTCCAGAGGGCAGGTCTGGGCCTGGTGGCAACAGATGTTTCTCTGAATCACTTCTGTCAGAGCAGGTGTCTGAGAAGCGTACTGTGTGCATGTGTGTGTATGTGTGTGTGTGTCTGTGAGCCACACTTATCAGTGCACAGACTGCGTGCGTTCATATCTGCGTGTGTCTGAGTGTGTGTTAGTGTATTCACCTGCCCAAAAGGCATACAGGCAAGTTGAAGCCCCCACCAGCTGCCCTCCCCAGGGCACATCATCCAAAGTGGTGGCCTTCCATCTCCACGTCAGGGCTGACCTGTGCACTCCCCAGCTTATACAGGCTCTAAAGTAGGGCAGTAGTTCAAGGCAGACACGTCATCCTCTGCTGGGCTGAATTCATAACCAATGCGTGGCCAGGGCTTGGGTGCTCACCAGGAGCTTTATCACCCTCAGGCTCTCACAACAAACAAATGGCGGACAGAGCGGTAGCCTTTAAAGAGCTGAAACCAAGACTCAAGAGTCTCAGAAATGCCTGCCTTTTGTAGTCAGATCCTGTGTTGTTTCCCCAATCCTTGAGCACCACGAGGTGCTCTTTCTGCTGTTTGTGGACCCCTTCCTCATATCTCTACCCTCTCAACCTGTAAGGGTCAGACGTGTGCAGGGCAGGCCAAACTGGGGGCCTGGATCCCCCCATCCATGGCCATGCAGCTTGACTAATATGGTCAGAGTCAAGGTGGGTCGCAAGTCCAGAGTAGGACCTTCTGCAAAGGTCTGGGGGCCCAAATTCCAAGTCTCCGTACATAAAGGAATTTTAATGTTGGGAAAGATTCTCAGGTGGAAGAAGGAAAAGGTGCTGCTATCAGGGACTCAGGGAGACTTTTTGGCTTTGGAATCTATTGGGATTGTGTTCAAATACTAGTTACGTGACAGAGGCTGATCATGACCCTCTCAGCACCTCAACTTTCTCATCTATAAAATGGGAATAATAACAATAGCTGCTAATAGTTGTAGAACGCCAACAATATGACAGGTTCTTGCACACGTTCTAAGTCGCTCAGTCGTGTCTGACTCTTTGTGACCCCGTGGACTGTAGCCCACCAGGCTCCTCTGTCCATTGGATTCTCCAGGCAAGAATACTCGAGTGGGTTGCTGTGTCCTCCTCCAGGGGATCGTCTCGACCCAGGGATCAAAACTGCATCTCTTCCATCTCACATTGGCAGGAGAGTTTACCACTAGCGCCACCTGGGAAGCCCTAAATTCTTAATATAAGTAATTTAATCCTTACATCAATCTTGTGAGTGAAGAATTATTTAACCTGATTTAACAGATGAGGAAACCGAGACTCAGAATATTAAGTAACTTGCCCAACATCACATGGCTAATTCACAAAGCTTATGTGACTTGAGCCCAGGCGGTTCAGTTCCAGTGCCTGCATTGAAGTACTGCAGTACTTCTGGACAGGGCTGGATAACCCTCTGAACCTAAGAAACAGTTTAACAATAGCCGACAGTCTCAAAGCATGGCCGCAAACTCCTTGACACTCTTCCATCAAAACGTAGAATCTAGGTCTCCTCCCCTTGAAAGTCCTGAGAGGACTCTGTACCTGCTTTAGAGAGTTAGGGTGCAGCCAGAATGATACTATGTGATGTGAAAGGCTGTATTAGAAGGCCTTTCAGGTTCTGCTGGTCTCTCTTGAGATACTCACTCTGGGAGTCTTCTGCAGCCCTATAAGACCCTGGCCTCCTGGAAGCTGTGTGTGGAGGACCAGAGAGGAGGGACAAGATCCCTGAGAGCTCCAGTAGTGTGTGTCTCTCCCAGCCCAGACTCCACACACATGGAATGAAGAGCCTGCAGGACGCCCCCAGTCCTAGCTACCTCCTGATTATAACGATGAGAGCTCCCCCCATCCGGGAAGAACTAGGGGTACATAAACTTTGAAATTAGGCTGCCCTGGGTTTAAATCCTGGGGTTCCCACTTTCTTGCTCTGTGATCCAGGGCAGATTTCCTAACCTCTCTGAGCTTCAGGTTCCCTGTCTGTGGTGTGGGTATAGTAACCTCCACCTCCCTGCATGATTAGGAAAATTAAGGGGAGATTAGAACAAGCAGCAGTCGGCTCATGTCGACTCAATGGATGTGAGTTTGAGCCAACTCCAGGATACAGTGAAGGACAGGGAAGCCTCAAAGCACGGGGTACAGTGGGCTACAGTCCATGAGATCGCAAAGAGTCAGACACGACTGAGTGACTGAACAAAACAACGAAGGACAAGCAGCAGTAAGAACTGTTTCCCTGAGCCCAGGCAACTCCCAGACCTGTGAACAAAAGGAATAATCATTGTTCTCTTAAGCTCCTGCTTGGGGTGGCCAACACATAACACTTGCTTCAAGGTAGTAAATGTGGGGAACAACTGACGACGTGTCGTCAGGTCCCTGGCAGTGAAGGCCACCTCTTTTAGCCTCATCCATCAACCCTCCTTGGGTCCCCTCTTCACTTGTCTTTAAAACAAAAGCCATTTCTGTACAAGCTGAGTAGACATCTCATTAAAACTATGAAAACCAGTGCAGGAGAGTCTCAGCTTTCTCATACATAACTGTGATCTTCAGGGCCCTTTCAAAACCAGAAATGCTGCCCGTGATGCTAGGATCTGGAGGACCCTGGCCTGTATGTCATTCAAGAAATCCCTGTGGAACTTAGGCTGGGCATGCTGTGTTGCCACGCTCCATACCTTTACTGGCAAATACCCATGAGGATCACACTATGAGGAGTTCTCCTTAGTCTGGAAGTTTTGTGAAGGTAGAGGCTTAGCTTTATTTCATTCTTCTATAAATTTGTAAATATATTTGTGAATAAATTTGTGAATTTCCTCACTGTCTCCACAAGACAGAACAAGGCATATTAAAATATGATGAGGACTCCAAAGACCTGTCCAAGAGAAGAGAAGCAGGAAATGATAGCAGGAAGGGGAAGGAAGAGAAGAAGGAAGGGATGGAGAAAAGAAGGAAAAAGAAACGAAGAAGGAAAGAGAATCAGAGACAAGGAAAAGGAAGGAGAAATGGAAGAAAGGAGAGGAAGGGGCTTAAGATGAAACGTGACACATAACCCCAGTCTTGTTATGATCCCTCTGCTCTGACTCTTGGAACAGGGAGGCTCCAGTCTCAGACTGTGCCCACCTCTCTCTGTGCCAGCACTGGCCTCACACGCACAGCTCTTGCCTGCAGCTCAACACCCTGAGCTCCTTAAATAGCTCTGAACCTCACTGAGTGGTGGATAAACATTTGTTTCACAGCTCACAAAGCAGAGCTGCTGGCGACCGGCAGGTTTGATGTAATGAGTTCCATTCTGGACCCCAGGGAGCATTTAGAATGGGCTCCTCTTTGCCCAGGCTGCCAGTCAAGCTGGTACCAGGGAGAAGGGGAAAGAAAAAAAAACAAACAAACCCAGCACTGATCTCTTCCCCACTATCCCGTCCTGATCTAGAAACAGAATCAGACTATTCCATTTTCCTGGGATGGGATTAGGGCGAGAGTGCCCAGGGCACCGTGGGTGGGGGTATCTGAGAGAGTGGCTGGGTCACCCCCTTCCTCTGCCTCCCCAGGAAGTGGCCTGGGCTCGTGAGCTGTCCAAAAGACAGCCCTTCTCAGAAGCAGAAATTTGCAGGTAACCTATGGTCCTTTCTCCCCTTCGATTGCCCCATAGAATCTTGGACAGCTGTGTAGCTTCTGAATCAGCAGCCAACCTCCTTGACCACTGCTCTCCACCATCTAGAACTTGCCCAGGGCACCCTGCTTGCCTTGGTACTTTAGCCACAGGGCCTTCCCGGTACCCGCAGTGCCTACGGGCTGCCCAGCATCCCCATCACAGGATGGTAGGGCAGTGGGTGGCGAAAAGCTGGCTGATTCTCTTTATTCCCCCTTTCCTCCCAGACTCCCCACTTCAGGATAGTGTGACATGCTGCTAGAAGGAGCTGAGGACCGGTTGATATGCTGAATAAGTGGTAATTAGGTTGTTGGCCTTTCAGCATTTCCTCTGTGGATATTAACGGCCATCAGTGCCCCGCTCTTTTGCACTCACTGGAACCTCCCAGCCAGATCACCAGGGTGCGTCCCTGCCCAGGCCCCCTCACTCATTGGCCCCCTCCTCACTGCCATTGCCTCATTTGCTTCCGAATTTCAGGAAGGAAATCAACTAGCACAGACGGTAGGTGGGAAAATTAGAAATGGAGAAAACTAACCCAGGGGGAAGTGATTTAGTCTTCCGGCCAAATTGGTCGCTGAATTGGCTTCGTGGACTCTTCTGATTGGGATCTCCTAAGGGTCATATTGTTCCTTCTCCAGATTCCAGGCAAGAGTCCCCATGGAAGTTTACATCCTTTTCCTGAAAGTTCCTGGGGCTGGAGATGGACAAATAAGTTCAGAGGCGGACCTGAATTTCCCCACTAGTGTAAGTGAGGTGGCAAGAATGGGAAGAATCGGGCTGAAATGATGAAAATTTAGATGTAAGGTGCATTTCCTTGGATTCTACCCTTTCTTGTAGCAGCAGCCTGCTGCCCTGAAAGACCTTGGAATCAGAGACGAGCCTAAACAAGCTGGCTCCATGCCCTGGACTACAGATGATGAAAAGAGTGCAACCCGTGGGTAAGAAGATTCAACTTCTTCATAGCTCTGTGACCTTGGGGAGGCTACATACCTTCTCTGAGCCCCAATATCCTTATCAGAAAAAAATGTTGCTGGAACAAGATGGTACGTGTAAATAATACACACTAGTCACTATCTTGTGTTGAAGCCAGTTTGTACCAGCTTATGAGCCGTCCGCGTATATCGCTTCCCAAATCTGTGTTCAGGAACATCGCTTGAAAGCAGTGATAGTGGGAGTATTTACACTATAGAAATTGGCAAGTGCTATCAACTAGGCCTTGTATTTTTCCCTTAAGAGAGCTGACTGTCACAATTCACCAGCACGTCATTGTTCCTGCCTCATTTCAGCTGTCTGGACTCATGGGGTCTTAGGGAAGATCCTCAGGCTCCTGGAAGCTGCAAGCAAGCCCTTTATGATCTATCTGCCTCCCATTCACCACAACAAACCGCTCACTTCTAGCAGGGATTGTCAAAATCTCCTTGAGGCCCTATTAGAAAGCTGTGGCTCCTTGATCTATTCAGTACCAAGAGGCAGTTGTCGAGGAAGTTGATTGTAGTCCAAATCCAGGTATCAATTCAAAATGTTTTTGCCTCAGACAACTGCGTACGATCAATCAGTAATGTAATCCTCTGCTGGTAGAACACAAAAACAAAGCCCCACCTTGCCTCTTAAATACAGCATCATTAGTCTTAGGATAAACTATAAATTGATGCATAGAGCCAACAGCCAGAGCCGCGTCCCGGGGAATGGGAGCAGATGAAAGAGCAGTACTTTATGGTGAATGACAAATCACGGCTCGTTCTATTCCCTATCAAGTGGAACATCATCCATCACGTGGTGGACTCGTTGGGTTCCAAGACAGATAGGACACTATGAACGGATGCTACAGCTGGGACGGCTGGCCTGGGCAGAACTGTGCTTCTTGCTTTTCCTGGGAGGGAGAGATGAGACCAATCTACTTTCTGTATGGTCCTGTCCTTCATTCTGGTTTATAAGCGTGAGTGAGGCAAGGAATCCCATCAGTTATAGTGTCCTTGAGGATGGGAAACTTTATCTTTTTCATGTTTCACACAGAGCCCTGTCTGAATGGTAAGAGAAGAGCCCTGCCTCTGAGCCAGAGAGAAAGAGACGAGGACTGATCTGCTCCTGTTTTGGTTTTTGATCGCTGAAGTCCTGTGTGCCCCACACAATCACCCCTCCTCCTTGGCCCTGCCAGGGTACCCATAATCCAAACCCTTTGGTTCATGCCTTTATTATTTTTAAAAATAATTTATTTATTGGATGCACTGGGTATCCGTTGCTCTGTGTGGGCTTTCTCTAATTGCAGTGAGTGGGGGATACTGTTTGTTGTGGTGTGTGGTCTTCTCATTGCAGCGGTTTCTCCTCTTATTGCAAAAACAGAACATGGTCTTTAGAGGCACGTGGGATTTAGTGGTTGTGGTGCTTGGGCTCAACAGTTGTGGTCCACTGCCTTAACTGCTCTGTGGTATATGGAATCTTCCTGGACCAGGGATCGAACCCTTGCCTCCTGAATTGTTAGGCTGATTATTAACCACTGGAAGACCCAAGGAAGTTCCTGGCTCACTCCCTTAAATGAAGGTATTATGTACAAAACTCTCCTGTGATCACGACTGTCTTAACAGGATGGGGAACCGTCTGAGCCCATTAGAGGTGCCCCACATCTATTTGTTGAATGGATAAATGAGTTGGCAAGTGCACAATAACACAGGGTAGGTAAATAAACATTGTGGCAGGTGACCCTGCTTTGGGGGAAAGGGGACTGACACAAATGATCCCAAATGAAGGACAACCTCATTGGAGGGAAAGGTAGGAGGTCCCGAAGTTAATCTCCACATCCTTTCTGATTTATCCCTGGCCCTCACTAGTTTTTAATCAAAGTATGTGGAGAGCAATATGCATCATGATCTGTCTCTGGGCTAATGGGAACATGAGGCAAAGAGGAAAAGTTAGTTGGTTGTGATTCACCGCAGCTCATGAATAATCCCATGGGCCCTATTCCTGGCCCTCTGCCATTCATGCGGCAGGAACTGAGGAGCAATGGCATCTTCCTGACTGCTGATTTAATTAAGTGTGGCTAGCCTGTGACGGAGGCTGGCTCGGCACACAGCCAAACTCCCAGGTGAATTGGCCATGTCATTGATGAGCGAGTCAAGCCTCTTTTTTGACCAAAACCACCAGTCATTTGGGATATCTGAAGACTTCTGGAGAGCAACTGACTCTACTATGGTGCAGAAAGACACTGGCTATTTGGTTAAATCCCATCAATAGAGTGACAAATATACTGGTGCGTTCAGTCCATCTGACAGCCTTGTGTAGGTGCAGCATTTGCGATATCAAGTATTCAGCATAATGTAGTCGAAGCAATGTCTGATGGACTGATTTTTTTTTTTTTAATTTCCTCCAGTTGCTGTGCACATAAAGCTGACACAGCTTAGGGGTAGTGTGGAAACAGTTGGCATGCTTCCTTTATGTATTTTTCACCTTTGCCATCTGGAATTAGCAAAAGATCTTCCTTCTGCCAGCTCTCCCCTCGCCCCACACCCCGAGTTGAAATCTACACAACCTTTACCCAAACATCAGGAACAGCTGTCTCCGGCAGAAGGAGGTTGACTCCAGGTGGGCACTCAGCGGCAAGGGCAGGTGAGATAATGAGCAACAATAAAGTCCTTTTCAAGGAGGTGGGAGTCTGTTGGAGAGGTGGGTGGGTTGGCATATGCCAAACCTTACTTGGCTTGTAACATTTGCTCTTCTATGCAGCCTGTTTCTCAGTGGGGGATCGGACTTACTCCCCTCTCTTCCCCTTCTCCTGATTTCGTTTCTCCCTTCCTCGACTGTGCATCACACCAGGCTTGATGCTGTAGAAGAATCAGAGACAATGTAGTTATACCACCCCCCACCCCCCGCCCCACCTCCCCGCCACCAAGGACCTGGTCACACTCAACTTGAGAAGCAAGGCAAGCTCAAAATCACTGTACTGTGAAAAGATAAAAGGGAAATCAGATGTAAACTAGAAGAGATTAAGTGTTTGAGGGTTTAGGGAGAGGGGAAGTGGTCTTCCCTTGTCTTCAAGGAGGATTAAGGAGCATTTGTGGGCCAGGAAGGACAAATGAGACTGGAACTGTTACCCTGTATGGGGCTGTGGGGGAATCTAGCAAATTATGGGCAGGGAGAAAGAGGAGAAGAAAGACATAGATGAAGAAACTAGGGCAGTGGGATTGAAGAAGTCAAAGAACCTCCTGGACAGAAGATACAGGAAGAAGAGTAATAAGAATGACATTTTTGCCCTCCAACCATCTCATCCTCTGTCGTCTCCTTCTCCTCTCTCCCTCAGTCTTTCCCAGCATCAGGGTCTTTTCAAATGAGTCAGCTCTTCACATCAGGTGGTCAAAGTACTGGAGTTTCAGGTTCAACATCAGTCCTTCCAATGAACACCCAGGACTGATCCAACCCTGGACTGGTTGGATCTCCTTGCAGTCACTGAAGACTTATTAGCAGGTTAGTGATGTCAAAACTAATCTTTAGGAAGAATAATCTGGCAAGAATTGTAAGGAAGTTTGGAAAAGTGGAAGATGGGCAACGTAGATGAATGTTGATATAATATGAGACAGTGTGAAGGATGGAACTCCTGGTGAGAAAGCAATGGGGGAACATGTTGAGAAGCAGGTCTGGTTAGAATCAAGACGATGAGGGTCCGATGACTGCTAAGTAAAAGGGAGAGGAAGAATTGAAACCTTCTCCACAGTTTTGTACTTGATGCTTGGCTGAGCTGACTTGGGAGAGGTCTGCTTCTGGTCACAGTACCTTTGGGATATGTACTATAATGGAGAGATCCACATGGCCTCAATCACCTTGCACATTGCCTGCATCTCCCCTCAAGGGCCCCCTGGGCTTCTCTCTACTTTGTGCCACACAGCCATCTCCAAACCCTAGGAGTCTTCTTGGCCTGCTCATAGGAGAAACCCAAGAATGAGGTGAAAGGGATCTCCTGGACAATTGCCAACCAATGGGGAAAGGAATCAATGCTCCACCTTTGGTCCTTCGGGAGCACAGTGTGGAGAGCACTCTCAGCAGGTCCCAGAGGGATGGAGGCTGCATTGCTCAGAGCACTGATCCTGAGCATGCTCCCTCCTCTGGATGCCCCTCCATCCCTGCCTCCCCTGACCTTGCTACCTTTCTCCAGCCTCCTGGACCACCTCCCACACAAACTCCCTGCACCCATTCCTTGTCACAAGCTTTGCTTTTGGGATGATCCAAAACAGACATATCATGGGTAAAGTGAGCATTGGACATTCAGGTGGATCCTTCCTAAGAAAAGTGTAGATGTGAACCAAGAACTCTAATGAGGCTGAGGTTTGAGATCTAGACTCAGGAACCATCTGCAGGGCCAAAGCGCTCGAAACTAGAAAAGTGAACAGAGTCATTCAAGAAGAAAATGTGGAGGGGAAAAGAAAAAGGGAAGATACCAGTCCTTGGGGAATTCTCCATCTAGCACAGGGGAGGAGGACCAGCGGCAGCCCTTGTGGATGGGAAATAGTAAGAAGAGGTCCAGGAGGTGGTTGTAGCAAGACTGAGGGGGTCATGCGTTCACCAGAGGTCAGAGTTCACACAGAGGCCCCAGGAAAAGATGGAATTTCTGAAATTCCTAAAGACCCCCAGAAAGTGGTTTTGGTGATGACAGTGAAAGTTGTTTTTGTAAGGGATAAGTATGTAAGAAAGCGGAAACCCAGAGCTTAGATTCCAAACTCTTACACCTGGCACCCAGAAAGACTTTAAAATATACCAGCATCTCAAAATAGACCTACTGAGTTATAATCACATGGATGAGGGTCTTCTCTCTCAGTTAGATTGTAGGGAAAATGAGGAACTGTGATCGTTTGAAACCCCGGTGCAGAGAGGCAGGGAGAAAAAAATGTCCTTTCAAGCAGAAGAGATGTATACCAAGTAGAGGGAATTAAGCCAGTGGAAAGGAACATATTAAAGATGCAAAAGAAAAGGAATAATATATGGAGAAGGGCTCAGAGAAGGAGAAGGGATCAAGAACTCAAGTGGGGTCAAGAGAGTTTAGTTTTTACAAAGAGGGTTCATTCATTCTATCATTCAACAGGCCTGAATTAGGTTCCTTCTGTGTGCCAGGTTTCATTCCAGGGCACTAGGCATAAAGGGGAGGGCCAGGCATAGCTACTCCCTCTAAAATAGGAGATGGAAAGAAATAATCCCTAGAAACTTGTTAGGTTCTGGAATAGAAACATTTACAGTGAAAAGGGAAGAAATGCTCCTTTAAGGGAAAGAAAGAATATGGTGGTTGAGTGGCTGGCATAGCAGTGGGCATGTAGTAAGCCTTCTAGAAGGCTTAGTTTCCTTTCTTCTGAGACAAATGGCATTGTAGATGAAGAAAGATTTTACCCTGCCCAGAGAACCCAGTAAAGCTTCCCAGATAAACTATTATTCAAATGAACTTAGGCACTTGCCTGGTGGTCCAGTGGTTAAGAATTCACCTTCCAATGCAGAGAATGCAGGTTCGATCCCTGGTGGGGGAATTAAGATCCCACATGCCACAGGGCAACTAAGCTCTCATGCCACAATGAAGAAGTGAAAGTCGCTCAGTTGTGTCCGACTGTTTGCGACCCCATGGACGGTACAGTCCATGGAATTTTCCATGCCAGAATACTGGAGTGGGTAGTCATTCTCTTCTCCAGGGGATCTTCCCAACCCAGGGATTGAACCCAGGTCTTCCGCATTGCAGGCAAATTCTTTACCAGCTGAGCCACCAGAGAAGACCTCATGCCACAGTGAAGAAGCTCAGCTGGAAAAAAGGAAAAACAAAAAACCCTTCAGAGCTGAGAGAAAGAAATGGGAAATGTATGAAGACACAGGAATAATTGGAGTCAAAAGCAGGGCAGTTGAGGAAAAAATCAGAGGGTTCTGATGTTCCAATAAACAGAAAGCAAATTTGTCTCTTGAAGGTAGGTGTTGTGGGTTGAATTGGGTCTCCCTGAAATCCACAGTTGAAGTCTTAAACCCAGTACTTGTGAATGTGACTATTTGACAACAGGCCTTTAAAGAGGTAATTAAGATAAAATGAGGGCAGGTGGGTGGGCCCTAATCTGGTGTCCTTATAAGAAGTGGAGATGAAAACACAGACTCACTCCAGAAGAAGACGGCCATGTGCAAGCCAAGGAGACGTCTTTGAAGAAACACTCTACAAACACCTTGATCTTTGACCGTTTGTGTCCATGACTGTGAAGAAATAAATTTCTGTCATTTAAAACTCTTTGTTGTTGTTGTTTAGTTGCTGAGTGGTGTCTGAGTCTATGTGACCCCAGGGACTGTAGCCTGCCAGACTCCTCTGTCCATGAAATTCTCCAGGTGAGAATACTGTGGCCAGGTTCGAAGCATCAGGGTGCTTGGGGCTGGTGCACTGGGATGACCCTGAAGGATGGGATGGGGAGGGAGGTGGGAGGGGGGTTCAGGATGGGGAACACATGTACACCCGTGGCTGATTCATATCAATGTATGGCAAAAACCCCTACAATATTTAAAGTAATTAGAATAAAAAAATACTCCAATTAAAAAAAAAATACTGGACTGGGCTGCCATTTCCCTCCTGACCCAGGAATCCAACCCACATCTCCTGTGCTGGCAGGTGAGTTCTTTACCCCTGAACCACCAGTGAAGCTTAAGCCTCCTACTCAGTGAAAGTGGTTACTGCAGCCCTTACACATTAAGGGTGAGGGGATAGTACAGGTTTGGGAGGATGGGAATTTCAGAAGAGTCACAGTGGGGAAGTCAATAAAAGCTGGATGAATGGGTTCCTGAAGAGATGGTCCGGCTAACTAACAATGAATGCATAGCTGTCTTCCATGCATTTGGTAGTACCTCATGTAACACTTGGCTGTGTTTGGGTTTTGGCACCAGGGGACTGATGGGTTAGGAGTGTGGAGACTTCTAAAGTGGCTGTAAGCTCATAAAGTGGCTGGCCTGGGGCACAGGGTCAGGGGAAGCAAATATGGCTAGAGTGGACAAATGGATGGAAGGCTAGGGGAGATTCTGGAATGGGAGAAACGTTGGTCAATTAAAGGGGAGAGAGTGGGAGGTAGGAAAGGACAGGCTTTGCGTTCACAGAGGGAAGTGGGCCTGGAGCTGTGCTCAGGGTTTAAAAGCAGTGAACAGACTTTTGTCACATCGTGTGAGGACTGAGTAGGCCTGAACAGTGGCCAAGCATTGTAAGGAGTAAGTGTCTTTTAATTTCATGGCTGCAATCACCTTGGATGACTTTTTAACTATTCTTAAATCCAGACTTTCAGTTGAGGCAGGTGAAAAATTTGGGAGATGGATCGCGGTGAGAGTTGAGCAAGAGTGTGAATGTACTTAGTGCCACTGAACTATACTGTTAGATATGGTTAAAAATGCTTATATTATGTGACTTATACCACAGTTTAAAAAAAGATACTGGAAAACTCCATTACCCTTGCAAAATAAGCCAATCATGCCCTGCACCTAGGAGAGAGCCTACACCAAGTAGGTGCTCATTAAATGTTTGCTGCGTTATCGAATGCTCAACAAGTCTTCCTTCCGAGAAATTCTTTCATCCCTCTCTCCTGCTACTCCTGTACTCCTTATCGTGTGGTTAGCTGTGGGTTTCTGTGTTCCCCAGCCGCACTTCTCAGCCTAGGTGTCAAAACACACTGGCTTGTTTTATCTGCCGGGAGGTACACTGCAAGTAATTTGTTAGCGATAATAAAGCATCAAGTCAGGGAAGGTTTTATTTGTGAAATAGAGAAGATTTAAAAGAGTGCTTATCATAATGTCCTTTTACTGGCCTTTCAGTTTGCTTCCTTAGTGGGAAAGCAAGGAGTCAGAGGTGGATTACAGAGGACTCTGTGCAACCCCAGGGACTGGAGCCCAGCAGGCTCCTCTGCCCATGGGAATTTTTCTGGCAAGAATATTGGCGTGTGTTGCCATTTCCTCCTTGAGGGGACCTTCCCAACCCAGGGATCAAGGGCACCGAGGGCACCATATATAACCTCTGTGAAGGCAGTGGGTGTGTTTTGAACAAGTAACTTTCATCCAAGCAACCTAAACTGTGGGGGAAACAAGTATGAGATTCACAGTTAGAACATTCATTCACTGTGGAATAGTTGACCAGATCTTCAGCTTTCTCCTCCCCAGACTTCATATTCACAGATCTGTCCAGTAACTGGACACTCAGACACTCCTGAAGAGCATTTTAATTGGCTGTGTGGGTCTCCGAGGACCTGCCCCCATTAACATGAGAGTGATTCCGGAAAGTTGCCCAAACATAGCAAATGCAGCCGTGTCCTAACAACACAGTGCTGGGGACCTCTGAACCGTGTCTCTTTCCATAGCCTCGGCTATTTCAAAGAGATCATTAACAAGGTGGAATTGGGTGCCCCCAGGGTCACCGCACAATATACATTGTTACTGTCTTTTAATGGACTTTTCCCAGACACGGTGATTCTTAAACTGCAGTGTCGGCAGCTGCTAAGACCAGGCTGAGCCCTGCCGTCTGCAAGGAGAGTCGGCCTGCCAGTCCTGCCAGAGACGATCTGAGCCTGGGCAGATGGATCCGGCTGGGAGAGGGGAGGAGGGGAAGTGGGCTTCGGGGGGGGGGGGGGTGGGGAGGGGGGGCATGAGCCAAGAAGTGAGGCAGCCCTTGGAGGTCCTTGTTATTGATTTAGCGTGAGGACTGAAAGTGGCAGGTAAGCAGGTGGCTGGGGGCTGGCGGGCGGGGAAGACAGGTGTAGGCAATCGTGGGCAGTGATTAGCCCGGGTGCTGCAGATGTGTCTGGGGGTGTCAGCTGGTGGTGATTAGCGTGGGCACTGCTGAGGGGCGTGGCATCAGATGGTGGTTTCGGAGCCCAGATGTGAGAGGCTGATGGGCCCCCTTCCCGGCTTGCAAGCCCTTACTAGTCTTTCCCCTCTCCTGAGCAGGCTCATTCACCTTCACCCTCTCCTACCGTCCCCTCCATGTGCCTGCTTGCGCACATTCCTCTCTAGGTGAAGGGCATGGATTCGCAGATTGCGCTCCCCCCATTCTTCAGTCTCTTAGCCAATTTCTGAGATGATCACACAGACCGAGCCCCTTCAGACACCAGGCAAGACAAAACCTGCAGGATCCGTAAGTGTGATCCTGCTCATTCATGTGAGAAAGGTACCTGGTTGCAGAGGGTGTTTATAGCATTCTGTCAACTTTTCTTGCCCTCCCTTTTATAACCTGCCTAAAATTTTTATAAATAAAGATTTGTATTGGAGTCTAATACACACAGAAAGTAGACAGACTAGTGTAACTCTCCCACCCAGATGAAGTATTAGAAGATTCACAGCACTCCAGAAGCTTTCCTTAGTCCCTATTCTAGTCATTAATACCCTGCTTCCTCTCCAAAAGGGACCTCCTGACTGTAACCACCATAGATTCATTGCGATTGTGTTGGAATTTCGTGTAAGTAGGCTCACAGACAAGGCTTTATGTTTTATTTGTTCAATAACATGTTGGTACGCAGTTTGTTATTTTTCATTGTTGCATACTATTCCACCGCATGAGTGATTCACAATAGTTGGTTTCACTGATAATAGACATGTGGGTTAGTTCCATCTTTTGATGACTATGAAGAATGCTCTTCTAATTATTTTAACAGGGATTGTGCTGTATAATGTGTGCATTTCTATATATTTGGGAATGGAATTATTAGAATTACAGGATGGCTATGTTCAAGTACAGTCAAAACAGTTCAGTAGAAATGGTTTTGTAAAAAAACTATGTCATGCCTCAGCTCTGAGATCACGAGACTAGCCTGCCCACACCACAGAGGCTGGGAGCTGTTGGTAAATTAGCCACCATCACGGCTGCCTGTCCTGCACATTCTGTGGGACTACACTCCTGGTCACTCATGTGAGCATTTGGTGCCCTATACCCAGCTTCTCCATGTCTTGGTTCTTATGAGCTCTGTTTCCCTATAACCATTTCAGGTCTTCCTCTGTAACTTACTGACCCGTTCTTCTTCCCAATTAAACTCGTGACTGCATTTCCACCCCCATCCCCTGGAGCTCTGCCTTGGGCTTCCTAGAACTCATCCAGGCCAGCCCCAGCTTCTGGCCTGTGCATTAGAGAAGGTAAGGTGATCAGAGGTAGAGTTTGTCATCCTGAGAAGAGAAGCAAGTGGACTGTAAGGCAGGTAAATCAACAAGATTGGCATTTTCCATTATTAATGGGCCTGATTTGTCTTGGGTTAGTGGCTATTTACAAAATCTCAGGAGGCCCAGTCCTTTAAGCCTCACCGTATCCTAACGACACTTGCCTGATATGGTGTGCATGTCTGTGTGTCTGTCTCCCAGCATCTGTTATTTCCATGTCTGCAGCAGAGTGTTCTGCACCCTGAGGTGGATGTGATGAAGCCCCGTCACATGGCTGGTGGCGTGTGGTGAGTCAGCTGGGCTCCTCGCTGGATTGCAGGGAACAGGAACCACCGTACTTGGCAACTTGGGCTGTGTCCGCATGATTGGAAACAATCTTTGAAGTGAGTCAGATCCGTTGAGAAAACAATTAAGTCAGTGGGAGAAGAAAATCAGTGAAACTGGTGATTTGGCAAGGTGGAGAAGAAAGCAGCCCGTTGTTTGGCTACATGTTTCTCTCTCCAGCTGGTCATTGTGACACTGAGGCTGGGCTTGCCCACACAGAGGCTTTCAGCTGTTCCATCCACGCACTGTCTACACAGCTTTAAAACTCTGCAGCAAACTACTCAATAGAATCAAATCATCAACTATCCCCCTCACTAGTCAGTGTGTCCTCTGTGTGAGCTCCATAGGAAATGATGGTAGATGGGAGAGACAGGACTTTGGGGGGACCAGACCACTTCTGTTAAATTCCAAATCTGGGGAGCATCTTGGATACTCTCTGCTGTCCAGAGGTGGGAGGCAGAGACAGCTGTCAGAAAGAGTTCAAAGCTCTGAAATCCAGAGGTAATCCTCCAAAATCATGTTGACCCTAAGTTTTGTTTTCATCTGAGACTGTTGAGCAACCCCAAATACACGAACTGATTCTAGCCTTTTGGTGATCGTGAATCCAACTCCCAGATTTTAAAGATGAGACAAGGGAGGCCAGGAAGGTAGGAGGACACACCCAGAATTATATGGGTAGAAAGTGTGGTTTTACTTGCCTAAATTCTGCTGTGCTCTGCTGTCTCCAGTGGGTGTTGGTGAACTGGGACCGCTGGATATAACAGAGGGATTTGTGATGGAGGATATTCAGAAGGAACGGGCTGTGAAGGAGAATTCTCTGCTGAGAACTGGGGAGCTGCTCTTCGCCTTTTCTGGGCACTTTCCCTGTGTCCCAGATGCTCATGACCTGCCACAGTTCTCATCAATCTCCAAAGAACAGCAGTGTCCCCAAGCAGGGGGATGTGGACGATGTGGCTTTGGCTGGAGCATATTTATGACCTGAAGTGTGCTCTAATTGTCCAGACATTCCCATAAATGTTATTTTATTAAGTTGAGCTACAGTAAATCTGTCATCTCTGTAAGTAATGCCACAGTGAACCTGTAGGTAAGCTCAGAACACTGCCGTGAGCCATGCTGGGCTATTAGCTTCCTTGCTCGACGCTGTTATCTGTGCAGTCACAGACTCTCAGGGGCACAACTCGGGTGCCAGGTTTATGGGATTTGGTTCCCCACAGGTGTGCTAAGCTCCCAAAGACAACAGGAATTGTTACAAAAGATGGAGGCAGGAAGACCAGAGGACCTTAGAAGTGGACTCCCTCTAACCTGTTTAGACACAGCTTGGGGCCAGTGTGTTGAGAGCTGGAATGGGGAATGAAGAGTCTTGGCTTCTGTTCTGACTCTTACAAACCATTCAGCCTGAGGAAAATCAATTAGTGTGTTTGGCCTCACTCCTGCCATCTTTAAAACGGTGACATGCATGCATGCCCACCTGCGTGCCCCTCCAGGTAAACATGGCAGTTTGCAAGTTGGGATGTTGAACCCTTAGGATGAAGGCCATGACTATTAAGTGCATTCTATCAATTGGCCTGATATCTTATGGCCATTCTGCAAGGTGCAGCACCACCTGCCAAGGGGTCATAACCTACCATCTCCTTTTTCTGGGAAAAGTGAGAAAAGGAGATTTAATGATAGCTCTGACCCAAGAGAAACTGGAAACAAATTGATATCTACATGTATTGTTGATGAACCTGGACGACTCAGTATCTATTTGGGATGTAGAAGCCAGACTATTGTAAACACAGCACTTAGTATATTAGGAAGTTTCCAGCACTGACAATATTTAATAACAGTCAGATTCACCCCTAGTCATTGTACCCCAAAACTGATCATGGACTACCATGTTGGGGGCAGAACTGAGTGTTCAAAGGAAGCTGTCCCTGAAGAGACAAAATAGGGAGTATTTGCTTCAGCACATAGTGTTGAACTAGCTGTTATGCACTATAGAAAATATTTCATAGTTCCTAGGAAACAAGGCAAACTTTTTTAAGATTTGATTCCATATTCAGCACAGTCTCTCTCCACAGCTTTTGCAAAGCGTCACTGTAAAGTTTTCTCCCATTTTTAAAAATTAACTTGAGAAGAAAATGAACTGAGTTTGGAAAAGGCTGTCAGGGGGTTGTAAGTGAGGGTTTACAAACCCAGGAAAAACGTGCTTGAAGAAAAAGCCCCTCAAACTGGGGTCAGCAGACATTAAATTACAAACATGTCCATGGTTTGTCCAGATTGGTTAGAGCATGTTTCTCTGCAGCAATAAAAAACTAGAGACATTAACAAGCAATGATGTTAGATGGAATTAAGTAGCGTTCAAATGATGAAAGGGAAAATTAAGGAGCTAACCTTCCACCACCAGGGCAGTTCACCCAGTCAGTGAAAAATAACAATCCTGTCTTCCCTGCCATCCCTGCCATCAATGGAAGAAAGTGGTTCAGATGGTCTGGTGTCCAATGGCGCCATATGCCCTTGTGCAACTGTCCTTTCAGGACCCTCCTGTTGGTTTTGGGTGACTAACTGGCCAGCTCAGTGCAATATATTTTGAGCCTGCCTCTTGCCTCTCTTGGTGGTTCCTGATGCGTCCTGAGGCAGGCACTGCCATATATCATTGCCTTTCTGCAAGTGTGCCACCCAGACACCATCCGTAGGATTGTAAACAGAATGATTCACAAACTGGTGGCAGAAGCTAAAAGCAGTGCAGTTCGTGACCCTAAGCATGATGCCAGGATTCTAAATGGACTGTTGCAACAACAAAGCTGCCTGAAGATTCTAAAATACAATCGTGTCAACTGGGCATTTGTAAGGTGGCATAACCTGTAATCGACAAGCGCACCTGTGGCAATTTTTTGCTGGGCACAGCATCCTTACGCTCTACTGGGCCTCCTGTCATGTGGCCACCATTTATTTGCATCCACAGGCACGGGGCAGGGATTCTGCAGAAGGAACCCCAGAGTGGTATCTGATTCCCATGGGGCTTTGCAGCCAGCTTTAATGAAGTGATTTCCAATATTCAGTTTCTGAGAATTCTGACCATGGTATGTAGACCATGGCACACCTTAACGACAATAACATCATCTCACAGTTTCATCAGCATTTAACAGTTTAGAAATTTAATCCCTGTGAGATGGGTGGTCTCTTCCCCATTCTATTGACAGCTCAGTGTAGTGGAAAGAGCTCTGAAGACAGACAGATTTAAGTTCAAATCCTGGCAATGACCCCCTTACCTCCACTAGCTCTCAAACTGCAATTTACTTCATTTCTCCCAGTTTCTTTTTTATTGCCTATAAGATGAAGAATCATCTCTCTGACGTATAAGATGAGGTGTGTGGTAAGAATTAAATAACATATTTAAAGACGCATAGAAGCACTGGATAATCATTAGTTTCTATCCACTTACAGATGAAGAAAATGAGGCTTGAGAGGTTCAGGGAATTGCTCAAAGTAACAGCCAGTAAATGGCAGAACTGAGACTTCATTTATTTTACAAACATTATTGAACACCTACTATATGCCAGTGCCCCAGGCAGAGGAAAGTGGATAAGACATAATTCTGGCTCTTGAACTGTTCACGGTAGAGTGCCAGAGTCTGGAATGCAAATAATCAATTACAATTTAGTGTGATCTGAGAGGCAGTGTGTATTGAGGGGATGTCCTGAAGTTATGGATGCACCCAGGTATCTACACAGGAAAAAGAAGAGCACCCTACAGGGGTGTGGCAATGGGGTTCAACGTGAAATAGGACTTCAGCAGGTGGATCTGAAGCATGGTGGGGGCGGGCTGGACATATAAGAACAGGCAAGAGGGGAGAGGGAGGTTCTTGGGAGGTAAAAGAACTGGAGGGGCTCACAAGGAATGCTGAAAAGCAGGGATCTTTGTCTAGTCAACACTCCAGTGCAGCCATGGGCTGATTTTACATAAAGAACCGTGTGGTCAGATTTGCATTTTTGAAGCCGGGGGGCAGTGTGGAAGATTGACTGGAGGAGAGAGAAAGGAGCAGTAGTTCAATGAGAGATAATGAGGCTGTGAACTAAGAAAGTGGCAGAGCAGACAATTCGGAGCGATGCAGAGGAAGCGGAATTGACGGGATGGGGCAATTGATTAGATGTCGAGGCAGGAGAGGAAGAGAGGAGTCGAGAAGGGCTCCCGGGTCATTAGCCTGGATGACTGGGTGAATGGGAGTGTCCCCACTGACACAGGGGGAGGAGAGTGAATTTGAAGGGACAGTAATGGGTTCATTTGGATACGCTGGTTCTGAGAGACACGTGGACACTGTCTAGAAGGAGATGTACAGTGGAGAGTTCAAAACATGAGTCGGGAACCTGGGAGGTGACAGGGTGAGATGCATGAATCAGTGGTTATATCGGCTTTTATTTGATGGTCAAATCTGAACTTAGGCGAAAATGACAGAACAGGAAGAAAAAAAAAAAGGGTCATGAAGAACTCTAGAAAATGCCAAAATGTAAGTGCTAGAGGGAGGACTGTCAGAAAGATGGAGGTACCAGGAGAAAGCAAGATTTAAAGGGCCAAGGGAGACAGGTGCTTTGTGATGCTAAAAATAGGGGAAGGGACCATATTCTACTAAGAGTCAGAGAAGACAGAGACAGAAACTCATATCATACTTGGCAATAGAGGGTCACTGTGGCAATTTAGTTTTAGGTAAGGTTGTTAAAAAAAGAAATATTCAACTTTTTTCTTTTTTAAACAAACTGTAACTCAGAGTAAGAAGAATATCCTATACTGTAACCCGGGACAACAGTTTCATGAACAATACTCACTTTCTGAGTTTTCATCCTTTTATCAGATCTTATCCATCCCATCCCACTCCATTCTGAATGCGGCTTTATTGTTGTTCGGTCACTAAATTGTGTCTGACTCTTTGCAACCCCACAGACTGCAGCATACCAGGCTCCTCTGTCCTTCACCATCTCCCGGAGTTTGCTCAGATTCATGTCCATTGAGTCAGTGATGCTATCTAACCACGTCGTCCTCTGCCACCCCCTTCCCCTGCCCTTAGTCTTCCTCGGAATCAGGGTCTTTTCCAAGGAGTCAGCTCTTAATATCAGGTGGCCAAAGTATGGGAGCTTTAGCTTCAGCTTCCAGTGAATATTTAGGGTTGATTTCCTTTGGGACTGACTGGTGTGGTCTCTTTGCAGTTCAATGGACTGTTTGGTACACACTAAATTTATTTGATGACTAAGTAATGGTTTGCAAGCTGTGGTTTGAAAAAGTGTTGGTGTGGAATTCCCTGGCAGTCCCGTGGTAGGACTCCATGCTTTCACTACCAGAACCACAATGGATCCCTGGTTGGGGAACTAAGATCTTGAAAAAGCACTGGTTTATGTAAATATAATTTTACCACAGGAAAATCATGGGAAATGTGAGATAGGGGAAGGAACACTGGATTTGGAGTGAAGACACCTAATTCATGGCATGACTCAGTGACTTACTGGCTGTGTGACCTTAGATATGCCCATTAACCTCTTCACGTCTCTTTTATTATCTGTGAAATTCAAACAGTGCATCAGCAGCAAAGGGATCTTCCGTGGATCAAACCAGACAAAATGAGTGAATGCAAAAACAGTATGTCTAGAACAGTCCTGGTCAATCTAGGACTTATTTTGGTCCCAAGCAAAGAAACAGCAGAATGGCGCATTCTGTGTCCCGCTTGGTTTGGGCTCTCTTACCTGAATCCTGGAACCAGAACATACCAAGGACCAAAATGGAACAAAAATCTGATCACATAGAATCGATGCTGTCGCCACAACACTTGTAAAACACTCTTGTTCCAATACTATTATAGCCATCTTGGTTTTCTGATTCATACCCAGAGTCCTCTCTTATAAGGACTTTCAATAAAGTCTGTTGGGATAAGAGCCAACCCAGGCAGGTTTTCTCACCATAGTGTGAAATGACAGCAGACAGGCTGCAGGAAAACATAGAAAATGGGATCCTTCAATACAGGCAGTAATCCACATGAACTTCAGTAGGGCTGGTAGTATCACTGTATTAAGACATAATATAATCATTGATTTTTTATGATTCATTTGACCAACTGCTACACTTGATTACCTAATATATGTACCAACTTAGGTACAAGGAAGACAAAGATGACCAAAGTATGGTTCCTGACCTCAAAAAGTGTACAAACAAATGAATTAGCAGACACAGAAACAGATAATTTTCAATTAAGTGGTACATCTCAGAGAGATTTGGATCTGAGCATGACAAGATATGAACAAACTAGGTGAGAAAAGGAGAAAAGCAACCAGCCTGATATGGAGTCCTTAATGGTCATCTATGGATGGAGGTTCGTGACATTGTACAGGAGGCAGTGATCAAGACCATCCCCAAGAAAAAGAAATGCAAAAAGGCAAAATGGTTTTCTGAAGAGGCCTTACAAATATCTGTGAAAAGAAGAGAAGTGAAAGGCAGAAGAGAAAAGGAAAGTTATACCCATTTGAATGCAGAGTTCCAAAGAATAGCAAGGAGAGATAAGAAAGCCTTCCTCAGTGATCAATTGAAAGAAATGGAGGAAAAAAAATAGAATGGGAAAGACCAGAGATCTCTTCAAGAAAATTAGAGATACCAAGAGAACATTTGATGCAAAGATGGGCACAATAAAGGACAGAAATTGTATGGACCTAATAGAAGCAGAAGATATTAAGAAGAGGTGGCAAGGATACACAGAAGAACTATAGAAAAAAGATCTTAATGACCCAGATAACCATGATGGTGTGATCACTTACCTAGAGCCAAACATCCTGGAATGTGAAGTCAAGTGGGCCTTAGGGAACATCACTACAAACAAAGCTAGTCGAAGTGATGAGATTCCAGTTGAGCTATTTCATCCTGAAAGATGATGCTATGAAAGTGCTGCACTCAATATGCCAGCAAATTTGGAAAACTCAGCAGTGGCCACAGGACTGGAAAAGGTCAGTTTTCATTCCAATCCCAAAGAAAGGTAATGCCAAAGAATTCTCTAACTACCACACAGTTGCACTCATCACATGCTAGTAAAGTAATCTTCAAAATTCTCCAAGCCAGTCTTCAATAGTACATGAACCATGAACTTTCAGATGTTCAGGCTGGATTTAGAAAAGGCAGAGGAACCAGAGATCAAATTGCCAACATCTGCTGGATCATCGAAAAAGCAAGAGAGTTCCAGAAAAACATCTACTTCTGTTTTGTTGACTACGCCAAAGTCTTTGACCGTGTGGATCACCACAAACTGTGGAAAATTCTGAAAGACATGGGAATACCAGACCACCTGATCTGCCTCTTGAGAAATCTGTATGCAGGTCAAGAAGCAACATGGACATGGAACAGCAGACTGGTTCCAAATCTGGAAAGGAGTACATCAAGGCTGTATATTGTCACCCTGCTTATTTAACTTATATGCAGAGTACATCATGAGAAATGCTGGACTGGATGAAGCACAAGCTGGAATCAAGATTGCCGGGAGAAATATCAATAACCTCAGATATGCAGATGACACCACCCTTACGGCAGAAAGCGAAGAAGATCTAAAGAGCCTCTTGATGAAAGTGAAAGAGGTGAGTGAAAAAGTTGGCTTAAAACTCAACATTCAGAAAACTAAGATCATGATATCTGGTCCTATCACTTCATGGAAAATAGATGGGGAAACAATGGAAACAGTGACAGACTTTATTTCTTTGGGCTCCAAAATCGCTGCAGATGGTGACTGCAGCCATGAAATTAAAAGAAGCTTGCTCCTTGGGAGAAAAGTTATGACCAACCTAGACAGCATATTAAAAAACAGAGACATTACTTTGCCAAAAAATGTCCGTCTATACAAAGTTATGGTTTTTCCAGTAGTCATGTATGGAAGTGAGAGTTGGACTATAAAGAAAGCTGAGCACCGGAGAATTGATGCTTTTGAACTGTGGTGTTGGAGAAGACACTTGAGAGTCCCTTGAAATGCAAGGAAATCCAACCAGACCAGCCAAAAGGAAATCAGTCCTGACTATTCATTGGAAGGATTGCTGCTGAAGCTGAAACTCCAATACTTTGGCCACCTGATGAGAAGAACTGATTCATTTGAAAAGACACTGATGCTGGGAAAGATTGAAGACAGGAGGAAAAGCAGTCAACAGAGGATGAGATGGTTGGATGGCATCACCAACTCAATGGACATGAGTTTGAATAAGCCTCGGGAGTTGGTGACAGACAGTTAAACCTGGCATGCTTCAGTCCATGGGGCTGCAATGAGTTGGACATGACTGAGTGACTGTCATCTTGAACTGAAAGGTCATCTTGACCAAGGTGAGTCTTGAAGTAAGAGTTAACAAAGGGAAATGGGAATGAACTTTTCTGAAAGGCAGAACAGTCTGAGAAAGGCATGAAAGTGTGAAAACTTTTATGTGTGCATAATATTTCTAGAGCATAAAAAAGGGCAAGTACCACCCAGACAATAGAGGCAAGGATGGTCCACATCCTTGAGAGTTGTGCTAACCTTATAGAGGTTAGGGTGCTTAGAGTACATTGCATTTGGTCTGGAAGCCTCTGATAAGGACCGATTGCTGACAGCTATATGGAGGAGATGATAAGAGTAGGACACCCAAGTATAATTGCAATGATACAGGACAGACATAAAAGGACCTGAACAAGAGAAGCAGTGTTAGAAATGGAAAAGGAGAGTTTAATTTGAGAAATATTTTGGATGCTGTATTTATATGTGGGGGTTGAGCTTAAGTAATAAATGCTCTACTTCAGAAACAAAAAAGTGAATAAAACTGCTCTATCCTGACCAATAATATTGTCGTCCTCTGGCTCAGTGTCTAGTATGGAAAAATTAAAATATATCTACAGACACTATAATGTGAAGTAGGAGATGCTAAGTGTTGAAAGAGAGGCACAGATACCTAGCAACAGGAATCAGGGGGAAGAGACCAAAGTTCCACCTGGCCGATTCAAAGAAGACTTCATGGAAGAAGTGGCTTTCAAGATAGGCTTTGAAAATGGATAAGATTTTGCCACAAGTTGATAAGAGGAAAGGGCAATTCTAGTTGAAGGAGCATCCTGAGCAGTGACTTGGGTGGGAGAGGGTCGAGGCTAAAAACACAGGCTCTGGAGTCACACAGGCTTGGGCTCAAACCTCAGTTCTGTCACATTTTAATCAAATAATTAAGGGCAATCTACTTTGTTTCTTTGAGCCTCTGCTCCTTGTTTATAAAATAGTATATTTCTTTACCTTCCAGAGTTGTGAGATTTAATGAGATAACATATTTAGTTGGACTCAATACAAGTGATCAGTACAGTTAGCTGTTATCCTATCAGTCAGACAAAGTAACAGGGCGTGAGACTTGAGGTAGGATTTGCCATGTAAAGGAAATGCATATGGTGCAGAACAAAATGGAGAGAATGAAGGCAGGGAGGGATTGTGGAAGGTCTTGAGTGATAGATTTAGGGCATTTGAACTTTTCTGAGATGGCAACGTTTTTGTTGTTGCACAGTGTCTAACTTGTGTCCGACTCTTTTCAACCCCATGGACTGCAACACAACAGACTTTCCTGCCCTTCATAATCTCCCAGAGTTTGCTCAGATTCATGTCCGTTGAGAGGGTGATGCTGTCTAACCATCTTATCCTCTGCTGCCCCTTCTCCTTGTGCCTTCAATCTTTCCCAGAATTAGAGTCTTTTCAAAGGCGTTGGCTCTTCACATCACGTGGCCAGAGTATTGGAGTATCAGCATCAGTCCTTCCAATGAATATTCAGGGTTGATTTTCTTTAGGATTGACTGGTTTGATCTCCTTGCAGTCTAAGGGACTCTCAAGAGTCTTCTCCAGTACCACAGTTCTGGGTTTAGGCAATAGGGAGCCACAGAAAATGTATGAATAGGGTGAGGGGTTGAGCTGTGTTAATTGAGATTAATCAGTAGCTATACTGAAGATGGTCTGGAGAAATGAGAAACAGAAAGCATGAAGACTGTTTATGAAATTATTACAAGAGTTCAAAAGAGAGGTAATGAAAGCCTGAATTTGTATAGTGTTAGTAAGCATGAATAAATGATCTTGAATATGAGAGAAGTTGCTAAGGAGAAATCAGGAGGAGAAATCTCAAAGCTACCCAAGTTTCCAACTGTGGTACCTGAAATGAGCACCCATAAGTATTAATATAATAACAAATACTAAGAAGATGCTGATGCTGAAGCTCCAATACTCTGGCCACCTGATGCAAAGAGCCAACTCATTGGAAGAGACCCTGATCCTGGGAAAGACTGAAGGCGAAAGGAGAAGGGGTGGTAGAGGATGAGATGGTTAGATAGTATCACTAACACAATGGATGTTTTGAGCAAATTCCAGGAGATAGTGAAGGACCACAGCCTGGTGTGCTGCAGTCCATGGGGTCACAAAGAGTCAAACACAACTTAACAATTGAACAACAACAACTAATTAAGACAATAAGAGGAGAAGTAGGCCAGGAGTTATAGGAGTCAGAAAATAAAGCAAAATGGTGGCTTCAGTTCCGGAGATT
Source organism: Budorcas taxicolor (assembly GCF_023091745.1). Classification (NCBI taxonomy): domain Eukaryota; kingdom Metazoa; phylum Chordata; class Mammalia; order Artiodactyla; family Bovidae; genus Budorcas; species Budorcas taxicolor. Next base: position 25,993,510 of record NC_068924.1, read on the forward strand.
GTATATGACCCCAATATCTATTTTATTCTCTGTTATGCAGGTAGAGACTTCATTTCCCATCCTATCTTGCAACTGGGTATTGCCATGTGATTAAGTTTTGACTGATGAGTTCTGAGCAGAGTGATGTGTATCTCTTCCAGATCATTCCCTTTTAAAAATATGCTTGCCTTCCATTCTTTAGTCCCTGTTCCTGAAGGTTCATGTAGAAACACAGTAGCAAGGAGCCAGCTTCCGCTGTGCAGGCGAGGGCACCACCCGCCAGTCTATGTCTGACGCAGGATACAGCATGCTTGGGGCTGGTGCATGGGGATGACCCACAGAGATGTTATGGGGAGGGAGGTGGGAGGAGGGTTCATGTTTGGGAACACATGTAAGAATTAAAGATTTTAAAATTAAAAAAATAAAAAACTAGAAATACAGTCCAAAAAAAAAAAAACCATTACGTCGAAACAACACGAGGCCCCACCAGAACTGCTTCTCTCTTCCCGGGCCTCTACCAGCTCAGACTTGCACATAAGTGAGAAATAAACCTTCCACATTGTTTAGAGTACTGTTACAGTTTCGGTTAAAACAGCTGAGACCGTCCCCTAACTGTAGAGAGATGGTGAGCTTGAGCTAGAGGAGAAGGCGGGTGGAGGAGGTCAGAATAGAGTTGAGACTGAGGCATGGTAGCCATAGAGATAGGGCTAGGGGTGAATACTGATGTAGGAGTCCTGTGAATGATGTTCATAACTGAAGGCTTCTAGGGAACAGGATTGCTAAGGGGAACACCGGAGAGAAAGAGAGGTGAGGACCACAGACGGCCCAAAGAGTGCAACTGCTGGGGTGGGGAAAGGAGAAAAGGAAGAGACTGGGACTGGAATCAAGACAGATTTGGAATGGTGATGAGTCCAGAAGGAAGAAGAGAAAGCAAAAGAGAATAATGGCAAGGCAATTGGGAGAAATTTTCTTTCTTTTTTTTTTTTTTTTTCCGTAGTAAAAGGGCTAACCATGTCAAATTCTGCAGAGAGGTCAAGGAGGGTAAGAACTGAACATATTTGGAGAGGGAGGGATTAGAGTGTACTTAGAATAGGAAATGACCAAGAAAAAGTCAAATCATGTTCAAAATAATGTGTTTAAGAAGGCAGGGAGTTTTATAATAAAATTTAAAGAGTTCAATGTAAAATTAATTTTTGATAAGTGCAAGGCAAATAATATATGTAGGAACTTCCCCCTCTGGGAAGTAGAACTTAATCCTCCCCACCCCTCAGTCTAGGCTGGATTTAGTGTCTGGTTTCTGAAGAATAGAATGCAGAAAGGGGGAAAAAAAAAAAAAACAACTAGTAACTTTAGAATGGAGAAACTCGACAAATACTATCCACCTTACCCAAGTGATCAAGGTCGGCGATGCCAGCAAGAAGTCACACGGATATAATGTACCCCCTGTATGATGCGATGAGAAGGCCAATTCCACTCTGTGGTGGTCTTTCCCAAAGCCCAGACCCCAACCAAAACGTGAGGAAAACATCAGAGCAGCTCAAATTGAGAGACATTCTGCAAAATACCTGACCAGTACCCTTCATAACTGTCAAGGTCATGAAATGCCATCACAGAGCAGCAACACGGGAGACGTGATGACTCAGTGCAATGTGGGATCCGGCTTAGAATCTCGGAACAGCAAAAAAAGGACATTAATGGAAAAGCTGGAGAAATCCTAATAAAGTCTGGAATTTAATTAACAGTACTATACCGTGTTAATTTCTTTGTTTTGACAAATAGGCCACAGTTACATAAGATGGTAAAATATAGGGGAACTGAATGATATATAATACTCTCTTTACTTTGTAAATTCCTGTAAATCTAAAATTATTCCAATATAAAAAGCCTATTTTTTTTTTTTTAATTGGAAGGCAAGAGCAGAATTTGGGGATAGTTCTTGCAAGGACTAGGCAAGTTTGAAATATAGAGCATCTGGTCCCCCACTGCCTTACCCTTACCCCTCCTTCCCCCCACTAAAATTTTTTTTTCCATTAGTCCATTATTAGAGTACAATGGAGTGTTCAATTTCACACTGTGTGTGGCACTCCATGCCAACTAGAATAGTTAATGCAACTTTACATTTATGACTCTGCTTGGGTGTGAATTATTGTGTTTATGAAAATCTCCATATTAATGCCTGATTGTAAATCATTCTGCCGACTCCCTTTATTAATAGCTCAATTCCCACGACTCGCTGCTGCAAGCCATTCAGATTATTGCAACCGCACAGGAAAGGGGCTGCTTCCCATTTGGTTGCCATTTAATTCTAACCACCTTGGGCTTTGCTCTAAAGCCCCCATCCTCTAAATTGCCCAAGCCAGATACTTTGACTGTGTTTCTTTGTTGGTGAGGAGCTTCTCCGAGGAGTAGCATTTATGACTCTCTGTCCACACATTGCCTGCTTTGTAGAAATACCTGCTGAAAAGTGATTCTGGTATGGATTCTGGAGTTGGCTCAAGCCCTGACTCTGTCCCGTATTGGCCACATGATCTTGGTAAGTTCTTTAGTCTCTCTCTGGGCTTCAGTTTCTTCATCTAAAGTGGGAATCATAACACGTATTTTCTCAAGATGGTATGACAAACAAGGTGGTGTTCGTAGAGGTAGCATGGCTCCTGGCACACAGGAAGCACTCAGCAGTCTTTGTGATGGTCATTTACTAACAATAGTGATAACATTAATAGTGGATATAGATGAAAGAATTTGGGGCTGGGGTATGGTTTCAGTTTATTTATAGATGAAAGTGCTGATCTTGGAAAAGTCACTTCATATCTCTAGCTCTCAGATTTCCCATATGTAAAATGAAGAATCTGTATTTCTTAAGTATCTCTTCCAGGGCTAGTTTTCTATACCCTATGCAGAGAACAAGTAGTGACCCCTAAAATGTGTATCCATTTTTATTCCTTGTTCCATCCTCTCCAGCCCAGCCCCATCTCCTTGGGCCAGAAAGTGCCTCGGCTGGAGCTTACAGAATATTCAGAAAGGGGCCAGCCTTGGCTTGGCTTGTTCACGCTTCTGCACATGACAGCCCGAATCAGACCCCCTACCCCAGCCCCCTTCCTGGCAGGAGGGGAAATATGAAATCTCAGCAGGCGAGGAGGTTTTCTATGCTTCTGTAAATCATTAAAGTGGCCAATATTTTCCTTTGCTGCACCTCTCTCACCTCACAATATTTTTTTTTTCCTGCAGTGAAATCCATTCCCCCAGCCTGGAAATGTGGGCACTTTATAGAAAATCTTTAGCTTGTACCAGCACAAATGGATGGGTCTTATTTCCTGTCTGCAGTTCATGGTGTTGCAAAGGCATTGCCAAAAACTATTGACTGAGACATAAAAGCAAAAAATGGATGGACATGAACGTGGCCTTGTTCACATGTACATTTATAAACACACAGACACGAACATGATCGCGTCTACACTTACAGGAAGAGACTCCGCAAAGGGACCTCCTAATTCATAGCCTTACTTCTTGCCCCCTCCCATGCCTAGTACCTGCCTTAGATCTGGAGGAGAGGTGGAGAGGAGGTTAGACCAGGGGATGGGATCTGAAGGACTGGGAAAGATCCCCAGTAGGTGTCCCTGATCTCTGTGTCATGATGCTGGAAACAGCACTCTTAAAGATCCATCCGTGATGTCATTTGAAAAATAGAAGACTTCCCTGGCACTCTGGTGGTTAAGAACCTGCCTGCCAATGCACGGGACACAGGTTCAATTTCTGGTCCAGAAAGATCACAGGGCGACTAAGCCCATGCACACAATGACTCAACCCACACTCCCTGGAGCCCATGCTCTGCAACGAGAGAAGCTCCCGCAATGAGAAGCCCAGGCACCGCAACTAGAGAATAGCCCCCACTCGCCACAACTAGAAGAAGCCTGCACACAGCAATGAAGACCCAGCGTGGCCAAAAGTAAGTAAATAAATAAAATTTTTAAAAATAGAAAATTACATTCTGAATCTTTCCGGAATCCCATTTTTCTAGTGTGATACTTCCGAAAAGTGTACTTTTGCAAGTACTATTGTACTTTTCCTCATTTTACAGATGATGAAACTGAGCTCCAGAGGGATGAGGTGATTCATTCAGTATCACCCAGTCAGGAAGTGGGGCAGCTGAGACTCGAGCACAAGTGCTTGAATTCAGTTCCAACGTGTCTTCTGTTCTAGCACATTCTATTCTAGCTCAGGATTCTGAAATAGAGGGGTAATCAACCTTTGTACTTCAGGATCTTATCTTCCTTCTGATCAGAAGGCTCCTAGTATGTGGGAGAAAAGGCCTTGGGGCCTGAGAAGCAGAGAGGAGGAGTCACGGATATATCGGTGGGACACACATTCCATCTGCAGAGCCCAGTGGAATCCTCAGGCTTGTGTGCCCAGCACTGTGCAGCCTGCCTGTACACTTACTGACTCCCTGTGTGAACAACGTGTGCCCCATTTCCTTAGCTTTGTAAAGGGGGTGAAAATCCTGGTTTCACCAAGGTACCTGAGGATTGCTGAGGCACGTCCACGTTTGAGTAAAATACACAGATATTTTTTAGCGATTAGAATGCAGCAAAGGGCAAAATTTCAAACACACCTGAAGTCTTTTTTATTCATCGCATTTTCTTATTAAAGAATCATTGAGGTACATGATTTCTATACCTACTGACTGTTCTACACTTACAAAGCCAACCAGCCTATTCAGGTACCTGGCTACCTGTGTTCATGTGACGCAGCTGGGAATCGGAGGTAAATAAAAGATCTTACTGAAAACCAGGGGGGAAAACAGAGAGAAGCATTTAATTACTACATCCTTCCTTCCTTCTTTTTTCCTCCTTCTCTCTTTTCTCCCATTTTTTCTTCCTCCCTCCCAACACCCCTTCCTTGCCTCTCTTTTAACTATTTGGTAGCTTCGACCCCAAGTAACCTGAATTAATTCATTTGAGGAGCCTGAATTGTCCAATTGTCCCTTGACTCTCACCCACCTCCCCTTGCTCCAGAGCAAGTACCATGGGTGACGTCTTCTGTGGGGCTGCAGGCATCTGCTTGTTGTGCTTAGCCTGCTGTCAGGGAGGCCTTCTGCCCGAGTTCAGCAGGACCAACAATGGCTCCCTGGCTTGCTTGCACCAGAACTGTGACCTGTCCAGAAAAGGAGCTGTGAGCAGGGTGAGGAAGGCCCTTGGAGAGAGAGGCAGGGCTCAGAGTCAGCACTTTGAGGGGGTAACAAGATTCCCTTTGCGGAGAGGAAGGGGCAGCTCAGCCCCCAGCACTCTGACACCCCCTGATCCGACCTGGATGCCACCTCGGCCCCCTGCCCTGCAGGGCATCCCTGGTTTAAATGATGCTGATGCTCTCCTGAGACCACCCCCACCCCAAGTCCCATCCTGCTCTCAGAACTTCTCCTGCCTCATCGCCTCCCCTTCCCTGGGCCGCATGGAATCTCCGGAGGTTAGGGGAGAGAGGCTGTTTTCTTTCTGTTCCTTCTTAGATGTTCTGTTTGTTGAGCGAGTTGTTTTCTTCCGGGCTCCGAGCTGGCGGCTGACACGGGCTCACCCGCGCTAATTAGCTAAGCCAGCTGGTGCGTTGGGAAGGTTTTTTTCTGGGCTCCTCTGTGTGCGTTGCTTTTTTTAAACATGATCAATACCCTCTCCGGCTGGGGTCCCTCACACACTCCCTATTGTTCTCCTGTTTGCATTGTGCCGGAGTCCTGGTCAAGGACTCAGGGAGCCTCAGAAGACACACTTTTCCTGAGGCTGGCGTGCAGCCTGGAGCTGGGGAGATCGCTGGGCAGATGCGGCTCGACCTTCCCTGGAGCCTGAGTCCACGGCTTGGAGCCAGGGTCAGTAGCAGGAGACAGTGCCCCGGGGGGTCCTGAGAGGACCCAGACAGTGAGGTAAAGACGAGAGACTGCTGTGTGTCTCCAAGGCAGATGCCTTTCCCTCACTGGGCCTCTGCTTCTTTGTTTGTAAAAGGAGGGGTCAGTTTCTAGTTCTGGTGTGAATACCTCAGCCCTCTGATCTGGTCTCAAAGGAGCATCCTGAGAGTCAGACTCTCTTAGCAGGAGGGGTACAAGGAAAATGCTTTCATAAATAGGACCTCACCTGCTCTTGCTTTAGTACTGAAGATGGACAATGCACACCCTTCCCAAGCGGCACCCACAGAGGCCACACCAAGACAGGGCAGATGTCCTGCCTGACACCTGACCAACTATAGGTGGTCCTGCCCTCCTCTCATCCCACTGAGATCCATCTGCTTATTTCACACAAGAAAAAAAAAAAAAAAAAAAAAAGAAGTTTCTCTGATGCCGTCTCTTCTCTCATTGGTACCCAGCTGTAGTCACTGGGGATGCCCCCAGGTGCAGACTGAAAAAACATCTTCAATGTATTTTTGTGTTTTATATATACATGTGAGCTCAGCCACTTTAGTTGTATCCAACTCTTTGCAGCCCTATGGACTGTAGCCTGCCAGGCTCCTCTGTCCATGGGATTCTCCAGGCAAGAATACTGGAGTGAATTGCCATCCCCTCCTCCATGGGGTCTTCCAAAGCCAGGGACTGAACCCAGGTCTCCCGTACTGCAGGCAGATTCTTTACTGCTTAGCCACCAGGGAAGCCCTTATAAACAGATGCTAGTTCAAGTTCGGTTCCACTGACAGCTCATTCCAGGGTTTGGATTTTTATCGCTGCCTCCTTCAGAATAACAGCATCTTCTGAAAATCTCTGATGGACATGGTGCTACAGAGATTTTTCTCTTTCCTGTCCAAGCAAATGGACACTATTTTCCTCTCAAAATGAAACTAGTTTCTCAATAAAAATGAGCTATTTAGTGATAGTAATAATATCTCATTTTTGTTGAGAAAGTAGTGTGTGTCGGATACTCTGCTAAGCACATAATGTAAGCTATTTTGTTCATTCATATGGTGTACTTAGGTCATCCTCATGTTACAAAAGCTCAGAGAGGTTAAGGAACTTGTCCAAGGTCACACAGGTAGCCCTTGGGGGAATCCAGAAACGGGCTGACTCTGAGCCCATTAACCTTTCTGACCTTGGAGCCCCTCCTCTCCTGGATCTGCTCCTGGACCCTCTGTTTCAACATAAAGAGCCTTTACTGCTAAGACAGTCATCACATCTGATGACAACATGAAAGGGTGGAGAGGACACTGACCTCAATGCCAAGTCCAGTTTCCCAGCCCTGACTCTATAGTCCAGTAGCAAAAAAAATAAAATAAAATCCAACCACAATGAACTCTCCAAGCCTTTATATCCCTACCTCATGAAATTAGCATAAAGATTAAATAAGATGATGTTTATGGAAATGCTTTGGAAATGGTAAAGCACTCTAGGAATACTGAGCATGGTCTTTTGTTCTGACGCTGTCTAAGACCTAGAGCTGTGTTAACTCTGAATGGGAAAAGTCCCCCTGTCCTTAGTAATACCTGCATATCCCCACCCACAGGCCGGCTGCTATGGAGGTGTGAGCGTGAAGTCCTCCCTGGCACTGGTCTCTGCAGTAATCTCCATTCCTTTACTCCTGAGGCTCCCTCTGGACCAGAGGAGGCTGGAATGGCTGAGTCAGCTGCATTCTCCCCTGCCTCCATCCCAGGGCTCTCTTAAACCTGTTACTGAAATTGGCTCCGTGGTACGGCACGTTTGCTTGCCATCCAGCAAGTCCCCTGGGGTTGCCCCATTAATCACATTTGCTCTCTCTCCTCAGTCTGGCTGGCTCGGAGGACAGCAGGTAAATGCGTGGAGCCTCCATGTGTCGGTGAGTGTGTGAGAGTGTGTCTGTCCCCTGGGAGCAGCCGGGGACTAAGTTCTCCTGCAATAAAAGTGAGTTAGTTGCTGCCTTTCCATAACCGTAATCCATCGCACTTCTTCCAAGGAGGTGACAGGCCCCGGGGTGATGCATCTCCATGACGGGAGAAATTGGCTATTTTTGTCCTCTCCTAACAGGAGCAAGTTCTTTGAGCTGTCCTGCAGCAGTCTGCCAGGCCCCTCTGCTGTCGAGAATACTCTTTTCTAGTTTGTTCTGTGGTTCCGGGGCTCCCACAGTCATCTAGGTGGGCTTTGGAGCCCAAGGGACACCCCGCTCTGCTCTGTGGGGACGGCTGCCCTCTCTCAGAGGTGAGATACACCCGATCCTTTCAGATGTTCCCACCCACCCAAGTTCTTCCTGGCAGAGGAGTTGAGAGCACCCCCACCCCTCCAGGGGTTCTGGGGGCGGAGCCCGAAGCAGCCCGCTACCAGAGTGACGATTCTTTGAAGTCTTCAGCTTTATCTCAGGAATTCATGTGAATTTTGCATTCCATGCCACAGTACATATCTGTTTGTTCTAATATAAAAATGTTTAACCCCATATCTTCAAGCAAAACTGATGCCCTGGGAAGATATGTTTGTTTATTCTGTGCCTTTATATCGCCTCGTTTGCCACTGCATACCCCCAGGGGTACCAGCGCTCTAGTTAGAGCAGCATCTGTAGCAGTAACAACAACAAAAAGCCTGTGTGTTCATGTGTCCCCTCCTCTGTCTTCTTTAAAAGATGCTGTCTGTCTGCTAAGCTCTCTCATCTGAGGCGCTGGACACCAGGATGCCAGGGAGAGGCAAAGAGCTTGGGAAGCAGCAAAGGCTAAAACTTCCACAATGTCTGGCTGATCTCAGTGGTTTGTTGAATGAATATTCTCCCTTCCTGCCTTAGCTCAACCTCACCATGGATGTGGACAATTTTTTAAAATTCTTCACTGAATTTGTTACAACACTGTTTCTGTTTTATGTTTTGGCTTTTTTGGCCACGAGGCACGAAGGATCTTAGATCCCGGAGCAGGAATCAAATCGTACCCCCTACGTTGGAAGGCGAGGTCTTAACCACTAGACCACCAGGGAAGTCCCAACATTACCACGGAGAATCCAGTCTTCATCAGGCAGAGATGGTCTTTTTCCCAGCACACCTTCCCCGGCTTGAGTAGGCTAGGAAGATACCAGCACAGGCATCTTTGTTATTTACCTGCTTATTATTTGCACCTGTCTCAAAGAGTGACAAGTAGCTTCTTTTTAAGTTATGAAGTTTTTAGAGGCTAGGACCTTGAGAAGTACTGGGGTTGGGGGTGGAGTGTGAGGAGAAAGGGGCAACAGTTCTTTTTCCAATTTGAACTGTCTCCAGGGGAAGACCAGTTAAGAAGAAAACTAACATTAGAGTTGAGTAGATGAAAGAAGGGGCTTCCCAGGTGGGGCTAGTGGTAAAGACCCCACCCGCCAGTGCAAGAGACATAAGAGACGGGTTCGGTTCCTGGGTCAGGAGGGTCCCCTTCATGGCAACCCGCTCTAGTAATTTTGCCTGGAGAATCCCATGAACAGAGGAGCCTGGTGGGCTACAGTCTGTAGGGTCGCAAAGAGTCAGACACCACTGAAGCGACTTAACACTCAGATGAAAGAAGAGAAGACTCGGAACGTTAGAAAACAGAAATGCGGCTGCTTGATTTGGCCAAGAGGAAGACTTTTGGATGATCAAGGAGATTCCGCTTGGATTGGGCAAATAGGACCTGTCAGTCCCTGGAGGAAGTCCCCAGAGGTCAGGCTACTCTGCTTAGAACAAGGTAGAGGCAGGGGGCTGGACCAGGTGGTGTGCTCCAGCCTCTCTGTAGCTCCTCTCTCCTTCTCCACCATCTTCTACTGTCCCCAGAAGGTACAGCTGAGATGAATTACGGCACCCAAAGGTGCCACCTAATATAATATACGCAGTATTTCTTAGACAAGGAGAACATTCAGCTCTGTGATTTCACCTGATACAACAAAGCCAAACCTTTATCATACTAGCGGACACAGAAGCCAAGAGGGAGAGAGCTGTAAACATCCCAGCGCCGCTCTGCAAGACAGCCCCGTACGGAGACACATTTCAGTGGCAGGGGTGGGGAGGAAAGATGAAGCTTGCCAAATCGCAGCGCTCTGATTTGCAGGGAGCGTGGCTTGGATATTTCAAATCATTTCCTTTTCGTTAGTACCTAATCTCCTAGCTGTTCGCTGAGCATTGGCTCAAACGCTGCGAAGCAGTCGGCCTCAAATGTACAAGCCACAGGGCTCCTTTAAATTATGTTGTCTTGCTGCATTGGTGTGTCATGTCAACCCAAACTCCTGTACAGCTTCTGGGAGAAGGGAGTGTTGTCTGATGATGAATTTAAAGGAAAATGAGCTTTTTTTTTTTTTTTTTTTTTCAATCAAGGCCACTCAGCATTAAATATAGCTTTGGCTCTGGTCTTATTTGGGGATGCTGAAGTACTTGAGGGGAGCTATTTTGGAGCCACTGTCTCTAATTCCTCCTGCATTTCCAGGCTGTGGGGTCTCAAGTGATGCATATGAACACCAGGGAAATTGAACCAGTATCTGACATCAGAGGCCCAGATGGAACTTTGTTCTATTCGTATTAATTGAATGCTGTGCTATAAACAGGTCAATGCCTATTCATACAGATTAACTCATTCATCCCTGTGGAGCACAGGGATGTTCCATGGGCCCCAATTTTGTCAAATGGGAAAATTGAGGCTCAGACCTCCATTGGAAGCAGCTCACTCAAGGAACTCAGATTAAAAAGTCATGCAACCAGGGTTTGAACAGAGATTAATGTCAGAACTTGGGCTCTTTCTACTCCACCACTCCGAAAGGAAGTCTCATTCCACATTCATGTCATTCCCGTGACTGGCTGACAAGTACTCAGTCGTGTCTGACTCTGCATCTATCTCCAAGGACTGTAGCCTGCCAGGCTCTTCTGTCCATGGGAGTTTTTCCAAGCAAGGATACTGGAGTGGGTTGCCATTTCCTTCTCCGGGGGATCTTCCTGATCCAGGGATCGAATCTGGATCTCTTGCATCTGCTGCATTCCAGGTGGATTCTTTACCACTAGCGCCTTATACACTCAACAAATATGCATTGGGCATCTACCATGTGCTAGGCATTAGGGACACAGAGATGATGTTTGGACAAACCCCCTGCACTGAAAGCTTGTAGAATGTAGTGGAACTCACTGTCTAGTCTTGAAATATTTGTCCAACAAATATTTAGTGTTTAGTCAAACAAACAGCTGGCCTGATTGCACACACTCCCAGGCAGTTGTGTCCATGTCCTGCAGTTGTTTCTGCTCTTGTTATAGGAGCGGTTGACATCCTCTGGTACCCACACTCTAGAGGTAAGACTAACTCCTGGTCCAGACCTTGGGGAGCCTTCATCTTGGATTTACTAGGGCTGGAGCAAGGCCCAGACATTGTGGTTTTTTTTAGAAGTTCTGCAGGTGAAGCATCTGATTGCCATCCTGAGGATGACTGGAGCCCAAAGATGGGAGGAAGTACATTCCTTTGACGATCTAAATGTGATTTTGCTTTTCTGATTTTTATTCTTTCATGTGGGGCCCTCCTTAGTTTGGGGAAAATTAATGAAGAAGAGTTTTTGCTTTTAGTGTATGAGTTCTTGCTTTATTAAACAGACCCTCAGTCTTGGGCCAGACATTAGCTGGTTAACTTTGAAAGTTGGCCAGTGGCCGAGTTACTTGTTTGAAACCAGTGTCCTTGAACTGGCTTGATTTTCAGCTGAGCCCTTCCCCTGTGCACACCTTTCTGAAGATACTGTCTGGAAGACCTCAGCGTTTGCCTCCCACTGCTTTTGAAACTCTCACTGGTGCTGACCCGCCCCCACCTCCTCCGGCTGCCTGGTCCATTTAGTGGTGCAGAACCTGTGCTTTGGCTCTGACACCTGCTCTTCATCCATTGCCTCGTTCATTCTCATGCTTCACAGGCCTTCTCTCACCTGGTGAACACACGCCGGTGCCAGGGACCTGTGGAAATTTGGGGCCATGTGAGGCCTTTTTCACTTGGTCCTGCTTCCTTGAACACCAGGCACAGCTTTGCTCATGGGAAGTCAGAAAACTTTCTAAGACTAAAATAATGATGACAAGGAAAGAAAAGGAAAAGAAAGGAGGATAGTGGTTAAAAAAATCTCTTTTCTCACCCCGTATACAGGTTTTGGTGATTAAAACTAAGAATTCACCCCAGCCTTTGGCATCCTTCTTCTTGTCCCTCCTCCTCCCCTTCTTCCTCTTCTCCCAATCCTCCTCCTTTTCTTCTTTCCCATCCTCTTGCTTTTTTAGATATAATTTAATCCAAGACAGACAACTATCTGGAAAAAAATAGAACCAATTCCTCTGAGTCTAATTACGCTGTCCAGTCCTTTTATTTTGTGTACAACAAAAATGAAGCCCAGAAGAGGGGTGTCGCTTCTGCAAAGGCACACAGCCTCCCAGTGCCATTAGTATCTGAGACATCTTTCTAAGGTGTAAAGGAGAAGGCTGTGTATTCTTGTCAAGCCCCATCCTTCCTGAATACACAGCTCCAGATGGCCAGAGATGCCAACTCCCTTCTAGAATGTCCCTCATTCCAGGACAACTTCTCTGGCAGAACCAAGAAGACCACACGTTTCACAGTGGGTCAGGCCTGCAGTGCAGCCAGGCAACCAGCAGGGTATCAGTCAGCCTGAGAAGGGGTCACTGACATCCAGGAAATATGACAAGCCTCTGCCCCCTGTCCTCTGCCGTGCATCATGCAATGCATTACGTGACAGAAGTGCCCCCGACTGGAGACAGGAATCAAAGGCAGGGCCGTCGCCACAGCTGCAGGTTAATAGTGGACGAATTACACACTTGGAAAACAGTCATCCCCTTGATGCATTATCTGGACTGTTTCAAAGCCCTTTGTCTGGGATAAGCTGGCTGCGGGTGATGTTTGCAGGCTAGGGACTTGCAGAAAAGATGTATTTTCTGACAGGGAGAAGGTCACCCGGGCAAAGGCCATTACAGTGGTGCGGTCAGGTCGGAATTTCCTGGATCCCGATCGATGGGGTCTCAGGGCATTACTCAAGCATTGGGATTAGAGGGCCGGCCAAGAAAATGCTCTTCAAATTGGTCGGCAAGTCACATGCCATGGAAAGTCACTCTCTCGCTTACCCTCAATCCCTCCGTGCTAAAGCTGGGGCCCTGGGGGTCAGCAAGACTTCAGGAGGTCAGATTAATGTGCTCAGCGGATGTGGGGCCATGGCGGAGTAGTTGGCCCCAGGAAGCTGAGCCCAGGTGGGTGGTGGGAGATGGGGTCTCAGCCCCAGTTTTGCCCTGAACTCACTGAAAAACCCTGAGTAGGTCACTTGGTGCTCTGAGTGTCCGTCTGGTGTTTTTCCGTTGCTAAGTCATGTCCGACTCTTTGTAACCTCATGAAATGCAGCACACCAGGCTTCCCTGTCCCTCACTATCTCCCAGAGTTTGCTCACATACATGTCCATTGAGCTGGTGATGCTATCTTACATTATGCCACCTCAGTCTCAGTCGACTCATATAAAGTGGGGCAAACAAAACTGACTCTGATACAACTTTAGTAGTTAACTTATTAGACACAATAGACACAGAAACCCTGAAAACTTAAGTGTTATTACCTTTCAGACATAATTTCAGAAACAAAATTCCTTCTTCAGCAAGCCCCTTAGATGCGCGTAGCTGGGAACAGATGGGTTGTAATCGGCCCTTGCAGCAACCTCACCAAATTTAATGTTAGTAAAGCCAATTCAGACCCAGCACAGTACTGTGAGCCTTGCTTCCAGGCAGTCGTTCCCAGGACATCAGCCCTGTCTTGGGAAATGGTCCATGTTGCCCATCCCATCTGCTTTGAGCTGAGCGTTCCAAACGCAAACCGACCCTAAAAGCCGGCCCTGATTTTAGGCAGTAGCAAAGTTGGGCTACTGTAAGTTTTCTTGGATCCAAAATGCTGCCAACTTGTGCTTTTGTGGTTCACAATTAGACTCTTGATTATATGGAGGCAATGAACTGCTTCTGCTCCAAAAGATTTGGAACCAACTGGCTTATTTAACATTTTAAGAAACACACTTAGGCCTCAGAGAATGCTTTGTGCATCCTGGGATTTTATCCACAGGGATGTGGGGATGGTGGAGCACAAATCAGGATCCCATATCCCTACGTTGAACACATTGTACTCCTGCCCATAAAGGTGAGGCAGAGGGACTTCCCTGGTGGTCTGGTGGTTAAGATTTCACCTGCCAGTGCAGGGAATGTGGGTTGGATCCCTGGTCAAGGAGCTTAAGATCCCACGTGCCTTGTGGCCAAAACACCAAAACGTAAAGCAGAAGCGATATTGTAACAAATTCAATAAAGACTTTAAAAATGGTCCCCATCACAAAAGTTCTTAAAAAGAAAAAGGCAAGGCAGATGTCATGATGCTCACAACATGGCCCTGTGCCCTGCCTGCTCTGTCTTGGGCAGCCGCCACTTTGATTCAGATTGCAGTTCCAATCCAGTTTCTGTGATTCCGCTCATTCATTGGCTGATGTGTCCTTTGTCCTTGATGGTCAGGTCTGGCCTCTCCAGCCTCAGGCTCTCTACTCTCTTTCACCATCTCTATCTCTGACTCATCCTACCAGCTCTCTCCTCCCAGTACAGATCCACTTGAGTAATAAGAGGGGTATAGACCCTCTTTGCCCAGCAGAGAGCTGTTTACCCAGCCTAAGTCATTTCTGCTGTTTAATCTTCTGTGACGCTAAACCCCTCAGACAGCAAGTGAGCTCCTTGGGTTTTAAAAGTCATGGCACCATCACATTATAGAATGTTCTAGCAGGAAAAGCCTTTAGATGCCACCCCATTAGCACTATGGCACCCCACCCCAGTATTCTTGCTTGGAAAATCCCATGGATGGAGGAGCCTGGTGGGCTGCAGTCCATGGGATCGCGAAGTCAGACACGACTGAGCAAATTCACTTTCACTTTTCACTCTCATGCATAGGAGAAGGAAATGGCAACCCACTCCAGTGTTCTTGCCTGGAGAATCCCAGGGACAGAAGAGCCTGGTAGGCTGCCGTCTATGGGGTCGCACAGAGTTGGACACGACTGAAGCGACTTAGCAGCAGCAGCCGTTAGCACTAGAACTCTTCCTTCTAATGAATTACCCTGCAGAACCATGATACAGAAACTAGATTTTTTTTTTTTTTTAAGAGGTTGAGAATTTTCTGGTAGAAACAGACTCCTGAGATCCACCCATTTTCCAGAACCCCTGGGAGTCCTTAGAGTCCTAGTGATTTCTCTGAGCCCAGTGTGAAATCCATTCATCTAGTCCAACCTCTTTACTTCACAGGGAAGGAAGTGGAGGCACAGAGAGGTGAAGTAACTCTTGGATGAGTCACACAGCTGTAAGCAAGAGGACTGAGTTGAGTCCCAGAGCACTCACCTTCTACGTCAACACTCTTCCCCTATCCTTCATTATTACCTTCATCTTCATTATTTTTATCAATCACAATGTCTCCCAGCCTTTGATAAACATTGTCTGCAAGCGAGCTTCCTTTTGTGGCAGTGGGTAACTTCGCACATTATCTGTTGACCCCACTGTGATGTCTCTTCCCATGACAGACAATATAATAGCCCAGGTTCAAAAACAGAAAGGGATAGGGTTAGGAAGAGACCTGAATTGAGAAGCAGGAATCTTAACTAGCTGCCCACTTTTGCTACTCAACTCCATTCTCTCTTTGGGTCTCCCTTTCCTCATCTGTGAAGTGGGAGCAGCTACATCTCCTTCAAAGATTTTTTAGGCTTTTTATTTTATATTGGCGGATAGCCGATTAACAGTGTTGTGATAGTTTGGGGTGCACAGCAGAGTGACTCGTGTGTGCGAAGTCACTTCATTCATGTCCGCTGCTTTGTGACCCTATGGCCGCCTCCGTGCATGGCATTCTCCAGGCAAGAATCCTGGAGGAGGGTTGCCTTATCCTCCTACAGGGAATCTTCCTGACCCAGGGATTGAACCAGTGTCTCTTACGTCTCCTGCATTGGCAGGTGAGTTCTTTACCACTAGTGCCACCTGGAAGCCTGAGTGACTCAGCCACACATGCACGTGTATCCATTCTCTCTCCAACTCCCCTCCCATCCAGGTTGCCACGTAATGTTGAGCAGAGTTCCCTGTGCTATACAGTAGATCCTTGGTTATCCATCATATTTTATTTTATTTTATTTTATTTCTGGCTGCACAGGCTCTTCATTGCCGTGTGTGGGCTTTCACTAGTTGCAGTGAGCGGGAGCTACTCTCTAGTTGCAATGCAATTGCTTCTCATTGTGGTGGCTGCTCTCACTGCAGGGCATGGGCTGCAGGGCACATGAGGCCGTCAGTAGTTGCAGCTTGTGGGCTCTAGAATGTGCGCTCAGTAGTTGTGGCACATGGGCTCAGCTACCCCGCAGCATGTGGAATCTTCTTGGATCAGGGATGGAACCCATGTGCCCTGCATTAACAGGTGCATTCCTAACCACAGGACTACCAGGGAAGTTCTGGTTATCCATTTTAAGTATAGCAGTACGTTCATGCTGATCTCAAACTCCCTAACTATCCTTTCACCCCATCCTTCTGCTCTAGTAACCATAACTTTGTTCTCTGTATACAGTGGAATATTACTCACCCATCAAAAAGAGTGAAATAATGCCATTTGCAGCAACAGGGATGGACCCAGAGATTGTCATACCAAGTGAAATTAGTCGGACAGAGAAAGAAAAATATCATCTGCTACTCCTTATGTGGGGAATCTAAAAAGAAACGATACTAATGAACTTATTTGCAAAATAGAAACCGTAGATCCTTGTTGGTTATCACAGGCTCAGAGATTAAAGATTTGTTTTGAGAATCTAGTGAGGAGGCGTTCCTTACGGTGATGGGCTCTGTGTCTCCACAGGTAGTGGGTGCTCCATTAAATGCCTTCAATTCAGATCAGAGGCCTGCAGGGAAGCAGTTGGAGAAGCTTCTGCTTTGCCTGAGCGGAGCAGGCATTTCCATCGAAATAAATTGGCTTCTTTCCTCTGCATTCATGTTGCCTTCTTTGGCTGTTTCTGTAGCCTTAACTGAGAAAAAAATAAATAAACACGAGATGGGGTGAGAGGTTGGGGAAAGGATGTGGCAAAAGACAAGAAAGAAAGAGAGAGGGAGATTGATTTCTGGGCAGAATTTATACCTTTTTGGCTTTTTCAAAGGTAAATGAATAGATTGTTGTTTTTCTGCCTGCCGCTGAGAGTGTATGTGCCTCTCTGTTATGTATAGACCCTTTTAAAGGCGTCTGGAAGCAATCGCTAACATTTTCTATAGGTGCAGACAGATAATTGAATGCTTTCAGAGACCACGGTGCGGCAGGGAAAGTTCAATTTTGCTGTGTGCTGGTGCCTGCATTGACTGAGCGTGCCGTGTCTGTGTTTTCCTGGGGAAGTTGGATTTCCTCTTTGCTTTTCTTCCCACTACTGCCCCTTCACCGCTGTCCTGCACGCCCCTACCTCTGATGAAGCACTTAGACAGAGGACAAGAAACAATATATAATCATCCCAAATTCACAGCGAATAAACACAAGCCAAAGCTCCCAGCCACTTCTCTGGCTGCCAATGAAAAGCGCTGCCTCTTCGCTCCGGGGCCTGAAGGACGGGGATCCTCTCTGCTCAGCTGTTATTAGAGCCGTCGTGGCAGAAACCCAGGCAGCTCCGGGCGATGGGGGGGTTCTTGTTTTAATTTGTTGCCTGTGCAGGCAGAACAAAGTGACATGGGGAGAAAGGATGTGGGGATTTCCTCCTGCTGCTATTTCTCTCCATGACAGCCAGTGGTGGACATGCGTGCTCACATGTGTGTGTGGCGGGGGGAGGAGTGTGTGTGTGTTTGTGTGTGCGATATGCCGGGGCTGAGGCCTGAGTGTGCCTGCTGAGCAGAACGAGAGTATGCTGCATCCATGGGGGCAGGAAAAGGTCCCCGTTAGGGTATAAAGGGGAGATGCATAGGGGTTTGGGGCTTTCCAGGTGGCCCTGGTAGTGAAGAACCCTCCTGTCATGCAAGAGGCATAAGAGATGCAGTTTCAATCCCTAGGTCTGGAAGATCCCCTGGAGGAGGGCATGGCGACCCTCTCTGGTATTCTTGCCTGGAGAATCTCATGGACGGAGGAGCCTGGTGGGCTGCAGTTCATGGGGTCACAAAGAGTCAGACACGACTGAGCAACTAAGCACGCGTTCATGCATAGGGGTTTGAGGTTAGGCAGTAAAGAAAGCCCGCCCCCCAGATTCATGGCAAACTCTATGAACACTGGCCATCAGTCTTTACAGAGGATGCCTAGTTTAGTTCTCAAAACTGCCCTTTCAAATATACCCTTTCTCTCTTTACAGACAAACAGTAGCAACAGTAACAACAACGAGGTTCAGAGCTGTTGAGTAAATTACCAGAAGTCTAATTCAACTGACTCTCATTTCAACACATTTTCTACTGTGTTGGTCTAGTCCCAAGGTGGGGCAGAGAAGAAAGAGACTTTCTTAGGGTTTCAGATCCAGGGACTGAAGAAGATTCAGCAAGGTCATTCCTCCTGGTAGAAGAGGGCAGGGCGGCAGACACAGTGCCCTTCCTGGAAGTTTCAGAAAAGAATGTTCCAAACATTCCCACAGCATCCTTGTATGTCTCCAATACTAATCACCCCTTAGGGACTGTGTGCCAGGCACTGGCCCAAGAGCCCTGTATGTCTTTTTCCTGTTCTCATCCTGTAAGTCAGAGAAGATAACTCCACCTGCTCAAGGTCACCAACCAGTGAGGGACGAGGCCAGGATTCTAACTCAGGTCCCTCCCTCCCTTAAGCTCAGTGGTTCTGTCCTCTCCAGGGGTTTGGGCAGGGAAGCACCCATCCTGAGTTGCAGGCACACACACATGATGTCTTAGTTCGTGCCTAATCCCACGGGTACCCCTCCCAAATGGGACAAGGAAGACACTCATTCCAAACTGCATTTACATCCTACGGAGCCCATTAGAACGTTCTGTTAAAGCTCTTTCACTGGCTTTGCTGTGGTCTGTCTCGTCTGCCCCCTTGGAAAGCAAACTTCCCCCAAACAAAACCCCAGGGACAAGACGTTTTAATTTGCATTCAACTCATGACCCAATCTAAGAGCTTTAGCAACCACATACAGTGAACTCATCACGCCCTATACCCTGCAAGGACTCCCCATTGTTACCGTCCTCATGGTAGACCCAGGAGCGAGGGATTACTGCTCCCGCCATTTTGCAGATGGAGCACTTGAGCTCAGCAATGCTAAATAACTTACCTGAGGTCAAACACACAGTAACTATTTGAGCCATATTTGAAGGCAAAGCCCCATGCGCCGGTTCCTGCTTACTGCTTTGGGGTGTGTGGGGTTTAAGTGCCTTTCCTTTCACCCCGCTTCCACTGCTCCCCACCTCAACTCTGGGAGGCACTTGGCGCTACACTGTCCTCCCATGGAGCCCTGGCCCTCACTGGCAGGATTGGTCCAGCCTGCAAGGAGGCTCATCTATGTAAACTGTCTGGAGAGCTCTGAAGAGAACATCCCTTTGTCTGCTTCTTGTCAAAGGTGGTGGGAGCTTAGAGCTTGGGCTCTGGCATCAGAAGCTCTGTGTTGGAATCCCAGATCTACCACTTATGAGGGTGTGACCTTGGACAAGGCCATTAACTCCTCAAGACTTGATTTCCTTATCTGTAGAATGGGGCTAGTAATAATATGTGCCTCATATGGTTATTCAGATTAGCTATATATGTTGAATACTTAGAACAGTGCCTGAAACCTAGCAAACATGATAGCTAATATGACTTTTAATGTTGCTGCTTCTATAGAAACATAGATTTTAGCTCTAGAAGGAAACTTACAAGTCACTTGTTAAGTTTTGTTATTTTCAATCAAAGTTGATCTGAGCTTTCTATAAACTAAGTCAAAATATCCTCAGTGGTCTTCTTAAGGCTCTAGCATAAGATCTTGGTGGTGAGGAGTGAACAAATGGCAATCTGAAATTCACCATATGAACTGCCTCTCATTTCTGGACTCTGCTTTGACACTTCACCTTGCCTCCACTCTGCCTCCCGACCCCACATCATTCCTCTCTTCTCTCAGACTGACTCTTATGGTTTGGGTGGTCAGCCTCTGTGGACACTCAGCCACATTTGCATTCACAGGACATACAGAGCTCAATCTTCAGAGAACTGAGCTGAAATAAAGGAAGACTTGCTCTAGCCCTTTGCTCTTCTTGGAGAGTCTTGCATATAGATCTCTCAATAATTTTGGGATTCTTGGACACAAGCTCTGTGCTTCTTTTTGCTTCTGCTCTGTGATGGTCCCCAGCCCCCACTTTATGAGTTAGCAATCATCCTCTTTACCTACCATCTCACTCTAATGAGACATAGTCTTGGGAAGTAATGAATATCTTTTATGCTAAGAGGTAAATACATTTTAGTGCAGTAATTTTCACTCAGGGTATTAGGGAAGGGAGAGGATATGTTTAAAACTTCTGGTGGATGCCAACTATTATGTATAGAATGCATGAACAGCAAGGTCCTACTGTATAGCACAGGAAATTATATTCAATATCCTGTAATAAAGCATAATGGAAAAGAATATGAAAAAGAATATATGTATATGTGTAACTGAATCACTTTGCTGCACAGAAGAAATTAGCATAAACCAACTATGTGTGAAAGTATTAGTCACTCAGTCATGTCCAACTCTTTGTGACCACATGGACTTTAGCCCACCAGGCTCCTCTGTCCATAGAATTCTCTAGGCAAGAGTACTGGGGTGGGTAGACATTCCTTTCTCCAGGGAATCTTCCTGACCCAGGGATTGAACCTGTGTCTCCTGCATTGCAGCCAGGTTCTTTACCGTCTGAGCCACCAGGGAAACCTCTCTAAATCAACTATACTTCAGTAATAAATTTAAAAAATAAGAAAATAAAAATTTCTGGTGGGCATGTTTTGCATAGTTAGAAAATGTATATGCAATACATCAACTGTCTTCATAATATAAAACATGGAAAAGCTTAGTGTGATCATTTTACATGGTTTTGGACATGCAGAAGATAGAATGCACATACAATAAGGCACAGACTTTGATGTAAAAAGATTGGGTATCCTGCCACATTTTCTTCACCATTTTGAATAAGATTTAGCTTACAAGATTACACATAATAAGGGTACATCTGTAGTGAATGTTTACCCGTGTCTACACCTATGTAACCAACCATTGGCAAGATCAAGAAAATTTCCAACACCCTAGAAGACTTCCTTATACCTCCTCCCAATCAATAGCTATCATGACCTCCCACCTCTCAAAGATAACCATTATTCTGACCTATATTCTAATAAATATATGCTGTTTTGTGTCTGTCTTCTTTTGTGTGAGATTCACCCATGTTGTTGTGTGACTAGGACCTCATTCTTTTTCATTGCTACATAGCACAGGGGTCATGAGATCCTTGTGTAAATACACAACAGTTTATTTGCCCATTTCACTGTGAATGGACATATGGGTTGCCTTTAGTTTGGTTCTATTTGGAATAAGCTTCCATGAACAGTCCTGTGCGTGTCTTTGGGCAGACTGATGCACACTCATTCCTGTGGGATACATGTCCAGTTGAGCCACAGAGAGTGTGTATGTTTGGCTTCAGTTGTTGTTTAGTTGCTAAATCATGTCTGACTCTTTGGCAACCCCACCAGGCTCCTCTGCCCACGGAATTCTCCAGGCAAGAATACTGGAGTGGGTTGACATTCCCTCCTCCAGGGGATCTTCTTGACCTAGGGATCAAACCTATGTCTCTTGTGTCTCCTGCATTGGCAGGTGGATTCTTTACCACTGAGCCACCAGGGAAGCCCTTGGCTTTAGTAAATACTCCCAAATAGTTTTCCAAACAGAAGGTAAACACTGCCCACTTTAGAATCTGAGTTCCTCAAACAGTCTCTGAGCACCTTTTATGGGCCAGCAGCCCCACTAGGCACTGGGAACACAAAGAGAGTGAGTGCCATCCACGGGCAGAAGAGCCAACAGCCCAGGCACCACAGCAACAGCTGACGTTCCTGTTATATAGTCAGAGCTGGGTCAGAGGTGAGCCCTGGGGCTCCAGGGTTGGTGACCCTGACCTCAGATGACGTAACAGAGGCTTAGGCGGGTGAGGAAAGGACAGAGGAGGCTCCTCCAGTGCCTGCCAGGGTAGACCCTGCGGGCCTCTCCGGCTGGGAGTCCCACAGATGGAGCAGCCAGGCTCAGGCCAGGCTGTCAGGAGCGAACAAGCGGCTGCCAGCATGAGTAATGATTTAAAGGAGAAGGTTGAGACGTAGCTGAGATGAATACCACTGACTCGACTGCCATCCTGGAAGCGATCCATCAGGGCGGCTTGGCAAAGAGGGGCATAAATCCCCAGCCAGCGAGGCCAAGCAGGGCTCTGGGAGGAGGAGTGGGACGTGATGGCAGCTTCCAGGGTTGCCTCCGGCTGGGCAGGAGCCAGCAACGTGGAAGGTGTGGGGCTGGCGGAGTCCCCAGAGGAGAGTTTTGTAGGGAGGGTCCCTGCTCTCCTGAGATGTGCTTCTCAAGGAGGATGCTTTCTGGTCGCGTGCCATGCGTCTTCCCCCATCCTGTGTCCCTGCAGGGGGCTTTTCTCAATCGAGGATCTGCTTTCCCTTCCTCTTTCCAGGCTGAATCTTGCCACATCTGGGGTTTGGCTCAAACGATATATTTTTCAAATGAAAGGGGGGAAGATTTAGAAGTGAGTATGAAATACACACATACCCCTGTCCTCTGAATCTCCCTACCAGCACCCCTTCCCTACCAGCAGCCGGGGGCCCGGAGGGATGGAGACGTGGGACGTGAACAGGAACAGAATGCGGAGCGGGAACGGCAAAGAGAGTGAGTGAATGGGAGATTTTTATGAGTGAAATTTGCTCCCGAGCTCCTTTAATAATGTTATTCATCTTTCTGTCAAAGTCGTCACATTAATGTAGCGGGGAGAGATTTAGAGGAGATGAATTAAGACTTAAATACACAAAATGACTTGGGGAATATTTAAATACAATACATTTTATTTTGGTGCCGCATCCTTCGTTGCGGGTGTCGCTCATGACTGTTGCCAGCGCACACAGCCCGGGAATCAACAAGTCCCCCCCTTCCCCTACCCCGCGTTCCCTCCCTCCCTCCCAAATCTTCAGTCACCACTGTTTGCTGGGCACACAGCACTGTGAATTAATACGGTCTAAATGGAGCACATGAAAAATTGTCTGGGGGTCGGGAGACCAGGGTGCCTGTTCTAGCTTAGACAAGCCACTTTTCCTTTGGGGGCCTGTTTCTTCACTGGGAAAATGAGAAGAGTTTCCCATGGAATTTCAAAACATGCAGAGAATCCCTAGGAACTGGTGCAGAGAAGCATGGAGGAGCCCAGGATGCAGAGGTTTGAACCCTCTCCTCTGCCTCCATAACAGTTCATGGCTTTGCTCTTACATATTGGCAGCTGCACACTATTTCATATAGAACAAAGGTACTTCAGCTTTAAAAAAAAAAAAGTGTATTCAATCATGCATCCATTTGTTTATTCATTTATTCAACGACCACTAATCGAGCCCCTTGTCTGGGCTGGGCGCTGTGTTAATTAAGTATTCAGTATGTATCAGTGAACCAGGCTGACATAGCTGCTGTCCCTCTGGTGCTCCCAGTTGGCCAGTCCAACTCTCACATTCCCTGCATAACTCAAAATAAAGAGTTTGTCCAGCTGGGATTAAGCAGAGAAGGCTTCCTGAAGAAGGCGGGCTTCAAAAGCCATCTTCCTCTCTGTTTAGCATGGCTGCTGAGTTTCTGGGCTCGCAAAGCTATATTTTCCCCCACGGATCAGGGAGGCTTAGCTCTGGCTGCAAAGAGGGTGAAGGGAGGACATCAGACATGAAGCCAAAATTAGAGCAAGGAGGACGGCCCAGACACTGGGCATCCACTTCATCCATCTCCCCACTGTCTGACTGGATCTGAGCCAGGAGCTGAAGCCTGGGGAGACTGGGAACCTAGGAGCAGAAGACTATTCCTTTATCCCATCCCCCATTCCCACCCTATCCTCACCACCATCACCACCATCCTCATCTCACTGTCTCAACTCTCCCCTTCCTCTGCTCAGAGTGTTTGGAGAACAGGAAAGGGACCCCTTCTTAGGTCAGAGCTTTTCCCATCTCAACAGCCTTGCTTGTCCCTCTCTGAGCCCCTTCTCTCGAATCATCTCCACCCAGAACCCTCCAACCCCCTAGGGTGCATCACTCCCAGCGGCAGGGCCCGAGATACATCTCAGCCTGACCCGGGTGAGCAAATTGATGGGGGTCCAAGGAATCTCTGGTCAATTGTTTTGTTCTGCCTTTTAAATTCAGGCCTCTCAAGTATGTGTTCTGTACAACTTATATTCTTTTAGGTTCTATAAAAAGAAATAGAATCGGGTTACTGAGATTGTTGCAAGAACACAGGAAAGCAGTATTATGAAAAGACAAGCCCGGGGGTCCTTGAGGTGCCAACCTAGCCTTTGTGCCTGGGTCACTGGCCATGCCTGCAGAAGCAGGCATTCCACCCACCCAGCACCCCCTCTGCCCCCCACAGAGAGTGAGCTACTGCTGGTGTTTGTGTCTTTGGATCCTACCACCCCCACTTTAATCACCAGCCCATTCTCTGTACCTCTAACATTCAACTTCTGAAGCAGAATCTGCCAGATTCGGCCAGTCATCTGGAACTGGCAAGTTCCAAAGGTTTAAAAGCATAGCCGCTACCCAGGCTGATGGCAGGCTACAGTTGCCCGCCCTTGGGTCCAAGGCCCACTCTTGTCTCTTAGCTGTGGTGAGAGGCATGGAGACTGTGTATAAGATGCCCTCCAAAGAGGGCTATGGCTGTGGGAGGGCAGGGTTGAGACCACCTCCCTCCCCAGAAGGGGGCAGTCAACCAGGCAGCCACTGCCTTAATCCCCAGGACAGGAGCAGACAAGAAGGCAGGCTAGACAAGGGATCAGAATATAGGGCCTGGGGCCTTTGGAATCTGAGGCACTCAGAAACCAGGTTTCGTATGATTCCTTACTTGACATCAGAGCAGCTTTCACAGAGAGGGAATCAGAATGTCTCAAAGAGCGTCTCTTTTCCTCCAATATGGCAGTCTGGTCCAGGTTGCAGATGGCCAGATGTAGAAGTCAGTAAGATGAGGTTAGGATGTAAGCACAGCCAGAACCTCACCTTTCCCCAGGCATAGAAAGGTGCAGAAAAGTCGAGGACAGGACTCGTAGCTTTGTACACAGCCAACAGAACTGTGATTTCTCCAGCCCCACAGCATCACTCTAGGGAAGCACCCCAGATGCATAAAACTCTGTGGAAAAGCAAAATGGCCCACAGCACTCCTCAGGTAGTCCTGGTCATTGCCAAGTTCATTCCCAAACCCTTCCAGCCAAGGGACCTGGGGCCAGACTCAAGGAGAACTTGCACTCCTTGCAGGGAGATGTCCCTTCCAACTCACGGCTGTGTCTTGGCCCTTTAGGGGTAGACATGGATGTGTGCTGAGCCATCCACATTCATACTTCTTTGCTCCTAAGGAAATATATCTATGATTCAGATGCTGGGGAGAAAGTAGTGGATCCCACAAGAGCTGTTTCCTAGAGTGGAAATTGTGAGAGTGTGTGTGTGTGTGTGTGTGTGTGTGTGTGTGTGTGAGTCTCTCAGTTGTGTCTGATTCTTTGTGATCCCATGGACTGTAGCCCACCAGTCTCCTTTGTCCAAGG
Organism: Budorcas taxicolor; assembly: GCF_023091745.1. Taxonomy (NCBI): domain Eukaryota; kingdom Metazoa; phylum Chordata; class Mammalia; order Artiodactyla; family Bovidae; genus Budorcas; species Budorcas taxicolor. Next base: position 26,019,093 of record NC_068924.1, read on the forward strand.
GGATTCTTCAGGCTAGAACACTGGAGTGGTTAGCCACTCTCTTCTTTAGGGGATCTTCCTGACCCAGGGATCAAACCTGGGTCTCCCACATTGAAGGCAGATTCTTTACCATCCAAGCCATCAGGGAAGTTTTGTATGAAAGCCACATAAAGGCAAACTGGAAACTCCTATCTTTTCTCCTCATCTCTCCATAAGAAGCCAAGGTCACTCAGCAAGTCTATAGTCCAGTCAATTAAATGTACAAAGATAGGAAGGGGTCTCTTTCAATGGCTGCCAGGTTTCTCAGACCATCAAGTGTCTGTTCTTTCTGGAGGCAGAAAGGCAGGAGGTGACGGATGGAGCCCAGCCAGGCCTGGACACATGCACTATTGAGCCCCAGACAGATGGTAGCCAACAGTGAAGACAGAGTCAATCCAAGTGGCTCTTGGAGGCCTTCTCAGACAGCAGATAGATAATTTATATGAAAGCATTGTGCAAAATACTTATTGGCACTGAAGCTATTATTTAATTATTAATATTATTATTGTTGTTTTGTTCACAATATGAGTCTTGCTACTCTCAGATAATTAACAGTAGGAATGTTCTTTAAAGACTGCAGCCCCCTTGGAAACCAACTTTCTTGCAGAGGTATCTGTTTTTAATTCCACTAATGCGTCTCTTCTAAGAAGACACAGAAGTACCTCCCCCAAAAGTTCGGAGACTCCTAGCTAGTTGAACTTTTCATTCTAGGAATATAATACGAATGAATTCATGTCTGGGAATAAAATAAATTGAAATAAAAATGTATTAAGTGTAAGAAGTCTTAGCTTCTGGCCCATCTCCTTACTACTAGCCTGTGACCTATTGTCTCTGAGCTCCTGGCAGATTATATCCTGGATGGTAACATCATATAGAACACGTACAATCCATGGATCTTGGAATAGTGAAGAGAGAGCCCTGGGTCAAGAAGGAAGAAACCTAAGTTAAAATTATGATTTGATTCTTACCAGTTTTGTGCCCCTGGAAAACCCTTTGGGCTTTGATTTCCTCAAAAGGTACATGACAATCATCTCAGTCAATTCTGACTACTCTAACAGAATATCATAGGCCCTGTGGTTTATAAACCACAGGAATTCATTTCTCAAAGTTTTGGAGGCTGAGAATTCCAAGGTCAAGTTGAACACTTGATTTGGTGTCTGGTAAGAGCCCACTTTCTGGTTCATAGACCCAGAAGCCATCTTCTCACTGTGTCCTCACATGAAGGAAGGGATGAGGGAGCTCTCTGAAGTCTCTTTCATAAGGGCACTAATTCTGTTCACGAGGGCTCCACCCTGTAACCTAAGTACCTCCCAAATGCCCCGCCCTTTAGGACCATCACAGTGGGGGTTAGGTTCCAATACATAAATGCTGCGGGGCACATTCAGTCTATAGCAGCAATATCACCTATTGCTAAAGAATTGTTGGGAAGGCCAAATGAAGTAATAAACTTACACTCCCAAGGCCTTAGGCATAGTAAGGGCTTAGACAATACTTCTTAAGTCGCCGTTGAAGGCCAGCTGTCCACATAAAGTTGGTAGGATTCTGGAGAGGATTGGTGAATGTGTTCTCAACAGTTCAGGGCAGAGAATGGACAACCACACACTCTGTTTAGACCTACTCAACCATGAACGAAGGGAAATTCAGTTAGAAGTCCAGCCATAGGACTTGTCAAATTATAATATGTGGATTCTGTAAATATCAACGTTTTTCTGTGGATTCATTAAAACGAACAACCCCTCTTATTTATCAATGCTGTTCACCCCAAGTGAAGATGACAACAATCAATTAAATAAACAAATCAAGTTTAAAAAAGCTTAACTCAAGGCAGACATGATTAATTTCCTCATCATTGATTGACATCAACTATATTAGCCAGTTTTGCTATGGTAACAAACGCCCCCTAAAATCTTAGTGGCTCAGAACCACAAGTGTTTCTCTCTTGTTCACAGAGCATGTTGGCAGCTGCAGATATTCTCCATGTGTTTTCTCATTCCTGGACTTAAGCTGAACCTAATTTGGGACCTGCTGTTCTGACAGTGTAAGGAATGAAGCAAGGGAACTCAAGAGAACCAGTGAAAGCACCATACTTCTTAGAGCAACACTGTCCAACATTCCATTGGCCCAAGGAAGTCACATGGTCAAGCCTGACAATGCAGGAGGTTGGGACTAACATACATGCCCTCTTTTAAGGGCCTCAGAAAGTCAGGGTAAATAGGCAAGGGAGCATAATGGTCTTACGGGAAGAGGATGCGTAACTGAGATTAGACTACAACCCTCCCTGGTGGAACCTCTCCACCCCCTCACCCACCATATTTCAATTTTGTAGCTATCTCATTTAGAAGATATTCTGTATTCTTTAATTTCATGCAGCTTGTGCATTTAGAGGCTGTGATATGGGTATGGGCCCTCTCTCTGGGGGACTTTGGTGCAGTTGGCAGTTCTTCCAGTCACGTAGTTTGCACGATCTCTCCTTCATTCCTGGCATCTGCCCTACCCCTCAAGACCTCCCTCCCTCTCAGACTGGGGTAACTGACCTAACTGTTCCCATGACTAGGCAGCAGGCACAAGCTACTTCAATGACCTTGTGGGATCCAGCACCAAAGCTGACCCTCTTCTGCTCCCAAAGCACCCACGGGCTGCTGGGCAGGCCATCCAGCTCTACTCCAGCCATCCCTCCAGACCGGTACCTGAAAAGCAGAATTTCTGCTTCAGGTAATGCAGCTGCTCCTCTCTGAATAATGCATGCCGTGCACCACACCGGACCAAGGACAAGCACTTGAGAAATTGGGGAGCTTTCATTTGATTTCATTATTTTGCTTTTAGACCCAAGCATTTGCTGCTGTCAGGCATTTCAAAGAGGACAAGACAACAAGGTGTTCTGAGACAAACAGCGAAGGTCAATCATTCCTGGGGCCTTAAAAGATTGCAGTGGAAAAGGCAGGGCAGGGACAGCCCTCCCCTCAGGCACAAGGCCCTACAGGGGCCACCACGAGGGCTCCAAGGGGATCTGGAGAGACTGAGATTCTGAGGAAACAGACTTTCTAGGAGATGTTTCCATGGAGGTAGGGGACTTCCACACGCATAAGCTAGTGGTAGGGGAGAGCAGGGCACATGGGGAGCTGTGACATGGTAACTAGGATTCGAACTCAGAGTCCAGAGCAAAAATCAGTAGAGCAAATGGACCTTGATGCCAGAAGTTTGACTCCTCAAACAAGTACGGTTCAAGGCAATGGATTAGTCCATCTACAGTCAAACAGCAAAGCCAGGCTAACCACCCTCAGGACCCTTCCCAGCCAGCTCCTTCCTGGTGTAGGCTTCCCAAAGGGGCTGCCATATAAAACCCTACCCTGTATCATCATTCATCTGCCTAAAGAAGCAGCTTAAACCACCCCATGCTGCCTTGTCCGCTTCAAACACATGGTCATCTCTAACCAGATGGGTTCTCCCCCTGCCCTGCCCTGAGGAGCACAGGTAATATGTCCACCACCCCGCTTGGAGTCCCCACCCCACAGCCTCTGTCCCAGCCAGACACCCGCCATCCTTTAAGGATCAGTGCGTGTCCTAGTGTTATTTGAACACTTAAGCCCATGTTGATCTCTCCCTTCCCTCATTCCTACAGTCACCTGTACTAACGGCCAGTTTGTATGATCACTAATAAAAGTAATAATACACAGTTTCAAACCATTATCTCACTGGCCTTCAAGTCACACTTCTCAGGGGTATACAGTGCCCATGGGTGCCACTCTGGGGGCAAGGAAAGACCGAGTAGGTGGTGAGCTCCATGCCCCTACCCCCCCAAATCCACAGCTCAGCTCTTATCCGCATTTTCACTAGAGAAAAGGATAGCACTATTGACTTGAAAACCACTGCATTTTTCTTTCCTCCTCACAAGAAGCTATGGGACATTCTGGACTAGCATCAGCAGAGGAAGTTGAAGTCTCAGAGCAGCCAGCTGTCTCACCAAGGGAACATGGCAGCTCCCACCTTCTGTGTCCTGAGTTCAGAATCCAGGGTATTTACCTCCCACAACCGGGCGTGGCTTACCTCTGACTGCCTTGCTCACTTCTTTCAAAAGCAAACATGGTATTTTAGCATTTATTTACTCTGTTTCCTTCCTATTCAGAGCATGCTGTGGGCAGGTAGTAGGCATTTACCACTTGGTCCAGGCTGTGATGCCCTTGGCTTTGCTGAAGATGCAAGGCCTGCCATCCTCTTAGCCCTCTCTAGGGCAGCACGTGCCTGCCCATGTGTGTGTGCTCAGTCACTAGTCCTGACTCTTTGTGACCCCATGGACTATAGCGCGCCAGGCTCCTTTGTCCATGGGATTTCCCAGGCAAGAATACTGGAATGGGTTGTAATTTCCTTCAGGGAATCTTCCCAACCCAGGGTTGAACCCGTGTCTCTTGCATCTCCTGCACTGGCAGGCGAGTTCTTTACCACTGAGCCACCTGGGAAGGGTGTACATGCCTAAGAGTTGAGTGATTTCTTCAGCTGTACCGGTACCTGGGCATTTTGTAATCAAAGGGATACTTCTTTGCTCCCCTTTTCTCACTGTTGACGTGGTTGTGTGCTAAGTCATTTCAGTTGCATCTGACTGTGTGACCCTATGGACTGTAGCCCACCAGATTCCTCTGTCTGTGGGATTCTCCAGGCAAGAATACTGGAGTGGGTTACCATGCCCTTCTCCAGGGGATCTTCCCAACTCAGAGATCAAACCTGGGTCTCCTGGGTCTCCTGTGTCTCCTGTGTTGACAGGCGGGTTCTTTACCACTAGCACCACCTGGGAAGCCCTGATGTGGTCACCCAATCTTACTGTTAGCCCAGAGGATGGGGTAATACGGTGCGACATCCATATTGACTCTATTTAAAGAGCAGCAGTCAGCTCCTGGAGAGCCATCTGTACACGGTAGGAATAACACCACCATCCTCTGTTCTCTGCCTCCGTCACCAGCCCTCCTCCATTCTGGAAATGAGGTGTTTTCCACCAGGAGGAAAGATGTGGTGTCCTCCAAAGAGTTAAAATAGTGCTGTAGGTCAATTACACCTCAGAAACAAACAAGCAAACTCATAGAAAAGGAGATCAGACTTGTAGTTACCAGAGGTGAAGAGGGGTTGGGCGGAACTGAATGAAGGCAATCAAAAATTGCAAACTTCTAGTCATAAGATAGAAAACATCTAAGGGTGTAAAGTACAACATGATTAATGTAACTAATACTGCTGTATGTTATATGAGAGATTTTAAGATAGCAAACCCTCAGAGTTCTCATCACAAGGAAAAAAATATATGATGACAGATGTTCACTAAACTTATTGTGGTAGTTATTTCATGATGTATGTGAGTCAAACCATCATGTACACTTAAAAGGTATGTAGTACTGTGTATTAAATCTCAGTCAAACTGGAAAAAATAACACAAAAACAAAACAACAAAAAGATGGGGTGTCCTCCTTGGTCTCCCACTGGCCATACTCTGGGCATCAAGCATCATTCTTGTCCTCACGGTGACCCCAGGAGGGAGCATGGAAAGGACCGCCTCCAGGTAGGGGAAGGAACAGAGGCAGTGGGCTGACTCACAGATGAAAAAAGAAAAAAAAAAAAGATAGATGGAGGTAAAATTGTTTCCAAATTGAATGTTTTTCACTATTTTCAGTGTGGTGTCTTCAGTGTTCTGAGATGATTCCCTCTTGGGGGCTTCAGAAAAGCTGTAAATAGAATGAATTGCTTTTAGGGACATACTCTGATAGTTCACTTCTCAAGGAAATATATGCTAATGCATGTAGACTATCATTATTGGGGAGACCTATGTACTGACTTTTTTTATGTCTATGAAGAGCGGATTTCTGATTGCTAGCATTTTGCCAAAGTCTTTGTCATGCGTGGGCTGAATATCTAGCAGAAAGAGGTGTATTCAGGCACAACTACATGCTGGGTCTCTCCTAGGCCAGGATTGGAGGGGTGGGGGAGGTCTTGGTTTACCCAAGAAAAGTTTCTTATGAAACCAGAAGCAGATAAAGAACATCTTTGTCTAAGGACCTAAATAAAAAAAAAACAAACCAGTCTGAATTTATCTACAATGCTGGGATTTCAGGGTAGTTTAGAATCAGAGGACCTCAAAGAGGGGGGAGGGGTACCCACGTGATCCAGCAGGTGTGATGCTACACCCAGCCAGAGGGTGGCAGCACCTTCCACACGCCCTGTGAGCATCTCTTCTGACCATTCCAGGGCGTTTTTTTGGGGACGGCCTTCCCTTGCTCACCCAGCCTCCTCTGCATTTTCTTCTGCGTTGTGAAAGTAGGTTAAACAGCACTCGGCTTTGTGAGGAACACAGCCAACAAATGAGATATCAAACGCAGCTTCCTGTGTAAGAGATCAGACTCCGCCGGGCACACACGCCGGGCTCTGCTGGAGCTCCTGGGCTCTGCAGCCAGCTTCATTTAGGATTCATAAATACTTTGCGCGCTCCCGCACATACAGCCGCCAAAGGAATTTCATTCTGTATCATCTGCTTTCAAATGCAACAAGGTGAGAAAATGTGGCCATTTAAAAGAAGAAAAAGAAGAAGGAGGAAGAGGAGGAAGAAAGTCTGAGGCTCTGAGTGGCAGGCATTTAATGGTTGATGACTTGATGAAGGATGCTTCCGTCCTTATGTTCCTAAAGAGAATCTTTCCCCTGGCTCCTGTTCACCTGGAGCCAGGTGGGTGAATGCAGCCTGGCTGGTGTAGGGCACTTTGGTCAACGACACTTTAAAAATGCTAAATTGGGTGCCTGTCAAGGTGGGCCTCAACTTTAGATATGAGTTGTCCCTAAAGCCCCTTCTTTGAGGCTTCTGGGGAGCTGGGACATTTTGAACTCCAACTTAGTTTTTAGGTATCAAATTCATACGTCTTTGGGAACCAGGCTGAGGAATCTAACTGTACCAAACTGGTCAGATGGTAACAGAGACGTGGCTGCCCTTTCTGAAGGGGGCAACGGTTGTTCAGTTCCAGTGGATTATGGCCAAATGTGAATTTTTACCAGCTCTCCCAATTCATTTAAAAAAAAAGAAATCTATATTTTTTAAAAATATGAAATCTCCTGAATTTCAAATGATATCAGCTAGTTTTAAAAATTAATTACTGTGCTGTCTGAAAAAGAAAATCCAGCAGGGTATACCCTATTTCAGTTCTATCCTAAACACCTTAGTCTATCAAATACTTCCCTTCTCTGATTGTTTGAAATCGTATGATCTGTGCCCCATAAATTGCCAGGTTTGATTTTTCTGACTTGTTCTCTAGCTTTGCACTGTTTGCTCAGCAAGACTCTACACATTTCAAGGGCAAAGGCATGTCTTTTTTTCCCCAATAGTTCCCAGTCGGCAGTAGATGCTCAGCAATTTTTCGTGAGTTATAACCTATTCCATTCCATGAAGAATTTGAAGAATCCTACATAAATAGATGCTACAGAAAAAGAAAACAAATAAACGAGAGCATCAGGCTAAGTATTTAGACTTGACCTATTGACTGGGTGCCTGTAAGGTATGGAGCTGTTAGTTTCCTCTGGATAGCACCCAAATGTCTTCTTTTGATTACATGCAGAACCCAGAGGGATAAGAAGGTGCCTGGCACATGTGGAAAGCTCATAGATTCTTGGTGGAGTGAATGAAGGACAAAGCAAGTGAAATGTCCCTGGAGAAGGAGACCTGTGCACTGTGAGGCGAAGAGACCAGAATGTATGATCCAAGCTCGGCCTGGAGCTGGGAGCCTGAATAATGAATTGCAGTTTCTTTATTGAGTCTCTTTTGGTTGTAAGTGACAGAAATAACAAAAACTGACTTAGGCAAAAAAGAGGAATGTACTGGAAGGATATTGATGGAATATCCTTTCAAGCCGTGAAGGAGAAGGATTTCGTTTGGACCCACAGGAAAATCTGAACGAGATGGATCTCTTTCTCTATTTCATCTCTCCTTTGAGTTCTAGCTCTATTTTCTCCCTCAGCAGTCAGACTTCCTTTACGCATTAGGGAACAAAGCTACCACAATCTCCATGCCTCACATCCAATAGCTTCTACCCCCAGGGGAAACTGCTTCATAATCTTTCTCTTAGCAAGATTAAAACCCATGGGGAGGGGCTCTCAGTGCCTCACTGGGGTTTCATGCTCCCCCCCCCAGGGCCATCCCAGTCAACCAGGACAGCCACAGAGAGGGTTGCCATGACTGGCTGGATCTGGACAGATACCCACATAGAGTAACAACTTGGCAGATTTTTTCATTTTTTTAAAAAAAATTTTAAGCATTTAATTTATTGGAAGATAGTCGATTTACAATGTTGTGTTCATTTCATGTATACAGCAAAGTGATTTAGTTTTACATATACATATATTTAATCTTTTTTAGATTATTTTTCTCATATTGGTTATCACAGAATATTGAGTAGAGTTCCTTTTGCTAAACAGTAGGTCCTTGTTGGTTATCTATCTGACATATAGTAGTGTGTTTGTTTCAAATCAGAAGATTTGTTTGGGGGAAGGAACATTTCCTAGAGATGGAAGCTCTGTTCTTAGAAGAAGGGAACGGTCCTGGCATATCAAAGATTCCCTGGAGTTCATGCAGCTTGGCTACAAGTGTCTCTTTTATGTATCATCTCATTTACTTGTCGCTCTACACTCTGTTAGGAATGCAGAGTTTTTATAGTTGTTTTCATTTCACTGTTGGGAAAAAATGAGGTTCAGAAAGATGAAGCAGCTTAAGCAAGGTCACATAGCATCTAAATGACCAGTCCAGGCCTCAGGTGTTTTGTTTTTTTTTTTCACTTTAACACCAGTGCTTGTACCCTTATAAGGGAGATGAGATAGAAAGACTCTGAGCTTTCTAGAAAAGGAGTCTCTTATTACAAGATCATGGTTTTCTGAAATATGTAAATCCTCAGCTTGTAGAACCCTGAATTGGTTGCTGTTCCTCAGCTTCTCCTGGAAGTTCTCTGGGATCCCCTGAGATACATGAATCTGACCTCAATGGCCATTTCCACATGGTTCAGGAATTTTGTTGTCTATCCAGGACTCAGATTCAAAGACCTACAACCCCTTCAGCCACTCAACTCTTAATTGTCTAATTTGGGATACTTAGAGGTATTTCTGGAGATGGCAGTGGCACCCCACTCCAGTACTCTTGCCTGGAAAATCCCATGGACGGAGGAGCCTGGTGGGCTGCAGTCCATGGGATTGCTAGGAGTTGGATGCGACTGAGCAACTTCACTTTCACTTTTCACTTTCAAGCATTGGAGAAGGAAATGGCAACCCACTCCAGTGTTCTTGCCTGGAGAATCCCAGGGATGGGGGAGCCTGGTGGGCTGCCGTCTGTCTATGGGGTTGCACAGAGTCAGACATGATTGAAGCATCTTAGCAGCAGAGGTATTTCTGCTCTGTGGATTGTCTGGAGTCCTCTGGACCAGAAGCACTACTGCCCACAGGAAAAGAGGAACTGGAAAAGGGGAGAAAACCCACCTAGGAGATGCGGTGCTGACTGAGACAAAGTGGATCGTTTCCATTTCTGAAGTTGGGAGCAACTCCAGCTCACACAGTGAGTACCAAGAACATGGCAGCAGGGTATTTGGCATCTTCCACCCAAAGATGATGAAGAGAAAAGACTTCCTCAGCTTGTGTTCACTTACTAGACCCCCAAGTCTCATGGCTTCTTGTGCTTTTAAGGCAAATTGTGAATATACATCTTTCCTCCTGCATGCCAATGCCCAGAGAAGTACTGGATCACATTGATTTGAGTTGGATCAGCCAGACCCTGTGTCCAAGCTGCCTTGCCTGAGTGTAGTCAGCGCAGCCTAATAGAAAGAAAGAATTACTCTTGACACCAGGATTATATCGCTGCCAAAGGCATCAATAACCTATTAAAGATGTGGGATAATATAACACTAATTATCAATTGAGGGAAACCATCACGAGGAGAAGGCAAGTAAAGTTTCGATTTTCCCTTCTGCATGAACCCTGCCCCTCCATCCCACAATGATTTGCTGTTCCCTGGGTTTGCCCTCATGCATAATGCAGTGATCCGTGTGGCAGGAAAACATTTCGAAAACTTCTTTCGCCTTCTCCAGGAGGCTGGGACAAAAGTGACTTACAGCTATTCAGTCATGTAAGCAAAGCTATCTCTGAGGCAGTCCGCTGGCTGGAAGAGATGGGACCATGGACCCTCTCATCCCTATTTGGTGTCTTGCCTAAGGGTGACATAATGAATTGCTGTGACCTAGTCAGAGAAGAAAAATACAGATATTTTTACAGATACAGAGATAAATTGATGCCTTCTCTGGCTTTCCAGCACTCCTAGTGGTGAGGAACTCTTCCTGCCTTGGAGATTTTGCTTTCTCAGAAGGAAATAGTAGTGTTTTATGTTGCTGGTGAAGGCAAAGGAATGGAGTTCTCCATGGTGCACTGTGAGTGCGTGCTCAGTTGCTCAGTCATGTCTGACTCTTTGTGACCCCATGAACTGTAGCCTACCAGGATTCTCTGTCCATGGGATTCTCCAGGCAAGAATACTGGAGTGGGGTGCCACTTCATTCTCCAGGGGATCTTCCCAACCCTGGGACGGAACTCGCACCTCCTGTTTCTCCTGCATCAGTAGGTGGATTCTTTGCCATTGAGCCATCTGGGAAGCCCCTAGGGTGTTATAGAGAAAGTTAAATGAATTAGATAATCCCCAGTTTTATCCATCCTGAAAATTCTGGGCACTGTGCTTGGTCCTGGGCATACAATGAAAAACACTCTCTAAACGCTCAGGATGAGAGAGACTGTTTCTAGCAAGATCTTGGTGTTCTTATTACTAGCTGCACGTAATAAAACTTTCCTTCACCACCCTCACCCCCACCCCCCCACCCAAAAAAGCATTCAGGATGTATTGTAATGTATAAACACATATATGCTTTGCTTTTCTAATGCCTGAACTGTTGGAACCATTGATTCTTCTTATTCATTCATCGGAGATATTTTGTGAGCACCAACCATGTGTCTGGCCCTTCACTAGATGTTGGGGAGACAACAGTAAGCAAGTCAAAACAAGATTTCTAGTGGGTAAGTTGAGCTACAGACCAGTCCATAAAATACACACACAAGGGAGTTATAGATTGATATGAGTGCTCTGAAGAAAAGGTTGATAATACAATAGAAGGTGGCTGGGGTGGGGGATAAGATCAGATAAAAAGATCTCTCTGAAGAGGTGATATTTGAGCTGAAATTTATGGATTAGAGGAAGCCAGTTATGCCAAGAGATAAACAGGAAGTGTGTTGGCATCAGTGGTGTGCTGGTAAGTGTTTTACAGCAGGCTCTCTGGGGGAAAAGAAAGCCCTGATTTGTCGTGTTTGCCAGTTTCCATGGTGTAAATACTTCCACACTGCCAGTTTCAAGCTGCCAGCATGATATTGCTGAACACAGAACTGGGGAAAGACGGGTAAAATGGATTCCCACTATCCTGCGTGAACGGCCTCCAACACACTGCTGGCTCAGGGTTACCCAGCCACACAAGTAGGAAATGCGTCCTGGCCAATGTTAAGGGATCAGATAAGTAGACTGATGGCACTAGAGAGAAAATTTATGGGGCAACAGGTTGAGGATTCTGGTGGCTACATTCAGAGGCAACGACTCAATATTAGCACACACCACAATTCAATGCAAGAGGCACTGTACCTGCTCCCTCATGACCCCATTTTAAAGCCAGATGTTCCCATATCACTAACTTAGATATCTTCTACTTAAAAACCGTAGATGTTTTGATGATAGCCATTCTGACCCATGTGAGGTGATACCTCACTGTCGTTTTGATTTGCGTTCCTCTACTAATGAGGGATGTTCAGCATCTTTCCATGTGTATGTTGGTCATCTGTATATCTTCTTTGGAGAAATGTCTGTTTAGGTCTTCTACCCATTTACGATTTTTTTTGATTGAGTTGTTTGTTTTTCTGATATTGAGCTGCATGAGCTGCTTGTTACTTATATGCATTACCACGTGTAAAATATTAACAGATAGCTAGTGGGAAGTTGCTGTTAACACAGGGAGCTCAGCCTGGTGCTCTGTGACGACCTGGAGGAGTTGAGTTGAGGACGGGGTGGGATGGAGGCTCAAAAGGGAGGGGATATATGTACACTTAGAGTTGATTCACAGTTGTGGTATGGCAGAAACCAACACAACATTGTAAAGCAATTATCTTCCAAGTAAACTTTTTTAAAATCGTGAAAAATATAATGTGCCATTTAATATGTGCTTGTACATGGATGGATAGGTGGACAGGCTTGGTGTGTGGGTACAGAAAATGAGAAACGCAGAGTCCCTGCTCTCATGGTACTTACGGACTGATAGCAAAAAAGGAAACAGGGACAGAAAACTAACATTTATCAAACACATACCATTAATAAAAATTAGCCAGGCTAGGAGGAGGGAAACATGGGAAAATTGCACGTATTTTCTGTAATAGAAAGAATAGATTTTTGCACTTTGATGTGATTCAGAATTTTCCAGAAGGACAGAATATCTGAGCCAGATGGAGGAGTTAAGTGGTTTTCTTTGGTTCAGGCCAGGAAAATGTCATCTGATGATAACTGCGCTAATTATTCTTCTAGTAAACACATTGTTTATCCATCAAGGAAACTTTGAGAAGGACCCAGGAGTTCAGTTTATAGAATTTGGCCACAGTCACCCTCAAGAATCTAGAACCTAGGACCCAGAGAGATGGGTAACATCAGGGAATTGTCAACCCATAAGATGCCTTGACAATTCAAAAGTTCTTTGGGAGCAGATATCACCACCTAATGCTTCAATGCAGATGCTATAATTTATAGCATGAAGTTTATGTAAAAGATATTGTTCTCTCTGATTGGCATTTTGGGGGTAGTCCCTGATGGTAAGTACAGTCTTTTGCAGGGCTGACGAATAATCATTCAGTGTCTGGCCTTTTCAAACTGCTTTGTCAGGAGAATCTACAAAGATGTATTGATTTACCTTGTGTTAACAATGAAGAGTTGAAGAGTCTGGCAGGAAAACCTGATGGAGAAACCCAGCAGAATTGCAAAGCTGGAACCAAGGCTTGGAACTGGTTACAGACCCAGAGGAGATAGTCAGACACTTAGGAAAGAAATTGTTCCTTTAATTCCAAGTGAAGGCGTAACAGTAGAAAAATGGAAAAGCCTTAAGAGGAACGATGCTGTTAGGGGCAGGAAGAGGGTTCAGAAAGGTAACTGGGTAACAGATGTCAATTTCCTAGAAACAAATAAAAATAAAGAGTTTTGCAAAGAAGGACACAGTCAGCCGATTTAAGTGTAGCCAAGAAGTTATGAGATTGAGACCCGAGGAAAGGCCATTGAAACAAGTGATTGAGATGTCATTAGCCATCTTTGTGACAGTGGTTTCAGTTGACACTACAATTTTGCATAATGCTTTTCAGTGTGTGTGTGGCGCGGGTCTTCCTTATCTATTAGCTCATCTGATATTCATAAAATACGATGAAGAAAGTGAGGCTCAGAGAGTAAAGAGTTGATCTGAACTCTGAGCCCACATTTTCTGATTCCAGCTCTCATCCTCATTCTGTTACTTTGCACAGACAGCATTCTTCAAGAGAGCAGCTTGGAGCCAAAGCTAGGCTGCAAGGAAGGACTGAGCTGCAAGGAGAGGGTCAGCATTCAGGGTGGCAAGAGTTAAAGTACCATCTTTGAAACTCTGGGTGGTGAAGAGAAACAGAGTGGTCATTGGAGGGAATATGTGTTCCAGCATAAAAAACTATCTCAAATGCTTTGGGCCAGACAAGGAAGGATTTGGTATCGAAAGAAATGGAACAGTCTCAAGATAATGGGAGAAGGGAAATGGGATCAAGAACATTTGTGGAGGGCACTCATGACATATCTCTGGGAGAGTGAAAAGGCAGAGGAAATCCTGAGCTGAGGATCTCATTGGATGAAGACACCATGAGATCATCTTTAAGGCTGAGAAGGGCACCTGTGTAGTTGGGAGAGTGAGAAGAGGGGTCAGGGAAAAGGAAAGTGGCTGTGGGTGTTTTTCTTGATGATACCCTGACACCTTCTCTTAGTCTCCTCATGTCTCCCTGGGGCTAGGGTGGATCCGAGATTTCTTTTAACCTGGAGTTGCCACTCGTTTGGGGCCCTAGGAGTCCTTCGTGGTAACTGAGATATAGCACAAACAGCCCTGGGCGTGGACAGCCAACACTGGCCTCAAGTTTTCCCTGGCTTTTTGTCCAGGAACTCCAGCTGCTGGACAATATACTTGCAGGTCACACTGTCTCCTCAAACCCACCAGGACAAAAACCTTTCTAAAGTAACAGAATTTGAAGAGTTGGAAAGGTAACCTGGTCTAATCCTTGAGTTCCCTTTATGACAACTGCACCGAGTGTCCCACTCTATCATTTTGTGTGACAAGGAACTCACCACTTCTCCAGGTACCCTGTTCCTCTTTATGTTTGTCTCAGATCTGACTTCTAGGCAATACAGAACACAGAAGTAAATTGGCCAATTCCTGCTCCCCTGGGAGTGGTCGTCAAGGATTTGAAGAGAACCATCATGTTGCTTATGTTTTCTATGCCTCAGAAAAGCAAATAAAATCCTTCCTGGTTTTTTTCTGGGATTCTGACAACCATGCTCACTTTCTGGGTGCACTCCAGGATGCTAATGGCTGTAGATGTGCCTCAACTGAGCCCACATTCTGCCTCTTTACCTTTTTGCCTGAGGCTCTGATCTCCTCGGATCTGACCACACACTCTCTGCCTCCAGTTTCTCTTCTTGCAGGTTCATTCTGCACGCTGCTGTCAGACTAACCATCCTAAAACATGTTTTGTTTTTTGTTTTTTCACAGGTCACTTCTCTTGTCAGAGAAATTGCAGCCGTTCTCTGTTTACTATGAGATGAAGTTCAAATATGGCATCAAATACCCTCCCAAACAAGCACCTCAGTATTTCTCAAGTTCTTCTCTGTCCTGAACATTCCCCTCCAATGAGGGGTTGCTCATTTATCTTCCCACTTTTCATCTATTTATTCATTAAAGAAACAATTATTGAATGTCAACTGTATGCCAGGCGTTCTGACAGGTAATGGGAATACAAATTTGATAGAGACATGATCCTTGACATGAAGGAGTTCACAGTCTGATGAGGAAGAAAACTACGTATGTACATAAACAACTTGTGTTATCAAATGTGGTTAAAAAAATAAATAATCCCTAGCTCTCGTAGCAACAGTGTGCAGTGCTAACAGGGAAGGAAGTGATCGTCTCTGCTCAGAATGGGTAAGAAAGCATTCAAGGAGAGGGTACTGTTCAAGTTGAGACTGGAATGATAGGTAGAAGGGTGCATAATTAGTAAGAGAGACAAAAGATGTTACAGGCAGAAGAAGCAGCATCTGAAAGACCATATTCTAGAAATTTCAGGTTGTCTGACAATTCAGTAGAGTATGGGCATGTAGAAAAGGTGGGAGAAAGCAGCAGTGAGCTCCTAAATTTTTAACAATGAGCCCTTTGGGTTGGGGGATTTTTGTAGTATTTGTCTCTTTCTATGATGTAAATGTTTCTGTCCTGGCTGATTGCAAACTACTGATGTGACGACATTGAACACTGAGCTGGGAAAAATTGTGCTCAGATTGTTCTCACAAGCCAGTAGGAAGGAGGAAAAGGTGTAATCAGGAGAGGATTTTACAGGCTAAGGAACTGGAATTTTTGTCCTATGGGGTTATGAGGACTCACTGAAGGACATAAAGCTAGAGAATGATATGACTAGCTTTGCCTTAAGAAAGAAACCCACGAATTTGAAAAGATACATGTACCCCAGTGTTCTTAGCAGTATTGTTTATAATTGCAAAGATATGGAAGCAACCAAGTGTGCATCAACAGATGAATGGGTTTTTTTTTAAAAAAGGTGTGAATATATATATAGTGAAATATGACTCAGCTGGAAAAAAATGAAGAATAAAAGTTTGCAATTTGCAACAACATAGATGGAGCTTGGCGGGCATTAAGCTAAGTGAAATAAGTCAGATAGAGAAAGACAGATACTGTATATTATTACCATGTGAAATCTAAAAAATACAACCACCTAGTGAATAAAGATGGAGAAGGAAATGGCAACCCACTCCAGTGTTCATGCCTGGAGAATCCCGGGGACGGGGGAGCCTGGTGGGCTGCTGTCTGTGGGGTCGCACAGAGTCAGACACGACTGAAGCGACTTAGCAGCAGCAGCAGTGAATAAAGAAACAGGCTAACAGATACGGAGAACAACTCAGTGGTGACCAGTGAAAAGAGGGAAGCAGGGAGGGGCAATACAGGGGCGGGGAAATACGAGGCACAAGCCATTCGGTATAAAATACAGCTCAAGGATATATCATACAACATGGGGCATACAGCCAATATTTTGTAATAGCTATAAATAAAATTATGACTTTTAAAATTGTGAATTACTCTATTGTTGTAGCATAAAGTTGTACAACAAATTATACTTCAATTAAAAAATTAAAAATAATTTAACATTTTTTGAAAAGGAAAACAAGTAAAAACTACGCATGAGTGTGAGAGCCTGGAGGAGGGCGTGGCAGCCCACTCCAGTGCTCTTTCCTGGAGAATCCCTTGGACAGAGGAACCTGGCAGGCTACAGGCCGTAGAGTCACGAAGAGTCAGACACGACTGAGCGACTAAGCATGCATGCATGCGTGGTGTGAGAGAAGTAAATGATGCAAGTTAGGGGGCTAGTTAAAAGATCGTGGTTCCAAACCCTACCTGTATGCTACACATTCGAATTGCCTGTGGAAACAGAAAATAATAACAATAATATTGTGACTTTAATCCCAAGATTCTGATTAAATCCTTCTGGGGCTGTACCTCTGCTTCTGTATGTTTTAAGTGCTTCCCAGGTGATAATAATACAGATCATGGATTGCAAAATGCTGGGTTAGAAGGCTATTTCTCTGAAACATGTTTTCTCTTTATCCGATCTCATGTTATACCTGGACCGTTCCAGTGCCACCTCCATTCTTCATCTGGCTCATCTGTTCCCAGGAGCCAGTTCTTCCCTTCAGACCCAGTTCTTCCTATTTTTCTCTCTTGAGGTTTTCTGGACTTTTTTTTTTTTTGCTCCCCAACCTGGCCTCACTCAGAAATCGAATAACCAGTAGCCCCCAATTTCATGCTTGGTTGCTATGAGCCAGTCCTGACTACTTTCACAGAAAATCCCAACACAGGATCCTAATCATTGAAGAAGAAAAAAAGAAGAAGAGACAGAGGCCTTTGTAGGAAAAGATGAATAACTGACCAATGCTAAGGCTGTGGAGATGGTGAGGAATGAATGCTGTTCTAACAATGACAGTGGGTGAACAGTTACTGAATGCTTACTGCAGGCTACTTTTTAGGTGCTTTCCATATATTTGTTTAAATCTCCCAACAGTTCTATGAAGTAGGTAATAATATTATTAGCATTCCTCCTTTGATATGAGGAAATTGAAAAGACACAAAATAAGTAACTTCATCAAAGTCAACAGCTGGTAAGTGGTAAAACCAACCTTCAGACTCATGCCATTTGGCTCAAAGACTCGTGTTCCCAACCATCACCTGCCTCAACCTCTTCTAAGTAATGCTTAGGTCTACCTGAGAGAGGCAGACCTCAGGTTATCACTGGTGTCTGTGGAGGTTACTACTGATGCCTACGGAGGGAGCCACAGGGGTTAAATTCCAGGTTGCTAGCACAGGCTTTTGAGAAGACAGGGCTTCCACCAATCAAAAAAGAGCAACAGGAGGAAGAGACATTTTGCAAGATAGGAGTTTGGATGTGTTGCTTTTGAAGTCCTGTGGGAGATCACCTGCAAATTGTTGTGTATGGGGATGTGGCACTCAGGAAAGGAAGTTTGAGTTGGAAATATAGATTTTGGTAGGTGTCAGGACTGAGGTGGTAGTTAAAGCCATGGGAATGCGGACATCACTGCAGTCACCCAGGAAGAGTTTGCTGCCTGAGAAGGGAAGAGGGTCAAAGTCGAGCAGTAAGGAGATGGGTAGTCAATGACACTCTGGGTGAGTACGCTGAAGGCAAAGAGTGAGAGGAGAGCAGAAGCATCAGGGAGCTTGACACAGAGGGAGCCAGGGCAGTGGATTCCTCCCTGAAGGAAGGGGTTTAGAAGCAGAATCCAGTTCTGCAGGAACACAGGTTAAGGGCAGAAAGCAGTCACTGGACTTGAACACAGAAGGTCATTGGTGCCCTTGCTAGAGTAGTTTTAGTGAAATAGTGAAAGCAGTGAGTTCTGGAAATATTTATATTTGTATATATATTATGTTTTTTTTTTCCTCTCTCTCTCTGTAGTTTAGACATTTCTTTTTATGATCTTAGAAACAACGGTCCATCTAGTCAAGGCTTTGGTTTTTCCAGTGGTCATGTATGGATGTGAAAGTTGGACTGTGAAGAAAGCTGAGCACCAAAGAATTGATGCTTTTGAACTGTGGTGCTGGAGAAGACTCTTGAGAGTCCCTTGGACTGCAAGGAGATCCAACCAGTCCATCCTAAAGGAGACCAGTCCTGAGTGTTCATTGGAAGGACTGATGCTGAAGCTGAAACTCCAATACTGTGACCACGTCATGCGAAGAGCTGACTCATTGGAAAAGACCCTCATGCTGGGAGGGATTGGGGGCAGGAGGAAAAGGGGATGACAGAGGATGAGGTGGCTGGATGGCATCACCGACTGGATGCAGGTGAGTTTGAGTGAACTCCGAGTGTTGGTGATGCACAGGGAGGCCCGGCGTGCTGTGATTCATGGGGCTGCAAAAAGTCAGACATGACTGAGCAACTGAACTGAACTGAACTGAACTGTAAAGGGGAGAGCAATAATAATGATAAGCCTTGAACAGAAAAATGACATGATTATACAGATTACCAAGTATTCCTCTTGTGGATTTAGACATAGGCAGAGTTCACTCACACCTAATGACCTTCATATTTTTTATGAAGTAGACAGTAAGTGCATAGGATGGTGTGCTTGAGCACAGGTCAGTTGGGAATGCCTTCTAAGGGAATATTGGGCATGAGTTGTCTAAGAACCAAAAAGAAAGTGCTAAACAGAATTGAAGGTTTGATTCCTTTGGAAACTCCAAATTTCTAATGATGTCAGCCTGCATGGCTATATAATTTTCTTCAGCTCTACTCAGCCCTTCAGTCTAGGGGCAGAGAATACAAATGGTAGGATGGTTTTAGAAAGGGCTGATGTTGTTCAGTCACTAAGTCACATCTGACTCTTTTGCGATCCTATGGGCTATAACCTACCAGGCTCCTCTGCCCTCCCAGGCAAGAGTACTGGAGTGGGTTTCCTTTTCCTTCTCCAGGGGATCTTCCTGGCCCAGTGATCGAACCTGCGTCTCCTGCATTAGGAGGCATATTCTTTACCATTGAGCCACTTGGGAAGCCCCCTTAGAAAAGGTTCTATGTAAGAAAATGAAAACAAAAGTTTACAAGTGAATAACTCAAGGAATCAGCTGTGGTTTTTATGGATGACAAGAATGAAATTAAAAAGTAGTTGATAGATGATAGGAAAATGGAGGATTCAAGGGCCTTAGAGATGTCAGCAGGATTGAAGGGCAAGTGCAATGGGAATTAGAAAGTAAAAGAGCTGAAATCAAGGCTTTGGCAGAGCAGGGGACACCACATTTGAGGTGTTCACACTAACGGAAGAACTCGGTGATAGAATGTAGGTAGAGTGCGACCACATAGGATTGGAAGCAATGTTAGCTGGTCAAAGAACTTATAAACTATTGTGCTGAGTCAGCTCTTCAAGAATGCTGAAATATCCCAGAGGGCAGGATGCAAGGAAATACTAAGTGCTGATGGAAAATGGGTAAGTTAGGGCATCTCAGGAGTCTGTGAAGAATTATAGCCTCTTTCGGGCTTCATCCAGCACATCTCTTCTTTCCCACACCAAGGTTACACCCTGCTTCCCTTGCTTCTTTACCTCAGGCCACACCCATTTTTGTGCAAGCTGCCATACAATTGCACTCATTTCACATGCTAGCAATGTAATTCTCCAAATCCTTCAAGCTAGGCTTGAACAGTATGTGAACTGAGAACTTCCAGATGTACAAGCTGGATTTAGAAAAGGCAGAGGAACCAGAGATCAAATTACCAACATCCACTGGATCAGAAAAAGCAAGGGAATTCCAAAGAAATATCTACTTCATTGACTACATGAAAGCCCTTGTGTGGGTCACAACAAACTATGGAAAATTCTTAGAGATGGGAATACCAGACCACCTTACCTGTTTCCTGAGAAACCTGTATGTGGATCAAGAAGCAGCCACTAGAACCAGACATGCAATAAATGACTGGTTCAAAATTGGGAAAGTAGTACCTCAAGGCTGTATATTGTCACCCTTCTTACTTAATTTATATACAGAGTACATCATGCAAAATGCTGGGCTGGTTGACTCACAAGCTGGAATCAAGGTTGATGGGAAAAATATCAACAATCTCAGATATGCAGATGATACCACCCTAATGGCATCATTAGATGAAAACTAAAAAGCGAAGAAAACTAAAAAGACTCTTGACGAGGGTGAAAGAGCAGAGTGAGAAAAACTGTCTTGAAACTCAACATTCAAAACACTAAGATCATGGCATCCAGTCCCATCACTTCATGGCAAACGGATGGAGAAAAATTGGAAATAGTGACAGATTTTATTTTCTTGGGCTCCAAAATCAGTGCAGACAGTGACTACAACCGTAAAATTAAAAAAACACTTGATCCTTGAAAGAAAAAGCTACAACAAACCTAGACACCATACTAAAAAGCAGAGACACCACTTTGCCAACAAAGGCCCGTATAAAGCTATGGTTTTCCAGCAGTCATGTATGGATGTGAGAGTTGGACCATAAAGAAGGCTGAGCACTGAAGAATTTATGCTTTCACATTATGGTGCTGGAGAAGATTCTTGAGAGTCCCTTGGACTGCAAGGTGATCAAACCAGTCAATCACAAAGGAATTAAACCCTGAATATTCACTGGAAGAACTGATGTTGAAGCTGAAGCTCCAATCCTTTGGCCACCTCATGTGAAGAGCTGATTCACTGGAAAAGACCCTGATGCTTAGAAAGATTGAAGACAGGATGAGACGGATATGACAGAGGACAAGATGGTTGGACTTGGCTGCACTCAATGGACATGAATTTGAGCAAACTCCAGGAGACAGTGAAGGCAAGGGAAGCCTGGTGTGCTACAGTCCATGGGGTCTCAAAGAGTCAGACATGACTTAGAGACTGAAAAACAACTTCAACAACACCCATTCTATTACTTAAGTGAAAAAGTGAAGTCAATCAGTCATGTTCGACTCTTTGTGACCCCGTGGACTATAGCCTACCAAGCTCCTCCATCCATAGGATTCTCCGGGCAAGAATACTAGAGTGGGTTGCCATTTCCTTCTCCAGGGGATCTTCCTGACCCAGGGATCAAACCCAGGGTTCCCGCATTGGAGGCAGACGCTTTAACCTCTGAGCCACCAGGGAAGCCCATAAGTCTATTACTTAAGACTTCTCCCCAAATCTGGGTATAAGCTTAACCTCAGTCTTCCCATTTCTCACTCCCTGCTTCTCCTAAAGACAAGCCCATAGGTCCTTTTGGTTTTGAGAAATTCAGCTCCTGTTCAAGACTGCAAATTGCTGTCAGGAACTGAAGTAGAAGTGACAGATACCAAATATAGGAATCTGAACAGCTTCCAGAATCTTACACCATTCTCTCAGGCATGGTCTCTGGGGTGTATTTTCTCACTCCTCTTTAGGAGACACAATAGAAGCCTCAATAAATTTTTTTTCCCTATATTCCTAAGAGTGGGGCTCAACAAACAAAATCCCTTTGCTGAGGGTAGGCCAATCTCTTTCTGCTTATGTTGTATAATATAAAAATGAGAAATTTTCAAAATATAATAAACACTAATGTTCCCACAACTGAAATTAAACATAAATTAATACATTGCCATATTTGCTTCCAATGTTTACTTTTTAAAGAAACAAAACACTACGAATACAGGTCATGCCTCTGCATCCCATCTTCATCTGCATCCCATCCCTCCATATCAGATTATCCGCTAATCTGAAGTTGGTGTAATTTTCATTCGTGTTTTGTGCTTTGGCTATGTATTTGTCTATAAATAATGCACATATTTTGGTAACTCATTTTTTCATCACTTTTATGTTTTAGAGACTTGTGGATTTGATTATATATGAATCAGGCGCATTCATTGAAAATTTTTTATTGTACAGTATTTCACTGTGTGAATAAATCAGTTTATTAGTCCCCTGGTGAGGGATGGTTTGTTTCTATTTATTCACTTTTACAAGCAGTGCTGCAGTGAGAGTCCTTGCACATTGCCTTGTGCTTATTTGTTAGACATGCCAGTCTAGCAGGTCTATAGGATACATGCAAGAAAGGATATTTCTGTTTCTTATGTATGGTACATGCACACATGCTCAGCTGTGTCCGACTCTTGGCTCATGGAAAAGAGGATGATTTCTTTTCTTCCTTCCCACAAGTTCAGGTAAAAATGTTACCTCCAGAACCATGGACAGAATCCATCCTGCATTGTTTGTTGTTGTGTAGTTGCTCAATCGTGTCTGATTCTTTGCAATCCTGTGGGCTGTAGCCTGCCAGTCTCCTCTGTCCATGGGATTTCCCAGGCAAGAATACTGGAGTGGGTTGCCATGTCCTTCTCTAGGGGATCTTCCTAACCCAGGGATCAAATCTGCATCTCCTGAAGCTTCTGTATTTGCAGGCAGATTCTTTACCACTGAGCCAACTGGGAAGCCCATACATTACTAACACACAAAAATATAATTGATTTCTGTATATATTTTGTATCCTTCAATATTTCCAAACTCACTAATGAGTTCTAGTAGCTTTTTTAGTAGATGCCGTCAGAGTCTCTACATAGGTGATAACATCGTATATAAACATAGACAATCTTGTTTCTTCTTTCCAACTTGGATGTCTTCTTTTTTTTTTTTTTTTCTTTTGCTGTATTATCCTGGCTAGGACTTCTATTTAAATAGAGGTAAAGACAGTAAGCATCCTTGTGTTGTTCCCGTTCTTAGAAGAATAATGTCCAGTCTTTTGCCATTAAACACCATGCTAGCTGGGCTTTCCTGGAGGCTCAGATAGTAAAGAATCTGCCTGCAGTATAGGAGACCCAGGTTTGATCTCTACGCTGGTAAGATCCCCTGGAGAAGAGAATGGCTACCCACTCCAGTATTCTTGCTTGAAGAATCCCATGTAGCCCAGCAGGCTACAGTCCATGAAGACTCGCAAAGAGTCGGACATGACTGAGCACATGTACCATGTTAGCTACGAGTTTTTCATGGATGTGTGATGTCAGGTTGACTAATTTTCCTTCTGTTTCCATATGTTTTTTCGTATTCTTACCAGAGGCGAATATTGTTGTTGTTGTTCAGTCACTCAGTTTTGTCCAACTCTTTGCAGCCCCATGGACTGCAACACACCAGGCTTCCCTGTCCCAATATTGGACTTTGTCAAATGTTTTTAGTGTATCTTTTGAGATGATCATGTGGCTTTTTTTAGTTTGTTAACATAAATGTATGCTGATTGATTTTCACATCTTAATTTCACCTTGCATGCATGAGAAAAAACTTAATTGGTTATAGTATGTTTGGCTTTTTATAAATTATTGGGCTTAACTTGCTAAAGTATAAAGAATTTTTTACTTCATGTTCATAAAGCTGATACCAATATGTAGTTTTATTTCTTTGTATTATCTTTATACAGTTTTGGTATCAGGTTAATGCTGACCTTGCAGAATGAACTGAGAAATATTCCCTTCTCTTCCACTTTTAAAAATATTCTATGTAGAACAGGTACTCTTAAATGTTTGACAGAAGGAAGCCAATGCAGTCACCTAGGATTGAAGTCTTCTTTGTGGGAAGGTTTTAAATTGCATGACTCTAATAAGTACAGAGCTAGTCACATTTTCTATTTCATCTTGAGTGAGCATTGATAAGTTCTCATCTTCAATTATTTTTTTCATTTCACCTAAGTCATAAAATGTATTAGCATCAAGTTATTAATGATATCTCCTTATTATCTTTTTAATATCTGAAATATATCTTGTTCCTAATATTGCTAAATCTGAGTCTGCTCCCATTTTTGTCTATTCAGGCTGCTTCATTGATTTCTGTTCTGACCTTTAGTATTTGCTTTTCTTTCTTTTGTATGAGTTTAATTTGCTGTTATTGTTTCTAGTTTTTTAGGGTGAAAGATGAGATCATTGATTTGATATCTTCTCCTTTTCTAACATAGGCATTTAGTGCTATAAATTTCCCTATAGGCACTGCTTTAGCAGCATCGTACAAATTTCAGCTCTCGCATTTTTGTTTTTATTCATTTCAAGATATTTTCTAATTCTTCTTTTAATTTCTTCTTTGACCCATGGGTTATTTAGAAGTAACCAAATATCTGGTGATTTTTTTTGCAGATACATTTCTGTTGATTTCGACTGTAATGTTACTTTGAACAGAGAGTATATTTTGTATACAGTGACTTCTTTTACATTTTTTTGCTTTTATGGCCTAGAATATGGTCTATCTTGTGAATTACCCCTTGGACACTTCAAAAGAATCTGTGTTTTGCTGTTTGAGGGCAATGTGTTCTGTGATTGTCAATAAGGTCAATTGGATTGATAGAGTTATTCAGGCCTTTCCTGTTTTACTGAGTTTCTGTCTATTTGATCTATTTATTATTGAGAGAGTGGTATGAAAAACTTTTGTGTGCTCTCTGTGTAGATCTCTCCTCTTTAATGCTCTTTCTTGCCAACTCTACTCTCTCTGGTCTCAAATTCTCAGCTCTTCTCAGGGAGAAGAGCTCTCCTTGCCTGGATACTCTCAAAGCAGTAAGCTAGTAGTGCAACATGTACCCACAGGGCTCAGGTCATTTCTTTCCTATTTCTTTGAGATCGCTGTTATTTGTTGCCTGATGTCCAGTGTTTTGAAAATGGACGTTTCATATATTTTGTCAGTTTTTTGACTGTTTCAGGTGGGAGAGTGAATGCAGTTTCTAGTATTCCACTTTGACAAAATGCAGACAGCCTATATGCTATGCCCTTCCTTTGTTTCTGCTTGCCTTATTGCAGTGGCTGAGACATTCAGTATAACGTAAAATAGAGGTGGCAGTTGTGGTTATGTTAATTTCATCCCCAACTGAAGGGGAGAAGTATTCAGTATTTCACCATTAAGAAACATGTTAGCTATAAAATTTTCACAGATGACTTTTGGAGGTTGAGGAAGATTTCCTCTATTTTTAGTATGCAGAGAGTTATTAATTTTTCATAAATGGCTGCTGAATTTTATCAGATGCATTTTCCTGCATGTATTGAGGTGATTTTTTCTCAATCTGTTATTTTAGTGAATTACCTTCATTAATTATCAAATGATAAACCAATGCTGTATTCATGATGTATTATTCTTGTTATCTATTGCTAGGTTCAATTTGCTAATATTTTATTAATGACTCCTATTGGTCTGTAGGGTATTTTTCTCTTGAAGTCTTGACTGGTTTTCTGTATCAGGATTATTTTGCATTGTAAAATGAGTTGGGAAGTTTTCCCTCTAATATTTTCTGAGTCTTAGAATATTGGCATTACTTTTTCTTTAAATATTTGTTTAAATTCACCTGTAAAATATCTGGGCTTGGGAGTATTATTTGTGGGAAAGCTTTTAATTATAAGTTTAATTTATTTAGTAAATGGCTATTTACTAAATATAATTAATTTACTTAAAAATAACAGATTTTCTATTCCATATTGGGTCAATCTGGTCATTTTTATCTTTTAAATATTTTTTCATTCATCTAAGTATTCAGTTAATTAATAATTTTCCTTTCAGCATCTGTAAGACCTGTACTGTTGTCCTTTCTTTCACACCTAATATTGTTAATTTGTGTCTTTTCTTATTTTCTCAATTTGTCTAGCTAAAGATTTGTCAGTTGTATTGGTGTTTTAAAAGAACCAGTGTTCTGTTTCTTTGATTTTTATCTTTTGTTTATCCATTTCCTATTTCATTGATTTCTACTCTTATTTTTAATATTTCCTTTCTTCTCCTCACTGTAGGGCTAATTTGGTCACTTTCTCCCTTGAGTCTTTCAGCTAGAAGCTGAGATAATTTATTTCAGACTTTCCTTCTTTACTAATGTAAGTGTTTAAAGATATTTATTTCCCTCAAAGGACACTTAAGCAGTATTCCACAGTGTGTAAATGTTATTTTATTGAAGTCTCATTTATACACAACAAAATCGATACTTTATTGGTATACAGGTCTATGAATTTAAAAAATTTATATGGTCATGTAACATCACCTGATCAATATATAGAATGTTTCAGTCACCTCAGAAATTTCCCTTGTGCCTATTTATAGTTAATCTTCCTCCTCTACCCCCAGCCCCTGACAATCACTAATCTGTTCTCTGTCTCTGTAATTTTGTTCTTTTCCAGAATATCTTAAAAAATTATAGAGCATGCATTTTTTTTTGAGGTTACCCTCTTTCACCTAGCATAATGCCTGAGAAATTCTCCCATATTAACACGTGTCAGTACTTGATTTTTACTTTAAGAAGTGCTATATTATAGGACTATACCACAATTTATTTATGCATTGACAAGTTGGACACTTGTGTTGCTTCTCGGTTTTGTTGATTATTAATAAAGCTGCTGCAAACATTTAGATACAAGTTTTTATATGAACTATAATTTTTAATGTATTTGGGTAATACCTAGCAGTGAAATTACTGGCTTGTATGCTAAGTGTTGTTGTTTTTCAGTGACTCAGTCATGGCTGACTCTTTGCAACCTCATGGACTGCAGCACACCAGGCCTCCCTGTCCCTCACCATCTCCTGAAGTTTGCCCAAGTTCATGTCCATTGCATTGGTGATGTCATCCAGCATCTCATCCTCTGATGCCCTTTTCTCCTTCGGCCCTCAATCTTTCCCAGCATCAGGGACTTTTCCAATGAGTCAGCTGTTTGCACCAAAATACTGGAGTTTCAACTTCAGCATCAGTCCTTCCAGTGAGTATTCAGGGTTGATTTCCCTGAAGATGGACTGACTTGATCTCTTTGCTATCCAATGGACTCTCAGGAGTCTTCTCCAGCACCATAGTTCAAAAGCATCAATTTTTGGATGCT
Organism: Budorcas taxicolor; assembly: GCF_023091745.1. Classification (NCBI taxonomy): domain Eukaryota; kingdom Metazoa; phylum Chordata; class Mammalia; order Artiodactyla; family Bovidae; genus Budorcas; species Budorcas taxicolor. Next base: position 26,046,280 of record NC_068924.1, read on the forward strand.
CTGCCTTCTTTACGATCCAGCTCTCACAACTGTACGTGACCACTGGGAAGACCATAGCCTTGACTCTATGGACCTTTGTTGGCAGAGTAATGTTTCTGCTTTTCAACACACTGTCTGGGTTTGTCATAGCATTCCTGCCAAGAAGCAAATATCTTCTGATTTCATGGCTGCAGTCATCATCTGCAGTGATTTTAGAGCCCAAGAAGAGGAACTTTATCACTACTTCCACATTTTCCACCTCTATTTGCCATGAAGTAATGGTAAGTGTATGTCTAACTTAATACCAAAATGCAAACTATTTTCCGAAGTTGCAATACCATTTTGCCTTCCTAACCAATGTATGAGAGATCCAGTTGCTCCATATCCTCCTCAATAGCACTTGGTATTGTCAGATGCTATTCCTTTTTAAATGAAGGCCATGCTAATAAGTAGTGGTATCCCTGTGGTTTTAAATTGCCTTCCTGTTATGTTGAGCATATTCAGGTTCTTTTCTTTTCTTTCTTTTTTTTTGCTATCTGTGGGCTTCTCTGGTGGCTCAGTGGCTCAATGGATTAAGAACCCACCTTCCAATGCAGGAGATGCAGATTCGATCTCCCGGTTGGGAAGATCCCCTGGAGAAGGAAATGGCAACCCACTCCAGTATTCTTGCCTGGTAAATTCCAGGGGCAGAGGAGCCTGGAAGGCTATAGTCCATGGAGTCGCAGAAGAGTCAGACATAACTGAGCGACTAAACAATGACATTTGACATCTGTATCTCATCTTCGGTGTTGTTGTTGTTAAGTCGCTAAGTCATGTCAGACTCTTTTGTAACCCCATGGACCAAGGTGTAGGTTGAAATGTTTCTGGTTTTGTTTTTCATGTGGATATTCAATTGTTCCAGTAACATTTATTCAGAATACTATCTTTATTTCTTTAAATAGCATTGGTACTTTGTCAAAATCTGTTGGCCATAAATTTTGAGTCTATTTCTGGACTCCTCAACCTGATTCATTGATCTATATTTCTATACTTTTTACTTATATAGATCAAGACCGCATGCTCTTGATTACTTAGCTCTTTATAGTAAACCTTATAAAAGTCTTTTGTAAGTCCTGCAATTTTGTTCTTTCTCAAAATTGTTTTTATTACTCTAAGGATATTATTTGTTTATGACTGCATTAACAGTTTACCCAAAATGTAAAAGTTTAAAAAAGTAAACATTTATTATCTCACAATTTCTGTGAGTCAGAAATTCAAAAAAGCTTTCGTTGGATTTTTTCAGATAAGGTTCTCTCATAGGCTGCAGTCAAGATGTTACCCAGAGCTACAATCATCTGAAGGCCTGGCTGGATTAGAAGGGTCATTTCCAAGTTCAGTTACATGGCTGTTGGCTAGAGACTCCAGTGAGGGCCTCACCACAAGGGATTCATCTTAAGTTTGTTCACACATGGCTGATGACTTTCCCGAAGGTCAGTGGAGAGAAAGGGAATATGTGAGGGAGAAAATAAAGAAAGTGACATGATGCCTTTTGTAATCTACTCTCAGAAGTAACATACAATTATTTCTGCCACATTCTATTGGTCACACAGACTACTCTGAATACCAGAATCATTGGAGGTCATTTTGGAGGCTAGTTACCACACCAGGTCCTTTGCCTATGTATACCAACTTGCTGACATCTCAGTTCAGTTCAGTTGCTCAGTCGTGTCCAACTCTTTGCGACTCCATGGATTGCAGCATGCCAGGCTTCCCTGTCCATCACGAATTCCCAGAGCTTGCTCAAACTCATGTCCATTGAGTCGGTGATGCCATTAACACACAAACAAAACCCCTGAGTAGTTTTGATTGAAACTCCATTGACTCTATAGATTAATTTGGGAAGAACTCACTTCTTCTCAATGTTAACAATATTGAATTCTTCCAAAGTATGAACATAATATCTCTCCATTTATTTAGGTCTCCCTTGATTCTTCTCATCACTGTCATGATGTAAAGCAACATTGTTTTACAGTTTTCAGCATAGAAATCTTACATAAATATAATAAGATTTTAGTTTTGTGTTGATAGTATGTATGAAATTCCTTTTATAAGTTGAAACTTCCATTGGTGCATTGCTAGGATATAGATTTTAAAATTATGCTGCAAACTTATAGAATTCACTTATTAATTCTAATAGATTGTAGATTTTATAGATTTCTTTGGGATTTTTACATAATCATGTTATCTGCAAAGTATAAGATTTTTACTTCTTTCCTTCTAATCTGTATGTCTTGTGTTTCTTTTTCTTGCTTTGTTGCACTGATGAAGACCTCCAGCACAATGTTTAGTAGGAGCAATATCCTGTAATATTCTATTTTGTCAAATGTATTATCATTTGACCACATGATGCTGTGATCATTCACCTAGAGCCATTCATCCTGGAATGTGAAGTCAAATGGGCCTTAGGAAGCACTGCTGCCAATAAAGCTAGTGGAGGTGATGGAATTCCAGCAGAGCTATTTCAAATCCTAAAAGATGATGCTGTGAGAGTGCTGCACTCAATATGCCAGCAGATTTGGAAAATATGGCAGTGGCCACAGGACTGGAAAAGGTCAATCTTCATCCCAGTTCCCAAGAAGGGCAGAACTAAAGAATGTTAAAACTACTGGACAACTGCCCTCACTTCCCATGCTAGTAAGGTTATGTGCAAAAGCCTTCAAGCTAGGCTTCAGCAGTACTTGAATCGAGAACTTCCAGATGTAAAAGCAAAGGAACCAGAGATCAAATTGCCAACATTTGTTGGATCATAGAGAAAGCAAGGGAATTTCAGAAAAACATCTAATTCTGTTTCATTGACTATGTGGATGCCATCCAACCATCTTGTCCTCTGTCGTCCCCTTCTCCTCCTGCCTTCAGTCTTTCCCAGCATCAAAATCTTTTCTAATGAGTCAGATCTTCACATCAGGTGGCCAAAGTATTGGAGCTTCAGCTTCAGCATCAGTCCTTCCAATGAATATTGAGGGTTGATTTCCTTTAGGATTGACAGGTTTGATCTCCTTGCAGTCCAAGGGACTCTCAAAAGTCATTTTGAGCACCACAGTTCAAAAGCATCATTGCTTTGGTGCTTAACTGTCTTAATGGTCCAATTCTCACATCCATAGTTGACTACTTGAAAAACCATAGCTTTGACTAGACGGACCTTTGTTGGCAAAGTAATGTCTCTGCTTTTTAATATGCTGTCTAGGTTTGTCATAACATTTCTTCCAAGGAGCAACAGTCTTTTAATTTCATGGCTGCAGTCACAGTTTGCAGAGATTTTGGAACCTAAGAAAATAGTCTATCACTGTTGCCATTGTTTCTTGATCTATTTGCCATGAAGTGATGGGACTGGATGCCATGATCTTCATCTTTTGAATGTTGAGTTTCAAAAATGTTAGTCAGTCCTAAAGGAAATCAATATTCATTGATCCCTGAATATTCATTGGAATGACTGATGCTGAAGCTAAAGCTCCGATACTTTGGCCACCTGATGCAAACAGCCGACTCCTTGGAAAAGATCCTGATGCTGGGAAAGATTGAGGGAAGAAGAGGGCATTAGTGGATGAGATGGTTGGATGGCATCACTGATTCAATGGACATGAACTTGGGCAAACTCTGAGAAATGGTTAGGGACAGGGAGTTCTGGCATGTTGCAATCTATGGGGTTGCAAAGAGTTGGACATGACTTGGCAACCGAATAGCAACAACATATTATCATTTTTATATATTGCTGAATCAATGCTAATATTTTATTAAGGGGCCTTATATCCATGTTTATGAGGAGTATTAATCTGAGGGTTATTTTTTCTTTTATAGTTTTTCTTTGTTTGGTTTCTTTTTTTGTTTGTTTTTTTTTTGGTTTCAATATCAGGGAACTGCTGACCTCATAAAATTATTTGTAAAGTGTTCTCTCCTGGGGAGAGTTTTCTCATCTTCTGGAGGAGTTTTTGTAGAATTTGTATTTTTTCCCCTTCAATGTTTAGTTCGAATTAATCAGTAAAATCATCTGGGTCTAGAGTTTTCTTTTTGGGGAGTTTTATAAACAAATTCTACTTCTTTAATAAATATAGAGCTATTCAGGTTATCCGTTTTTTTCTTGAGTGAACTTTGCTAATCATGGAATGTATTGATTTCTTTTATGTTTCCAAATTTATTTTCATAACGTTTCAAGCCTTCCTTTATTATCATTTTAAGGTCTGTAGGATTTGCATGATGTTTCCTTTCATTTATGATACAGTTCTTTTGTATCTTTCTTTTGTCCTTGGCCAAGTCTGGCTAGAAGTTTATCAATCTTATTGATTTTTACAAAGAACCATCTTTTGATTTCATTGTTTTTTTCCCCCCTCTGTTGCTTTCTGTTTTAAATTTTATTTATTCCTGGTCTTATAATTATTATTTTCTTTCTCCTTTTTGCTTTGTTTAATTTTATATTCTAATTTTGTTTCTTAAAGTGAACACTAGGGTAATTTAGTTGAGATTTTTGTTATTTAATATAAACATTTAATGCTATAAATTTCCCTCTAAGCATTTGCTTTATCTGCAAGTTACATTTTAATTTTTATTAAATAAAAAAATGTTTGCTAATTTCCCTTGTGGCTTTCTTCTGATGCAACTAAATATCCAATATATTTGAAAGTATATTGTTTAAAATTTTATTATGTGGGGATTTTCCAGATATTATTCTATTATTGAATTCTATTTTAATTTCATTATGGACAGAAAACATACTTCTCATGATTTTACTTCTTTTATATTATTTGCTTTTATCACTTTTGTGGTCTATTTTAATGAACATTCCAGGTACACTTGTAAAACACATGTATTCTGTTCTTGGGGAGGATGTTATATAAATACCAAGCTAATAATTAGATAATTAAAATAGATTGTGCTAGTTAATAATGCTGTCCAGAGCATAAATTCTTGCTGATCTTTTTTGGCTATTCATTCTATTAATAATGAGAGAATAAAGTTTTTGAGTATAATTTTTGACTTCTCTCTCCTTTCAGTTCTATCAGTTTTGGTTTATGTGTTTTGAAACATATTATTAGACATGTAAACATTTAGAACTATTATGTCCTCTTGATAAATTGGTCTCTTCATTATTACTTAATGTCTCTGTTCCCTGTAATATTCCATGTTTTGAAGTCTCTTTGGTTTCAGTATAGCCACTTCAGCTTCTATATAATTACTTTTGTAATACCACATTTTTCATTGTTAAATTTCAACTTGTTGTTTTGGTTGCTAAATTGTGTCTGATTCTTTTGCAACTCCATGTACTATATATAGCCCACCAAGCCTCTGTTCATGGGGGATTTCCCAGACAAGGATAACGGAATGGACTGCCATTTCCTTCTCCAGGGAATTTTCCTGACCCAGGGATCAAACCAGCATCTCCTGCATTGGCAGGCCGATTTTTTACCACTGAGCCACCTGGGAAACCCAAATTTTAACTATTCTATATCTTTGTACTTAAATTAGATTTCTTATAAAGAGCATATCACTTAATCATCCATTCTTTAATCCAGTTTGAGAATCTCTGCCTTTCAGTTGGAGAGTTTACTCTTAATGTATTTATTTGGTTGAGTTTAGATTTACCTGGTAGCTCAGACGGTAAAGCGTGTGCCTGCAATGTGGGAGACCTGGGTTCAGTTCCTGGGTTGGGAACATCCTCTGGAGAATAAAATGGCAACCCACGCCAGTACTCTTGTCTGGAGAATCCCATGGATGGAGGAGCATGGTAGGCTACAGTTCATGGGGTTGCAAAGAGTCCAACAGGACTGAGCAACTTCACTTCACTTACAGTGTTGCTCTTTGTTATCTATTTGTTCTTTCCATTCTTTGTTATTTCTTCCACTATATGGACCTTTTTAAAATTTTAACTTTTTATTAATTGAGTACTTTTTATGTTTTCATTTTATCTCCTATTGTGGAGAATTGGTTATATTTTTATACTTTTTAATGATTGCATCGTGGTTTGCAGCATACATTTTTATTAATAGCTTATCACAATCTATCTACCTTGAATCATTAACCACATATAAGTAAGAATCCCATTTTTCTCCTCCATTCTTTATGGTTTTTTTGCTACATATTTTAATCAGAGACATTACTTTGTCAACAAAGGTCCGTCTAGTCAAGGCTATGGTTTTTCCAGTAGTCATGTAAGGATGTGAGAGTTGGACTATAAAGAAAACTGAGTGCTGAAGAATTGATGCTTTTGAACTGTGGTGTTGGAGAAAACTCTTGAGAGTCCCTTGGACTGCAAGGAGAGCCAACCAGTCCATCCTAAAGGAGATCAGTCCTGGGTGTTCATTGGAAGGACTGATGTTGATTCTGAAACTCCAATACTTTGGCCACCTGATGTGAAGAGCAGACTCATTTGAAAAAACCCTGATGCTGGGAAAGATTGAGGGCAGGAGGAGAAGGGGATGACAGAGGATGAGATGGTTGGATGGCATCACCGACTCAATGGACATGAGTTCAGGTGGACTCCGGGAGACGGTGATGGACAGGGAGGCCTGGCGTGCTGCGGTTCATGGGGTGGCAAAGAGTCAGACACAACTGAGTGACTGAACTGATGACTGATTTTAATCCTACATGTTACAAATCCCAAAATAAAGCATTATGTTTCCTTATACAATCAATGATAGTTAGAACAAATTAAGTGAATAAAAATATTACATTTACCTCCATAATTGCTATGTCCAGCACTCTACATTCCTTTATGTAAATGTGTTTCATTAACTGTCATTTTTCTTTTCAGCCCGTTTCTCTTGACTCATTTTTCTTCTTCCATTTATAGGCCACACTTTCATGATTCCTCACATGTCTACTAGTTTTTAATTCACTATTGGAAATGGTGAATCTTATATTGTTCAGTTCTGGGTTTTGTTGCATTCTTATAAAATTATTGGGTTTTATTTGACAATTAAGCTACCTGTGAATCAGTCTGATCTCTTTAAAGATTGTTTTGGAAATTTTTTAAAAGACAGAGAAATGTTAGTGAGAGGTAAAGAAACTCTTAAACATTCCTAGGAGGGTACAGATTGAAAGTAAATGGGCAATACACATTGGAAACTGAAATGTGAACACACTTGAGACTGAGAAAATACCCATACATTTAATTTATTCCCCTAGTGAGCCATGACCCTTTTGGTGTCCCTACTAAGTTTTCTGTGTAAGCAACAAAGTCTCTCCATTCTGGCTAGTGGGAACTCAGATGATTCCTAGACTTGTGTGAACTCTGTAAACTGTTCTTGGCTTGTAATTGTCCCCTGCCCCGCAGCCCCCAGGAGCTGACCTTTGTCCAGTCTTCAGGAATTTCATCCTGTACATGAGAGGAATGGTTTTCAGTCAACAATTCAAGGGAATTCCTATGCTGATTCATGGGGTTCTTTATCTGTGTATCTTCCCCTCTCCAATACTCTGCCTCAGGAATTCTCACCACCTCAGTTTTGCTGGACTCTGACAGCTAACTTCTCAACTTATTGCGACCATCAGGTCATTTTGGTCCCCATTCCCTGCAATATCTAGAAATTGCTTCAAGGCAGAAAGGATGGTGGGGTTCTCTTGTTTGTTTTCCTTCTTTCAGGGATTATAGTACAGCATGCCTCTTGTTCAAGATCAGAAAAATGTTGTTTCACTTATCTCCAGTTTTCTATTTGTTCACCTTAGGAAGCCAAGTCTGGACTCTCTTACTCCTTTAAAGCCAGAGTGGCTATTGCTTGATTATATGTTCACATTTCACTTACAATGTGTATTGCCCATTTACTTTCAATCTGTACCCTCCTAGGAATGTTTAAGGGTTTCTTTACCCCGGACTAACATTTATCTTTGTAAATCAAATAGATTTCAAGTTACATCTGATTTTTAAAGTTTGTATTTCATGATTACTAGTGAGGATAAGCACCTTTGCTTCATATGATTTTTTAAATATAAATTTTCCCTGTTTATATGCTTTGGCGATGGTGACCATGGGCTCTTGCTTCTCTGACACAGTCCTGGTGTGTATGTAAGATGCATAAATTGCATTCGACATAGAATACTTATTGTGCTTACTGATTTCTGGATTGAATTGTACTTTTCATTGTTCTGTTCCTAGACTCATTGTTCTAAATCCTAGATTTTCCTGCTTTCTCCTGCTTTTATTTGATCGATTACATTTCTTTTAATTTTACTTCTTTTATGTAGTATTTTTCTCCATGTGTATGTGTGTGTGTGTGTGTGTGTGTGTGTGTGTGTGTGGTTAGCTTTAAATTTTTAACATGCTTGCTGACTTGGAAAATGTAAAGTTAATCAATATTTCTACCCTCTTCCTGAACAAAACAAGAATGTTTGAACATTTCAGCTTCCAACTATTATGCTCTGTATTACTTGATATTATTGTCCACTATTTTATTTTCCACCTCGTTTTTCAAATCCCAAGTCAAATATTTTCATTATATTTATCAGTCAAATTTCGCTTTATGTCACCCACATGTTCACCAGTTTCTTTATTCACCATTACATTTTCCATCTTACTCTTTCTTTATGGGCTCAGTTCCTTTCTACAATTTTTCTCTCAGTGGGATTCCATGAGTTATAAACTCTCTTAATCTTTGAGTTTTTTAAAGTTATTTTTATTTTTTCCTTCACTTTATTTTTCCTTCACTTAGATCAGGATGGAAGCTGGGGTTGGGAGTTATTTTTCCTCAGCATTTTGAAGACTTGTTCCATTACCCTTTGGGCTAAATATTGCCGTTGAGAAGTCTGCTGCCCAAGTAGCTATTGTTTGTCTACAGAAAACCATCTTCTCTATTTTGCCTTTGACTTTTGTATCCAGCAGTTTCACTATGATATGTTTAGTTATAGATTTTTTAATTGATTCTACCTGCACAGTATGCCTTTTTAAAAACATAATTGATCAAGTTTGTCCAATTCTGGACAGCTTTCCTCTTATGCATACTCAGTTATTTTCTTCTAAAAATTCTATTAGGCATTTACGGTGGCTCTAATTCTATTCTTTATTTTGACACATTTTGTATTCTCCATCATTTCCTCACATCATATTCTACTTTGGTTAAAGTCTCCTGACCCAACTTCTAATTCATCTTTTCTCTTATTTCCAAAATGCTTCCATAGAGTCTTTAGTGCCAAAGGCTGTATTTTAAAAAATTTTATTTGGTTCATTTTAATACTTTTTCTGTCTTCATAGTGACTTATGCGTGTATGAGAATCTACATTACTTTTTTAAAAGTCTTCATTCATTTTAAACATGCTTGTTTTGTATTATCTCTCAGACTGCTATGCTGTCAACTTTCTGATGCTCAAATATTCCTGCTGTTGGTGTCTGTAGATCCTCGCTCATGGTAGACCATTTCCATGTGTCTTCCTCTGATTTCCCTAGGTCTTGGTTTCTTCTTTCATTTATTCCTTTTCTTTTCTTAAGATTTTAAATTGTGCTTTACAAGATTGTTTTTACATAAATATCAAACATTTATATCTGCTTTTAATGGTGTAAGACTTTCATGTTGTAATAATTTACCATCTTGCCAAAACCATAATCTTGGCTCTTGTTTCTTATTGACCATGCTTTCTATCATGTTGGTAATCAAATGAAATAAAGGGTGTCACTTTGTCTTAACGGGTCATTTCTATCTTGGCAAACTTCAAAACGAGATGGCAGCCATTTCCATTGACATCTGATCTTACTTTTAGCAATGTTGTTTTGATTGTGGACATCAAAAACAAGCAAAAAATGGAAACAAAAGCTTTGAAGTTTGACGGGGAGCAGGGACTATTCCGAAGACACAGGGGCATCTTCAACACCGAGGAGAAGGAGGAGCTGAACCTCCAGATGCTCTAGAAAGTTCTCAGGTGCCTAAGCAGGGTTTATTCTGGATGTCTGGCCTCACTTCTCTCTGTGCGTCTGCCTTAGTCGTCTCTACTTTCTTTCAGATTGGCTTTTCCTGCCTCACATGCACGTGGCCAAATGTGGCTATCAGCGTCCTGACAACCCAGCTCACCAGTTTACTTACTACTCTGTTCAAAGGACTAGCTCAGGCTGAAACTAGTCTTTTGGTCTTCCTTCTCAACTCCTGGAGAGAGAAGATTGGATTAGCCCTGCTGGATCGTGAGTCTATGTTGATCCTCTCAAGTATGGACAATGAATGAGGACCATGTAATACAAACATAGCTTCTGGACCGCACTCCTATGTCAGGCAGTAACCAAAGAATTGGGTGACCATGAATTGGTAAGACACCCCCCAGAAGACACTTACTACATCCCTAAACAGAACTCTTCTCCTTTGCATCATTTCTCACAAACTGTCCTGGAGGCTCATAGATAATAACAATGAAGAGAAGTAGAAAGGGGTCTTAGCAGATGCTGTGAGCCTCAAGTTGTCATGGGGCTTTTCCACATGATAGAAAGAATAATGATCTAGCAACCGAAATGGAGAAGTAGCAGAAGGTTGACTCTTTCTTTCTTTCTTTCTTTTTTTGTTTATGTCCCCTTTTTATTTTTATTTTTTTTACTTCACAATATTGTATTGGTTTTGCCATACATCAACATGAATCCACCATGGGTGTACACGTGTTCCCAATCCTGAACCCCCCTCCCAGAGGGTGGGATGTCTTGGGAGAATGGCACTGAAACATGTATAATATCATCTAAAAAATGGATCGCCAGTCCGGGTTCAAGGCAGGATACAGGATGCTTGGGGCTGGTGCACTGGGATGACTCTTTTGATCTCTACATTTTCTAGATGCTGTAGAGTGAGTGGAGGATAAAAGTCTCCCATTAAGAGGACTCCGGAGGAAGCCATGACCTCTGGGGTATCTGGGTTTTTATTAGAGCCAGAAGACAGAGAGCATTGGTGATGAATTTGAGCACACAAGATTTTTTTTTTTACAATACAATAGGATTGAATGGGTTACAGAGAAAAAGACTGAAGGAAAAGTAAACAGTGAGAGATCCACTGGCAGGTGGGGTGGGAGGCACAGAGCAGTGCAGGAAGAATTGTCAGGTGCACGTGAGCCGACACTAAGCGAGGAAGCAGGGGTGAGCATGAGTGCAACTGACGAGAGTTTGCCACCTGTTGAACCTGGGGCTCAGGGGTCACTGGATTTCACTGTCTTTGAATGTATCTTATATGTTCTTCCCCTTTCCTTTTAACAGTTCTGTTCATTAAGTTTTCATCAGCTTTCAGACACAGCCCAGTTCCCACTTCCCTTGGCAGGCCTTCCTGGGGGCTCTTTAACCTATAGCCACCTCTCCTACCTCCTGTGTCCCTTCCGATCACACCATTCATGTGTTGACTCCCTGTGGACCACCATGTGCTATTGTCCCAGGCTGCCACCTATTCCTATGTTATCATTTAACTACCCATGGTTTCTGGTGTTTGGATTTACCTGTGAGCCTGGAAAAGCCATGAGGGGGAACCTGTCTTGCCATTCTTTGTCCCTGCTGCAGCGTGGCAGGTAGTGACCGTAACAAAGTAGATGAGCAGATGTTTAGGATGTATTTATACTAACTCTCTGGGTTCTTGTTTATGACCTTTGGCATATCACTCTGTGACGTTCAGTTTACTTAATTGTAAAGCAGAGATAATACCCTCCTCTTTCCATCCTTTTGTCTCTCAATTGGTGTTTCTTGAGCACCTACTCTGCATGAAGGTGAATGTGTGGAGTGAAAGCTTATTAACAGGACCACTAGAAGCATCAGATAAGATACTGGACATGAAAAATGCTATGAAAAGCAAGAAGCACTTACAAAGGTAAGGCATTATTTAAACATTCACATTTAGACATGGCAACATTAACTAAATAATTTTCTAAGCTCCCTCCTGAGTCTCTTTAGCACTCTGAGTCGACAGTACCTGTATTATAGTACTTATTGCATTGTGTGACAGTTATTTGTGTATATTTCCATCTCTGCCCCAGACTGTGAGCTTCAACATTGAATCCCCAGTACTTAGCACAGTGCCTGCCACATAATAGGTCTCAATAAATACTTTAAATAAATTAATGAGTGAAAGAAAATCAGCCTGAAAGCATGCTCAGCCTATAAAAATGCATTCAGACAGTAAGCATACTGACAAGAAGTCTGTCCTGAGAATCTTGTGGAGAGGTTTACAAAGGAAAAGAAAAAGTATAGATTTTGCCCTGGAGGAGCTTATAAATGGAATAGAGAAGCAGAGAACATGCATTTGAAAATGCCTTAGATGATTTATCAAATTACCTAAAAGTAGTTGTATTTTTCAACTAGGACACAGATGATGATGGATTTCAGAATAAAAGGCAAGAGGGGTTAATCAGGAGGAGGTTTTGTGAGAAACAGGGAGAATTGTATAGGGAGGCACTGACAATATAAACAGAATTTACAGCCTGCCACTTCATGGATGGAGGGGTTGCGTGGGCCACTGGTGACCCGCAAGGGTATTTAAGAGCTCTGGAGTCATAGTGTTTGTGGAAGATGTTCTCTCTCTCTTTTGGACACACACGCACGCGCACACACACGCACGCACGCACACACGTGCATCTCTGTGGCTATAGTGGTGCGGTGATGGGCTTGAAGTGCTTCCTTTCTCTGGAGGGAAGTCCTCTGCCCTCAAGTGCTTCTTTCTTTGCTTTCCCGTCGACCCTTTGAAGGTAGCAGCTTTGCAGTTCTCAAGAGCTCTCTCAGGACAGGGCCTGCTCTGCAAGTGCCACCATTTCCAGGATGGAACACAGAGCTCATTGGTGATGAGTCTTTGTTTCAATGCCTTTGATCATCTTAGGAACAGGTAATTTGAGTAAGCCAGCAAAGGGCAGAGCCATGATGACAACTGTTTCTCTCTCAAGGTAGGAGGTGGAAGGCACCCTGCTTTTTGAGGGTGTGACTTATTGTCTGGTTCACAGACTGCCCTCCTCAAACAACATCCAGAGATATGGCTTCAGAGCTCAGCCTACAATAACTGTTCTATGTTCATTGATTCAACAGATGCTTATTGTACTGCTATGATGCATCAGCTATTATTCTAGGTGCTGAGGATGGAGCTGCAAGCATGGGGGGAAAGTTCACTAGTTTCACAGAGATTATATTTAAATGAGAGAAAAGGAAAATCAGCTAGTTAATTTTATATCAGCAAGTTAATTTTATACTGTTAAGAAAATAAGCAATCGTGTCCTAGAGAAGTCTCAGGGAAAATCTCCCTGAAGTTGCAATATCTGAGCCACAAGCTTGACGATCATGAGAAACAGGACTTCTTCTCTGGTGGTACAGTGGATAAGAATCCAGCTGCCAATGCACGGGACATGGTTTTGGCCCCTGGTCTGGGAAGGTCCCACATGCCTTGGGAAAACTAAGCCCGTGCACCACAACTACTGAACCCAAACTGTAGAGCCTGTGCTCCACAGCGAGAGAAATCACTGCAGTGAGAAGCCCGGACACTGCAACGAAGAGTAGTGCCTGCTGCAGCGAGACAGAGAGCCTGCAAGCAGCAGTGAAGACCCAGCACAGCCAAAAACAATGAATAGATAATTTTTAAAAAAAGAATAATGACGAACCAGCCATACAAAGAACTAAGACAAGGTCATTCCAGGCAAAGAAGTGTAAAGCGTAGATGCAGAAGCTTCTGCGGAGCTTCAAGGTGTGTACATGTGCTCACTCACACACCTGAGCACACACACGCGTATGTGTGCACATGCACACACACAAACACGCACTGGAATAAGAGCTTTTCAGGAATCAAGAGAGAAGACAGTGAAGGCCAGATCATGCAGGCTCAGTGCCCCATAGTGATGCACTGGGATTTTATTCCAGGGGCAATAAGAAGCTGGGAGTGATGTGACCCCATAAGAAAGACTTAGGAGCTAGCCTGTGTCATGGGAGATGGCAGCTGTTGTGCAAAGTCTTAGTCGTGGTACAACCTCCCATATGACCCTAGCCTTTCATCTCTCCCAAACCATGGAAATTGCCATGTGGAGAGATGGTCCATGATCCTCAAAGGCTGCCTTAAGATACGTCAAACTGCAAAGCCCAGAAATTTGAGACTACTTCTCTCTTGTGGGCACCTTAAAAAAGGCCAATGAGTGGATGGAAGACAGATCAAAACTCTTTGTCTCGCCAGGGATTACCAAAAATCATTGAGGTCACCTTGGAATTATTTCAGACACACCAGCGCCCCTTCTCCATTGAAATATTCCTGAGAAGCATCTTGTTTGTTGGGATATTCCGCTATTTTCCTCTCTGGGAACTTCCTATTATCCCATACTTTTCCCCTGATGACTTAGCCCAACTCTTTCCTCACAAACAAGAATGTCAGATCAAAAAGGCATCTTATAGAATATCTCATCCAATCCACTTGGTTTGTAAATGAGAAAGCGGAGGGTCAGAGAGGGCAAGTGACTTGATAAAAACCATAAAATCCACGTCTTTAGGCTTTAGTCTTTTCCCCTTCCAGTATATTTGGCTAGCATGAAAGAAGACACCTTGATTCAGAAAAAGAGCACCCCCCCCCCCCATTCAACAACCAATTCAATTTGCCAGCACAGAGAGTCTGGGAAGTAAAAACGGAATAGCTGTGATTCACCAGTTATCTCCTTAAGCTCAACATTCTATAACTCAGAACCTCCAAAATAAGCAGGAAGAGTGATCCTGGGGGCTGAAAATCTCATCAGTGTTTTCATATATTCAGGAGGTTGAGGTTTTAGGTGAAGGATCTTGGTGGTGATAGGGGTAGGGGTTGTTGACAGCAAGTGCATGCTCTTAATTCATGAGTGCCAAGTGGCTCACCTTGGGAACTGGGAAGACAGGGTGCAGGGCAGGGAAGGGCCAGCTCTGTTTGAGGGGTGAAGGGGATGGGCCCTGGTAATCCAATATCCTCTTGGAGCCACTCAGTGCTCCAATCCAAATCCATCATTGCAAATGAACCAGGTGACAGGATTAAATATCCCCTAATTGCAGTCCCCAGGGAGGGGCTGTGCCAGCTGTCTCTTCCACATGCCTAGCCCAGCAGATGGGAGATCAGATATCAAAGGGTCACTTCTGATGGCCCACGAGGCAGCCTGGGTCCTGGCCACCTGGGCTGAGTGGAAGGAGGAGAGGAGGGCAGATTGGGGTGCTGTAACGGGTCTGAAAACCAGAATATTTAGTACCATCTGCCCCTCGGCATCTATGTAGCAAGGTCTGCACTACTCCGTGGCTGCTGCTGCTTTGCCCTCTTCATTCACCAGCACAAGACTTGAGCCACTGCACCCTCTCCTCCTGCCCTCTGAAATTCACTGCAAGAAATGGATTTCTGCCTCAGAAAGCCTGATACACCCAAGGGCATGAGGAAGTCCACCTGCCTGGCCCCTGTTCCCAACTTGCTCCTCACTGCCTCAGAGGCAAAGATTTCTCATCATTCCTTCCAGACCTCTTGGAAAAGAGATTCTATAGGGTTGTTAAGTTATGTGTTTTTGCATCCAGGGCTTCAGTGAAGGGCAGGTTCTCCAAATTTCCTGAGGACCAGGCAAGAAGAAGAGGGACTTACTTTTGGGCTCAAGAAATGGACTTGAGCAGCAAGCAAAGTTCAAGGGCACAGGAGGCTCTCTTGGTGCAGTTGACCAGACAGAAAACCTAGAGCAGAGGAAGAGCAGTGTGACTTCTGACAGACTCTAGACTCTTCTTCTGAGACCTTCCCACTTGGGAAGCTCTGCTGTTGTCTCTCCTCCAGACAGTTCTCACCCAAATCAGCTCCCATCTAAGGGTGCTGGCAGTTCTGTGTGAATAAGATGCATTTTCATTGAGCTGAAATCATGATATTGTATAATCAGCAGGAGCCAGGTACACGCCAAGAATAGCTCTCCATCCAGGAAAGGAGAGACCACAGGCAGAAAGAAGGCTTGTGTTCTGGGGTTCCAGAAAAAGATGGAAACAGACATCGAAATTAGTTCTTGGCCCACGATGAAAGGGCTGCAAAAGACTCCAGTGACCTTTGAAACAACATGATTGTTGAGAAAGACAAGACCTCCACAGATGGGTCAGGACTCAAGTTGGTTTTCTCTGGGGCAGTGGGAGAGCTCTGAGTATTCAGCCCCTGGACTTAGAAGAGGGTCTGATGCTGCTCCAGCTCTGTCATTTTTTTTTTTTAAGGATAGCCTTTTATAGTCTTGGAAATATGCTAAGAGCAAAGGTGACTAAGATAAATGCTGTCTTCAACCCCAGGGATCATGCACCTGTTTGACTTAAGAAATTCACTTCATCATCCATCAAATGGAAGTTATCACATCTACCCTGGGTCCTTCGAAGTGTTGCTGAGAAGCTCACATGAGATGACCGGGGAAAACTGCTTGGGAAAAGCTCTTTGGCAGGTGCTATAAAAGTGAACAGTATTTGGGAGTCATGCTTCAGCTCAGAGAACAATGTAGCTTTGTTGCCAGGGAGCTGAGTCCTCCTTCCCTTTCTCCCTGGCTTACCCCTCCCCTTACTCTAAACAGAGATGTAGTCCAAAGAGAACAATCCCATGCTTGATGATAAAAGGGACGATGGGATTTCTGAGTGGTCCACTGGGCCCACAGACAGGAGCCCTGCAGTCTAGGATGCCAAACAAACCAGGTGACTTTGGAGCGAGGCGGCAGCTGAGCTATAGGCTAAGAACAAAGGACTTGGCCCCTTTCCGCATCTCTGCGGTGGTCACACACCAGCTGAGCGTGTCAGTGTCTACTTGTGTCCCAGTTTTAGGAAAACCAGAAACCTGGAGTCTTCAATCTATCTCTATCTTCAAAAATGATAGAGAAGGATAATTCCCGATAATGATGTTTGGGGACTAGCAGTGTGTTCTCATATAGGCCAGTGGGCCCAAATGCTGGAATTACCTGGGAAATTAGTCGACATACAGATATCCAAATTCTACCATGAGAGATTCTGATTTTGAAAGTTCTGTTGATATAACCCCAGAAAGGATTCTGATCCACCGGAAAGCTTGAGAACCTCATATACAATCTACTCACATCTTGTGTGTTTTTATTATATGCTCAGGATAGATCACAGAACAGATCCTCAGTAAATGTTTGTTTACTAAGTAACCCATGGTGGATTCATGTCAATGTATGGCAAAACCAATACAGTACTGTAAAGTAAAATAAAGTAAAAATAAAAATTAAAAAAAATATATATCCAAATATACTCAAGTAGAAAGCAATGCATGGCAAAAAACCAAACTTTTTAAAATGGTTTAGAAGTCTTCTAGGACCCACCTGTATCTGACTTTCTGACTCTCAGTTCTCAGGATACAAAATTGAGAAACCTTCATTTAAGTTTTTTGGGCTTTCTATTAGGTTTGTTCTGAATAAATGGAACTTTGCTCCCACTGGCGTAAGATAGAACTTGATGTAAGAATGGTTTATCCTGTTCCTTCTTCCAATATATTTCATTATTTTAGTGATTCATTATCAGTAATAATAATAATGTTGCTGTTGTTCAGCTGCCCAGTTGTGGCCGACTCTTAGCAATGTCATGGACCATAGCATGGCAGGCCTCCCTGTCCCTCGCCATCTCCTGGAGTTTGCCTAAGTTCATGTCCATTGCACTGGTGATGCCATCCAGCCATCTCATCCTTTGATGCCCTCTTCTCTTTCTGCCCTCAATCTTTCCCAGCATCAGGGACTTTTCCAATGACCCAGCTGTTCACGTTAGGTGACCAAAATACTGGAGCTTCAGCTTCAGCATTAGTCCTTCCAATGAGTATTCAGAGTTAATTTCCTTTAAGATTGACTGGTTTGATCTCTTCGCTGTCCAAGGGACTCTCAGGAGTCTTCTCCAGCACCACAGTTTGAAGGCATCAATTCCTTGGTTCTCTGCCTTCTTTATGGTCCAGCTCTCACAATCGTACATGACCACTGGGAAGACCATAGCCTTGACTATACAGTTCTTTGTCAGCAGAGTGATGTCTCTGCTTTTCAACACACTATAGTAAATGCTTTACTTGCATCATCTCATTTCCTCATTAGAGATCTTATGAAAGAAATAGGGAATTATTATCCCCACTTAACGAGTGAAAAAGCTAATGCATTAAGAGACCATATAGCTCAACTCTGCACTCACCCAATTGGAAAACAGCAGGATCAGACTCTTGACTCGAAATCTGATATTCTTCATGCTCTAACAAGCTTCCCCCCAAACACTGCAGATCTGAATCCAGTGACCTCCCACGTATGTCACTCCAAATGTGCAAACCAGGATGACTGTAAGCATCCACAAAGCACCAGGATAAGTTCCCTTACCAAAGAATTCCTTTCAACAAAACTCTTCATTTTATGTAGGATCATTAAGAGGTTAAGACAGATAATGTAAAGAATCACTCACTGCTAATTGAAATACAGGCAAATCATCTCTGTAATGATAATGTAAGTTATTAGGAAAGGGGAACTCATTCTTTTAAAAATATCTGGCTTATATGTGATCTTTTAGGAGTATACCTGTCACAGGGAAGACAGGTGAATGTACACACTCATATAACAGACTTGCATAGGAAATCCAGTCCTGAACTGAAAATAAATGGACAAATAAGCTGCTTTTCCTTTTTTTTCTCCCAGAGCTAGGTTCTAATGCCTCAGAATGTTCTAGCACCCCAGCCACTGCAATCAGTCAGATCAGAGGCTCATGTATTTTCTTCTGGGCAGCTTGGGCTGAAAGAAGCTTTTGATGGAGTCCAACAAAATCAGCAGAGCCTTAGGCTGCATCCAGACGAAGCCCAAAGAATGAAAATGATGGCGATTTTCTGAATACTCTAGAATTCTGGATTTTGAAAAAGTCATTTCTTTCAGATACAAAGATAATGACTGAATATTTAATCTGACCCATTATCCTAAATACTTTAAGCAATGCCTATGAAATCCATGACTTTCTTTTTAACTCCTGGCTTTGGCCATTTTGAGCAGAACTGATCCATTAATTTATCCTAAAGTCAATTTGATTAAATAGTCAATCAATTCAGTTTAACATCTGGCTATTCCAATGAATGGGCTAACTGACAAAATAGACCAATAACCTTGACAATGGATCTTGGAACCTGTAAGAAGTAGGAAGTCACCAGCTTCTCAATATGAGGCTACTTGCTATAAAGCAGGGGCTGAGGCAGACATGACTGGAATAAAGATGCTCTTTATCCTCTATAGATGTCTCTGGGACCCAGAAAGATGTAGTTATTTCTCTGGAGAATCCTGGTTGCCATATGGAATAGCCTGGCTCCCCACCAGCTCTCCCATCCATGCCCACCACCCCCCATCCCCCGACCCCACACACCACCTCCAACCAGCTCACAGGCATCTAGGTCCTCTAACAGAGGCTGGGGATTGGTCAGGCCATTCATTGGTTCTGAAGTTTCTTCTACTTAAACCAATTTGTTAGGTGCTTCATGATTTACGGCCACAGTGGAAAATGGGGCTGGGTATTGATTCTTGGCCTTTTCTATTGCAAATGGGTGTAATGTTTTATAGTATGTCAGAATAATAGCAGTGGGCACTCTATCAATGTCAAATGTTAAAAATGATCAGCTATTGTGATGTAGGAGATTAAATATGAAAGCTTGATGGGTATATAAAAGTGAAATGGCAATAATAAAGGGATTTTTATGTTCAGCTCATTGCTCTCTGGAATCCACCCGGGGAGCTATTAGAACCAATTGTGCTGATCAGTAACATATCACCATGGGTTAAAGGACGAGACAGGTGTGCCACTCCCCAGGTGCTGTTGAACCTGGCACAGTGGAATGGGAGGACCCAAGTGGAGAGAAAAGAGTTCACTGGGCCTTTTCAGATCTCTGGAAAGATGGCAATCCCATTCAGTGCAACCACAGAAAGTTACAACTGGAATAACTCTCATAGGTCACTTTGTAGAGTCAATCTTCCCTATTAAAATCCAGGGAATTGAGGCCCAGAGAAAGAAAACTATGCCCAAGGTCACACAGGGCTTCCTAAGGGGCTGTAGTGGTAAAGAACCCGCCTGCCAATGCAGGAGACATTAAGAGACATGGGTTCGATCCCTGGGTCAGGAAGATCCCCTGGAGAAGGAAATTGCAACCCACTCCAGTATTCTTGTCTGGAGAATCCCATTGACAGAGGAGCCTAATGGGCTACAGTCCATGGAGTTACAAAGAACTGGACATGACTGAAGCGACTTAGCACGCACACAAGGTCACGCAGGCAGTAAGTGACAGAGTTGGACGAAACCCATGTCCAGGCTGGAAATCTCCTCAATGTCTGTTCTCATCTGCCATAGGTGTCTGATGCCCTTGTGTCCTCCAGACCAGCACTACCCAATGGAAATATGATGAAAACTCTATACATGCCTTAAAATATTCTAGTAGCCACATGAAAAAAAGGGAAAAGAAATAGGTGAGATTTCATCTTAAGGCATTTTATTTAACCTAACATAGTCAAAATATGATCCTTTCAACATGTAATCCATGTAAAAATCATTGAGGAGACGTCCCTGGTGGTCCAGTGGCTAAAAATCCACCTGCCAATGCAGGGGACACGGGTTTGATCCCTGGTTCAGGAAGACTCCACTTGCCGTGGGGCAACTACTGAATAGATGCCCTAGAGCACGTGCGCTGCAAAGAATAGCCCCCACTCGTTGCAGCTGGAGAAAGCCTGCACACAGCAACAAAGACCCAGTGCAGCCAAACAGAAATAAAAAATTTTAAAAATATATTGAGATATTTTACACTCATTTTTTCATACTAAGTACCTGGATGTATTTTACAATTTTGGCACATGTCACTTTGGACTAGCATATCCAGTGCTCCATAGCCATATGGGCTAGTGGCCTCAGCTGTAAACTGAGATGCATGGAGCCCCGGGGAACGTACCCATATCCCCTAGGGTGGTACGTAGGGCTTAGAGGAAGGCATATGTACTTTGAAAAAGAAAATAAATACTATTAGTATAATACATTTGGAATCTTTTTAAACAAAAATTTCTTTTATAAGCACAGACAGTAAACCTTGACAAAATCAAGCACATTAAAGACAGACCATCAGTTACTACATGAGACTTTTCAAGAGGGTTGGAAAGTATATTAGAATTTCTGGGCATTGTAAGGGACCTGGGAAATTTTTTTATATATGCCGAAAAAGAGTACGAATTTACAAAGACTAAGAAACTGACTAACCTTTGGGGCAGAGCAATTTCCCAGGCGATGTTGTCATCATAAGTTACTGAACTCATTTTCCGAGAGAAGAACCAAGTTGGAGAGCTGTAGTGTCTCATGTGGAGGTTGCATTAAGTCTTTGACTTTATGTCAGAGACCAGGGAACCTTTGAGGATTTGCCTGAGTCACCAATGCCCTTTTCTCAAACACGCAGTGGAATGGCAACCTTGCAAGGATGCCATTGGCAGATAAGTCCATCCAGGCCCTGGAACATCCACTGGGTACCCCTAGGGTGGGGGAAGGAGAAGTCATAGTCCTCAGGTCCAACCTGGAGATCTGCCCACAGCCAGAGGGTGGGGAAGCAGGAGCTGGGGCAGAGTGGCCGTCAGGGTGCCACGCAGCCACCCCTGTGTTACCCATTCCTGAGAGCAAGCCAGCCGAGTAATGCACACAGAGCCAGCCTGAGAACTAACACCGGGTCCCTTTCAGCAGAGACAGGTTGTCATCCTGACAGCCATCAAGCCAATCAGAAGGGTAAATTAAGGTGTCCTTCTCTTTTTTTGGAGGGTAAGGGGTGGTTAAAATGCTGATCTCCGAGTGACAGTTTTCTGAGCTGAGAGTGAGCTGCCACTGCTGCCGTCCTCACTCTGGAGCTTCTCAGGAAGAGCATGTCAGGGAAACCAGCAGGTTCCTTACAGACCCGCTTTGCTCCCTAAGGGCATCCAGGCACAAGTCACGCTGTCTGATCTGCCCCTGGGGACCCAGGGGACAAGAATGCCAGTCTCCACCCATTTCCAAAGCACTGGGAGCCAGGGATCAACTTTCCACTTTTGGGGGAGAAACTCCTTTTTCTCGCCTTAATTGCAGCATTAATAATTAAGTGGGTACTTTAACGATGTGGGCATCTTGGGCGTTCCAGGATGACATTGGAAATGCACACACACAAATGCATGCACCTTTGTATACTTATGTGAATTCTGGAAGCCAGTCATCAAATCACTTAAAAAATTATTGTAAGCAAAAATTTTAAATAAAAAACAACAAGGGATGGATGTGTGCTTAATTACAAGAGGACTTTATTAGCTGGCGCTAATTAAAGCGTTATGAAGTCTGACAAATGTCTAAAATTACTCACTTTGGTAAATAGTTTTGACGCAAGTAATTTGTTTACAACTAGAACTTGGTGGAAAAGTTCAAGTAATTTTCTTTTTGCCTGGGTAGCACATTATGCGATGTCTAGGGGGGTAATTAACGATTAGTGGTTTAATGACAGAGGCACATTCATTATCCTGTTTTCTGATTCCCGCCAGGACTTTCGTGCTGAGCAATCATGCCATGCCCTTTCCACCTGCCTGCGAATTGACCTCCTGCTGATGAGCCCATTTCACAGATGGGATTTCCTGAGGCAAAATGACTGCGACACATGTTTAACATGGACAATTCCCACTCTTTGTAGAAGAGGGAATCTTCTAGTTGACATGTTCCTTATTTGCCCCTCATTATGTGGGTGCCTCTGGGCTGTGGGCAGTCACTGCTATGAATCTGCTGCTTTGAGTCTCTTCCAGGAGCTGTAGGCTGACCCGGAAAAGAGCAATTCCATTCTCAGTTCCCGAGCGAGAAAGGCCTTCACTGGCCCCCTCAACGGTCCTTGCCTGTTGGCCGCCTTGTCTGTTCTTCCTTCTCCTCACCCCACCAGGGCAAGGGCAGAACTATAGCATTATCCACACACACTGCACTGCCTACATATACAATCCAAAAAGCCTCAAGTTATCTTTTTTTTTTTTTTTTTAAGTTGAAGTATGGTTTTGGGCTTCCCAGTTGTCTCTAACGCAAACCATTCAATATCACAGTTATCCAAGTCTATGCCCCAACCCGCAACGCTGAAGAAGCTGAAGTTGAAAGGTTCTATGAAGACCTACAAGACCTTTCAGAACTAACACCTAAAAAAGATGTCCTTTTCATTATAGGGTAATGGAATGCAAAAGTAGAAGTCAAGAAACACCTGGAGTAACAGGCAAATTTGGCCTTGGAATGCAGAATGAAGCAGGGCAAAGACTAATAGAGTTTTGCCAAGAAAATGCACTGGTCATAGCAAACACCCTCTTCCAACAACACAAGAGAAGACTCTACACATGGACATCACCAGATGGTCAACACCGAAATAAGACTGATTGTATTCTATGCAGCCAAAGATGGAGAAGCGCTATACAGTCAACAAAAACAAGACCGGGAGCTGACTGTGGCTCAGATCATGAACTCCTTATTACCAAATTCAGACTGAAATTGAAGAAAGTAGGGAAACCACTAGACCATTCTGGTATGACCTAAATCAAATCCCTTATGATTATACAGTGGAAGTGAGAAATAGATTTAAGGGCCTAGATCTGATAGACTGAGTGCCTGATGAACTATGGAATGAGGTTCCTGACATTGTAGAGGAGACAGGGATCAAGACCATCCCCATGGAAAAGAAATGCAAAAAAGCAAAATGGCTGTCTGGGGAGGCCTTACAAATAGCTGTGAAAAGAAGAGAGGTGAAAAGCAAAGGAGAAAAGGAAAGATATAAGCATCTGAATGCAGAGCTCCAGAGAATAGCAAGAAGAGATAAGAAAGCCTTCTTCAGAGATCAATGCAAAGAAATAGAGGAAATGAACAGAATGGGAAAGACTAGAGATCTCTTCAAGAAAATTAGAGATACCAAGGGAACATTTCATGCAAAGATGTGCTCGATAAAGGACAGAAATGGTATGGACCTAACAGAAGCAGAAGATATTAAGAAGAGGTGGCAAGAATACACAAAAGAACTGTACAAAAAAGATCTTCACAACCTGGATAATCACGATGGTGTGATCACTCACCTAGAGCCAGACATCCTGGAATGTGAAGTCAAGTGGGCCTTAGAAAGCATCACTACAAACAAAGCTAGTGGAGGTGATGGCATTCCAGTGGAACTATTTCAAATCCTGAAAGATGATGCTATGAAAGTGCTGCACTCAGTATGCCAGCAAATTTGGAAAACTCAGCAGCGGCCACAGGACTGGAAAATGTCAATTTTCATTCCAATCCCAAAGAATGCTCATACTACCACACAATTACACTCATCTCACATGCTAGTAAAGTAATGCTCAAAATTCTCCCAGCCAGGCTTCAGCAATACATGAACCGTGAAATTCCTGATGTTCAAGCTGCTTTTAGAAAAGGCAGAGGAACCAGAGATCAAATTGCCAACATCCGCTGGATCATCGAAAAAGCAAGAGAGTTCCAGAAAAACATCTATTTCTGCTTTATTGACTATGCCAAGCCTTTGACTGTGTGGATCACAATAAACTGTGGGAAATTCTGAAAGAGATGGGAATACCAGACCACCTGACCTGCCTCTTGAGAAATCTGTATGCAGGTCAGGAAGCAACAGTTAGAATTGGACATGGAACAACAGACTGGTTCCAAATAGGAAAAGGAGTACATCAAGGCTGTATATTGTCACCCTGCTTATTTAACTTCTATGCAGAATACATCATAAGAAACGCTGGACTGGAAGAAACACAAGCTGGAATCAAGATTGCCAGAAGAAATATCAATCACCTCAGATATGCAGATGACACCACCCTTATGGCAGAAAGTGAAGAGGAACTAAAAAGCCTCTTGATGAAAGTGAAAGAGGAGAGTGAAAAAGTTGGCTTAAAGTTCAACATTCAGAAAACGAAGATCATGGCATCCAGTCCCATCACTTCATGGGAAATAGATGGGGAAACAGTGGAAGCAGTGTCATACTTTATTTTTTTGGGCTCCAAAATCACTGCAGATGGTGACTGAAGCCATGAAATTTTAAAAGACACTTACTCCTTGGAAGAAAAGTTATGACCAACCTAGATAGCATATTGAAAAGCAGAGACATTACTTTGCCGACTAAGGTCCGTCTAGTCAAGGCTATGGTTTTTCCCGTGGTCATGTATGGATGTGAGAGTTGGACTGTGGAGAAGGCTGAGCGCCGAAGAACTGATGCTTTTGAACTGTGGTGTTGGAGAAGACTCTTGAGAGTCCCTTGGACTGCAAGGAGATCCAACCAGTCCATTCTGAAGGAGATCAGCCCTGGGATTTCTTTGGAAGGAATGATGCTAAAGCTGAAACTCCAGTACTTTGGCCACCTCATGAGAAGAGTTGGCTCATTGGAAAAGACTCTGATGCTGGGAGGGATTGGGGGTGGAAGGAGAAGGGGCTGACAAAGGATGAGATGGCTGGATGGCATCACTGACTCGATAGATGTGAGTCTGAGTGAACTCCGGGAGTTGGTGATGGACAGGGAGGCCTGGCATGCTGCAATTCATGGGGTCGCAAAGAGTTGGACACGACTGAGGGACTGAAATGAACTGAACTGAACTGAAGTGGCGCTTGTGGTAAAGAACCCGCCTGCCAATGCAGGAAACATGAGTCTCAGCTTCGATCCTGGGGTTGGGAAGATCCCCTGGAGGAGGAAATGGCAACCCACCCCAGTATTCTTGTCTGGAGGATCCCATGGACAGAGGAGCCTGGCAGGCTACTGTCCATGGGGTCACAAAGACTCAGACACGACTGACGTGACTTAGCACTCAGTCAATTTACAGTGTGTCAGGTACAGTGCAAAGTTAGTTTAGGTGTTAGTTTCAGGTGTTATACAAAGTAGTCCTTTTCAGATACTTTTCCACAATAGTCTATTACAAGATATTGAATATAGTTCTTTGGGCTATACAGTAGGCCCTTGTTGTTTATCTATTTTATATATAATGATGTGTATCTATTAATCCCAAACTCCTAATTTATCCCTCTCCCCAACCCCAAATCATTTTAATTGTCTGTGTGACCAGGAATATATGCTCCTAATACTGCTCTTTGCCTTGGTTTTTATGTCTCCCTTAGAATGGTTCAATGCCCTGCTCTAAGCAATGTGACTGGGGGACAGGGGAATGGACTAATTGACCTCCTGGGGCTCCATCTAGTCTGTAAATCTGAGACAACGAAAGGTCACTTCTTAGTCTACTCGGAGGCTTGCCTCCCACTGTTTGTAACCTAGGCATACTTCCTGGAGGCAAGAAGACAGACTTGGAAGGAGATAGCACTCAAGAACATTCTCCACTTCGTCATACAGACCCTCAGAGGATTCCCCCTCCTTCTCTCTCTTGTTTTTTTTTCCTTTTTCTTAAAGTTTGAAGCTAAATCCACTGTGGGCTCAAGGAGCCACTTTAAACCTCACTCGCTTCGAAGTTTAAATGGGAAGACTTGACAGGTATGCTAATGCTCTTCTATTAAGTCTGCAGAAAATGACATTAAAGGTATTGGTTAAAGACACGGCTCAGTGTTTGAGCAATTTAATGAAGTGTTACACACAAGCTGACCTTGTAGAGGGAGAAGCTCGCGGCTCTCTCTGCGTTTCGGGAGGCCCTGGCCACTCTGTTTGACATCTGAGCTTAACACCAACCCCAGACTCATTACTGTCTGCGAGGTTCCAGGAACTGCCGAAGGGGAGACCAGCCTTTGCTTGTAAAGTCCAGTGACAGCAAGGAGCGGTAAAAATAGTGACTCCTGATCCTCGGCGGCGTAAAGCCAGAGGTGCCGATTTGAATGACATGTTCACTTTTCATAAACATGGGCTGTGGTCCCCTGGGGGAACCGGAGCAGGAGGGGCTCCTAGGGCGGGCAAGGTGGACAGGGTCAGCCAAGTGTGAAGGCCAGAGCTTCCTGCCGGCGTCTGAGCACCAGGTGAGCTGGTGGAGTGCACAGGGGGGGTCTCTACCAGTAGAGTGGGCAGCCCCACAGAGAGTCCAGGATGGGGTCCCTCGAGACTGCAGCAGCACGGGAAAGATGTCAACCCCTAGAAAAGGGTGGGATCCCAAGACCCCAACAGAAGCTCCATTCCTTTACCAGCTCGTTCACTCATTCACCATGTGTTTTTGAGCCCCTGTTGTGTATCACTTCTCTCTCCAGTGCCCCCAATTCACTGTGCTGCAGCATACTGTGGTCTGCAGGTTCCTAGAACATTCAAAGGCTCCTCCCTACCACAGGGCCTTTGCACATCCTTTCCCCTCTGCCTGTAGTTCTCTTCTGAGATTGTTTTAAAGATAGCCACTTTAAGCCTTCTGATACCAGCTTACACATACTCTTACCAGAGGGGTATATGGGCAAGCATTACAGAAGTTTAAGGTCCATAGATCTTGCTTGGGACATAACAAAAATTTTTATTATACTTAAATATAATTGTTGTTATATTTATTGAGAATCCCTTGGACTGCAAGGAGATCAAATCAGTCAATCCTAACGGAAACCAGCCCCAAATATTCATCGGAAGGACTGATGCTGAAGCTCGCATACTTTGGCCACCTGATGCAAAAAGACTCTGATGCTGAGAAAGATTGAAAGCAAAAGAAAAGAGGAGGTGGCAGAGGATGAGATGGTTAGATAGCATCACCGATTCAACGGACATGAATTTGAGCAAACTCTTCAAGATAGTGGAGGACAGAGGAGCCTGGCATGCTGTAGTCCTTGGGGCTGCAAAGCAGGACATGACTTGGCGACTGGACAGCAACACAAAATTACATGTATTAGGCTGATGATCCTTTCCTTTGCTTCTAAGTGGCTCCTTATACCTACCTTCCAAAGTTCCCTTATATATTATCCCATTTGGGGTTTCCAGTAACCTCCCAAGGCAGGCAGAGGATTTGCTAGCTGTTCTTGTGTCGAGACAAGTAGCCTGAGGCCAGCAGAAGCAGTGAGGATTCGAGGAGACCCACTGGACTCACACCAGGATCCAAGATACCTGAATCCCAAAGCAGAGCCATGTCCATCACTGCAAATATTCCCCGTAGCTCTCTGTCAATGAAGTGGATACACACTTGAGGCCTGGAAAGCGGCTCTCAGAGCCCCTCCTCGTGGCGTGACGTGACAGGTGCATGGGCAGCCATGTCACCAAGAGCTGGGATTCCTGGGTCAGGTACCATGCTGGCAGGGCAGACACAGAGGGCAGCCTTGCCCTCTGGAAGCCTGTGCCCGCAGTCTGAGGGGCAACGCAAGGAGCCTTTGACATGTGTCTTTTGGTCCTTTCCCTTCTTCCCTTCTCCTGTCTCCTTAGCCTGTGCTCAGAACTGCCCCTGCTATAGTCACGCTGTCTTGTTCAAGCAGAATGCCTTGGAGGAGGAGCCCTGTCCAGGCCTTCTAGGGCAGAAATTCATCCGTCAGTGGCCATCTGTCGAGCACGACCTCTGTGCCCTCCCCTCTGTTCAGACTCTAAAAATAATGCCTGATGTTATTTGAGCGCCTGCCCATGCAGGTTTTGCGCTTAGTCACTGAAACATACTACCTCCCTCCACCCTCCCCTCACAGCAACCCTAGGAGAGGAGGGTCCCCTCTATCCCCATATTGCAGGTGAGAAAACTGGGATTAGAGAACTAAATAAGGTGTCTAAGATCACAGGGTGATAACAACCTGGCTGTGAACGCAGGGTTGTTTGACTCAGGATCACCCAGAGTCAGGGCCCAGAGGACTCTGCACACTTGTAGTTGTTGAGAGTGGCGCCCCCTGGAGGCATCAGCGCCCAAGCTGGACAGCTGCACAGAGAGGTGCTGGACCACACCAGAGATCGGGGGCTTAACCACAAGAGTCTGTGGAAGTCTTCTGGAAGCCCCCCAACTTAGGAATCCCTTACAGACCCGCCAGGGGACAATATGCTGCTAAGTCGCTTCAGTTGTGTCCAACTCTGTGCGACCCCATAGACGGGCAGCCCACCAGGCTCCCCCGCCCCTGGGATTCTCCCTGGGGACATTATGAGGGGACATGTTTTCTCTATGGCTGGGCCACGTGACACCTTCAGACAAGAGGAATCTTTGGGGTTGGATCTGTCTCAGAGGGCTTCATGGAGAAAGCAGAGTTTGAGATGCCAGATCTCAGATGGATAGGACTCACCCTGAACTTCACAGTGGCCTAATTGTAAAGTAATTCCTGTCATTACCATGGATAATTTTGTGCCACGCCCTATTGTATTTATGTTACATTTATCTCATTTAATGTTTTAACAGACAGCACTGTATAAGTTTAAAGTGTACAACATAATGATTTGACTTCCATCCATCATGAAATGATTACCACAATAGGTTTGGTGAACTTCCACCATCTCATATAGATACAACATTAAAGAAATAGAAGAGTATATCTGTTTTCTCCCTGTGAAGAACACTGAGTTACTCTCTTAACTTTCACGTATAACATACAGCAGTTTCTTAATTATATTTATCATGTTATGCATTATATCTCTAGTACTTATTTATCTTACAACTAGAAGTTTTTACCTTTTGACTGCTGCTGCTGCTGCTGCTAAGTCGCTTCAGTTGTGTCCAACTCTGTGCGACCCCATAGACGGCAGTCCACCAGGCTCCCCTTTCCCTGGGACTCTCCAGGCAAGAACACTGGAGTGGGTTACCATTTCCTTCTCCAGTGCATGAAACCGGAAAGTGAAAGTGAAGTCGCTCAGTCGTGTCCGACTCTTAGCGACCCCATGGACTGCAGCCTACCAGGCTCCTCCATCCATGGGATTTTCCAGTCAAGAGTACTGGAGTGGGTTGCCATTGCCTTCTCCGAACTTTTGACTGCCTTTATCCAATTCCCCCTCTCCCAAACCCCCACCTCTGGTAACCACAAATCTGATCTCTTTTTCTGTTAGTTTGTTTGTATATCTGTTTGTTTGTTGTTGAAGCACAATTAACCTACAGCGCTATTTATGTCCTGGTATACAACATAGTCAGAGAAGGTGATGGCACCCCACTTCAGTACTCTTGCCTGGAAAATCCCATGGACGGAGGAGCCTGGCAGGCTGCAGTCCATGGGGTCGCGAAGAGTCAGACACGACTGAGCGACTTCACTTTCACTTTTCACTTTCATGCATTGGAGAAGGAAATGGCAACCCCCTCCAGTGTTCTTGCCTGGAGAATCCCAGGAACGGGGGAGCCTGGTGGGCTGCCGTCTATGGGGTCGCACAGAGTTGGACACGACTGAAGCGACTTGGCAGCAGCATACAACGTAGTAATTCTATATTTCTATACATTTCAAAATGATCACCACGATAATCTGGTTACCATCTGCCACCATACGTAGATATTACATAATTATGGTCTATATTCTCCACGCTGCATGGATTACTCCCACAACTCATTTATTTTGTTCATAATGACCCTGCGAGGTAGGTGAGTGAAGACTTGAGACTCTGATCTTCCCTCTGATGTTCTGACCCCCATCCATTGTGATCTGGTGGAAAGAATAAGGGTTTGGGGTCTTGCAGAGCCATATCTGAAGCCTGCGGGATGCTCAACGGTGCAATTCTAGGGAGGGTGTAGAGGAAGGTGGGTATAAGAAGAAGCCAGTATAAACATGGTCAACACACACACACACATACATAGGGCTAATGAATGGTCTTAGAGTTGGACTATTGAACATAATAAAATGTTGACTCAGTTGTTCTAGCTGATAACCCTAAGTAGCTGGTGAGGCTTTTGAGGACTTTGTGTAGTGGTCAAAACAAGAAGGTTTCAATCCCAGATGCCAGTTCAAATCCTGGTTTAAAACCGCCTGACCACGGGCAAGTTCAAGGTCAATCCCGGTAGCTCAGTAGGCTCATCCCTGAAGTGAGGATGACATAGCATCTCCTCCTGGGGTTGTTGTGAGGATTAGCAGTAACACCATCAAAGCCTGTCTTCCCATGGCTCAGGACATGTTGGGGCACTTAGCAATTCCATGACTCTTCCTGTTGAACACCTAGCTTGCACCAAACCCTGTGGGAAATACAAAATGGGAGTAGACCTAGCCTTCACCTTGGCTGTGTATCCAAATAACTAACTCAGCCCAGAAGGGGATCAGACGCCATTTCTGAAGTGTGAGTAAAGCATTTCTAGGAAGAGATCGGTCCTCGCTGGGCAAGAGGAAAAATGGTGAGCTGGAGCTTGAGGAACTGACAAGGTTTTAATAGAGGGGGCTCGGGGAAAGGAGGGCAGCAGGCAGGTTACTGTTTTACCACGTCTGTCTGGCATCAGCTGGTGGGATGTCTGCTGCACCCAAGTAATACCTGCTATAAAGAAAAAGAAGTCAGTCAAACTAGCATTGCCTGGAATGTGGCATCACTCCCATCCTAGTCCCAGTAAAGATCTCTGCAGTGGGTTCATGAACACAAGCCCATTCTGTTTACTTTTCACTTTTGGAGTCACTGTGCAGTCTCAGCCTTACTTCCCTCCATCCGGGCCCTTCTGCACAGGGGAGGGCTAAATGAACACTGAAGGGCACCCATGCCCTTGGCGTTGAGTCTACAGCTCAGGCATGATTAGAATGGGACTGAAGGGGATAGGTTCCTGGAAAGCAAGCATGAGTTGAAAACCTGGGGCCCAGCCGCTATTCCCGCATTGCTCCTTAGACTAGGACACTCTTTCCCTTTCCCCCTCAACTGTTCTTTTTTTTATTGAAGTATAGCTGATTTACAATGTTGTGTTAGCCTCAGGTGTATAGCAAAGTGATTCACTTATATATACATATATATATATTTAGATTCTTTTTGTTATAGGTTATTGCAAGATACTGAATACAGTTTCCTGTGTTGTTTGGTAGGTCCTTGTTGTTTATCTATTTTATATATAGTGGTGTATATCTATTAGATATACAGATCCCTAACTTATCCCTCCCTGATCTCGCCCCTTTGGTAAGTATAAGTTTGTTTTCTATGTCTGCGAGTCTATTTCTGTTTTGTAAACAAGTTCATTTGTATCATCTTTTTAGATTCCGCATAGAAGTGATGTCATATGGTATTTGTCTTTCTCTGTCTAATTTACTTTACTTAGTATGATCATCTCAGGGTCCATCCATGTTGCTACAAATGGCATTATTTCATTCTCCCTCCAACCATTCTTTTCTTTTTCTTCTTGTTTTCTTGTCTTCTTCCTTCTTTTGCTTTCCTTCCCTCCTTCCATCCCTCTCTCTCTTCTTCCCTTCCTTCTTTCTGACTGAGTGCTATTTTGGGAATTTCATTAAGAACCCCTTTGGTCTCCACAGATGTACACTCCAGCCTCTCTGTCCCCAACCCACATCACAAGGCTGAGACTCGACTTCACTTTTGCCTGGAAAGTGGACAGGTGATTCAACTGAGGGCAGAGAAGAGACAGAAGCAGCAGCAGAAATAATTCTCCGGCCATGAGACAGGCTTGTCTCCTAAGAAGGAAAATAAAGCCAGGAAAGAATTCACTCACAAACAAACCTTTTGAAGGGACATGGAGGAAAGTGGAGAGATTTTTTTCCCCCCCTTCTCTTTCAAGAAAAAAGCTTTTAAAATAAATAGCTGACAGCGTCTCTTATTTGAGTAATTCTTTGCTGGTTATAAATGTGCCACTCTAGAGTGCTTTATTTAGAAGTTTTAAAAAAAAATGTATTCTCCAGGAGAGAGCTCAGCATCACCCAGGAGAGCAAGGCTCACCCACCTCTGCCCCTCTCGATGCCCAGCTTCAGACATTCATATATTTGCCTATAATCAGATCTAGTTTATCCATTAAAAAAAAAAAAAAAAGGGAGAGACAGCTGGTTCTCCCACACACATCTGACATTTTCCTTTATGCCTGGTTTAACTTTTTTATGACAGCCTGGGTTCACTCCATTGGAGAATTTCTCTCTTCAAATGAGCTTTGTGTTTTATGTTTGAAATTTTTTCTGTAGACAAACCTGGTAATTTTTCAAGCGAAAATGTGTACACTTGAAGCACTTAGGAAGTTTCAGGATCCATCTGATCGGCACAGAAATCTGAGGTTATTCAAGCTAAAGTCTCCATATCTAACTGCACTCGTAAAACAATAATCAAAAGCAAGTGACATATTTTAACTTGTTTTTAAGCAAAAACTTCCAGACTGTCAATTTCCTATGTAACTGACAAGTATCTCTGCACACTCCCCATTTTTTTCCTGTGACATGCAGTTATGAAGCCGCACTTGGTGCTTACCAGGTACTCATCTTGAAATGGGAAAGGAAGAGAGGCCAACTTGGTGTCCTTTCTCGTCCCAGTGGGGAGAAAAGTTTTTCCTCTGGTGGCTAGTGTCTGCTGCTTCCCAAGCTGGCAGCTCCTTGCTGGGCCCATGTCCAGACCTCACGGGTGTCCTAGAACATGTAGACTTAGGGAGTCCAGCACCCGACTCTGAACTTGATTTGCCCGTAACTGACTAAATCACCTTAGGATGCCTGCTTGACCTTTCTATGCCTCTGTTTTTAACATCTATAAAAAGGAGTTAGCCAAAAGCATTATGCTACACGTTGTACCAAGTGGGGTCATACATGTGCTTGGTAAACAAGCCATCCCTGTGTGATTTTATTTGTTGGTTTAAATTGGAGGGAAACCAGAGTGCTTAACAATCAGTCCCCTTTAGATTCTTAAGTGGTCCAGCCAGAGGCAGAATGTAAAGCTCAGTCCTTCATTCCTACCTCATCATACCCTAATTCCAGGGTTAAAGTAAATATACAGTGATAACAAAGACCCCCCCCCCCCGCCCCCCCGCCTTCATGCTTGACCCTGCTCCGAAGCCACCTGCTCTGAGGTTCAGGCGCTTCTTATGATCCATAGTACTGTATTCCTCGCTCAAACTATACCTTTCGATTTGGGCACAGGAGTACCACAAAAGGAAACCAATCATCATTGTGGTATGGGTCCTCTTATCTCTGGTTGTGCTCAGAGCATGGTCTTTAGAACAGCGACACTGGCATCACCTGAGAGCTTGTTAGAGGTATAGGATCTCAGACTCCACCCCAGACCTACTGAATGACAATTTGCATATTAACAAAACCCCAGGGAATTTGTATGCACTTCAGAATTTGAGGAACATGGCCTTGGATCACAGTACTATTGCAGGAGCACAAGCTTCAGCCAAGGAAGGACCTTCCCATCCCTTGTGTCCCCCCTGCTGGGCATCTGGAGCACCTAACCCATAAACGTTGTCAGACAGACACCAGCTCCTATAGTGGTTGTCTGATCATTGGAGGGGCTTCCCTGGTGGCTCAGACAGTAAAGCGTCTGCCTGCAATGCGGGAGACTGAGGTTCAATTACTGGGTCGGGAAGATCCCCTGGAGAAGGAAATGGCGGTCCACGCCAGCACTCTTGCCTGGAAAATCCCATGGACGGAGGAGCCTGATAGGCTACAGTCCATGGGGTCGCAAAGAGTCGGACACTACTGAGGCGACTTCTTCAGCCTCTTTTCCTTTTTTTTTTTCCTCTAACACTTGCTATCACAAGGCACAAGGTTTGCTATCACAAGGGACAAGGTTTGGGTAGAATCAGATATTCAAGGCCTGAGACTAAAGATGGGAAAGTTCAGCTGAGTTCTGAACTGAGAGTGTAAGAGTACTGCTATGATTTCTTCCATCTCTACTGCACTCAATGGTTTGCATATATGACATCATTTGATCCTCTGAATGCCAGGATGGGGAAGGGGGCAGATAGGTCTTCAGAGAGAGGAAAAAATCTGCTCAGTCCCACTCATGAGTCAATGATAGGATAGGGACTAGAGATCTGGTCTGCATAGTGATTTATAAATTTGTGTCCCTTAGATGAAGCCTGGATAGAATTTGAAGGGTTTCTGCAACCAAGTGATTTGTGGATTCTAGAGATATCAGACAGAGGTTTGCAGCCCAATCAGTACTAAATCAATTAATTTAGCCTTCCAAATAGCCCTGTCCACTTACCCAGGACTAGAGACTCAACTCCTGGTGTGGAGTCAAAACGGCATGCCACTCACCAATCAGCCAGCAGCATTGATTGAACGCCCACTGTGGGCAGCACCTCCTGCCGGTACCGTGGTGAAGAGGGCAAGGAGCACAGCCCAGATATATGTTTCAGGAGCCTCGAAGGAGGCTGGGGTCCAAAATGCTGTTCAGTGTTCTGTAGAGAGAGACATGTCCAGTAAACATTTACTCGAGTTTTATGCCAACAAAAATAAATTCTCTCCACAGTTGAGTTTGCATGCTTTCTTTTGTTAGAAAATTAAAAAACAAAACAAAACACTGTCAACTCGATGAATATCCCTCTTTTGCCTCAGCTGCCAGAAAACCCAGAGTAATTCTGCCCAAGTCATGTAATTGACTCATTTCAGAAGCCTGTGAGCACCTACCACTTATACATCCCTTTCACAATCTCTCTTCCTTTTTGTTTTGTGGCTTGGTGTGAAAATCACTTTGAAACATTTTCTGATAATAGATAGGGCACAAACACTCACACACAACTTTGAGGAATTTTCCACATCCTTTCAGGGGATGGGGGAAAGGAGGCTGATGTGGGGGCTGGATGCCTGACTTAGAATTAAGAGTCTGGGGTCTCAGATCTCTTGTGATTGGAAGGCTGACGTTGCACAAATCATTTTACCCTCTGGGCCACAATTTCCTCATTCACAAAATGGGGAGGTGAGAATGGTTCCAAAATTCTGCCAAGAAATAAAGGGAAACTACAAAAGAACAGGTACAAGTTAGTAAAAATGGAGATGGCATGCATGTTGTTGAGTGCTTGGTTCCAGAAGGAAGCTCTGCTGAAGCTTCTAGCCAGGTGCAGAAGTCAAACATGGATGTGTGTGTCTCTGCAGGGGTTAGGGGGTTGAGGGGACAGAGGCAAGAGGCTATTCTGATAAAAGGAAAAATGGCCACAAATTCCTCTCTCTGCCTCATGTGCAAAAGTGAACTCAGGAGTCTATTTCTCTACTCCTTGACCTGAGCAAGCCCTGTGATTTTCTTTGTTCAATGGGACATTAGCAAATATGCCTCAAAACAGGACCAGATCTGTGCTTTTAGTGTTGCCTTCTTGGGGCTTTGGAACCTGGCTACCGAGCTAGCTGCTAGATCATGAGAAGCACCTGGCCTTTACCCTCATAACCAGCCATCAGAGGTGTGCTTGGGGCCACCAAGCCAGTCCCCAGCCAACCCATCTGCACGTCAGTGAACCTAGCTGAAATCAGCCAAGACCAACCCAGATTAGAATTATCCAGAAGAATCATGATCTTAAAAGCTGATGATTGCTTCAAGTGGCTGACTCTTGTGGTGGTTTCTTTATTATACAGCAAAGGTTAACTGCTGTTGCTGCTGCTGCTGCTAAGTCGCTTCAGTCGTGTCCGACTCTGTGCGACCCCATAGATGGCAGCCCACCAGGATCCTCCATCCCTGGGATTCTCCAGGCAAGAACACTGGAGTGGGTTGCCATTTCCTTCTCCAGTGCATGAAAGTGAAAAGTGAAAGTGAAGTCGCTCAGTCTTGTCCAACTCTTCGCAACCCCATGGACTGCAGCCTACCAGGCTCTTCTGTCCATGGGATTTTCCAGGCAAGAGTCCTGGAGTGGGGTGCCATTGCCTTCTCCAAAATGTTAACTAGTAACACCAAATGAGAGGGCAGGTCTATGCGAAGACATGAGAACCAGGACCAGTAATTCCCAGTTGGGGAGCCTGCTGAGAATAGAGGATAGCTCGGGCCTTTTTCTCCACATTTGCAAAGCTGGAAGGAAGACTTCACACCCTCCCCACCCTTATATCCCAGTCACCACTCTGCTTTTCTCTCTTTATCCATCATGCTTCCAGCAGAGGCAGGAAGCAGCCGTTCTCATTCTTGGCTCCGCACACCTGCTAAGGGGAGAGAGGATTAGCTGTGGTAGACCAGACAGGGGAGCAGGATGCCTGATAATTAACCCATCCTCCTACATATCCTGGCTTCCAACAAAAGAGCTGTACAAATCGACCCAACAAAATTATCGGTGCTAATCTCTCGGCCCCTCCTTAATGCTGTCCCTCTCTTGGCCAGCACCTGGCAGGGCCTGTTAAGCCATCACATTCCGCCCCCCCCTTCCACCTCCAGCTCTGTCCCCACTCTCCTTTTCTCTCTTTCTCAAGTTGTTACCGCACAAGCATCACGAAAGGAATCAAACAGGGACAGGTCCTATTGTTCAGCAAAGAGGCAAGAAAAAAAAATAATCAAAAAAGCAGGGGACTTAAAAAAGGACCAGAATTATTTCTCAAATAGAATGGGAAAATCTAACATGCCTTATCACTGCAGAGAACAAGCAGTGTGCAAACGCCCAGGCCTCTGACTGGCATGCCGGTTGTTTTGAATAGACGCATGACATTGTCAAAGAACCTGCCATTGTGTTGTTGAAAGGCACTTGCAACATTGCATAAAAATCAGGCATTCGTGTCACCCTCAGACTACTCAAAGCTGCTGTTTTTTCTTTCTTTCTTTCTTTTTGAAAGAAGAAAGAGGGAAAATAAGAAATGTCCCCAGAATAAGACCTTCAAAGCCAGATAAACGTTATTTCTGAAAGACATCGGAAACTGGGCACCCAAGCAAAGCCATCAACTAAAGAGGTATTCTATTTGGAAAAGATGCCTGTAGGGCAACAAGGAAGCTGGTGTGGGACTACAGTCAAAGATTTTTTTCAGAGATTGAATTCCTCAAGCTTGACTTGCTGTCCAATCCTGGAACTGGCCAATCCTCTTGCTGGCATCTCTGCTCTCTGTTACTTCCATTGTGAGCTGTGACATAATTTACACATGTTGTTTTCCAAGACCCCTACAGTATCTTTCTCATCTCTTTCCCTTCTCAGTGAGGACATGAAATTTCAGATCCTTAGAATTCCAAAGGGATCTGAATTCATCTCCAGGGACTATACTTATCTCCAGCCACTCTTAGACCACACTGGGAAACCTGGAGAGAGCTGACCAGGGGTCTTCTCAGATTCAGTTCTTTATGGCAAATAGCCTGCAGCTTTCACAGTTTGCCTGGAGCAATCAACAATGACCGTAGGTAAAGGGTCTGATGTTCTCTGGGTAAAACAGATAAATCCTCTTTCACAGACTAGAGCTACTGGAACTTGGAAAAGTCAGCAGAGAGGGCCGTGGTCATTGCGTTGAGAGACAGCTTTTCTAGTTTCCTTCCCGCAGGAGAAGGTAAGATTCAGGAGTCTATGGAGAAGGTAAGAGATTTGTACATGCACATAAAGCCCGTACTGTGTTTTACTCAATTGCTGTCCCTTACAGTTCCACAGATTCAACCTTTAAGA
The DNA here is from genome assembly GCF_023091745.1 of Budorcas taxicolor. Taxonomy (NCBI): domain Eukaryota; kingdom Metazoa; phylum Chordata; class Mammalia; order Artiodactyla; family Bovidae; genus Budorcas; species Budorcas taxicolor. The sequence continues at coordinate 26,084,434 of NC_068924.1, forward strand.
AGAGGGAAGAATTGAACTCTAATATTGATTTGACTCCCTTTGCACCCATGGGAAGGGGGCAGTCTGGGAAACTAGTTCTGGGTGGACACCTGGCTCATGGATGCTCCCTAATTGCAGGCTTTGATTAGTTCAACTGCTTCAAGATTTCTACCTGCTGACAAGTGGCCCTTAGCCTGTGCCTGCTTCTTCATACACAAGGACTGCCCCTACAGGCTCTGGCTTCCTCTCACGAAGGGCTGGCACAGGGAAAGAAGCCGGGACCGGAAGGGCAGTTCTCGGGTGTACCCCTAGCATAACACACGCTCTCAGGTTGGCCACTTATCCACTTGGAGTCTCAGCTTTTTCATAGGTAAAATTTACTTTTTTTTATTTATTTATTAGTGGCCCACTTGTTCCAGAACAGATTTAAGGTGGCTTATCTGTAAAATGAAGGGATTAGACTAGATGATCCCTTCTGAGTTACCCTCCCAGCTCTTAGGAGGCTCTGACAGTCTTGCTTGCCACTTGACTTTGCAGACTCTGTGGTTCAATTCCAAGTCAGAGGGATGCCAGATGTCTCTCAAGTGTGAGTGGTTCATAGTTACAGAGGGACTGTGGGACTGATTGGAGAGACATGCACTTTGTGCCTTGATAATAGTTTAAAATTACTTTCACGTCAGCAAACTAAATTCTAGGTACTAACAAAATTCATATTCACACACCTTTAATTGCAAAGCATTTCTATACTGAATTCATTTCCTAACAGTTCCCTACAAAGGATAATTCTTTTTTAGATACTCAGCAAAGTAATCCAGATCCTGACCAATTCTCAGTTCTGGGGCATCTCTTCATAACATCTTGCAACTCTGCCTCATTCACAATTCACAGGCGTTTGAAGCCTGAAGAGTCTATTTGGGGCACTTCAGTCTAAGAGAGACCCTGTCAAATGGGAGTTTGCGCTGAGGAGTATGATCAGGGAAATATCAATAGGGATGTCTGGGTTTCCCAGGTGGCACAGCAGTAAAGAATCCACCTGCCAGTGCAGGAGATGCCAGTTCAATCCCTGTGTTGGGAATATCCCCTGGAGAAGGAAATGGTAACCCACTCCAGTATTCTTGCTTGGGAAACACCATGGACAGAGGAGGCTGATGGGCTACAGTCTACGGGGTCGCAAAGAGTTGGACATGACTGAATGACTGAGCAGGCACACACACAAAATAGGGATGTTTAGCTCAGAAAAGAGAGGACTTCCCAAGTTTTCAGAGTTGCCATGATGAAGAGGGCACATGAAGCTGCCCACAGGTGGGATGGGGAGTCTTGGCAGTTGGTGCGCTTGTACCACAGCGAGCGTCAACCTGGATCAGGGTGCCACGGAGGAGTGGATGCCTCATTTGGTCCAATTTAGCAAATGCTTGCTGAGTGTCTACTAAGAAGCAAGCTCTGAAATGAGATAGGTACAGTGAGACATACAAAAGCGAACGACCCTTCACTATTAATTAGGATTCTCCTGGCTATAAGCAGCACAAACCAACTGGAAATCTTAGTTAAAAATGGACATTTACTATAAAGATGCAGACTTGACCTTTATACAAAGATACAGAGGTGTTGCTGAAGCCAGAGTCAGGTCCTCAAACACCAGCGAGATTCCTGTCTCTTCTCCTTTCTGCGGGTCTTTTCACTCTCCTTCTCTGAGGAACCAGCTTTGTCTGTTTCTCCTGTTCTTGATATAAAAAATATAGCAGTTGACAGGTCCCAGGTCTGACTTCCTGTCTCTCCCAGGTCCTCATTTTTGACAAAAGTCCACTAATTGGTCCAACTCGGGTCAGCTGCCCAGGCACTCACTATTGACAAGTACGGTTCCTGGAGGGCACTGCTGACACGTATGGGTTGGACTTAAGTCGGAGAGTTGCCAGAAAGGAGCAAAGATTAGAAAAGAAAGTAAAGACTGGTCCACTATAATGGCACAGTTCTCGGACTTCAGGAGATTGCAGTCCAGAAGGGAAAGCAGACACGTTAACCGTGAACTCTAGTCTAACATCAACTGTGGCGCATGCTGGAACAGAGATGTCTGTCCCAGATAGTGCTCAGGAGGGAAGAATCTGACAGACGAACCAGAAGGCTTCATGGCAGAGAGAGCTTTCCAGGAAGGCTAGCGGTCTTCTTGTGTTGCTGTTGGTGATAATGAATTTTTTTCTTGAGTAGTAAACAAACACATTCTTCTTATTTTAAAAACTTTACCGTTTCCTCATGATTAATCATGAGATATATCCTTTTAAATTATATCCATAAATTTACATTGATGTAGACATCGTGTATAAAAATACATGATTTACATATGTTTTGCATATGTAAATAAAATACCATGCATATTATGTTATGTCTCCCATTTTTCACTCAGTGATGCTTCTTGAAGAAATACCCATAATAATACCTACTAGAATTTATTCTATTCTTTTAAAATAATTCATATTCTTCTATCATATGACTATAATAACTTATTTGACTATAACATGATTTTTTTCTTTTTACTTAAAAAAAGTTTTTTAACTTTTGATTTTAAATTGGCATATAGCGGATAAACAATGTTGTGATAATTTCAGGTGAACAGTAAAGGGACTCAGCCTTCATATACATGTATCCATTCTCCCCAAAACTCCTCTCCCATCCAGGCTGCCACATAACATTGAGCAGAGTTCCCTGTGCTATATAGTAAGTCCTTGTTGATTATCCACTTTAAATTTAACAGCATGTACATGTTCATCCCTAACTGTCCCTTCCATTCATCCTTCCCTGCTTGGCAACCCCAAGTTTATTCTCTAAGTTTATGAGTCTGCTTCTGTTTTGTAAATAAGTTCATTTGTATCATTTCATTTTAGATTCCACATTTAAGGGACTGTGCTCTATCCAGAAAAAAACATGGTCCAAAAGGATACATACACCCAAGTGTTCAGCCCTGTTTACAACAGCCAAGACATGGAAGCAACCTGAATGTCCATTGGAAATGGATAAAGAAGATACGGGTACATATGTAGAATAGAATATTACTCGATCATTAAAAAGAGCAAACCTAAATCAAATCGCTTACAATTATACAGTGGAAGTGACAAATAGTTTCAAGGGATTAGATCTGATAGAGTGCCTGAAGAACTATGGATGGAGGTTCATGATACTGTACCGGAGGCAATGATGAAGACCATCCCCAAGAAAAACAAAGGCGAAACGGATGTCTGAAGAGGGCTTACAAATAGCTGAGAAAAGAAGAGAAGAGAAAGGTAAAGGAGAAAAGAAAGATCAGTTCAGTTCAGTTCAGTTCAGTCACTCAGTCATGTCTGACTCTTTGTGACCCCATGAATCACGGCATGCCAGGCCTCCCTGTTCATCACCATCTCCCGGAGTTCACTCAGACTCACATCCATCGAGTCTGTGATGCCATCCAGCCATCTCATCCTCGTTCCCTTCTCCTCCTGCCCCCAATCCCTCCCAGCATCAAAGTCTTTTCCAGTGAGTCAGCTCTTCACATGAGGTGGCCAAAGTACTGGAGTTTCAGCTTTAGCATCATTCCTTCCAAAGAAATCCCAGGGCTGATCTCCTTCGAATGGACTGGTTGGATCTCCTTGCAGTCCAAGGGACTCTCAAGAGTCTTCTCCAACACCACAGTTCAAAAGCATCAATTCTTTGGTGCTCAGCTTTCTTCACAGTCCAACTCTCACATCCATACATGACCACAGGAAAAACCATAGCCTTGACTAGACGGACCTTTGTTGGCAAAATAGTCTCTGCTTTTGAATATGCTATCTAGGTTGGTCATAACTTTTCTTCCAAGGAGTAAGCGTCTTTTAATTTCATGGCTGCAGTCACCATCTACAGTGATTTTGGAGGCCCAAAAAATAAAGTCTGACACTATTTCCACTGTTTCCCCATCTATTTCCCATGAAGTGATGGGACCAGATGCCATGATCGTCGTTTTCTGAATGTTAAGCTTTAAGCCAACATTTTCACTCTCCTCTTTCACTTTCATCAAGAGGCATTTTAGCTCCTCTTCACTTTCTGCCATAAGGGTCGTGTCTTCTGCATATCTGAGGTGATTGATATTTCTCCCAGCAATCTGGCTTCCAGCTTGTGTTTCTTCCAGTCCAGTGTTTCTCATGATGTACTCTTCATCTAAGTTAAATAAGCAGGGTGACAATAAACAGCCTTGACGTATTCCTTTTCCTATTTGGAACCAGTCTGTTGTTCCATGTCCAGTTCTAACTGCTGCTTCCTGACCTGCATACAGATTTCTCAAGAGGCAGGTCAGGTGGTCTGATATTCCCATCTCTTTCAGAATTTTCCACAGGTTATTGTGATCCACACAGTCAAAGGCTTTGGCATAGTCAATAAAGCAGAAATAGATGTTTTTCTGGAACTCTCTTGCTTTTTCCATGACCCAGCGGATGTTGGCAATTTGATCTCTGGTTCCTCTGCCTTTTCTAAAAGCAGCTTGAACATCAGGAATTTCACGGTTCATGTATTGCTGAAGCCTGGCTTGGAGAATTTTGAGCATTACTTTACTAGCATGTGAGATGAGTGTAATTGTGTGGTAGTTTGAGCACTCTTTGGCATTGGCTTTCTTTGGAATTGGAATGAAAACTGACCTTTTCCAGTCCTGTGGCCACTGCTGAGTTTTCCAAGTTTGCTGGCATAGTGAGTGCAGCACTTTCACAGCATCATCTTTCAGGATTTGAAATAGCTCAACTGGAATTCCATCACCTCCACTAGCTTTGTTTGTAGTGATGCTTTCTAAGGCCCACTTGACTTCACATTCCAAGATGTCTGGCTCTAGATTAGTGATCACATCATCATAACTATCTGGCTCGTGAAGATCTTTTTTGTACAGTTCTTCCATGTATTCTTGCCACCTCTTCTTAATATCTTCTGCTTCTGTTAGGTCCATACCATTTCTGTCCTTTATCGAGCCCATCTTTGCATGAAATGTTCCCTTGGTATCTCTAAAGAGATATCTCTTCTTGAAGAGATCTCTAGTCTTTCCCATTCTGTTCATTTCCTCTATTTCTTTGCATTGATCGCTGAAGAAGGCTTTCTTATCTCTTCTTGCTATTCTTTGGAACTCTGCATTCAGATGCTTATATCTTTCCTTTTCTCCTTTGCTTTTCACCTCTCTTCTTTTCACAGCTATTTGTAAGGCCTCCCCAGACAGCCATTTTGCTTTTTTGCATTTCTTTTCCATGGGGATGGTCTTGATCCCTGTCTCCTATACAATGTCAGGAACCTCATTCCATAGTTCATCAGGCACTCTATCTATCAGATCTAGGCCCTTAAATCTATTTCTCACTTCCACTGTATAATCATAAGGGATTTGATTTAAGTCATACCTGTATGGTCTAGCTGTTTTCCCTACTTTCTTCAATTTCAGTCTGAATTGGTAATAAGGAGTTCATGATCTGAGCCACAGTCAGCTCCTGGTCTTGTTTTTGTTGACTGTATAGCGCTTCTCCATCTTTGGCTGCATAGAATACAATCAATCTTATTTCGGTGTTGACCATCTGGTGATGTCCATGTGTAGAGTCTTCTCTTGTGTTGTTGGAAGAGGGTGTTTGCTATGACCAGTGCATTTTCTTGGCATAACTCTATTAGTCTTTGCCCTGCTTCATTCCTCATTCCAAGGCCAAATTTGCCTGTTACTCCAGGTGTTTCTTGACTTCCTACTTTTGCATTCCAGTCCCCTATAATGAAACGGACATATTTTTTAGATGTTAGTTCTAAAAGGTCTTGTAGGTCCTCATAAAACTGTTCAGCTTCAGCTTCTTCAGTGTTACTGGTTGGGGCATAGACTTGGATAACTGTGATATTGAACGGTTTGCCTTGGAGATGAACAGAGATCATTCTATTGTTTTTGAGATTGCATCCAAGTACTGCATTTCGGACTCTTTTGTTGACCATGATGGCTACTCCATTTCTTCTGAGGGATTCCTGCCCGCAGTAGTAGATATAATGGTCATCTGAGTTAAATTCACCCATTCCAGTCCATTTTAGTTCGCTGATTCCTAGAATGTCGACGTTCACCCTTGCCATCTCTTGCTTGACCACTTCCAATTTGCCTTGATTCATGGACCTGACATTCCAGGTTCCTATGCAATATTGCTCTTTACAGCATCGGATCTTGCTTCTACCACCAGTCACATCCACACCTGGGTATTGTTTTTGCTTTGGTTCCATCCCTTCATTCTTTCTGGAGTTATTTCTCCACTCATCTCCAGTAGCATATTGAGCACCTAATGACCTGGGGAGTTCCTCTTTTGGTATCCTATCATTTTGCCTTTTCATACTGTTCATGGGGTTCTCAAGGCAATAATACTGAAGTGGCTTGCCATTCCCTTCTCCAGTGGACCACGCTCTGTCAGACCTCTCCACCATTACCCGCCTGTCTTGGGTTGCCCTGCAGGCATGGCTTGGTTTCATTGAGTTAGACAAGGCTGTGGTCCTAGTGTGATTAGATTGACTAGTTTTCTGTGAGTATGGTTTCAGTGTGTCTGCCCTTTGATGCCCTCTTGCAACACCTACCATCTTACTTGGGTTTCTCTTACCTTGGGCGGATATACCCATCTAAATGCAGAATTCCAAAAAATAGCAAGGAGAGATAAGAAAGCCTTCTTCAGTGATCAATGCAAAGAAATCAAGGAAAACAACAGAATGAGAAAGACTAGAGATCTCTTTAAGAAAATTAGAGATACCAAAGGAATATTCAATGAAAAGATGGGCACAGTAACGGACAGAAACTAGTATGGACCTAACAGAAGCAGAAGATATTAAGAAAAGGTGGCAAGAACACACAGAAGAACTATATAAAAAAGATCTTAATGACCCAGATAACCACGATGGTGTGATCACTCACCTAGAGCCAGACATCCTGGAGTGTGAAGTCAAGTGGGCCTTAGGAATATCACTACAAACAAAGCTAGTGGAGGTGATGGCATTCCAGCTGAGCTATTTCAAGTCCTTAAAGATGATGCTGTGAAAGTGCTACACTCAATATGCCAGCCAATTTGGAAAACTCAGCAGTGGCCACAGGACTGGAAAAGGTCAGTTTTCATTCCAATCCCAAAGAAAGGGAATGCCAAAGAATGTTCAAACTACCACACAATTTCACTCATCTCACACACTAGCAAAGGAATGCTCAAAATTCTCTAAGCAAGGCTTCAACAGTACATAAACCAAAAACTTCCAGATGTTCAAGCTGGATTTAGAAAAGGTAGAGGAACCAGAGATCAAATTGCAAACATCCTCTGGATCATCAAAAGAGCAAGAGATTTCAAAAAAAAAAAAAAAAATGTCTACTTCTGCTTTGTTGACTACCCAAAGACTTTAACTGTGTGGATCACAATAAACTGTGCAAAATTCTTAAGGAGATGGGATACCAGACTACCTGACCTGCCTCCTGAGAAATCTGTGAGCAGGTCAATAAGCAACAGTTAGAACCAGACATGGAACAACAGACTGATTCAAAATTGGGAAAGGAGTACATCAAGGCTGTATATTGGCACCCTGCTTATTTAACTTATATGCAGAATACATCATGCTAAATGCCAGGCTGGATGAAACACAAGCTGGAATCAAGATTGCCAGGAGAAATATCAATAACCTCAGACATGCAGATGACACCACCCTTATGGCAGAAAACAAAGAAGAACTGAAGAGCCTCTTGATGAAACTGAAAGAGGAGAGTGAAAGCCAGTGAAAAAACTGGCTTGGAACTCAACATTCAGAAAACTGAAATCATGACATCCAGTCCTATCACTTCATGGCAAATAGATGGGGAAACAATGGAAACCGTGACAGACTTTATTTTCTTAGGCTCCAAAATCACGGCAGATGGTGACTGCAGGCATGAAATTAAAAGAAGCTTGCTCCTTGGAAGAAAAGCTATGACAAAGCTAGACAGCATATTAAAAAGCAGAGACATCACTTTGCCAACAAAGGTCCATCTAGTCAAAGCTATGGTTTTTCCAGGAGTCGTGTATGGATGTAAGAGTTGGACCATAAAGAAAGCTGAGCACTGAAGAATTGATGATTTTGAACTGTGATGTTGGAGAAGACTCTTGAGAGTCCCTTGGACTGCAAGGAGATCAAAGCAGTTCATCCTAAAGGAAATCAGTTCTGAATACTCGTTGGAAGGACAGATGCTGAAGCTGAAGCTCCAATGCTTTGGCCACCTGATGAGAAGAGCTGACTCATTGGAAAAGACGTTGATTCTGGGAAAGACTGAAGGAGAAGGGGTCGGCAGAGGATGATATGGTTGGATGGCATCACTGACTCAGTGGACGTGAGTTTGAGAAAGCTCCAGGAGTAGGTGATGGACAGAGAAGCCTGGCATGATGTCCCTGCTCTGGCATGTCCATGCCAGAGAAGCCTGTCCATGGGGTCACAAAGAGTCGGACACAACTGAGCGACTGAACGGATTAAAAAAGAATGAAATAATGCCATTTGCAGTAACATGAATAGACCTAGAGATTGTCATACTGAGTTAAGTAAGTTAGACAGGGTATAAGACAATTTACGTATTTCTCAACCTATAGGAATCTAGGATTTTTTTCATTTCTCACTGAAAAAAAAAATGCTGTAATAGGCATCTTTGCACATATGTCTTTATCTAATAGCACACGTGTGTCCCTAGATACAGAGAGGTAAAATTGCTGGGACATAATATATGCACACTGAAAATTGAATGGCGATTGAAAAATTAGTTCCAAAGTCTCTGTTCTAACTTATTCTCCATCATCTGTATGAGGGAGTATGTTTCACTCAACACCACACTTGACAAGTATGTGCCCCTCTTGTGGATGACAATGTTGTCTTGATATTCAACATCTTGATTTCTGGTGTGCTGAATGTCTTCAGTTTGCCCTTCCAGGTCCACTCTCCACATTTCTCCACCCTTTTCTCTAGGAAGTTGGCTTGTAAGAACTGTATCAACAAGCTGTTTGCCAATAGAAGATCCAGAGGACTACATGAGAAAGAGGTTGGGGAACCTATTTACTCCCTCACCCTCCCCGCCAGTTCCCAATGGGACAGTGCACCCCTGTACCCAAAGTCATAGTTCCTGTCACCAACCCTCTCCATACAATTCTCCCAGGCTTCTATCCTTTCTCTCGTACCTTCAGATACAAGCTGTGATCGTAGCTTCCTATTTACCCAACTATCAGTATCTTTGGTGTTATTCTGCTACTTGTTCTATCACAATTGATAAGGAAAACTTGGTAAAAACTCTCCTTGTGGATTTTTCTATTTCTCCTTTAGATCTGTCAACTTTTACTTTCTGTATCTGAAACTCTGTTATTAGGTACAAAGACATTTAAGTTTATTAAATTTTTTTTGTTGGTAGTGGTATATTGACTCATTATTTAATTTTTTTTATTTCCAGTAATATTTTAGCTTTAGAATCTATTTTTTTCTGATAGAAAATGTAGCTGCACCATAGTTTTTATGCTTATTCTTTGCCATTTACAACTTTTATTTTTAATCTCTCTATAGAAAGCTGAGCGCTGAAGAATTGATGCTTTTGAACTGTGGTGTTGGAGAAGACTCTTGAGAGTCCCTTGGACTGCAGGGAGATCCAACCAGTCCATTCTGAAGGAGATCAGTCCTGGGATTTCTTTGGAAGGAATGATGCTAAAGCTGAAACTCCAGTACTTTGGCTACCTCATGCGAAGAGTTGACTCATTGGAAAAGACTCTGATGCTGGGAGGGATTGGGGGCAGGAGGAGAAGGGGCTGACAGAGGATGAGATGGCTGGATGGCATCACCGACTCAATGGAAGTGAGTTTGAGTGAACTCCGGGAGTTGGTGATGGACAGAGAGGCCTGGCGTGCTGCAATTCATGGAGTCGCAAAAAGTCAGACACGACTGAGCGACTGAACTGAACTGAACTGATGCTTTTATAGTGAGTATTTTAAAATACCATATAGTTGATTTTTTAATGCCTTTTTGGAGAGGGAGGATATGCATACTATTTATTGTGGTTTAGCTCAGTTCAGTTGCTCAGTCGTGTCTGACTCTTTGCGACCCCATGAATCACAGCACGCCAGGCCTCCCTGTTCATCACCAACTTCCAGAGTTCACTCAGATTCATGTTCATTGAGTCAGTGATGCCATCCAGCCATCTCATCCTCTGTCAGCCCCTTCTCCTCCTGCCCCCAATCTCTCCCAGCATCAGAGTCTTTTCATGAGTCAACTCTTCACATGAGGTAGCCAAAGTACTGGAGTTTCAGCTTTAGCATCATTCCTTCCAAAGAAATCCCAGGGCTGACCTCCTTCAGAATGGACTGGTTGGATCTCCTTGCAGTCCAAGGGACTCTCAAGAGTCTTCTCCAACACCACAGTTCAAAAGCATTAATTCTTCGGTGCTCAGCCTTCTTCACAGTCCAACTCTCACATCCATACATGACCACAGGAAAAACCATAGCCTTGACTAGACGGACCTTAGTTGGCAAAGTAATGTCTCTGCTTTTGAATATGCTATCTAGGTTGGTCATAACTTTTCTTCCAAGGAATTAGTGTCTTTTAATTTCATGGCTGCAGTCACCATCTGCAGTGATTTTGGAGCTCCCAAAAAAATAAAGTCTGACACTGTTTCCACTGTTTCCCCATCTATTTCCCATGAAGTGATGGGACCAGATGCCATGATCTTCGTTTTCTGAATGTTGAGCTTTAAGCCAACATTTTCACTCTCCTCTTTCACTTTCATCAAGAGGCATTTTAGCTCCTCTTCACTTTCTGCCATAAGGGTGGTGTCATCTGCATATCTGAGGTGATTGATATTTCTCCCGGCAATCTTGATTCCAGCTTGTGTTTCTTCCAGTCCAGTGTTTCTCATGATGTACTCTGCATAGAAGTTAAATAAGCAGGGTGACAATATACAGCCTTGACGTACTCCTTTTCCTATTTGGAACCAGTCTGTTGTTCCATGTCCAGTTCCAACTGTTGCTTCCTGACCTGCATACAGATTTCTCAAGAGGCAGGTCAGGTGGTCTGGTATTCCTAACTCTCTCAGAATCTTCCACAGTTTATTGTGATCCACACAGTCAAAGGCTTTGGCATAGTCAAGAAAGCAGAAATAGATGTGTTTCTGGAACTCTCTTGCTTTTTCGATGATCCAGCGGATGTTGGCAATTTGATCTCTGGTTCCTCTGCCTTTTCTAAAACTAGCTTGAACATCAGGAAGTTCACAGTTCACGTATTGCTGAAGCCTGGCTTGGAGAATTTTGAGCACTACTTTACTAGCGTGTGAGATGAGTGCAATTGTGCGGTAGTTTGAGCATTCTTTGGCATTGGCTTTCTCTGGGATTGGAATGAAAACTGACCTTTTCCAGTCCTGTGGCCACTGCTGAGTTTTCCAAATTGGCTGGCATATTGAGTGCAGCACTTTCATAGCATCATCTTTCAGGATTTGAAATAGCTCCACTGGAATGCCATCACCTCCACTAGCTTTGTTTGTAGTGATGCTTTATAAGGCCCACTTGACTTCACATTCCAGCATATCTGGCTCTAGATGAGTGATCACACCATCGTGATTATCCAGGTCATGAAGATCTTTTTTGTATAGTTCTTCTGTGTATTCTTGCCACCTCTTCTTAATATCTTCTGCTTCTGTTAGGTCCATACCATTTCTGTCCTTAATTGAGCCCATCTTTGCATGAAATTTTCCCTTGGTATCTCTAATTTTCTTGAAGAGATCTCTAGTCTTTTCCATTCTCTTTTTTTTTTTTTTAATTTATTGTGGTAAATATACATATATAACACATAATCTATGTAATGTAAAATTACTAGCCCATCCCTTGAGCCAGTACTATCCCTTCTTTGTTTATTGAAGTGCAGGTCACACTTTGTGAATAATTCCTTCATTAAACTTTCCTCAAATTACCTAGCTTTTTCCTCTGTTTCTTGCTGGGTCCTTGAGTGATAAAAATTAGTGAGACTGAGCATATCCCTAGGCCTCTTTTGGCCATATCAATATCTTCTGTGAATTTTCTGCTAATATTTTCTGCCCTTTGTCTTTGTTGTTAGAGTGATTCCTTGATTTGTAAACAATCTTCATATTAATATTACCTCAATACTAATAATCCATTGCCTGTTAACATAAGCTGAAAATGTTTTAAGTCTGTATTTTGCCTTTCAAACTTTGTTCTTGGCATTTTTATAACGAACAAGTTTCCATTTTTGATATAGTTATATTTAGCAATATTTTCATTCTGTGTCAATGGTCAGCCATTTCTGTAAATGGGCAGATAGTAAATGTTTTCACTTTTGCAAATGATGTGATCTCTGTATTCGACACCATCAGTGTGGCTCCAACGTAGCCAGAGACATACATAAACAATGTGTCCCAATACATTTTTTGTTTATAAAAATAGGTGGTGAGTCAACCCCTGTTCTATATCCTTTGCATATTTTCATTTATTTAAGAATACTCTTCCTACCCTAAGGTCATACACAAATTATTCTATAGTCTCTACTAAATATTAAGGATATTTTTATGTTAAGATTTTTAAGCTATTTTGAATTGACTTTTGTGACTGGTAGAATCTAGCTCTATTTTTTTTTTTCTCAATGAATAGTCAATTTTCCCAGTCCAATTGATGTGAAATGCCACCTTTGTTTATTTACTCAACAAATATTTATTGAGTGTCTACTATGTGCCAGCAAATATATGTATTTATTTCTGGACTTGGTATTCTAGTCTGTCAACCTGTTTGTCTATTTACGAGTCAATAGCACAGAATTTTACTCTTTTAAATACCATACATTTATAATATGTTTTGATGTCTGAGAGAGCAAATCCCTTTTTCTTTCTTTTAATTATCTTGTTTTTCTTGATATTAATATTTCAATCTGGATTTCAAGATTAGCTTGTCAAACTCTATGAAAAATCTTGTTGGGGTCTTGATTGGGAGTGCATTAAATATTTATAGAACCATTTGGGCAGAGTTGACATCTTTGTGATATTGAATCTTATCAGGAATGTGGTAAATGTCTCCATTTTCTAGGTTTCCTTTTAAGGCACTAACGCCTAAAATATTCTTAATGTTCTTAGGAGGAAGACTGGATTCTCTGTTTTGTCTGCCCACTGTGTGTCAGTGACCCCAGACTGACAAGCGGACTTTGCACCATCTCAGACTTCCCTTCCCTTTTTCTGGAACCCTCTAGGAAGTTAGTGTGAAGTTTATTGATGTGTCAGGAGAGACTTCCTTATTCTAGGATCATTCTGCATCTCGAAGAAACAAAGGTTCCAATGGTAATTTTACAACTCCAGGCCAGTTGGTCAAATATTTCTTTATATATTCAGTGTTAGGAATCATGCAAAATCTTCGAAGTTAGTTATTCAGGAAGATATGCCTATATATTTGTGTCATCAGCTAAACACGGTGATTTAAAGACCTTTAATGGATAGTTAATGAGTGATAACCATGAGCCAGGAAATGTGTTAGCTGCGAGGGCAGGGTGAAAATGATGTATTTTCTATGTGATGAATTTCCATTCCAGGACTGGAGGGCAGAGCTTGAAGCCTAAGATATGTGAACAAGGAATTGTCCTCTGGAGTGTACCCAGGGGGCTGTGAATCACAGAACAGGAGACTTAGCCTACCTGAGATTCAGCAAAAGCTTTCCGGAGACAGTGATGCCTAGACTGAGTCTTAACGAAAAATAAAGCTTAAGTCTAGCAAAGAAGAGTGGGGAGGGCACTTCAGGGAGAAGGAGAAGCTTACATGAAAGCACTGAGATGGGAAATCTCCTGGTACTTGCATTACAGGAGTTATAAGCAGTTTAGCATAACTATGCAATATAATGCAAGGGGAAGAGTAGGATCTAGAGCTCGGGAGATAAGCAGGGGTCACTGCAGACCAGTGATCCATAGAGAGTGGTTTTTTTTTTTTTCCTTGTGGGTAGTTCAGAATTATTGAGTTTTCCTTGGAGCCTGGGGATGGCTTTGTCAGAGATGTTTACCAAGTCACTCGCTGGCTGAGTGTAAAGGACAGATCTAATGGACATAAGCCCCAAATCAAGGAGACCATTAAGGAGGGAGTTCAATAGTCCATTTCAAAGATGAGGTTGATCTGAACTAGAAGAAAAGAAGGGACCATATTCCTGGCTGACCTTGGGGCAGAGTGGTTCACAACACAGGCTCTACAATTAGGGGATCCTGAGTTCTAGTCCTTGCTGGAAGTAGACACTTGGAGGGAGGTGGGTTTTGCTCCGTTAAGCCCCAAAATAGAAAAATTACTTTCTATTTCCTAAAATAGAAATATTAACATCCATTTCAGTCATTTATTGAAAGGACCAAATGAGATACAAATTCCTGGCCCATAACAGGCACTTAATATACATTCACTCTGGGGCACTTAATATACATTCAAGAGGGTAACAGAAGTTACTGCCATATTTCCTGAGTGGGAATAAGAAATGAATCCCTTTGGCTTTATTTTAAAGTAAGGGCCAGAAAAATGAAAGTTGTTTTGTTAGTCCTACAGGGAATAGGTTTGGTAGACCAATGAAAAAAATAAACTCTTGAGAGTATCCAAAATAATCTTGTTTTGCTGGTAGTTGAGTTTTGAAACAGTGGCTTTGGTTTATGGTAAAGGACAGAATGGGCTTCCCTGGTGGCTCAGACGGTAAAGAATGTGCCTGTCAATGAAGGAGATGTGGGTTTGATCCCTGGGTTGGAAAGACCCCCTGGAGAAGGGAATGGCAACCCACTCCAGTATTCTTGCCTGGAGAATCCCATGGACTGGTGGGCTACAGTCCATGGGGTCACAAAGAGTCAGACACGACTTAGTGACTAAACGACAAGACGGGATGGAGTCCGTACATGGTTCTGGAGATAACACTGATGCCTAAACTTGTGGGAGGGAGAAAAAGGAATCATCCTCTTTTCCATGAGCCATAGGAAACCTGAAGACCCAAGCCCATGTGGTAGTTAGGGTGGGCAGGAAATGGGAGTCAGGTCAGGTTGCAAAGAAAACATGTAATTTGTCTCAGAAAACCTGGATCTTGGTTCTGCCACGATTATCTGTTCCGTTGCCCTGAGTATATCTTATAATCGTCACGTACCTCAGTCTCCTCATTTGTAAAAAGGGAATGGTAAATAATAATATATAGCAGCTTAATGACAAACAGTAGTAGTATGCAATCGCTTACTCCACCAAGTTGTAAAATTCAAAGGAAATGGGGGTGGTAGAGGCACCATTAACTGGAAAGTGGGGTTTAAATATTAGCTATCATCTTGCTAAGTGAAGGTGGGGCCTGGGGGCAAGGTTGAGTGTCTGGAAACTGCTCCACACCACAGCCCAGCAAGCTTCCAGTCCAGGAAAGAATTCAATTATTGCAGCGTGTAATTTTCTGTTTGCAAAGCTCATATTGTGTATGTAATTGAATCAGAATAAAGAGATCCAAAGGCTGTGGGCTCAGGATAAGGCTTTCAAGCTGGACTCCAGTGAAGCCAGGCTGGAGGGGGCTCAGCTGCAGGGTGGGCGGGGGGACCTCGAGGGACACGGCTAACAGAGGGCCCAGCAGGCCTGGGAGCAGGGGCACTGCTCCTTCTTTGGCTTGGTGCCCTTCAGCCTCCTTTTGCCCCATGGACACAGAGCCCCTTTGGCTGGGACGGCATCTCTAGGTGCACCTCCCCCTTGGCTGGACAGCTCTTTTCTCGTTTGCTGGATTAGAAGGCCATGCTGTCAGTCTGAAGGCTCTTGTCTTTCTCACCTCAACCCACCCTCTTGCATCCTCCTCACTGCCCACTGCCTGTTTCACCAGGGTACGTCTAAAGCCAGGAAGGTACCTCTTAAGAAAGGGACGTCGGAAGTCAGGTCAGGAGTCATGGGGTGATTTGGGTGGCATGACTCAGGGTCCCAGTTTGCCCAGGACCGTTCCATTTGAGCCTCAATCCCAGGCATATTGGGTGTTCAGTCCTCCTAATCTGGGGAGAAGATGGATTTCAGAGCAATGAGCCGTGAGATTCAGAGAACCAGGTAGGGAATCAAACATCCTCCTCTTGGATGCAGCGGTCCAGCATTCTCCCTGAGGCCTGGGAACAGCACCGGACCCTGTGCGGGCTGTGGAAGAGGAGGCTGTGACTTTTCGGAAGTTGGTGCTGCCAGAAGGACAGAAGAGGGGAAGCACAGAGGGAGGGAGGAAGCTCTGTCCTTGTCCTCTGCGCACTTGTCCATCCCAGGCCTGGTCCTTTGTCCCAGCTGGCTCTGACCATTCTTAATGTGCCTGCGGCAGCCAGCACCCCAATACCCCCTTCCCCATTCTAGCCTCTCACCCTCTCTGTCTATCTCCTCTGCCAGCCTGCTCTAGCCCTTCCATTCCTCTCCATCCCTGGGGGGAAGTGATTGGGATTTGGCAGCTGGACCAAGCCAGGGAGACTAAGAGATTGAATTCCAGCTAAGAGCCAAGAGCAGGTCGGAGTCCAGCTGCCTAATGACATTTTCTGAGCGCTAACAAATCCGACTCCAAGACAAACAGCCTGGAGCACCTAGGAGAGAAGGAGGCTGGCGGCCAGTGGAGGGGGAGGCAGGGGAGAGAGGAGGAAACGGGGACTGGGAGAAAGACAAAGTGATAAAAAAACGGAGCACACCCAACCCAATGGCTCCGAATCTCTCGCACATCTGCAGAATCAGAAACACTTATTAATAGCCAGCGAAAGGCAAAGAGGAAGTGTCTCATTGTCTGCCGCTGTCATCCCTCACTCTGACGAGCACTTAAAATGTCAAGACCCCTTTCAGCAGCTATGCACAAGCAATCAGGCCCTCTCATCGGTCACTGCGATTTCGCAGCCGCTGCATCTCAGTCCTTACGACTTATTTCCACGCTGCGTTTGGAGACAAGGCAAGTGTGAGCACATAAACAAGCACTGTCTCTTGGAAGGACAGCTGGTGGGGAGGGGGACGGGGAGGCTGGAGAGGGAGGAGGAGACCAGATCCTGTCTAGCCCGCTCTGGGAGGTGGGAGAAAAGGTCATCACACCCGGACATCTGGAGGATTGAGGTTTGGACAGGGGGCAGGCGCTGAGCACAGAAGGTTTACCTTGTTTCAGAGAGTAAGAGCCCTCAGCTGTTACAGCTGGAAAGGAGATTCCACGCATAACTTTTAGGCAACAAAGGATTGTTTTGGGGAGGTGGAGGCTCTGGTTACTCAGTGTATCTTCTGGGAAGGAGATAAGACAAAGGGGCTGCAGCAGGTGGGATTTAGGTGGGAAAGAAGGAAGGACCTCCTGACCCATAGCATCAGTTATAAAGACAAGCGGGCCTGGACAAATCACTTTCCCTGAGGAAAATTTCCCTGCTCTTTCAGGCCACCTACCTGACACACTTGTCTGGAGGCCTGGGGTGGGGCTGGGGGTGTAGAGGAGGGAATGGGAGATACAAGGCTTTCTCCAGCAGCTGTATCTCCTGCTGTGTAAGTTTGCAAGGGCTGCTGTAACCACAGGCTGGGTGGCCTAACAACAGAAATGGATTGTCTCCCAGTTTTGGAGGCTGGATGTCCAAGATCAAGGTATCAGCAGGGTCGGTGTTGAGAATGTGTTCCACGTCTCTGCCCTATCTTTGGATAGTTGCTGGCCATCTCTGGGGGTCCTTGGCTTGCAGAAGCATCATTCCGAGTCTGCCTTCATCTTCTCACGATGTTCCCCTTCTGAGAGTGTCTGTGTTCAAGTTTCTCTCTTTTATAAAGATACTAACCATGTGGGATCAGCAGTCCATCCTACTTCAGAATGGCCTCACCCTAACTAATTACATCAGTGACAACCCTATTTCCCAAAAGGTTGTATTCCAAGATCCTGGGGTGAAGACCTGAACATATGCATTTTAAGGTGACACATTTAACCTGTAACTCTTATAAAGTGAGTGAAGTCTCTCAGTCATGTCTACCAGGCTTCTCAGTCCATGGGATTTTCCAGGCAATAGTAATGGAGTGGATTGCCATTTCCTAACTCTTAACAGTTAGCAATAAAAGATTATCAAGAGGGTCAGTGGGCTCCCCTAGTGGCGGAGGGGATAAGAATCTGCCTGCCAGTGCAGGAAACACGGGTTCTATCCCTGGTCCAGAGAGATCCCACATGCCGCAGAGCTACTAAGCCCAAGTGCCACAACTACTGAGCGCTCTCGAGCCCACTCTCCACTGTGATGAGAAGCCAGCACCTTCAGGCTGTGATGAGAGAAAGCCTGTGCAAAGCAACAAAGACAATACATTTTTAAAAATTAAAATAAAAAAAGAGGGTGAGTGACCCAAGATGTCAGAAGTTGGAGAAAGAATTCCAGCCTCTATGGTCTTTGGCTCCACAAAGGCTCCTCCGTGTTATTTGTGTGGGAGGAGACTGGATCTCCTTCTCAAACTCAGATCTTTCCTTTTCCTTGATGTTTATTCCCCAAAGCAGCAGACGGTCCTGACATTACAAATGAAGGGAGCTCTCGTGGGCTCCTTAGCTTAAAGGGCTTAGCTTACTGGTGTCCAAAGTATCCTAACCACCAGAAACTCAGAACAGCACAGGCAGCACACCTCCCACTCGCCTTCCCACGGATTTCAGAACAGATTCGATGAACTTGCTCACTTCGGAAAGAGGAGAAGGTAAAATTACTTCACATCTGGCTTTACGCTGGCCTGACGATGACACCGCCCAGGGATCCAGTTAATGTTCAAAGAAAAATGACCTGTTGCTCAACATTCTCTATACTGTCCATCCAATTCAATTAGTTAATAGAATCATGAAATGTCAGTGCGGGAAGTGTAGAGATAATTCAACCTAAGCTCCTCATTTTTTAGTTGAAGAAAGCAACGCTGTGAAAACGCAAAGCTCTGTCTGCATTATCGTTAGGGTCCTTTGTGGGAACATTCAGGTTTGAGGGCTCCCAGCCCCATTCAGTGTGTGTTTCCTGAGCACCTGCTTAACCAGAGTCCAGGGCAGGGCCTTGTCCTGGGGGAGACAGGGGTGGGTATAGACTGAAAGTACACAGCAGCTGTCCCCCAGGCCTGGTCTGATGCGGAAGCCAGGGGCACGCTCTTCCCCTCTGGTGGAGGTGACCGGCATATGCCCTTCGCTTGTTGGCATTACTTACACCCTTCTCACCTAAAGGCTGCAGCTGCAGTTTCAGCGAGAGGCTCGGGATACCTGAAGTTGCCTAGCTGATGGACAAAGGGACCCGTGGCTAGGACCTCACTGACCTTGCCTTAAAGAAAAGAACTAACACAACAGAACACCTGAGCGATACCAGCACCCACAGCCAGGCCCGTCTTTCTGCTCTTTCTTGGCAGTTCCCAGGTCCTCCAGGCTTCCCCTCATTCACTCACAAACTGGGCAAGGGGCCGAGAGTGCTGTTTGAGGTAGCATGAAGGCCTCTGCCCGATACAGCCTGGGACCACAGTCTGTTGTCTCCAGCGCTTTCCAGCCTGGGCTGGTGGGGCAGTTCTTGGGAATCTGCAATTTCCACTCCTGGCCTTACCCTTAGTCTCCCCCTCCCAGACCCTGGCAGCCAGTTAAACAGAGGCTGAGCCAGAAGATCAGCCAAGAAGACAAGCAGATGGCAATGCATCATCCCTGGGTGCTCTGGTTTCCCGGCAGGGTCCTGAGCCACTCTCAAACGTACCTGGAATTTAGGGAGGCTGATTTCCTCCTACATTCTGACTGTAGACTGGGAGGGAAACAGACTCTCATCCCCTGATCTAAAGGGAAGGAAGTGCCAAGGGAACAGGGTTTGAGTTTCAGAAGGGGATGTCACAGAGATGGAGACTTAAAAACAAACAGAGGTACCAGCAGCGTCGTTTTAGTGATAGTCATGGTAACGGACACCGCTGGAATCAGAGCCGGCATGGGGCCTGCTCCGGAGGCTCCAAAGAGGATGCAGCGTTTGCTGTTTTCCATTCCTCTTTGTCATTATTGTTGCTGTTTTAAATTCTTGGGGTTGTGAACACAGCAATCTCCGATGCACGATGGCACCACACACAAGCACCCTGAAATTCTCACACGCACACACAGATCCTTCTTTTCCTAGGTTCCCGATACATATGTGCTCCTGGAGACCCAGGTGCACTCAGGAACACACTAACATGTGCCAGACACAAAGACACACCCTGGGGTGCTCACGCAGAGAAACAAGCGTCCTTTGCACACTCCTACATCTGCTTAAAAATGTGGGACTGCTTTAGTCAGAGGTCAGCTGGGGACTTGTGCCTGGGTCTCCTGCTGCTTTATTTGTGCTCCATAACGTGTTAACACTCTTACAGTTTTAGCTGACATCTGCACGTGTGTATCCTCGCTCACTGGCAAGAATATGGTCCAAGGAGGTCCTCATACCCAGCATCTCGCCCAGGTGTGCCACACTCCTGCATGCCAAGTACATACAACTGACATATGCCTTCTTACTTGACATGCTTGAGCACTCATGTAATTGTGTTCAGTATCTGCTTCCATAAATGTATGCTCTTGACCACAAACGAATGCCTGTTTGCCCACCCCGTCTTATGCTTCCCTGGTGGCTCAGAGGGTAAAGCATCCGCTTGCAATGCGAGAGAACTGGGTTTGGTCCCTGGGTTAGGAAGATCCCCTGGAGAAGGGAACAACTACCCACTCCAGTACTGTGGCCTGGAGAATGCCATGGACGGAGAAGGTGGGCAGGCTACAGTCCATGGGATCGCAAAGAGTCAGAGACGACTGAGCAGCTTTCCTTTCACTTCCTTGTGTCCCCGTAAGGATGAAATGGTTAGATAACATCACTGACTCAGTGGACATGAATTTGTGCAAACTCCGAGAGGTAGTGAAGGATAGGCATGCTACAGTCCACTGGGCTGCAAAAAGTTGGACACAACTTATCAACTAAACAAGAATAACAAGGGGTCTCTCGGTGCCGTGAGGGCAGGCTTGGATGATCAGGCAGAGTTGCTCCAACAAAAACTAGCCAAGGCACTCTCCAGAGTTGCCCTCCTTATCTGCCCCCCACCTCCATCAGCAAAACACAGAGTACAGTTTCACATGCCCCATGCAAGGTGGGAGAGGGAACACAAACAGTCAGAGATGGGGCTCTGAGACCTGTGGGCTCCACAGCAGGCAAAAACGGGCAGCAACATTGTACTAGAGCCAGTGTGTTTTTAAAAAATCGTGCACATCTCCCAAGGAGGCAGAAAAAAATCAAAGCCTTGTCATTTAAAATCCCCACACAACAGAAGGAGAAATAAACACAGAGTTCTCAGAAAAGGCTGAGGCTCCCCCATGCCTCCCTCCCTCCCTCCCCAGAAGAAAAGACAAACAGAAAACAAATCAAAAAACAAATCTGGACTGAAAGGAGCAATTGTCAGATGAATAGCTCCGGGCTTGCTTCTCGCCCTGGGAAACTCGCTCCCCGACCAGCGGGGCAGGAATGAGAAGCACTCGGTGGGAGCTGATCGGAGGGGCTGCCTGGGTTAGGCTGATCCAGGTGGTGGGGTCATGATTCCTGGGGAACCAGGTGGAAAGGTCACAGGCTTGAGAGGGAAACAGACTTATACATGTGGTCATGGTCTGTTGTTTAATGGTATGTGAACTTGGACAGGGCACTTGGTCTTGGAGCCTCAGTTTTCTCACCTGTAAAACGGGGATAATGTAGGGTCTTTATGCCCAAGCTTAGCTGCGAGGATTAAATGACCTCAGGATTCTAGAACAGGGGAGGTCTCCAGACTCCTGCCTCCAATCACAAATGCTTGCTTGTGTGCATGCTCAGTCACTTCAGTTGTGTCCTACTCTGAGACCCCATGGACTGTAGCCCGCCAGGCTCCTCTGTCCATGGGATTCTCCAGGCAAGAATACTGGAGTGGGTAGCCAAGCCCTCCTCCAGGGGATCTTCCCAACCCAGGGATCAAACCCACATCTCTATATCTTCTGCACTGGCAAGTGAATTCTTTACCACTAACACCACCTGGGAAGCCCTAGGCACCTTTAAAGTACGAAGTTTGCCTTCACTCCTGGGGGAGAAAGATGTTTAAGGGGAGGGGGAGAGTGACCACAATGGGGTCCCTTCTCCACGCTATCGATGGTCTTATCCGAAGACCCTCTACTCCTCCCCCTGCCGGTGGAGGTCTCCTCACCTAGTTTCTCTTCTTAAGAAATGAACAGATCTTTCTTGTTCACCTACTCCATGCTTAGGAAGTGAAAGTCGCTCAGTCGTGTCCAACTCTTTGCGACCCCATGGACTATACAGTCCATGGAATTCTCTAGGCCAGAATACTGAAGTGGGTAGCCTTTCCCTTCTCCAGAGGATCTTCCCAAACCAGGGATTGAACCCAGATCTCCCTCATTGCAGGCGGATTCTTTACCAGCTGAGCCACAAGGGAAGCCCCAGGATACTGGAGTGGGTAGCCTATCCTTTCTCCAGCAGATCTTCCTGAACCAGGGTCTCTTGCATTACAGGAGGATTCTTCACCAACTAAGCTATCTTGGCCCCATATGAAAGTGCCATGCAGACCCATAGGTATAAGACTGAATCTCTGCTCCTCGGTGCTTCAGTTTAGCTGGGGAGAGCAGACCCTCGCCTGAGAAATATTAAAGCATCCTTATATCAGTCATCTTGGGCTGCTGGAATAAACTCCCACTGGCTGGGTGCCTAAACAACAGAAGTTTATCTTCCCACAGTTCTGGAGACGAGAGTCCAATATCAAGCTGCTGGAAAGTTCAAGTCCTGGTCAGGGCTATTCCTGGCTGGCAGACCTTCTCCCTGCGTCCTCGTGGGGCTTTTTCTCTGTGAGCTCACAGGAAGAAAGAAAGGGATTTCTGGTATCTCATCCTCTTCTTAAGGATGCTAGTCCTGTGGGATTGGGGCCTCATATCTATGACCTCACTTAACCTCCATTTACCTTTCCATAAGCCCTTCCCGGTGGCTCAGATGGCAAAGAATATGCCTGCAATGCAGGAGACTCGGGTTCAATCCCTGAGTCGGGAGGATCCCCTGGAGAAGAGAATGGCTACCCTCTCCAGTATTCTTGCCTGGAGAATTCCATGGACAAAGGAACCTGGTGGGCTACAGTCCATGGAATCGCAAAGAGTCAGACACAACTGAACAACTAACACTAACTAACTAAGTCTTCTCTCCAAATACATGTATGGACATATATGGACACAATTCAGTCCATAACATGCCCTGTCCCTGATTCCATATGTCCTTGAAGGTAGATATCATAGAGAGCTGGCCAGCCCAGGAGAGGATACGCCATGGCATGTGCTTTGGTATGAAAAAGCATAGAGCCTGGCAAGGAGAAAGCACTCAGATCTAATTCTCAGGTAATGTATGCCTGGCTAGCAAATGTGGCCAGAGACAGGGGTTAATACCTGGACTCCTTCCCCTTCCAAGAAGACTAGACCTCAGTGAGCAGATGACAGAAACGGCCAACCACTGACTTATACACAGAAGGGTGCTGGAAACCGAGCAGGAACATGAACCTTCCCTTGAAGAACTGAATGTGCAGCCACACATAGATTGCGATGCAGGACTGAACGAGACACCGAAAGGTGGCTATGAGCAAGCCCCCTTATCTATTAGGAGAACTCCTACTGTTCTTCCACTGCCCAGCTCAAATGCAGTTCATCTACAGACCACTGTGGCTGTTGTCCAGCCACTCAGTTGTACCCGACTCTTTGTGACCCCATGGACTGAAGCATGCCAGTTTCCCCTGTCCTTCATATCTCCCAGAATTTGTCCAAACTCATATCCATTGAGTCGGTGATGCCATTCAACCATCTCATCCTCTGTCACCCCCTTCTCCTCCTGCTTTCAATCTTTCCCAGTATCAGGGTCTATTCCAATGAGTTGGCTCTTCCCATCAGGAGGCCTAAGTTTTGGAGCTTCAGCTTCAGCATCAGTCCTTCCAGTGAGTATTCAGGATTGATTTCCTTTAGGGTTGACTGGTTTGTTCCTCTTGTTGTCCCAGGAACTCTCAAGAGTCTACTCTAGCATCACAGTTTGAAAGCATCAATTCTTTGGCACTCAGCCTTCTTTATAGTATGACTCTCACATCCATACATGACTACTGGAAAAACCATAGCTTTGGCTATATGGACCTTTGTCGCAAATGATGTCTCTGCTTTTTAATAAACTAAGTTTGTCATAGATTTTTCTTCCAAGGAGTAATCGTCTTAATTTCCTGACTGCAATCATTGTCCACAGTGATTTTGGAGCCCAGGAAAATAGTCTGTCACTGTTTCCACTTTTTCCCCATCTATTTGCCCTGAAGTAATGGGACTGGATGCCATGATCTTCGTTATTTGAATGTTGCATTTTAAGACAGTTTTTTCCCTCTCCTCTTTCACTCTCGTCAAGAGACTCTTTAGTTCCTGTTCACTTTCTGCCATTAGAGTGGTACCACCTACATATCTGAGGTTGCTGATATTTCTCCCAGCAATCTTGACTCCATCTTGTGATTCATCCAGCGCAGCATTTCACATGACGTACTCTCATATAAGTTAAATAAGCAAGGTGACAATATACAGCCTTGACGTATTCCTTTCCCAGTTTTGAACTGGTCCATTATCCCCAGTCCAGTTCTAACTATTGCTTCTTGGCCTGCATGTGGATTTCTCAGAAGACGGGTAAAGTGGTCTGGTATTCCCATCTTTTTAAGAACTTTCCGCAGTTTGTTGTGATCCACACCGTCAAAGACTTCAGCATAATCGATGAAGCAGAAGTAGATGCTTTTCTGAAATTCTCTTGCTTTTTCTATGATCCAACAGATGTTGGCAGTTTGATCTCTGATTCCTCTGCCTTTTCTAAACTCAGCTTGTACATGTAGAAGTTCTCAGTTCACGTACCGCTGAAGTCTAGCTTGAAGGATTTTGAGCATTACCTTGGCATGTAAAATGAGGACAATTGTATGGTAATTTGAACATTCATTGGCATCACCTTTTTTTTGGGACTGAAATGAAAACTGATTTTTTCCAGTCCTGTGGCCACTGCTGAGTTTTCCAAATTTGCTGGCATATTGAGTGCAGCACTTTAACAGCATCATCATTTAGGATTTGAAATAGCTCAGCTGGACTTTTATCACCCCCACTAGCTTTATTCATAGTAACACTTCCAAGGCCCCCTTGACTTCACAATCCAGGATGTCTGGCTCTAGGTGACTGACCACATGAACAGAAAAGCCTTGGTGGGCTGCAGTCCATGGGGTAGCAAAGAGTCAGACATGACTGAGTGACTAACAGTTTCACCTTCTAGAGACCATCCTCTGCCCCAAACACACACACACACGCACGCACGCACACCAATCATTGCTTTGTATTCTGTGCATTCATGGTAGTTGGTGTCAATCTTTTAAGAGCATGCTCAAGTTGCTTTTAGGGTCATTCTCACTTTATAGGGTGTAAGTTCCTTGAGGGAAAGAGCTTGTCCATCTGATTCACAAATTTCACTGCAGTATATAACAAGTGGAGCCTGGTAATAAGGTGACCAACCATCCTGATTTGCCAGGGACTGAAGGGTTTCCTAGGACAATGGACTTTCAGTTAAAGCCAAGCGAGTACCAGGCAAATGGGAATGATCAGTCATCTTACCTTGCACGTGGTAAGCATTTGGCAAATAGCTAATATGCAAATACTACAATAAAGAATGGAAAGATCCAGGAAATATTTGCGAAGCACCCAAAAAGACTCCCCAGAGACAAGGCGTTATTGGCCTGGGAAGGAAGATGCTAAAAGTAGATATAACCCAAATCTTTAAGATCATCAGCTGGAAACACAGGAAGATTTAAGAACATTTGAATACATTATGGTTCACAGGGACAAGCCAAAGTGTTTGGGTCTATCTATAACTTTTTTAAGACTGATGTATAAAATGACTATATATTCCCCAAAACCCCTCATAGAGACAGACCCCTGGATTGCCTGGCTCATGAGCTGAATTGCTATTTCCATTCAGCACATCAATATTATCATAACAGTATTAAAAAGGAATTTTAAGGAAGGAAAATACATTGCTCCTGTTGACTAAAGCCAGTCCAATAACTAATTTTCTTTTTATATATTCTCTTTTAGTCCTTGCTTATAATTCTACATAATTATAATCAGAGTGAACATACAAATTTGTATACCATTTTTTTAAAACTATAGATTATGCGGCAAACATTTTCTATGTTGTTACATTGTCTCCGTGGTTAGTTTTTTAATGGCGGTAGAATAGTCTATAACTCAGTTAACACATTATTGACCAGAGACGTATTAGGGTCACGGGTGTTAGTTTCTGCGAAAATCCCTCTGTCAATAATGTGTTAACAATTCCCCATGATTGACATTTAGATTGCTTCCAGTTTTCTACTAATAAAGACAAATCCTGCAGTGAATATCCATGTGCACATTTCTTGTTCCCTCTTTTGTAATATTTCCTGAGGTTAAATTCCTACAAGTGAGATTACTAGGTCAAGGGATAGAATAGTTTTAAGGCTTATCCTTTCTTTCACCAAATATTTACTGAACAGGGACTATGGGCCAGAGACTGTGCCAGGCACTGAGGATCCAAAGGTGAAAGAAGGAGCCAGTGTCTGCCATCCTGGGGGTCACAGGCTAGTGGGAACACAATCACTTAAGTGACACAGTTGGATACATGCTGCCATTGTGATAGAAACAGACCTAGGGGACCCTGGGGAATGACTTTTAAGTGCTGAGAAAGAAGGGTGTGGTCAGGGTGGAATTTCCTTGCAAATTATTTGGAACTCTTAGGAAATATCAACCATGCTGGACAGGCTGGGGATGGAAATTCTGAACAGGGGAAACAGCAAGATCCAAATGATGTCGACATGAGAAAATGCATTCTAGGACTTACTGGTGGCTTGATAATGCTGGGGTGTAGGTACAGGCATGGAGAGGGTTCCCAGAGGCTAATGAGGGGACAGGAGACCCAACAGGTAGGCAGGCAGCCTGTACTATGCCAAGGAGTTTGTATTTTACCCTCAAGGTAGGGAGAAGTCAGTAACAGATTTTAAGCAGACTCTTGATACATTTTTACAAATTGATCTCTAAATTGTTTGTAGGCAGTGACATCAAGAAAATCCTTTCTAAAGTTGTCCTGTCCTGATTCATTTTGGGATTCCTCCAGTCTCTATTTCTGCCACAGGATGGGGGGTGGGGCAGGGAGGGAGGGAACCATGGCCTCTGGCCTGAGGCTGTTGTAGTGGAATGGCTGTTACAGTTGAATGGAGATGAGCTTTACCCTAGAAGGAAGAGATGGAATTGCTGAACATCTTTCAGGACTAGAAAAAGAAGCTAAGGGGTTAGAATGAGATGTACTACTTCTGTCACCTCCTGCAAAATGAAGCTAACCAAAAATCCAGGCTCACTCTAAAGCCTCTTAAGCAGAGGCCTCCTGGTCCCCTTACGCTGCTCTAGAACCTTACCCTGGGTAGTGCAGCTTAGTCACATTGACCAATGTGGGGAGATGGATGTGACTCCTTTATCTGAGAAGCCTGGAAGCTAC
Source organism: Budorcas taxicolor (assembly GCF_023091745.1). Lineage (NCBI taxonomy): Eukaryota > Metazoa > Chordata > Mammalia > Artiodactyla > Bovidae > Budorcas > Budorcas taxicolor. The sequence goes on from NC_068924.1 coordinate 26,111,884, forward strand.
TTGAACTTCCTGCCACTTGTTGACTGGGGCCCTAGAGAAAGCATCAGCTGCCAGCCTTTCCTAGTATCCCTTCTGCTCGCATATCCCTCATTTTCCCCTAAAAGCACAATGCCCATTAGTGACTCTGGGGATCTGAACAATGCTCTTCCTTCTACTGGGATTACCCTTCTTCTCTCTACCTGTCTGGCTAACTCTGCCTTGTCTTCTGGATCTGAAGCCAGGCTCCGTGAAGCCCTCCGAGCCTTCTAAGAGCCCAGTCAGCCCTGGACTGTGCACTTACAGCTTTCACTGTACTTGTCGACTAGGGCATCCTTGTGTGGGCGCCTTGATCTCTCAGTAGCCCGTGAACATCTTGAAGGCATGGACCAAGCATAACTCATCTCTATTCCAGCGCCCACCCAGAGTCTGGTACCTGCAGGTTCCAATTGAATTCTTGACTAATATTTGGTCATGTGACAAGCAGACTATGAGAAAGGGGAGAAGGGGAGGAGGGACAAGCACTCTCAGCTACAAAGGCCCCTGCGCTACATCATTTCATTGGGATGCATGAGAGATATTTGGAGCCCCTGAGGATGCTATTTGTCCTTTTTTCTCTTGGCTACATCTTCTTCTCTCTGCCTCCTGTTATCTTCCCCTCAGCTTCTAAAGACGCGATTAGGCATCCACCCCAGGTTCCTGTCTGCTCACCTTTCTCTCCACCCTGGGGCTGGAGCAGGGAGCGAAGAAGATGGGCCAGCAACACAGAGTTTCCCTGCCGACTCTAATTCCTGTCCCTTATTAAATTCAAGGCTGATTTGGGCTGTGTGAGCTTTCCTGGACCACCTGCTGTCTGACCAATTCCTTTTCTTTTTCTCCCCCTGGTGACTAATAGCTGCTCTTTCCTCCCTTCGGAGTCTCAGAATCTCCTCTCTCCCTACTCCTCCCTACCTGTTCAGACCCCCATGGCTTCCCAAAGCAAGGATCTGGGAAGCCAGGCCATGCCCTTCAGGCAGCTCCTTTGGGGCCTGGGGTTCCTCTCTCCAGGGAGGGGCTGCTGAGAAAGGAGAGCATGGCTGGGAGGGGGATGGAGGCCAAGGGAAGGAGTAGCGGGAGTAGAGAGTTTGGGGCTGCCAGGCAACCAGGGGAAGCTTCTGGAAACGGAGGTAGAGCCTGAGAAGGACAGAAAGCCTGGGACAGATAATAGAGTGCCAAAGCAAGAAAGGATGGAAGATGGGAGATGAGATGACAGTGTAAGCAAAGGGCACTGAAGGATGGCCGAGAAGGAGGCAGCGGGGTGAGGCTGGGAACCCAAGACAGCAAAATGGCAACAGAACAAATGTTCACACTGGAGGACTTGCAACCTCTTGTTGTTTTCAGAGGTGTAGAAGCACCTTGGAATGAGCACAGGAAGCCCTTGCTACATGGATGAGCAGGGTGGGCCTTGGACCAAAGCTTCAGCCACAGAACCCAGTTCTGGGCACTCCCTGAAGGCTGAGTGTGCTGCACACACACATGCGTGTGCCCAAGAGCCCACGGCAGGCTGAGGGGTTAGATCCCAACTCTAACAGGGTCCAGGCTTTAGGTGGGTAACTGAGGAAACACAGATGGTGCTAATAGCTTGGGCGCCAGGCTGCAGCATCTGCACACTGCCTCACAGGGAGCTGAGTATCACACCAGGTGTCAGAAGATATGTGTTCAAATCCCAGCCCCTAGCTCTGGCCCTGAAAATAGTCACTGGGCATCACTGAGCCTCTGCCCTCAGCTGTGTTCACAGCCCCAGCTCTGCGGCTTGTCATAACTGGCAAAAAACAGGTACAGAAATGTTTCCCAAATGGCAAAGCACTCCAGAAACAGGAAGCTGATTTTCCTCTTTCCAGCCAGGAGATCACAGAATGGGGCAGAGGGAGACCTCGGACACCCCAGGCTGCCTGCTAACTCCATGTGGGTGAGTCTCCCCCCATTTTTGCTCCAGTCAATCTGAATTTCTCTCCATTCCAGCGCACCAGCCTGCCCACCCCCCACTCGTCCCCCCTCATCTCTCTCTCTCTCTCTTACCCCTGGGCCTTGGGGCAGTGCTCCCTCTGCCTGGAATGTAGTCTTGCCTTCTCTTTGCTCAGCTGAAACAACTACTCTGCCTTCTGGTCTCAGCTGAACTGTGGCTTCTTCCAAGAAGCCTTCCCAAACTCACCAGTGCTCATTAGTTCAGCGTCGCTGCTGCCTTCATGGAACCCTGTGTTTCTAGGAGTGTGTGTGAGAGAGAGACAGTGTCTGCATGAGGGGGAGGTGGCTGAGTCTCTCAGTCCTAATTATAGCCGACTCCAGGCCCCGGGACCAGTGTGGAGGATGGCCACAGCCGTGCGTGGGTGCCCGGCCACCTGGCTACCAGCTGCCACTCTCTCCACACTCTTGGGGAGAAGCCACAGGAGCCTGAAATGTTTTCTGGGTCACCGCCTAGCACCTGGTCTCTCACCGAGTGAGCCCCAAAACCCGCCTTCGCCTATTCACAAGGAACGGTTGCCATGGTGGTGACTCAGCCTTCCGGGCCCCGCTGAGGGGGAGGCCCTGGGCCATGGGGACCCCAGGCGCCCTGGCTGGGGCACCTCTGCCTTTGTGAGCAGGGGTCTGGGTGGCTCACAGGGGTGAGGGGACGCACCTGCGTCCAGCTCTGCCTTCAGACACATAGGACACGCTGGGAACCTGCCTTCCCCGGGGTCCACCTACCTAGCTTTCCCAAGTTAGGTACTCTGTTCCCCTGGAACAGGGCTTCCAGGCCCTTTCGTGAGGACCGGGCCCAGTTTATCCCCTCATTTAGGCCTCTGCATGATGTCACCTTGTCAGAGCACCCCCCTTCCCGCACCCCGTCCCTGCATCATTCTGTTTAAAACAAGCCCCCTTCCACTTCTAAATCTCCACCTGCTCTGTTTTTCTCATACTCTTCAGTGTGACTGGGTCATAATCATTTTTTGGTTTTGTGTAGGTTTTTTTTGGTGTATCCAGTGTCTGTCTTCCTGCAGAATGAAAGTGACAGGAAGGCAGAGATTTTGTTGACCTTGCTCCCACTGTGCTGGCTGGTCCCCAGGAACTCCTGCCCATCTCTGGTCCCTTCTCTGCCTGGCTCTGGCCTCAGGAGACTGATCTCTGGGCATTGTACCTCCCATTGTACCTCCTGATAACCAGCTCCTGGCTGGGTTGTGGCCAGTGTGGGCACCAGAGAGAGATCAGAAGGCAGGGCATTCCTTCCCTTTGACACCAGGGATCTGGCAGGTTCATCCCTCCACACTGTGGCTCTCACCAGACAGGCTCTCCCCTGTGATTCCAGGCTCCCAAGCTGCACTCAGCAACCCTACCACTGCCAGCTGGTCTGCTGTTTCTGGTCTCGGAGCCCTCACCAAGCTTCGGGGGTTCCAGAAGCTCACATCTCTGTAAGGAGCCCTTCCACTGCAGCATCTTCATCTGAACAACCTGCACTGAGAACATCTCCTGCTGAGACTCAGACCCAGCTCTGGTCCAGCAGAACAAATACTGTTGAATGGATGATTTCAGGCCTTCCCTGGTGGCTCAGCGGTAAAGAATCCACCTGCCAGTGCAGGAGACATGGGTTCGAGCCCTAGGTCAGGAAGATCCCCTGGAGAGAGGAATGGCAACCCACTCCAGTATTCTTGCCTGGGAAATCCCATGGACAGAGGAGCCTGGTGGGCTACAGTCCATGGGGTCACAAAGAGTTGGACATGACTTAGTGACTAAACAAACAAACAAAAAGATTGATTCCATGAATGGCAAGTGCCTCAGCTGAGCCTCTCAGAAGCCCAGGCTCTGGTATGGAAGGACAGAATAGGAGGTGATAAGTTCAAGGCAGACATGGGCTCTCTGCATAGAACAGCCCTCCAAATCATTCCCAGACCAAGAGCACCATTCACATTTTTAAAGGTTATGAGTAAGAAAATTCCAGAGCCTCCCTCCGTGGCCTGTTTTTATGACTTATAACTCTCCCTGGCAGAAATATCTTCCTCATGTCTAACCCAAATCCCTTTTATTATAGTTGGAAACGCCTTCTTCTTGATCTAAAGATAAAGGTTGCATCTCTATGATATTATTCTAGGAAATCATTCCACTACATTTGCATACAGCCTTCTAGTATGTTAATATACTAAATGAGAAAGGCAAAGAGCACAAAATTTGAGTCCAGAAAAGCTGAAGTATTGGTTCTGGCACCTTATGCTGAACAACTTCTGGCAACTCATTTAAGCTCCCAAATATCTTTTTTCACCTATCAGTTGGGAATAATGGTGAGCCTGGCCCAGTCTACTCCTGCCTTGCATTTATGAGCATCAGATGCAAAGACCGTGTCAATGACAAAGAATCCTATATTCAAATGTTAACTGATACTCTTATCCTCTTCAGAGTATTTAATCCCAGGATCTGGAATTGGGCTTCCACGGTGGCTCAGTGGTAAAGAATCTGCCTGCCAGTGTAGGAGGCATGGGTTTGATTCCTGGAGAAAGAAATGGCAACCCACTCCAGGGTTCTTGCCTGGAAAATTCCATGAACAGAGGAGCCTGGAGGGCTACAGTCCATGGGGTAGCAAAGAGTTGGACATGATTTAGAGACTGAACAACTACAATCTGGGATTGTCTTAATGTTATCTTTCTCAAACCCTCCTGAAACTGAGCCACATTTTCCACATGGCTCTTCCTGGTATTGTCTGTACCTGGGGCATGGGATGGGGTGGGGGTGGGGGTGGTGGTCACAGTTTCTCTTCCATGACATTATTGTATTTATGATCTAAGTGAGTGTGGTGGGAGAGACAGCAGTCTGACCAGGCAAAAGCCTTGGTTAGGATGCCTGACTTCCTAGGAGAATGCCAATTCTGCCACCTACTTGGTTGATTTCCGCAGGAGGTATGCTACCTCGTGTTGACAACACAGAGCGCCAACACGCTACACCTTCACTGGGAAACAAACTCGAATCGTCTGCTGCTGGCTGTTATGAAGAGCCCAGTGCAAGAAATAATCATCGTGTGAGATTATCTGAAGGACATGCCGCCCAGCTACCCTTCTAGCTATTCTAGATTTTATCCCTGGATCAAGTTAGACGATCCAAGAACTGCATTTCTGGACCAAAATGGCTTTGGCTCCTTGTGGAAGCAGATTTATTGACTTGTGTTTAGTCATACAGTTTGAAGTTAGCACCGAAGCAACTCTTGAAGAAAAAAGCTCTGAGTCTAGCTATTATATTTAATGGAAGAAGGGTATTTTTCAAATTGCCTGTGTGATTTCTCTGTTCCTTTTTGAAGTCCCATATGGGAAATCCTCAGTTTCAGCTTCTCCAGGGAAACTGTCTAATTTTGACTAACGGACAATGCAAAATTCATCACCGATTTTTTGGCTTTCCTTTTGTCTTTGGTTGTTAGGAAGCTCAGTCCTTAGGGCATGGATTTCTGAGTTCTAGCTTTTCCTCGATCTCATTTTTTTTTTTCTCCTCATCTTCACTTTATCCCAACCATTTATCTATCTTTGTTTCTTACTGTGGTATATCATTAATTTTTGTAACACTGAAAAAGAAAAAAGACTGGTGGTTCAGATTACTATGAAAGTTTGGCAAAGGGGTCAGACTAGTGTAGACAAAAGCAAAATAAAGGTAAGTATCCATTGAGAGATGGAGAGCCGCACACATTTTTTTTTCCTTTTCATACATCTTTTGTGAATTACTGAGTGCTTACTATAATATTAGGTCCAAGGGTTATAAAAGAAAGTAATATTCATTAATTTAGCAAATATTTATTAGGAACTGCCAGGTGATAAACATATAATAGGAAACAACATGTCTTCAGCCCTTGCCTTCATGAAGCTTTACAGATGGCAGAGATGCTAGCAATTTCACCAAAAACTACCTTCAGGTGTGAGCAATGTGTTCACTGGAGAAAGCACCAAGTGGGGGACCTAATTCTGTCTGGATTCTGAGGGATCTGCCTAGGGAAGGAATGTATAATCTATCTGAAGAGGGATAAGGAATTAGAGAAGCAAAGAGGAAGATGGAGGAAGGAAGGGATGTCCCCAGAAGGGACAGTGTACAAATGTCAGGAGACAAAAAGAGTCATGTCCTCAGGCGAGTAGCTAGGCAAACCTATTTTTCATCTGTGAAATGGAATACTACTCAGTCATTAAAAAGAAAAACCTACTGAAACACACAACTTGGGTAGATCACAAAGATAATACTGAGTGAAAGAAGCTATTCTCAGAAGGTTATATACTATATGTATGATTCCATAGATATCCCATCTTTCAAAGAAAACCACAGTGATGGAGAACAGATTAGTGCACGTTAGGACTTAAAGACAGCGAAGAGTGTGATCATTACATATGAAGAGGTGCATTTCATGTAATGTGAAAAGGTAGATTTTACAGAAGTGATGGGATTCTTTTATTCTGATTGTGATGGCGGAATAGACCGTTAGCCATGTGTTACAATTTATAGAACTGTAAACCAAAAATAGAAGTGAATGTTCCTGTTAGCTCATTTAAACAGTAAAAGTTAAGTCACAAAAGAAAAGTTCACAGCGGAAGACCTCAAAAAGGAAAAGGGGGGCTAGAGGATGGTAGACAGTGGATCTCGAGAGTATCTGCAATGTTTTGTTTCTTACAGGATCTGAAGGAAAACACAAATCAGCTTCACCAAGGCAGTGTTTGCACATCATCCTGATGGTGCTGGGGAGCCATTGAGCTGTTTTGAGCAGGGAAGGACACAACTGGATTTGCTCATTAACACAGTTCCTCCAGCTGCGGTATGTCGAGTGGCTTAAAGGCAGCCCCAAGGGGCTGTGGGGAGGCTAGTGAGGGGTGGTCGGGAGGTGGGTGAAAGCGGCTTGGAGTAGGAAGATGAAGACAAACAGGTTCATATACAGCAACAGCCTCTGACAGGTCCAAAGGGAAGGGGAGAAGGAGAACAGAGCTGCTAGGGCTCTGGATGGCATGGAGCTGACCATGGACCATGGGCCTCTCTTAGAGTCCCATGGCATTGCCAGTCTATCAGGATGGGGTGTATGGTTCCCTTTCTAGTCTGGTCACCTGGGTTAGAAACCTGTGGCTCTCCTAGTCACTTGGTCTGTCAGTTGGTCCGTCACCTGGTCCCCTCTCCCCAGCTTTGGATAATAACCACTTATTAGGGCCGATGGAAAGACCAGTGGAAGCAGTGGGCTTGGCCCTGGGAGAGGAGCAGCTGTTCACTCCAGGGGCTTTTCCATCTCATCCCATCTCCTTCTTCTCCTGTGCCCATTTAAATTTGAGAGAGGCAGGGGTGAGGGTCCAAGGGCAGGAAGGGGAGGAGGAAAGGAAGGTTGTAACGCTGCTCCTCCCAAAACCTGCTGAGAAATGGCTTCCCAGTGCTTTATCTTCCCTGGATATCGGCTGCCAGGATCTTATCAAACTGTAATTACCCAGCCTGGGTCTGTGCTAATTGGTTCTCTGGAGTAAAGTTACCTCCAATCTGTGTGTTATGGGTGCACAGCAGGAAATGATTTGAGCCAAGGAGGTTGTCTGTGATGACATGTCAGGGAATCACTGTGGTGGCTGCAAGAATGTGGGGCTGGAACCCGGCTTGGAGGGAAGCAACTGTTCCATGGGCTGCAATTCTAACCTGAAATGACCAGCCTCCCACTTCTGTCATCTGACTTCCCAAATCCAACATGTATCTTTCCTTTGACACCCTCACTGAGGGGGCACGTTCCCACACGCCCTGAATGAGAGACCATTACCCCTTGAGTAGCCCCTGCTGTGCTCAGAATGACTCTTATTATTAAAAAAGATTTTTGTTGATTTTTTTTTTAATATTGAGCTCAAACCTGTCTCCTTACATTTTCGTCTGCCCCTGTGGTGGCACTAAGCTAGCACAATACTTCTTTCTCCTGACAACACTTCAGCTATTTCCCCCTAAAATATTAGAACCCAATACAACAATGCACCCTGTACCTCAAGACAAGATCCTGAATGTCACACCCAACCCCCTTTTGTCACCTCCTACAAGCATGGCATGCCATGTCAGCTGTCTGCCTCCAGAAAGGTCTTTAATTTGGCCATATCTCTCCACCGCTGCTGGTGCCACTCTGATCCAACAAGGCACCATCATCTCTGCAAGACAATGTGAGACCCTCTCCCCCAACCCTGCTGGTCTTCTGCTTCTTCCCACTCTCCCCACCCAGCAAGGAGCTCCACAGTCTATTCTCCACACGATAGCTAGAGTAATTCATTTGCCATTTTTTAACTGTGGCAAGATTTATATAACATAAAATTTGCCACTTTGGCCATTTTAACATGCATAATTCAGTGGCATTAAGTACATTTCCAATGTTGCACAAGCATCAGTACTGTCTATCTCCAGAACTTCTCATGACCCCAAACAAAATTTCTGTACCCATTAAACAACAACCTCCCATTCCTCTCCCCTAGCCCCTGGCAGTCTCTAATCCACTTTGTGTCTGAATTTGCCTACTTCCAGTACAACAAAAGAGGAAGTATGTGATGTCCTTTCTCTTGTACTGTTCTTTTGTGTCTGGCTTATCTTACTTAGCATCAGGTTTTCAAAGCTTATCTTCATTATAGCATGTATCAAAATTTTATTCCTTTTTAAGGCTAAATAATATTCCATTGTGCATATATACCACATTGTGTTTATCCATTCAGGTGTTGATCTGTGTGGTCTTCAGATGGTTACTTGATCCCTCTGAATCTTCATTTCCTCAAATACAAAGTAAAATGAATAGTATTTTCCTTTTAAGATGGTTGTAAGAAAACAAAGAATCTGACTTTACAAACTACCAGAAGACCTGAATAGACATTATTCCCAAAGAAGACATACAGATGGCCAACAGGCACATGAAAAGATCCTCAACACTGTTAATCATCAGAGAAAAGCAAATTAAAACCATAATGAGATATCATCTCACACCTGGCAAAATAGCTATCATCAAAAAGACCACAAGTAACAAATGTTGGTGAGGATGCGGAGAAAAGGGAACACTTATGCACCGTTTGGTGGGAATGTAAATTGTTGCAGCCACAGTGGAAAACAGTACGGAGGTTTCTCAAAAAACTAAAAATAGAACCACCATACCATCCAGCAATGCTACCTGGGTATATATCCCCAAAAGCCAAAAACACTAATTCAAAAGGTACATGCACCCCAGTGTTCATAGAAGTATTATTTACCCCTGCCAGGATATGGAAGCAAACTAAGTGTCCACCAACAGATTCCTGGATAAAGATGTTTTATACACACACACACACACACACACACACACACACACACACGCACGCACACAGAATACTACTCAGCCATAAAGAAGAATAAAATTTGCAACAACATGTATGTACTTAGAGCACATTATGGTAAGTGAAATGTCGACAGAGAAAGACATGTGCTGTGGTCTTACTTGCACGTGAACTCTAAGAAATACAAGACACTAGTGAATGCAGCAGAAAAGAAAGAGACTCACTGATGCGGAGAACACACTGGTAGTTCCCAGTGGTAAGAGAGAAGAGGGGAGGGACCAGATGGGGTAGGGGAACAAGAGGCACAAGCTACTATGTATAAAATAAATAAGCTGCAAGGATATACTGTACAACACAGGGATTGTAGTCAATATTTTATAAAAACTATAAATGGAATATAACCTTTAAAAACTGTGAATTGCTATGTTGCATATCTGTAAGCTACACATCAATTATATCTCAATTTTTAAAAAGTAATAACAGTGGGCTTTCCCAGTGGCTCAGCGGTAAAGAATCCGCCTGTAACGCAGGAGACGCGGCAACAGCCACGGGTTCAATCCTTAGGTTGGCAACATTCCCTGGAGAAGGAAATGGCGACCCACTGCAGTATTCTTGCCTGGAAATCTTACAGACAGAGGAGCCTGGCGGCAACAGTCAATGGAGTTGCAAATAGTCGGACGCGGCTGAGCGACTGAATAACAAGAGCTAACCAAGATAGAGTAACAGATACAGACTGCCTACAGTAGGGGCTTAACAGATGGAAGTATCACTACAGTTTATTGAGTATTCTGTTATCATCTGCACTGTTCAACAGCCTGAATTCCTCCTGGTATCCACCTAGCACTGTTCTTGGCATATGGTAGGCAGTCAATAAATATTTCAACTTGCCCCTAAATGAGCAGTTTCCTGTCCCTGGCCAGCTTCCCTGCTACAGTTCCTTATTTTTCTGTCACTATTTCTACTCTTCCAGTTAGCCAGCCTCATAAACCTCTATCACTTTTGACCCCATCGTTATCTTTATCCTTAAAATCCAAAAAATATGTAAAGAGATAATAGTCATGATACCTCCCCATCTATAGCTTTTCCTAAATACCTGGGCTGTGCTTTTTATCAGGTGACCCAGATTCTGATCCCACCCTACCACTCTCTACCATGCCTACCAGACTATTAGCTGATTGGATGAGGAGTGGGCATCACCTGAGCTGGCTGACAACCTACAATATTATCATGTAACAGGTATGGGACACTGAGCCAATCAGACCCTTAGAAGTTTGAAGTCATGGATATTAAGCAGCTGAGTCACTTAGCGGTGGGAGGACTGGAGGGTCATGATGCCTCAGAAAAGCTGAAGTTACTGAGAGAAAGGAAAAAATGAATGATCAGAGAAAGCCAGTGGGTAGAAAGAAGAGAGTGGAGAAGCCACGTAAGACAAAGAATTGTTTCTAGGATTCAGACCCCAAAGGATTCAGACCCCAAAGGACAAAGCCCAAAAGGGAAAGAGACGAAGATGGAAAGGGGAGCTGGCTCCGTGTGTCTTCCTGGGTTTCTCAGTGACCTCTGGGTTCAGCTCTAAAATTCCACCATCCCACTGTGGGTCTCAATCCCAGATGCCTTAGACTCTGTGGTTTATACTCTCTAGTATCTGGTATCAAGGGTCTTCCCAGGTGGCTCAATGGTAAAGAAGCTGCCTGCCAATGCAGGAGACTTGGGTTTGATCCGTAGGTCAGGAAGATCCCCTGGAGGAGGAAATGGCAACCCACTCCAGTATTCTTGTCTGGAGAATCCCATGGACAGAGGAGCCTGGCGGGCTGCAGTCCGTGGGGTCACAAAGAGTTGGATGTGACTGAGCAAATGAGAATGCATGCATGTACATCTGGCCTCAAACTACATCCTCACTCAAAAGTGTGTTGGGTAAAGTCTAAAAACTTCAGTGCTTGTTGGATAAAGTCTAAACTCAACAGAGATTCTAGGTCCTATATCTCTTGATTCTCAGAGAAGTCTGTACTGTTATCTTCCAACACAAAAACCTCCCCCCACCAGTCAAGATGCCTCCCCATCACACTGCTCCCTCCTCACACTCAGGTCTTCCCTATCTGTTTCACATCCTTCCCTTGTGTCCTACCACGACCTTTTCCCCCCTCTTTATATTTCTTCCTCTGTCTATTCTCCTGTGCTCCTCTACTTCCCTCTTTCCTCTTTTCATCTCTCAAGGCTAAGGTCAATTAGTCCCTAACTACGCCCAGACCACTTCCTTACACTTCAAATATATTCATCTTGTCCTTCCAGGTTTCTTGAAATTACAGACTACCACTTCTGTCTCCCATGGTATCTAGCAGTGTTCCATGTGCTTAGAAGATATTGGACACATTCTTATTCGATTGAATGTGGGTATAAATAGAGACTTTTATCTGAAGAAGTGAATAATGTTGGATGCCAAGCAAATCACTGTGTGTGTGAGAGAGGGGGTGAAATTGCGCCTTTCGGCATCCTACTGAGCATACTAAGAATTTTGTTGCCTACTACTCCTCTGCACATCAACAGTTCCAGCTAATGCTATTCTGCATATTCTTCGGTCGAATCTAACTTCAGGACTCATTTTTTAAAAAAAGAACTCTTCAGATTAAGGAACTCTATCACCTTCTAGTCCTACAAATTCGATTAACGTTCAAAAAGCATTTATTAAGTACACTGTGGGAAATACAAAATTGATTAATAATACCTAGTCTCTTCCTTCCAGATGCTCACAGTCTGGTTGAGGGATAGGACAAGAGCATCAGTGACTAAAGTCAAGGTTGGATAAGATCTGTGCTGTAAGAGAGGTGAAAGCACTATCAGAGAGAAAGGCGGTCTAAGGAAGGGAAGGGTCTGCAGAAGAGCTGACGAAGAGCTATCTGAGACAGGCGAAAGCATGGAGCGAAGGCAACACAATCTTAGCAGGGAAACTTGAATGGTTCAATTGGGGATTTTTAAAATTATTTTTTGTTCATTTATTTGTTTGTTTTGGCTACACCACACAGCGTGCAGGATCTTCGTTCTCTGACCAGGGATTGAACCTCTGCCCCCTACAGTGGAAGCATGGAGTCTTAACCGATAGACCCCCAAGGAAGTCCCTTGAATGGTCCAGTTGCTACTGATTATCAGATCTCTGCCATCTGTGAAAGAGGAACGTTCCCATGGCCAGAAGGTCTCATCAATACACAGCCACTAAGCATTTGTTGAGCATGAACTTGGGCATGACAGATGGAGAGAAGGCACTCTGTCCATCTGTCTCTTGTCAAACTCGCTCGACGTGGAATTAATTGTCCACCTTCTCCTTCGCAAAGGTATAAAAGCAGGGAAGAATGGTTTTTTTGTTCACGGAGAGTTTGAATATATTATTACATTTTATTAATAAATGTTATTCCATATTCATTAAATACTGATATGAATAATGAAAAGAATTGTATTTTACTTTTACCCTATGTTTAAAATACTGTTTCCTTTATTCTTACCCCACCTCTGAGACAGGCAGAAGCTAGATGTTTTTCCTGTTACTTGCCATCTGGTTTTAGATTTAGGAGCTAAGGATATGTGTTTGCCCAGACAGGGAGAGATTGAATGCATTCTGCCTGGCTATCACATTATTATTTGATTTGATGATGGAAGAGAGCTCAACCAGAGCTGGAACCATCCCACACCAGTTCAGGAGAGTGGGTCATGGGCATTTCTTCCCAATCCTTATTCAATGTTGGTTTGGCAGCTTGAAATCTGTCATGGTGGGCATATTTACACCATGGAAATTGGCAAAAGCTGTAAATAAGGTCTTTTCCTCCCTGGAGAGCCGGCTACATATTTACCAGCGCACCCCTGGATCTCACTACACAGAAGAGGAACTGGAGCGAAGAGCCAAGGTAACTTGTTCAAGATCATACAACCAGTTGTGGTTGTGAAGCTGGTACCAGTCAGGGCACCAGTATGCCTTTGTATCATCACTCTTTTTGCTGGAAGCTGCAGAACTGATTAGGATTTAGAAGGTGCCTCTCAATAAGAATGTAGACAACAGCACAGATTATTATACAAAAGAAACAGATGCCATGGTCTTTAAGTTAATAGTTTGCCAGGGCTAAAAGAGGAACATCCCAACTTCTCTCCCAGATGGCTGATTCGTACCCCTCCCCTCACACTCCTACCTTCCTTGTGGGAGGGGTTCCAAGAGTGGAGAAGCAGGAGGGAAACTTCCATTTTTCCCAGCTTTGTATTGGAGTGAGTGGCAGAAGGCATTTCTCAGCCAAGTGCCTAGACGCTCTGGACTCCACTTTGCTCTGTCATTAGTGTCTATTTGTCTCCTTAAGTTAAACTGGTTTTTAGCAATTTAGAGCCAGGGAGCCCATGTTATTTCAGTGAAGTGATAAAAAAATGGATATGTAATTGAAATCCCGTTCTACTCCCCTGGGAACCTGGGATGTTGCTTCACTCTACTGAATGATAAAGATTCAGGACCCTGATCACAGGCAGATAAGTAGGCTGGTTGATTAGGATGAATCCCACAGGCAATCCCTAATCTACTAGTCTGTTTGTTAACTATCTGTCTTTTTAGAATATTTGGTTTGCATAATATGATAATATAATAATGCATGCACTCTTTAAAGGTGGAAATGAACCCAAATTGAGGACAAAACAGCCACAGCTGGCATCTCTCCTCTCTGCTGCAACAGATCAATTATCAGTTGGCCACAAATTTTTATTGAGTGCTTATTGTTTGCTTGGCGCTAAGGGAAGAAGTGACGCCAAATGTCCAGTTCCTGGCCTTCAGGAGCTAGCGAAGGCAACAAGGCACGCCCACAGGAAATTCATAAATACTATAAAAATAGTGAGTGCTTTGGTCCTAAATGTGCGAATTAAAGCAAAGGAGAGGGTGTGACAGGAAATTTGGCTCTTGGCTGAAGAGCCATGGGAAACTGGAGAACCTCACAAACCCCCGGTCCTTGCTTGTAAAAAACATTGAAGTATCTGGTTCAATGTCAGTCTTTGTGGTTAAATGGTCTGTACAGACATGCAGCACCCCTGGATCCAGGGAGTTCCAGCACATCCAGAACCTAGCCTGGCTCCTCCCTCCCTCAGATGAGGCTGGCGGAAGTGGTTTGATGGGTGACTCTTCTGCGTCTGTGTTTCTCCTGCACTTCAGTAAACATACAGAGGATGGCCACCACCCCCTGAGCTCCTATGCCAGGCGGACTCTGTGCCAGCTGCTTTACCCGCTCTGTTCCAATGTGACTCCTGCCACAAATGTATGAACACGTTCAATAAAGAAGCTAAGTGAGAGAAACAAACACTGCATGGTCCCACTTATATGTGGACTCTAAAAGAAAAATTTAAACTCCAAGAAATAGAGAGTAGAAGAATGACTGCCCAGGGCTGAAGGATTGGGAAAAATGGAAGAGGTTCCTAACAGTAGACCAACTCTCAACTATAAGACGCATGTGGTCTGAGGATTCATGTAAATCATGGTGACTACAATTGATAACAATGGATCATATGATTGAAATTTGCTAGGAGAGCAAAACTTAAACATTTTCACCAAAAAGAAAGAGATAAATAGGTGAGATGATGGATGCGTTAATTAATTAGATGGGGGAATCCTTTCATGATGTGTACATATGTCAAATCATCCCGTGGCACCCTTTAAATATCTTACAGTTTTGTCAATTGTGCTTCAATAAAGCTGGGGGAAACAAGAAGAAGCTAAGGCTCAGAGTGAGGAATGGCTTGTCCAGGGTCAACCAGCCAGCAACGTGACCCCAGAGTGCAAGCTTTTCCCACCAGCCCTATCCATGTAAGTCAGTAATCTCTCAATCCCATCACACACCATAGTACACAGATGCCTGGGCATTAGCTCCTAAATTCTGACTCTCAAAATCTAGGCCGGAAGCCAGGCATCTGAATTTTTAACTGACTTTCCAGTTAAAAAGTGTACAGGTGGTGTACAGGTGACACCGTACACCAAGGCAGGAAAATAAGAACTATTGTCTGGTGGCATGCTGTCATCCCGTCCCTCCCCTAGTCCAAGGGCACCTCAAGGTCAGGGAGTGGATCTGAGTCACCACTGGGTCTCCAGCCTCAGTGCAAGGCATGGCACAGTTGCAGCACCCAGTGCATTTTTTGTGGCCATGCTGTCACATTGCATGGCTTCCCTGTCTTGGTGGCTCTTCTACAGGTAGGGGCTGGCTTATCACACTCCCTACTGGCTCCAGAGACCCAACTCACAGAGTGCCCGAGGGTGTACATGTGGGGCTAGTTTGCAACATGTGCCTCCTGCCAGCATCTGTGTGCATGCGTGCTAAGTCACTTCAGTTGAGTCAGACTCTTTGCAATGCTATGGACGGTAGCCTGCCAGGCTCCTCTGTCCATGGGATTCTCCAAGAAAGAATACTGAAGTGTGTTGCCATTTCCTTCTCCAGGGGATCTTCCTGACCCAGGGATCGAACCTGCGTCTCTTACATCTCTTGCATTGGCAGGTAGATTCTTTACAC
This sequence comes from Budorcas taxicolor, assembly GCF_023091745.1. NCBI lineage: Eukaryota > Metazoa > Chordata > Mammalia > Artiodactyla > Bovidae > Budorcas > Budorcas taxicolor. The sequence continues at coordinate 26,127,635 of NC_068924.1, forward strand.
TAGTGCCACCTGGGAAGCCCTACCAGCACCAGCAGGCACCCCCAGCTAGCTTCTCGGGGCTCCCAATCTGCTGGATACTGTCCACCTGCCTCGCCCCCTGTTGGGTGTTTCTGTTCAGAAAAAGCTGGCTGAAAGTCACTTGACCAGAAAAGCATAACTGGGAAGAAGGAGATGGCAGACAACCTCTATAGGACACTCTGAAACAGCGCAGCGTGACCACTGGCCAATCCTTGGTGTGAACCTGGATGCCCCCCAATCCCCACTGCTCCCACCCCCGTGTGGAATTGCCTTGTGAGAGTCACAGAGACAGAAAAAGTTTAATGAGGACAAACCCAAGAGACTCCTTTGTCACATGCCCCCAGCAGCATGTGCCTGCAAGAATCAATGTCATAGGACGTTACAAGTGTTCTGCAAAATTTGAGCCAAGACAGGTTGAATAGAAACAGTTCTCCTGATTATAGACCTTTTATGAGACTCATTATGTTCATCTGCCTGCTGATTATCTTTACAGATATTAGGCAGCATTTCTCAAACATTTTCTTGAATTTTTTCTTTCTGGAACTCTTTTTTGAAATTTTTCATTTTCTGCAAAAGTACTTTGAAAAATGATGATCTGGAATAATGATCTTTGCTCTAAGCCCCAATGTCCATTTTGCAGATTAAGAAACAAGAGTCAAGAAAGGAAAAGGGAGTTGCCAAGACCTCGCAGCTGGTCATGCTGGATGCAGGCCTTGGTCTCAGGGATGCTGAGTCGCTTCTGCTCCCAGGATCTCACCTGAGATCACCCCATGCCCACAGGATGGGCCTTGTAACCAAGGTCAACGTCAGCAACTTTAGACTGTAAGCTTCTGGTGAACATCCTCTCCCTAGCAACCAACGTTTAACTACATTCAAAGGTGAGAAACAAGGTGAGTGGCCAGGGGAACACTCAGTCCTTCACATCCTGTGGCTTGACCAGCTTCACTGCCAGCACCTGTCCACAGCCCAGGGAGGAGAAACACACAGGATTCGTGGGTTTCTGGAACTCACAGGCTGTGAGAGGTTAAGGAATACAGCTGAACTGTTCAGCTGGAGCAAGGATAGGATTTGAATCCAAGGCTCCTGACTTATTCTTCATCCACCCTTTGATGATTAGTCTGTCACTGGTGGCAGGAAGCTAACTCTCAGCTCACTATGTGGTAAGCGAGTACGGGCCCTGGCCGGGGCCCGTTAAGAGGCTGAGAAGCTCTTTGCTACCCGGCTCAGGGCAGGGTTCGCTCACCTCGCCCTCCAGGGATGGAGAGGCAATATGAGTGATACATTCCCCCTGGTGTGACAGTACGTGTCTAATTCCTTCTCAGGGCCTTCTTAAGCCCTTGGCCTCAATTATGCTCTACGACTAGCAAGTGACACAAATTAATTATCTGCTGGGAAAAGAAGGGCTTTCTTTTATCTGTTTGAAAGTAGTCACCTTCTCATTTCAAGGATTGGCCTCATAAATTCCAAGGAAGGACAAAGAAGATGGCTGCCAGTATGATGGAGGGAGAGCGAGCAGGAGGAGAAAAGATCGTCAGAGAGGGAGAGGGCAAAGAGGAGGGCGGGGCGGAGCGTGGAAATCCTCCTGCAATTCAGGAGACCCAGCTTTGATCCCCGGGTCAGGAAAATCCCCTGCAGAAGGAAATGGCAACCCACTCCAGTATTTTTGCCTAGAGAATCCCATGGGCAGAGGAGCCTGGCGGGCTACAGTCCCTGAGGTCACGAAGAGTCGGACAGGACTGAAGAGACTTTCACTTTCAAAGACATTATGCTAGAAGAATGTCGGTGGGGTACAAAGGAAGAGGTGCTTAAGTCTGCTAAGGGAAGAGATGGATGTCACTGTAGGCTGTACTATTTAATCTGAGTGTTCCATCATTCAGAAAATACAAGCTCCATGAGGAAAAGAACCATCTTTGTTTAGTTCACCATTGTGTCCCCAGTGCCTGTCATAGTGATTGGCATGCAGTGTATGCTCAACAAACATCCGTCTGTTGAGTGGATGGATAATCAGTAGGCGTTGGCCAAACAGTGGGGCAGGAAAAGCCGTCCAAAGAAGAGCGGCAGTGGGAGAGAAGACAGCTGTGAAGAGCAGCCACTCTCTAGTTTTAGAGCATCACATGTGTGTTGAGGTTGGACAGGCAGCCAGGAACTGAAGTTCTGTGCCGGGGGCCCTTGATCATCAAGAAATAACAGCAAATTCCTTTTACATAGAAAATCCCATTTCATCCTCACGGCCACTCTGTGAAGGATACAGGGAGGCTCAGAAGGCTTACAAGATCACAGAGCGGGAACCAGTACCTGATTTTGAACCCAAACCCTGTGATCTTTCTGTGACAAGGTGCTCATCCCTCAGGTATCTGCCTGGGATGATTCACACACCATAGTGATTTCCTTCTGGCCACTCATTATCCTCTGGGCTGGGTTCAGAGCACAGACTTGTGTTTTCACAGCAAATAAAGATGACAAATATGTTAGAAAGAAAATCCATATGACCCATTCCAAAGGCAATAGGTGGTCATTTGCTTCATCAGATACTCTTTGCAATTCTCTGTATCCCTGTAACTGCCTCTTTTTTTTTTTTTTTTTTGGCTCAAAGGTGGGTTGTCCAAGGGTAGCTGTAGACAAGGAGATGGGAGCTTCGTGTCATTTCCTAGTTGCTCCACGTCAAAGGGAGAAAGAGAGAGAAGCATTGTCGGTCAGTCCATAGATAGGCCCCAAGGATTGGCACTGACCTGGGCATGGTCCATCAGAAAGTGTGTTGAGAACAGGATGCAAAAGGCACAGAAGACACCATTTCCGGCCCTAAGAGGAGTGTATGCACGTGAGGGAGGCGACTAAGGGACGTGAGAAGAATGGATGACATGGGAAATAACTGGTCTTTGCGATGCTTCCCACTTGGGCAATGGGAGGCCGTGACATGGACTGTGAGGCCAGACGAATCTGGGTTTCATCCTAGACCTGCCGCTTGCTGGCCAGATGATCTCGCTATCAGAATAATACAAAATGCACATGGACAGCTGTACAGTCGATGCATGATCTCATCCCAATGGCAAGTACTGGGAAACAGTGTAGGATGAAGTACTTTTTGCAAATCCCATATTCTAGATGAGGAAATTGAGGATCAGAGAGTGACTTAGCTAAAGTCACCCTGAAAGCCATGATCTAAGACTTCTATACCCCAAATCCCAGGGCCTCCCACAGTGCTACATTGAGGAGGAAAAGCCAAGTTCCCCTGAGCAACACCGACAAGGCATCTTAGCAAGAATCAGACAAAAGCAGGGTATGGATCTTAGAGCCCCAAGGTCTTGTGCCAAGGGGTCTGGGGAAGGAAAAATGGAGTCTCATTAACATAGAGGTGGGGACCCAGGACTCCTGGGCTGTCTTCCTAGCTTCCTCCATCCTTTGCCCACTGCCCTTTTCTCCCAGGTTGCTGCCTAATTATAGAGCTGTTGATGCAAATTATTCTAATAACGGTGCTAATTTATACACATTTACATATAATTTGCAATTCATTTCCTGTCCACATTTAGTCAAACTTCACTAATTCAGACAGAAGTGGGGAAGCCTGGTCTGAAACGAAGAGTCTAAATTATAGAATAATTCAATAGTTTCTCACAGGAGAGTCTGCTTCAAAATCAAGCATGCAAAGTAAAAAGGAGGTATTGTCAAAATTTTCTTTGCAAATTCTTAAAATCTCCAAAACATGAACTCTCAGAAACTCAAAAGCCAAAAATTAATTCCTTTTATTTCTCTTTGAATTTGAGCTATGGAAGAAAAGACAATGGGTACATAAAAGCTCTCTTTCTTCTCTTTCTCTCTGAAATTCTATAATGGAATTTAGGAAGTTCAAGTTCAATTCTGTGATATGATTCCACCTACTAACTTAGTCTGAACTAGTAAACTTCTCTGAGTGCAACATTCTCCACCCCTCAAAATATGTAGATTGGAATTACTTAACTGAGACATGAGAAATCATAAAGTAAATTGGTCTTTGATATATGTGGGTCATATAGTTAATAAACATAATTCCGAAGGTGCAAAATGACAACTGGGTTTGTGCAGTATACACTGAATGACGGCACTGGAGAAGAATCTGCTTTCAAAGTAATAATTAATGCACACAATGTGTACAAAATTAATGTACATGTTGGCTTTGGTCGTGTAGTAAGTAGAAGCACATGTGAGTAGGAATTCTTGCTCAACTGATTTGTTAGAGGGAGAGCTCTTAAGAGTGAGGGAAGCAGGAGAGAGCGGGGGGCTGGGGAAGCAGAGTAGGAAGTAGAAAGTAGCTTCAGGCTGACCTCATGGGAAGGCTCTAGTCTGGCACTGAATGCACCAGTTAGTCCCACCCAGAGGCCATTTGGTGTCCCCGTGCCAGTCAGTCACTGGCTGAGACCGTCTCTTCAGATGGAGGGGAATTGCCGGCTCCCAAGTCAGCCGCCCAGCACTCACAGTGCATACAGGGTGCCTGGGTAGGGCCCTGAGAACATCTCTTGCAGTCCACCTTCGCACAGCTCTGACCCCTCACCTCTCCCATTGTTTACTCCATCCAGACACAGTGTCTCCAAAATCCTGAAGGGTCACAGTTTCCTGGAAAACGTTGTGAAGGAGGGTGACTAGAATGATCCGCATCCCTGATATTTGATCCCGAGGCCATGTCACTGCTCGGTATTTCCCCCTCCACCACCCATTTTAGATCTCACCTTTTAGCACTTCCATTGGTCCAAGTAACTTATCTAGGGGTTGACCTACCTGGCACTGGCCAAGCTAGGCATCTGCTAACATCACCTGATAAATGGTATATAGCAGAATTCCCCAGAGTGGAATATGCTGCCTCTGAAACCCTAAGAAGCCCACTAAGTGTTATCTGTCTTGACAATAAGAGGTACAAGGAGAAATATCTCATCTTGAGAAGGGGCCACATCTAGGCTATTAATCCTCTAAAAGCGTCAGTGATATGGAATTCTCTAGAACCTAAATCTCCAGGGTTTCTCGACAACCCTCCGGAATGCATGGATCTTACCAAGGCATCCAAAGTATTTGTTACTTCTCATTGAGTTCAACTAACATGATGGCATTAATACCATAGACCATTCTGACATTTTATCCAATACCCAGATGGTGTAGGACATTTTGGACCATGTTAGAAGCAGAGAATTCACATTCCCCCTGAGACAAGAAGATGAATATACACTGTTGTCTGTTTCATATGAACGGCAACTGCTTTTGATCATCCTTGCTTATGGGTATATATAAAAAAAGAATGTATTCATCAGATCAATAGCTACATACCATTTATCCAAGGCCATTTAATCTCCTCTAGTAAATAAGGATGACTGATAAAGCAGCTACAATACAATTGGGACTACCTTGCAGTAGTCCACTCTCCTTTGTCACAATCCACTTGTGTTTTGCAGGGGCCAGACTGGTAAATTACATGGGACTATGACAAGGAACCACCACCTCAGCGTCCTTTAAGGCACTGATCTTTGCCATCCTCCCTGGAATGTGATATCATTGTTGGTCTTCTAGACCAACATTCATGGGGGTCCTACTTGTCTTTCCCATTCAATAGTTCTTACACTATAGGTCAAGGAACCAAGGTTATACCTTCTACTAACTATGTCCATTCCAATTTTATTTCAGTAACCAGAAAAGTGGGCTTCCCTGGTGGCTCAGCTGGTAAAGAATCCGCCTGCAATGAAGGAGACCCTGGTTCAGTTGCTGGGTCAGGAAGATCTCCTGGAGGAGGGCATGGCAACCCACTCCAGTATTCTTGCCTGGAAAATCCCATGGACAGAGGACCCTGGCGGGCTGCAGTCCATGGGGTCGCAAAGAGTCAGACATGACTGATGAGCTAAGCGCAGTGCAGCAACCAGAGAAATGACCACTTGGTGGATATTTTGAGACACTTGGAAGCCAGAATTTCATTTATTATCTGGTCTCCTCTGACCTCACAGAAGTGTCATAACCAAGCTTTGTGTCCCTAGGTGTTGGAGTCAACTCGGACCTTGTCTTCAACAAAACTTACAAGGCTCTGAGTGTTAATTTTCCCAGTGCCTGGTTATGCCAGTAAATGACTATAGGTGCTTTGTGGGGTAACTTGGGTAATCAGTTACCCTACAAAGTATATACAGGTATATACAGTTTTCTGCTATATACACTTATCATAGTGTCACAGGCCCCTTTTATGAGAACTTGGCCTCTCCTTTAGTCAATGAGTTTTGGGTTTGAGAACTGGTTCGCTTCTGAAAGCTAGACAAGGGGTCATGTTTTTCTATTAGAGAAGCTGAACTTGGCCTTATGTTCATCCATCCTTGATCTCTTTCTCTTACTATCTATTAAGCAGTATACCTGCTGGCTGCCCATCTATTTTGCTTCTAGGAACACCATGATCCATGTACCATTTTCAAAAATCCCTGTAGACCAGGCTCTTCTGATTGCCACCTCAACCTTGTTACCTGTTTCAGTAATCATGTCCACCTTGCCTCTGACAACTGGGTGCTATCACCAGATCTCTGATACTCTGGAACATTCTAACATTTCATAGGGAGCCCGGTGTGTCACAGGATCTCCATCAGTCCTAATACTGAGCCCTCTGGGGGTATCCCTTCCAGCCACCTCCCCTGCCCTCCAAAAACCACAGTTAGCTGGTGGATTTTCCCGATTATATAACAGACTCATTCTAGGATGCCTCTTTCTCTGAGCCTTTTGATCCCTCCCTATCCAGTTCAACATGGCAATTCTGGCAACTCTGTTTTGTTTAATGTGGGCCATCACTTTAGCCAAGCTTCCAAGAGCCATCTTAGCAGTGATTTAAAATAGAAGCTCAGGGCCCTTGCCAGGGTTTGTATGCTGTGTCATGGGAGAGTGCCCTGTATTGGAAAACCCTCTGTAACAGCTTTGCATTCTGGCCCACACCCCAATGCAGGCCCTTCTGGGCCCATTCCTGTTTCCTGCCACTATATTATAGCCAGGTACTCCTGTAGCTCTGGATTCCTCTGACCCCTTAGCCAGGCCCAGCAATTCCCTAGTCTGGCCTTGCTGAGATTTGACCCTAATCTATGGTTCTGATGACCAGAGGGGAGGGGGATGGGGAAATCTGAGGAGGGCAAACATTGTCCTTCCTTAATGCCTCACTTGAAGCCTCTGTATCACCTTCAAGCAAGTCCTTTACAAGGAAGAGAAGGCCATCTGTGCAGGCCCAAATGATTCAGGGAACTCTGGGGAATCAGCCTTAAGTACGTTGATACAGATATCCCCACTCCAAGAATCAAGGTCCTACAACTTCCCTATTAGGGCTCTGGTCTCAGCATCGATGACTTACCTTGGCTGAGAATTTAGTCTCCTTTGAAGTTTTGCCACTCCTACAATTAAGTCCTATGCCTGCCTGGTTTTTAGCCCCATCTGCTTCTGGCTACAGGTAAAAAAATTCTCTTTAAATGCCACAACTTGGCTTTAAATTGTTTATAGATTTGAGCTTATCATTTCCTCTCTCCAGCAAATCAATGGTGCTTAGCAAAAGTCACCCAATTCTGTTGTCTTTCTGGTTGTTATTACCCTCATTCCTTCTGTTATGGGTTGAATTGTGTCTCCTCAAAAGTCTTCTGTTGAAACTCTAACCCCCAATGTGACTGTATTTAGAGATAGGGGCTTTGAAAGAAGTGAATGAGATTAAATGTGGTCATAAGGGTGGGGCCCAAATCCAATAGGGTTTGTGTCTTTTTAGAAGAAGAGAGAGACACCAGAGACATCTGAGTACAGAGAAAAGGTCATGTGAAGACACAGCAAGGTGGCCATCTGCAAGCCAAGGAGAACAGCTTCGGGAGAAACCAAATCTGCCAACACCTTGATCTTGGACTTCCAGATCACAAGATTATGAGAGATGAATTTCTGTTGTACAAGCCACCCAGTCTGCAGCAACCCAAATAGGCTAACATACCTTTCAAATTCCCAAGACTCTAAACCAGACAGTGCATCCATTTCCCAGTTCACCATGATAAAAATCTTAGCACTGATTGTGCTGCAGCCTGCCAGAGACCATTAAAACTCCATGTACCACCAGCAATGGGGGCTCCATTGCAATCCAATTCTAGAATTCCCATGCTTAGCATCTGCTTTTTGTTTGTTTGCTTGCATACTTTTTTAGGATTACTCTCGATACAAAATGGCTTAGGTTGAGATCTCCAAAAAGCGGAGACTTAGATGAGGACTTTCATTGATTTATTGAATTCACCTGCTAATGCAGGAGACCTAGGTTCAATTCCTGGGTCGGGAAGTTCCCCTGGAATAGAAAACGGCAACCTACTCCAATATTCTTGCCTGGGAAATCTCATGGACAGAGGAGCCTGGAAGGCTACAGTCCATGGGGTGGCAAAAGACTCAGACACGACTTGAAGACTAAACAATAACAATAAGCTCAAGAGAGGGGATGGAGGAAAGCAAAACAGGAGGAGGGGTCAAAGCTAAGCAGGAATATGCCCTTGTCTGAAAACTAGCTTCATTCTGATCTCATTAAGAGGTCTTCAGTGCAATTCTACCATAGAAATGGTCCCACTTTGAAGCAAGAGTGTTGCCCTTTTACACTGTGCCAGTCATCCCCTGATGTATGTCACTGGGGAAGAGAAGATGGGTGCAGAGCCTCTAAGGTGCTCCTGTTAGACCAAGAGAAATTCTCTGGAAAGAAGGCAGTTGATACATGTTATAAGCCAACAGTTACAGCAGCTGGGAGATGGGAGCACCAGCCAGTGAAAGTTATCTGAGTGGGAACCAACAGCATCAATATCTACAAAGAGATAGATGGAAGGGGGTGGATAGATAGACAGAGATAAATAGGGATGAATGAATAGGTAGATGGAATGGATGGGTAGATAGAGAGAGGGGGTGGGTAGATAGATTCATAGATAAAGGAAGGAAGGAATGAAAATAGAAACATAGATGATAGATTGTAGGTAAGTAGACAGGTGTGTCAGTAGGTGGTAGACTGTTTTGTAGGAATTAATAGAGCAAGAGAAGTCTGGAAAGAATCAAACCAACATATGTCTGCCAGATGAAAAAAACACAAATGGCCTTATTGCATTCTGTCCTCCCTAACATATCTCTTTGGAATCCAGCATACCAGTGCACACTGCTAATGATGGTTAGAAAGGACGCTACAGTCACACAGATGAGGTTCTTTTGTTCCAGGTCAAGTTGCCCAGCAATCAGACCCTGAGATTAGTGGGCAGGAAGATAATTTTGGAGTATTCATGGGATCGACCCCTGTGGGAAAGGGAAGAAGCAAGACTGGGCAGAGGGAGGAGCTGGGCTGAAAGGCAGCCTCTTTAAAGGCTGCAGCGACATCACAGGGACCTAAAACTAGAATGGCATCTCAGAGCTGAACCAAGCTGAAGTAGTGACCAGGCCTTGACACCTTTACATGGGCCAATCATCAGATGCAGACCACCCCACAAAAAGGCCATGACTTTGGTGAGAAGACTCTCTTCAGTGATAGCAATGATTCCTCCGGAGGGTTAACAGGTAAGAGCTGTCAGCTGACAACCCTCCAAGCAGCCGGCAGAGCGCCTCCTTCAGTCCTTCAGAAGGTTTGGGGTTGCACCGCACAGCATCTGTTATAATCACCTAACCTAGTCCAGGGGAGTGGGGAGGTCTCTGTGATGAGATGGCACATCAGCTGGACCTTGACAGAGAGTGGGCGTTAGGTGCCACCTTGCGGGGAGGGTGTTAGGTACCACCTGGGGGGCCAGGTAACACCTTGCTCCCCTCTTCAATGCCAGATGAGGAAGCCCTCAATTAGGCCGTTTCACGCCGAAGACTTTGGGGGAAAGAAACAATTAGGAGCCATTAAGTAGGATACCTGTTCTCTCTCTTTTGTTTTCTCTTTTAAAAACAAGCTGGAAAATATGCCTTAATTAACCTGCTTTTCATTTGGAAGACAGCAGCAGAGCTTCTGAACATGTCAGTGGCTTGAAGATGAAATGGAAGAGAGCTTGTCAAACATCTCCCTAAAAGGGCAGAAAAGCAAAATCGGGAGGTGAAAGGTTGGGTGGGCGGATTGCTCAGACTCAAGAAACTCTCCACCAGGCACTAATTGGACTGCCAAGATGCACTGGGGCAAAGAGGAGAGATGCAGAGAAACAGCTTTGCAGCCAGGGGTCAATGATGAAGCCAGAGAGAGGCACAACCAGGACTCTCCACAGAGCAAGCGCCTGAGGACCAAGCAGGGTTTCCAACTGAAGCTGGAGCAGCTCACGAGGGCTGATGCCCATTGAACTCCTGATTTTAGGCTCTAGACCACATTTCTCCCCCTCACCACCCCTGTCTTGCCTGCACCCTGCCCATCTGTAGCCTCACTGGGGGCATTGCTGGTGGGGAATAGGGGGAGGATTTCTGAGCACAGCATTTCCAAGGAGGAAGCTGAGGAGGAAGACCAGGGAGGGCAGGCTCCTGAAGGATCTCGAGGGCAAGGTCAGGGTCATGGAAGAAGGGGAGGGATGGGGGTGAATGCTGCTAGGGTCAAGCAAGGAAATTTACTCACAGCTTCGGGACAGGAGAGAAAGCTTAGTGTAAGAAACGGGGTATGTTCATACATGCGTGCTAAATCACTTCGGTCATGTCAGACTCTCTGTGGCCCTACGGACTGTAGCTCACCAGGCTCCAGGATTCTTCAGGCCAGAATACTGGAGTCGATTGCCATGACCTCCTCCAGGGGGTCTTCCCTGCCCAGAGGTCAAACCTGAGTCTGTTTTGTCTTCTGTATTGACACCACCTGTAAAGTCCCAGGGGGTGTGTGAAGGTAAAGACAGGAGCCTGTTTGCCCAGCTCCGTCTCCACTCTCTGTTCCTCTACCTCCCACTTCTCAGCAGAGCTTTCTCAGCAGGTTAGGTGGACCATGCAATGGACTCCCATCCTGATTACCCAGCTCCACTGCTCCCCACTGTTGCCCCGACCGCTGCCCAGAGTGTGTCCCCAGAGGGCGGAAGGCCAAGCTGTAGACCCATCAAGCCTCCCTGGGTAATTTTATTGTCATTCTCCTCCTCCCTGGTTCTTTTTTGGAGGCAACTCTTTGGAATCCAGAGTGTATTTCCTTGATAGCTCGAACATTTTTCTAGAAAGAAGCTCTGTTCGGGGGCCTGGTGTCACTCATTCATTTATGTATTCCATCCTCTTCTGTGTATTTATTAATTTCTCAAACGTTATTCAAGCACCTAGTATGCCAAATGTCAGGCTTCCCAGATGGTGCTGAAAATGCAGAAGATATAAGAGATGTGGGCTTGTTCCCTGGGTCAGGAAGATCTGCTGGAGGAGGGTATGGCAACCCACTCCAGTATTCTTGTCTGGAGAATCCCATGGACAGAGGAGTCTGACAGGCTACTCTCTGTAGGGTTACAAAGAATTTGACATGACTGAAGCAACTTAGCACCCTTGCACATATGCCAGATATCATAGTGTTCAAAATGAACATTATGCAATTCCTACCCCTTTGAGCTCATGTCTAGTGGAAGGAAGAAACTCATAAGCCAGTATGCATACTGTTATAGAAAGTAAAGTCGCTCAGTTGTGTCCAACTCTTCGTGACCCCATGGACTATATCCTACCAGGCTCCTCTGTCCATGGAATTTTCCAGGCGAGAGTACTGGAGTGGGTTGTCATTTCCTTCTCCAGGGGATCTTCCCGACATAGGGATTGAACCCGGGTCTCCCACACTGCAGGCAGATGCTTTACCCTCTGAGCCACCAGGGAAGCCACCTGTTATAGAAGAAGCCACTGTTATAGAACCATCCTGCAAAACAAATGGAGAGAGAACTTCTGCCTTGGACTAGAGTATGGGGAAGATTTGATGGGAACTGGGGTGTTAAGGGTTAAGTGAGCACTGACCAGACATAAAAGGAGACGATAAGGCTTTAAACCTGAACCTAATTGTTTTAGATCTTATCTGACTCTGCTGGGCTGTCATAACAAAATACCAAACCCTGGGGAGCTTAAACAACAGAAATTTATTTATCCAAGTTCTGGAAGCTCAAGTCTGAATTCAAAGTGCTAGAATGACCAGGTTCTTGCAAGACCTCTCTTCCTAGCCGGCAGGTTGTCAGCATCACTGGATCTGTACATGGTCTTTCCTTGGCATGGGCAGGAAGAGAATGAGAACAAGCTCTCTTATAAAGGCACTAATCCCATCATGGGGCCCCACCCTCATGATCTCATCTCAACCTAATTGCACCCTAAGGTCCCACCTCCAAATCTTGTCACACTGGAATTAGGGCTCCAATGGGTGAATTTTGGAAGTGTACATTCAGTACATAACAAATGTGGAAAACTAGTGAAGATTTTTCGGAGAAGGCAATGGCAACCCACTCCAGTACTCTTGCCTGGAAAATCCCATGAATGGAGGAGCCTGGTAGGCTGCACTCCATGGGGTCGCGAAGAGTCGAACACGATTGAGTGACTTCACTTTCACTTTTTGCTTTCATGCATTGGAGAAGGAAATGGCAACCCACTCCAGTGTTCTTGCCTGGAGAATCCCAGGGATGGGGGAGCCTGGTAGGCTGCCATCTATGGGGTCGCACAGAGTCGGACACTACTGAAGTGACTTAGCAGCAGCAGCAGCAGCCTCAAATTGGGTGATGGGTAAGGATGGTCATAATATTAATACTGCAGTCAAAAAGAAAGGTTCAGCTTGTGAGGGTCCCCTTTCCTGGCATTCATTGTTTGGTTATTCTTCCTCCAGGAGGTGTAGGAGATTTAGGATTTGGGAGCAAAAATGCAAGACGTACTATGGTCTGGACTGCAGTCATATTAGATGACCCCTGATAAACCCCTCTCAAATTTTGGCAAGACGTGAAAGGCTGAGCTTGCCCATTGGGTAAGGGAATGAGAAGAAAAGTCCTCCTAGGAGCCATAGAAATAAGTCAGAGCCGACGTATTCATTGCAGACTGGCAGCCTCCACCCGGATACCCAGATCACACTGGATTACTTAATTTAGATGACCATATATACTGGTTCATGAGGAACAGTCTGATTCATACTTGTTTTTCAGTCATAGTAATATAATCCCTTTCACTGTCAAAAGTGTCCCAGTTTGGATGCTAAAATTTAAGTTTACCTTCCACATTAACCTCAGCCTTCCTTCCCACTGAGCCCAGATGCAATCTGAAAAATCCTTCTCAACTCTGCCGACTTTCTAAGCAATAGCTATCCATCAGTCAATCAGGTATTGAAATCTACTTGCCACCTTCGACAAAAGAAGGGACGTAGGTCCAGTATTAGCTGGGAAATCCCGGGCATGCCACTTGTCCTCTGGGAGCCTTCATCTCTTCATCTGACAATTGTAATAATAGCATTACCTACTCTCGGGGCTAGTGTGAGCCGCAAATGAGACAGTGCATAGCAAAGGACCACACAGACGGTGGAGTCTTTATGATTATTCAAGGGCGAAACAGTTGGCATTGTGGTCTCAAGGGTCTTGGCATCTCCCTTGCTTCTGCTCTAGGAGGAAACCAGGATCCTGCTTGGGAAGGAGGCTGCTGATGCCAGCAACTCTTCCTGGAGCTTAAGCCTCTCCTCCCCTAATCCTCTTCTCCTTTGGAGACAAACAACAAACCCCTCCATCACCCCCGCCCCGCAGATCAACCCCATCAAGAAGCAAGGCTTCTCTTTGTACTACAGCAAACACATGTCTCTTATTGATGCTCCCCTGGGACCCTCTGCAGCAACACACACAGAGCTTTGAAGTTGCGAGTGTGTTTAATGCGCCAGGGTCCCATCTCGGTTCAAGGACAGTATTTTAAGTCCCTGAGAAGAAGGGAATAAAGTTTTGAACGCAGAAAGAAATAGATTCTTAACAGACTTAAATGATAAAACATCACAGTCCCCATCCAATTGCAGCAGCCAGCTCTGAAGAGAGACCAAAGGAAGAAACAATTGATTGGGAAGCCTGACTTCTTTCCCAGCCATGGGCCAGGTGCTGCCCTAACTTGGCACCATCTCCTTGACTTGTGACAGGCAGGGACTAAGCTTGAGGATGTGGCCGCTGAGGAAGGGGGACAGGGAAGCGAACCTAACTGAGGTATGGAGGATAAAGACATCATGTGGGGATGTGACCCTTGAAAGATTCCTGCCTGAAGGAAGTGTCATCTAGCCAAATCATAAAAACCCAAAGTGGGGAAGTAAATTGCCTGACCTAGAGTCATCCATTAGAGCAAATGCATCTTTTTTTCCCCCCATCAAATGAACTACATTATATCAGAAAAAAACTGTAAACTTGACTGCTGGTGCAAAAGGAGTCCAGGCTTCAGAAAGGAAGAACAAAGGCAGTCTTCTGAGAGCTCCTAGAAGATAGAGATATGAGGCAGATGACTCCTGAGATGGTGGTCTCCTCGAGAATTCTGGAAAGACCTGGCCCAGAGCCTGGGTGAAGAACAGGCTAAGCATCAGCAAACCAACTCCCTCACCTGTGCTGCAGACAGAGGGACCCAGGAGATGTCTGGGCAGGGGAAGGGGCCACATTGGGAGGCCAGGGTGAGCTTATTGGTACACAAGATTTGTGAAGGACCAATTATTCTGAAGGAGTAAGGCCAACAGCCCCTGTTCATGATCAAGGGGTAGACAGGGAGATCATTTCACAGTCTCATCAAGAAGTTTGGGTCTTATCCAACTTCAGTTCAGTTCAGTCACTCAGTTGTGTCTGACTCTTTGTGACCCCATGAACCGCAGCATGCCAGGCCTCCCTGTCCATTACCAACTCCCAGAGTCCACCCAAACCCATGTCCATTGAGTCAATGATGCCATCCAACCATCTCATCTTCTGTTGTCCCCTTCTCCTCCTGCCCTCAATCTTTCCCAGCATCAGGGTCTTTTCCAATGAGTCAGCTGTTCGCATCAGGTGGCCAAAGTATTGGAGTTTCAGCCTCAACATCAGTCCTTCCAATGAACGCCTAGGACTGATCTCCTTCACAATGGACTGGTTGGATTTCCTTGCAGTCCAAGGGACTCTCAAGAGTCTTCTCCAACACCACAGTTCAAAAGCATCAGTTCTTTGGTACTCAGCTTTCTTTATAGTCCAACTCTCACATCCATACATGACCACTGGAAAAACCATAGCCTTGACTAGATGGACCTTTGTTGGCAAAGTAATGTCTCTGCTTTTCAATATGATATCTAGGTTGGTCATAAATTTCCTTCCAAGGAGTAAGTGTCTTTTAATTTCATTGCTGCAATCGCCATCTGCAGTGATTTTGGAGCCCCCCAAAATAAATTTAAGTTATCCAACTTAACTTGGAAAAATCAGGGATATAATCCCCCTACTTCTCTCAGGAGTGATCTGATGCAAGGGGGGTGTTTTACATTGAGCTAAGGGCATCTTAGTGAACTTTTCTGAAAGCAAGCACAATGCTCGACATACACCAGGTCAATATTTCAGCCTCATCCTCTCATTAGAGCAACCTGGGTTGCTTTATAAAAATATCCATGTCTGGGAGTCACTCCCAGTATCTCTGATTTAATTGGTTGGTCTGGGAAAGAATCTGGGAATGTTTTATAACTCTCCAGAAGATCTGAAGTGGAGTCAAGGCCATGAACCATTGCACTAGTTCATCTGTGAATGTGAACTGAATGAGTGAAAGAACCAGTGAAGGGATGGAAGAACTGGAGGTGAATGCTGGCCCTCACTCACAATGGCGGGATCCACTGCAGGACCACTGGCACCAGCATGGGACAGTGAATGGGCCTGCTCAGGGGGCCAGGTTATCCATCCCAAGGCTCTTGGGTAAACCCGACATCAAAGCAAAAGGAAACTGATTGTTACTGAAAGGATCTTCCCAATAAACCATCGTAGCCGGGTGTGTTATCCTCTCTTCCCTGCCAAATTCTGTTTAGGGTACTGTTATATGTCTCTCTTCATTTTATTTGCATAACAAACCAGGGTCATCAGAAAAGTGTTTTTAATCTATATTATAGAATATAGATATATCTATAATACAAAAAAGAGGTTTTATCTATATTTCATGAGTGAATAAAATTAAGTGCCCCCTCTCCAGAGAAGATACATATTGCCCCAGGTCACGCATTTCTCTGGTGCGGAACCAAGGACTCTGTGCTCTGGACTGGGTTCACCTTTCCAGCTTTCACTGAGGGTTAAACTGGCAGTCTGACCTCTTCTTCCCAACATCTATATATATATTACCTTGTTCCCCAACACACAAGGGGTGGGGCAGCACAACCAGGCATCCAACTGGGCAGAAGTCAAACTCAAGAGGGTCCCATTACCTCCACTGTGACCTTGTAGTGATGATGAGGAAATGTAGGATCCTGAAGGTTGAGTCACAGTTTAATAAATATCTCCACCATTGCGCAGAGCCTGATTTCTGTTGAGACCCAATGTCTTCTTGAACTAACTTGTTGAGCGATTGCAAATTTCTTTGAGTGTCTCACAGGAGATGGGTACCCAACGCAGGTTGAGCAAGATGCAAACACAGGCATCTTAGATGGATACCTTACCTCCTTTCCCTTCTCTCCCTCCTTCTCTCTCTCTCTCTCTCTCTCTCCTGTGTGCGTGTGCACACATCCTCCTCACAATGCCATAATGTCTATGTAAATTGGATCTTTAATACCCTTCAGATAAATGGCTTCAGAAAGAACATGGATACAATAGTCTGTCTCTGAGTTAACATGATAGGCTCTGCCTCCCAAATTGGCTCAGAGAAATTAGCAGGAAGGAAAGAAGGATCAGACGAAATAATAACCTGCTTACCTGCTCATTAATTTAATCTCTGCACCCCCCCCCCCCCACCCTCTTTTCGCCTTGTGGTTTCACTACCCATAAAATAACTAGATAACTTCCAAGTCCTAGATGAAAGGGAAACTAGGTCTGGAAGCTCTAAGATTAAAGGAGAATTTTTAGGATTAGTCTTTGATTTTCTCCTCTCTCTCTTTTTCCCTCTCTCTTACTTTGTTCTTTTTATCTCAGAGGTGACTGCAGAGCCGTCTCCTTCCGTCCTTCTCTCTGCTGAGCCGGTCAACCCAGAGTCTCCTTTGGCAGAGGACACCAGCAACCTGGGACCTAGGATGGAAAGTGGAGGGTGGGACTACTTTCCGGGAAATTGCCCACCAAGGCTCACTGGAGTGTCTGTGGTTTGGGTGATGTACGAGTACAGGAAACTGTTCCCTCCTCAGAGTGTAAGCGGGACCCCTTCTTGCAGATTCTTGGGTACCCTTCTCTATATCTTTCTTTCTTCAGAGCTCTCGTGTTGAGGCAGGAAAGACTCCAATCCATCTAGTCTACAGAATCTTAGGAGATTTCAATGATGTCATGATGCCTGCACCATCATGGGAAGTGAAGTCGCTCAGTCGTGTCCAACTCTTTGTGACCCCATGGACTGTAGCTTACTGGGCTCCTCTGTCCATGGGATTTTCCAGGCAAGAGTACTGGAGTGGGCTGCCATTTCCTTCTCCAGGGGAACTTTCTGACCCAGGGATCGAACCTGGGTCTCCTGCATTTTGGTAGACGCTTTACCGTCTGAGCCACAAGGGAAGCTCAACCATCATGGGAGCAGGACTGCAAACAGCTGCGACAGTGCTCAACATGGTGTGCTTCAAACAAGTTTTACGTGTATCACAAAGACCCCTCCCATGGTCAATGCCTTCCCCTTGTTATGATCAGAAAAGATGAGACAGCCTGCTTCTATACTTTGGGTTCCATTCAACGAGTTTGCATTTGGATTATTCTGCTCTTTCTAAAAGCTCCTGGCAGCTCAAGTGTTGAGCCCCTGTCTGAATGTACTGAGTAACCAGGTCTCTATTCATTACTCTGGCTCCAGGGTGTCTCTTGCATCCTCCCCAAAGTCTAGTGAGAAGAAATCAGATAAGATACATAGATACTACATTCAGTTAGTGGAAGGTGAAGTCAAAACCTTTTAAAACAGAAGACATTACGGATCGTCATCATCAGACTCTGCTCAGAAGGTAGAAAGCCCAGAGTGATGAAGGTAGAAATATATACCAAGCAGGAGTTTGCCCTGATGCACACATGGGGTATCTTTAGAATGGCTCCTCCAGTTCTACCAAAACCCCTTCATACAAGGGGTTTTGTATCTAAAACTTCCTCTCAGGTCAGACTTCTTCAAAACGTGAACTTCTCCACTGTAAGTGCTAAGGTTCCGCAAAGGCACAAGCGCATGAAAACATGAACAGAGGCAAGATTCCAGGGAATTTTGCTCAGCTGGACTGTACTATAAGACATGAAACAGAAGACATTTTTCTGCTTCTTTCTGAAGCCTGTTTAGGGATCTGGATGCAAATATTCATGATGTTTTAAACTCATGGCTAATATGACACGAGATCTAACCTGTTCTTTACTTTCAAGACCATGGACCTCACATCTGGAAGGAAAGTTACTCTAATCTAGAGCAGCAGATTTCTTATCTTAAGACCTCTTTATGTTTATGTAGGTTATATCTATTGATATTTACAAACTACCGCACAATGGCACTCATCTCACACGCTAGTAAAGTAGTGCTCAAAATTCTCCAAGCCAGGCTTCAGCAATACGTGAACCATGAACTTCCAGATGTTCAAGCTGGTTTTAGAAAAGGCAGAGGAACCAGAGATCAAATTGCCAACATCCGCTGGATCATGGAAGAGCAAGAGAGTTCCAGAAAAACATCTATTTTTGCTTTATTGACTATGTCAAAGCCTTTGACTGTGTGGATCACAATAAACTGTGGAAAATTCTGAGAGAGATGGGAATACCAGACCACCTGACCTGCCTCTTGAGAAATATGTATGCACGTCAGGAAGCAACAGTTAGAACTGGACATGGAACAACAGACTGGTTCCAAATAGGAAAAGGAGTACGTCAAGGCTGTATATTGTCACCTTGCTTATTTAACTTATATGCAGAGTACATCATGAGAAACACTGGGCTAGAAGAAGCACAAGCTGGAATCAAGATTGCTGGGAGAAATATCACTCACCTCAGATATGCAGATGACACCACCCTTATGGCAGAAAGTGAAGAGAAACTAAAAAGCCTCTTGATGAAAGTGAAAGAGGAGAGTGAAAATGTTGGCTTAAAGCTCAACATTCAGGAAACGAAGATCATGGCATCCGGTCCCATCACTTCATGGGAAATAGATGGGGAAATAGTGGAAACAGTGTCAGACTTTACTTTTGGGGGCTCCAAAATCACTGTAGATGGTGACTGCAGCCATGAAATTAAAAGACGCTCACTCCTTGGAAGAAAAGTTATGACCAATCTAGACAGCATTTTCAAAAGCAGAGACATTACTTTGCCAACAAACTTCCGTCTAGTCAAGGCTATGTTTTTTCCAGTGGTCATGTATGGATGTGAGAGTTGGACTGTGAAGAAGGCTGAGCACTGAAGAATTGATGCTTTTGAACTGTGGTGTTAGAGAAGACTCTTGAGAGTCCCTTGGACTGCAAGGAGATCCAACCAGTCCATTCTGAAGGAGATCAGCCCTGGGATTTCTTTGGAAGGAATGATGCTAAAGCTGAAACTCCAGTACTTTGGCCACCTCATGTGAAGAGTTGACTCATTGGAAAAGACTCTGATGCTGGGAGGGATTGGGGGCATTAGGAGAAGGGGCTGACAGAGGATGAGATGGCTGGATGGCATCACAGACTCGATGGACGTGAGTCTGGGTGAACTCTGGGAGTTGGTGATGGACAGGGAGGCCTGGCATGCTGCGATTCATGGGGCCGCAAAGAGTCGGACACAACTGAGCAACTGAACTGAACTGAACACTAGAAATTATTTATACTCTAGAAAAATCTTGAATGTTTACTAATTCATTTAAATGTACAATAATAAACCATTACATGTGAACATAAATAGCGTATTTTATTAAAAATTCTTTTCCAAAACAAAATTAATGAGACCAGTAGCATTGTTTTATATTTTCATAAGTCTCTTTAATGTTGGGCAAATTCAAAATCAGCTGGATTCTCTTGTCTGCTTCTGAATACATCCTGGTGTGACATATTGTTTTGTTAAAATATATGAAGAAATTATGGCTTCACATAGATATGTATGTAATTGGAAATGGGAGGAATATTTTGTTAGCCTTTCTGGTGACTGTGGATATCCTTGGAATTATATCAAAATTCAACAAACAGTATTTTCTTAAAAGTTAATTGCAGTTTGAAATAGAAAACTTTCCACCCTCTGTTATATTAAAATCCATTGTTCTATCCTACGCTTTGAATGGAACTTCTACATCATGCATTGATCATTTGGAAATATTGGTTCACTGAGTTACTCAGATCTTGTAAATGTCCATACATTTCATTACACAAGTTTGGAAAGTCTTATTCACTAATATAGGACTTCCCTGGTGGCTCAGTCAGTAAATCGGAGGGCAATGCAACAGTTCGAGCCCTGGGTCAGAAAGATCCACTGGAGACTGAAACGGCAACCCACTCCAGTATTCCTGCCTGGGAAATCCTCTGGACAGAGCCTAATGGGCCACAGTCCATGGGGTCACAGGAGTTGGACCCAACTTAGCGACTAAACCACCACCACCAGCATTCATTAATACCATTGCTAATCTCATCAGAAAAAGTTTAAAACATTTGGAAGTTCACAATGCAAGAGCCCCTGTGATTCAGACCTCACTGGAGAATGTATGGCTGCAGCCCACCTGTACTCCTTAATCCCTTTTCTTCTTTAGTCTTCTGAGAAAAAGGATACTCCATAACAGTAAGTGTTATTGTTACTGTCATTCCCAGTCATTTAGCTGGTAAAGAATCTGCCTGCCAAAGCAGGAGACTCAAGGGACATGGGTTTAATCCCTGGGTCAGGAAGATTCTGTGGAGAAGGAAATGGTAGCCCACTCCAGTATTCTTGCCTGGAAAATTCCATGGACAGAGGAGCCTGGCTGGTTACAGCCCATGAGGTTGCAAAGAGTTGGACACAACTGAGCATACATGCCTAATCCCTAATAACACATCCGATGGAGAAGGCAATGGCACCCCACTCCAGTACTCCTGCCTGGAAAATCCCGTGGACAGAGGAGCCTGGTAGGTGGCAGTTCATGGGGTTGCAAAGGTTGGACACGACTGAGCGACTTCACTTTCACTTTTCACTTTCATGCATTGGAGGAGGAAATGGCAACCCACTCCAGTGTTCTTGCCTGGAGAATCCCAGGGACAGGGGAGCCTGGTGGGCTGCAGTCCATAACACCTATTGAGAACTTGCTCCATTCTGGGCATTATGCTTAGTGCTGCATGTATTAGTTGACCAAAAAGTTCATTCAGATTTTTCTGTAACATCTTATGGAAAATCTTGAAAAATTTTTTGGTCAACCTAATGTATTATTTCTTTTCACCCCCCTCCCCACCCCCAAACCACCATGAGGTGGGTACAACTTGAGCTCATCTTAAAGATAAAGGAACTGAGTTACACATCAAATTTGCACAACTGATACATCACTTTGCCAACAAAGGTCTGTCTAGTCAAAGCTTTGGTTTTTCCAGTAGTGATGTATGGATATGAGAGTTGGACCAAAAAGAAGGCTGAGCTCCGAAGAACTGATGCTTTGAACTGTGGTACTGGAGAAGGCTCTTGAGAGTCCCTCAAACAGCAAGGAGATCAAACTGGTCAATCCTAAAGGAAATCAACTCTGAATATTCATTGGAAGGACTGATGTTGAAGCAGAAACTTCAATACTTTGGCCACCTGATGCAAAGAGCTGACTCATTTGAAAAGACCGTGATGATGGGAAAGACTGAAGGCAGGAAGAGAAGGGGATGACAGAGGATGAGATGGTTGGATGGCATCACCCATCATCCAAGATGACTCGATGGACATGAGTTTGAGCAAATTCTGGGAGATAATGAAGGACAGGGAAGCCTGGAGTGCCGCAGTCCATGGGGTCGCAAACAGACACGACTGAGCGACTGAACAAACGTCAAGTTGTGTGTTTATCTGGCCCCAGAGGCTGTACTGGCACCACTTAAAAGTGAGTTTTCCGGTAGCTGAGTGAATTTGCTCCCCTTTTATGGTGGTATTTTGGATCCCAATCTTCTTGGTTAGCTTATCTTGCTTCCAATACCATCCCCAAACTGGAAGGTTTTGGTCAGTGGCCCGGGTTCCTCATCAAGGATAGCTTTCTATGTATTCCTCAAATCCAGTCTGACTCCAGAGTCTTCGGAACTCCTCTTCTCTGCTCACTGGCTCTCCTGACTTTAACTCCTTCTCTTGAACGTCTCACTCCATGCCGCTGCCATCAGAGCCTTTCTAAACACACAAGTCCTCCCCTAGTTTAAACGCCCTCAGGGCTGCCCCATTTCCCACTGGATAAAGACTAAATTCTCCAGAATGTTCAAAGTACTTCATCATCTGCCTCCAGCTGACCTCTCCAAGCTCGTTGCTTTTTCTCCTGGCCTTGTTTCCTATGCTTCAGAGGCCTGGATGGATCCCACGGCCTCCACAACAAGGACTGTGGCTTTTTTTCTCTTTGTGTCCCTGGTGCCTGATACTGGTTTTGGCACACAGTTGCTGTAAAGAGCATGTTGTTGAAGAAATGAATGATGTATAGGTGCCCCTTCAATAACTCTTCCCTTATGCATTCTTGAACCCTGCTCATTGAACGTTTCCTGAATGCCAACCTTCAAGAATGTTGGGTTCACTTTATCTGAGCACCCTATTTCCAGATATTAATAGCTAGGATCCCCTAGACATTTTTATTCCTGCAAGCTTTCCTAGGAAATGGGTCACCACCCTCTGTCTCATCAAGATCAGCTTTTCATGGGTTCTTCCCCAGGCTTCAGATTTCCCTGTCCCATGAAAATTTTCAGTCCTCTTATACTCAGACTGTAGAAGGTCAGATCTGTAGAATGATATAGCTTTCAAATTCTCTGCCATTGGCTTATCCATAGAGCTCCCTGCCAGAGATTCCCAAGCTTCCCCCTCTTCAGAGACACTTCTTTCTGAGCTACCATCATTCTGAAGGTAGTTTTTAACAGAGTTCACATCCCCAGCTTAACTCTACTCCAACCCCCCTGGCTCTAGCTAGGCTGGGAGTGCTCCCAGGTCCACTTAGAAATTTTGTCTTGGATTGCATGCAAGGAAGAAGCAGAGAGGTGTTGCTGAAAGGAAAGACCAAGCAAAAGTCATAGAAATGCAGGGAGCGGGCAAATTGCTTAGCATCACGTGTGTTTCTTTGCAGAGTTTTGTGCAAGCGCCTCATCTAGAGGCGGCATGGCCAGGGCATTTCTAACCGAGGTTTGCTAGGGCCCTTCAGAATCCCCTGGAGAGGATGTCTGTCTATCAATCTAGCACCAGTCATGAGCCAAGACTGGTACTAGCCTGGGTGGAGATGGACAAAGATGCAAAATTTGTGCTTAAGGACTATTTTACACAAAGTGAACACAGCCCGCTAGACATGAGACAGTGAGTCATGCAATGGGCATGATTCTGGGAAGAGAAAGACCACTGTGAGCTTTGGTGTCCCCGATAGGGAATCAGAGAAAGGGAGTGGCATGAAGGGACTTGCAGGTAGAGAGGGGGACAGTCTGATCTGAGCCTTGAGCATGCGCCAGTGATAGAAGGTCAGCTTACACAATGATCACAGCTGTCAAATTCTCTTTAGATAGATGGTCTTATCCAGTCTCACTGGCTGAGATACAGCCTTAGAATCCTTCTCAACATAGCCCTTGAGGATGTCACTAGCAGGCACTGTGAATTCCAGCCTGAGATTAAATTTATTTACAATCCTTGAACCCATAGCAACAAGAATAGGGGGGAAAGAGAGAGAGAGTTTGTGAGTTATCCCAAGAGGGGAATAAAGGTGAGTGAGAAAGTGCATTTGGGAGGTAACAGAGTACATAAAACAGATCACTGCTTCTTGTATACCCCAAGTACTCAGTACATTTGCCAAACAAAACATTTTACCTGTTTGCTCTAGGTAGTCGCTTGCTGTCTCACTTAAACATAAGTCCTTAGAGGGTGAAAGTGTTAGCCACTCAGTCATGTCTGACTCGTTGTGACCCCATGGACTATAGCTTGCCAGGCTCCACTGTCTGTGGAATTCTCCAAGAGAGAACACTGGAGTGGGTGAGGGTGAGGAGTGTCTTATTTTTCCTTCTCTCCATGGTATTTCTTTCAACATCAGTGTCAACAGACAAATATCAATAAGCATGTATTGAATGAATAAGTGAAGGAATAAATGAATGAATAGTTGATAGTCTTGAAAAAAAAAAAAGTAGCAATGCCACAGAGAAATAGAAGACAGTGAGGCCAGTGTAACAAAGAAGTGTTTTAAAAGAAACACAATTTTCATCTCAATCTAAAGAACTTTATTAGAGAGACCAAGAGCTTCTAAAGATGACCTCTGCTTCATTGGGGGGGATGATGGTCAGGATACAGACAGTTATTGTTGATTTCATGTTCTCCTCATGCAGGCCTCACTGCAGCCAGGTGACATGGGAGTCATCCTCATTCGACAGGTGAGAGAACCAAGCCTCAAAGAGCTCATGTAATCCACCTAAGCAACAAAGCTGGGAGGGATAGAGACAGACTTTAACACCCAGATTCTCATGATTTCTGGAATCTTGATGCACTTACTGACTGTCAAAATAGCAAAACCCCATTCTCTGGAGATACATATTTGACCAGCTCCAAGCTCTTTTTCCCATCACTCCTCACCTGGATGTGTCTACACTCTCAAACCATAATCAGCTTCCTCCCTCAGGCTTCCTCTGTGGAGACCAGCCCATTCCCAGGAAGAGAGGTGACTCCAAGCTGTTTCTAGGCTCAGATGCTGGTGTTTTCTATGAAGAAATGAGGGGTGCAGAGGAGGTTGGTCTCCTCCCAGGCAGGCCTAGACCCCCATGCTGTCTGGCGTCACCTGCTCTCATGATATATCCTCAGCATCTTCTCCAGATATCTTTCCAGGTGGGCAAGGACTAACTTTGCACTAGTAAATGGTTAGCTCTTGCCCAACTCTTGGAAGGTAACCTCTTACCGCTTGGAATATCTGCCTGATAGGAATGTCCTTTACCGGGAGGCCTTGGACTATTCAGCATCAGTGTGACCTCTGGGGTGGCTGGAGACTAAGGTCCATCATACCGGTTCTCCATGCATCCATGTACAAACTAGGATGATGCCCAGTACAAACTAGACCCAAGGGCTCAGGCCATCTCCCTGGCTCCCCTGGCTGCCACACAAGGTTGCTGGGGCAAATGGGCACTGTCTGACAGCTCCCCTGGGAGAGGACATCTGGAAGCTCACACCTTGAACTCTCCTGGCCCTGCCTGTGTACTGCTCCCTGGTGCTGATTGTAACCTGTGTCCCTTTTCTGTAATGAACTGTGACTGTGAGTTTAACAGTCTTGCTGCATTCTGTGAGCTTTTCCGATGAATCACTGGACTTGAGTATGGTCATGCGGATCCTTGTGATGCAGTCCTCTTGGTTCCCACTGCTCCTGCCTGCTCCCTCTCATCACCCCTGCTTCAGACCTGGGCCTGGCTCTCCACATGTTTTCTTCTACCTACCCCTTCGGACCTCTTTGTTTCCAAGTTTGCATTGTCCAAGGATGGCATATGCAGCATCCCAACCACGCCCATGGCTCAGTCTTGCTTCTAGAGAATGCCAACCCAGGCTGGAGCACTCACTCAACTCTCCCCTCCGCAAGGAAAGGAGGTCAGAGATACCTCACCAAAGCTGAAGAGCTGCTTGGAGGCTCCCTGAAGACAGTGGAGAGGAAGGGACAAGAGATGGACCAGATGAACTTTAAGCTCCTCTCAAACCCTAATGTGCTGATTGCTAGTTATGCCCATTTGGTTCATATGCTTTCAACTTAAAGCAATAACAAGATTTTCAAGTGGAAGTGTCCTCTTGAATGTCCACAGACAGAACTGGATAGATGTGTATTAGAGAGGGAATAATCTCAGATCTGGGCACTGCTTCGAAGGGGAGAGGCAAGCCGAGAGCTCAGACTTCAGGCAGAAACATAGGAGTCCAGGAAACCAAATAGTCAGGCTTTTCAAAGCTCAGCTTTGGTTTTCCAGAACTTGCTAGGGAAGCCTCCCCTTTCCTCTCTGCCAACTTTTTTTCCCCACCTGGCACCAAAGGGCCTAGCCTCAAAGTCACAATTATGAAAGCTCTGCAAGGATGCTAATTGCTATATCTGACCTCCCTTCAGATAACAAGGGAATTGCTCTCCCTAATTAGCCCTGCCACCGGTAGACCAGCAAAGCCAAATGTTTATTATGGGATGAATGCACTTACTGTAAATTTTGACATATGCTGAGGAAAGATGTTGGATAAATAAGACTTCAGAGGCATGGGTTGTTTAAATAATGAATGCTCATTGCTGTGGGTGACAAGGGCGGAGGAGAGCAAGGCAAAAAAAAAAGGGAAAAAATCCTGGAGCAGTGCTCAGAGTCTAGGAACAGACTGTGCTGGTCAGAAGGGTAGAGGGAGGAATTCTGGAAATGAAAGCAGAAGGGCTAAGGGAGGGGAGAGAAGATAGGCTGACATCCTGGCGTCACCCACTGGAGCCTCTATGCTCCTGCTTTCATGCGAGAAACTCCCTCAGTGTCCATCCCCACTCACCTACTCATAGTCCCTTGAAAAGGTTCTTGGGAGACAAGGACACATGTTCATAAGACAAAGACAGAGGAAGGGTCAGGAGAAAAGTGTCCCCCTTCACCCATGGACTCTATGTGGGAAGATCCTTATCTACTGTTGATATCTTGCTTCTTTCCAGCAAAAGGGAGGGTGAGACTATGGGAGCCCAATCCTATTCCTGGGCTTCCTGGGCTGGGTGGAAATATCAGAAGGAATCATTCTGTAACAGAAGGGAAAGGGCTAGGGTACAACTTTTGAAAGGATGACATAGTCCAAGGACACAACATTAAACTGATTAGAATCACATGTGTCCAAGATGGCAGACATCTTTTGCCTGAGCCCTTGCTCGGCAGGCTCAAACAAAACCTTGTGTGCACCAGGACACAGAGACCCCACAGAGACTGAGCCAGACCTGCCTTTGGGTGTTTGAGTGTCTCCTGCAGAGGCACGAGTCAGCAGTGGCCTGCTACAGGGGCAGGGCCTCTGGCTGCAGCAGACCTGGGACACACAGCCTGTGGCAGAAGCCTTCTTGGAGGAGGTCACCATTAATCCCACCATACAGCCACCAAGCAGACACCCACAAACTGCAGAACAATTATACCAAATAAATTTTCGTACTATTAAGAAAGTTCTAGGACCCACAACAGATTTCCCAACCTGCAGATCTGGCAAAGGGACTGAGAACCCCGAGGGAATTTGACTTTGGAGGCCAGTGGGATTTGATTCCCGAGCTTACACATGACTGTGGAAACAGACTCTTGGAGGGCACAAACAAAACCTGTGTGCACCAGGACCCAGGAGAAAGGAGCAGTCACCCCACAAGGGACTGAGCCAGACTTGCCTGTGGGTGTCTAGGAGTCTCCAGTGGAGGTGTGAGTTGACGGTGGCCTACTGCAGGGTCAGAGGCACTGGATACAAGAGTGCGTGCACAGTCCTTTGGAAGGAGATTGCCGTTATCTTCATTACCCCCACGTAGTCTGGCTTCAGGTCACACAACAGGGAGGGAACACATCAACAAAAAACTGGATTAAAGGTTTACTGAGGGTTCCCTGGTGGCTCAGACGGTAAAGTGTCTGCCCACAATGAGGGAGACCCAGGTTCGATCCCTGGGTTGGGAAGATCCGCTGGAGAAGGAAATGGCAACCCACTCCAGTACTCTTGCCCAGAAAATTCCATGGATGGAGGAGCTTGGTGAGCTATAGTCCACAGGGTTGCAAAGAGTCAGACATGACTGAGCGAATTTACTTTCACTTGAGCATGGCCCCACCCACCAGAACAAGACCCAGTTTCCCCCAGAGTCAGTCTTTCCCATCAGGAAGTTTCCATAAGCCTCTTATCCTTACCCATCAGACGGTGGACAGAATGAAAACCACAGTCACAGAAAACTAATCAAACTGATCACATGGACCACAGCCTTGTCTAACTCACTGAAACTATAAGCCATGCCATGTAGGGCTACCCAAGACAGACAGGTCATCGTGGAGAGTTCTGACAAACTGTGGTCCCCTGGAGAAGGGAATCGTAAACCACTCCAGTATTCTTGCCTTGAGAACCTCAGAAACAGTATGAAAAGGCAAAAAGATATGACACTGAAAGATGAACTCCTTAGGTCAGTAGGTGACAATATACTATTGGAGAAGAGTGGAGAAATAACTCCAGAAAGAATGAAGAGACAGAGCCAAAGTGAAAACAATGACCAATTGTGGATGTGACTGGTGATAGAAGTAAAGCCCAATATTGTAAAGAACAATATTGCATAGGAACCTGGAATGTTAGATCCATGAATCAAGGTAAAGTGGAAGTGGTCAAACAGGAGATGGCAGAGTGAACGTCGACATTTTAGGGATCAGTTTATTAAAATGGGTTGGAATGGGTGAATTTAATTCAGATTACTATTGTATCTACTACTGGGCAAAAAATCCCTTAGAGGAAATGGAGAGCCCTCACAGTCAACAAAAGAGTATGAAATGCAGTACTTGGGTGCAATCTCAAAAAGGACAGACTGATCTCTATTTGTTTCCAAGGCAAACCATTCAATATCACAGTAATCCAAGTCTATGCCTCAACAACTAACGCCAAAGAAGCTGGTTGAACAGTTTTATGAAGACCTACAAGACCTTCTAGAACTAACACCTAAAAAAAAAAAGATGTCTTTTTCATTATAGGGGACTGGAATGCAAAAGTAGGAGGTCAAGATACACTCGAAGTAACAGTCAGGTTTGGCCTTGAGTACAAAATGAAGCAGGGAAAATGCTAACAGAGTTGTCAGGAGAACACACTGGTCATGGCAAACACCCTCTTCCAACAACACAAGAGCCAGCTCTACACATGGACATCACCAGATGGTCAATAACAAAATCAGATTGATTATATTCTCTGCAGCTGAAGATGGAGAAGCCCTCTAGGTCAGCAAAAACACGACCAGGAGCTGACTGTGGCTCAGATCATGAACTCCTTATTGCCAAATTCAGACTTAAATTGAAGAAAGTAGGGAAAACCACTGGGCCATTCAGGTATGATCTAAATCAAATCCCTTAAGATTATACAGTGGAAGTGACAAATAGATTCAAGGGATTAGATCTGATAGACAGAGTGCCTAAAGAACCGTGGATAGAGGTTCATGACATTGTAAAGGAGGTGGTGATTAAAACCATCCACCCAAAAAATAAATGCTAAAAGGCAAAATGGTTGCCTGAGGAGACCTTACAAATAGCTGAGAAAAGAAGAGAAGAGAAAGGCAAAGGGGAAAAGGAAAGATATACCCATCTGAATGCAGAGTTCCAAAGAGTAGCAAGGAGAGATAAGAAAGCCTTCCTCAGCAGTCAATGCAAAGAAATAAAGGAAAACAATAGAATGGGAAAGACTAGAGATCTCTTCAAGAAAATATACCAAGGGAATATTTCATGCAGAGATGGGCACAATAAAGAACAGAAAAAGTATGGATCTAACAAAAGCAGAAGATATTAAGAAGAGATGGCAAAAATACACAGAAGAACTATACAAAAAGAAGATTTTAATGACCCAGATACCACTCACCTAGAGCCAGACAACCTGGAATGTGAAGTCAAGTGGGGCATCATGACGAACAAAGTTAGAGGAGGCAATGAAATTCCAGTTGAGCTATTTCAAATCCTAAAAGATGATGCTGTGAAAGTGCTGCACTCAATATGCCAGCAAATTTGGAAAACTCAGCAGTGGCCACAGGACTGGAAAAGGTCAGTTTTCATTCCAATCCCAAAGAAATGCAACGCCAAAGAAGGTTCAAACTACTACACAATTGCGCTCATCTCACATGCTAGGAAAGTAATGCTCAAAATTCTCCAAGCCAGGCTTCAATAGTATGTGAAACAAGAATTTCCAGATGTTCAAGCTGGATTTAGAAAAGGCAGATGAACCAGACATCAAATTGCCAAGATTTATTGGATCATGGAAAAAGGAAGAGAGTTTCTGACAAATGTCTACTTCTGCTTTGTTGACTGCCCAGAGCCTTTGACTGTGTGGATCACAACAAACTATGGAAAATTCTTCAAGAGGTGGGAATACCAGACCACCTGACCTGCCCCCTGAGAAATCTTTATGTAGGCCAAGAGAAAGCAACTGTTAGAACTGGACATGAAACAACAGACTGGTTCCAAATTGGGAAGGGAGTATATCAAGGCTGTATATGCAGAGTACATTATGCGAAATGCCAGGCTGGATGAAGCACCAGCTGGAAACAAGATTGCCGGGAGAAATATCAATAACCTCAGATACACAGATGACACCACCCTTATGGCAGAAAGTGAAGAACAACTAAAGAGCCTCTTTATGAAAGTGAAAAAGGAGACTGAAAAAGCTGGCTTAAAACTCAATATTCAAAAAACTAAGATCATGGCATGTGGTCCCATCACTTCATGGAAAATAGATAGGGAAACAATGGAAACAGTGACACTTTTTTTCCCTTAGGCTCCAAAATCACTGCAGATGGTGACTTCAGCCATGAAATTAAGAGAAGTTTGCTCCTTGGAAGAACAGCTGTGACAAAGCTAGACAGCATATTAAAAAGCAGAGACATTAATTTGCTGACAAAGGTCCATCTAGTCAAAGCTATGATTTTTCCAGTAAACATTATGGTTGTGTGAGTTGGACTATAAAGGAACCTGAGTGCCAAAGAATTGATGCTTTTGAACTGTGGTGTTGGAGAAGACTCTTGAGAGTCCCTTGGACTGCAAGGAGATCCAGTCAGGCCATCCTAAAGGAAATCAGTCCTGAATATTCATTGGAAGGACTGATGCTGAAGCTGAAACTCCAATACTTTGGCCACCTGATGCAAAGAACTGACTCATTGGAAAAGATCCTGATGCTGGGAAAGATTGAAGGCAGGAGGAGAAGGGAATGACAGAGGATGAGATGGTTGGATGGCATCACTGACTCAATGGACATGGGTTTGAGTGAGCTCCAGGAGTTGGTGATGGACAAGGAAGCCGGGCATGCTGCAGTCCATGGGATTGCAAAGAGTCAGACACGACTGAGTGATTGAACTGAACTGAACTGAACTGAAGATGACAGACAAGTCGATCTTGATTAGACCTTGATCCTCAATTATCAACTAAATGACACACCCAGAGATGCCATGACAGTTCCAAGGCACTGTCAAAAGACAAATTTGGGTGGTGGCCCAAATCCTGGAAATCTCCACCCCTTCCCAAAAGTAGTTGGAATAATTCTCCCACTCATTAGCATATGACATTACCCAGCCTATAAAAACTAACCATGCCCCATTTCATGGCCACACTCACCCTCTGCAATCGCCCATACTCTGTCTGTGGAGTCTGCTTCTCTCTGAATCTGAATAAATCCTCTTCTTACCTATCACTTTAATTCTTTCTGCAATGAGACATCAAGAACCTGAACTCCATTAGCTCCTGAAACAAGGTACCATGCATTTTGGCTGGGTTTAAGTCCTAGCCAGTGCGTTCTCTTGGCAAAACTTTATTAGCCTTTGCCCTGCTTCATTCGGTATTGCAAGGCCAAATTTGCCTGTTACTCCAGGTGTTTCTTGACCTCCTACTTTTGCATTCCAGTCGCCTATAATGAAAAAGACATCTTTTTGGGGTGTTAGTTCTAAAAGGTCTTGTAGGTCTTCATAGAACCGTTCAACTTCAGCTTCTTCAGTGTTACTGGTGGGGCATAGGCTTGGATTACCTTGATATTGAATGGTTTGCCTTGGAAACGAACAGAGATCATTCTGTTGTTTTTGAGATTGCATCCAAGTACTGCATTTTGGACTCTTTTGTTGACCATGATGGCTACTCCATTTCTTCTAAGGGATTCCTGCCCACAGTAGTAGAGATAATGGTCATCTGAGTTAAATTCACCCATTCCAGTCCATTTTAGTTCACTGATTCCCAGAATGTCAACGTTTGCCTTGCTTCATGGACCTAACATTCCAAGTTCCTATGCAATATTGCTCTTTACAGCATCAGACCTTGCTTCTATCACCAGTCCCATCCACAACGGGGTATTGTTTTTGCTTTGGCTCCATCCCTTCACTCTTTCTGGAGTTATTTCTCCACTGATCTCCAGTAGCATATTGGGCACCTACCGACCTGGGGAGTTCCTCTTTCAGTATCCTATCATATTGCCTTTTCATACTGTTCATGGGGTTCTCAAGGCAAGAATACTGAAGTGGTTTGCCATTCCCTTCTCCAATGGACCACATTCTGTCAGACCTCTCCACCATGACCTGCCTGTCTTGGGTGGCCCCACAGGCATGGCTTAGTTTCATTGAGTTAGACAAGGCTGTGGTCCATGTGATTAAATTGACTAGTTTTCTGTGATTATGGTTTCAGTGTGTCTGCCCTCTGATGCCGTCTCACAACACCTACTGTCTTACTTCGGTTTCACTTACCTTGGACGTGGGATTCTCTTCACGGCTGCTCCAGCAAAGCGCAGCGGCTGCTCCTTACCTTGGACAAGGGATATCTCCTCACTGCCGTCCGTCCTGACCTTGAATGTGGAGTAGATCCTCTTGGCTAAAAATAGTTTTGACAAGAGAAAGGCTAATAGAGTTTTGCCAAGAGAAGGCACTGGTCATAGCAAACACCCTCTTTCAACAACACAAGAGAAGACTCTACACATGGACATCACCAGATGGTCAACACCAAAATCAGATTGATTATATTCTTTGCAGCCAAAGATGGAGAAGCTCTATACAGTCAGCAAAAACAAGACCGGGAGCTGACTGTGGCTCAGATCATGAACTCCTTATTGCCAAATTCAGACTTAAATTGAAGAAAGCAGGGAAAACCACTAGACCATTTAGGTATGACCTAAATTAAATCCCTTATGATTATATAGTGGAAGTGAGAAATAGATTTAAGGGACTAGATCTGATAGATAGAGTGCCTGATGACAGAGATTTGTGACATTGTACAGGAGTCAGAGATCAAGACCATCCCCATGGAAAAGAAATGCAAAAAAGCAAAATGGCTGTCTGGGGAGGCCTTACAAATAGCTGTGAAAAGAAGAGAAGTGAAAAGCAAAGGAGAAAAGGAAAGATATAAGCATCTGAATGCAAAGTTCCAAAGAATAACAAGAAGAGATAAGAAAGCCTTCCTCAGCGATCAATGCAAAGAAATAGAGGAAAACAACAGAATGGGAAAGACTAGAGATCTCTTCAAGAAAATTAGAGATACCAAGGGAAAATTTCATGCAAAGATGGGCTCAATTAAGGACAGAAATGGTATGGACCTAACAGAAGCAGAAGATGTTAAGAAGAGGTGGCAAGAATACACAGAAGAACTGTACAAAAAAGAGCTTCATGACACAGATAATCACGATGGTGTGATCAGTCACCTAGAGCCAGACATCCTGGAATGTGAAATCAAGTGGGCCTTAGAAAGCATCACTATGAACAAAGCTAGTGGAGGTGATGGAATTCCAGTTGAACTATTTCAAATCCTGAAAGATGATGCTGTGAAAATGCTGCAGTCAATATGCCAGAAAATTTGGAAAACTCAGCAGTGGCCACAGGACTGGAAAAGGTCAGTTTTCATTCCAATCCCAGAGAAAGCCAATGCCAAAGAATGCTCAAACTACCACACAATTGCACTCATCTCACATGCCAGTAAAGTAATGCTCAAAATTCTCCAAGCCAGGCTTCAGCAATACGTGAACTGTGGACTCCCTGATATTCAAGCTGGTTTTAGAAAAGGCAGAGGAACCAGAGATCAAATTGCCAACATCCGCTGGATCATGGAAAAAGGAAGAGAGTTCCAGAAAAACATCTATTTTTGCTTTATTGACTATGTCAAAGCCTTTGACTGTGTGGATCACAAGAAACTGTGGAAAATTCTGAGAGAGATGGGAATACCAGACCACCTGACCTGCCTCTTGAGAAATATGTATGCAGGTCAGGAAGCAACAGTTAGAACTGGACATGGAACAACAGACTGGTTCCAAATAGGAAAAGGAGTACATCAAGGCTGTATATTGTCACCCTGCTTATTTAACTTCTATGCAGAGTGCATCATGAGAAATGCTGGGCTGGAAGAAGCACAAGCTGGAATCAAGATTGCCGGGAGAAATATCACTCACCTCGGATATGCAGATGACACCACCCTTATGGCAGAAAGTGAAGGAGAACTAAAGAGCCTCTTGATGAAAGTGAAAGAGGAGAGTGAAAAAGTTGGCTTAAAGTTCAACGTTCAGAAAATGAAGATCATGACATCTGGTCCCATCATTTCATGGGAAATAGATGGGGAAACAGTGGAAACAGTGTCAGACTTTATATTTTTGGGCTGCAAAATCACTGCAGATGGTGGTTGCAGCCATGAAATTAAAAGACACTTACTCCTTGGAAGGAAAGTTATGACCAACATAGATAGCATATTCAAAAGCAGAGACATTACTTTGCCAACAAAGGTCCGTCTAGTCAAGGCTATGGTTTTTCCAGTAGTCATGTATGGATGTGAGAGTTGGACTGTGAAGAAAGCTGAGCACTGAAGAATTGATGCTTTGAAGTGTGGTGTTGGAGAAGAGTCTTTAGAGTCCCTTGGACTGCAAGGAGATCCAACCAGTCCATTCTGAAGGACATCAGTCCTGGGTGTTCTTTGGAAGGAATGATGCTAAAGCTGAAACTCCAGTACTTCGGCCACCTGATGCGAAGAGTTAACTCATTGGAAAAGACTGATGCTGGGAGGGATTGGGGCAGGAGGAGAAGGGGACGACAGAGGATGAGATGGCTGGATGGCATCACCGACTCAACGGATGTGAATTTGAGTGAATTCAGGAGTTGGTGATGGACAGGGAGGCCTGGTGTGCTGCAGTTCATGAGGTTGCAAAGAGTCCGACACAACTGAGAGACTGAACTGAACTGAACTGAACTGAATCCTAGCCACGTGGGTTCAAGTTCCAGCCAAATGGGTTCAGTTCCCAAACAGGGTTTTGGCTGAGTTCAAGTCCCATGCATGGATTTAACCATTGAAGTAATAGTTTCAATTCTACCCAGTCAGGAATCCCAGGCCCATTATATTCTGATGCATTTTAGTAGGGAGCATGCTGATATTATGGGTTCCCTTTAGTTCCTGCAGGCTTAGTCCTGGGAGAGCAGACCACATACTGTGAAAGAAAGATATTCAGTTCTCAGTGAGAAAAGATAGGCCCCGCATCCCAAGGGGCTCAGGTCAAGAAGGCTGATCCACTAGCAGATCTCACGTGGTTGCTAACTTCATTTCTTTCAGCTCATCATGTTCCAACTGACCCAGTAGAGAAACATCCTCTCATCTCAGTGGATGGGGATATTTTGGACAAGTATGCCTAGATGAAGAGAAAGCAGAGAGGGAATCTCAGTAACTGCATAGACAGTCAGGCCCCATAGAGACCATGTCTATTTAAGACATAGGACCTGCTTGCCATGTCTCTACCTCAGCGCCTGCAAGGGTGCTAAGTTGCTTCAGTCATGTCTATCTCTTTGTGACCCTATGGACCACCGCCAGGCTCCTCTGTCCATGGGGTTCTCCAGTTAAGAATACTGGAGCGGGTTGCCATGCCCTCTTCCAGCGGATCTTCCCGACCCAGAGATCAAACCTGCATCTCTCATGTCTCCTGCATTGGCAGGTGTGTTCCTTACCACTGCGTCACCTGGGAAACCCACCCCTCAGCCTCTGGGTTGAGGGTGGAAATACAGTGACTTGCGACCCTCACCTCTGCTTCTCTTTCTCTCCCAAATAAACGACTCTCAGTGTAGGCCTTAAACATGAACTTGAAAGGTCTTTAAGCAGTACTGAAAGGAGTTTTCTTTTCACCCGTCAGCAGGCACTGGAGGACCACCAAGGATATGTGAATCAGGATGGACATATGGGATCAGTCTACCAGTAGTACTGAGGCAACTGAGCCAGAAAAGATGACTCTGGTGACACAAGTGCCTTTTAAGGAAGCTGTTACAATTGGGCTTCCCTGGTAGCTGAGATGGTAAAAATCTGCCTGCAATGCAGGAGACTTGGGTTCAATTCCTGGGTTGGGAAGATTCCCTGGAGAAGGGAATGGCAACCCACTCCAGTATGCTTACCTGGAGAATTCTATGGACAGAGGAACCTGGCGGATCACAGTCCATGGGGTCGCAAACAGTTGGATGTGACTGGTGTGACTAACACTTTCACTTCCACAGGGGTCTAAACTTTGTTCACACGTCAGAATACACTATGGGCTTCCCTGGTGGCCCCGCTGGTAAAGAATCCGCCTGCAGTGCGGGGGATGTGGGTTCAATCCCTGAGTTGGGAAGATCTGCTGGAAAAGGGAAAGGCTATCCACTCCAGCACTCTGGCCAGGAGAATTCTATACAGTCCATGGAGTTGCAAAGAGTCAGACAAAATTGAGTGACTTTCACTTTCACTTTCTTTCTTTTAGGGGCCTAAACTTAGTCTGTTCACAAGTCAGAACAGGCTAGGTTATGTTTACATGGTTTACAATTCCAAATCAAAACAAGCACTGAAAAAAAACAACAAAAAACAAGCTACAAAGAAATGAAATATTTTCTCCCATATCAGTAAACAGAAGATGTCACAGTCATCTGTGACTGAAGCCCTCCAACAAAAGCCAGTGAGCCCTGAGGAAACTCGGGGTGTAAAAACACAGGATTTGGTCCAGATCACTAAGGTGCATATCAAAGGAATGATTTCAGTGAGCCCAGACTCTTACATCTTCCCATACATAGGAAAGTGCTAAATTCCTTAACTTGGGATATCTGGTTTTCTTTAATTACCGGTAAACTTCTGATGTTTTGACTACCTGCCGTTTGTTGCAAAACTTCCCCTTGCCTCCTCAGAGCAGTTCTCTCACGGTTATTTGAATTGCTGCCTCCCAGGCTTGAAGTCCTAAAACTTCCCTCTGAATAGCTCTCAACGTTCAGGTTGTGAATTTTTTTTTTTAAGTTGACACTGCCAACAACAAAACGTCTCTTATCCATCCCACGTGGGTCAACTGGGGTCTCTATTCCACTTAGTGACTCAGGGACCCAGGCTTCGGAATTTTTGTGTCAGGGAAGAGACAACTGGAAGGCCATTCATCATCTCTTCTACACTTCAGCTTTGAAATGACCCACAAGCTGCTCACATCTCATTGGCCAAATCTAGCCATGCAGCTCAGAAATAGAAGAGGACCCTGTGGGGCTTCTGGGCACAGAAGCCTTTCAAATATTTGCTAATCAGGGAAGGGAGGGGATGCAGAGACAAAGGGGGAGCGGCCAAGGAACAGTAGTGTGGCCTTGGGACAGGGTCCTGATTCCTCTTAAGGAATGCCCATAGCAGTATCTTTGAACTCTTTTATAGAACGAAAATCCCCAAAAATGGAAGATGTTAGTATTCTTCTTTCCAGAGAAGGTCGCAGTTTGCTAACCTGGAGAAGCTCATCAGGAGACTACCTGCAGGCCCTACACACCCTGATCCTTATCAGCAACTCCACCCTTGAATCATTGCTATAAGACTCCTCCCAAAACTCTCCTGGGTTGGGCCACACAGTTTTTGAGGCGCAAGCCCGCTGTGCCCTCCTTTGCCAGGCAAAGCAGTAAAGCTATTCTTTTCTATTTCACCCAAAACTCTGTCTCTGAGATTCAATTTGGCACCAGCATACAGAGACCAAGGTTTTCACATCAGCTCCACTTCAGTGCAAGAGGTGGGGCATGTGGAGGGATGAAATTAAAAGACACTCCTTGGAAGGAAAGTTATGACCAACCTAGACCACATATTCAAAAGCAGAGACATTACTTTGCCAACAAAGGTCCGTCTAGTCAAGGCTATGGTTTTTCAGTGGTCATATACGGATGTGAGAGTTGGACTGTGAAGAAGGCTGAGTGCCGAAGAATTGATGCTTTTGAACTGTGGTGTTCGAGAAGACTCTTGAGAGTCCCTTAGACTGCAAGGAGATCCAACCAATCCATCCTAAAGGAGATCAGTCCTGGGTGTTCATTGGAAGGACTGATGCTGAAGCTGAAACTCCAATACTCTGGCCACCTCACACGAAGAGTTGACTCATGGAAAAGACTCTGATGCTGGGAGGGATTGCGGCAGGAGAAAAAGGGGACGACAGAGGATGACATGGCTGGATGGCATCACCGACTGGATGCACATGAGTTGGGTGAACTCCAGGAGTTGGTGATGGACAGGGAGGCCTGGCATGCTGCGATTCATGGGATCGCAAAGAGTCAAGACACGACTGAGCAACTGAACTGAACTGAACTATTTATGCCCCAGCTTATCTCAGAGGGGATGGCAGAAATCAGCAATCTTGAACAGCAATCAGGGAAGGGAAGGGCTGAAGAGACAAAGAAGGAACAGTCAAGGAATAATAGTGTGGCCTTGTGCAGGGTCCTGGTTGCCCTGAATGAATGCTCATAATAATATCTTCCCACACCTGTGCAAACATAGACTCAGAGACAAGGTGTCAGATCTGCAGAGCCCTTCCATTTACAGATGGGGCAATGGAAGCTGAGAGCAGGCTGGTGCCCAGCTCAGGGTGCACATGCGGCCCCTGCAAGGGTGTCCTGCCAGCTTCTTCCCAGCCCAGCCCTGAGCCCCCAGAAATCTCCCCCTGAGTCTCTTCTGTTTTGTTCACTGGTTTCTTCTCCCTTGTAATTTTTATTTCATTATCTCCCTCCCCTTATTCCAAGGAATTTCCAAATGTCATTCTTTCTTTAGTTTTTCACCTCTGCCGAGCCCTCCTTTTCTCTGTCTCCCTCCCTTGGGCAGGCTCTTTCGCTGTGAAGGGCTTTTTCTTCTCCTCCCACGGAGCACGCTGACCTTTTCCTCATCCGTAGGACAAAGCCCGGCCTGGTGCACTCCTAACTGGAATTGGCTCTGCAAGTCCCGGTAATTGCTCTGTTCTTATTATTGAGTCTGGGAGGCCAGTCTTGGCTAGGATGGTCCCTTCCCTTCCCCCACCCCCCACTTCCTAGAATCAGGCTGCAGATGGGCTGCTAACGAGGTGACCAATTAACAAAAGCTAAATAACCCTAAAAGAGGTTGTTGTTGTTGTTTTTTCCCCCTGGCCTTATTTCCTGGCCCTTTTGTTTCTCCTTAGGAATCCATCCTCCCTGACAGCACCACAATGGGACTGTTCCCAAGCCTGACCCTGGGAGAAGCTGACCCACTTGATCCACGGTCACAAGACCCCATCACTTGACTCCTTTGCTTCTGGGGGCATGAAAGCAAGGGGGGTGGGCATGGTTTCTGCCTCTCAGCAATAAGAATGAAACCACCCCACACCACTGGCCACTTACTGTGTGTTATATAACCCTCATGAAGCCTTTCAGTCACTCATTTATTCAAAGACATGAATTGAGAACCTCTCGTGTGCCAGATGCTGTATTGGGCAGTCCTGACCTGAGACTTGGGCAAAAAAGACTGGTGCCTCCTGACTCCATGCTGTGCAGCATATTCCTGTGAATTTTCTCAGTCTGTTTCTGGTGCCCGACCTGCTGAACTGGCAATGCTGACAGGTGGGGAACCGTGAGCCCTTCAAGAGCTCCATCCCTGTTTCTCCCCTCAGGAAGTCCCCAGACTCTTTACCCCACCTCCTCTCCCTCAACTCTCTCTCTCTCTCTCTCTCTCTCTCTCTCTCTCACACACACACACACACACACACACACACACACACACACACACACGGGGTTGACCAGATGCTCTGAGGCGAGTCATCTAGGGAACCTCCTCCAGGACTGTGGATTGGCAAGCAGGTCAAACGTTGCTGTTGTTCAGTCCCTCAGTCGTGTCCGACTCTTTGTGAACCCATGAACACCAGGCTTCCCTGTCATTCATCATCTCCCAGAGTTTGCTGAAACTCTCGTACACTGACTTGGTGATGCCATCCAACCGTTTCATCCTCTGTCGTCCCTTTCTCCTTCTGCCTTCAATCTTTCCCAGCATCAGGGTCTTTTCCAATGAGTCAGCTCATTGCATCCGTTGGCCAAAGAATTGGAGTTTCAGCATCAGTCCTTCCAGTGACTATTAAAGGTTGTGTTTCTTTAGGATTGAGTGGTTTGATCTCTTTGCTGTCTGAGGTACTCTCAAGGGTCTTCTCCAGCACCACAGTTCAAAGACATCAATTCTTTGACTCTCAGCCTTTTTAACTGTCCAGCTCTCATGTCCGTACACAACTACTAGCAAAACCATAGCTTTGGCTAGATGGACCTTTGTTGGCAAAGTAATGTCTCTACTTTTTAATATGCTGTCTAGACTGGTCATAGCTTTTCTTTTAAGGAACAAGCCTCTTTTAATTTCATGGCTGCAGTCACCATTCCACAGTGATTATGGAGCCCAAGAAAAAAAATCTGTCACTGTTTCCATTGTTTCCCCATCTATTTGTCATGAAGTGATGGGACCGGATGCCATGATCCTAGTTTTCTGAATGTTGAGTTTTAAGCCAGCTGTTTCACTCTCCTCTTTCACCTTCATCAAGAGGCTCTTTAATTCCTCTTTGCTTTCTACCATAAGGGTGATGTCATCTGCATATCTGACATTATTGATGTTTCTCTCTGCAATCTTGATTCCAGCTTGTGCTTCATCCAGCCCCACATTTTTCATGAGGTACTCAGCATATAAGTTAAATGAGCAGGGTGACAATACAGCCTTGAGGTACTCCTTTCCCAGTCTGGAACCACCCCATTGTTCCATGTCCAGTTCTAACTGCTCTTCTTGATCTATATACAAGTTTTGCAGGAGGCAGGTAAGGTGGTGTGGTATTCCCATCTCTTTAAGAATTTTCCACAGCTTGTTGTGATCTACACAAAGGCTTTATTATCATCAATGAAGCAGAAGTAAATGTTTTTCTGGAATTTTCTAGCTTTTTCTATCATCCAACAGATGTTAACAATTTGATCTCTGGTTCCTCTGCTTTTTCTAAATCCTGCTTGTACATCTGGAAGTTATCGGTTCATATACTGCTAAAGTCTAGATTGAAGGATTTTGAGCATTACTTTCCTAGCTTGTGAGATGAGTGCAATTGTGCAGTAGTGTGAATATTCTTTGACATTGCCTTTTTTGGGGATTGGAATGAAAACTGTCTTTTCTCTTCCTGTGGCCACTGAGTTTTCCAAATTTGCTGGCATGTTGCATGCAGCACTTTAACAGCATCATTGTTTCAATTCAGTTCAGTTCAGTCACTCAGTCATATCCGACTCTGCGACCCCATGGACTGCAGCACGCCAGGCCTCCCTGTCCAAGCATCATTATTAAGGATTTGAAATAGCTCAGCTGGAATTCCATCACCTCTGCTAGCTTTGTTCGTCCTGGTGCTACCTAATTAAGGCTCACTTGACTTCACACGCCACAATGTCTGGTTCTTGGTGAGTGATCACACCATCCTGGTTATCTGGGTCATTAAGATCTTTTTTTTGTTTAGCTCTTTTGTGTACTCTTGCCACCTCTTTTTAGTGTCTTCTGCTTCTGTTAGACCCATATCCTTTCTGCCCTTTATTGTGCCTATCTTTGCATGAAATATTCCCTTGGTTTCTCTAATTTTATTGAAGACATCTCTGCTGCTGCTGCTGCTGCTGTTAAGTCGCTTCAGTCGTGTCCGACTCTGTGTGACCCCATAGACGGCAACTCACCAGACTCCCCCATCCCTGGGATTCTCCAGGCAAGAACACTGGAGTGGGTTGCCATTTCCTTCTCCAATGCATGAAAGTGAAAAGTGAAAGTGAAGTCGCTCAGTCGTGCCGACTCTTAGTGACCCCATGGACTGCAGCCTATCAGGCTCCTCCATCCATGGAATTTTCCAGGCAAGAGTACTGGAGTGGGGTGCCATTGCCTTCTCCAGAAGACATCTCTAGTCTTTCCCATTCTATTGTTTTCCTCTATTTCTTCGCATTGCTCACTGAGTAAGTCTTTCTTATTTCTCCTTGCTATTCTTTGGAACTCTGCATTCAGATGGGTATAACTTTCCTTTTCTCCTTTGCCTTTCTCTTTTCTCAGCTATTTGTAAGGCCTCCACAGACAACCATTCTACTGTTTAGCATTTCTTTTCTGGGTGGATGATTTTGATTACCACCTCCTATGCAATGCTACGAACCTCCATCCATAGTTCTTCAGGGACTTTGTCAATCAGATCTAATCCCTTGAATCTATTTGTCACTTCCACTGTATAATCTTAAGGGATTTGATTTAGGTCATACCTGAATGGCCTAGTGGTTTTCCCTTTCTTCAATTTAAGTCTGAATTTTGCAAGAAGGAGTTCATGATCTGAGCCACAGTTAGCTTTGGGTTTGGTTCTTGCTGACTGTAAAGAGCTTCTCCATCTTTGGCTACAAACAACACAATCAATCTGATTCCGGTATTGACCATCTGGTAATGTCCATTTGTAGAGTTGGCTCTTGCGTTGTTGGAAGAGGGTGTTTGCTATGACCAATGTGTTTTCTTGGCAATACTCTGTTAGCCTTTGTCCTGCTTCATTTTGTACTCCAAGTCCAACTTGCCTATTATTCCAGGTATCTCTTGACTTCCTATTTTGCATTCCAGTCCCATATGATGAAAAGGACATCTTTTTTGGTGTTAGTTCTATAAGGTCTTGTAGGTCTTCATAGAACTCTTCATCTTCAGCTTCTTTGGCATTAGTGGTTGGGGCATAGACTTGGTTCCTCTGATATTGAATGGTTTGCCTTGGAAATGAACCAAGATCATTCTGTCATTTTTGAGATTGCACCCAAATACTGCATTTCAGACTCTTTTGTTGACTATAACGGCTATTCCGTTTCTTGTAAAGGATTCTTGTCCACAGTAGTAGATACAATGGTCATCTGAATTAAATTCACCCATTCTTGTCCATTTTAGTTCACTGATTCCTAGAATGTTGATGTTCACTCTTGCCATCTCCTGTTTGACCACCTCCAGTTTACCTTGATTCATGGACCTAACATTCCAGGTTCCTATGCAATATAGCTTTTTACAGCATCGGACTTTACTTTCACCACCAGACACATCCACAACTTGATGTTGTTTCTGCTTTAGCTCAACCTCTTCATTCCTTCTGGGGCTATTTCTCCGCTCTTCTCCTATAACATATCAGACACCTACCAACCTGGTGGGGTTCATCTTTTGATGCCGTATCTGTCACCACAGCAGGGTTGGTCATTGGATCAAGTAGGATTCTGCTTTATCCAATGACCACATGTGACATAAATTGATCATTATACACAAAGGCCCCACCCCCAATTTTTTTCCCCTGGAGTTTACACACCTAAGGGGTGGCCCTGACACTAGAGAGATGGCAGGGAGAAAATCAGACACAATCCTTGCTCCCATGACAATCCTAATCATAAACACTAGACCAGAAAGAATAAAATGTTTGTGAGCCCAGGTGGTGCTAGTGATAAAGAACCTGCCTGCCATTGCAGGAGACATAGAGATGTGGGTGTGATCCCTGGGTC
The DNA here is from genome assembly GCF_023091745.1 of Budorcas taxicolor. Classification (NCBI taxonomy): domain Eukaryota; kingdom Metazoa; phylum Chordata; class Mammalia; order Artiodactyla; family Bovidae; genus Budorcas; species Budorcas taxicolor. The sequence continues at coordinate 26,171,135 of NC_068924.1, forward strand.
AGGGGCATCTCTAGGAGCAGGGCAAATATTCTTGCCTGGAGAATACCATGTACAGAAAGCCTGGGAGGCTACAGTCCGTAGGGCTCCAAAGAGTCTGACATGACTGAAGCAACTTAGCATACATGCACGGGACACATATAGGGACACGGTTTGTTGTATGAGGTAGGTATTACTACCAGATTCACTTTACAAATGAGGCGACTGAGGCACAAAGATGTTGAAGTCCTGCTCAAGGGCATGCTCAAGTAGAGCAAGAAGCAGATGGAGGAACTTGCTCACCTGGGAACCCGTGAGATGTAGGACTTCCCCCATCTACTCAGGCTGAAGGAGGAATATTCTGGCCTGAACACAAGGGGGTGGGAGTATGAAGACAATTATAGTAGCAAGAGAGAAAAAACCTAGCATAAACTCGTTTAAGCTCAAATAAATGGGAACTCATTGGCTCCTAGGAGGTCCAGGAGTGTTTATCTTCAGGCATGGCTGGATCCAGATGCTGAGATGATATCACAAGATTCAATCTTTCCCTTCTCTTCACTATTCCTTTTTTTTTTTAAATTAAAATTGAGGTATAACTTACACACAGTAAAGTGTACAGACCTCAAGTGTACATATCATTTAATTTCTACATACAAAATTACCACTCGAATCAAGATGTAGAATTTCCAGCACCCTATGAGGTTCTCTTTTGCACCACTGTGATCAGTAACACCTTAAGAGTAGCCTCAGTGTTAGACTTCTATCACCCCAGTCTAGTCTTTCCTATCTTGCTTTTGTATAAATCAAATCGTACAGCAGGTATTCTTGAGTGGCTCACTTTACCCCATCAGGATTATAATTACTGAATTTGTGCTTCTTGTGTGTGATAAAGCTTGTTCTTTTTCATCACTTTGCAGTATTTTATTATATGAATATATCACAAATTATTGTTGACAAACATATAGATTGTTTCCAGTTTTGGCCACTATGAATAAAGCTATTATGAGCATTTTTGTATACATCTTTTGGCAAACAAAAATACTCAGTTCTGTTGGGTGTATATACTCAGAAGGAGAGTTTCCAGAAAATAGAATATATGTATGTTTAGTTTTAATAGACCCTTCAGAATAGGTTTCTGGAGCAGTTATCTCAATTTACACCCCCAAGAGCATTTTTTAATTGGATTATGTGTCTTTTGCTTACTTGTTTGTAGGAATTCTTTATATATTCTGAAGATTGTAATTCTTTTCCTGATATACGAGTTTCAAATATTTTGTCCCAGTCTTTGGCTTGCTTTTTTTCTTTCTTAATAGTGTCTTTATATGAATAGAGGTTCTTAATTTTAATAAAGTCAGATTTAACATTCATTTTGATGTTTAATTTTATTTGGGGATGTGTGTGTACAGCCTGTTGAAGAATATTCTGCCTCTCTCAAAGGCTTGGACATATTCTCATTTGTTTTTCTATAGAAATTTAATTGTTTCAGCTTTCATATTTAGACCTGTGATCCTTCATGCATTAATTTATTGTGAATGGCATAAGGTGGAGATCAAGGTTCATTTTTTTCCATATGATATCCAATTAACCCAGCACCGTTTATTAAAAAGTACATCCTCTACCCCTCAGTGCATCATAGGAAAGCATTTGTTGTAAACGGGGTGACTGTATATATGTTTCTACTATACTTCATGCTTCACTAGCCACTAATGTGGTCACTCCATGTGGTATCAAAATAGTCAAGTGTGGCCCCAGTCTTACCTTAATCAATTTAGCACTACCAGGTAAAAAGAATGCCTCTTCCTCAATCAATAATCTCAGCATCACACTTGAGTTTCCATACTAATCCTTGGACCGATCAGTACAGTCAACATTGATTGACCAGCATTTGGTCATATGCCCACTGCTAAAGGTGGGGTGGAGGGTATGGAGAGGTGCCTATCCCAAGCTCTCAACTGGGGTAGGAGACGTGGTTCCTCTAAGGACACTTGGTTGTTACGATAAAAAGAAAAAGCGAATGGATGCTAAGGTCAGCAAAACAAGGACAGCTTGGAAAGACTCTGTGGCCTTTGGAAGGCCCTTCGATCTTTTAAGTTGTCATTGTCCTGATCTGACTTATTCATAGGGCTCTCCTGGGTATCGGGCACTCTGTGAAGCTCTACAGGTGGTACAGAGATGCTTGAAGATTTCCTCCACACCCCACCTCTGATGATAGGTGAGACTAAGGAAGCTTAAAGAAGGATCCAGCATTACTGGGTCTCTTGGGTTATCCAGGGAAACCTTGGGCAGGGCCGGGCACTGTGAGGCTGCCAAGCAAAGGCATGTCTTGAGAGCTGCACATCATGCTTCGTTTCACCAGCTGTGATTTCCAATGAGACACCGCTCCACTGGGGACTAATGACACGGGGAGAGCCGAGCAGGGAGGCTGTGATTTCCAATATGCACTGGCCAGTTATTACAAGCAGGAAATGGATTTTTGCTGGGTAATCAAAGACAAATCTCCCCCTTTCCCCACCCTTAAGTGCCCCCACCGCCAGCCCCCATCACACACAAGGTGCCCTGGCTGCTCGTTGCTCTCTGAGTCATCAGCAAACCAAAGCCGAGCCATGGTCCCCGCCATGCCCCCTCCCAGGGAGACCAGATGGCTCCTCTCCTGGGATACCTGGATTCACACGAGGGAAGGAGGTGCAGGGAGAAGGACAGAGAAATAGGAGGGGTGAGGTCATAGGAGGGAGGTCTTCACCTGGCAAGAAGTGCATGAGAAATAAAGCAACCATGTCAGAGGTTTAATCAACCTTTGAAGACTTCACAGTGTTTGGACAGAAGTGTGTGAATAATATTCATTTGGATTGGCACCTGTGCACACCGCTGAAAGGAAAATAGCATTTTGTCGCCCTTGTGATGAGGCGCAAGCAGTCTGTGGAGACAGGCTGTGCATCTCCTGGAAGCTGGGAAGATGGGTTGTTTTCTCCTTTGTTTCCGTCTCAGTGTGACCCTGTGACTCCTTGAAAATCCAGTGGCTCAGAGTCAATGCCTGACATTCCGTTTTCTGCTTCTAAAGACAGAGGAGGAACAAGAAAGTCCCTGGCAAGGGCGTTGAGCTGGGATGTCAGTGGCCAGGTTCTGGCCATTCAACCCCATTGCTGGCTTGCTAAGTGGCCCTGTAATCCAGTGGAATTAGAACTCTGTGCTCAGATGCCCTGCATGCATTGTGCAGGTGACATGTCTGTCCCTCTGTTCTTCTGGTTTGGATGAGGGTCACAGTGGGAGAGGTGACCCTTGAATCCAGAGGGTTATGTGATGGTGGCCATTCTTCTCCTGAAAGGAGCCTAAGGGCATTCCATTGCCTGTAAACTGCAAGATGGTCAGATCGCGTGTCATCAAGGGACTGAGCCTTTGACGAGCCCTCCTCTCTTCCTTCTCAGTGTGAGGGCAGCTCTATCTCTTCACATCCTCGTTTCTCTCACCCAGGACCATCCAGTCTCAAAAGCAAAGATCCTGCACACCAACCAAGATCACTGAAAGCTGGAACTTCTCATCTGTTGGGCTCCTAGTCCTATTCCCCAGGCACAATGGACTCTGGCAAACAAGGCTGTGCCAGAGCTTCCCCAGACACTCTGAATCCTGTCCCCAAGGACACCCCAACTTCTGTAGATGAGAGCCTTCCTTTCCACGCTTTACAGACTCCTCCCTGCCGTGGCCATGGGGCTGCCTTGGCAAGACGTGGTGGCGATGAGAACGCCCAGGTGCTTCCACGCTCAGCCCTTGCCTGCCACCCCACCAGGTTCTCTTGGGCCCTTGAATCTCCTCCCACACTCAGCAGCACTCTCTCCTCCCTGGTATCTTTCAGGCCCCTCTGTCCTATTGAGTACCTTCTGTGCCCCTCTACCTTCCTCCCTCCCCCACCCCACTCCCTTATCTTCCTTTCTCCTCCCTGCTTTTTCTCCCCTGCCCATGCCCCCCTCATCTTATCCCTCATTCTCCTTTCTTCCTTCCAACTCTCCTCTTATTCATCTTCCAAGACAGCTCTCCCCAAGGAGCAGGCACACTGCCTAGTGCCAGCCAGCTTCCCCAGTAATTCCGGCATGTCGGTCTTTCTGAACGATTGTCATGGAGTATTTCCTTCACACGGATCTGACAGCACACACTCAGGAGGTCACACAGCTGGTGAGGACATGGCTTCCTTGCTGCACAAAGGAGCCACCACACTAGCCACACAGGATGTGTGTCACCAGCCCCTGCTTTCCTCGATACAGCACCGTGGGGCAGCTGACATTTAGACTAGAGAGGCCCTGTGCGTGCATGCTAAGTCGCTTCAGTCATACCACTCTGTGTGGCCCCATGGACTGTAGCCCATCAGGCTCCTCTGTCCATAGGATTCTCCAGGCAAGAATACTGGAGTGGGTTGTCATGTCCTCCTCCAGGGGATCTTCCTGAACCAGGGTTCGAAGCAGAGTCTCTTTACATCTCCTGAACTGGCAGGTGGGTTCTTTATCACCAGTGCCACCTAGGAATCCTAGAAGGGCCCTTAGAAATCTATTTTCTGGCTCTGGAATCCATTGTGATCCCAGTCAATACCAGTAATAGAGCTTGTTTGCTATTCAAAATAATATAGTGTTAGATATTAATGTATACCTAATTAGGCATACATTAGGTGTACATTAATATCTAATAGGTAACAATATCTAATATTATGTATTGTCTATATTACAGAACCATGTACCTAGTATAAATAATAGAGACAGTATCCACAATATGGTATATATATTGCAGTATTAGATAATATCTAATATTGGGTGTTAATGTCTATATGGGACTTTTCTGGTGGCTCAGACAGTAAAGAATCTGCCTGCAATGTAGGGGACCTGGTTCGATTTGTGGGTCAGGAAGATCCCCTGGAGAAGAGAACAGCTACCCACTCTAGTAGTCTTGCCTGGAGAATTTAATGGACAGAGGAGCCTGGTGGGCTACAGTTCAGGGGGGGTCTCAAAGAGTTGGACGTGACTGAGCAACTAACACTTTCAATGTCTATCTAGAGAAAGAACAAAACTGGAAGAGCCACAAAAGCTAAACAAAAAGAATGAGAGAGAACTGCTCTAGGAGGTAACGAAAATATTTAAACCCTATTATAATTAAAATAGGCCATTATTCTTGTTCAAAGGGAGAGACAGTTCAGTGGGAAACAATAGGGCCCCGAAATAGGCCTAAACACAAAAAATCCACTTAGCCTCTGTTAGAGGGGGTATTTCAAACCAATGCAGGGAGGGATGGACTTGAAGTTATTGGGGTTACCATTTAACACTGTACTGTCCAATATGGGCTAGAAGAGGAAATAGCAACCCACTCCAGAGCTCTGAGCTGGAAGATCCCATGGACAGAGGAGCCTGGTAGGTTATGGTCCATGGGGTCACAAAGAGCCAGACACAACTTAGTGACTGAGTATGTCCAATATGGAAGCCACTAGCCACATGTTGCTGTGTGTACTGAAAATCTGGCCAGTCCAAAATATGAAGGATTTTGAAGACTTGGTATGCAAAAAGAAATGTAAAACACCTAATTTATAATTTTCATATCAGTTACATTTTGAAATTATATTTTAGAAATGATATTATAATTACTTCCACTTGTTTCTTTTTACTTATTTTAATGTTAACAGAAAGTTTTAAATCACATGTGTGGTTTACATTATGCCTCTATTGGACATCACAAGTCTGACAGAATCTTCATCCCCAAAATATCAAATATAAAAGCCAAATCAATAAATGTAATGAAAATAAAATGGAAATAAAATATGTGTTATTAATTTTACTATTTTATTTTATGATCCTGGTTTTGGGAAGATCTTTGAAACCACGACAAAACTCAAAAGCTATTTGTTAAAAAGATTGATAAATTTAATGTCATTAAAAAATAAAATTGCTTATACACAAAATTACATTTTGTGCCTGTATACAAAAGACAAGTTTAATAGGAAAACATTTGTAATTGATAACAGCAAAAAGTTCATGCAAGAAAGCTCTTAAAAAAGATGAATAAACCTGTAGAATTTGCAAAGCATATAAATAAGCTGTTTAAAGTTTAAAAAGTAATTAAAAGTCATCAATACATATATAAAATAATTCAACTTCACAACTGAGATATGAAAACAAAAATAAAACACTGTTGTTTTAGCATGTTGACAAAACTTAGAAGATTATGAGGGTAGCAAGAAACGAGCCCTCTCACTGGTGGAAGTATAAATTTGGCACCTCTTTGAAAGGCAGCTCTGACTACAACTATCAAAATGTTAAATGCTTATATCCTTGGACCCAGGAATTCTTCTTCTAAGAATTTAACCTACAAATCACTTGTATGAGCGGGCACAAGTAAGTCTCTAACAATGTTCACTGCAATATTACAATAGCAAAAGTCAACCAACCACCAACCAATCTACATAAAACAACTTCAGATCCATCAGTCGGGAAGAGGAAGTACATTTTGATACCGGCATGCCATGGACTACTACATAGCCATAAAAAGAATGAGGTAGGCTTACATATGTTGATATGGAAATATCTTCAGTCTGTATTAGTACACGATCAAAGCAAACTGTAATTCTATGTGTAAGTTTCGAAAGATATAATTATATACAATGTGATCACATAAAACACTTCTGGAAGGATCTTCAATTCATTGAAGGTAGCTATTTCTCAATGGGTAGGAAGTATTCAAAAGTAAGAAAGGAAATTGTTTCATTCCTGTTTTTATCCCTTTGTGTTATTTGAACTCTTTTTGAAAATACCATGTTCACCCACTACTTATAATTTCTAAAATAAAGATTTAAAAATTGTCTGATCTAACCTATCATTTCAAAGAAGAAAATCAAGATCTAAGAGAGATGTTTTTGTTATTAACAAATTACTCTAGAATTTAGCAACTTATAAACTTATTTTCTGCTGCTTATAATTTTGCTGGTTAGGAGTCTGGGAAGGGCTTGGGGGTGAGGCAAGTGCACTCTCCTTGGCCCTTGCAGTGAGATGTGGGCTGGGCTAGCAGGCATCTGAAGACTCCACTAGGCTGGTTGGATGAGAGGACTCATTCTCATGGCCAGTATTCAGGGCTAACTGTCAGGAACTCAGCAGCACAGTGGCTGAAACACCCCTCCAGCGCAGCAGCCTCAGGGCAACTGAGTTTCCTACATAGTGGCTAGCTTCCCCAAAAGTGAATATTCCAAGAAAATCAAGCAGGAGCTGTGTGACCTTTTCTGACCCAGTCTTAAGCTTCACATAGCATCAGGGCCACCATTCTGTACTGGTCTGTTGTTTAGTTGCCAAGTCATGTTAGACTCTTTGTGACCCCATGGACTGTAGCCCACCAGGCTCCTCTGTCCATGGGATTTCCCAGGTAAAAATACTGGAGTGGGTTGCCATTTTTTTCTCTAGAGGATTTTCCCGACCCAGGGATTGAACCCTCATCTCCCACATTGGCAGGTAGATTCTTTACCACTGTGCCACCAGGAAAGCCCCTTTGTCTTGGTCTAAGCAGTTGCAAACCCACCTATTCAAGAGGAGACGACATAAAGCCTCCCCACGCCCTGACTACCATCATCACCTTCATCGGAAGGAGTGTTAAAAGAATTTTGTGGCTGTGTTTTAAAACCATTACAGAAAGTAACTTGCCCGATACAATAATAAGAATGTGATTGAGGTCAATGGAGACTAAAGGAGGAATTCTCTGGCTCCATCACTGTTCTGAGCTCATTCTGAATGTGACTTCCTGACCTCTCATACCTGCTTCCCCACCGACTCTCATGCACCAAGGACTCCCACTGCACACAGCTGAGCTCACATTTCCCCCTTTTGTACAAATGCCTAATTGTTCTCCAGAGGTGTCCTTGGGGGCAGACACAGGAGCAGCCAGTCATGCGAGAGCCTCCTAAAGTCATCTATCTATCCAGTCCTACTGAGTGAAACCGGGGGCCACTGGGGCCTCCTCTGTCGGCTCACGGTGATAGCTAAATTACTGAACCAATTCCTGTCTTGCCATCCCCCACTCACTCTTTCCCTCTCCTCTGCTGATCTCCTCTCACCCCTCTTCTCCTTCTTCTTCACGAGCTTTGGCAGAAATTGTCAGGGAGTTGATCAGATTTATTCAATTTAGACTTAACAGACCTGGGACTCCTATTTCTCCTTCAGGTTCATAAGGTTTTTGATTCCATTTACAGGTTTATTCATTTATCAGATATTCGTTTCAATTCACTTTAAACACCAGGCTCGGGGAGATGAGTTCAAGGGAGCTGCTCATCATTTACTGCGCTGGCTCCTTTGAGAGCTGCCGGGCTGGCCCCATTTTCAAGCCAGCTGTGGCATCAGGTGGGGAGTGCTTTAAAGGGACAGGAGACCCCGAGTATCCTTTGCTGGGGAAAGCTGAGACTCTAGGATACGCCCCTTTCCTAGGTGGCTTGAGGCACTCTGGGGTGGATGCCCTAGGGATGCACTTCCATTTTCTTACTTAGAGAATGCCGCATTTCTAGACTGGGAGCTTCCTCCTAGTCTCACTTTCTTGGAGCTAAAGGTGAAGGTCCCAAGAGAGTGTTCTCACATTATCCTAGGAGGAGGAGGGCATGGCAACCCACTCCAGTATTCTTGCCTGGAGAAACCCATGGACAGAGGAGCCTGGCGGGCTACAGTCCATGGGGTTGCACAGAATGGAATGTGGCCTAAGCAGCTTAGCACTCATGCATGCAAGGAACTCACTCCTTCAGCCACTAGCCGCCTGCCCTCCATCACTATGCACCTTCCTGCATCTCTGTGAAAGAATGCGGCCCTGGGCCCTTCCAGGGAGCAAACACGCCTCCAAGGGATGTGGCAGGAAGTTTCGAGCAGCCTGAGGGTCCTCCTTTATGCCTCACCCACCACCCTACTGTCTGCTACCCCAGGCCCGGAAGCCCTCTCACCACCAGGAAAGCCCTTCACACATCTCATCCACACTCTCCTGCTGGGATGTAAGCCCATTTCAGTCTCCATTTGCCATTTGTCCATCATTCTCTGACAGGAAGAAAGGAAGAAAAAAAATCACCTTTTAGTTATTTAAATGGCATTATTAAGCCTCTTTGAGTTCTGTTACTCCCCTTCATTCTCCCAGGAAAGAACCTCCAGATCCCTGCATCTCTCACGTGGACGCATCTTCCTGCTCCCTGTCCCATCTCCCACTACGAAAAGCCCACCTTTGGGATGTGGTCTGGGCCCAACCGGCCACCTGCTCCCACTTGGGCCCTGGTTCTCAGTGAGTAAGGGAAGACCGTGGCACCCCAGGACCCTGGGCCCTAGAGATGGGGGCACAGGGAAGAAGGGCCATCCCGCAGCAGTGGCCACACAATGTGGCTGAGGCCATGATAGCTTCACGCAACAGTGGGGTAACATACCGGCCGCTGTTTTTAACACCTCCTGCTTAAATACCAAGCATTGTCCCCTTGTTTCGCTCTCCAGGACCACTCTAGTAGCCGGCCATTCCTCAGCCTAAGTCAGGCAGCCTTCCAAAGTCTTGGTGAACCCCTGACATACTTCCAAAAAAAAATTCCTTTTTCTTTACTCCACCCAGAGCCAGTTCCGCCTGCTTGCTACCAAGAACTTGCCCCTTGCTCCAGAAGGACAGGAGACGGGGCCATTCTGTCACTAGGGCCTGAGCAAGCAGATGACAGGGTGGCTCCGGAGCTTCTGGCCCTGGCCCAGAGCAGCTCTCCTGAGAGCTGGGCTGCCCCCCGGGTACAGGTGGACGGGCCTGGGCACCAGAGGCCAGGGCCCCTCTCAGCAACCTGGGAAGCACCGTTAGCATTCCTGTGGCCGTTCCAGCTGCTTGTGGGCTGACACTGTGACTTCATCAGAGAGGGGCCTGGGGCCTAAACAGCCTCCGGATTTTTGACAAGATGACATGTACAATGAAATAGCAGCTACATGGCTCCCCCTCCAACCTTGAACCTGCTTCACATGTCCCCCAAACACACACACACACGCACACATGCACACCCAGACGTCTCTCCTCAGAGCAGAGACAGAAAAGAGCCCAAGCTCCGGTAACACCAACCTTCCCCTACCACCTCGTCTGGCCTCTGGCAGGCCCTTTAACCTCTTTAAGCTTCAGGCTTCCCAGCTAGAAGGCAGAGGAGGGGTCTTCCTCCATCTTCTTAGTCTGCAAAGAAAGGCTGGGCTGGAGGAAGACGTTCTTGAGTGCTATGTATGGCAGATAGCACACTCGGCCATTGCCTCGCCCACTCCAGGGCTCTGCTGGAGAAAAGGAAAGGCCTTGGAGAGGCTGCCCATGAATGCATATGACCACTCCATCTTACTGACCTGCGGAAACAGGGAAGACATCTTTTTCCTTCTTGTCTCTGAAGCAATATATACGTGAGCTCAGAAAGATGTGGAAAGTGACCGTTTCTCCGTTGAGACCGCTTATTCCAGAGAGGCCAAGAAAAGAACCAAGGAAGGGGAGACGTGACTCAGGAAGAGCTCTCTGGAAAGCAACATTTAAGAAGACGGACTAGGAGGGCACATCCGACTGGAATCAGAGTGTACTTTCTAGATCTGCCTCTAACTGATTTCGTGACCGGAAGCAAGTCAGTGAACCGCGCTGGCCCTCAGTTTAAACATCTGCAAAATGGACATAGTCATTTGCCATCTGACTGGCGGGGGATGTACTTTGAAGGCTGCCTTCTGTTGTCTCTGCAAAACCCCTCTTGCTCCCCATACTGCCCATCAAAGCAACTTGTACCTTGTGGACAATCAACATGTAAGCATGTATTTATCTAGATCATTCTAAAATGATTTGGAGTGCCTCATGTTTCAGTAAATGTGTACCATGAATGCACCAATTAATGGGCTAATGCATGTGAAAGTGTTGTGAAAAATATTTTTTTAAAAAAGGCTTTTGTCATCAGAACAGTCATGGAGGAAGGCTAAGTGGCACTTTCCAGAAGCACAAGCCCTCCTAGGAACGCTCCCCTGAGGGGCAAATTCTCTCTTAAGACCAGGTGATGAGCCAACTGACCTATGAAGGTGACACCCATTCAGCATTACTTTAAAAAAGGGGTTCCAATATCCAAGTTTTTAAAAAGCAGCCCTGAGGCTCCTAGCGATACGCCACTGGTGTTTATAGGGCATTCAGCCTCCAGGCTCAAGCTTCTTCGTGCCATACTAAGAAAGGAGATGGATTTTTCTAGGTACCTTCCTGCATCCACTTCAGAGGGTCCTGCCCCTCCCAAACATTCTTCGGGGTCACTGTCCATCACCTAGACCTCTCAGTTCCCTGTGTGAGACAAGCCCACCCTGGTCTCCCACCAAAATCCCAAAGCCACAGCTGGGGAGGGTCCGCCCTGAGAGACTTTGAGTCCTGACTCCAGGGATACGCGTCTGGGGTCTGGGGGCACCAGCGGGAGAGGGTTGGGGGGCTGCAGGCAAGGCCCACAGTGAGGGTCAGCTCCTCAGAGCTGGTGTGGTACATAGCAAGGTCAGGCAGACACTGAACCTCAGCGGGGCATAGCAAATGACTTTATAGTCATTGTTCCTTAAATTGGACACCCCCTCGGAGCTCACACAATATGAGATGAAACAGCCTGCGGGAGGCTGCTGAGAAATGGAACAGCGGTGGGGGTTGGGGGGTTATTTCCCCCGCTAAGGGAAATGCTGCAGACATCACAACTTTCTTCTCCCCCGCCTCCGCTGCTGTCAGCTCGGCTCCAGACATTTTTATCTGGACGGGTTCACAGTGTCTCTAGGATTGAAATGGACTACTTCCCCAGACACCTGCCCGCATAACTGGTGGGGTGAAACCAGCATTGGCAGAAGAAAGGAGGGGTTAATTACAGAGAAAGGGAAGGTTGTTGCTGCCTGAAACTATGTCTGCAGCTGTATCTACCTGGGTGTATATCTCTGCTCATCCAAACCAGTGTTCATGTGTGTGCATTAATGCTATATACGTGAGTTTGCATATGTGTGTTACACATGCACGCAGATGTGTATGGATACAAATTGTGGGATGCGATCTGTGTGTGTGTGTGAGACAGAGAAAGAGAGAGAGACAGAGAGGAGATGGAGCATCTCTCCTGGTAGAGTCTGGGTTCTGCCCACAGCTCTGAGCCCTGCTGTTTCGGTTCAGCCAGAGTCCAATCATTACCATCAGCTGGAGACATCATTTGGTGTCATTTGGCTTTGTAGCGCTCCTGTACCAGTGATGAAACCCAGGAGGTGAAGTTCTTTTGGAAAAGAACAAAGGTAAGAGAGAAAACAGAAAGTGCAGGAAGCAGAGGGAAGAGGTGGCAGGCTTCTTGCGAAGAGGCAGAAATGGCATATGTGGGGGCGATGTGTGGCAAGCAAACTGAGGCAGGCAAACTGAGACCCGAGCGGATGGGCTGAATTCAGAAGAAGATAGGCCTTCATCTCCCTCAATAACAGGGGATTTGCACCATCTTTTGAGCCATTTGAAATCCCTTTCACCTTTTTATTTTAAATTTCACTAAACAGTGAACCTTTTGAAAAAGTTCTCCAGAATTTAGGACCAAGGTTGCTGGAGGCACTCTCTCAGAAGAGAGTTCTGGATCTGAATCCGATTGATTCCACATTTAGCTTTGTTTCCGACCTGCCTCTGTGCATGGGGTTTGGAGGAGCTGAGGGTGAGGAATATAAGGGACTCCGCCCTCTCTCGGCATGGGCTTCCCTGGTGGCTCAGACAGTCAAGAATCAAGCAGGAGACCCAGGAAGATCCCCTGGAGAAGGGAATGGCTACCCACTCCAGTATTCTTGCCTGGAGAATCCCATGGACAGAGGAGCCTGGTGGGCTACAGTCCATGGGGTCGCAAAGAGTCAAACACAACTGAGTGACAAACACTTTTACCCTCTCTGCTGCTGCTAAGTCGCTTCAGTCGTGCCCGACTCTGTGCGACCCCAGAGACTGTAGCCCACCAGGCTTCCCCGTCCCTGGGATTCTCCAGACAAGAACCCTGGAGTGGGTTGCCATTTCCTTCTCCAATGCATGAAAGTGAAGAGTGAAAGTGAAGTCGCTCAGTCGTGTCCAACTCCTAGCGACCCTCTCTAGGTAGACCTCAAACTGAGAAGGTGTGCCAGTCTCCCCTGGTGAGTTCTTGGTTTCAGGCCACTAGATTCCCTCCAAACCCTACCACCCCCTGTATCCATTTAGAGCAAGGAAGAGATGGGTGGATCCGGAGGTTGGATGGAGGACAGACAGACAGGGATTGGCATCAGTCAAAGCCCACCCACCAGGTACAGAGACCGCTGTGTTCTCTGATGGATCCAGGGCTGGAAATCAGATCTACATTGCTCTGACTCCAGAAATCTCTCCCACCTTTGTAAATTCCCAGCAATGGAGCTTTCATAACTGCCTCATTAACTTAGCCTTGGCTGCTAGGAATTCTTAAGTCTTACTCAATTAGCCAGACTTCAGCAATGCGTGAACCGTGAACTCCCTGATGCCTGATGTTCAAGCTGGTTTTAGAAAAGGCAGAGGAACCAGATATCAAATTGCCAACATCCACTGGATCATGGAAAAAGCAAGAGAGTTCCAGAAACACATCTATTTCTGCTTTATTGACTATGCCAAAGCCTTTGACTGTGTGGATCACAATAAACTGTGGAAAATTCTGAAAGAGATGGGAATACCAGACCACCTAACCTGCCTCTGGAGAAATCTGTATGCAGGTCAGGAAGCAGCAGTTAGAACTGGACATGGAACAACAGACTGGTTCCAAATAGGAAAAGGAGTACGTCAAGGCTGTATATTGTCACCCTGCTTATTTAACTTATATGCAGAGTACATCATGAGAAAGGCTGGGCTGGAAGAAGCACAAGCTGGAATCAAGATTGCTGGGAGAAATATCAATCACCTCAGATATGCAGATGACACCACCCTTATGGCAGAAAGTGAAGAGGAACTAAAAAGCCTCTTGATGAAAGAGAAAGAGGAGAGTGAAAAAGTTGACTTAAAGTTCAACATTCAGAAAACGAAGATCATGGCATCCGGTCCTATCGCTTCGTGGGAAATAGATGGGGAAACAGTGGAAACAGTGACAGACTTTATTTTTCTGGGCTGCAGAATCACTGCAGATGGTGATTGCAGCCATGAAATTAAAAGACGCTTACTCCTTGGAAGAAAAGTTATGACCAACCTAGATAGTATATTCAAAAGCAGAGACATTACTTTGCCGACTAAGGTCCGTCTAGTCAAGGCTATGGTTTTTCCTGTGGTCATGTATGGATGTGAGAGTTGGACTGTGGAGAAGGCTGAGCGCCAAAGAATCGATGCTTTTGAAGTGTGGTGTTGGAGAAGAGTCTTGAGAGTCCCTTGGACTGCAAGGAGATCCAACCAGTCCATTCTGAAGGAGATCAGCCCTGGGATTTCTTTGGAAGGAATGATGCTAAAGCTGAAACTCCAGTACTTTGGCCACCTCATGCGAAGATTTGACTCATTGGAAAAGAGTCTGATGCTGGGAGGGTTTGGGGGCAGGAGGAGAAGGGGAGGACCCAGGATGAGATGGCTGGATGGCATCACGGACTCGATGGATCTGAGTCTGAATGAACTCCGGGAGTTGGTGATGGACAGGGAGGCCTGGTGTGCTGCGATTTATGGGGCCGCAAAGAGTCGGACACGACTGAGCAACTGAACTGAACTGAACTGAACTGAGCATTAGCGAAGACTCTAACTAAGTAAGATCAGCTCTTTACCTTAGTAATACCTAACATCCATAGAACACTGGTATAAAACATGGGGTCGTTTATAACATTTGCTGCGCACTGAAGTCTCTTCTCAATTTCCTGTTTGCTTTCATTGAAAGCAACATGGAATACAGTCCTGCATTAGAAGGAGAAAAATTCATTGAAAATAAAGCAGCAGGGATTAAATCAGAGTTGACTAGGAAGAGCTGTTGTGCATAAACTGTGGCTTGCATATCATTGAGGCCCTATAAATACTGGATAGATGAATGAAGAAATGTAACCCGGAAGAGGTAATCAAGAAAACACACACACACATCCCATTTAAACACCATGGTGCTGCCTTAGTCCACCTACATCAGGACAAAGAAAGCTCTTGATAAATACATGATGGATTCCCTGCCTCAAAGCCAGACCAATAAAACCACAATCTAGGTGATGGGGCAGGACTCATAAATGTATTTTCTAACTAGCATCGCAGAAGAGTCTGATGAACCACCAGATGTGGGAATCACTGGCTTGGATGTCTTAGGTACCGTGTGAGACCAGCACAGGCTCACTGAGACCTTCAGACGGCCCTGGCATTGCAGCCAAAGCCCTGGACCCAGAGGCAGGTGACCTTGGCTCATAGATGGCGGTCAACTGTGTGTTCACAGGTGAGGACACACAGACAGTTGTTCTTCCTGGATGTGAGTATCGTCTCTACAGAGGCTGATAACAGGACAACAAGACTCCTTCCAGCACAAAACTCCACATTTTCATAACAAATTAGTGGGACAAACTAAGATAAGTTCAAGGGCACATGGAGATGACCTTTAGGCGATGAAGAAATTCTCCTGGCCTCTCAGCCTCCCCTGCCTACAAGAGGAAGGGGGTTGAGAGGCAGCAGGTGCCTGGATGCGGGTCTGCTCAGCCGCATCACTCACACAGCCTCCGGGAAGAAAGCGGAAGGACCAAAACCCAGATCTCAGGCGGCCCGACCCTCTGACAGTCACCTCAGTCTCCCGGAAATGGCGCCAAGGGGAAGCTCTAAATCACGTGCGGATTATAGTCGTTCTGTTTGCCTTTTTCCGCAGTAGATCCGATGATTTAAATTAGGTCTCGATTCTTGTTTAAATTATAGTTTACTGTTCTGCACCCCGCTCAGAAGTGAATTACCTTAAGCAGCGGTATTAATAACATGGTTATAATTAAGCCTCATTACTGCAGGCAGTTTGCTGAAACAAATTGCTTCTTCATTATTATTATAGCACCTTTGGTAAAAAGACATTTCCCCAAAATGCGACCTTGATGCTTTATATAGTAAAAGTCGAGATATGATAGAGATGTAACGATGAATTAGCATCCTTTCCTTCTCTATTCGGCTCATTAGAAGGAAAGGAACACAAGTCAAATCCAAACAGCCTTGATGGCAATTTTAATCTGTATGAAATGGATAATGAATAGTTTTGAACTTTCTGTGACATTTTTGTAATAGTGTTTTATTTATATGATGCTACTATTAAAATGAATAAATAAATAAAGAAATACAAGCCAAGGAATAGAGACAAGTATAGCCAGGAAGGTCTCACCAGGAAGATCTCACCAGACAGCCAATGGCATTGAACTTGAGCTTGTTATCATCAATTGGTTTGAGAGTTTCTGGCCCAGAGCCTGTTACACTGGGGGAGAAAAAAGAGGGAAGGCTGGTCTGTCTATTTATTCTAATTCTGCTGCCTTACGCTGGCCTCAAGGCCTGAGAAAGAAAGGAGCCTGGAAGGAATGACCTAGAAACTCAGCAAACCACGTTTGAAAGGCAGACAAACTTCAGAGATTGTGTGGCGCCTTAGGAAAGCTGTAATGCCCACTGGGGCTCTGAGAGCTTTAGCACCACACGGCCCCTTCGAGGTCCTCCATGCTCCCCACCCAAGTGGTGCTGAGAAGCAAAGCAGATCTTTGAGAACTAAGGGACTCAGCAGGGTCATTTCCTGTTTTGCTTATTAATTACTCTTTCTGGTGATAATTAAGACTGAAAACTAATTTTGTTTGGTGATTTACTCTTTTTTTTTTCTAATTAGATGCGGTGATTAGAAAGCGCTTTGTATCGCATTAGTGCTTTCTTAGAAAGAGGAAAACAGGCTCACGTGCGCGCTCAGGCACCCCCACACACGACGAGCAGTCCCCTCCAGAGGGGACAGACACTGCCACCAAGACAGGCCAAGCCCCCACCCCGCCCATCCCACCTCCCAAGGACAAGGGGGCTGAGCTGAGCCCCTGACTGCCCACCTCCTTTCTCTGCTGGCCGAGATCCTGACAGGATCTAATCCTTCTCTCCTGACTTTATCTCCAGCTCGAGACTCTCTAGTCCCTGTAGCCAGCAGTGCCATTAAGACACTCTTTATTGGCATGCCACGTTTCGTCACACAGACTGCCCCCCAAAGAATGTGTGGCATAATCAGTAGAATAAATCCTCCCTCTCTCCCACTCTCTCTCCCTCATGTGCACACACACACAGTCACATGCACACACACACTCTCATGCACACACACGCACATACACTCGCACACACACGCACAGCCACACACGTGCACACACACACACTCACACGCACACACACTCACACGCACACAGTCACATGCACACACACTCACAGTCACACACGCACACTCACACGCACACAGTCACATGCACACACACATGCACACACTCGCATGCACACACAGTCACACACGCACACACACACACTCACACGCACACAGTCACAGCCGTACACACACACCCGCACACACATTCACATGCACTCACTCACACACACTCACATGCACACACTCACACGCACACACACTCACATGCACACACAGTTGCACACACACACAGTTACATGCACACAGTCACACCCGCGTGCACACACACGCACACACACTCACATGCACACACAGTCACACACACACACTCACATGCACACACACTCACACGCGCACACACACTCACAACGCACACACATCAGATACCCAAACAGTGAGAGCAGCTTTCATAAACAAAATTCATATCCACAGCCCTGGGACCAACCTCTAGGTGACAAAGTTTTCCTAAGGAGCAGGCAGAGCTAAATGGACACTGTCCCACCAGAGACTAAAATGTGATTGATGAGAATGTGGACTCTGGGGTCAGAGAGATCTGGATCCAAACTCTAGCTCCCTGACTTGCTAGCTGTGTGGTCTCGGGCAAGTCACTTAAGCACTCTGAGTGTCCTATTCTTACCCTTCCTAAGTCACCATGGTGCTGTGTGTGTAAATGGGAGAGTTACCTGAAGTGCTGAACTAAGTGACTGGCACACAGAAGTGCCCATTAAGCGGAAGCTATTACCATGCTTTTTACTCTTTCTCTAGGGAAGCTTAGCTTATGTTAAGTATGAGGCGATAACTCAGTCTTCAGGAGGCCTGGGGAAAGGTCAGCAGGACAGCCAGGGGACTCTCTTTATGATACGGAAAGCCCTCAAGAATAGCTGGACCCATTTGGAACAGGCCTCTAGGCTTCCCGCTCTCAGTGGCAGGCCTGCTGAGCTCAGCTTGGCACATGAATAATGTTCATGAAAGAAAAGAGACACCTAGCTCCTCACTGCTTCTCTAGCACCTTGCCCTTTCTGGGGCACATCTGTGGTTCATTACCGCTCACCTCCAATGAGGGTTTGCTGAGTCACCAAGCACTGGGGTCTTGCTCTAAACCTGACACTGAACTGGGCACAAGGATGCTACCAAATGACTTTTACATCATTCTTGACCTCCACCGGCTTACAGCCTCTTAAGTGTGGCTGTGTCTCCAGCGAAGTTTAGAAGGAGTCAGCAATCTTCAACTGAGATCAGGGATGGCTTCACCCGGCACTTGGACCCTGGGCAGAATGTGGATGGGCAAAGAAGAGAAGACAAACGCAGGGAAGGTGGCAGCAGCCAAGGAGGATGGCATGACAGCACGGCCCACTCGGAGAGGCAGAGTGTCGGGGGCTGGGGCTCCAGGGGTGTGGAGGGATGCGACAGGAGCCAAGATTGGAAAGGTATGTTGAGCCCAGGTCTTAGATGAGTTTAGAAGCAAATCAAAAAGTTTGAACTTATTTTGCAGGCTTTTGAGACTTCCTGAAGGATCTGGGGAAGGTGGCATGGCTCCGGTTGCGCTTTACAAAGGTTACAGTGGCAGCAGTGAGAGACAGCGTGGAGGCAGGGAGGGCTGTGAGGGAGCTGGGGCAGGCCCCGCGTCATAGCACAAGCCACCGAAGATAGGGCCTTGCTCTGTGTTCCCCCAGGGATGTCTCTCAGCTCAGCCCGTTCCCCAGGCTGATGCGGTAAGGACCCTGCCATCCACCTGTCTTGCTATTTTCAGACTTAATGCTCAGGAGGAAGCCTGACACTTTCCATCCTGCTCTCCATTTCTGTTCTGTCTTATGTGGACCTGTCCCAGGCTCCTCATCCTCTCCTACCTGCCCGCAGTCATCCCCTCAGGTGAAGGCATCCCGCACACCCGGACATAGGCTGATGGCTGTTTGGGTTCTAATGCCCTTCTGTGGCAGCTGGGCTTTGGGTCCGTCCTCAGGGGGCCCTCCCATGCTCTCCCATCCCTCTTCCCTCCTTGCCGTAGCTCTGATACCCGACACCTCCGCTATCAGGGCGTTTAGACTTGGCATCCATGGTGGCATGCTCCCACAGCAGGGACCTGGATGGCATTTGAGGCAAAAAGCCATAAAGCCAAGCCCTGAACTTTCACAGCCCTTCAGTCTCATCACTTCCATCCTCTGTAAGAACTGAGTCTCACTGAAGGACTCCGTGTGTGCAATTAGATCAAAGGGTACTGCAGAGAAGAATCTCTGCCATTGTTACGTAAGATATAGGCCAGCCAGGGTCCCTTGGTAACCTTTTCCTTGGGAGTTTAATGCCTCATGAACCAAACTGTGTAGAAAGCTGGAAGATGCTCCTCAGAGATGGGGAAAAGCCTCTCGCAGGGAAGCACCAGGACCACCAACCTCCCTGACTGCCTGTCTCACCAGCCCCCAGGAGCACTGCCCACACCAGGGGAGAGGGAATGAAGGGAGAAGGGGAACAGAGTGCTAATCTGGGGTGGTCGTCTGACTTGCAGGAACCCCTGGACCTTCCTTTCTCATTTGTGGGGCAAAAGCCAAGCTGTGTGGTTGTGGGGAAGGGAGAAGAGGAGGTGGTGATGAACTGGACCGTCTAGTTGGCTTTCTGTGGGCAGCTCTGCCCCACGGTGAGGACAGGGGGTGGGTAGAGTGATGATAGCAGGTAGAGAATGATAGCAACTGAAAACCCTGGCTTTCCCAACATAGCTCTAATTGCAAGCAATGGTAGTGTTAAGTATATAGTGAGATGCCATTTAATATGCACCTCATTGCATTTATGCATCAGAAAAGAGAGATCATGTGTTATAATGAATTATACCACTCAACACACTCTTGGGGGTAGTATTTGTTTATGACTATCTTCCTCCCTGGACTCTGAGCTAGTAAAAATCAGAAACTGTTATATTCATCTTTTATTCCCAGCATCCAGCGAGGTGCTGGTATACATGGTAAGCTCCTAATTAATATTTACAGTATCAATAAATAAATCAAACAGGTTTATCTGTACCTTTTTTTTTTTTTTTTTTAGAAAAATGGTATAGATGAAGCTTTTTGCAGGGCAGGAATAGAGATACAGATGTAGGGAGCAGGCATGTGGACACGGGGTGGCAGAGGGGGTGGGATGAACTGGGAGATTGGGATTGATATATATGCACTGCCATGTGTAAAAGAGATAGATAGTGGGGACTTCCTGTGTAGCTCAGGGAGCTACGCTCAGTGGTGACCTAGAGAGGTGGCATGGTAGTGGGGTGGAAGGGAGGGGATATACGTATGCATATAGCTGATTCACTTCGTTATACAGCAGAAACTAACACAGCATTGTAAAGCAACTATACCACAATAAAAAATGCTAAATAAATAAATAGAAGGGCAAGGGAGAAGGAAAACAGACTAACATTTTTGTGCATCTATTCTGTACCAGGTGGTAGCAAAGACATTTATTCATTCATGAATCTTACACCAGCCCTGTCAACTAGATAGCATCATTGTGTTACTCTCAGGAGGAAAATGAAGCTCCAAGACATTTAAGACATTTGCCTAAATCATATGTGTATTTGAACCAGTAGCAATAGGCTTCAAAGTCTGTTTTTGCTTTGTCTGTCCCACATAGAAATTGCAATGAATGTTTTTCTGAGTATCAGTTCCTTCTTTTCCAGGAAAAATACTCCATATTTTCTTTCAAGAGACACTCTTCTGAATTCTCATTCTGTATCCTGGAGAGGAATCTACTCAACTCCCAGCTTTAGAGGTCTTACGACTCAGGTGGATCCTTAGAACATGGCAGACCCAGGCTCAGTGCCTTGCTGGGGATGCTAACCTCATCCAGCCAGAGTCAACAAAACACAACTAATCCATAGGAAGAGAATTATGGAGAGAGGGGCTATTTGTTGATACCCCACTTTTCTGGTGGCTCAGATAGTAAAGAATCTGTCTATAATGCAGGGGTCCCGGGTTCGACCCCGGGGCCGGGAAGATCCCCTGGAGAAGGGAATGGCTACCCACTCCAGTATTTTTACCTGGAGATTTCCATGGACAGAGGAGCCTGATGGGCTACAGTCCATGGAGTGGCAAAGAGTCAAACACGACAGAGCAACACACACACGCGCGCGCACGCACGCACGCACGCGCGCACGCACACACGCACAGTTACCTTTCTCAGCTCCTTATTGGTCCATAGAACCAAAAGTCAGGAGTTTCTTTTTCCCAGACTCCCTTACCAGGCTGATCTTTAAAAGTTCACCTATGGGAGTCATGTGTACAGGATGTAGAAGGTGAAGAGAAGAAGGAGCCATGTTTTTCTCCAGCTGCGTTGAGTTTTGCAGGCTCCCAGGCATCTCAGGTGGCGCAGTGGTAGAGAACCTGCCTTCCAATGCAGGAGATGTAAGAGACACTGGTTCGATCCCTGGGTTGAGGTGATCCCCTGGAGTAGGAAATGGCAACCCATTCCAGTTGTCTGGAAAATCCCATGGACAGAAGAGCTTGGTGGGTTACAGTCCCGGGAGTTGCAAAGAGCGACTGAGCATCCACACCCCCTTTATGAATCACTCATGACCCGGAGAGCAGCCTCTCCGAGGTCCTGCAGTCCAGGTCTCCTTGACCTTTGTTCCCCAGTAGTTCCAATGGTTGTATCAGCTTTATTTCCTGTGCTGAATGCATTGTTCTTCTATATGTCTAAAGGAGCTTCTGGTTTCCTGACCAAGCTCTCACTGACACTTGCAGGGACGCTCCTTTGCTATCACGGGTCTGCAGGTGTAATGACCATTTGATCCTGGCCTTGTTAGTAGGTGTCCTGGGGAACATGAGAATGGAGTACAGATCTGAGAGATGAAGATGAAATGAGACTTTGATGACATCATTTGAGCCCCTAGCTCCAGCTCTGCCTGAAGCCAGTGCTAGCCCAGGGCTTCTCAGTGTTTAGTCTAACAAGATTCCCTTTGCAGTCACTTAAACCCATTTCCTCTTGTATTAGACCAGCTAAAGATTCAGACTGAATCACCCCTCACCCTTCCAGCACCTTCTTCAGTCTTCCTCAGTAGATGCCTGCTCCAGCTTCAAGCTACCTCTTGAGTGCCTTCCTAGACCTGTGATTATTAAAATCTTCTCCAACTCCAAAGGCCCAAGCACAGCAATTCTTTATCTAGAACCCTGCAGGGGTTCTCAAAACCCACTTCCTCAGCCCCTCTTTTCCTGGTTGAGATTTCATCCTTCTAAGTCAGTTTAGAACAGGAAGAGTTTATGCTTGTGTGTCAGGATTTTGAAGCAGTCAGATTTTCTTTCCCTCCCTGCTAGACTTTCACCCTTCCCCTTCCCCAACTCACTCCCTCTTCCTGCTCACTTCTACCCTTATGATTTGACCATTAGATATTCCTAGTCTGTGTGTGAATACGGGGCCTCTGATCACCATTAAAACAAAATCCCTTGGAAGAGGCAACACAAGCTCTAGCAATAGTGAGAACAGGAATTCTAGACTTCCGTGCTGGAAGTTTGTTGTTGTCGTTGTTAATGTTTCTTTGTTTTTGGCTGCACTGGGTCTTTATTGTGGTGAACAGGCTTCTCTAGTCATGGAGGTTGGATTTGGACAGTATTTGGGATCCCTGTTCCCCAGTCAGGGATCAAACCCTTATCCCCTGCATTGGAGGGTAGATTCTTAACCACTGGACCATCAGGGAAGTCCCCATGCTAAAGGTTTGACTCCCACCTCTATTTAGCTGTCTTGGGCTAATTTCTCAGAGTCTCAGCTTCTTCACAATTGGGGCAGAAGGCCTCTCTTCACAGGATCTTGTGAGGGTTGTGTCAGGCAATGCCTTTGCTCACTGTCACATGGGCTTACTGTGTGCTAGATTGTAAATGCTTTCATGTGGTGTGTCATTTCATTCTGGCCAACCCCTATGCTTGGGTGCTAGAATTGCCTGTGTATAACAAATAAGGAGACAACAGCTCTGAGAGGTTTGCTGCTTTACTAAATAGAAGGGAAGACAGTATCTGAACCCCGGCAGGCTGATACAAAGCCCACACTGCGTATGGTACACTGGTCAAATATCAATATTTTATTAAAATATTTTTTGTTTTTTAGAAGGCAAAAAATAAGTGGTCTTTGGGAACCAGAGAAGGAGACTTAGCTGGGAGAGAAGGGCTAGGAAGATAAGCTATCTCGGTGCTACCTCCTAACCCCCTCTTAACCAGCCCAATGGGCTCATATATTCCTTTTTTGATTTCAGCTAAGTGAAAGTTTATTGAACAATTACTGCCCTACATTTCTGTGGGAGGGATACATGAAAGTGAAAGTCGCTCAGTCATGTCTGACTCTTTGCGACCCCATGGACTGTACAACCCAAGGAATTCTCCAGGCCGGAATACTGGAGTGGGTAGCCTTTCCCTTCTCCACGGGATCTTCTCAACCCAGGGATCGAACCCAGTTCTTCTGCATTGCAGGTAGATCCTTTACCAGCTGAGCCACAAGGGAAGCTCAAGAATACTGGAGTGGGTAGCCTATTCCTTCTCCAGAGTATCTTCCCAACCCAGGAATCAAATGGGAATCTCCTGCATTGCAGGCAGATTCTTTACCCACTGAGCTATCAGAAACATACATATGGCCACATAACAGAAAAGGAAGTTTAATAATATTTTTTTTAAAAAGGAAATGTATCTATCACACTAATAATTCCTAATTTATAAAAATTATAAAAATTTATATATAAATTATAAAAATTCAGTCTGCTGTATCCAGACTGAAAACAGTCTCTCTCTGTGTGTGAACAATCTCATAAAGCACATATAATATACATGGACACTCCTTTGCAGTTTTGACCTGTTTCTGAGGGGCAGCCTCCAGAGGAGAAGGGTCACATAGGAAGGAGAAATCCTGGAGATGCTGCTGGCATTGGGCCCAGGCAGACCAGTCTCCATGTCCTGCTTCTGGTTCAGCCTTCCCAGGGCAGGTCTGGGGCTAGCATGGGAGGATGAGGGGAAGCTGCTCCTTGTATTCATTTCTGGGCCAGCAATGGTTTCAGGCCTCTTCATTTACATTCGTAATTGACAGCTCCTTAGCAGCTCATTAGGAAAGTAGGGCTTTGTGACCAACAAAAAAGAGGAATGAATCCCTGGGGTTGGGATTTGAGAACCTGTTTAAGAATCTCTAAAAGGCAGCGGCAGATTCCCAGGGACCAGGAACACAAGGAGCTTAGCAATCATCAGTAGCAATGAACCTCAGCATTTCAGCACTCTGCAGTGAGCCTAGAACCCGTGTCTGCACCTGCTGGGGAGGCGAGAGAAGCAGGGACAATGGACTGAGGCAGGCAGGCCAGTGCCGACACTCAGGGGTCAGCTAGTGACAGCTCCCTGCCTTTCCTGGACCCAGGCTGGGCTCCCAGATCCTCATGGCATCAGCAAGCAAGGGCTGGCCCCTTAAAGTATCCGAACCCAAATTCGGAGGCGTGGCAAGAGAAAACCATGCGTGCTGCAACCATTAATCAGGCACCACCTGTTTGTGAACCATATCCCACATAGCAGGTTGTTTCAGTCCTCACAATGGAATTCTAACAGGATAATCACCTGCATTTATTTTACAAAAAAGGAGTCTGTAGAACAAAAAAGGCTTCTGGATATATTAAAATTCACACAAGCCAGATCTTGAGTCTGGGAATCATTTCCCCACAGCAGCAAAGTGGACAACCCAAGGACAATGTGCCAAGAGGGAAAGGAGATGCACAGACAACAAATTCTACAGGAGTTCAAGGGAGATAGAGGCCCTCCTGAACTAGGAGAGCCAGGGCAGGCTGCCAGGCAGGGTGGCCCTTGAGCCAGGTCTCAAAAGCTGAAGTTGGGTTTAGAAAGACAGAGGGAGGGAGAAGATCCATGGGGTGAGGGTGGAAGGCAAAGGATGGGCCATGCAGTGGTTCTATGCAAGAAGTCTCTGCTTATTCTGGAAGCAGATAAAGACTGGCACACCTGTAGCACAGGAAATAGGTGGGTAAAAGCAGATGGTGTGGCCTCAAAGCTGTGCTAGGACCAGAGCCTGGACAGCAGCAAACCAGATTAAGGAATGAGGAACACAGCCTCTGGAAATTGGGAGCCATTAAAGACGCTTGAGGTGCTTCAGGAAGGGATAGTTACAGAGTTTGGGACAGACATGTACGCCCTGCTGTATTTAAAATGGATAACCAACAAGGACCTACTGTAGAGTACATGGAACTCTGCTAAATGGTAGCCTGGATGGGAGGGATGGTTGGGGGAGAATGGATACATGTATATCAATGGCTGAATCCCTTGACTTTCACCTGAAACTCACAACACTGTTAACCGGCTATGAAAGCGAAAGTGAAAAGTGAAAGTGAAGTCACTCAGTCATGTCCGACTCTTTGCTGCTAGGATCCTCCATCCACGGGACTTTCCATGTAAGAGTACTGGAGTGGGTTGTCATTTCCTTCTCCAGGGGATCTTCCCAACCCAGGAATCAAAGCCAAGTCTTCCGCATTGTAGGCAGACGCTTTACCATGCCCCAATAAAAAAATTAAAAGTTCAAAAGGAAAGAAAAATATGGTGCTTCAGAAAGACGACTCTGAAAGGAGGGGAACTTCAAACCCTGGGCAGCCTGACCAGGACTGGGGCTGGGCCTGAAGCTGCCCCTGGGATGTTGCAATAAATTCTCTCTCCTCTCAGACTCCTGCCTGCTTAGGCCTCCTTGCCTGGTGGTGCGCCCTCTTCTACCTACCACCCTGAGACAGGAGGGAAGGGGGCAGGGCACAGTCATTAAAACTATGACACAGCCATTGAGGATACACAAAAACTGGTTAAAACCAACTGAGCCAAGATGACACAAGGTCTGACTTCCCATAGACCTTGAGCCTCATTATTTGCCCATTGTAATACATTAGCATATGCTAAATGACACACCCACCAGCCCCAGGACAGTTCTGAGGCTGACCATAAAAGGTCAAAATGTAGGCAATGGCCCAGTTCCTGGAAATCCTCACCTTTCCACCAAATAGTTGGAATAATCTTCCCACTTATTAGCCTATAAAATTACCCAGCCCATAAAAACTAGCCATCCCATATTTTGGGCCACTCTCACCTTCTGAGATGGACCCCATTCTGCCTATGGAGTGTTTGTGTGTATGTGTTTGTGTGTGTGTGTGTGTGTGTGTGTTCTGTCGTGTCCAACTCTTTGTGATCCCATAGGCTGTAGTCTGCCAGGCTCCTCTGTCCAGACTTCTCTGTCCAAGAATAGTGGAGTGGGTTCCATTTCCTCCTCTAGGGGATCTTCCTGACCCAGCGATTGAACCGCCATCTCCTGTGGCTCCTGCATTGGCAGGCAGGTTCTTTACCACTGAGCCACCTGAAAAGTCCACCGGAGAGTGTCTCTCTCCAAATAAGCCTGCTTTCAGTTTACTATGGCTCACCCTTGCATTTCTCTTGTCTGATTCTTTGTAACCCCATGGATCGTAGCCTGCCAGGCTCCTCTGTCCATGGAATACTCCAGACCAGAATGCTGGAATGGGTAGCCATTCCCTTCTCCAGGGGATCTTCCCAACCCAGGGATTGACCCAGGTCTCCTGCATTGCAGGCAGATTCTTTACCATCTGAGACACCAGGGAAGCCCAAATTCTCTCTTACTCGAAGTCAAGGACCTTCACTTGGTGGCCTGTCCCTGTGACTTGCCCGAGACCTGGGACATGTCCATTCTCTCATGACCCATTCTCCTGCCACAACTCCACCCTTCCTTTCAGACATGCAGTTTCCAGCATGGCACCCAGACACACCCCAGGCCAGAGTCTGGCTTCACATGCCACATGCCCTCCCAGATGTGCTTCTCTGCCCACCCCTGATGGAGCAGGTTGCTACTCCTCTCTCCACAAACATTGCCCCCTCCCTCCAGGTTCCAGGTCCCCTCCCTGCAGCCCTGGGCATCACCATTCCTGAGGGTGGATTTTTCTTTCTTCCTCCACCAGAATTTGTGACTCTATCCACATTTCCTAACAGATTTATTGTTTTAAGTTAGTCCATCATCTTTCATGTGTATCTTCCCTCACTGAGTGATGATCAGTCTGGTGTAACCAGAGGCAGAATCTTCCCTCTTCCCTGCTAAGCCTTTTCCAACACCCCCTTCCACAAGCATCTTTCCCTCCTCAGAACCTCACCTGTCCTTCACATACTGAAGCTAGCTTGCACAGTATTTGTTTTCCTATTCATTCCTTCACTCATGTATTCAGTGGGCATGCATCTCACCATCTCGGGCAAATCACTGGACAACTCCAGACTGCAGTTGTATCCTGTGTAGGATCAGGGTGATAAGGACAAATCTTGCAGGGAATTGTATAGACAGTAAGTACAATAATGTTTGGAAACTCATCTAGCACAGACTCAGGTGTCTGGAGCCAGTAGATGAGTGTCCAGTGTTTGTGAATTAGCGAATTCACCTAAAGAGCATTCTTTGAGAATCCACGAGGCTGACAGACTCATAAACTCTCATCGTGTAACTAAGCAGGACCCTAGGACGCTGCCAGGACAGAACCCCTGCCCCATATTCTCTAGTTCCTCTCCAAAATACCTAGATAATAGTATCTGATGCACATTTCCTGAGTTGTTTTACAGATGCTAAAATCACCACCTAATGAGAGACTTTAACTCCTTGATGACCATGAGCACGTAGCCCCCAGACCTACTGTCACCCAAGGATTGATAATGTTAACCTCTGTGACACCACCCTATTACCTCATCAACAACCAATCAGAGAATTGTGCACCAGCTGATCATATAACCTGGGATGCTCCTCCCTCACCTAGCCTGTAAAAGTACTTTTCTGAAACACACTGGGAAGTTTAGGCTGTTTTTTGAGCACTAACTGTCCTGAATTATTTGCTCGCTTCCCTACAATAAACATTGCATTTTGTTTTATCACAACCCAGTGTCAGTAGATTCACTTTACTGCACACAGGCCAGTGGACCTAAATTTGGTTCAGTGATGATCATATCTGTTCTTTTTGTTCTCTTTGCCCCCTCACTCCCTTTCTTGCCTGCTGGCCTCAGCACAATTTTGGGTACAGGGTAAGCTTCAATAGACATCAGCCAACGTCATGGAAGTGAACTTACATTCTCAAGACAGCTCCCGGGGCACTCGATTTATGTTAGTATCAGTTGCGACAGGGGAGGCACTGGAAGTCCTGACCCAGTTCTCCCTGTTAATGGTCAGTCCCACTCCCTGACTCACCTGTAATAACGCAACAGGAAGTGGCCACAGGCAGGCAGTGACAGGTCAGCTTGCCTGGATCCCTATTAGCACTGTCAGCTTCAGTGGCCTGGAGACAGTAGGAACATCCCAACCCTTCAACAAGGCAGCAGTGTTGACACTCTGGCTCGAACCAATCATCTCCATATCAGATGGCCTTACAACCAGCCCTAATCCTCCTCCTATGGTTTACACAATTCTAGCAAGCTGAGGCCTTTCTCCCTGTGTCCCCAAGAAGCTGGTTGTGTCCAAGCCACTTGGCGGCCTCAGCCAGAAAACTAGTTCCCGAAGCCCAGCCCAGGAATCTAAAATTAATCCTGGTGGTGGTAGTGTGTTAGGAGGTGGAGAAGACAGCACAGAGCAGGGTGCACAGCACCTGGGCTCCACGCCCCGTTCTGCCGATAATGAGCTGAGCAACTGTAGACAAGTTACTTCCCTTACCAGGCCTCCCTCTTTTCCTCAAGGTACGGAGTTGTACCAACTGCCTCTGATCTTTTTTCCAAGTTCAAAGATGATCTGTCCCAAGATCAACAAGACCTTTTCTCAACCAGCTTCCAGTGAAAAAATATTACCCCATAGATAACCTCAAGACTTCCTCTTTCAAACTCAACACTTCCTCTTGGCAGGCCTGTGTCCCCTCTGGAAACCCTAGGAAATCGTTCATTTCCTTTCCTTTATATGGAAACCATTTGTATTCTTTGGCTTATGGAACCTTCCCCCATCTTCAAGCCTGCAATGTAGCATCCTCAGATCTCTCTCTGAGTATCACCCTTATTTCCATTGTCACATTCTGACCCTCTTGCTTCCACCTTGTAAGTACGTTTGTGATTACATAAATTAATTGAAAGCAACTCAAATTGGCATACATGTTAGAATTAGTACACAAAAATATTAAACCAGTTATTATGACTGTATTTCATATGTTGAGAAACTAAACAGAGATTTGGAAGACACACACAAAAAGGATCCCAACTGAACTTGTAGGAGTAAAAACTCTAAATGTGTTGCTGATATTTAGTCACTTAGTCATGTCTGACTCTTTGTGAGCCCATGAACTGTAGCCCACCAGGCCCCTCTGTCCATGGGATGTTGAGAAACTAAACAGAGATATGGAAGACACAAAAAAGATACCAACTGAACTTGTAGGAATAAAAACTCCAATAAGTAAAATAAAAAATATGTCAGATAGGATTAGTGGCAGATTAGACACTGCAGAAGAAAAGAATAGTGAATTTGAAGACATAGCAATATAAACAAACCAAAATAAATTTTAAAAATGAACAGAGCATCAGTGAGCTATAGCAGAACTTCAAACACCCTATTATATATGTAATCAGAGTTTCCAAGGAGGAGTGGCAGTAAAAAGTATTTGAATAATGACAAGTAATTTTCACTATTTGATGAAAACTACAAAACTACATATTGACAGATTCAAGAAGCTCAATGAACCCCAGCACAAGAGACATGAAGAAAACTACAGCATGCCTCATCATAACCAAATTGTTTAAATTATTAACAGCAGCTAGGGGAAAAAGGCAAGTTATATACAAAGAAACAAAGATCAGGATGACAAGAGATTTCTTATTAGAACCAAGACAGGTGAGAAAATGGTAGAACAACATTATTAAAGTCCTAAAAGAAAATATGGGCAACTGAGAATTCTATGCCCAGTGAAAATATCTTTCAAAAACCAAAATATTACTAGAAAGTAAACTGTGATGAGAAAAAGATATCTAAACCCTAGAGTAATCAATAAAAAAATAAAAAAAATATAAATTCACAGCTGAAGACACAAGGGAAATAAAATGGAATTTTAAAATATATTCAATTTATTCAAAAGAAGACAGTAAAAAGAAATATAGATGGGACAAATAGAAAACAAAGTGCAATATGATAGATTTCAGTTCAGTTCAGTTCAGTTCAGTTGCTCAGTAGTGTCCAACTCTTATCACTAAGTGGAAGATATAAAAAATAACCAAAGAGACATTTATGAACAGAAAAACACAAAAACTAAAATAAAACTCAGTGAATGAACTCAATAGCAGGACAGGAGAGAAAAAAGATCTATAAACTCCAAGATAGAACAATAGAAATGACTCAGTCTGAACAACTGAGAGAATATCAGCTGAAAGAAAAGGACAAAACAAGCAAAACCCAGCAGAGCCCCATGAATATGGGAGATAAAACCAAAAGGCCTAGTGTCCGTGCTGCCAGAGTTCCAGGAGAAAGGAAAGGGGTGGGCTGGGGAAAGTACTCCAAGAAATAATGACTGAAAACTCACCAAATGTGCCAAACAGTATCAATCTGTAGAGTCAAAGAGCTAAGTAGGTCCTGAACGTGATAAACCCAAAGAAATCTGCAATAAAGCATCGTAATTAAACTACTGAAAACTAAGGACAAAGAAAAGTTCCTGAAAGCAGCCAGAGGAAAATGACACGTAGTTTGTTGTAGAGAAACAATTCTAATCACAGCATATTTCTCATCAGGAACTATCAAGGTCAGAAGGCAGTGGCACTTTATTATTCAAGTGTTGAGAGAGAATTACTATCAATTCAGAGTCCTATTGGCCAACTAGATATCCCAGATCTGACAAAATTATCCTTTATTTATGAAAGGAAAATAAAGGTATTCTCAAAAGTAAGAAAACTGTTTGTCAGAAGGCCTAACCTAAAAGAGTAGCTAAAGAAAGTTCACTAAACATAAAGTGAATGATTATAAAAAAAATTATGTTTTGAAACATCAGGAAGAACACAGCAAGCAAAAATATTAGTAAATTCAAGAGGTTTTCTTTCTCTAAAATGTTCTAAAATATGGTTGGCAGTTGAAGCAAAAATTATAACATTATCTGATTTGGTCCTAAATGTATGCAGAGAAACTATTTAAGTCAATTATCTTACAAATAGGGGAAAGTAAAAGCATGTAAAGGGGAGAAAGATTTCTATATTTTACTCAAACTTGTAAAATAATGACATCATAGTTGGTGGTTATGTGTATACAACAATTACTAAAAATCCTATAGAGACAGATACATTGAAAAACACTATTAATAAATCAAAATGAAATCCTAAAAAAAAAAGAAGTCCAGGCAGCCCAGATGAAAGCAGGAAAAAGAAAACAGAGACACAAATAAACAAACAAAAAAAAAGACCAAACATAAAACAAACAAACAAAAAACAGATCAGTAAATGTAAATGGTATAAATATATAAATTAAAAGAGTGGACTAAAAGACTGACCAAACTAAGCACTGTCTACAAGAAATTCACATTCAATATAATGATTTAGGCAGGGTGAAAGTAAAAGAATGAAAAATTACATATAACACAAATATTAACATCTATCCAAAGCAAGAATAACTGTATTAATATCAGATAGAATAGACTTCAGAATAAGGAGAATTACCAGAAACAGCAAGAGACACTCTGTAATGATAGAAGAATCAATCTACTAGGAAGACATAGCAATCCTAGCTTATGACCCAAACGAACAGGGCTGAAACATAATGAAGCCAAGCAGGGAGTACTCAGAAGAGAAATAGAGAAAAAGGAACACACACACAATTATAGCTGAGGAGTTCAACACTCTATTCTCAGTCAATGATAGAACTACTAGATGGAGAACCAGCAAGGATATTGAACAACTTAGCAACACCATCAAATAAAATGACCTAATGGACATTTATAGAACACTCCACTCAACAAGAATAGAATACACTCTTTTTTTTTTTTCAAGTGCCCTTGGAACATATACCAAATAGACTATGTCTTAGGATATAAAACAAACCTCAGCAAATTTAAAATAACTAAAATCATACAAACTGTATCTCTAACAACAACAGAATGAAAAAAATCAATCAACATCAATAATAGAAATAGAAACCTCTCTACAGAGTTGGAAACCAAACAACACATTTCCAAATAATCCATGGGTTAAAGAGGAAGTCTCAAGGGAAATCTCTAAAAAGTATAGAGAACTGAGGGAAAATTAAAATACAGCATATCAAAATTTGTGGGACACAGCTAAAGCAATGCTGATAGGGAAATGTATAGCCCTATATGCATACATTAGAGAGGAGAAAAAGTCTCAAATTAATAATCTAACTTTCCATTTTAAAAATCTAGGGAAAAAAGAGCAAATTAAACTCAAAGAAAGCAGAAAGGAGGAAATAATAAAGAGCATAAATCAATGAAATTTAAAACAGAATAATGAAACAAAGAGCCTATACTTTGAAGCGACCAGTATAATTGACAAACCCCTAGCAAGACTGACAGGGAGAGAGAGAAGACACAAATGACAGAAATAAAAAGAATGAAACAGAGGGCATCATTATATACTCTGCAGACACTGAACGTATAATAAAGGGTTACAAACTTGTGTTTGACAACTTAGATGGAATGGACCAATACATCAGAACAAAGAGTTACAAACGTGTATTTGACAACTTAGATGGACTGGACCAATACATCAGAACAAAGACTATCATAAATATAAGGAATAACAATGAATAGTCTACAAACATGTATTTGAACCTAGATAAAATGGATAAATACCTCAGAACACAGACTACCACAACTCATCTAATATAAAATAGACCATTTGAATAACCCAGAATGGGCTTCCCAGGTGGCGCTGATGGTAAACAACCTGCCTGCCAATGCATGACATACCTGAGACAAGGGTTCAATCCTTGGGTCGGGAAGACCCCCTGGGGAAGAGCATGGCAATTCACTCCAGGATTCTTGCCTGGAGAATCCCATGGACAAAGGAGCCTGGCGGGCTACAGTCCATGGGGTCACAAAGAGTCAGAAATGACTAAAGCAACTTAGCACAGCATGCACCATTTTCACTCTTTAAAAACAAAAAATCCTTAGATGCAAACCTAACAAAACATGTACAGTGCTTATATGCTGAAAACTACTTAATGCTGATAAAGGTAATCAATACAATCTAAATAAATGGAGAGACATTGGTATTTGTGGACTGAGAGGTGTTGAAAGTAAAAGTGAAAGTGAAGTCACTCAGTCATGTCCGACTCTTTGTGACCCATGGACTGTAGCCCACCAAGCTCCTCCGTCCATGGGATTCTCCAGGCAAGAATATTGGAGTGGGTTGCCATTTCCTTCTCCAGGGTTAATTCTTCCCAAATCAATATACAGGTTTAATGGAACTCTTATCAAAATCTCAGACAATTTTTTTTGTAGATAAGGACAAGATTATTTTGAATTTAAATGGAAAGACATAGGAACTAGAATTTCTAAACAATTTGAAAAAAATAATATAGTGAGGGGAATCAGCCTACTTGATTTCAAGACATATAGTAATCAAAGCTGTGTAGTATTGGCAGAGGAATAGAGATACAAAAATAAATGAAACAGAATAGATAATCCAGAAATAGACATACACAAATATGACTAATTGATTTATGACAAAAGTGAAAAAGCAGTCCAAGGGAGGAAAAATAGCCTTTTCAACGAACAGTGCTGGAGCAACTGGACACTGATAGGGTAAAACAACAATAGCAATAACAAAATAAAGCAAAAGATAATCAACAGAAAGCCAACAGCTTTGTAACTTATACATAAATCTTACAGCTATACAAAAAGTAACTCAAAATAGAGTACAAACTTAAATGCAAAACTATGAGACATTTAGGAAAAGATAGGAGAAAATCTAGGGCTAGGCAAAAATTTTGTAGAGCTGACACCAAAGTAAGACTGAAAAAGGAAAAATTAATAAAAATAAGACTTCATTAAAATTGAACATTTTTTCTCAATAAAAGACCTTTAAGAAGTTTGAAAAGACAAGCTACAGAGTGGGAAAAAATATTTTGTTAACTACATGTCCAGAAAATGACTATATTTAGAATACGTAAGTAACCCTCAAAACTCAACTGTTAAAAAAAATCAAATTTAAAAGTGGGCAAAAAACATGGAGCGGCATTTCACCAATGAGGATATATAGATGAAAAATAGCACATAAAAAGTTATCCAACAGCATTAGCCTTTAGGGAAATACAAATTTAAACTGCAGAGAAAGATCACTACACACATATCAAAATGGCTAAAATTTAAAAATAGTGACAATGCCAAATGCTGGAGATGATGTGGAGAAACTGGATCACTTTCACATTCCTAAAGAGAGTGGCAATGATATAGACACACTAGAAAACTGTCTGACACTTTCTTGAATAACTAAACTTGCAACTACAATATAATGTAGTAATTGTACTCCTGGGCATTTATCCCAAAGAAATGAAGACTAATGTTCACATAAAAACCTGTACAAAGTAAGTACTAGGGATGTAATGTACAATATAATGACTATAGTTAATACTGCTGTATGATATATGGGAAAGATGTTAAGAGAATATATCCAAAGAGTTCTTATCACAGAGGAATTTTTTTTCTTTTCATTGTATCCATATGAGATTGCAGATGTTAATTAAACCTACGGAGATAATCATTTCATAACATACGTAAATCAAACCATCATGCTGTACACTTTATACTTATACCGCATTGTACATCAATTATTTCTCAATAAAATTTTACCTAAATGCTTATAGCAACCTTTAACAATGGCCCAGAACTAGAAACAACCAAGATGTCCTTCAATGCATGAATGGTTAAACGGACTGTGGCGCATCTTATCTTGCAATACTACTTAGCAATAAAAAGGAACAAATTCATTCCTGTATACACCAACCTACATGCACATCTGGAGAATTATGGTGAGTAAAAAAATCCAGTCCCTCTGCCAACCATACTTACTGCCTGATTCCATTCATACAACACTTTTGAAATGAAAAAATTGCAGGAATGGAGAACAGATTGGTGGTTGCCAAAAGTTAAGGAGGAAGTGGGGATGGGAGGGAAGTTGGTATGACTATAAACGGGCAATATGTGGGATCCTTGTAGTGATAGAAATGTTCTATATCCTGTGTCAATATACATGTCTTCATTGTGATAGTGTACTGCAATTTTTTAAGATGGGAGACTGCATGAACTCTCTCTATACTACTTACAATTGCATGGGATCTACCATTATCACAAAATAAAAATATTAATTAACTTTTATGCAAAAACCATATATTGTACAATTCTATTTATATTGAATATCCAGAATAAGGAAATCTATAAGAAGTGAAAACAGTAGCCTAAGTCCCTTGGACTGCAAGGAGACCCAACCAGTCCATCCTAAATGAGACCAGTTCTGGGTGTTCATTGGAAGGACTGATGCTGAGGCTGAAACTCCAATACTTTGGCCACCTCATGCAAAGAGTTGACTCATTGGAAAAGACCCTGATGCTGGGAGGGATTGGAGGCAGGAGAAGAAGGGGACAACAGAGGATGAGATGGCTGGATGGCATCACCGACTCGATGCACATGAGTCTGGGTATACTCTGGGAGTTGGTGATGGACAGGAAGCCTGG
Source organism: Budorcas taxicolor (assembly GCF_023091745.1). Lineage (NCBI taxonomy): Eukaryota > Metazoa > Chordata > Mammalia > Artiodactyla > Bovidae > Budorcas > Budorcas taxicolor. The sequence continues at coordinate 26,207,067 of NC_068924.1, forward strand.
GCGTGCTGTGACTCATGGGGTTGCAAAGAGTCAGACATGTCTGAGTGACCGAACTGAACTGAACTGAAGGCTAAGACAGCAGAACAGAATGTGGGTAAGTGGTAATGGGTATGAGTTTTCTTTTGGTTAATAAAATGTTCTAAAATTAGATTGTAGTGATAGTAAATCTGTAAATATGTGGAAAACTGTTGAATTGTACTTTTCACATGTGTAAATTTATGTTGTTTAGCTTACATCTCAATAAAGCTATAAAAAAAAAGAAAGCTAGAATGGCTATATTAATGTCATACAAAGTAGATTTCATTCAAAAATGAAATAGTAGATATTTTTTAAGTTATTTCATGATGGAAAAGGAGTCAATTCATCAAGACAACATAATCAAAACATTTATGTACCTAATGACAGAGTTTCAAATGATATGAAGCAAGAGCTGATAGAACTTTAAAGCAAAATGGGGCAAATCCTCAGTTACAGTCAGATGTTTAAAAACTCCTTTCTTATAATGGATAGAAGAAATAGAAAATTATTAAAGGGAAGATTTGAACAGCATCATCAAAAATTGACCTAATTAACACCATAGAACACTTCACTCAACAATGGGAGAATGCACTTTTTTTTCAAGTATGCAAAGAACATTTCACAAGATGGAACATATTGTGTACCACAAACAAATGTAAAGAGGTCAAGTTATACAAAATATGTTTCCTCAATTTTCTTTGATTAAGTTAGAGAGTAATAACAGAAATATCTCTGGAAAATCCTCAAATATTTGGAAGCAACACACTTTTAAATAACTTGTGCATCAGCGAAGAACCTGTTGTTCAGTCGTTAAATTGTGTCCGACTCTTTGCAACCCCATGGATAGCAGCACACCAGGCTTCTCTGTCCTCCACTATCTCCCGGAGTTTGCTCAAAATCATGTCCATTCAGTCAGTGGTACCATCCAACCATCTCATCCTCTGTCACCCCCTTCTCCTCCTGCCTTCAATCTTTCCCAGTAGGAGTCTTTTCCAAAGAGCAGACTCTTTGCATCAGGTGGCCAAAGCATTTGAGCTTCAGCAGCAGTCCTTCCAGTGAATATTCAGGGTTGATTTCCTTTAGGATTGACTGCTTTGAGCTCCTTAAAATCTAAGGGACTCTCAAGAGGAGAAATAAGAAAGGAAATTAGAAAATATTTTCAAACAAGTAAATATGAATCACAACCTTATCAAAATTGGGTAAGGCCACAAAGCAGTATTGGGCTGGTGAGATGCTGGGAGGGAGATTTAGAACACTGAGTGCCTATATTAGAAAATAAGGAATAAGGAGTGTATCAAATCAAAGACCTAAGCTTCACCTTAAAAAGCTTGAAAAAAAAAGAGCAAATTAAATCCAGAATAAGAAAAGTTTAGAATAGAAGGTTGGAATAGAATCTGATAAAGGTTAGAATAGAAATCAATGAAACTGAAAACAAAAGACAAAACAGAGAAATCGATGAAACCAAAGTTGGTTTTTTGAGAGTAGCAATAAAATTGATAAAATTGAACAGTTAGCCAGGCTGATCACTAAAAATGGGGAGAAGACACTAGTTACCAATGTAAATAATACGAAGTATGGCAGCTCTACAGATTACACATATATTAATGAATAATAAGTGAATATTATAAACAACTGTGTCAATAGATCCATCTTAGAAAGAAATCAATATATTGAAAGATACAAATTACCAACTCTCTCTAAAGAAGAAATAGATAACCTGAATAGATTTATATCTACTTAAAGGAACTAAATTTGAAATTAAAATCTTCTGATAAATAAAACTTCAGGCCCATAAATTTTCACTGGAGAATGCTACCATCACTCATAAGCAATAAACAAATTATCAATTGTTTTGGCATGTCTACTAACAATGAATATTCAAAAATAGAAATTAAGAAAGCACAATCATGTATAATAGTATTAAAAATATGAAATACTTAGGGGTAAATGTGCAAAGGTTGTGAAAGATAAGTACACCAAAAAACATAAAATGTTGCTGAAAGAAAATTTTAAGTATCTAGATAAATGGAAATATATACTGTGTTCATGAGTTGGAAGAGTCACTATTATTAAAATGTCAGTTCTATCCAAATTCATTGATAGATTCAGGGCAATCCCTATCAACATAGTAATATTGTTTTTAGTAGAAATTGGCAAACTGAGTCTAAAATTTCTATGGAAATTCAAAGATCCTAGAATAGCCAAAACAACTATGGAAAAGAAGCACAAAGTTAAAGGATAAGCACTATCTGATTTTAAGAGTTATGAAAGAGTTGCAGTAACCAAGTTTGTGTGGTATTGCTGTAAAAACAAAACAAAACAAAAAAACCTCAATGTAACAGAACAGAGTGCAGAAATAGACCCAAACATATAAATATATACATATTTCCTGTGGTCATGTATGGATGTGAGAGTTGGACTGTGAAGAAGGCTGAGCGCCGAAGAATTGATGCTTATGAACTGTGGCATTGGAGAAGACTCTCGAGAGTCCCTTGGACTGCAAGGAGATCCAACCAGTCCATTCTGAAGGAGATCAGCCCTGGGATTTCTTTGGAAGGAATGATGCTAAAGCTGAAACTCCAGTACTTTGGCCACCTCATGGGAAGAGTTGACTCATTGGAAAAGACTCTGATGCTGGGAGGGATTGGGGGCAGGAGAAGGGGACGACCAAGGATGAGATGGCTGGATGGCATCACTGACTCAATGGATGCGAGTCTAAGTGAACTCCTGGAGTTGGTGATGGACAGGGAGGCCTGGCGTGCTGCGATTCATGGGGCCGCAAAGAGTCGGACACGACTGAGCAACTGAACTGAACTGATGAATGTATGTATATGAAGACCTACAAGACTTTTTAGAACTAATACCCAAAAAAGATGTTCTTTTCATTATAGGGGACTGGAATGCAAAAGTAGAAAGTCAAGAAACACCTAGAGTAACAGGCAAATTTGGTCTTGGAGTACAGAATGAAGGAGGGCAAAGGCTAGCAGTTTTGCCAAGAGAACACACTGGTCATAACAAACACCCTCTTCCAACAACACACGATTCTCCACATGGACATCACCAGATGGCCAACAGAGTGCCTGAAGAACTATGGATGGAGGTTTAGGACATTGTACACAAGGCAGGGATCAAGACCATCTCTAAGAAAAAGAAATGCAAAAAAGTAAAATGGCTGTCTGAGGAGGGCTTAGAAACAGCTGTGAAAAGAAGAGAAGAGAAAAGGAAAGATACACCCATTTGAATGCAGAGTTCCAAAGAATAGCAAGGAGAGATAAGAGACCCTCAGTGATCAGTGCAAAGAAATAGAGAAAAACAATAGAATGGGAAAGACTAGAGATCTCTTTAAGAAAATTAGAGATACCAAAGGAATATTTCATGCAAAGATGGGGCTCAATATAGGACACAAATGGTATGGACCTAACAGAAGGAGAAGATATTAAGAAGAGGTGGCAAGAAAACACAGAAGAACTGTATAAAAGAGATCTTCACAACCCAAATAACCACAATTGTGTGATCACTCACCTGAGCCAGACATCCTGGAATGTGAAGTCAAGTGGCCCTTAGGAAGCATCACTACGAACAAAGCTAGTGGAGGTGGTGGAATTCCAGTTGAGCTCTTTCAGATCCTAAAAGATGATGCTGTGGAAGTGCTGTACTCAATATGTCAGCAAATTTGGAAAACTCAGCAGTGGCCACGGGACTGGAAAAGGTCAGTTTTCATTCCAATCCCAAAGAAGGCAATGCCAAAGAATGCTCAAACTACCGCACAATTGCACTCATTTCACATGCTAGTAAAGTAATGCTCAAAATTCTCCAAGCTAGGCTTCAGCAATACGTGAACTGGGAACTTCCAGATGTGCAAGATGGATTTAGAAAAGGCAGAGGAACCAGACATCAAATTGTCAACATCCACTGGATCATCAAAAAAGCAAGAAAATTCCAGAAAAATGTGTACTTCTGCTTTATTGCCTATGCCAAAGCCTTTGACTGTGTGGATCACAAGAAACTGTGGAAAATTCTGAAAGAGATGGGAATCCCAGACCACCTGACCTGCCTCTTGAGAAACCTATATGCAGGTCAGGAAGCAACAGTTAGAACTGGACATGGAACAACAGACTGGTTCCAAATAGGAAAAGGAGTACGTCGAGGCTGTATATTGTCACCCTGCTTATTTAACTTCTATGCAGAGTACATCATGAGAAACGCTGGACTGGAAGAAACACAAGCTGGAATCAAGATTGCCAGGAGAAATATCAATAACCTCAGATATGCAGATGACACCACCCTTACGGCAGAAAGTGAAGAGGAACTAAAAAGCCTCTTGATGAAAGTGAAAGAGGAGAGTGAAAAAGTTGACTTAAAGTTCAACATTCAGAAAACGAAGATCATGGCATCCAGTCCCATCATTTCATGGCAAATATATGGGGAAATAGTGGCTGACTTTATTTTTGGGGGCTCCAAAATCACTGCAGATGGTGACTGCAGCCATGAAATTAAAAGACACTTACCCCTTGGAAGGAAAGTTATGACCAACCTAGACAGCATATTAAAAAGCAGAGGCATTACTTTGCCAACAAAGGTCCGTCTAGTCAAGGCTATGGTTTTTCCAGTGGTCATGTAAGGATGTGAGAGTTGGACTATTAAGAAAACTGAGCACCAAAGAACTGGTGCTTTTGAACTGTGGCGTTGGAGGACTCTTGAGAGTCCCTTGGACTGAAAGGAGAGCCAGCCAGTCCATCCTAAAGGAGATCAGTCCTGAGTGTTCATTGGAAGGACTAATGTTGAAGCTGAAACTCCAATACTTTGGCCACCTGATGCGAAGAGCTGACTCATTGGAAAAGACCCTGATGCTGGGAAAGATTGAAAGCAGGAGAAGGGGATGACAGAGGATGAGATGGTTAGGTTACATCACCAACTCAATGGACATGAATTAGGGTAAACTCTGGGAGCTGGTGATGGACAGGGAGGCCTGGCGTGCTGCAGTCCATGGGGTTGCAAAGATTTGGACACGACTGAGCAACTGAACTAAACTGAACTGAATGTGTGTGTGTGTGTGTGTGTGTGTGTGTGTGTGTGCAAATGGAAAGTGAAAGTGTTAGTCGCTCAGTCATAGCCGACTCCTTGCGACCCCATGGATGACACCAGGCTCCTCTATCCATGGACTTTTCCAGGCAAGAATACTGGCATCAGTAGCCATTTACTTCTCCAGGAGAGCTTCCTGAGCCAGGGATCAAACCCAGGTCTCTTGCATTGCAGGCAGATTCTTTATCTTCTGAGCCACCAGGGAAGCCCATACTAATGGAAGTAAGTCAGAAATAGAAAGATAAATACCATATATCACTTATATATGGAATCTAAAATACGGCACAAATGAACCTATCTACAAATCAGAGACAGACATAGGGAACAGACTTGTGGTTGCCAAGGGGAAGGGTGTGGGGAGGGGTGGACTGGGCATTTAGGGCTAGTAGATACAAACTATTACAAATCAAATAAACAACAGGATAGAATGGATATAGAATGGATAAACAACAAGGTCCTACTGTATAGCACAGAGAACCATATTCAATATCCTAGGGTACACTATAATGGAGAAAGGATGTCTATATGTATACAACTGAGTCACTTTCTTCTACAGAAGAAATCAACCCAAACATGTACTGAGAACTGATTTTTGACAGATTTGTAAAGGCAGTTCAACAGAGGAAGCATAATATTTTCTAGTACTTAAAATAACTGGATACCTGCATGAAAAACAGGAACTTTGATCCATTCTTTGTTCCATATACAAAAATTAACTCAAAAAGGAATATAGACCCAAATATAAAAACTAAAACTTTAAAAAGTCTAGGAGAGAACATTTATGACCTTGGGTTCAGCAAAGATTTCTTAGATACAACCACATAAAAGAACAAATTGGTAAACTGGACTTCATCAAAATTAAAAACTGCTCCTCAAAGAAACCATTAGGAGAATGAAAAGATGAACTGTAGACCCCAAGAGAAAACAGAAAATCATATATTTGCTGAAGAAATTGTATCCATGGATATGTAAATAACTGTCAAATTCAATAATAAGAACATAACCCTATTTAAAAATGAGCAAAAGAGTTGTCTTCACTAAAGAAGATCTACAGATAGGAAAGAAATATATGAAGAGATGCTCAATGTCATTAGTCATTAGGGAAATGCAAATTAAAACCACAAGGAGATACCCCTGTATCTCTATTGGAATGGCTAAAATTAAGAAGCTTACCATACCAAGTGTTGCCAAGGAAATGAGGCAACTGGGATTCTTATACACTTCTCAAGGGTGGGGGATGAGGAATATAAAATAGCACAGCTAATTTGGAAAACAGCATGGCAGTTTCTCAAAAATTTAAACATCCACTTACTATATGGTCTAGCCATTCCTCTCCTATTTGTCCAAGGGAAATGAATGTATATTTCCATACCAAGACTTCTACATAAATGTTCCCAGCAGTATGATATGGAATAGCCCCAAATTGGAAAAAGCCCAAATATCCATTAATCAGTGAACAGGTAAACTGTGGTGTATTCATTTAATGAAATGCCATCAGGAAAGAAAAGGAATAAACTATTGATATATACTACAACACAGATGGATCTCAAAATAATTATGCTGAGTGAAAGAAGGCAAGCCAAAAAAGAGTGCATACTGTATGCTTCCATTTATATAATTCTAGGAAATGCAAATGAATCTACAGTGACAGAAGATCAGTGGTTGCCTGGGGATGGGGGGTGGGGGGGAGGGTACAGAAGACAGAGATTATAAAGGACACAATGAAACTTTGGGGGATGATGGATATATTCATTATCTTTAATACGCATATGTCAAAACTCATCAAATTGTACACTTTAAATATGTTCAGTTTATTGTAAGTCAATTATATTTTGATAAAGCTGAAAAAGAAAAGGATCCGTAAAGAAGTACAAGAGCAGTAAGGAAGATGACTGTTTTGTCTCTTCCCTTCGCCTGATCCTAATTCTTCAGTCAAGGCCTGGAGATGATGGAAAGAGACAGAGAGAGTAAAGAGGAAAGGATGTCTGGGCTTGGACCAGTCACAGGGCACCTGATGTGCCCCTTTGCCTCGTACCCTGCCCTGCTCTCTTTTGGCACACTATTTCTTAAATTGAGTTTGAGAGTTGGTGGCGACCTAAGAGACGATACACAAGAGTCAGCAAATATTTATTGAACACTGTTTTCAGGGTCTCCAGAGAAACAGAACCACGAGTATACACGTACATACATATACACAGTGTGTGTGATATATATGGAGAGAGAGACTGGCTGATTTTTAAGAAATTGATTCACATGATTACAGAAGCTGAGATGTCCCAAATCTGTAGTCAGTCAGCTGGAGACCCAAGAGAGGAAATGGTATCAATTCCATTATGAAGCTGTCAAGCAAGAAAAGAGAACTCGTAGGAAAGCCTTTTGGCTCAATGCAGATCTGCGTCTGATCAGATGAGGCCACCTCGATTGTTGTTGTTTTTCTGTTTGGTCACTAAGTCATGTCTGATTCTTTTGCAAGCCCATGGACTGTAGCCCACCAGGCTCCTCTGTCCCTGGGATTTCCCAGGCAGGAATACTGGAGTGGGTTGTCATTTCCTTCTCCAGGGGATCTTTCTGACCCAGGGACTGAACCCGTATCTCCTGCACTGGTAGGTGGATTCCTTGCTACTGAGCCACGAGGGAAGCCCGCCTACATTAGACGGGACAATCTGTTCCACCCAGCCCATGATTCAGATGCTCATCTCATCCAGAAACACACTCACAGACATATCCAGAGTCATGTTTGACTCAAGGCCTGGTCACGCCATGGCTCAGTCCAGTGGACACATAAAATTAACTGTCACAAACTCCTACTCTATTTTAGATACCAGAAGCAAGGCAACAACCGAGACAAACTTTCAGTCTCTGCCCCGTTGGGGCATTCATAGAGAGACACTCAGAACATTGTTAGAATAACTCACTGTGGTCAACTGAATTCTAGGAGAGCCCCCATGATCTTCCTCCCTCGGTGCTATGCCTTGTATATCCGCTCCTCTTTTGAGTGTGGACAGAACTGATGAACTGCAAAAATGATGGGATTTCACTCCCTTGATCATATTACTTCAAATGGCAAAAGTGAAGAGATTTTTTTTTTTTGCAGATGTAATTCAGGTCCCAAATCAGTTGATTTTTTCATTAATGAAAAGAGACATTATCCTAAATGGGCCTGGCTTAATCTGAAAAAAAACCTTAAAAGAGAAGTTGGGCCCTTCTGGAGAAGGACACTTTCCTAGTGGCCTTGAGGAACAAACAAGCCTGTTGTGAACTGTCTACAGTGAGGGATGGCCTCTAGCAGGTAACAGCCTCAGTCTTACTGCCACAGGAACTGAATTCTGCCAACATGAGTGAAGTCAAAAGAGCCCCCTGAGCTCCAGATAAGAGTACGGGATGGCCGGCAGTTTGACTGCAGCTTTGGGAGACTCAAGCAGAAAACTCAGTTAAGTCATGCTGGGACTTCTGACCCACAGGATATGGGTGTTGTTCTAAGGTACTCAAATTGTGGAAATTTGTTATGGAAAAAATAGAAAAATACCAGATGCACTCACTCCAGAAGTGTTTTGGAGAAGAGAACCCTGAGGCCTAGAAGAGTAAAGTGACTTTCCTAAGGCCACACAGCTGGCTACTGACAAAGTGGTAACCAGTTCAGTTCAGTTCAGTTCAGTCACACAGTCGTGTCCGACTCTTTGCGACCCCATGGACTGCAGCACACCAGGCTTCCCTGTCCATCACCAACTCCCAGAGCTTACTCAAACTCATGTCCATCAAGTGGATGATGCCATCCAACCATCTCTTCGGTGGTAATAACTATCGTTTCCTAAAGATGTATACTGTGCCACAGTTGCTGTTCAGTCACTCTGTTGTGTCCGACTCTTTGCAGCTTCATGGACTGCAGCATGCCAGCCTTCCTCGTCCTTCACTATCTCCCTGAGTTTGCTCAAAACCCATTGAGTTTGCTCAAATGTCCACTGAATCGGTGATGTATCCAACCATCTCATCTTCTGTCGCCCACTTCTCCTCCTGCCCTCAATCTTTGCTAGCATATGGTCCTTTCCAATGAGTCAGCTCTTTGCACCGGGTGGCCTAAGAATTGGAGCTTCAGCTTCAGCATCAGTCCTTCCAATGAATATTCAGGGTTGATTTCCTTTAGGATTGACTGGTTTGATCTCCTTGCTGCCTGAGAGACTCTCAAGCGTCTTCTCCAGCACATGAACTGTGCCAAGGTCTCAGGTAACCTGAGGTACAATGCAGTACTGTGCACATAGATAACTATATATATTGGCATTCCTTTTTACAGGTGAGAATCTGAGGCTTAAGGAGGTAAGAGAGCTGTCAAATGCCATGTGGGTAAGAAAAAGAGAAGCTGGGATCTGGGCCCAGACCGTCTGGCCACAAAGTCTGAGCTCCTGACTTCTCTCCCTCCTGCTCTAAATGTGAGCTAAAGGGCAGGGCAGAACCGGTGTGGCCATGTGGCTAAGTTCATCCCTCACTAACTGTTTATTGGACGACAGTTCCCAGAGATCATTATTGAAGATGTGCTGAGAGCTGAACTCACATACCTGAGGGTCATGTCACCAAAGCCCTACCTCAGGGAACAAACAGAAAACACAACGCTCAGGAGAACACAACTGCAACACTTGTCAGGTCTCAAAATTGTAGAGCACTTGGCGGTTTACAAAGCACCCTGACAGAGCCTCCCAGTGGCCCAGGGAGGGGGCAGGGCAGGTACAGATCGAGAGCTGCTGCCAGCAAACTGGAGAACCAGGAAGTTCCCAGCAGAGAAGCATGGGCTCAAGACCTGAAACAGCCGATGTTCCTGGTTCAGTCTGAAGTCGGGGGAGGACCAATGTCCCAGCTTCAAGGCCCTCAGACAGGACGAGTTTCCCTCCACTCGAGGAGGGGCAACATTTTTGCCCTGGTCAGGTCTTCAACCAGTTGGGCGGAGCCCACCCACACTAAGGGAGGAACATGGCTTCACTCGGTATGTGTTCAGATGTTCATCTCATCCAGAAACACCCAGAGAAAAGACACACACAGAGAAAGCTTTGACCAAAGGTCTGGGCACCTGTGGCCCAATCAAGCTGACATGTAAAAGTAACCGTCATGTCCACAGAGGGGACTCTTTGCAAAGATGTGGGCAGTGTTAAGGGAAACTGACAAGGAAAAGCGATGCACCCCAGGGCTAGAAAGAGCAGAGAGCATTGACACTCCTGGCCTGAGGGAAGCTGAGAGGGAGCAGTGACCAGACCTGGATTCGGTAGCTGCAGGAGAGGAAAAGGAGACAGGTGGGGAGCTTTGAGAGAAGGAGGCAGGCGGCCCACGGCCCAGCAGGGCAGGAGTGAGGTTAGTAAGTCTCTGCGCCTCCGGCTCCTCCTGCCTCCAGTCTTTGTGCTGGAGCCTCCAATCAGCCGCGCAGGAGATGAAGGGGGCCTGTCGATGCAATGCTTACCGACCAGGCCCCAGGGTAGAGAAAGGCAGCACGTGTCTCCAGGGGCCAGCAATGTGCCCACTGCAGGTGCGGATGTGAAGGTTCAGAGCAGAGAATTTCCTAAGGAACAGTAGGAGCCAGAACCAGACTGCTCTTGCTGACGCTGAGTCCACGAGTCTCCTCGGTTCCTCTTGCGGACAAGTTTGCTCTGCCCCCTCAGGGGTGGGGCATGGCCTTCTTTAAGACACAAAGCCTGGGTATTGAAGGGCCTGCGCCTCTGTGAATATGGTCAAGACCCCAGGCTCTGCATCTCGTGCTCAAGGTGACTCGCTGTTGCCCCAGGATCCCCACGTGTGATGCCCACCTATGTCACCAAACTCACCTGTGTCTCCCTTAGTCCAGCCACTTACCTCCTTTCGGTCCCTCAAAGGCGCCAGTATTCTTCCTGCCCCTGAGCCTTTGAGCCCGTGCTTTCCTCTGCCATTAATGCACTTCCTCTCACTCTTCACCCAGTTCACTCCTTTACCTTCTGCTTTTGCATCCCCCCAACCATTTAAATTCAGGTCCCCTACCGTTCTCTCTCATAGCAGCCTGTGCCTTTCCTTTCTAACCCTTACTGAGCATGTAACTATGTATTAATTGGTACCATGTGTTTAATAATTGTCCCTCCCACTAGCTTTTAAGTTCCTGCTCCCTGGTAGCTCAGCTGGTACAGAATCCGCCTGCCAGGCAGGAGACCCTGAATCAATTCCAGGATCAGGAAGATCCCCTGGAGAAGGGAAAGGCTACCCACTCCAGCATTCTGGCCTGGAGAACTCCAAGGACTGTATATCCATGGGGTCACAAAGAGTCAGACACGACTGAGAAACCTTCACTTGCACTTCTCAGGGCAGGAACAGTGCTCTTTTGCCCACAACGTAAACCCAATGAATCTCGCAAAGCCTGGCACGTAGTAGGTGCTCAGGAAATCTGTGTCAAATGATTAAGCAGTTGGCTCTGTGACAGAGCTTGAATCTGAGATGGACAGTGATGAGAGGCGCCAACCACCAGGGTGAATCCCCAGACCCAACGGTTCTTCTGCAAAGAAGCCATCACTTTCCAGGTGAGATTTTAGGAGTACCTCTCTGCTTCATTGTAGGCTTACAAGATAACTTCCATTAAAGAACCAAAACTTTAGTTTAAGAATAATCAAGCTTTTTATCCCCTTTAGAAAGTGAAAGTCAACTAAAGAGAAGTAGAATGTTTAAACTCATCAGTCATTAACACCTCAGGGTGAATGAGTTTATTGGATCCTTGAACAGAAAGCATGAGAGGAAGGGCGACTGAGAGGACGGGGAGGAAGGCCCACCACTAAGGGGAAGAGAGAATGGAGAGTGAGGAGGCAAGGAAAGGCCCTCGCCTGGACTCACAGCGGCCAGCCTTGAGGATTCCTGTATGAGCTGATCGTAGTCTGCCAGCTATGACGTGGCAGACATGTAGCCGATGCCTTGCACACATTACTCCTAATCTCCACAAGCCCCAAGCAGGACAGAAATACTCCCCCCATTTTACCCGAGAGGCACTCAGGGTCCCATGAAGGTAAAGTTGTTGCTGGTATATCTGAGGTTCTTCCTTCACTGTGAAAGAATTTGGAGACAAAGTGATAGGTAAGAAGTAGATTTACTTCGAGATACAGACTCCACGGAGTACGGGCCATCTCAGAAGGAGAGAGACCCAAAATACGGAGTGGCTTTATGGGCTGGGTAATTTCATAGGCTAACAAGTGGGAGGGTTGTTCCAATTATTTGGGGGAAGAGGCAGGGATTTCTAGGACTTGGGCCACTGCCCACTTTCTGGTCTTTTATGGTAGGCCTTGGAACTGCCATGGTGCTGGTGGGTTTTTCAGACAATGTATGTCTGAGGCTCAGAGCCTATTGGGATTCAAACCTTTAGCCATCTTGGACCTAGTTGGTTCTCAGCTGTTTTTGTCATGTTTTATGGCCATGTCATTCTTTTAAAGATTGTGTCTGCCCCCTTCCCTCCTGTTGCAAAGTGACTTGCCCAAGACCACACAGTAGGTAAGCAGCAGTACTGGGATTTGAACCTTGGTCTGACTGCCTCCAAAATGTTAGGTGCTTTTTCCTTCCAATGCAACGATTCCTTTCCAAAAGTATGGAATGATTTATGGACGAAGTCATAAATTTAACACTCCTCACTGCAAAGGGCAGGATGGAGTCAGTCAGATAGTTCCATCAAGAGCAGGGACAACCACAGCCAGAAGTCTAACACACCTAAAACTGTCAACATCTATAGTAATGGTAATAACAATAGTAATAGCAGCTGCTGGTGAAGCACTATGGCTAGGATCACATTAAACACTATACAGATCCCCTCATGCACTCCTCACCTCAGTCCTAGGAGAGTGGGGCTTTTATTATCCTCATTTGACAGAGAAGGGAGCTGAGGTGTAATGATGTTAAGTACTTCCCCTCAAATTGCACAGCCAGTGAGCTAGGAGGCAGACTCCAGAGTTCAAGCTTGCACTCTCATCCACCCTATCTGTGGAGCCCAGCTTCTGAACTTGCCATGGGCACGCTGCTCCTTCTCTGGGTGGGGCAAGCTTCCTCCTTCCTCCCCAAACAGCTGCCCATCACCTGGGGTGCAGCACTTCCCTGCACCACCCCCCAGCCATGTGGGCAAACACCCTGCCTCTCCCCAGGCAGGGGACGCCCGATTTGCATAACTTAATTAAATTCTGCATTCTCGTTTTCGAAGGAGCAGGCCTATGAAGGATGCTGAGTGCACGGTCTTAAGGCAAATCAACGTAGATGATGAAAGAGCCTATTTCGGTTAAGCAAATTATGAGGAGGCGGGCGATGTCCTCACTCTAATAATTTCCCGTGAATTATTTATATGGAAACTGCAATTACATCGGGCAAAACAGTGTTGTGTGCATAAAGCTCACTTAATTACCCAACCACCTGTTGGGACACTGGGTTCTCCACGAGCCCATTTCTTCACCCAACAGGTCCTACTTCTGGGAGGGCAGGGGGTTTGGGGGCCAGAGGCAGGCGGGGCTGGGAGGAAAACCTTGGCTGCCGGCAGAAGAGATGGAACCTGGGGTCTCGTCTCAGACTGAGTCCCCATCCTGGCTCCTCTGGTCCAGCCTGGAGCTAGAAGCCCATTCTCTAGGGCCTGGGCAGAGCCTGGCCCATCTCTGCCTCCACTTCATCCCTAAAAGGAAACAGTGAGGCGTAAGAAAGCGGCTGAGAGAAGAAGGAAGAAACCAGCCCCACACCCCTCCCAACAAACCCTTTAACCAAAGCAAACTAGACTCCTTTCATCAGGGCCCGGTTGTTTAACTGGAAATGAGGGTTGCCATGGCAACCATCCTGTCACATAGTATTTCTTACCACTTGCCAGCGGGAGAGGCGTTGATGTGTAGAGTAGAACCCTGGCGGGGTGGGGAAGGTCGGGGAGGTGGGGGTGCGTCGTTGGCAATCCATTTGTTGAAACACAAGTCACATAGGCCTGTCCCTAACCCAGGGTATTTCAAGCTCATCTCTCCCTTTTCCGGATCATGGGGTGGGGTGATCCTCTCCTTCTACTCATCCCCAACCCCCCCGGGAGAAAAACATTGTAAATGTCAGAAATCTGATGGCACTGTCAAAAAATACATGAAATTGGCTATATAAGAAATCGCGAGACATACGTTCTTCTTTGTTCTGTGACTGTAAAAATCGTGAAATTTCTTCAAGAGAAGGTGAAAATAAAGAAGAATGATGACCATTGGGAGAGGTTGGACAGGGGGCTTGGGAGTCTGTCCCAAGACTGGGGGAAGTGGCACTCCCTTCACAACAAGTGTTTTAACCACGTTGGCCCAGGGCCCAAGCCACAGACAGGTCTGGTGAAGAGGTGAGCAGATAAAGTGGGTCAAGGAAGCTCTAGATGTGGGATGGGGAGGAGTGATGGATGCCAAGAGCTGCCTAGTTACAAAGTTGCAGGGGACTGAGAATCCAGGCTTCTCACTCCGTCTGTCACTTAGTACTGGGTAACCTTGAGAAACTGATTAACAGGAAAAAACAGTAGCTGTGAAGTTCAAATATGATGATTGTAACACCCTGATTTATTCCACAGTTAATGAGAGAAATAATGAATGAATGTATTCCACTTGAAAGTGAAAGCTGCTCAGTCGTGTCTGACTCTCTGCAACCCCATGGACTGTGCAGTCCATGGGATTCTCCAGGCCAGAATACTGGAGTGGGTTGCCTTTACCTTCTCCGGGGGATATTCCCAACCGAGGGATCGAACCCAGGTCTCCTGCATTGCAGGCGGATTCTTTACCAGCTGAGCTATCAGTCTATCAGGGAGTTGGTAAAGAATCCACCTGCAATGCGAGAGACCCCGGGTTGATTCCTGGGTTGGGAAGATCTGCTGGAGAAGGGATAGGCTACCCACTCCAATATTCTTGGGCTTCCCTTGCGGCTCAGCTGGTAAAGAATCAGCCTGCAATGCAGGAGATCTGGGTTCGATCCCAGGGTTGGAAAGATCCCCAGAGAAGGGAGAAGGGAAGAGTCCCTGGAGAAGGGAAATTCTACCCTCTCCAGTATTCTGGCCTGGAGAATTCCATGGACTGTGTCCATGTGGTCGCAAAGAGTCAGACACGACTGAATGACTTTCACTTCATGTAGTGAGTGAATACAATAACAGTTGTATTTAATAGTTCCAAACAACAAGATAGCTCACATGTTTGGTTGTTTTAGTTCAGTCACTAAGTTGTGTCTGACTCTTTGAGACCCCCATGGACTGCAGCACGCCAGGCTCCTCTGTCCCTCACTATCTCCCAGAGTTTGCCCACGTTCATGTCCATTGATTCAGTGATGCTATCTAGCCATCTCATTCTCTGTCGCCCTCTTCTCCCTTTGCCTTCAATATTTCCCAGCATCAGGGTCTTTTCCAATGAGTGGAGCATGTGTAGAGTCTTGACTAAATGCCAGCCAGTATGTTGAGATTTATACACATTTATCACGACTCCCATTTCACAGACAAAGAAACTGAGGCTGAGAGCATAAAGTAAGTTGTCCCAGCTACAGAGCTAGAAGTGACAAAATCAGCATTCAAACCCAGATCTTTCTGACTCAAAACTCATGCTCTTACCACTGGAAAAAAGTTTGGAGGATCAAAATTCAAGTTGCCTGAGAGTCCAGCTGACGTCACCAATGTCATCCCTTCCCATCTGGTCTAGAACCGGCTGCTAAGCAGGGAAGAAATGGAGTGTTTTTTCTCTGTTAAAGATTTACCATGTATAAATGTATGAGAATATTAAAGGCAACAATTAACTTTATTGGAAACCTTATATTCTCCAGCCTCATTAGAGCTGCCAACAAGATCTATTATTAGTATTACTATGCAGATACTGTAATAAAAAGGGTATTTAAAGTGGATAGTTTGGCAATGAAATAAAATAGCTTTTCTCTCTCTTTCTTTTCCTTTTTAAGATATATGTGTGTATCAGAGAGGGTCTGGAGCAAGGCAAAAGCCTCATGGGATGCAAGGACTGAAGAGCTCATAAAATGTCCCTCTACAGCCATCGCAGATGCTGAGAGAAGGTGGGGGCCCCCTGAAGGTCACTGGAGCCCTGTCCACCTCAGTGGGATTGACCCTAACACAGCACGGAAGAGGATTTCTGTGGGGGAGAAGCCCCCGCTTGTTGGAATGGTCACGTGTGATTGAACCCAGCTACCGCCTGTGAGATTGTGAGTGTTTCCCCAAATTCCTCATGGGAGCTTCAGCCTCTTCCATCTCATCCTCTCATCTCAACGATGGCTTAAGCTCAGAGAATGACACCAGCGTCTTCCTGCATCCTCCCCACACCCCTGCCCTGGGCTATGGAAAGGACAGAAATAAGAGGCGCCTGCCTCCCTGCCTTCTTATTCTGGCTTGTGACCCCTCGTCAGCCTGCCCTTCTCAAGCCACTGTCTCAATGCAGAAGGCTTCCTGGACGAGGGGAGGATTTCTCCCGGATCTGTTCCAGAAACAAATGGAACATGGGGAGTGCTTAAGCTTTCTCGTTCCTGGGCTGGCGCGCTCTTGTAGCACAGAGAAGTCACTGCCCTCCCTCCCAACACCACCTACCTGTTCCTCCTCCCTGCACCAAGCCCAGGATAGGTGAGCCAGGAGGGGCAGGAGACACCCAATTCCTGACTCACTGGAAGCATCCCTGGATCTGTTAAATGGAAAAGTCTCCACTTAATTAAAGCCTTAGCCCTCCTGTGGGGGCCTAGCTGTTAAGCCCTCATGCTTATGATTATTACTCCTTTTATTAATACTAATAGTTACCATTTTATTGTATGCTAGGTGTCTACTCATTTAATCTTCACAATCAGCCTGTAAGGTAGATAATGTTGCTATCTTCATATTGTGAGAAAACTGAGGTTCAGTGAGCTGACGGAACTCACCCAGCCGTCATCCTTGCCAATCCAGACCTTTGCAACAACCTTCTAACCAGTCTCCCAAGTTCCACTCTCGATCCCCTGCAATTTGCTCTACATGGAGCAACAAGTTATAAACCTGGGGGACAAGTCATCCTTCCTTGTGCCCCAGGGCCTTTGCACTGGCTGTTTCCTGTCTCAGTAGAATGTTCTTGCTCCAGATTTCCTCTTTATCATCTTTCAGATTTCAACTCAAAGAGGTCTTACCTGACCACTCTTCTAGGCACACAGCTTCTTGTCCTCTTCTACACCACTATGTGCCTAGAACAGTACCTGAAACACAGCAGGTACTGTTAAATACATAGTAAACATTCCTTGGAAAGGTGTTAGCAAATTTGTCTAAGGCTGTAGCAGGAAGTCAAATTCAGGTCTGCTACTGCTGCTAAGTCACTTCAGTCGTGTCCAATTCTGTGCGACCCCATGGACGGCAGCCCACCAGGCTCCCCGTCCCTTGTCCATTCTCCAGGCCAGAACACTGGAGTGGGTTGCCATTTCCTTCTCCAGTGCATGAAAGTGAAAAGTGAAAGTGAAGTTGCTCAGTTATGTCTGACTTTTCGAGACCCCATGGGCTGCAGCCCACCAGGCTCCTCCACCCATGGGATTTTCCAGGTAAGAGTACGGGAGTGGGGTGCCATTGCCTTCTCTGAAATTCAGGTCTGTCTGACCCTTAATCATGTAGCAGGTATATGTGTGGTTCAGATATTCAGGTGAAGGACAAGTGGGCTGGGGGCTGCCCAGGACTCTCATGGACAACTCATCAGGAGTCCAAATATAAATCCTTCACAGGACCTGATTGGCAATCCCAGCAGTGAGAAGGCCAGGTAAGGACCAACGCACAACCTAAGGGGAGGAGCAGCTCCCAGAAAGAAGGAGAGGGGAAGGGTCAAGTGTAAGTCCCAGGGTGCTGGGAATTCCCTGGCAGTCCAGTGGTTAAGACACGGCACTTCCAAAGCAGGGGGCGTGGTTTCTATCCCTAGTCGGGAAACTAAGATCCTTCATGCCATGCAGCGTGACCAAACATTTTTTAAGAAAAGAGTGAGTCCTGAGTGCTGTAAACCGTAGCCTGGAGCCCAGGGCCACCTGAGTGAGCACTGCTTGGGTGTTTGAACCCCTCTCCAGGCTCCCAGGACCCGCTGATCCCAGAGGCCATTCATTGACTTGTTTCTCTCTCCCACGGAGATCCCTGGATGGGGCTGTCTGGCAAACTTCAGTTGTGGGGGGATGGGGGTTGGGGGCTCAGGACCTGTTCTCATCAGCTGTGTACCTGAGGTCAGTTTGGGACTTCCCTGGTGCCACCTCTTACCCTAAAACAACAGAGGTCAGGCTACATGGGGCTTGCTCTGCTGAGCCCCAGTGCACGTAAGATTTCACACACTCACCTCCCAGGAGACCTGACAGAGGTCAATTGTGCCTTCCATCCGCGACCAGGGCAGGCTGTCCCAGCTCTCACTTTTAGTTTACACGAAAATATCTGGCATGCTAGCAATTGCCCTTGCGTGCTCACTACTGAGGCCAGGCTTGAATTGCCAGGAGGCGGAAAGAATGCAGAAAACATAAGCCTCTTCATTGGACACTGGACATCTAACCAGGAGAGAGGGCCTGCCTGTGCATGCGCGCGCGCACGTGCACACACACACACACAGACACAGACACACACACACACACACACTGCTTCACAGGCTACGAGCGTGGGCCGCATCAGACCAACAGGCTCACGTCCAAATCCTGACTCAGCTACTTGCGATTTGGGTGATTATTTCAAACCATCGAAGTCCCAAGTTTCCCATGTGCAATGCACAATAGTGCACGCACACCCCACAGTACTGTTGTGAGAGTGAAGAGCGAAGCCTATCGCAAGGGGCCCGGCACCTGCAAGCTCGTAAAGACAACAGGAGCAGCAGTTGCAGTCACAGTAGCTGTTATGGGAAACAGCCCACAGGCCACATTTTAAGAAGTACAAATTTAACTAATTAATTTCAGACTAAAGCAGGTCATAAACGCTAAGACGACCGTGATGGTGATATACCTTTGAATGATGTTGTAGGGGCAGACTTCTCAGAAGAGGTATATTTTGAAGCTCAGAGACGACTCAGAATATTAGAGATATTATCCCAGCAGACTTTGGAGTTGATTTCTTACCTTTGTACATTATGGCACACAGGGAAATGGTAACATTTGTTCTGCCTGCTGGAGCACACAGCTTCAGCTACTCCCAGCTGAAAGGGAGCCGGCCAGGGTCCCAGGGGCCATCCCGGGCCATCCCCACCCACCCAGGCATCTCAGGGCCTAGGGAACGTCCCTCTCAACACATGGGTTACCTATTTGAGCCCCCCACCCCTCATCGTGTACCACAACACATCTGGGAAACTCAGTTTCAGAATTCCTCCACTGACAGATGAGAAAACAGATTTGAGGAGCAAAAGTGACTTGGCTGAGGTCACACACTTGGGCCAGCACCAAGTGGAAAACTAAGGTCCCTGGATTATATTGTCTGCTCTTGAAAGATGGGAGGACATCAGGTCATGGGAGGAGGCCAGGAAGCTCATTTCAGGGCAAGGGAGTTAACCTACATTAACAGAGGAGATCTGACCCAGTAAATAATGAGGATGGCAGTGGTGAGGCTGAGCATCCGCAGCATCGTGGGCATGTGTGAAGCACTTTACGTGCCTTTCCTCATCCAGTGCTGGTACCCTGAGACGGCACTGTGATGGCCTATGAGAGGGCAGGTCAACCGGGTCATTACGCCACAATGGATGAAAGCTTGGGGAGGTCCATCTCCAGAGCTATGCCCACCACATTCACCCGGAGCAGGAAGCAGGCTGACCCTATGGCTTTGGGCCTCCACAGCCAGGGCCAGAGAAGAGGGCCCCCTAGGAAGGAATGACAGGCTTGGGTCCATTGAACTGAAGGAAGCCCTCAGTCCTCATTCTCCTCTCCGATCTCCCATCCCTGCTGCATGCAGGGGAGCGACCTTTGAACCTGGCCCTGCCGCCTGTCCGCAGGCGTCTTCTACAGCCCATCTCCCAGGTAAATAGTGTGTCAGTATTGCCAACACTCCACCTGTTGGTTAGACTCACCAGTCAGGACAGTCAGGGGCACCAGCACGTGTAGGAAAGTGATTCACAGATCTACAGCTCAATCTCAGCCTAAGGCCCAAGTCTGGCCTCTTCCGTCAGGAGCTCTCAGTCCTCAGATGCCGCTAGCTCTTTCCAGCTAAACGGCCCTCCCACGGCCCCTGACAGCCTCCTGTGCCAGCCTCAAGGGCCCTCCTTCAGGACCTCTTTGCTTGTGCCCTTGGGAACTGAATTCAGAAGCAGCTCCCAGCAGCAAAAACAATTTTACTGAATGGAGCTTGAAATGCAGGCAGCCTTGGGACTGGTAGGCCAAGGACAGAGCCCCTGAGGCCCCTGTGGGCCTTGTTGGGGCCCAAAGTTGGGGCCTGTAGGAAGAGCCAACCCCAAGGCCTTCGTCCCATTCAACAGAGTCCCATTCAACTGGACTTCCATTCAGCAGAGCTCATCATCTCATGGAGAAAACACCCTAGGATTTGGAAAAGCGTTTACCATCATAAAAAAGAAGCTGTTTAATCTGTATTTTAAATTTTTAAATGACTCCTCCTGAGACTAATTGTCCCTCTCATCTGCCAATCCAACACTCAATTCCTTCATTCAAATTTCATTTCTGTCCCCTGGAGCCTGAGTTCATTGCTAGGAGTCCTCCATGTTTATTCCATCTGGGGGCTCTCTCTCTCCCATCTCTGCAAAATTTCTTGGCTCAAAGGCAGCTCTGAATGTGGTATGCTGGGATACCACATTCAGCGTCTGGTAGGGATACTTGGCACTCAGTAGGTCAGCTCTCAACCCTGATAAAGCCTCTAAGGGTCCTGGAAGCTCTCAGGGCTCCCCAGTCTGAGGTCCCCACTGACCTCAGGTGGCACATGCACCTTTTGTCTCCTCTTTCTGCAGCCTGACTCTAGGGATCCCTTTATTGTCCTGATGTTTGGGGCAGACACTAGCTGTGAGGTGTGTGCTAAGCCTAGAGCCTCACAAGCAAGGCTTCTTCCACCTTTCTTCTTCAACACCTGGTCCTGAACAGCTGCGATCGTTCCTTTGGGTGGTTTCACCACCCATCGTCTTAGACAGTTTTGACTCTGCAAAGATTGGGCTTAGTGGTAAAGAATCTGCCTGCCAATGCAGGAGATGTGGGTTTGATCCCTGGGTCAGGAAAATCTCCTGGAGAAGGGAATGGCAACCCACTCCAGTATTCTTGCCTGAAGAATGCCACGGACAGAGGAGTCTGGTGGGCTACATTTCATGGGGTCGCGAAGAGTTGGACATGACTGAGCATGCAGGCATTCATGTATACGCATGCTTCAAAGATCTCTCCTTTTTTCTATATTCAGTTCCCACAGCACCCCCAAGCAGCATCCTGCTGTGGCCCCAAAGCCTGGGATCAGATGTTAAGGGTCTGATTCTGCCCCTACTTTCCCACAAGACCTGACAGGTTACCACCCCTGCTCCCTCCTTCGTAGAATAATAAAGTTGGGCCAGGCCTCTTTGTTCTAATATTCTAGAGAGGCAGAGTATGGGTTTTAATAATCCCATTTTACAGATGATGAAACTGAGGTTCAAATCTCAGAATCAATGTATCTGAGATTCCAGATGATTCGCTGAAAAACTAAGCTTGAAATTCCTCTCCAGAATCCTTTTCTTAAGTTATTTCCATACGACCCCATGTCACTGGTGGCTACCGCAGCAGACAGCTCAGGTAGAGAACATTTCTGTGATCACAGAAAGTTCTTTGGGCAGTGCTAGTCTGGAAAGTATCTTTATCTGCATTTCTCTCTCAACTAAACTTATTGCCTCCAAGGCAGAGGATCAGTATCTGTATCTTTGTCTTTGTTTCTCCGGTACCTGGCACTGTGCATGTGTGTGCCCAGTCGCTTCAGTCGTGTCCGACTCTTTACGATTCCACAGACTGTAGCCCTGCAGGCTCCTCTGTCCATGGGATTCTCCAGGTAAGAATACTAGAGTGGGTTGCCATGTCCTCATCCAGGGCACCTTCCTAACCTAGGGATCAAACCTGGGTCTCCGTGTCTCCTGCATTGCAGGTGGGTTCTTTACTGCTGAGCCACCAGGGATACTTGTTATCAAAAGTGCTCAAATATCCATCAGATGGACTTGTTTGCTGACAGAAAACCTTACCTGGGCTCGAAGTTCAGGCTGGAGAAGTTGTGATGGAGAGTGGGACCTGTGTAGGATGGGGAGATCCCGTCCTCAAAGCGGGAGGCCAGGAGCCCCGCTGCTGGGACAGAAAGTCTCACTAATTCATCTCTGCTCTGTGGGGACAGGTGAGGGGAGTACCTAGCACCAGTGGGAAAGGAAGTGGACCTGAAGGAGCAGACACTGCCTGGGGTGGAGCCAACAGAGGGTGCCTACTTGCCCACCACCAGAGAGAATTCTAGCTGGGCACTTCCTCCTAGGCACCAGGAGGAAATTCTGCTAATTATCAAACCCAAACTTGGGATTTGCATTTTTATGAAATGCTCATGCAGGAGGCAAATCATTTCCCTTTTTAAAAAAAAAAAAATCAAGATGGATAGGGAGAGAAAAGGCTCATACCAGTACCTACTAATTCAATCTAATCTTGGTCATTTCAGTTTCCATAAGAAAGTGCTTTCATAAAGCTACAAAGCTAACATCCATAACTCTCCAGTTTCCCTAGACAGGATACCTCTGCATTAAGTTTCCCATTTATCTTCGGAGATGGCAAATCATCCATTTATAATGGGATCTAATAAAGCGAGCTCCCATCGCAGTCCCAGCTGCTGGAATGCACCTCTGATCCAGGGACATTACTCGGGAGCCCGAGACTGTCTCAGTCTTCATGGTGGCCCCCTGACTAGGTTTGTCTGGGTGCACAGTGCCCGGGGCATCAACACACAACACAGTTGTGGAGGCACGAGTGTGGTAAGGGGAAGGGGTGTGGCAGTCAGAGAGGCAGGTACCCTACGCCCACCAGCCTGATCACACACATCCCTTCCTTGAGAAGCTGAGATGAAGCAGTAAGAAAGGAGCTGAGCCTGGCTCAGGCTTTCAGGTAGCTAGAGCTCGCTGTAGAGATCATCTGGGAAGGCACAGGGTGTAGCAGACCGATTCCAGAGGCTCAGTTAGGCAGGTAGGGATCAGGTTCCACTGTCATGGGGTGGATTCCTTGGGAAGCAACCTCTTGAGACTGAGTTTAGCCAGAAGGGTGTTTACTAAGCAGAGCCCACAGGGTCCACACCAGTGGGGAAGAGAAATAGAAAGCAGAGGGAGGAACGCAGCTTTCATGCAGGCCAGCAGCAGCCGTGGCCAGCCCCACAAGCAGTCCTGGAACACAGAATGGGCCTCTGGCGCTGTCCCCGACCCAGCCAAGATGGCCAGGCCTTCTATTCCCTCATCAATGTGTCATTGGATGTGGGCCACCTCCAAAGGGAGGTATCTTAGGCAGGAAGCTTTCTGCAGCTGAAGCAATCTCCGATGGGGCCCAATTACTAAAGTCTGTCTGCTGATCACCTCCCCAGCAGCTAGGTCTAGTCCTTCACTGAAGGCCGATCTGGGAGGCACACTAGCGTGTCTACCACACCCACCATCGCTCTCCCCTCTCCACCACAAAATATGCTTTAATCACACTACCCCTGGGCCTTTAGTGCCCAGGACCTGTGGGGTAAAAGGCAATGAGCCCCACTACCTGCCTGCTCAGGCATAGGCCCTAGTTTTTGTCAGGCTAAGTGATCTAGAAAAGATTGTTCCCATCAATTCCTTGGCACTTCCCAGCTTGCTGAGTGGGCAGCACAATAGATTCTTGGGTGGGGGCGGGGGGTCAAAGAAACTGTCAGGCAAACAAATGCAGGTGCTGACAGTCAGGAAGTTTTCCAGTGTGAACCAAAGAGGTAAGGGGAGGGGGATGTAGGCAGGCATATCTAGGGTCTGCTGCACCCCCTCTTCTGTATCCCCAGTATATGCCCATGAAGCCTCTGCTCAAACTTTTCCAGTGGCGGGGAGCTCATTACCGAATATGTAGCACATTGCATAGTCAGGCAGGTCTAGTCATCAGAAAGTTATTTCCTAGGTGAAGCTAAAATCTGACCATTGCCCAGTCTCAGTTCAGTACATTCCACTAGGACAGGGGCAGGGAAGTTTGTCTGTACATTTCGTGGCTATACCCTCCGCATCTAGTAAGAACATGTGGCACAGGTTAAGCTCCGTATTTCTTGAATGAATGAATGCTGGCATGCATGCGGGCTTCCCCAGTGGCTCAGGAGTAAAGAGTCCGCCTGCAAGGCAGGAACCGCAGGAGACGCGTGTTGGATCTCTACGTCTCCTGGGAAGATCCCCAGGAGGAGGAAATGACAACCCATTGCAGTATTCTTGTCTAGAAAATCCCCTGGACAGAGGAGATTGCAAGGCTACAGTCCATGGGGTCACAAAGAGTAGGACTTGACTGAAGCAGCTTAGCAGGCATTCCTTTGAAAAGCATGCATGGCCCATGCGCCAACGAGTTTACAGCCTGCTTCTGTTTCCAACCTGCTTTCCCACATATAACCTATGTGATCGGATTCTCATGGGTTTAAGGGCATAACCCAGTGCCTGGAACAAAACTGAGCTGAAGCGCTAGTACTCATTGACTCAAGGAGCCTGCAATGTATTCCTAATGCATGTCAGAATCTCTCTAGGTGCTCTGAGCTCTGGTCTTCGGAAATAGAAAGTGTTAAGAGGGTGGGAGAGGGCAAAAAATTACCAGCGGTGAGGATGATTTTAGAAAAAGTGTCTAGGTGCTTCATCAGGCACAGTGGACAAACACACACACATTCCTACTCAAAACTCACCCTTCCCTTCAACAGAGCCAGCTCTCCCAATACAGACCTTGAAACCTGGCAGGGAAACAAGACCCTCAGGGAAACCCAGCTCCCTCACCCACCCCTCTGCAGGAAAAGAGACCCGTCACAGCCCCAGCACACCACTCCTGCTGCCCCTCAGGTCTGCAGGATGTGGGTTCTCACCACCCCTCCCTCTGCCATTTGTATTTCCTTTGAAATGCTTCTGTGTGCAAGTGGGGAGGGGGGAGCAGATTAGCTTCCCTTCCTGAAACACCGCTCTGATGCCAGGAAGAGCGAGCTGGAATCAGCAAGGCGAGTTAAGCTTTCTGACTGCAGCCCCGGGCTTAGCCGGGCCGATTACAACAGCAGGTGATGAGCCACGTTACCGCCGCTGTGGAGCCTGTGAAAATCCTGTTACAGGGCAAAGGCGTTTTAGCTACAGCTCCAAATTTCAGAGAATGATTGAGCTGGAACGTGGCAAGCAGTAGGCAACCGGGAACCTGAGTTATTTGACGTAAGCTGAGAACAAGGCCTGAGGAGGCTGCAGGGGGTAGAGAATTCCAGACAGGGACCCAAGTGTGCCACCCTCCCCCACCATCCCCTCCCCCAGAGCCTCTCCCCACCCCCACCGCGTCTGCACACCCTCCCTCCCACCATCCTCCCCTCCCTTCTCCAGCCCATCTTTAAGCAGAAGGAGCTTCCATCTGCCTTGAATCCTGTCTTCCTCACCAATCTGTAAGCTCCTGGAGATTAGAGTGTGAGGTTTCTTCAACCCTGCAGGGTTTAGCACAGCGCCTGGCTCATATTAATGCTCAGTAAAGTTTGCTGAATGATGCATTGGTTACGGCCTCAAAGTCACTTCTTCCTTGCCTTGTTCTGCCTGATTGCTAGATCCACCCACCCCTTCTCCAACCACTACCACACACACACATACACATACTCCCACTGAGTGCTTCTGGAAACCCACATCTTTTATGCAGCCCTCCCTGGTTCCATGGAAAAGAGGCAGCGCCTGGCTAGCAGATCCAAATCTGACTGCAAATGAGACACTTAGGCAGAGGGAAAGACTTTAAGAGGCAACCCAGGAAAAGAAAGATCCTTGAGTATTTGCTTTGCTCTATTAGATGGGAAGTGCTTCCCAGGTGGCACTAGCGGTAAAGAAGCCACCTGTCAATTCCGGAGACGTAGAGACACAGGTTTGAGCCCTGGGTCAGGAAAATCCCCTGGAGGAGGACATGGCTACTCACTTCTGTATTCTTGCCTAGAGAATCCCTGGGACAGAGGAGCCCGGTGGGTTATACTCCATAGGGTTGTGCAGAGTTGGACACGACTGAAACGACTTAGCACACATTATATGGGAAAGAGTAAAATCACAAGATTGAGAGTCTATTCTGGAGCCTTTGAATCCAACATCCCCCCCACCACACTTAACCACCTCCTCAAACTGGTCCTCATTTGCATTTAATGGGACGAAGCCTGATGGGAGAAACAAGGGACCTAGAAAAGCCATTAGGGATCTGGGTTCAAATCCTAGTTTTTCAAGTCTCTGAAGATTTCTGACCCTCTCTGGTAAACGACCCACCTCATAATCTGTATTACCAAGAGCCTATGTAAGGAACGTCTCAGTGGTCAACACACAGTAGAAATTAATCAAATAATAACAGTGTCATCAGTGTTACAATTAAGATGCCCCATGTGCTAGACCTGAGCATTGTCCATCATGACTAAGGAAACCCAGTGAGGTCCTTGATCTGATGTGATCTTCACAACAGCCCTAAAGTGAGTGATTATATGCCCCTTGCTGTTGTTTAGTCACTAGGTCATGTCCAGCTATTTGTGACAACAGGGATTGTAGCCCACCAGGCTCCTCTTTCCTTGGGATTTACCAGGCAAGAATGCTGGAGTGGGTTGCCATTTCTTTCTCCAGGGGATTTTCCTGACCCAGGGACTGAACTCCGGGCTCCTCTTTCCTTGGGACTTACCAGGCAAGAATGCTGGAGTGGCTTGCCATTTCTTTCTCCAGGGGATCTTCCTGACCCAGGGACTGAACTCCGGGCTCCTGCGTTGGCAGTCGGATTCTTCCCCACTGAGCCACCAGGGGACCCCGTGCATCTTGTACGGAGAGGAGAGGAAACTGGGGCTCAGAGGAGTAACTTGTCCAGGGTTGCCTGGCTGGGAAACACAAAGGCTGGAACTGGAGTCCAGGTACTGAGACCAGAACCTGAAGCTGTTCCCCACAGCAGGCTACCTGCACCCCACCCCACCAGACAGGAACAACCAGTTGTCATCAGGGTGCACATCCGTTGTCCAGCCAGACCAAAAAATGGGGGCAAAGCTCTCTCTCCTCCCTCCCTCCCTCCACTCCCTCCCCATCTCCCTCCCTTCCTTCCTTCCACCACGCAGTGATTAAACACTCTCCATATGCTCAACCCTCCAGTAGTGAATATGTGGGATAAAAAAAAAGACAAGCTGTCCCTACAGAAGGCAGCTTACAGTCCAGCCAAAGAGATAAAATGACCGTCACAGGGAGTAATCTCAGAGTGCAGGCCACATTCCCATGGGGACGCAAAGCCTCTCCAAGCAAAATACGCATGTGTGATCAGAGGACATTCATGTGCAGAGTAGATGGGGGAGACCCCAGAATGATGAATGGGAGCTACCAGGAGACAGAGCTCCCAGGCAGGAGCTGGGCAAAGATGAAAAGAGCTGCTCTGGAAGTAGGTATTCAAGGGGTATCTGGGTAATTGACTTCAAGCCCCACCCCAGCCCCAAGATTCTCCAAATTAATGACTGTTCCTTCTAGAGTCCACTGTAAGAGAAGCAAGGGGATCCCAAGAGGTCAGCGTGCATCCTCTCCAGAGAAACTGGAGCTTCCCGGAGCAGGGAGCAGATCAAGCGCTCCCCAGCTCAGCTTAACTTGGCCTCAGGCTTCCCATCTCACATAAGCCATTCCCCCTCCAGCTCCTCATGCCTGGTTTCTCCAGGCCAAGATTTAGAGAACCCGTGGCAGCTGCCTCTCCCTTCCAGAGAAAACAAAGTAGAAAGCATGCAAAGACCATCTGAAAATCCCTTGTTTGCTCTCCGCTTCCGAGTCACTGCAGAACACAGGCTGGCAGTGTCCCAGACAAACACGGGAAACCGGGCTCTGCCTCTGTTTGGCCCTTTGCAGTGGCTCCCATCCGCGTCTCCTCCCGCAGCAAGGCCCTGCTCTCACACAACAGAAGGGACAGAGACCCGAGGCTCGCGTGCACCCAGCGTTCCTCCATCTGGCACTGTCCTCAGTGCCACCAAAATGAAGGGAACTCCAGGTTGCCTGCTCTGGGGGATCCTTCTTGTCAGAGGAAAGCCTTTTATCCTTAGGATCCCAGAACTGGAGAAGGTAGTCCTTAGTGGTCATCTCCTCTAGCCTCCTCATTTACTGTCTACTGCAGATGACACCGCACAGCAATGTCAGAGCTGTAGCAACTCCCTTTGTGCACTGACGGCTGAGCTGCCTGGGCACCTGGGCAGAACTACATCACTATTGTGGGACTTCTGTAAACTGAGTATCACTCACATCCCTTAGGCAGTATTCTTTATGGGGCTTGCTGCTGCTGCTGCTGCTGCTAGGTCGCTTCAGTCGTGTCTGACTCTGTGCGACCCCAGAGACGGCAGCCTACCAAGGCTCCCCTGTCCCTGGGATTCTCCAGGCAAGAACACTGGAGTGGGTTGCCATTTCCTTCTCCAGTGCATGAAAGTGAAAAGTGAAAGTGAAGTCGCTCAGTCGTGTCCGACTCCCAGTGACCCCATGGACTGCAGCCCACCAGGCTCCTCCATCTGCACATAACATCCCAAGATGCGGCAGAAAGAGGAGGTTTTGAAACCCTCCAAAGCAGGATTCAAATCCTGGCTCCTGCAGTTGGCAGCTATCTGACTCTGAGCTGGTGACACAAAGTCACCATGCATCAGTTTCCTTGTGGCTAAAATAGCGGTGAGATTTGCCTGTGCTGAGTGTTTATGCAGCTTCAAGGATGCAAGGCATGTAAAGCCTTTGGCATTAAGTAGGGCTCCCTGCTCCTTCCTCCTTAAGACCCCTGGCTGTGGGGGGACAGAGGTGGAAATGAGCTCTCTTACTTCCTCTCTGCAAAGATTGGTCCCAGCATATAGTTCCTATTAGCCCCAGACACCACTGCCCATGATTCAGCCACAAGCTAAGAGGGATGAGGTTGAGAGGGGCAGGGAGACAGGAACAGGTGTGGCAGTTGTGACTTCTGTCCCAGTGAGGCAAGAGGAACTGGCCACTCCACTAGAGAGGCAATCTAGTGGGAATAATAGGCATCTTCCAGGCGTGGGTACCCAGGCCCCTTCCAAGGAGCAGTCAACTGGGCTGAACACTCTGAATCCCACTGAGGGGTTGTCCCCTTCCCTCTAAGACCAGATAAGGAGGGCCAAGTTAAGGAGAAATGGTAGGAAAAGAGTGTGATGATTAATTTTATATGATCATTTGACTGGGCCACCAGGTACCAAGACATTTGGCCAAGCATTATTCTGAATGTTTTTCTGATGGTGTTTCTGAAGGAGATTAACATTTCAATCAATAGATGGAGTAAAGCAGATTGCCCTCCCCCACGAGGGTGGGCCTCCTCCAGTCAGTTAAAGGGCTGGATAGAACAAAAAGACTGACATTCCATGAGTAACAGAGAGTATCTCCTGCCTTTGGTATTAACATATTGGCTTTTTTATGCCTTTGAACTCAAACCAAAATATTGGCATTTCTTGAGTCTTGAGCCTTTGGACTGGAACTATATCGTTGGTTCTGCAAGTTGCTCACTGACCCTGGAGATTTTAGGACTTATTAGCCTCCATAATTGCATGGGCCAATTCCTTCTAATAAATCCCCTTCCATATATACATATATATGTGTGTGTATAAATATATTTTTATATAAGCATACACATGGATATGAATGTAGAAATGTATATTCACGTATATATGGAAACTATAAGTGTATATGGAAATATATATATGTATACACAGGCACACACACGCTTTCTATTAGCTTTGTTTCTCTGGGGAGCCCTAATATAGCAGAAATCCTACTCATCACTAGAGAAAATGTTCTAACACTCTGAGCTGCCAACCCCTGGATGTATGAAAGTAGAGCCCCGCTCAGCATCCACACACTCAGTAGGAACATGAGTTTGACATGTTCCAAAGACCCTTCTGTCTCTCAAAGTCTGTGATTTTAAGGTAGAAATGGGGAGGGCGTCATGCAGCCATTTTTATCCCCAGAAGTTGGCCAGGGCAGGTGCAAGCAGGATGAAAGGGACCACATGAAATCTATCTCCCCTGTGAGCTTCTCCTTTGAGCCCCCAACACCCCCTGAACCACTTAGATCACACGTTGAGTAAAGCAAGTTCTTCTCACTCCCAGCCCTGTGTTCTCCCTTCACTGTGATGCTGACAGGGGTGTGGAGATGAGGAGGGAGGCAGAGAAGAAACCCTGGAGAGACCCAGCGCTCATCAGGAATGGGAAGGGGTGAGAGCATGTGGTCAGCTTAAGGGGACGGGAGAGGAGCCCCAACTCCCTGAGCCAGGCCCCAGCTCAGAAATTTAGGATCACAGAATCATAGCATAGCCTGGGGGCCTCTTGTCTGCCTTCTCTACCTTCAGAAGGAAATAATAGGAGAACGATAAAGGCATAAGGAATACTTCTTCTAGAAAATTCTGATCATTATGTACTTTAAATGAAGATATACAAGAAAACAGCATTTCTCTTGCTTGAAATGTTTTTGCGATAATCCTATTATGAGCACAAAGTGTGGGGAAAAGGTTTTCTCCATGGCTGTGACAGCGATTTCGGAAGGAAAGAGAACCTAATTCCCACTTCTCTCTTGTCTTATTCCACCTCTCCTCTATTTCTGTGATCCTTCCAAAATACCCCATCCCCACATCCTCTTCAGATAGGTTCCCTCTAACTCTCTGCCTGATTCAGCCCACATATCCTGAAGGAGACCGAAATGGCCACCTGGATGCTGTGCTTTCTCACGCCCTGCTGACCTGGCGCTGAGTCAGCCAGGGCGGCAGTGGTGAGCTGACACATGGGAGCCGGCAGCTGTGAGCAGACCTGGTAACCATGAGGCGGGGCCGCTGGGCAGAGCCTGGGGCGCCCTGGGTGTCAGCCTCAGAAAAGGGAGCCGATGAGGGGGCTACACTCATCTCTTGGCCCTAGAAAAGGAGGGGAACTTTCTTGAGGAGCCATCCGTCTTTTCCAGGATGGACTTCAGAGTGGGAAAGCGAGTTGAGTGGAGCCCGAGTGTCATAGGTTGGATTGTGTCCCTTGGAAGCCCTGACCCCCCAGGACCTCAGAATATGACCTTATTTAGCAATAGAGTCTTTACATGCTAAGTTGCTTCAGTTGTGTCCTACTCTTTGCAGCCCTATGGACTATAGCCCACCAGGTTCCTCTGCCATGGGATTCTACAGGCAAGAATACTGGCGTGGGTTGCCATGCCCTCCTCCAGGGGATCTTCCCAACCCAGGGATCGAACAGCCATCTCTTGTGTCTCCTGCATTGGCAGGCGGTTTCTTTACCACTAGCTGCCACCTTGGAAGCCCTCATAATCAAGTCAAAGATAGCTTCTAAGAGTGGGGCCTAAACCTATATGCTTGGGGATTGATTTGCCTCCCCTCAAAATTTGTGGATTTAAACTCCAACTTTGACTCAAACAGTAAAGAATTCGCCTGCAATGCAGGAGACCTACGTTCAATCCCTGGGTTGAGAAGATCCCCCTGGAGGAGGGAATGGTTACCCACTCCAGTATTCTTGCCTGAAGAATTCCATGGACAGAGGAGCCTGGTGGGCTACAGTCCATGGGGTCGCAAAGAGTCGGACATGAGTGAGCAATAAACACTCCAATGTGAGAGTATTTGGAGATCGGGCCTGTGAGAAGGTAGCTAAGAGAAGTAAAGCAGAGGCACTCATCTGATAGGGCTGTGTCCTCATAAGAAGAGACATCAGAGCTCTCTGCCTCTACCACGTCAGAATGCAGTGAGAAGGAGGTGTCTGCAAGCCAAGAAAAGGGTTCTCCCCAGAAACCAGATCTGCCACGTCTAGATAGTGAGTTTTCCAGCCTGCAGAATTGTGAGAAAATTAATTTCTGTCATTTAACATAGCATCCGTGCTATTTCATTACAGCAGCCTCACCTGAGCAATACAACCAGGGTCTTTATAAAAAGGGAAATTGGGGTGGGGAGTGGGTACTCCTCTAGTGGTCCAGCAGTTAAGGCTGTGCTCTCAGTGCAGATGGCTCCGGTTAAATCCTTGGTCAGGGAACTAGATCCCACAACTAAGAGTTCGCATGCCCAAACTAAAGATCCCGCATGCCACAACTACAACTGGAGCAGCCAAATAAATAAATAAATAAATAAATAAACATTTTTTTGTTAAAAAAAAAAAGAGAAAGTTTGAGCCCCAAGACTCTCACAGGGTGAAGATGATACAAAGACCACCAGGAGAACATGGGCTTCTACCAGCCACACAGACACACCTGCAACAGGTCTCCCTCAGGGCCCGTGGAAGGGTCCAGCCCCTGTGACACCTTGATTTTGGACTTCCAGCTTCCAGAACCCTGAGACAGTACATTTTAAGTTTTCATTTACTTATTTTAATTGGAAAATAGATACTTTACCATATTGTGATGGTTTTCGCCAGGCATCAGTATGAATCGGCCATAGGCATACGTGTGGGTCCTCCATCCTGAACCCTCCTCCCACCTCCCTCCCCACCCCATCCGTCCAGGCTGTCACAGAGCGCTGGTGTCCTGGGTCGTACATCAGGCTCTCACTGGTTGTCTGTTTTGCACATGGTAATATATATGTCTCAACGCTCTTCTCTCAAATCATCCCGCCCTCTCCTTCTCCCACTGAGTCTGCAAGTCTGTTCTTTATATGAAGCAGTACATTTCTGTTGCTTAAGTCACCCAGTCTGTGGTGCTTTATCACAGCAGCTGTAGCAGATGAACACACCGGGCCAGACAGGTCACCACAGGTCTGAGGCTGGGAGGGTCAGGTCTGCCTTCCACGCGGCCCTCTGCTCTGGAAGCTCCTCTCAGCCTGGAGGGGGGCATCGATTCTCAGTCCTTTCCTACTGACTGTGTTCTGGACCCCCGGAGCTCCCACTTTCCATTGCATTTAAGGGATGGACTCGACACAACCCTGGTTTGCTTTGCAGGAAGGGATCATTTTTCATCAGGCAACAGTGACGCTCAGAGAGAAATCCATGGAGACAGAGCAGGCGCAGTGCCAGAGGGAAGGCCAGTTGCCAGAGCCCAGTTCCCCGCTTGAATTCCAAGGTTCTTGGGGGACGGCCTCTCCGCCCTGCTGAAGGATAGGAGAAAGACAGGGGTACTGATCAGCAGAAGAATACACCCTCCCAGAGGCCTGGTAGGTGCCCTTCTCTAGCTGGGCTACCCTGGTGTGATGTGACGCTGGGCTGGAAGGAACTAAAGGCAAAGGAAAGCAGAGGCAAAGGAAGATGCTCCACTTCAGAGAGGAAAGGTGGTGGCCTAGCACAGCAGACAAGCTGTCTCCGGCCATCTCATCAGCCACTCCCCCAGCTCACAGGCAAGGAGTCCCTGCTACTCAGGTGCAGAGAGAAATGAGAGACAGGGCACAGAAGGAATCTGGTGGGCATCCAAAGAAGGTTGGCATGAGAACAAGGGACAGAGACAGGAGCGAAACACACATGCAGAGCGGCCTCCAAAGGCTGCAGAGATGCTTCAGAAAGCAGGTCAGACTAGCTTTTCAGTCTTGCCCAGACTGCACCACCAGCCCCTCGGGGATTCTCTCATCACTGGAAACTAGCGACAGCGCGGCAGTCTGCAGCCTGGGCCATCTGCCCCTGCCAGGCTGAAAGACTCCTCCAGGCAGCCCTGACTGCGGTCGGTGTAAGAGCAGGACACAAAAGCCCCTTCCCCAGCATGAAGAGCGAAATGAAGGGGCCACAGTACACGTGGATCCCCAGATCAGAGAGTGCAAGCTTCAACCATCACGTGGATTTGGGGTCCCGGCAGTCAAGCCAATCTGCAAATAAGAAGGTGCGAGGGCAGCTTGACAAAAAAGGTTTGAATCCAAAGAGATTTGCCTTGAAAACAGTTGCTTCCCACAACAGGCTCTCTTAAGAGAGCTTTGAATTCTCAGTGATGAATCCAGAAGACAAATTGCTGTCTCAGCCAGCAGCGGCGGCAGCCCATGTGTTCTCAAGTCAGGCATGTCAGGTTCAGATCCGACAAGCGCGCAGAAGAATTTGAAGCTTGGCGTGGTCCTTCTAAGTTGTTGTAGGAGGCAGATGAACCTTGGATCAGAAAGAGCTGGCTTGGCCCCGACAGAGCTGGTTTGGACCCTAGCTGCATCTCTTCCTAGCTGGGTGGCATGGACCAGTTCGATGAATCTCTGAACTTGCTTTTTGTATTCTCAAACGAGGAGTAAGAATGTCTACCTCATGGGTTTTTGTGAGTGGGTTAAATGAGATTATATCGAGTTGGGAACACAGTAAATGCTCAATAATTATTCTTACCACCCCTACCCTTCTTCCATACCAATACAGCAACCTCCTAGATTGGACTCACGGGGAAAGGTTCCCAGGCTCTGTTTGAAAATATCCAGTGATGAAAACTCACCCCTTGGGCACAGAGGGCCCTTCCATTTAAACAGCTCTCATGGTTACATGCTATTTTGCTTATAGCATGGGAAATCAAAATCAGCCTGGCAGTAATGCCTCATTGGTGCTTATTTGGTCCTGCACCCCATCATAAATGAGACATAAAAAGAGGAGGCTGATGCTCTTCTCCTCCTGTAATAACAGGTCCTGTCATCATCTGTGCCTTACCCATTCATCCATCGCTCACTCATCCACTCGTTCCTTTAAGACACAGCAGCAGGATACAGAGACAAGAGCCTTGAGTTTACTCTGAACCGCCAGCTGATCAATATCTCAGCATAACTCTGTCAACCCTTTTTTGTTTGTTTCCTCTCCAGAGAAAATATAAAAGGAAGGAAAGGAAAGAGCTGGCTTTGGGAATGCCTCTGGATGGGAGGTCATGTCCTTGGAGCCTCCAGGGAATCTGAGGATGGAGGCCAAAGAAGCAAGGGGATCCTAATTCCTAGTTCCCAACAGGACCTAAATCCTCCATCCAAGGCCGGAAGCCACTCTTTACTTTGAGATGATCCAGCTCAGTCTTATTTGCAAAGCTGTCCCCAAAGCCTCCACAGGAAGTATAATATCACCATAAAGAATTGTTATCTTCCCAGGTGGCTACTTCTCTCTCTTTAAAGAAATAGTCTTGAGTTTGCAGTGAGCAAGATTTCCACTCCCTCCCCCTCCTTTACCTGATATTATTTTGGTTCCTGATAATTACATTAGGTATAGAAAGTGACTTTATGGTGCTAATAATTATACATGCTTACAAAACAGATGGGTCTGGGGATCTGGAGGGGGAGCGTTTATGGACTCGGAAATGAGACATTTTGTTGTAGGAAATGGATAGTTATTTCCAGGTTTTATTGCTGTGTTTTGTAGGACTCTTCTTAAATCTTGTGGATAATGCTTTGCCTGAATTACCTTCGGTTTGCATTTTATAAGACTCAGCTCATTGGTCCCGCATGTGCTGGGAAGATGACATGAACTACCTAGAGCAGGAGGGGAAGCCAGAAATCACAGGGGACCAGTGGATGCCACTGGGCAGAAGAGTACCACACAGGGCATGGGAATTCCACAGAATATTGGAATCAGAAAGAACCTGAGAAATCATCTAGTCAGCCAGTTCTCAAAGTGGGCTCCCCAGACCAGCAATATAATCATGGTCCAGTTTCCCTGGTGGCTCAGATGGTAAAGAATCTGCCTGCAATATGGGAGACCTGGGTTTGATCTCTGGGTTAGGAAGATCCCCTGGAGGAGGGCATGGCAACCCATACCAGTGTTCTTGCTTGGAGAATCCCCATGGACAGAGGAGCCTGGTGGGCTAGAGTCCACGGGGTTGCAAAGAGTCAGCCACGACTGAGTGATTAAGCACACATGGAGCCCAGAAACCTCTTAGAAATGCATTTGGGATGTCCCTGGCAGTCCAGGGACTTCCCTGGCAGTCCAATGTTTAAGACTTTGCCTTCCAACACAAGGGGTGCAAGTTCAATTTCTGGTCGGGGACCTAAGATCCCACATGCCTCTCAGCCAAAAAATGAAAACATAAAACAGAAGCAATTTTGTGACAAATTCAATAAAGACTTTTAAAAATAATGGTCCACATCAAAAAAAAAAAAAGAAAGAAAGAAAAGAAAAACTCCTAAAAAATGCAAATTCTCACGACTTCCCTGATGGTCCAGCGGTTAAGACTTGGAGGTCCCAGTGCAGGGTGGGTGGATTCAATCCCTGGTTAGAGAACTAAGATCCCACATGCAGTGCAGTGCAGCCAAAAGAAAAGACAAGAAATGCACATTTTCAGGCCCTACACAGAAACTCAGGGTGGCACCCAGGAATCAGCCTTTCCTCCTCAGTGCCCCTGATGATGGTTAAAGTTTAAGTCACTGATCTGCTTCAATCCTTTCATATTAAAAATGAGTAACTATGTAAGATAAACAACAAGGACCCACTGTATAGGACATGGAACTGTATACAATGTCTTATAATAATCTAATGGAAAAGAATCTGAAAAAGATTATGTATGAGTGTGTGTATATATATGTACAATACATATATATATATTTTTCAATATACCTGAAACTAACACAACACTGTACATCAACTATAGTTCAATCAAAAGAAAAAAAAAAAGGGAGTAAACCAAGCCCAGAAGGAGCTTAAGTGATTTTCCCCAAGTCCCTCAGTCAGTTAATGAAGAGTCATCATGAGAACTTCTAATCCACCAAACCCTCTATAATACACCATGTGGTCCCCTAAGTATTAGGCACATGATGTAACTGACTTGCTCTTAAATTTGGTATGTCTAGAAATCACAGGGGGATCTTGCTAAAACGCTTATTTGGATTCAGTAGTTCTGGGGTACCACCTGAGATTCTACATTTCTAACAAGGTCCTAGGTGATAGGATGCTGCTGGCCCAGGGGTCACACCTTGAGCAGCACAGTTCTGCTGCTGGTTGTGGGATTCTGGACAAGTCAGCCCCCACTTCCCCTTTCTCCATCTGGGCAGCAGGAAGGGCTGAGGAGAGGTACTAACTCTTTATGTTCTTCTTGGGAGAAAAATCTAAGAAGCAGTGACTATGCACCCTTCTGCTCACTGCCTCTCATTCTCCCTGGAGCTTGGTCAGTGGGCCACTGCCCTGCTGGTCCTTTGCCATCTCTGCCCTGTTGATTTCTCCCCTCTGCAGTCTGCCACACCATCATCTTGGGGAGAGGTAGTCTTCTCTCATTTTCTCCAAAATTTGATGTGATACACAGACCATGGGATCCAGGAAAAAATAAATTATGTCTCTCTTTCAAGGAACTCCTGGGTAAAAATCCCAGAACCTTTTTTAGCCTTTCTGGCTTCTATTTACTCATTGGCAATGGGATCCTAACACTATCCCTCTGGCTGCCATAAAAGTCATTTATTTATTCACTCAACAAGCACTTTTTGAATGCTTCTTCAGTGCAAACACCAGCATAGACATTAGATAAATGGGCTTCATCCATTCCTTATCTTCCTCCACCCCATCATTTGTTGCTTAAAGAGAATGAGTTCCTAGGCTAAAAATCCCACAAGGACCACTTGTCGGGCACATTTGCTGAATTTCTTCTCACTCCATTTGACTCACCTCTTGCCCTATCCAACCAGGTAAACATGCCTCATCCTCCTAATTGGGAACATCCCCTTCCCCAGCCCCCAAGCACACCTCTTTGTTAGCTGCCTTCGAGCCTGGCCCTGCTGCTTTCTTATCCCGTCCCTCTCGGAGTTTCATTCGCTCCCCGCCGGTCCCTCTTGCAGACAAACATTGATAATGAATAAATCTCTTTCAGGGAAGGGAGTGGGCTGGTGTGTCCATGGGGATGGCCCTGCAGACACAGGCAGGATGGATGGCTGGTGGGAGCAACGCCTTTGGCTCTAATTAACGTATTGTTCTCTGGGCTCTAGCGGGATTATGGATGAGCTCCAGAAAGCGGCCCACTTAACCTGAGCACCCTGTTTCCAATCTATTACTTTCTCCACTGGCTTCAGCCTACAGTTTGGCCTGGTGCGGAGGGGCCGAGTGTGGGCAGAGAGCCAAGAGAGCTCAATTTGAGATGCTCCCTGAATGCACATGCCCAGCTCACTTCTACCTGACGGGTCAGCCTGTTCGGAGGACTGGTCTTACTCTTCCCCAGACTAGTGGGAGGAGAACCCCACTCAACCCGAAGTGCCCCAAGTCTTTGGTCTGAGATCTCACCCAGAGACTCTTGCAGATAAATCTAAAGAGGTTACCAGCTCACCAAGCTGTGGGAACTGCCTCTAAATCTCTGGCTGGTGGAAAACAGCCTGAACGACTTCAATGATGGCTCCCAAGCTAAGCCTTTCATTTGCGCATCCCTGAAAGTCTTTGCTATCTTTTGACTATTTTTTTTCATGCATAAACTATTGTCCAAGAGCTGTTAAATGCAAGAGGACAAATTGTACAAGACTTAGTTCTCACTCTGAGGAGGCTCACAATCTGGTGAAGAAGATAAGAAACATTCTCAGAAGACCAAGGCACCAAGGGTACCTCCGCACACAGCATTGTCTGAGGGCACAAATCTGGTGATGTAACAGTGAAGATTAGATGGGGTAATTTAGGTGGTGCTAGTGGTAAAGAATCCATCTGCCAATGCAGGAGATTCAAGAGATGCAGTATTGATCCCTGGATTGGGAAGATCCCCTGGAGGAAGAAATGGCAACCCATTTTGAAATGGCAGCTCCAGTATTCTTGCCTGAAAAATTGCATGGACAGAGGAGTCTGGTGGGCTACATACAGACCAAGGGATCACAAAGAGTTAGACACGACTGAGCAACTGAGCTCATGGAGAAGGGAGATATGTTAGAAGTGGCAACAGGTAGGCTGGCCATGAAGGTCACCCAGAGAAGGAGATTCAGAGAGAGGGAAAGGGCAGAGTGGCAGAAGCATTGGAGATATTTAGGGTTGTCAAGCGTGCTCCATCTGGACCAGTAATTTTGGAACAGAGTGTAAAGAAATGTGAGGGCTGATTAAGGAGTTTGGACTTTATGGCAGTCAGGAAAGTTGCTGAGTAGAAAAAAGACATGCTGAAATGTGTGTGTAGCTAAGAAAGTTACTCTGTCAGGGATGTGCAGGAAGGATTCGAAGATAAACTATGTGGTGTTGTGGAAACCACTTAGGAGCCTTGACTTCCTGGAATATTCTAGAAGGAGAGCGGTGGTTTCAATCTTCAATTTGTAAGCAAGGGAGGCTGTTCGTACTAAACCCAAGACTCTACATGAGAAGCCCAAAGTAATACAGTTACCTATGGATAGGTTTCCCTATGAATGTCTTTGACTCCAAACCCACAACACTTTGCTGAAGATCATATAAGCAGAATTCAATTCCCAGTGCCCCTACTATCTCCAGGCACACATTTATCAACTAAATTAAGCTACAAAAGCCCTGGCCCTCACATTTTTCTAGATGCTTCCCAGAGCAGAAAGGCAGCAAGAACTCTGCCCACTCCTGACACCATTTGCATCTCACTTAAGCTTCATCAGGGTGTCTGCCCTGCAGGGTGGAGAAGGCTGACACTCTACCCACCCAACCTCCAAGCCCGTGTCTGGTAGGAACAATGGCAGCTTGGGAGGAAGATGGAAGACCAAGGCCAGAAAGCCTGAGACTCATGTTCTCACTCTCATACAACCTCAGAGAAGCTGCTAAACCTGCCTGAGCTGCAGCATGCTCAGTTAGAAGGTAGGGTTACACTATACACTTTATGGGGTGGGGATAAGGGTTAAAGGAGATATCATGTGTACTAGGACAGATAGGAATATATTATCATCATCATATTCTTATAAATGTAAGGACTTCTAGACCTAGAACAAGGACCAAGGAACAGTGCTCTGTTAGTAAAGCTTAATACTTCAAAGTAAAATATTAGAAGGGACAAGCGCAGCACTGGAATCAGGAGACCTCAGTCTAAGAACTGATTCCCCCATGGTTAGCCGTGTGATTCTGGGCATGGTGGCGACTGGCAGGGCGCACCAGTATCTGCATTCTCCTCTTCTTCCTGCATGCCCAGCTAGACTACCTTCCCCATTGTTCCTGTCATTAGATGTAGCCATGGGACCATGTTCTAGCCTATGGAGTGTGAGCAGAGGCGATGCATGCCCCCTCCAGGCCTGGCCCATGAATAGCAGCCCACGTGAGCCCTTACTGGCTTTTCCTATCCACCTGCTCAGTCAAGATACTCCAAGTACCTACAGGACAACAGAGCCTGGCTCTGACAAGAGCCTGGGACCCAGAAATACTGCATTGATGCAATACTGTAAAGCAATTATCCTTCAATTTTGAATAAATTAAAAGAAATACTGCATCAAGCAGAGAATCCTTGCCAGCTCTCAATGAAGAGGGGCATTTTGAGAAACTCTGAGCTAATCCCCTGAGATTCGGGGGCTGTTTGTTATAGCAGTGAGCCTAACCTGAGTAACACACTATTCTAATCTCTCCTGAAGAAAAGATTCAATTACTTTACCTACATCCCCATGTCCACACTTCTGCACCTCAAACACAGCCATACAGAGATTTCTTATCTCTGCTGTGTAGACCCAGGGCAGGTGCCAGACTGAAGTTTCTACTGAAGCTATTGTATCCACAGACTGGGGGAAGCCGGGCTCCCTTGATTGACTTTTGGAGCAAAAAAGTCATAAGGTGCTGTCACCCCCTGAATGGTATGTTTATGGGAAGAGTCAATAGGGGTACAGACCATCAAGTACCCCACATTTTCAGGTCAAGAAGTAGAAGCTGAGAGTGAACACGGGTGCTTGGAAAGGTCACTGGTGCAGCTCTAAAAAGCAGGCAAAGTGCATGTGCACCTATCTCCGTGTGTGTGTCTGTCTGTCTGTCTGTGTGTGTGCGTTTGAGAGAAATGTGTATAGGCATCCATGTCTTGAGGGCTGTGCACACATGGGTTTGTCTGTGTTTGCAGGGTGTGTTTGTTTGAGGGCTGAGTGTGTATATAGCTGTGTGGATATGTTTGAGGTGACCACACACACACACATCCAGGTGTGCGTGTAGTGCGTGTGTGTGTATATCTGTGTGGATGTTTGAGGCATGTATTATACATGTGTGTGTCTGAGGGGTGCACAAGTGTGTTTGTTTCAGGACTGGGTGCAGGCATGCAGAATGGGTGTGTTTGCAGTGTTCACACATGTGCAGATGTCCGTGTGTGTGCAACTACAGAAGTGGGCGT
The DNA here is from genome assembly GCF_023091745.1 of Budorcas taxicolor. Taxonomy (NCBI): domain Eukaryota; kingdom Metazoa; phylum Chordata; class Mammalia; order Artiodactyla; family Bovidae; genus Budorcas; species Budorcas taxicolor. Next base: position 26,248,310 of record NC_068924.1, read on the forward strand.
CCCAGGGTAGGAGGTGGCAGAGAAGAGGCAGAGGGACGGTCATTAGGTAAGTCCTCCTAGCCTCATAGCTCAGTTGGTAAAGAATCCGCCTGCAATTCAGGAGACCCCAGTCCGACTGGGGTTGGGAGGATCTGCTGGAGAAGGGATAGGCTACCCACTCCAGTATTCTTGGGCTTCCCTTGTGGTTCAGCTCGTAAAGAATCCACCTGCAATGTGGGAGACCTGGGTTGGATCCCTGGGTTGGAAAGATCCCTGGAGAGGGGAAAGGCTACCCACTGCAGTATTCTGGCCTGGAGAATTCCATGGACTGTACATCCATGTGGTCTCAAAGAGCCGGACACGACTGAGCAGCTTTCACTTTTCACTTTCACCCAGCCTCACTGTGCTGGAGAATTGACTAGACTACAGGGAATGTCATTGTTAAAAACAGTCTTCGTCCCCGCATCTGAAACCTTTCTCCTGAGCAATTTTTGCCCGTGCCACACGGCTTGCAGTATCTCAGTTCCCCAGTCAGGGTTCAAACCCAGGCCACAGCAGTGAAAGTGCCAAGCCCTCCTCAGTGGACCACCAGGGAATTCCCTTTCCTGGACCTCTCAGAAGGGAGACCTTTTTCCCTCCACACCCCGAAAGAGGCAGAATCATCTGCTGACTCATCTGTTCCTTCCTGCATCTGTTAAACATTTGTTCTGCTCCTCTCTGCACCCGGGCCTGGGCTGGGCTCTGGGCTCTAGGACCCTGGCCCCCTACCCTGGCCTGCCTCTCCTTTCCAGCCCTGACTGAGGGAACCATGTGCAAGAGACTTCTCTGAGGAACAAAGAAGGCCAGGTTCGTGCAGAGTCGGGGAGGGAGGAGGCCTGCAGCCTTCTGGGAAGGGAGAGGGAGACAGCCGAGGGTGGCAGGGCCTAGATTGGGGAGAACGGCAGGGGAGGCTCTCAATTCTCAGCCCCGCGGGGCGCCAGGGAGAAGCGGCTCCCGGTGCGGCCGGGCTGCTGGGTTAGGAACAGCCCCTGACACAAGGGGTTCGCACAGCCGCACAAATGAAAGAAAATCAGAGAAGATGAAACCATACAAATTTCGGGTAATAGAAAGAGAGGAAAAAGATGTGCGTGTGGCCTAGGTCTTGGCTCAGAAAGGTCGATTCCAAGAAGACGCTGCCCAACTTTATATTACTTTTCAGAAAGCCAGTGAGCTGAAAAATAACTCTCACCTTTTTTATATATATGATTATTTGTTTCTTCAGAGTTTCTTCTTCACATTGTTTTGTGCATCTCGGTGGTTCCTTTCTCCCCGGCCTGATTTCATTTGGAGATTTGGCCTGAAGCCTGGAGGGAAAGATGGTCCTTCTTCTTCTTAAAATTGCGTTAATTTCAAATCCTCCGCAGCCCCTTTTGGGGGTGGGGGGTGGTGGGGATGGGGTAAGGGCACACCCACTCCCCTAGTTCACAGACATATGTGTGCTGCTCATGGGCAGGTACCTGTGTGCATACATGTGTGTGAGGAGGCACAAGGGTTGGTGAAGGGGTACACGTGTCACTTTGCACGCGTGGGGGATGTACACGGGTGTATGTGTGCCAAAGCACATGGGGCCCAGAGCCCCATCTGGGTAAGTGGGACCCGTGGGGCTGGGTTATTCTCTTTCATGTGAAGCTGCTGCAGCAGTGACTAGCTCTCTCACCTTTCGCCGGGCTCGT